>NC_143484.1:29261794-31661794 GCF_027475165.1 Benincasa hispida | reverse complement strand
CAACTGATTTATCATACATAAATGTTGTAAACACACACATAACCACCGTTACTAAATTCTTTATTCTGCTTCAGTCATCAAGCTCAAACCAAATTGAAAGCTATTAGAATAACCCAAGAAAAAGCATTTAGAATAAATGTTGTAAACACACACATAACCAACTTGGGAGAGATCTATCCTAAGCTGACCAGTTGTTTCCTCAATCTCTTTCATCAGCATCACGTCCACCATGATGAACTAACTAGCTCTGTCGGCGGCAAGATTTGAACGAGCAGTAGATCTTCCACTGCAAGGATTTATTTAACGTAACTTAAGATCATTTTCGTAAGAAAGAAACAAAATGTCCTCAAATATATTGAGGGAGGGAAAATAACTGACGTTTATGAGAAGAGTATAGAGATGCCAGCGTTAAATGGAGAAACCAATCGGCGAGGGCCAGATGCAGGATGCTGCACCGAGAGGGTCGCCTGATACTTTGACAACTGAGAGTGCAACGTGCGGCGACAGTCGATGAGATGGTGTCGAGCAAGAACGGCGAACGGCGGGGCAAGGTGCAGTGGCTGGTAATGGGAGGGAGGAGGTGGTTGATTTGGAAAATAGGGTTTAGAAAAGGAATAGATAGGATAGATAGGGATAGAAGCGGGAAATGAAAAAAAATGGAGAGGAATGGGTTTTGTTTTTTGTTATTTTTTTAAAAAAGAAAAGCAGATCTTTAATGTCGGTTTTAAACCGACATTACCTACAATATCGGTTTAAAACCGACATTAAAGATCCGCTTTTTTTTTAAAAAAAATAAAGCCGACATTATACATCCGGTTTCACTTTTTCCAACCGACATTACAGCCCAAAATTCTTGTAGTGACTATTTCGAACTCCTGTGAAACTTCATCGATCTTCACCTCGTTTTCTCCATAATCTGGTCGAGAACATCACGAACGACTCAAAAACTAAATTATTGGATCGATATGGCAACCCTAGAGGGGGGTGAATAGGGTTTAATTAAACTTTTTTCTAAATTAACCCAATTAAACTAATTAATACAATTTTTTATAAATAATAAGAAAAATTCAATTTATGCAACAAATAAGATGACAAATAGTGTAATAATTTAATTCTATCAAATTTTAGCAAATAAATAAGAACAAACTAAAAAATACAATAAATTGCTTAAATTAATTGCAAAAATAAAAAGGAAAGAATTAGAGAAGAAGACATCGTAATTTTTATAGTGGTTTGGTCAAACTCGACTCACTCCACTCTCCAAGCGCCTCTTGGAAATTTGAATAAAATCTTTTCGACTCTTTTAACGGATTAGAGCCCAACAATTACACCACCGCTCCTTTTACGGGTTGAAGAGCAAACCCGATCCTTTCCACGGTTTAGAGTCAAACCGTTACAAATGTTGGAATTTTTGAATAACACAATACAACTCTCACTAGAGTGGATTTACAAGTTTAAGCACTCAACAAATTTATCCTCACAATACAATAACACTCTCTCAAGAATAAGATGAAAAGAGAAAAAAAAAATTGGGGGCTTAAAGAGAGCAACAATGAGAACTTTTGAGTTTTGGAGGATTATGAAATGTAAAATTTATTCGTACAAAATTTGGAGAGGAAGACGGTTTATATAGAGATGGAAAGGAAAAAATTGAATTTAAATTGGACCATTAGATTTGGAAAAGAAAAATCAATGGTGGAGATTTTAAACTAAACTAATCGTTAGATACAAACAAAATATAATATTAAATTTCTTTTCTTTGAAATTCATTTTCTTTTTAAAATTAATCCAAAAAATAAAAAACATACCATGTGTCAAAAACTAGCCGTTAGACACAAACATAAAATAATATTAAATTCATTTTCCTTTTAATTCATTTTCCTTTTAATTCATTTTCTTTTTAAATTCATTCTTTTTAAAAGTCAATCCAAAAATTAAAAAAAAAAAATCATGTGTAAAAAAAAACTAGCCGTTAGACACAAAGATAAATAATATTAAATTTATTCTCCTTTTAAATTTCTTTTTAATTTTTTTAAATCAATCCAAAAATCAAAAGTTCATCATATGTTAATCTCTTAATGATCTACCATTCAACCAATATGCTGCCACATGTCTACATACAAATGGTCTAGTTATGCCACGTCATCAATAATTTCTCTATAGACTTGTTTCGGTCATATCGTTTTCATTTTAGCTCCGATTTGAGTGATTCAAGAGGTGTTGGAACCGTTGTTCCGAGCTCTACGTTATGGTCATATTAAAACACTACAATTTTCAGTAATTAAAAATTGAATTTGTTTTCATCAAAATATTGATTAATTAATTAATTAAAACTAATTAATTTGAGATTAAGGGTCAAAAAGGCAACATAAATTACTGATTCGATCGCATAACAATGCCTAAAAAAACATGGGCCCTTACAAAACTAATTTTGTAAATTAAACAACGAATCTATATTGCCCAATCCCCCATCCATTAATTGCAAATAAACATTCATAGTATCCATCTCATGAACAATACATAATGTTAAAATCCACCATAAACTGTAAAATTATTCTGGAATTTTGAAAAAATTTGGGCTAAAAAACCGCGCTCTGGTACCAATTGAAGGAACTCTGTTAGAGGTCATTGAGCGAAAGTGAGGATTCGACCCAAATCCCAAAATTCACAATATAAAAATTTTACAGTAGAAGAACCAAAAAAACATGCATTTAATTTAGAAAAATACAGCATGCTAAAAAACGAAATATATAGAAAATAAAATGGGTTAAGAAACCCTTACCTTTGAAGAACAGTTCTTCAATGGAAAATCCCTTAAACTTCAATTGGACACCACCGTGAATGAGACATTGGTATTTTCTAGGTGAGAATCGAGGAGGATGTGGGGCTCTGGCTATTTTGTATGAAGGAGGTAGAAAGATTGAGAGAAGGGAGGAGACAGTAGTTAGGATAGAGCGATTGATTTTTCAGAACCCTTCTGTAAAACACAAAAAAGAAGAAGATGAAGCAATCATTCAAAACCATTCCCACTGTCACGTTGTAGAAGAGAAAAGGGAAAGGAGTTATAACTCTCTCCCTAAAACTATTTTAAAATAAAATAAAATAAAATAAAATTTAATAAATCAAATTAATTTTAATAGAAAATTTAATATATAATTATATGGTAACTACTTTATCATATAATATATATTAAACTATATGTTATATCAAATAACATATAACCTATAGTTTAATATTGTATCCAATACAATATAACCTATATTTTAATTCTCTCAACAATGATATTTAATATAAATCTCATTTATATTAAATTTAATTATATGAATCCAATTTCATATAATTAATATTTGAATCATATTCAAATATTTACTTCCTCTCAAATATTTTTTATATTATAATGTATCAAATATATTATAGTAGTTATAAAATTAAAATTAAATTAATTGTATCATATATAATTAATTCTCTCAATTAATTTGAACAATTCAAATTAATCCAAAAACTGATTCTCAATTATTCCCGTTGAGCTACCGAGGGGACCTCATGGACTTGTAGTTTGAAGCTCCAATGGTACGTGAATAATTAATTAAACTCCTTTAATTAAAATATTCACCATCGGTTAATTGATCGGTAGTCCACTAAAGACTGTCAGCTGTACTCTTCGCACTAGAGATGTATTTCTATGTCCATTGGATATAACCAATCAACAATACGACGACCCTTCACAAATTGCTCATAAGTACAGTTGAACCAAAATTACCGTTTTACCATTGTAGCTACATCTAACAGTCCTTAAGTACCACTCATTCTTCTAATAAACAATAAATCATGGTTCAACAATGATCAAACTCTTCTTGAGCCAGGACAGGATGTGGTTGCCACATTGTTGAAGCCTCAGAATCAGCTCTTAAGGGAGCTATGTATCTACTTATCCCGACGTTGGGAAAGAAGTGAATTCCTTCTTGTGTAGTTGTGTTCTCAGCTCCCCAATTAGATATATCCCCAAAATGGTAGGCTTATTGAGTCGGCCATTTGGCCATTCTGACCTATACAAATCAAAGGACCGCCTTCATAGGCAGGAGTTTACATCTCACTCAAGATTTAGATCATGTTACCTATGGTCATCCTGGTGAAATGTAAGTCTCTATTTTGAACAACGTTATATAATGGGACTAAACATTTCATGGTCTGGTCTTATACAAACTTCTTTGTATAGAATATCTTTGCTCACATTTCTCCACATGATTGATCAAAATCAGATCATCTGTAACATTTTACAACAATTGTAACATTTACAAAGTGGGTCATACTCGTAGTGTGACCAGGATAAGGTATCTAGCCTTATCCATCTATTATAGACCATTTAGGTTATCACTTAAACATGATCCCTCGTGTGTCTCTACATATATGTTTAAGCTACAAGATAATCTTGGATGTTAGTTTATTGGTTTGTGGTTAATGCAACTCAAGTTGAAATAAAACATCATATATTTTATTAAATAAATAAGATGTTTTTACCAATACAATTAGAAACTATAGAACCCTACAAGATTTATGGCACCAACCCCAACATTGTCTACTATAGAATTGATGAATGAGATCCTAGTATGGGCAAGATGTGAAGTCTTCGTAGCTTAATTTTTTTTTTTTAATGGTTTGTCTCTTACAGATGGGATGAAGCAATTAACGTGATTATGAAGGTATGATCTCTCTTTCTATGGAAGAGTTTAAGGGTCTCTTTCTAGAGCTTTTATGGTGACCCAAGGTTTATGTGCATGATCTTAAATAGCACGTGATTTGATGGTGTTGACAATCAACATGTGAAAATAATTAGGATCTCAAGCACTCTAACTATATTAATATTAGATTTAAAGCATGCTTGTTCAAAATAAAAAACAAAGGGTTTCAGAATATTGCCTTTGAAGAATCCTCCAATTAGCTCCAATCTACACCTCATTCTTCTCTCCAATACTTGTAGACCACCACAAGATCTTTCCAACTATCCTCTAAACCCTTAGATTGGATGGTGGAAGCTAAAATGAAATTAAATTAAGGGATTTTTGAAGAAAAATTTTCTGGCTTTGAGTTTCAAGAGATGAAGAACTTGTCTTCATTAAAATCAATTCTGTAGGAATGAATTTTCTCATCAACATTCATCTTTTCAATCAAGACCAACATGCAAAACAATTTTGCTATGAGATTGACACCAAAGCTCAATCAATTTTAGGTGGAAAAGTGTGGTGTCTCAAGTGGGAAAAACCCACTTAAATGAATTTTTCATTTTTAATTGAAATTTAATTAAAATTCAATTGTTAATTTGAAATCTAATTTCAAAATTAAAATGAAAAAACTATTTTATAAGATGTTAATTCAATAACTAAAATTTAAATAAAATAAATTAATTTTAAATAAAATTAATTCTAAATAAATAATTAAATAATTTTAATTAATTTAATATCAAATATTAAATTAATTAAACTCCAATTCTTAATATGAATCACTATTCATGTATATAATATTTAAATCATATTTAAGTAATTTCAAACTCTCCAATTTCGTTTAATTCGATAACTAAACGTTTAATTATATCTCATATAATTTATAAATCCCTTAAACTGAATTTGAACATTTCAAATTCTCTCATCACATTATTCTAAGGTTTAGTCTTTTTATGAGCTAGTGAGGGGATCTAATGACATATATATCATGAGCTCAAACGATCTAAGATTAATTAGCTAAACTCTTTTAACCGAATTAACCAACATTCATTAACTTCTGGGTCACTCCACTAAAGCCTAGTAACTGCACTTTCCTTACTGTAGATATATTCCTGTCCACTAGATTTAACCATGATTAGTTTTAAGTTGATCCTTCATAAGTTGTTCGTATTTACAACTAGGTTAAAATTATCGTTTTACCCCTGTAATACATCTTACCCCTTAAGTCTCCATTGATCCACTAATGAACAATTGGTTTATGGTCCTACCAATAAATCGAGTCCCTCTTAGTCATAAAGGGGGCGGAGCCTCTTTGTTGAAGACTAGGATTCAGTACTTAAGGGAACAACCTATTTGCTAACCCTAAAATCGGGTAGGAGAGAGTTTCATCTTGCAGGACTATGTCCCCATCTATCTACCTGATCATTCCCTAAAAATTGGTGGTTTATTGAGCGGTGATGGTGAGACATTCTCACTCATACAGATTAAAGGATAATCTCAAATAAAGAGGAGTTCATAGTTAGATCAGGATTAAGATCAAGTTACCTTAGGTCATTGATTTGAAGTAGTAAGTTTTAATCGTAAATGACGTTATAAAGAAAAGTGACTATTTCGTGTCATGTCTTATGCAAACATTTTTTGCATAGGATGTCTCCACTCGCATGTCTCACATGAATGATTTCAGGATCACATCGTTTGTATTAAATATAAAGCGGGTCGCATCTGTAGTGTCCCTAGGATAAGATACCAACCCTATCTCTATACTTATAGACCACGGCTATATACTCAAACACCTGATTCTCTTTTATGTCTCCCCTTAAAGTTCAAGTTTCATGTTATAGCCAGGGGTTCGTTAGTTTATTGGATTCAAGTTTTACAAGTGCAATTTACACATTCAATACAACTTTATTGAATAAACCTCAATAACATTTTTTTGCAAATAGAATATGTTTAATGTTTACAAACTACGAATTTTAGGACATACAACCCAACATGATTTACAATTGTATTGAAGAAAAACACAAAGATTGAAACGTGTTGTGGGGTCTTAATCATAACTATTGAAAGTTTAAAAGGCAACTTACTTTCTTTGAGTTAGATTGTTACCCTACCTCACTATGCATTGATTTATATCAGAAGATATTGGAATTTAAGCTTATTTTTCTTCTTGCTCAAAGAAATTATTTCATTAATATTTTCTTTAAAATTCCAGTTATTTGTGGGAGATTGTTGGGAATGACTTGTCAAAAAAAAAAAAAAATCTCACATTAAAAGTTTTAAAACGTTTAACATTACATTTTGACCAAAATGTTATATATTTAATATTCTAACCATTACAAAATGTTTTTGACCGTTACAAATGGTTTATTTTATGAAGAACTTTATAGATCAAAAAATTAGATGTAAAACATATTGAATTTTCCCTATATAAGTTAGATTAGTGTTCAATGTGTGTATACACACAAATTTCTTCTTATCTTTGTTTTTCATCTCTCTAATTCTCTTTGAACAAGCTTTTTCTTCGTCCGAGTGTTCGTCTGTCAAAAGTGTGATGTTATCTTTGAGAATCAACCGATATGAGATGATTGACACCAAGATCGTATTACAATTACTTTCATGGCAGTAGTCATTTTACGATACAATAATTGATTTATCCAATACTTTGTTTCTACTCTTTAAACATAAAACTTGAATTTGACCACGTGGTTAAATTAATATTGGAGAGATGAAGCTAGTTTTGTCGGCGTATAGATTCTTATGCCTCTTTTTCTTTTTCTTTTTTCTTTTTAAATAATTATTATTTTTAGTTTACGCTCTTGGGTATTGAATTTTGTGGTTTTTTTTTCTAGTTTAAATTATTATTATCATTATTTGAGTTCAAGAAATATGAAGTTTAGGAAACATGTACCATAGCTAGATATTAAGCTATATTTAGATTAAGTACTCTATTTTATTATTGAGTTCGAACGAATTTTAAACATGAGCTGATACGATTTTGTGGTTGGATTTAATATATTCTATCGATAAGATTTTTATTATTTATTTATTATATATGTTTGTTGTTTTCTTTTTAGTATAATAACGATAAGAGGAAATTTGAATCAAAGACTTTTTTGTCGTAAATACATCCATATACCAATTGAGTTATGTTTACTTAAACATTATATATATCTTTTTTTAACTTAATATTTTTTAAAAAAAAGTGTTAATTTTACTGCTATTCAAATTGAGGTAAGTTTTACGAAATTAAACTTGATCCGTTCAACTATAAACACGAGGGAAATCATTTTTACAATTCTAGAAAAAATAACTATAAATTTGAGTACAAAGATATGTATCATCGACCAAAGAAATGAAATAAGTTGGAATTCTTACTTAAAATTATTGTGGGCTAATCATCCTCATCTAACTTTATTTAGTTTCTATCTCAATAATGGGTATAATCATGGTTGTTTGTTTGGGCACTAATTCTCCAAAGGGCACTTTTCTTTTTTTGATTGGATGAGATTGAGATTGAATTGTATGGACTAAATTTGGTGGGCAGTTACTAATAGTGTCTATAGTTTGTCATAGCCATCACCTATTTCAAATTGAATTTTAATGGTTATTTTTTAGTCAGGCATTTTCTTATCAAGATTCATAATACCCTTCAATTTGCACCATCCAAAGTGTATTGTTATCAATCATTATAGAGCACTTTAAATCAAAATATGCCAACCCATTAATTGCA
The DNA here is from genome assembly GCF_027475165.1 of Benincasa hispida. NCBI lineage: Eukaryota > Viridiplantae > Streptophyta > Magnoliopsida > Cucurbitales > Cucurbitaceae > Benincasa > Benincasa hispida. Next base: position 31,653,346 of record NC_143484.1, on the reverse strand, counting down.
TTTTTATAAGATAGATTTTTTCTTTTTCTTTTTTTTTTTTTTACACGATTAACAACTACCATGTTAATTGAGTTAGACTCATTTTGATTATAACATAGAGGTTTGAGCATTCATCCTAAAGAGAAATAGTACATGTCAATTGTACCACCATTAAACTATATTCATGTTGACATTGATTGTAGCACAAGGTTTCAAAAAAGAATTTATATAATTTTTTTGGGTTAAGTGAAAATTACAAATCATCGTTTCAAAATTCTTTTTAAATATACTTTTGAAAAAAATTGATGGTTTAATAACAAACTAAATCAACTAAATTCAAATCATGAACAAAAAAAAAATCTTTGATGATCAATTATTGAAATAAGATCAATCATCCATCACATTTGTAAATTGTGAGCAAGAGATGTCTCCACCAATTTAACACTTAGTATGTTATCAAATATTTAATTATGCTTTAAATCAACTCTCCACATAATTTTTAAATAGTATTTTCATTGTCAACAAGAAAATAGCTTAACTGATATGATGTATAAACTCTCGGCTAAAAGGTTTTAAATTCGAATTTGCTATCCAACATATTGTTGAACTCAAAAAAAGAAAAAAAGTATTATCATTGTACCATAAGTGTTGAAACTATGATTGACCTATGAGGCACAAAAAATGTTTAAGACTTCATTAATTAGAAGGTGACCTAAATATAACTCGATTGATTAAACCATATATTTTTGGGTAATTGTAATTGGTAGCATTTTTAGGAATAATAACCAAGTGTATAACATCATTTTAAAAAAATTGCAAATATAACCAAGTCTATCAGTGATAAATTTCTATCGTTGATAGACTCTTACCAGTGATTTAGCCTATCACTAGACTCCTGCCAATAATATGGTTTATCATTGATAGACTATTTAAATTTGATCATATTTATAATTTTTTTTACATTATATTATATCTGCTAATACTTTGAATTTAATGACTATATTTACAATTGTCCTTATATTTTTTATGCTTAAAAGATTCAAAGCTTCTACCCATAGTGTATAGTAAAGAAAAAACTCATTAAAAACTTTAGACAAAGAATACACAAAATTCCTTCAACTTGTAATTTTGACAATATAATTATTTATTCATTGAACCAAACATTTCAACTTGATTAATAATATTTTATGCCTAGTATGACTTCAAACAATTAATTGTTAATTATTTGCATTATCATTATTAATTCAATTAAAGTCATTTATGTGTAAAATAGGTACCATTTGGAAAAGTAAAATCAATAATAGCAGTTTTTTTCTTTTTTCTTTTTTAAAAAACGCATGAATTTCTTTTTCTTTTTAGTCTTTTAACTTTTATGCTAATTTTGTTAAGTTTACTTGATTTTTAAATATTCTATTTTAATCTTTAAATTTTGTATTCAAATTATTTTATTGATAGTGTCTATTTTATGTTAGTCATTAAACATATAATATTGGTAAATTTAAAAACTTTACATCTATTTCTAACTTTAAAACACTTCTTCAAGGATAACATAATAAATAAGATATCTTCTACATTTACTAAAATTGAAAGTATGATCTTCATCTCACATTTATTGAATTAATTTTATTAGTATGTACAACATGGAGGGGAGGATTCGAACCATTGATTATTTGATTGAGCTAGTGTAAATGCTTTTATGACTATTGAACTATGTTCACTTTGATAAATACCATAATAATTATTTATAGACAATCAGTAAAAAAAGGAACTACAATGACATTTTATCTAAAATCTTTGACTACAACTATTAAAAAATTAGTTCCAAAGTTTATAAAGTGATTAAGTATATCCATGTTCAGATAAAAAAACAAAGTTTTAAATTTTAGAAAAAAAAAATATATCTTTAGTCCTTGAATTTTGAAGAATAGGTGTGTTTAGTCTCTCATATTTAAAATTAGATAATTTAGTCTCTAAGTTTTCAAGAGTAAGTTTAAAACGACCTTTATTAAAAAAAAAAGCCATTAACTTTGAATAAAAAAATTGACTAGATGAAGTGGCAAGACGAGTTGAAAATTTTTTTCTAATATTTCTCTCATGAAATTTTTTTTCTAATATTTCTCTCATCTCTCTTCTTTTTCTCTTCCTTCTCTTCGTCACCTCTTTCTCTCTCTGTCTCTTTCTCTTCTCCATTGCTAGAGAGGTGAGAGAATATGAGAGAGATCAGAATTAAAGATTTTCATATTTTTTTCAAAATTTCTCGAAGTTTAGCAATGGAGAGAAGGGGAGAGAATAAGAGAGAATAGAAAGAAGAAAACGAAGAGAAGGGAGAAGGAAAGAAGAGAGATGAGAGAAATATTAAAAAATAATTTTTCTAAGTCATCTTGCCATTTTATCTAGTCAATTCTTTTATTCAAAGTTAACGACTTTTTTCTAATAGAGAGACTTTTCAAACCCATTCTTGAAAACATAATGACTAAATTGGTTAATTTCAAATATGAAGGACTAAAAGTACCTATTTCTCAAAACTCAGAGACCAAAAAGGTATTTTTTCCTAAATTTTAACACGAAAATAATCCTCACTATAATAAGCCAAAGTTGAGTATATGCTTTGCATCCAATGCAAGCAATAATATTTAGGGAGGAAAAAACACTTTCATTCTTGAAGTTTTGTTAGATTATATTTAAGTTTTTTAATTTTAAAACTTAACCATTTTACTCATGAACTTTGTTTTTAGTAGTATTGTCTTTAGTAGTACTTTTAATCCTTGAGTTAAGTTTGTGGTTAATTTCTAACCAAAAAAAAAAAAAATACATGTGTCCGTTTGGAAGAATGCGGACATTTCCATCCATTTTTATAGAGCAAAGGGGAAGCTTGCAGAGCTTTCTCGACGTTTTAGAAGGGAATGAGACTTTTATTCCAAAAATCTTCTTACTGCACACACAAACAAAAAATAGAAAGCACCGCACCCTATTAAGTTGATAGGGAAAACTAAGGTCTTACCTTTATACACAAAGGGCGCTCCATTTAGTTTCGAAAGTTAAGGGGCTTGAAAGCTTACCTTATTATTATGAGAATTTTGATATGTATATATATATATATATAGCTCAAGTATTTGTGGAATGAAAAATTATCATATAGTCATGTAAAAAAGATAGGAACATGAGATTAGGTGTAATTCTCAACTGCGTATAATCATATCATTTCTCTTAAAAGTATAATTTATTTTTTTAACCATTTCTTCTTATTCATTCCCTTTTCTTTTCGTTTCATCTCGTCCTATCCCTTTATGCATCTTCTTCTTCATATCAATGGCGGTCTTTGACTGAAATTTTTTCTTCTTATTGGAAAATAAAGGAAGTGTTCAAAATATGGATTTTTTTTTTTTTTTTTAATAGGGAAGAAGAAGAAAGAAAATAGCGGAAACGGGAGAAGAAGGATGAGAAAAAAGAAGACGAAAGAAAAAAAAATTACAGAAGAAGAAGGAAGATGAGTAAGGGAGGGAGGGAGGAAAGAAGAGAGGAGGAAGAGATTAATAATTAAAAAAAAAAAAAAAGTAAAGAAGGGTTTTTTATTTTAAAAATGATAAAATATATTTTTGTTTTAAAATTAAAAATAATTTAGTAATAAAATAATGTCTTTATCACCTTTTGTTACATAATAAACATAAAGTTAGATGGTGCTACTAAATTTAAACTTGGTCTCGTTTGGTAACTATTCGGTTTTTTGTTTTTAGTTTTTTAAAATTAAGTCTATAAACACTTCTTCCACTTTTAAATTTTCTTGTTTTGTTATTTACTTTCTACTAGTACTACTATTCGAAAACCAAATAAAAATTGAAAACTAAGAAAAGTAGTTTTAAAACCTTGTTTTTGTTTTTAGAATTTTATTAAGAATTCAAGAAAATAAACTTAACTTTAAAAAACTAAAAAATCATCAACAAAATGATAACAAATAAGGCCTTAATTTTTTATTTTTAAAATGTATGCTTGTTTTCTCTCAATTTTTCAATTATGGATCCGTTCTCAAATACATGAAAGAGGGCTATCTATTCTATAGGAATTTCTTAGGCTAACTAAAAATTCAAAATTAGAAGGAATCAATAGTATAAGTGAATTATAATCAAGGACATGTCTCATTAACCTTATTCTCTCTACATTACAAGCAGTACACCAGTGTGAAATGCTTAAAAGAAATGACAATTACAATATATTATAACAATAAGATGCATCTTTCTCTTCAATGGCCCATTATAAAAACTTTAAAGTTAAGTGTGGTTTAGAGCGATGATCACATGTTTGGTGACTTCATAAGAATTTTCCTAAAAAGCATGAGAATGATGATAAACTATGTTGAAAGGACTTGTGCTCGTATGTAGGAATAGTCTACACTCTTAGCAGCAACTCAAAATAAGTAATGATAGCATTAGTAGTTCGTAAAGGATGTCGAAACTTGTTGAGAATCCCATATTAGAAAAAATGAAAATTCGTCACGTTTTGTTAGATACATGAACTCTACTTATTGTCTATTGATTTTGAGAGAAAGTCTGATATTATTTAATATTAAGAAATAACCAGGCCATCTAGATATGTCTAGGGGATTACAACACTAATTTAATAACATTCCATTTTACAAATCATTCCATTCTAATTTATAAAACAAAAATTTGGAATAATATCAAAGCTAATCAATGACAATTAGGATATAATATATTTATATAAAAATGGTACAAATTTTCAGACAAACTACCCCTTGAATCATGATGTAACTGAAAAGCAATATTTTATGTCTGGGTCATTGTCCACCAAAGGACAAAATTATTAGCTCATTATTTTTTTTTAGAAAATAAAATCTATAATTAAAAAACAATTGAGCATCTGTTAATTATTTATTTTATTATATATCTATGACAATAATTAATATTGTTTAAAATTTTAGCAGTTTTAATTTCTTGACTTTTGTGGCCAACATGATTGGTGCAATATTATTTGGACACTTCTTAAAGTTAATTAATTTTTTAATACATTTTTTATTTCAACTCTTATTTTTAGATTAAAATATCATTTTAATCTCTATAATTTTTTTTTTAATTTTAGTAATTATAATTTTGATAAATCTTAAATTTAGTCTATATTATTAGTTTATTGTTGACTTTTCGAAACTTTTTATTATCTATTATTATTTTAACTATAAATTATGGAATATATTTACCTATTTTATTCTTTTCATGAAAATTATTATTATTATTATTTAATCAAATTTGATTAAAAAATTTAATTTTGAGAAATTAAATTTAAGATGTATAGAAATTATTTAAAATTGAAAATCTCAAACTATTCTAAATTATCTTTTGGGAGTAATGCTTGTCTCGTGTTTTGGGTATCTATTTCTTGCTCTCGTTTGGCCAAGTTTTAATGTTTTCTTGTTTTTTTAATCTCTGATTTGTTATTATTATCTCTATCTTTTTTGTGTTACTTGATATTGGTTGCTTTGTAGTATGTATTGTCTCCAATTTTTTACATACTGTTTGGGCATAGTAGAATAAGAATATTCTTGGAAAAAAAAAACACTTTTTTTTAATATCAATTAATATGTGTGAATGGTAAAGATGTGTTTGAGAGTGATTTAACATTACTAAAACCACTTTTCTTTCAAATAGTAATGTTTGAAAAATATTGAAATTGATATTAGAAATATCTAAAATCCTTAAAATTTTATTTTTCAATGATTATTATTATTTTTTTTTTAGCAAAATGAAACGACGACTAACTTCAAAGACAAAGAGATCGAATCTGCTTCAACCAAAAGACAAAACCAATTAGGAAAAGTATCCCACCAACAATAAGATTGGGACACATCTGCTATCCAACAAGCTAACCCACAAGCTAACTCATCTGCCACCAAATTCAGAGAACGTTAAATGTGACGAAATTGAATCCTACAATGCATCCCAAGGATAGGATATCCTCAACTACTAATTTCTTTGAAGTTAACACAGCATCTTCCCCAATCAACAATCGCAATACTGTTAGGTTATTCAACTCCACTAACAAAAGCAAATGCATATCTGAAACAACAAAACCCATAATCCAATCACAATTGCACTAACATCAACAAATAACACATCAAAAGATCCTCGTACAACCCTCCCTCCATTGCAATGAATTCACCCATAAGATCTTGCAACACCCAATTAACAACCAAGCGAGCATAACTCAACTGACATACAAGTGTTTTTAAAATCACAAAATTTGTGGTTCGAATCTCCGTCATGGGAATAATATCATTAGGGAAACATATTTGACTTGCTTCAACCACCCTGCGATGGGAAGCCCAAATAACATCCTAGTGACTCAACCCTTATGAAGTCCTGCATAGGTAGACTCATATTCCTACTAACTATGAAGAGAGATTTATCAAAGCTAATAACCTAGCAAGAAGCTAATGCTTATAACTCAAGCAAACATATAATTGTTAAACATATTGATCTTAATGTTAGCACAAATACTTTAAATCTATATTGAATAGATAAACCCTAAGATCATTCATGCCAAATTGTCAAGAATAACATACCGGATTCCATTGCAAAATTGATGATAGCTTCAAGATGATGATGGATGACTATGGTCTTCCTCAATCAAAACTCTGAATGCCTTTAGTGGGATCTCTCTCTAGATGGGATTCAAGAAAAACTGAGTGCTTATTGTTTTGGTATCTTGGGGACCATAGCCTTAAGGTCTCTTTATATACTAGTTCAATTAGGGTTCCTATTAAACCCTAATTAACTAGGAATAGGCTTCTACCCATTAAGTCTATACTCAATTAGGAATCTAGGGTCTTAATTAATTAGATCACATAATAGGGCCCAATCTAATAAAATTACTCAATATGATAAATTACTAATCCACATACATAGCTCATACTTTAATTAAACATATTATTATTTAAATATGTCTAACAATCTCCCACTTGGGCTATGTCTCTGTACCTGATATAATTAAATCACATAAACCTTAAGCGTGCATAAACATGTTATTTCAATAATAGAATTCCTCTTTAGTTCAATATGGTCCATCTCCTGTATTAGCACGAAATCAAGGCGGCTTTCGTCACTACCCTTGTAATTAAACCTTCCTTGATCACCAATTTCAAAACATTCAATGACATAGATCAAGTATGGATGGATAACATGGAAACTACATGCAAAATGAACTAGATCATGCCTGTTTCCAACTGGTCCAAATTCCTTAATGAGATCATTCTAAAAAACTTTATGCTAAACTGCATGCATGATAAACAAGTTCAAATAATAAAACATAAACCATCAGCTTTATTCTATATAGAAAATAAACAAAATAAGGTCAAAGGCATCCTCAATAGCAAACTCCCACTAAACCATAGAATCAGAAAAGTGACTAACACCTATGTGAGCAACATGCTTATGAAAAACTTTAGGTGGTAAACCTTTAGTTAATGGATCTGGCATCATAGAGTTTGTTCCTATGTGTTCTATCGAAATTTGACCATTCTGAACTCTTTCTTTAACAACCAAAAACTTCACATCTACATGCTTGGACTTCGTATTGCTTCTGTTGTTGTTGGAATACATCACTGTCAACTTATTGTCACAAAATAATTTTAGTGGTCTTTATGTCAACCACTATCCGCAACTCAGTGACAAAATTTTGCAACCATATTCCATGATTGGATGCCTCATAACATGCTATAAACTCCGCAACCATGGTAGAAGAAGCCATAAGTGTTTGTTTAACACTTTTCCAGGATACAACTCCTCCAGCCAATATGAAGATATAGTCTGAAGTAGATCGCAACATGAAGACCTCTAGCATAATCAGAATCAGAATACCCAATGATCTCCAAAACTTTTGATCTCCGATAAGTGAGCATATAATCTTTTGTTTTCTGTAAATACCTCATAACCCGTTTGGCTGTTTTCCAATGATCCATCCACGGGTTACTCAAATATTTGCCTGACACTCCAACTATGAATGCAATATCTAGACACGTACATACTGAAGTGTACATTAGACTTTCAATGGCCGATGCATAGGGAACCTTCTGCATCTCCCTAGTCTCGAATGTGGTCTTGAGGCATTGATCTAAATGAAATTTATCACCTTTAGCAATCAGGGTATCTCTCGGCGCACAATCTTTCACGTCAAATTTACTCAAGATCTTTTCAATATAGTTCTTTTGTGACAATCTCAAAATACCTTGAGAACGATCTCGCAGTATTTCAATTCCTAATACAAAAGAAGCATCACCAAGATCCTTCATCTCAAAATTTCTTTTGAGAAATCTCTTAGTCTCATGCAATAAACCTACATCATTACTAGCTATGAGTATGTCATCAACATATAACACCAGAAAGATTGATTTACTCCCACTAAACATGTGATATACACAATCTTCCACTATGTTCACCTAAAACCAAATGAGGTTATCACTTCATGGAATTTGTGATACCATTGATGAGAGACTCACTTGAGACCGTAGATGGATTTCTTTAATTTGCACACCATAGACTTTGAATTACCAGACACACAGTTTTTTGGTTACACCATATAAATCCTCTCATCAATGTTCCCATTGAGAAACGCAGTTTTTACATCCATCTGGTGTAGCTCTAAATCAAAGTGAGCTACCAGTGCCATGATTACCCTAAAAAAGTCTTTTGATGAAACCGGAGAGAAAGTCTCTTTGTAATCAATGTCTTCTTTTTGAGTAAAACCCTTTGCAACAAGACGAGTCTTATATCTTTCGATATTGCCATGTGAATCCCTTTTGGTTTTAAATATCCATTTACAACCTATGGGTTTCACTTCTGATGGCAGTTCGATAAGTTCCCAAACGTCATTGTCTTTCATGGATTTTATTTCCTCTTCTATAGTATTTATCCATGTTTTGAGAGTTAGAACTTTGTAAAGTTTGTTGGAAGTTGATTGGATCATCTTCTATTATGCCCACATCATCCTGATGTTCTTGAAGAAACACAATATATTCATCTGGAATTGCACTTCTTCTGGCACTTCTTGAGGTTGTTGAGTTTGAACTTCAGGATCAACAATGGAGACTTTAATGTTGTCTTGTTCTATAATTGATTCAATAATGAAGTCAAGCATTGGAGCCTGAACATCATTTATAATCACATGAGGAAAAGAAACCAATTCCTCTTCAAAGATAACTTTCTCTATTCAATATAGATTTAAAGTATTTGTGCTAACATTATTTTGACAAATTATTTTGATTATATTTGGAATAATATAATCAAAATAATGTTATCTAAACCCTAAACCCTAAACCCTAAACCCTAAACCCTAAACCCTAAACCCTAAACCCTAAACCCTAAACCCTCCCCCCCCCCCCCCCCCCCAAACTCAACATCCTCAAGGAATCTAGCATTTCCTGTCTTAAACAATGATCTAGAAGTGAGATCATAAAACTTGAATCTTCGATAGTGCTCAGAATACCCAACAAAATAGCAGCTAATAGTTCTTGAGTCCAATTTTCTTTCATTAGGCCTATAAGGCCTAGCGTCAGCTGGACAACCCCATATGTGAAGATGCCTAATACTAGGCTTCTTTCCTGTCCACAATTCATAAGGGGTTTTGGCTACTGCTTTACTAGGTACCTTATTAAGAATATATTCTGCAGTCCTTAGTGCCTCACCCAAGAGGGATTCTGATAGAGAAGAATGAGTAATCATACTTCTTACCATATCCTTAAGTGTTCTATTTCGCCTTTTCGCTACACCATTCATGTTGGGTTTGCCCAGTATAATATATTGCGGGACGATTCCACATTCCTCTAGGTATTTGGCAAAGGGCCCTGGACGTTGTTCACTTGATCCATCATATCTACCGTAATATTCACCACCACGATCAGATTTGATAGCCTTAATATTCTTTCCAAGTTGAAGTTCAACTTCAGGTTTGAAAGACTTGAAAACGTCCAAAGATTGAGACTTCTCATGAATTAAATATAGGTACCCATATCTTGAATAGTCGTCTATGAATGTAATAAAATATTGTTATCCATTCCAAGAGGCCTTAAGAAATGGACCACAAATGTTTGTATGTATTAGTTCTAAGACGTCTGAACATTTGTTGGCTCCTAATTTTCTTATGTTTGTCTGTTTTCCATTAATACATTCCACACAAACGTTGAAATTACTTAAATCAAGGGAATCAAGAATTCCATCTGACACAAGTCTCTGAATTCCCTATTTAGAGATGTGACCTAAACACTTATGCCATAACATAGTGGAATTCTCATTTAATTTACGCTTTGTATGAATTAGATAATATGATCTTGTTAAATGAAGCAAAAAATCAAGCATATATAGATTATCAATTAAAGAACCGATACTAATAAGCTTAGAATCTTGAAAAAGACTAACTTTATTATTTCCAAAAGAACAAGAAAACCAAATTTTTCCAAACTGAAAATAGAAACTAAATTCCGTATAAATGACAGTACAACAAAAATCTCATTCAGATCCAAATAACAACTAGTTTTTAAAAGTAATCTAAAATTTTCAATAGCTTCAACTGGAACTGCTTTGCCACCGCCCACATAGATGAATCTTTCAACATCACTTGACTATCGGCTCCACAGGCAACCCTGCATTGATATACTTATGTGAGTAGTAGCACCAGAATCTACCCACCAAGTATTTTTAGGTACAGAAGCTAAATTAACTTCAAAACAAACCAATGTAAGAAGTTTACCCTTCTTTACGCCACTTGGTGTACTTGTGACAATCTTTCTTGAAGTGACATTTCCTTTTACAGAGAAAACAAGGATTTTCAGTAGCTTGTTTATTGTTTTTATTCTACTAAAATGTCCCTTCTGCAACATCCACAATTTTCCTTTTCTTCTTATCATGAGAGCCTATTACCAAATGAGAACTTTCTATCATTTCTCTCTTAATCCTATTTTCTTCTTGTACACATTGTGAGATAATCTCATTAATACTCTATTTATTCTTTTGAGTATTATAACTTATCTTAAACTGAGTGAATTGTGCAGGAAGAGAGATAACTACCAGATGCACGAGTAAATTTTTATTTATCTCGATATCAAGTACCTTTAATTTACCTGCGAGATTGGACATTTCCATAATGTACTGCTTTATGTTTTCATTGCTCTTATACCTCATAGAAGTTAAAGAAGTCAAAAAGTTACTTGTTTCCCCTTTCTCATTTATAGCAAACTATTTCTCAATTTGAGCAATGAACTTATTGACATTTTTACTTTCCATGATAGAGCCTCGAAAAGACTCCGGAGTGGAGTGCCTAATGATCATCAGACACGTGCGATTTGACTGTTCCCACTTCTCTATATTAGTCGTATTTGACTGTTCCTCAGTAGAAGTAGGTTTATCGGTCCTTAATGCAAGGTCCAAATCCATACACCCGAGAAGTATCTCTAGGCTTTCCTTCCATAACTTGAAGTTCGATTCATTCAACTTAGGGATTAAACTCAGATTTCCAGATATTTGAGTGAGACCAACTGAAACAATAAACAAAAAAACATATGCTCACAATTAAAATATAACAAAATAATTTCACATATGTGGTGGGCGCTTTTAACAAGATACCTCACACAACATTGATGTCCAGCCTTTGGGTGAAAAAACACCAACTGTAAAATAGTACTCTCAATGTAGTAATCAAAGTACTGACAATTAACTCTGTCAAAAAATAGCCTTTCTTTGGACCGACTATTTTTCACATGAGCAATCCTTATAATTTTCATATACTCATTACCATATGCATACCCACAATATAGCCAAATAATTATCTTCTTTTGGGCCGATAATTATCCGCATAAATTCATGAACATGTACATCTTATATTTTAGAATTAAATTAATCTAGATAATAAATGCTACTTTGGTAACATATTATTTTGACAAATTCAATCGAAAATATAAGACACAATAATATAATAATATTATTGTATAAAAATAAGGGAGGAAGAATACCAAATAGCGTTTACCAATATTCACTTAATAGTTACATACACATAATACAATTAAAGAGGCATAAACATGTGAATATCACCAAATATCATCAATCAAATTTAAATTTAAATTTACCAAAATATCAATCAAATTTAAATTTAGTCCACAACATGATCAATAAATCTTGAATCCACAACATGATTAATCGAATTTAAATTAAATTCACAACATGATTAATCAAATTTAAATTAAATGCATAAAATCATCGATCAAAATTTAAATTTAAAAATACAAAATTAGCAATCAATTTGTAATTGTACAATAATTGCTACAGGATGATTAATTTCGACTAATCCATTATTAACAAATTCAAAATCTTCAATCAAATTTAACCTTAAAACCCACTTAATATCACAGAATTCATACAATTAAACTCAACCGAAATTCCCCAAATTTTTCTAATTAAGAACTAAAAGGAAAAAGAAAAGGGAAAAACTTGAATGGGTTTTTAATGGTTCTCGGTAGTTTCTATAATTGAAAACGCATGAAACCATATCTGGCAATTGAATCGCCTACAATGCCGATTGATCATGGGTTTTCATGGTGTGAGGTTCGTGTAGTGTATTTCAGCACAAGATAAACCCTAGGATCATTCATGCCAAATTGTCAAGAATAACATACCAGATTCCATTGTAAAATTGATGATAGCTTCAAGATGATGATGGATGACTATGGTCTTCCTCAACCAAAATTCTGAATGCCCTTAGTGGGATCTCTCTCTAATGAGATTCAAGAAAGATGAGTGCTTATTGTTTTGGTATCTTGTAGATCATAACCTAAGGTCTCTTTATATATTAGTTCAATTAGGGTTCCCATTAAACCCTAATTAACTTTATGTCCATATTCAATTAGGAATCTAAGGTCTTAATTAATTAGATCACATAATAGGACTCAATCTAATAAAATAACCCATTGCGATAAATTATTAATCCACATACATAGCTCATACTTTAATTAAACATATTATTTTTTAAATATGTCTAACACTTAAAGCTCTTAAAAATAACATAATCTCATCAACATAAAACCAATTTCCTTCATTTCATTCATTTATTGAAATACCTTTTTATTAGTTAGATAAATGCTCAAATAGAAAAGGCACCTTTGAGCAATTTGATAATTCTAAAATCATTTTTTAATTCAAACTGATATTCAAAATCATTTTTCAAATGTTCAAACCAAACATCACTAAGATTGTATCAATATTGATTTTACCCAAATCAATCGTACATAAACTAAATCTCTATTTCTAAAACTAGTACTTCAACAATCAATTCCAAACATACACTTAAAAAGTATTTACTTATGTGACTGTCCACGTTGAACCTCCATTGTTTTTTTGACTACTAAGTCAATCCATTGTTATTAGTTTAGTTAAATTACAAGTTTAATTTCTAACTGCATGTCCTTGAAAATGAAAAAGAAAAGGAAATCTAAATTTTAAAGTATGTATGTGTATATATGTTGTTTTGTATATATTATTGAATAATTAACATTTAATGATAATCAAATAAATTTCACAAAAGTGAATGAAAAATTGACACAAATAGATCCATCAAAGGAAAGGAACAGAAAAGGAAAAATACTGTAAAGAAAAATATAGATAAGGAAAATATAGGAAATCTATAATGGGAATAAACCATAATTTACTTTAACACCCTCCCTCAACTCAAGATGGTAGAATGAATACCAACTTGAGTTTGTGAAGCGATCGACTGAAGCGACTAGATGAAATTAAGGCGATAGATGATAGAAACTGTAGAAAACTTCGAATCAAATCACAAAAGATTTAGAATGGGAATAGAAATCTACAAAGAACTTCTGTACTAGAAATAGAAACCCATAAAGAACTAAAATACAGAGAACTTCTGGACTAAAAACAAAAACTCACAAAGAAGTAAAACATGGAAAACTTATGGATTGGAGATAGAGATCCTTATAGAAAGAACTAAAACAAAACATATGAATTATCGATTTAAAAATAGAACAAAGATCTTAAAAGATATGAAAAGAGAAATGAGACCCACAATGGTAGATATGAAACGAAACAGAAATCTACAAATGCAAATTAGCAGAGACTCACAAATATAAATCTATGAACAAAAAAATAAAATTGAATATAGACCTACAAACTACAGATCTGGGTGGAGACGAACTCACAAATTATAGATTTGGGCACAAGAACTTAATAGACTATGTCATTAGAAACAAACACTAAAAAGTATAATCGACTAAGTAGGTGAATCTAACTTAACCAGACTGGTCTAACTGAACTAAACCAAACCAATTTGATTGGATCAAACCGGTTTGAGTGAACTAAACCAGTATTAAACTAAATGTGAATTTGAAACAATCATGACTTCATGAATTGATCACAACCTTAGCGGAGAGATCTGATGAAAACCTAAAAACTGGTTAGAGGAGCACCTTCACAAATGGAATGATCTAGACGGTGTTTTTAACGACGATTGAGAAGCAAGAGAATCGAATCTACATGGGCTGGAGGAAGTGCAGTGACACGGATTTGGGAGTAGGCCTGGGAGGGTGTAGTGGATGAATATGAAGGCGGCTAGAGGTGAAACTCGAATATGGGTGGAAGAATGCAGATCTGGGCAAGTGCAACACGATGTAGATATGATGTTGCGCAAATTGGAGAGCCACGACGAATCTAGCAATGTATAAGCTGGAGTGAGTTGGTGTGGGAAAGTTCTCACTTAAATTGGATACTAGATTAATGTACTACTAATCATATTTGCACTTTTCTTCGAGAAACTAATTCTTGGACTCAGCATTCAGAGAATGAAATGACTTTCAAAGTGGGAATAGGTAAAGTCATTTCAGGAGAAGCAGTGGGAGATATCAAGTTATATTTTGGAGATTCTTTCATTTTGCTTGAAAATGTATATTATGTACCTAAAATAAAAAGAAACTTAATCTCTGTATCTTGTGTACTGAAAAATATGTGTAAAGTAACTTTTGAAATCAATGAAGTGTTCATTTCTTTAAGAGGTATTCATATTTGTTCTGCTAGACTTGATAATAATTTGTA
The DNA here is from genome assembly GCF_027475165.1 of Benincasa hispida. Taxonomy (NCBI): domain Eukaryota; kingdom Viridiplantae; phylum Streptophyta; class Magnoliopsida; order Cucurbitales; family Cucurbitaceae; genus Benincasa; species Benincasa hispida. The sequence continues at coordinate 31,638,272 of NC_143484.1, read as the reverse complement.
TATATTAAAATCGACAAAAGCAAAAGGAATTTTATATATAGAGATGTTTAAAACGGTAGAAACTCAAAATAAAAGACGAAAATTTCTCCGAATGCCTATCTTTGGCACCTCAGACTTGGTCACATAAATCTCAACATGATTGAGAGATTGGTAAAAAACGGTCATCTAAATCAGTTAAGAAGACAGTTATCCTTGGTTGTAGTGAATAAAATTAATATCCCTGGTTGTCTTTATATTACTTAAGCATGTATGTAGTGACATAAAAGTGAATCATATCTTAAGTGACAACCAAAATAGTCTATAGTATATGGATATAGGAGTGAAACCTTATCTTGGTAACACTACGGGCGCGACCCGTTTTGTGGAATTTTTATAAGTTTTATGACTTGTCACAAATGATCTGATCCTAATCATTCGTGTAGCGGACATGCGAGCGAGGGCATCCTATACAAAGAGTTTGTATACCTCGAAGTGTTAATGTCTCGTCATATAACTCTGTTCATGACTGAGACTTCACTTCACTAGGATGACCATAAGTAACATGACCTCAATCCCGAGTGAGTTGGAAACTTCTACCATTGAGGGCAGTCCTTTGATTTGCATGGGTGCGATTGACCAGAGTGCCGACTCAAACCTACCACTTTGGGAATTCATCTGATTTGGGAGCTGGGAACTCAGCTTCACAAAATGGAGTTCACTCCTTCCTCAAATGAGGGGTAAGTAGAAAGATTGCTCTCTTAAGGCTGATCCTGTGGCTTGAACGATGTGGCGCCACACATCTTCTCATGGCCCAAGAGTTGTTCACACATAGTAGGACTATGTTGTATTGTTCATTAGAGGGATCAGTGGTACTTAAGGAGTAAGATGTAACTACAGGGGAAAAACGATAAATTGGCCTGCTGTAATTACGAGCATCGTGAAGGATCATCGTACTGATGATTGGTTATATCCAATGGACATATAAATATATCTATGGCAAGAAGAGTTCAACTGTCGGTCTTTAGTGGAATGCCTGGCAGTTAACAGATGGTGGATTTCGTGACTAAAGAGTTTTATTAGCTATTCGCGTACCGTTAGAGCTTCGAGCCATAGGTTCATAAGGTTCCCTTTGTAGCTTGGATACAAGTTGAGAGTCAGTTTTTTGGTCAGTTTGAAATGTTCAAATTGACAAAAGATAGTTTGATTGTATATGATATAATTTAACTAGTTAATTATATGTGCTATAATTAACTTTATGTATGAGATACATTAATTTGGAGAAAATTGGATATAAATATGATTTATATCTAGTGGAGGAAAAATACTATGATTAATATATGATATTAAGTTATGAATATGATGTGATCATATTCATTGTTCATTAAGTGGACGGTTAAAAGGGAAATGAAACGACATCTCTTTTATTTTAATAACGGATGAGTGAGTTGAAAGATCACTTTGAGACGCATAAAGAGCTCTCAGTATATTAAGCATAAGATTCGCGGACATTGTGTTGAAGTGTGTCATTGCTTAGAAAATTTGTGCCTATACGATAGTGCCTGAACGATCGCTTACCTATATGACAATGCTAAGCGATCGCTTAACGATTACATCCGCGCGTGTTATTTACTAAAAATTGTTTACCTTTTTTTAAGTGATTGTTTAGCGCCCGATATTTACTAAACGATCGTATAAACGATTGCTTAGTTTTTCTACACGATCGTTTAGACGATCACTTACCTTTTCCTACACGATCGTTTACCTTTTTCCTAGAGTGTATACTTCATCTAAACGATCAAGCATTTTGTCTATACGATAAATGAGCCTATCTTCCACTTGCTTGATCGTTGTATACGATCTTTCTTCCTCATTCCCTCTACCAAATCCGAACAAACCCCACCCTTTGGATTCTCACTCCAAGAATACTGAGAGTAAGAAAACTGCTAACCCACAGTCTGTCGCCCAACGGGGAAGGTGATCAGCGCTCATTGACATATGAAAATGTTTCCATTGCAACAAGGATGGGCACTGAAAGAGGAATTTTCCTCGCTGGATCAAGGAGAAGAAGAAGGCTAAGGCCAAGGCAAAAAAGGGTAAATATAATTTACTAGTTTTGGAAACTTGTTTAGTGGAGAATGATGATTCTACCTGGATTATTGACTCTAGGACCACTAATCATGTTTGTTCTTCTTTTCAAGAGATTAGATCCTGGTGGCAACTTGAGACTGGAGAGATGGCGATGCGATTAGGCAACGATCACGTTGTCTCAGCCGTGGTACTTGGAGGGCTCCAGTTTACTTAACAGAAGAAATTTATTATTTTGAGTGATGTTTATTTAGTTTCCGAGTTAAAGAAGAACTTGATTTCTGTTAAGTGTCTGATACAGTGTAAATATACTCTTAATTTCGAATTAAATAAAGTGGCCATTAGCAACGAGTTCCCTCCATAATATAGAAATGTTTAAAACCGCTGTAACTCAAAATAAACGAAAAAAGGTTTCTCCTAAGGAAAATGCCTAACTTTGGCACCTTCGATTAGGGCGCATCAATCTCAATAGGATTGAGAGGTTGGTGAAGAATGGACTTCTAAGTGAGTTAGAGGAAAATTCTTTACCGGTGTGCGAATATTGTCTTAAGGGCAAGATGACTAAAAGACCTTTTTCTGGTAAAGATTATCGAGCTAAAGACCCTCTAAAGTTAGTGCATTTAGACCTTTGTAGTCCGATGAATGTGCGAGCCAGGGGATGCTATGAGTATTTCATCACTTTTACTGATGATTACTCTTGGTATGGGTATGTTTATTTAATGCAACGGAAGTCTGAATCCTTTGAAAAGTTCAAAGAGTTCAAGGTTGAAGTTGAAAATGCATTGAATAAACAGATTAAAACACTTTTATCGGATCGTGGTGGAGAGTTTTTGGATTCGGAGTTCTAGAATTATTTGATAGAACATGGAATCGTTTCCCAACTCTCAGCACCGGATACACCTTAGCAGAATGGTGTAGCGGAGAGGAGAAACAGAACCTTTTTAGACATAGTTCGGTCAATGATGAGTTATGCTTCCTTATCGGACTCGTTTTGGGGTTTTGCAGTGGAGGTTGCAGTGTACATCCTCAACTGTGTTCCTTCCAAGAGTGTTGCGATAACACCTTTGGAGTTGTGAAACGGGATAAAGATAGATTGCATCACTTCTGCATATGGGGTTGCCCAGCACATGTGCTTGAGACTCATCCAAAGAAATTGGAACCACGTTCGAGGTTATGCCTCTTTATAGGTTACCCCACAGAGACACGGGGGTTACTTTTATGATCCTACAGAAAATAGAGTGTTTGTGTCAATGAACGCTACTTTCTTGGAGGAGGATCAGATTAGGGAGCACAGTCCACGTAGTAAGATCGTGTTGCGTGAATTTTCCAATGAAACTACTGAAACTTCAACAAGAGTTATTGAAGTGTCTGCTTCATCAACAAGAGTTGTTGATGGTAGTTCATCTGGCAGGTCAGTTCCACCTCAAGAGTTGAGGGAACCTCGACGTAATGGGAAGGTTGCGAACCTACCTGTTCGCTATATGGGTTTCACTGAAATCCTGGCTATGGTAGTTAATGGCGAGGTTGAGGATCCGTTGTCTTATTAAAAGGCAATGGAGGATGTTGACCAGGATTAATGGGTCGAACCATGGATTACGAGATGGGATCGATGTACTTCAACGCGGTATGGGAATGATGTAGGTTTATTGACTGCAATTAAGAACTAGCTTGCGATCCAAATCCAAATGAAAGATTTGGGAGAGACTCAGTTTGTTCTTGGTATTCAAATCTTTCGAGATATGAAGAACAAAGTGCTAGCGTTGTCTCAGGCATCGTACATTGATAAGATGTTGCTCAAGTACTCGATGTAGAACTCCAAAAGGGTCCTACTGCCTTTCAGGCATGAAGTTACATTGTCTAAGAAAATGTGTCCTAAGACGTCTCAAGAGGTTGAAGAGATGAGACGGGTCCCCTATGCATCTTTCGTTGGTAGTTTGATTTATGCGATTCTCTATACTAGACCAGACATCTACTACGCTGTGGGGATACTCAGTAGGTATCAGTCTAATCCAGGACTAGGTCATTAGACCGCAGTCAAGAACATCCTTAAGTATCTTCAAAGAACGAGGGACTATATGCTCGTGTATGAAACTAAGAATTTGATCCTTACTGGATACACGAACTCTGACTTTCAGCCTGATAAGGATTCTCGGAAATCCACTTCAGTATCAGTGTTCACTCTTAAAGAAGAAGCAGTAGTGTGGCAAAGCAATAAACAGGTGTGCATCGCCGACTCCATGATGAAGGTCGAGTATGTAGCGGCTTGTGAAGCTACTAAGGAGGCCGTTTGGCTCAGAAAGTTCCTGACAGATCTGGAAGTTGTTCCGAACATGTCTAGGCCCAACACCCTTTATTGTGACTACAGTAGTGTTGTGGCGAACTCCAAGGAGCTCAGGAGTCACAAGATAGTGCAGCGAGGGGACGTGATAGTCACAAAGATCGTTTTGGAGCACAATGTTATTGACCCGTTTACGAAGGCTCTCACGACTACCGTTTTTTAGAGTCACCTTTAGAGCATGGGCCGATGGGACCGCCCGCTATCTGACTAGAGCAAGTGGGAGATTTTTGTACTAGGCCTTAGTGCCCTAGTTTATTGTTTTATACTTGTTGTAATGTACACCCTACTCGCTTTAGGACAAGTGGGAGATTGTTAGAGATGATGCCTTAAACTCTCATTGGGTTCTGTAGTTTGTAAACACCGTATTGAACAAACGCTTGTGATGTAATAATATATAATATTTTCTTCACTATTGTCTATAAAACATGAGATGTTTTAATTGCTTTACAACAAACCAATAAACCAAGATTCCTAGTTGTCGTTGTAACTTAAGCATGTATGTGGAGACATACAGGTGGATCATGCCTTAAGTGATAACCAAAATGGTCTGGAGTATATGGATATAGGAGGGAAACCTTATCTTAGTGATACTATAGATGCGACCCGTTTTGTAGATAGTTATAAGTGTTGTGACGTGTTACAGATGATTTGGTCCTGATGATTCATGTAGAGACATGCGAGTAGGGACGTCCTATACAAAGAAGTTTGTATAAGACCGAACCACGAAGTGTTATAGTCTCGTTATATAACGTCATTCATGACAAAGACTTCATTTCACTAGAATGACCATAGGTAACATGACCTCAATCTTGAGTAAGTTGGGAACTCCTACCTTTAAGGGTAGTCGTTTGATTTGCATGGGTGCGAGTGGCCAGATTGCTGAATTAAATCTACCACTTTAGCGATTCGCTTGATTGGGGAGCTGGGAACTCAGCTACACAAGATGGAATTCGCTCATTCCTCGAAGTAGGGGTAAGTAGATAGATTGCTCCCTTGAGAGCTGATTCTAGGGCTTGAACGATGTGGCGCCACACACCTTTTCATGGCCTGAGAAGTGTCTACACATAGTAGGACTATGTTGTATTGTTCATTAGAGGGATCGATGGTACTTAAGGAGTTAAATGTAACTACAAGGGCAAAATGGTAAATTGGTCCATCTGTACTTACGAACATCTGTGAAGGTTATTGTACTGTTGATTGGTTATATCCAATGGATACATAAATATATCTGTAGTGAGAAGAGTGCAACTGTTGGTCTTTAGTGGATGGTCCGACAGTTAACAGATGGTGGATCTCATGGCTAAAGAGTTTAGTTAGCTATTCACATACCATTGGAGCTTTAAGCTACAGGTCCATAAGGTCCCCTTGGTAGCTCAATGAATTCAAGTTGAGAATAAGTTTTTGAGTCAGTTTGAAGTGTTCAAATTGACAAGATGAAGTTTGATTATATATGATATGATTAAACTGGTCAATTATATATGATATTGTTGACGTGATGTTCGAGATACATTAATTGGAGGAAAATGATATAAATATGATTTATATCTAGTAGAGGAGAAAATAACTATGGTTTAAATATTGCATATTATGTGATATTAAAAATATAGGTTATAAATATAATATGATAAGTTAGTTATTATATTTATTTATAATTAAACAACTATGAGATAATTGTTGATGGTTTTCTCCATAACCATGTGTGAAAGTGGGAGGTTTCATTCAGTTTTCATAACTGAAGGATAAAATGAAAATAGTTTTTATTTTTCTAAAAAGATCATATAATCGCTTCACAAAGTACACTGTCGAGTTTAGCTCACGAGAACCTACACGACAGCTCAAGTGTTTTTCTTAATTGATCATGTATATGCACAGTTTACTAAACGATCATGTAGTTTTTACTAAATTATCGCGCGCGAGTGCGAGATTATCTAAACGATCATCTATATGATCATACCCGATTACCTAAACGATCATGCACATTTTCTAAACGATCAAACATCCATCTATACAACAGACTCTAAACTCTCCCAATTGCTTGTTCGTTGAATACGATTGTGTTTTCCTCCTTCCCTCTACTAAATCCAACAGAGCCCACACCCCCTTGATTCTCACTCCGAGAATACCAAGATCACTTAGTGGTGGTGTATTCCTTGCTACTTGTTTGTGTAGAAGACCATTCGATGGTGTGCGACAGCAAGATTTGGTAGACGATTGGCTTGGTGTTGCACTGACAGTGAGAGGTGCTGGTTCTTGACGAGAGCGAGAGAACGACAGAGGAAGAGTTCTTCAAAGGTGAGTCTCTTGTTTCTTTTTATTTAAGTTTTCAAAGCATGTCATAATTTGTTCTGAAATGCATAACTTGTATGTATGTTTGTGAACGTTGTATTTATGTCACAATGAATTTAGAACAATCTTATTTCCACTCATAGGTACTCTTTGATAAGAGTTCCTTCACTACCACCACACTCACTTGGATCAAACTTCATCAAATTGAGCTTGGAATTTCAATTAAGCCGAACAAAATGCTATTAGTGTAATTGACATTTAAGAAAACAATTCTTTGAGCTTCAAGATTCACTGAATCAATATGGCTATAACAAGGTTTGAGATTAAAAAATTTGACAGAAAAGATGATAAAGCCAAAATCAGAGTCATTCTTGAGCAACATGATCAGAGCTCTATATCCATTATGGGTTTTTTCACACATGTATTAATTTGGTAAAAGGTATCTTAGAATAATTTGCAATTTCTTACAAACCATTTACCTTATTCTATACGTTTGGCCCATGAATTGATTTTATAAAAGCCTATTGTAGAATAATTTGAAAAATTTTAAACCATAAAGTATTTGAAACAAAATTATAAATTAAGTGTAACTACACCATGTGACATAGGATGCAAGTTAGAATAAATTATAATAAGTTGACTTTTAGAGTCCAGAAAGTGGCCCACTTATTTATGATTTTAAAATTAGACTATAGAGATATATGACACATTTTAAAATTTAAAATATAAGATTACAAATATGAGTGTGGAGATTTTAGATTGATTTAAATACTACTCTAATTTAAATGTCTGTCTATTAAATGTTGTAATATCTTATTACATAATTGTATTTTCAATATTTATATATTGATATAATAATTTTTAATATTTATTTGAAAAATAAACCAACTTATTTATAAATAAATATAATATTAGTGTCTATCACGATTAGTCACTGAAATGATACTGATGGACAATAACATTTTGTCATATTTGAAAATATTTACAATAGTTTTATCATTTCAAATAATTACCCTATATTTTATATTTATACTATATAATAGGTTACAGAATAATTTACTAATGTTTTAGTCATTGTTAAATTATTTTTAATCTAATTTAATTTTCACTTTCTAAATACTTTGTCTCTAACTTATATATGAATATTAGTTCTACTATATATATATATATATTCTTAAATCTACATCATTAACCTATTAAAAAGAATAAAATAAAAATGAACAAAATAATCTTTTTATTTAAAAAATAGACTAAGATGAACATTTAAAAATTTAGGGACTAAAATAAAATTCGAACATTTATAATAGATATATTAATTAATATAAGTGAAACAACATAATTTAATTTTTCTTCAAAATATATATATATCTCCCTTTTTGGATGTACAAACTAGAAGATGTACATTTATCTAGTGGGACTAATGGGGTTTATTTCTTTTTCTTTTTCTTTTTAAATGAAATTTACAAGTGAACAAAATTTAAAGGAATATTAAAAAGAAAAAAATACAAAGGGCTTTGAGGCTGATTCTGATCTTTACATTGTACAAAATCGTGGGTTATCTTGGCGACTTTAGTGAATCTACTTGGGATTTACCCTGAGGACCTCTCATCCTGATGAAAAGTCTGTATTCGTCAAACGTCATTGGGGAATAAAGCGCAGGTTTTTTTCGCGTAACTAGCTCTTTTGCTGGCTCTATTGGAATGTCACTCTTTGGATTGTAAAAGAAAGCCAATGAAACACGTTCTTTGTCTGAGTTCACAATCACTCTATGCTCCACACTTCTGTATATTGCATTGCTTAGAACCTATTTCCAAAAAACACACAATAAAACAAAAACATAAGTTTAGTAATTTCATGGCCTTTTAGGGTTTTAAATATATATACCCGTTCGTAATCTCGGGTACGTACTATGTCCGATCTTTTAGTCTCAATATTATAAGTTTGGTATATGAACTTTTTAAATCTGTGTCTAAAAATGTCTCTAAGTTTATAATTATGTGGTTTAATAGGGTTTTTTTAACATATTTAATTCTTTTAGAAATTGTAGGATATATTTTATATAAAATCGAACTATATATCTGGTCCAAAACTTTGAGCTATATATGTATTAGTGGATTCTGTGAATTTTAAAAGAACATTAAATCGTCAACGACTTATTAGACATAAAAATGAAAATTATTTTAAAATTCAGAGATTAAATAAATAGAAAAAACTTATTAAATATTTTGAAAATTGAAGGGAGACTGAACTTATATTTGAATGTAAACTTTTTTTAGTTTTCTCTTAAAGTTTTAAATGATAGTGGGTAGAAGGAAATATTTTAAATGCCAAGTGTAAGATTGAAATTAAAATCATTTTTTTGGTAACTTAGATATATTCTCACCTTCCAGAATGCTACTTAATATGAATGTTGGCCAAGATGATTTTCTTTTATTATATGGCCATTTTTTTCTCAAACAAAAAGGACCCAATATGAAAAGGGTATAACTTTAATGAACTTTGCGAACAAATTTGCTATCATATGAGGTACTTGACTTCCATGTTGACAAAAGGGACCATTTTTTGTCCTTCCCCTTCTAAAAATAACATACCCAAAAATTAAAAGAAAAAAAAAGTTTTATTTAGGGGACCAATAGATTTTAGTATGTGGAAAAAATGGTCCAACAAAACAAGACCCCTCCATGTGCATATGGGCATAGAGAGAGTTGAAGAAGCCTCTTTTTTAGGCTAAATATTAATATGTTGTACCAAAATTTCTTTAGAAAAAAGAAAATTTTACTTGAAAAGTGAATTAGCAATTGAATATTAATGAGTACAAGAGTAGAACAAACCTGAACTTGATCGCCCACATTAACTATAATAGCATGGGGAGCTGGTTTGACGGTAATCCATTTATCGTCTTTTCGAACTTGAAGTCCGGCAACCTTATCGTCGGGAAGTAGCAGCGTCAATCCGCCGGGGTCGGAGTGCGACGACAGCCCCAACGTCAGCTCCGGCTGTGGGCATTTTGGGTAGTAATTCACTCTTAAACATGCGCCAACATCTTCTCCTCCAAATGCATTCTGCAGATACCCTTCTTGAAGCCCCAAATTCACTGATAAAAGCTTCAACAATCTTCCCCCTAGCTTCACTACTTCTTCCCCATACTCCTCTATCAATTCCCTGCATTAAAACATAAAAATCCCTTTAAAATTCCCCCAATTTCAAATCACTTTCACCCCTCAAATTTCTATATATTTTAATCTAAACATATAGTTCAATTAATTAAAATATATACTCTGACTAAAAAGTCCATATTTGGATATAATCCCATCTCGCCCGACGAGTAAAAATAATGGTGGAAATGACATTTTGGGCTATTTTTGCTTTTCGTATTGAACATTGTGTAAATTTTCAAACCAGAAATAACGAAGAAAGTATCTAGAATACAGACAAAAAAGAAAACCCAAGATATTAATTAGATAGGTTTTGTTGGATTGTACCTAATACAGGCGGGTGTAGCGGGCCACTTATTGTGGTCTTTGAGGCGAGGAGGAAGGTAATGAAGAAAAAAGTAGTCACTCCAATCAAGAATAGCTCCTTTTTGAACACCAAGGCGGCTACCATAGCCTTCGTAAGTCTTAGGACTATTAGCATAAGCTTGTTTCATTTCCACCGGCAATTTGAAAAAATCATGCCACGCACGCCGGACATCGTCCAGAAGCTCCGCCCGGATACCGTGATTGATGATTTGAAAGAATCCCCAATTGCGACAAGCGTCGGAGACTTGGCTTAGAATAGTACGTCGAAGGGAGTCGTCGTGGTCGAGAGCGAAGCTGCGGATGTCGATGATTGGGATGTTGACGGCAGGGGAGGCGACCGTGGAAGCGGTGGGACGGTCCGACGGTGGCTTGATGTAGCGGGAAGGGACGACGGGGCAGCCACTTTCGGAGAGGGATTGGACACGAACTATGGGTTCGGGCCAATCTTGGTTCAGGTTAGTCATCACGGCCAAGGAAGGCTCTTGGAATTCCAAGGTTGATATTTATTTATATAAATAAATTCGAAATTCGTTAAAAAAAAAAAATCCAAATCGTATAGCTGCTTTTTTTCTTTTCCCTTTTTTTTTTAAATTTAGCACAACCAAGTACGATTAATCACTTATATATAAATATTACAACCTTCTTCATTGGAGAAAAAAAAAAGAGTAAAATTGGAGGAGGGTAAGAGACTTTTTCTTTTTTTTTGAATATTTATGTTATATTTTTTGATTTGATGCACGTGGTTAATTTATATCATATGGAATTTGTTTAGGTTGGAATAGATCAATTCATCTACATATATATTGAGTACCTTTTCCTTAAAGGTGATAGGATTGAGTCTTTTATGAACGCTTTTTATTGAATTGTCTTAATATTTGAGGTAAAAATTATAAAAAAAAAAAAAAAAAAAAAAAAAAAAAAAAAAAAAAATTACCAAATTTTGTATGACAAGTGTTTTGATGGATTAATTAATAGTACTTTGTGGGTAAGTGTTTTGAAGTGATATTTACACGTAGTTGATTTCGTTTTCATATGTGTTGAGTTTTTGCGGTGGGTTATTTGTATTTGTTTTATTTAATAGTATCAAATTTAGGTGCGCAGGTTGGTATATATATCTTTTCGGGATTATATTTGCAGATAGTTTCTTTAAGGAAAAATAGAAGATTTAAGGGTTTAAAGACAGAAAGAGAGAACATTATTGAAATGCTAGAGATCATAAAATGTTCAAAATCAGCTTACTTTACATCTTGCATTTCAAAATATAAAAAGGGATTGGAAAAGTAAACTCAACCATGTTCATCACAAGGAGAGAGAAAGATTAATTACGTACATTGTCAAATGTTATGGAATATAGATAATCAATAAAGTGTGAGGACAAATTCCTTCTTTCTTATATTCAAAATTAAACAACACAAAAGTATTAAAAAAAAAAAAAAAAAAAAAAAAAAAAAAAAAAAAAACATTCCCGTGTAAATGATTAAATATGAGAAAATAAAAAATAGAAAGGACATGCTATCCCAATCTATAAAATTACGATGAGATCTTCAATTTCCCTACTCCATATATTGTCAGGAAAAATTATCGACAACAACGTGTGATCTCATGTGCTTTTCGATCAAATAGTACATGACCATACATTTTTTGTCTCGTATTTCGAAAAAACGATTTTAATTCATGAAAGTCGTAGATGATTTGGCTCCAATTGAATTCCCAGATTTGAAAAAAAAAAGGTAAAAGAGGGTTAAAAGGACATTAATCTAGGTGATAAAGAGTGGAGGGTTGGAGAAGAAGGAAGTAAATGCAAGGGTAAAAAAGTAAAAACATAAATGGTAAAAGAGGGTTAAAAAGACATTAACCCAGGTGATAAAGAGTGGAGGGTCGGAGAAGAAGGAAGTAAATGCAAGGGTAAAAAAGTAAAAACATAGGGAAAGTGAGAGCTCAGGCTTAGGTTTTAGGTCGGAGAAATAAGTGGGAAATGACTGGATGAAATTAGGAAACGTGAATAATATGGGGGCAATTTGTGGACTTAAAAAAACATAGTCCACTTTTGTTTTTTTTTTAAAAGGAATAATAAATTAAATATTCTGTTTATTAAAATATTATTTTGATTCTCGACCTTGAGGTTCTTTTTCATTTTATTTCATATTCATCTCGGTCACGCTTGATAATCATTTGATATATTTTTGTTTTTGAAAATTTACTTTTCTACTGGTATTTTAAAAAACCAAGTCAAGTTTTGAAAACTTAAAATCTCGTATTTTCTACTGGTATTTTAAAATTTACTTTTCTACTGGTAATCACTTTATTTTTTATTTTTGGTTTTTTCTCTCATTTTCTTACCATAGTTGTATCTTTCTTAGATAGAAGAATTACATTCTTGACCAAAATCTAAAAGCAAAAATAAGTTTTTGAAAACTATTTTTTTAGTTTTCAAGTTTTGGTTTTGTTTTAAAAACATGGTTAGAATAGAGGTGGAAGAGATGTTTATTTGTTTAATTTTCAAAAACTAAAACCCAAAAACCAAAAACCAAAAACCAAATAGTTACCAAACGATACCTTAAAAAAAATTGCTAAGAACTCAACTCTTTTACTTAAAGATGAAAACTATGGTAAGAAATTGAGAGAAATTAACTTATTTTCAAAAATTAAAAACCAAATGACTATGAAACAAGATCTTAATTATTCAATTTTTTTCTTTATATTTTAAATAAATTATAAATTTAGTCTTTCAAAAGTAATTTTATCGAATTTGACTAAATGAAGAGAGCTAATAAAGACTATATTTCTTTTGGAAAAGAACCTAACAATAAATATATAGACGAAAATGATATTTTAACGGAGGGTACTTTGGGGATTTTGCAATTGTGGGTGGTTGATGGGGCAACTGAAATTGACATGGCCGACACGCAGCAATGAAAATGTCATATTCTTTAAATATTGATAAATACGGATATCATTTTTGGATTCATACGGTCTTTTATTATTTATATTCTTTTTAAAAAATATTTTTAACAATTTCTACATAACACGGAACTCTATCCATTCTAGTTTTTTTTTCTTTAATAAACAATTTATTTTATTTATACCTTTTCCATTTTGTCTTTATCTTATAATTAAACCAACTAAACAAATCATTCAAAATTATTAATTAATTTGGACTCTAAAAAAAAAGGAATAATGTTACGAATAGAAGAAGTTATTTTGAAGGATAAAACCACTTAAAATATTTATAAATTATAGCAAAATATCATTGTCTATCTATGATAGACGTGACATACTATTATTTGTGTTTATCATAACATAGATAAATATAAATAGCAGTCTATCATGATCCATCGTAATCTATTGTAGATAGACAATAAAATTTTGCTATATCTATAAATATTTTGGTCCATTTTATTATATTTAAAAATAACCTTAAAATTAGTAGCTATTCTTTCAAAAATCATGTTTTATGTAAACTTGAGTTCATATATATATATATATATATAAACATATAAGTAATTTTTATATTATAGAATTGGCATATTTGTAATTATCTAAGTTTTTAAATTGGATTACACAAATTTAACTCATGAGCGAAATACTCAATTAGTAATTGGAGATATGATTTAAATATATATATACACATGATCATTTTAAAAATATGACAACAATACAATTTCACATCACATGAGTTGGAGTATGAGCTTGTCAAGGTTTTTTCATATTTAAATAAGTAGAATTTTTGGAATAAAAAAAACACAACTAGACACTATTATTCTTTTTTTCTTTTTTCTTTTTTTTTTTTTAATGATAGCAGTAACTCAGGCATGTCTTTCCATGTTTTGATTTTAAATTCTTAAAAAAAAAGAGAGAGAGAGATCGAGAAATTGTTTTAAATAATAAAACGTTTAAAATATTTTCAAGTAAAATGACAAAATGGTAAAATTGAAATGTTTTGTCATTTTGCTATATTTGTATATAAGTTGGTGATTTTATTATATTTGAAAAAGTGCTATTTTTAAATATAGAAAAATAAACTAAAATATCTACAAAATATAGCAAAATTTTAGAACTATCAATGATGGACGTTGATAGACACTTGATCAACGTCTATCATGGATAGTTTTAAAATTTTTCTATATATTGTAAATATTTTCAACAGTTTTACCATTTAAAATAATTTCTTATTTTGAAAAAATCTCATAGTTAATGATTTAGAGTTTAATTTTTATCAAATAGAATATGGTTTTTAAATTAGTTTTACGTGGAGTTAAGTTTATTATTATTTGTCAAAATGAGCATATCTCAACTGACATAAATTTTATTCTATTGATGATCTCGAGGTTAGATATTCGATTTTTCACCTCATATATTATCAAAAATCATCTATATGCTTACTAATTTTAAGTTATTACTACTATTTATCATTATTCTTATTATTGTTACAATATGTAGGATAAAAGAAGGAAAATTTTCACAGATAGAAAAATATCAAATTATTTACAGTAATAACAAAAAAGACACCGATAAACTTCTATCCGCGTCTATCAGTGATAGACTTCTATAAGTTTCTATCATTACTAGACACGGATAGATTTCTATCGATCTCTATCATCCTCTATAAAAAAAAATTAAAATTTTGTTATTTTGTGTAAATAGTTTTTCTTATTTCTCTATTTTTAAAAATAACAGTAAAAGAACCGAACCTGAATTCAAGATGGATATTATAAGTTTTGATGTCAATTGATCAAGGAATGCTTTTTACTACTTACTAATTATATTATATGAACTATCTAATCCACCTAGATACTTTGATGAGAAAATTAAAAAAATATGGTAGTTTTAAAAACTATTTATAAAAATATTGTACTTTTGAAATTATTTAGAAAAATATTGTTGTGTTTTTTTTCTTAATAGGTCGAGGGTTCAAAATTCGACCTAAGGGTTTAAAATTCGACCCACCTAGGTCGAATTTTCAACATTTGACCTTCTTCTTTATTTCTTTCTTTTTTTTAATTTTTCTATTTTATAAAAATAATTTCTAAAAATATTTTATTATTTTATTATTTTATTTAAACTCTAAAAAGAATAAATTAAAAAAATAATATCTCATAAAAATAAAAAAGTATAAATTAAAATATCTCATTTATATAAAAATAATTACAAAAATCAATGTGTCCCACAAGGCGGACGTCATCGATTTCAAATTGGTTGTCGTCGTCGACTTTCGAATTTGAGGTTGCTCTAATTCTTCTTGATGTTGCTTTAGTTCTTCTTGATGTTGCTTTAGTTCTTCTTGATGTTGCTCTGGTACCTCTGCAGACGCTTCATGATATAAATATTCATTATGCTCTCCACGACCCCAACCATGTTCATGCACGTATGAAGACGAAAGACCAGCCTCTGAGACATAATGTCCTGAAACAAATGCTAGCATCATCATCATCGGACTAACATAATTAGTTTGACTCTACGTCTGCATCACAGGGGGAAACTCTTCCACATTATGGGCAACCTCATCAAACTCATCTTCTTCCCGTATAGGTCTTCTACGTCTAGGAGCTGGTGGAGGAACAATAGGTATATCGTACATATAATATATCTCCTCCATATAGCTTTGGTTATCACTACATATAGCAAGAACCTAGTTCGAATCATTCACAACATCACAGAGTCTACTGTTGTTCGATCTTTGTGAAGTATAAAACAATTAGATAATACTTAAATAAATTTAAATTAAAAATAATTAGATAATATTCATTCATTTACCAGATGACCCACAGCTACTCCTGGACGAGTGAGTAGCACCTTGTGATATTATTATACCAATGAATATAGTCTTGAGTGACATCCCTATCAAACTGTTCAATAGAAACCCTCACTGCAATAAATCTTGCACGATAGTGCCATCGCACTACCAAATGTGTAACTTTTTCAGACCAATTTACAGTCCTTAAGTCGACATCATGTAGTAGAGGTTCAGTATTACAAGGCGATGGGACATCCTGTTGAAAACTGAATTGTTTCATCACCCTGTCAGGAAGATGTCATTCACCAATGTGAAAACATATGAGAGGACTCATCGTCCGCCATATGTTTTGACCATTCGTACAGAAATTGAGCAAAGTATGCATAATAATTTTGTACGGCTTCCAAATAACCTGAAACACAAAATATTATATTGGAGAACATTAAAGGTAAATACAATAAAAATGTGTATAAAATAATCAATTAGGTTCAGTGTAATATACTTGATCAGGTTGAAGCAGATCCAACATATATCTGTACTGACTAACTACATGTGTGGCTGTCCTAGTCACAAAAAATTTGTCTCTCCACCTAAATTTTTAAATTGATAATTTAGAATCTAAATTATATAGATCAGTGATATAAAAACTAAATTGAATTAAAACAACATATCAAAAACCCTAGGCTCGTCCAGCTAACTGAGCGTCATTAACATGTTGTAGTTGTGGAGCCATTGTTGGAAATCGCTCCCAAGCCTATAGTTGCAAAAGTATGAAAGACCCAGCTATCTCTCGAACCTTAGGTCTTGTTTCTTTGCATAGTTGTCTATACAACCATGCCAAACATGCTCCACCCCACGAATACCGCCTCGCATCATAGAGGTTAGCTAACAGTGGCAGGAACATCAAGTAAACAAAATGACTTGTTTTGTTGGAAAACAGACTTCTACCCATCATTTGTAGTATATATGCTCGTGCATATCTTATGACGGTTTCCTCGTCTGCATCATCTGTGAGCTCATGGAATTGTGTTCCTAACCATATCAAACTTAACCTTGATTCTTTAATTTTGTCGGCAGGTGGGGTCACACCGAGGTACAGTTGACAAACTTGTGACCAGTCATCGTACATCACTCTAATGACCGGCTCACCGTCAATAGGTAACCCCAACAACACTTCTATGTCTTATAGAGTGATAGTGCACTCTCCAACAGACATATTAAATGTATGCGTCTTAGGCCTCCATCTCTCGACCAAGACTGTGATCAGATTCCAGTCCAACTTGACCTCACGGGTTGGGAAAGCAGTGTGGGATGGGACGAGATGCTGACGCATTATAGAGATTCGGATTTGTTTTAAAGAAGTTCGACAATCGTATAGTAAAAGGTATGCGATCGTATAGGTTTTGAGAAGGTCACCGTCTATTTGTAATAGGTAAGCGATCGTGTAGGAGTTTGTGGGTGATCGTGTAGTGAGGAAAGAGAGCTCTCGAGAGGCCATCGAAGCATGCCCTCATCATGTACTTCCACTATACGATCGTGTAGTAAAGCTTAGCGATTGTGGAACATTTGATATACGATCATATAGTAAAAGGTATGCTATCATGTAGGTTTTGAGAAGACCATCGTCTATTTGTAATAGATAAGCGATCGTGTAGGAGTTTGTGGGTGATCGTGCAGTGAGAAAAGAGAGCTCTCGAGAGGCCATCGAAGCGTGGCCTCATCGTATACTTCCACTATGCGATCGTGTAGCATTTGGTATACGATTGTACAGTAAAAGGTATGCGATCATATAGGTTTTGAGAAGACCATCGTCTATTTGTAATAGGTAAGCGATCGTGTAGAAGTTTGTGAGTGATCGTGTAGTGAGGAAAGAGAGCTCTTGAGAGGCCATCGCAACGTGCCCTCATCGTGTACTTCCACTATGCGATCGTGTAGCATTTGGTATACGATCGTATAGTAAAAGGTAGACGATCGTATAGTTTTAAGAAGGCGATCGTCTAATTGTAATAGCTAAACGATCGTGTAGGAGTTTGTGGGCGATCGTGTAGTAGGGAAAGAGAGCTCTCGAGAGGCCATCGCAGCGTGCCATCATCATGTACTTCCACTATGCGATCGTGTAGTAAAGCTCAGCGAGATCGTTGAGAGCAAGATTGTTTGCCAAATGATTGAGCTAGATGATAGCCGTTGAATGTTAGATGATAGACGTTGAATACTAGACGATAGGCACTGGGCACTAAACGATAGGCGTTGGGTGTTAGGTTGAGGGTTGAACCCTCAACCTCTTTCAAATTTTCTCATCTTCCTTTAAAGATTTTCTTTAGTTTTCCACAGGTCGAGGGTTGAACCCTCATCCTCTTCTCAATTTCCTTTAGGTCGAGGGTCAAACCCTCGATCTCTTCTTTAATTTTCGACAGGTCGAGGGTTGAACCCCTGTCCTCTTCTTAGGTCAAGGTTCAAACTCTCAATCTCTTCTTTAATTTTCGATAGGTCGAAGGTGAACCCCCTCGACAAAATATTTTAAACTAACTCCCTGCCTCGAAATCTTTAAAACAATCATAGATTTCTAAATAGTTTCAAAACCACTACATTTCTCTAAATAGTTTTCGTAATCATAATATTAAAAAAATAAAATTAAAAAAAAATCTCCTACTTTGATCTATTATATTATCTTCTGTTCAAAACTAAAATGTCTTTCAACTTTTATAATATATATATATATATATATATATATATATATATATATATATTCTAAAATGTACGGTTGACATATCAATTGTTCAAATGCCATTTTGAATATTTAAAAAGAACATGTCAAACTTTTTTATTTAAAATTATTGGGAAAACTATCGATTTATATTGATAAACTTTGAAGTTGTATCGATTAAAACCATGAATTCATAATTATATCAATTTAATTCTTCAATTTTTATAAATGTATCTATTTTTACTCTCCATAGCTTCCCATCATGTGAAACTTATAATTTTATTAATTAAACCTTTAAACTTTCATAAACAAACTAATTTGGATCCTCAATTAGGTTTTCTTTAAAAAAAATCATTCACGGATAAGTTCTAATCGTCAATTTGGTTAATTTGATATTTGAAGAAGTTTGTATATATGTAAGTATTGATGCAATGACGAGTTTCATAGGTAATCTTATTAAATGATCTAAATAGATTCATTTATGTAAGTTCAAAGTTTAAATTAATACAATTATTAATAGATTATTTTAATTGATGCAATAATTGATATTTTTCTAAATTTCTGTTACAAAATTAAGAATTTTATAAAACAAAATGAGAAACAAAAGTTGGTATAGGTTTTTAATAAACTCATTTGTTTACGATTTCTATTACAAAATTAAGAATTTTTTTAAGAAATGAGCAAAAGTTGGTATAGGTTTTCAATAAACTCATTTGTTTAGTTGTTTCCCCTCAAAATTAAAAGCAAAATAAAATGAGTATTTCCAAATAAGCTTTAAAACATTCATATGAGGCTATAGATGTAAAATTTAGAGGAAGGAAGAGAAGAAAAAAGAAATAAAAAGAAGCGATTTAGCATAAAAAAAAAAACACTAAAGTTAAAATATTCCCATACTTTGAAATTTATCCAATTTTAATTCTTGTATTTTTAATAATTTATTTTGAATTTTATACTAATATAATAATTTATGAATATGTCTTTAAAATTTGTAATAAAAATGGTATTAAATAACAAATATATATATTTTTTAAAATCACCAATAAACTAACATTCGAAATTAAAATTAAATAAATTTTAAATTATAGGATTAAAATAGTATTTTTATTAGGTAGAGAGAGAGTGTGGGAATGAGAGAGGGGAGGGCAAAAGGGTCAGAGAAATGAGAAGGATTTATTTTTCTATATGCAAAATAATAATAATAATGTATCTTAAAGTATCCAATAATATTGCGACACGTATGTCTAGCAAAGGAATTACAACAGCTAAGTTTTTCTTTAGCCAATATTTAAAATGTTGCTAAATTAAATATATAATCTTGTCCCTTGTCTTCTAATTCAAGTTTCAATCAAAGTCCCCTCTATCAAGATATTAAAAATTCATTGACAAAAACAAATGATATAATGCCAAAGGAAAAAAGACATTTAATTATCTTAACTCGAAACACCACGCATAAATTAATTCTCTCATTTTTACATAATTTGATTTTTAAAAAGAAATTTAAATATTTGACAACCACTTAAAATAATTTTTAAAATATTTTCAAAGGTATTGTAATTAGAATGTAGAGTGGGAGAACTGAACCTCTGACCTTAAAATCAATAGTATAAGCACTATTCTAGTTAAGCTATGCTCACGTTGACTTTGAAAGTGTATTTTAAATAATTCTTTATCAGTAGAGTTTAAATAAAAACGACTTTTTTTTAAATAGATTTTTTTTTCTAATCAATTCAAACGGATTCTACCCGACTTGAAATGAGTCGTTGTAAAAAGTTCAAAGAAATACAATTTAAGATCTAATGCATGGTTAATGTCGTATGGTTAAATGATAGATTTTGCCTATAAGTTTTTCCTTTTTAATCTACATTCCATAAATAGTTTCTAATAAGTAATAAATTTACAAAATTATAATTTTTTTGTAATGACATTTATTGTCATTAATTCAGTCGATTTAGAACTTGTGTAACATTGCCATATGAACTACATGGTGAATTGATTTAATTTTTTTTTAAAAAAATTGATGCACGGATTAAAATGATAAGTCCTATTCTATAAATTTTTTACATTGTATTTTTAATTCAGCCTATATACTGTAAAAAAATTTGGGTAAACTATGGCACTATTTCGTTATCATTTTGTTTTTTTTTATTTTTTTTTTTAATTAAGCGTATAGATATTACTTCCAGTTTCAAATTTATTCATTTGTTATCTACCTTTTACCAATAGTTTAGAAAACTTAAGCCAAATTTTGAGAACTAAAAAAGGTAGCTTTCAGAAATTATTATTGTGGTTGTACTTAAGAAAAATGCAAATTATAGTAAGAAATGTGGATGATATAGACTTAATTTTCAAAAGCAAAAATAAAACTAAAAATGGTTACCAAATGGGACCTATACTTTTTGTTTTTGAGATTTAGAGTTAGTTGTCTATTTGGTCTCTCAAGTTTCAAAGGGAACACTTTTATATATACAGTGTCTTAGGTTTAAAAAATTGTTAAATCTTGTTTTTGAACAAATGATGTAAGAAATTATGACTAGACGACAATTAACTAATAGTCAAATAAGTTCAAGAACTATTGTGGATATTTTTTTTTTCAAACTTTAATGTAAAAATGTGTATATTTTGAAAGTTTAAGGACAAAATGAACACTTACTTTCAAATCTCAAGGACCAAAAGTTTGTTTTTCAAAAAAAAAAAAAAAAAAAAGACAAAATGCACTTTTGGTCTCTAAGGTTTGAAATTGATGTCTATTTGATCCCTGAAATTTTAAAATGAGTACTTTAGTCCCGGGGTTTGAGAAATGGTTCTAAATGGTCCCTAATGGTAAAATGATATAAAGTAGTAAAGTATACCAAATCAATTAGTGAACTCATCTTTTTAGCAGTCACATCATTTTATTGTTAGTCAACTAACCGTGCAAGTAACTTTAGGGATCATTTAGAATTGGTGCAGTCATAATAGGATTGCTTTTGATTGCACTTATTTAGAATTACGAATATTTCACATTTATTGTTACTGTTGCTTATACTTTGACCCTAACAGTAATTGTAATGATAAAGGTAAATGTCTAAAAAATTAATTATTTTCATATGTTACAGTAACAATATCTATAAAATAACAGTAAAACTAGTGGATTTCACATAATATTAAGATACAATCAAATTGAACACCATTTATTATTCAATTAGTTGCATGGTTTGATTATAGATTTAAAATCAGTAAATAACATAATCAATTGGAATCCATTTTATAAATTATCATTAATGTATTACGTTTTATGTGCGATAGACATAGTCGCAACCTCAAAATTTAATTAATGGGGCGATTTATTTTTGTTATTATTATTTTGCAATTTTGGTAATGGAGGAGTTTCGTTTAAATATGAAATGAATAATGGGAATTAATTGCATTGACTAATACAAAATAGGAAATAAAATTTTAATACGAAAAAAAAAGGGAAAAGAAAAACGGAATTAAGACATCTATAACTTGTGTGTTTGGACGCCAGGGTCCCCACCGCGCCGTTTGGTTTGATTAAAATTCCACAAATAACAAAAGAAAATAAGTTTGTCAAAGAAAAAAATTAAAATAAAATAAAAGCAGCTTTATTAATTATTTATTTATTAAAATTTGGTAACCCGTGCCCTTTAACTTGCGACTAGCACGGCTTATTAGTCCATAAATAAATAAATTAATAATTAATTAAATGACAAGTTTAGCCCTGGCCTAATATTTTTATGGGCTTTGAAAACTGTACAAGTTACCATAGATTTATCGGTAGTTTAATTTCAAAAAAATATCTACGTTTAAATCATATTTTAATCTTTCAACTTTGAATTTTGTTCTATTTTAGTATTTAAATTTTTAAAAACATTCGTTTTAATCTCTAAATTTTTAAAAAATATTTATTTTAATTTTTACTATTAAAATTATGTTAACTTTTTAATAGAAATGTGAACGAGTTTCTATTTTTGATGACTAGGCTCTAGATGTATTATGCAATATGAAGGTGAAGTAAAATATCAACAATCAACACGCCAAAATACTGAATAACCAAAATTTTGAACCAAAAATATTTTTTAATTTCTCTCGCTTTATCACCTTATTCAGAATTGAAACTCTAGATTTTTTTAGCATAGCTAGCTTATTTGGTAGACTAGTCAACTCACCATTTTGTTATAGAGTTAAACAAAATCGTAATGCAGTAGGGACCAAAATAAGCATTTTTTTAAAAAAATTTAAGGGACGAAAATGAACATATTTTAAAGTTTAGGGACCAAAATAAAACAATGTTCAAAGTAAAGGGACTAAAACGAACATTTTTAAAAGTTTAGGAACCACATTAGAACATTATTCAAAGTTTAGGGACCAAAATAAATATTTAAGGAAAATTTTACAAAATGACCCACAACCCAAAAACTTTTCTACCACTGACATTTTCCCCATGCGAAATTTCAAAATTACCCCTAGTTTTTAAAAAGCTTTCAGACCGTTTGGTTACGAATACTTTAAGCGAACATTTAGATATTACTAAGTGATCAGATAGAGATTACTAAGCAATCGTATAGAGAACACTAAGTGATCATTTAGCTAAATGTTACGCGATCGTTTAGATATCTATTATGCGATCGTTTAGCTAACTGTTACGCGATCATTTAGTTTTTGTTATACGATCGTTGAGATAGATTACGCGATCGTTTAGATATCTGTTATGCAATCGTATAGTTTTTGTTAAACGATTGTTTTGGTTTTGTTATGCGATCGTACAGAGAATACTAAGCGATCGTTTAGCTAACTGTTACGCGATCATTTAGATATCCATTATGCAATCGTTTGGCTAACTATTACGCGATCGTTTAGTTTTTGTTATATGATGGTTGAGATATCTCTTATGCGATCGTTTAGATATCTGTTATGCGATTATATAGTTTTTGTTAAATGATTGTTTAGGTTTTGTTGTGTGATCATTTAGATTTTGTTATGCAATAGTTTAGATTTTGTTATGCGATCGTTTAGATAAATTTATGCTAAATTTGTAGAATACAATTGGTGTTGTACATTTAACTAAGCAAATAAATAACTAAGTGCATTTGATAAATTTATGCTAAAATTACATATTGTACAGTATAATTGGTGTTATACAAAATATAATTGGTGCTAAAGTTACATATTGTACAGTATAATTGGTGTATAGAATATAATTGGTGTTAAAATTACATATTGTATAGTATAAATTTGTACAGTATAATTGGTGCTAAAATTACATATTGTATAGTATAATTGGTGTTGTACAGAAAAAAACGAAGCGAAAATTACATATTGTTTAGTCTAGATGGGTCAGTGCCAGGTGTTATCAACGTTTGTCTGTACGTTTTCTTGTTATGTTCTCTTTGACCATATCATGTATGCCTGTGTATTTTTCATGGCTTCTCTCCAATTGAAGTTATCCTGACGGTTTGACGTCAACCTACACTTACTACCTTTTGTAGTAGTAGAATTGGTTCAAAATCTCCAACATCTCCAACCCATTCTTGACTGTGTCCGACTGGGAAGATTGGTTCAGTGTAAGCAGCAAGCACACATTCAACTGTAAACCATTTTGCACATAATGTTTGAACATTAATGTTTCTCAGGGTCACTACAGATGTTACATGGGAGTATGAGATCATGAGGCAATTAAACTCCATACACGTACATGTCCGAGAACGAAGATCAACTAACCCCCTCCCAAATATCCATTGTCCACATTAATTATATGCATATCCACCGGAAAAACACGATATGTTCTAGACATCAATTCTGATTCCTTAAGAATACTCATTGCATAATCAGTTACAATGTTTGTGCATGCCATTGCGTGTGTATGTCAGATATAGAACATACCTTATAGACACTTGCGGATATGCTCTAATAGCTCTGTGATTGGTAGTTCTCGGACATCTTTCAACACTTCATTGAGGCATTTTACAATATTTGTCGTCATCTTGTCATACCTACAATGGACTTGATAAATCCTTGCCCACCGTTGTAATCCAACCTCCTCAAGATCGGCCGTCATACCAGGATATTGGTGGAGCTTAGCTCAATACATATGAAACTCAGACATTCTATGTTTTCGCTGCTAGGTAGAAATGTGGGATTATGTCCTTATTCTTGAATTTGTTCACCAAATTGTTCCGAATATGGTATATACACAGGGCATGAAATGCATCAGGGAATATCTTTGCAATAGCATTTTCAATTGAGATGTAACAATATGATATAATCACTTGATTCGGTCATCCCCCAAGCTACATGGCTCAATATGATCATCAAGTGAAGACATGGTATGAATTGGATTGGGTTGATCGGTTGGATTGAAATGTTGGTGTACTCCATGACTTTCACAAGGTATAACTGATACAAATAACGACATCCGGGATGCCTCACTGCCTTCTAAAAAGAAGCTAAGATCTTCATTGTCGACTATGTCAATTGGGGGAGCTGGGACCAATAGATTGTAGCAACATTTGATGTGTATATCAAACATATCCCGATCGATATTCAGTCATTGGTGCATCATACTCACTAATTCACTGACTGTTATATCATTTCTGACTTTCAGACCTTTCATATGACCACCAACATAATTTCTTCCAGACTCATCTCAATCCCCATCAAATCATACAAAGATGCAAAGTAGTGTCATTGATCTACAATTTGATAAACAAATCATTGATAAGTGAACGATCGTGTATAAATTACGATGTGATCGTGTATAAATTACTACGTGATCGTGTATAAATTACTATGCGATCATGTATAAATTACTACACGATCATGTAGTAAACGATTGCATAGTAATATCTAAATGATTGCATAATAATGTATAAACGATCGCATAGTAATGTATAAACGATCGTATTGTATAAATTAATACACAATTGTTTATAAATTACTATGCAATCGTATATAAATTACTACACGATCGTGTAGTAAACAATTGCATAGTAATATATAAATGATCGCATAGTGATGTATTAACGATTGTGTATATATTACTAAACGATCGTTTATAATTTACTAAATGATCGTGTATAAATTACTATACGATCGTTTATAATTTACTATACGATCGTGTATAATTTACTATACGATCCTTTATAATTTACTATACGATCGTATTATAATTTATGAACGATCGTATAGTAATTTATACACGATCACATAGTAAACGATTACATAGTAATGTATAAACGATCGCATAGTAATGTATAAATTATCGTCTAGTAATTTATTGCTAAACGACACTTATTATGAAAGCGATCTGGGAGAAGAAATCATACATTGAATGAAGGGCTGAGGAAATTGTTGAAGGAGGAAGAAATGTGGACTGAATCCGGCGATGAAAGCTATGAGAGAATCTGAAGATGTTGGGCTGAAACTCTAAGAAAAAGCTATGAGAGAATAATGAGAGAATTTCGTGGGGAGGTGGTCGACAGAAAGTGAATAAATGTTTTGGTGGAATGTTGGTGGTGTATTGAATGCACATTGAATGAAGGGCTGAAGAAATCGTAGAAGGAAGAAGAAATGTGGTGCGATTTGAAGGCTGAAGAAAATGGGGGGTGATTTTGAAATTTCGCATGGGGAAAAGATAAGTGGTAGAAAAATTTTTAAGAAGTCACTGGTAGAAAAGTTTTTGAGTTTTGGGTCATTTTGTGAAATTTTCTAATATTTAAACTAAAAAAATAAACTAATTAAACATAAATTTAAATATTTAATAGTGTTGAATTTTGAAAAATATCTAATAAGTTGAAAGCTCAAGAAATTGTTAGAAAATTTTAAATTTCAATTTCAAGGATCTATTACTGAAAGTTTTAAGTCTCAATTGAAAATCATTTCAATTTTGACCATCAATATTTTTTTGAAAAAATAAAAACTATACATATTTTACCATTGTTTTTTGTTTTTAAATCACGGAAATTCAAAAACCCGTATGATTATTATTTTTAGACTTATGTTTTCTTAAAAGAAAGTTAGATATGTAAAGGAAAAAATGTTAGAGAAAATAAATTATATGTGGAAAAATTAGAGAGAATAACCGTAGAAAAAAATTTAGTGAGAGAAAGCTAGATAGAGAGAATAATGTTAGAGAAAATATTGGTTAGAGAGAGAAAATGAAATGATAGAAAGAGAGAAAAGTTAAAGTTAGAGCAATAGGTTAATTAATTAAAGAGAGAATTTTAGTTAAAGAATTTAAAAAAAAAGTTATTTAGAGAAAATTAAAGAAATATTACTGGAGCTCATATGTACATGGATTGGATTAGATTGGATTGAGAGTGTTTTTTTTGGACTAACTTTAAAAGAAACAATATTAAAAATCGTTAAAAAAGTAGTTAAATTTTAATCAAAGAGAAATATAAATACTCATTTTATTATTGTATATGTAATTCAAGTTGGGTTAGATCAATCCGATTTTTATTTTTGCTATCTCGAGACCCAACCTAACCCAACAAAAATTAAAAAAAAGTTCAACCTAATCCAATCCAAGAACAAAACTAACTCAACCTAATCCTTATAATTTGGGTTGGGTAGTCCGATTTGTTCGGATTATCGGATTTTTTGAACACCTAATTAGAGTGGAAAAAATCATAGAAATCTAAATATATATTAAATAAAGAGTTTTAATTAGAGCAAGGGAAAGAAAATATGTATCATATAAATAAATGACAGAGGTAATTAGAGAATGAGAAAAATATAGGTTTAAATTCTATTTTGGTCCTTAAATTTTTGAAACTTGTTCATTTTGGTCCTTAAACTTTAAAAACGTCTATTCTAGTCCCCAAACTTTTAAAATAGTGCTTATTTTGGTTTTTGGCTATTAACATTCTGTTAACTCTTAAACAAAATAATTACATGTCTTGTATTTTTAGATGGCTAGGCTGCCAAATAAGTTAGTCAAGATAAAAAATGTAAGGTTTCAAAAGCTATTTTGTTTTCAAGATTTTGGCCGTTCAATATTTTGGCGTGTTGGTTGTTTTACTTCACTTTCATTTTACTCAATACATGTTAGATGTAATTTCATCAAAGAATTAACAAAATCTTAATAGTAGAGACTAAAATAAATGCTTTCTAAAAATTTAGGGACGAAAACGGTAGTTTTTTGAAAATTCAGAAACCAACGTAGAATAAGATTCAAAGTTGAAAAGATAAAGAAGAAGCGGCTGCAATAATTTCTGAGTCTTCTATGTTCAATAAAAGAGGAAAGCAAAACATAGAGAAAAGGAAAACCCTAACACGTGTCACAATAGAAAAAAGCCAAAATATAGTATAATAATACCCAAGATTATAATTGCAAAATAATATAAAATAAATAATTTAACAAAAATTTAAGGACCAAAATAAAATAACAACTAAAAATATATTATAAAGATATAAACTTTAGAGAGAGGAAACAAACGTTAAGGATAGAAACATAAAAACACAAACGATATAAATTTTGGAGAGATGGTTGACTTTAAAATTAGAGTAAAAGACACGTTTGAGAAAGAAAAATAGATTAAGGAAGGAATTAACACTCTAGAAATGTGAGAGGAAAAATATTTGAAAAAAAATTAAGATATTAAAGAGACAAGATATATGTTAGATAGAGAATATTAATTAGTGAAATAAAAAAACACAATTTTTAAGAGAAATTTCTTTAATGAGAGAAATTTATATATGTTAAGAGAAATTGAAAAGAAAAGTTACAATGAAAATTTAATTGTAAGAAGTTCCCAAGATTTTTCTATTTAGTTTTAATATTTTCACAACTTTTTTAGAGAGATAAAAGTGAATTAGATATATTCGAATTTGAATAGAAATAAAAGTTTTAGAAAAAGAATATATATATATATATTCTTTTATTTTTAGAGAAAAAAGTTAGGAAAAAAAAGAGGAAGAATAAAAACGTCAGAAAGGAAAAACAAGATTTTGAAAAATAAATTTTTTTTTTTGAGATAATATAAAAATTTGTTTTTTAACACTATAGATATAGATTATTATTTTAAATGATAAAATTATTGAAAATATTTTTAAGTATAGCAAAATTTTGATGTTTATCAATAATAGACCGCAATAGATAATTATTATTGATATTGATAGATGTCGATCAAACCACAATAGACTGTAATATTTTATTATATTTTAAATAAATTGACTCATTTACTTTTATTTAAATATATATATATATATATATATATATATATATATATATATATATATATATATATATATATTTTGATATTTTACCCACAATTTCAAGAATGCTTTTGAAAAACAAAACAGATTGAGTTTCAAATATTTTTTAAATAAAAGAATAAAACAAGTAAAAAATCTTTAGATTTTTTTTTAATTAAAAAAACTTAGAGCCATATTACTCACAATCCTAAAGTTTTTTTTAAAAAATTGAATTCAAAGGTTTCGTTTAATAATGCTACTTGAATTACAGTGGTCAGAATATTAGTTGCTTATTTTTTCCGGTAACTTAAATTAATTTATTAGTTATTATAAAAATTGAATTATTATGCACAATCGGAGAATTCTAAATAACATACTTCTATTTCATTCCATAACTAATATATATATTTTTAGTTTGTAATAATTAATTTTTAATTTTCATACATTATTTTTTTGATAAATATATCAT
Organism: Benincasa hispida; assembly: GCF_027475165.1. Lineage (NCBI taxonomy): Eukaryota > Viridiplantae > Streptophyta > Magnoliopsida > Cucurbitales > Cucurbitaceae > Benincasa > Benincasa hispida. The sequence goes on along the minus strand of NC_143484.1, from coordinate 31,608,962 downwards.
AAACTATTTTTTTTTACATCACAATATTCGTTTTTCTTTTTGGAGAAAAAATTTCTAAATTCATATGAAGTGACAAAGTTGATAGAAATGTTATGAATGGAAAATGACACAAAAACGATGAAATAGCTATTATACATTATATTTGTCAAAGTCACCACTTTATTTCTTGACATTCATAAATTCAAGCGACGTTACACGAAAAATGATATGTCAATGTTATTATAGATGTTACTCATACGTAAATAATATTTGATACCATAATTATCATTATGATAAATATACAAAATCATGAGTGTTAGATGTATTTAAATAATAATATGTTTAATTAAAATATGAACTATGTATGTAGATTAATAATTTATCATATTAGGTTATTTTATTAGATTGGACCCTATTATGTGATCTAATTAATTAAAGCCTAGATTCGTAATTGAGTATGGACTTAATGGATAGAAGCCCATTCCTAGTTAATTAGTGTTTAATGAGAACTCTAATTGAACTAGTATATAAAGAGACCTTAGACTATGGTCCCGATATACCAAAACAATAAGCACCCAATCTTTCTTGAATCCCATCTAGAGAGAGATCCCACTAAGTGCATTCGGAGTTTTGGTTGAGGAAGACCATAGTCAAGGTATTCATCAATTTTACAATGGAATCCAGTATGTTATTCTTGACAATTTGACATGAATGATCCTAGGGTTTATCTATTCAATAGAGATAGAATTTATGCTAACAATGAGAACATGGTTTCTTTTTCAAAGTTGGAGTGTTTAAAAAAAAAAACGTTTTTTTTTCTTTGAAAGATATTGTAATTAAAGTGTGAGGCAGAGGAATTGAATCTCAAACTACAAAGTTGATAGTATAAATAATATACTAGTTGAGTTACGCTTTTGTTGGCATTAAAAAAAAAAACGTTCGTAATAAACAAATTCGAACATTAATTGTTAACTCCGTGCTAATTAATTTGTCATATTCTTTGAAGTCAGATGTATTCCATCGAACAATGTTTATACTAAAAATTAGTTGACTAATTAATTTGAAATACAAATAAGTTTAACGAAGTATTCTTTAATTTAAACTTTTTTTTTTTTTTTTTTTTTTATTTCCCTTAACTCGTATTCTTTCTCTAGAAAAAACTGAAAAAAAAATGATTCTTTGTTAAAAAAATATTTGAAAATAATTAGCACATATGCTAACAAGGGAGCACTTGATAACAATTAGGACCCATGTAATAATTGTTGTAAAATTGAGGAGCAACGGATATGGATAAAATATAATATAATAATACATAAATATAATAATAATAATAAATATAACATAATATAATAATAAAATAAAATAACTAAAATTATAAAATAAAATAACTAGAGTTATGAAATTTTAATAATATGAAAATTTAGTGAAAATTTGAAGTAGATTTCTTACCAATGTGTATAATTTTAAGATCCATAAAAAACCACTATTTATATGCAAAGTGACAAGTAGAATGTGGTCTTATATGGACACCAAACATGAATAACTACAAGATACATGGATAATACGGAGATTGTCACATGGCTTTTAGGACACTAAGCAATGAAATATGCCTTGTTAAAAGCCTACTAGAAAAAACCCAATGGGAAAAAACCTTAGTGAAGGAAAAAGAGTACATATTTCATATAATATATACTTATAAAAGAATACAATATATTTACTCCCCCCATGAAAATATCACTTAAGATCTCCGAGTCACCGCATTCCAATATTGTGCACCATTTTTTTAAAAGTTAGGGTAGGTAATGCCTTTGTAAATAAGTCTTCCAAGTTATTCTTCGAACAAATTTGTTGTATAGTGATGTCACTATTTTCTTCAAGATTATGAGTGTAGAAAAGTTCGATGAAATATGCTTTGTTTTATCTCCTTTAATATATCCTTATTTGATTTGGGTTACGCAAGCTGTACTATCTTCGTACAATATTTTTATTATTGGAAGATTTTTATTAGAAGACAAGCCACATGTTTCACGAATGTGCTGCGTCATTGATCTTACCTATACACATTCTCGACTAGCCTCGTGAATTGCAAGAACTTAAGCATAATTTGTGGAAGTGGCTGTTATGGCCTGTTTCACCGATCGCCATGATATAGCAGTTCCTCCACATGTGAACAGATAGCCTGTTGGAGATCTAGCTTTGTGTGGATAAGATAAATATCCAGAATCTGCACAACTAACTATCAAAATTTTATTTATTTGAATAAAACAAACCCATATTGATTGCTCCTCTAAGATAATGAAGTATATGTTTAATTCTGTTCCAATGTCTTTTTGTAGAAGAAAAACTATATCTAGCTAATAAATTTACTGAAAATGCAATATTTTGTCTTATATTATTAGCAAGATACATAAGTGCACCAATTGCACTAAGATATGATACTTTAGGTCCAAGAAGTTCTTCATTATCGTCTCAAAGTTGAAATATATCTTTCTTTATATCCAATGAATAGACTTCCATTGGAATATTTAATGGATGTGCTTTATCCATATAAAATATTTTCAAAATTTTTCATGTATAAGTTGTTTGATAAATAAATATTCCATATGCTAAATACTTAATTTTCAAACCAAGGAAAAATTTTGTTTTTTCGGGATATTTCATCTCAAATTCTTACTTAAGATATTTTATTGCCTTTAAAAGCTCTTAAGAAGTTCCAATTATATTCAAGCCATCAACATATACAGTTGTAATAGCAAATCTTGATTGTGATTTCTTTATAAAAACATACAGACATATTGGATTATTTTGATGTCCTTCTTTCAATAAATATCCATTCAGGGATTGTACCACATTCGTCCAAAAAACACTTAAGTTGACGTCACATTCTCATCCAGGTTAAGAGGGTAATTTGGGAGGGGTGTAACACTTAAATTGACGGTTTACGGAACACCTGCTACTTGGGGATATAGCCGGACTATTGAGCATTGCTAACCTAGTTTTATGAGTATGCGTGAGCAATGAGAGGTAATAAAATTATTTTATCACTTAGACATCGTAGGTTAAAATCTAATTATAATCATTATACTTGGATAATTCACCTAGACTTAGGATGTTTTAGCCAGCATATACCTAAGTAAAGAAATATACCCTATCTATTAGAACATTTCAATGAGAGATTAACATTATATACGATATATTTTTTTTAGCTCTTACATCCCTAAGAATTCACACGTGAGATCTATGCTCGGCTTTGTGTTACTTTTACTGTGACTGCTCAATTCGAAAAGTGTTTGCATGGGTCAATAACAAGGTGAATTGGAGAAGTTTTTCATAGTAAGTGGGTGAAGGAAATAAATTCAACGAATTCAAATAAGAAAATTATCCCACCACACCTGAGAAAATAAACCAAGGGGTTAAACATGTAATTCTGTAATCGATCTACATGTCAAAATTGTTGCACATTCACGTACACCCTGGCTGTTGTATCGGTCAAGTTTATCTCTTCTTCTCTCACCAATCTTACTACAATTAGGCTATAATACTCCACAATAATTGAAAGAATTCCATTAGAGGTAATAGCTTTCAACCTATCCATAATGGCCTAAACCTTCAATATAAAGGGATCATATTGCCGACATGTTAAAAGTTAGTGCAAACTTATTTTGCAAGTTATTAATTAAATTAGTTTTTTTCATTAATTGAAGCTAATGGATTTTATTTAGGGTTGTGCCTCCTAAATTAGAGGATGGTGAAATAATAGTTTAGTGGATTGATTAAGGGAGATTTTCTAGATTAGTGAAAGAAATTTAAGGATAATGCATTAGAGGGTAGTTTCTTATTTTTCCTATAAATACTTTTGTTGTTTCCACTTCAATGAAGGTAAAACTCCGTTGAAATACTTGACCCTCCGTATAATATTTTCTCTCTTGTTTCCACCTTTTGTTCTTTTCAATTTGTTGTTTTTCGTTAAATGGTTTCAGATCATTTGGGTTCTTTATTTTATGTTTGAGTTTAAATACTCAGTGAAGATGAACAGTGGAAACAACATTTGTGTAGACAAGTTACTGGTGATAATTATAGCTATTGGAGGTTATGTTTAGAAGCTTTTCTTCAAGGACAAGATTTGTGGGATCTTGTTTCCAATGATGATTCAATTCCAGAAGATACTCTAGAGAATGCTAAGGCATGAAGAAAGTGGAAGGTCGAGTTGAAAGGACCGGTGAAGGTTCACAGCAGAAGGGGATTGATCTCAATGTTACAATTTTTACAGAATCTTAATTTTACAAAAATAAAAAAATTATGCATTTCAATAAAATTTATAGCATGCAAATTCATAGAAGATTTTGGGGATGAAGAACGTTTACCCTTGTAGCCAATATTCTTCGCGAATTCCTTTGATCCGGTCACAAATACTTTGATCAAGACAAAACAATCTCCAAAATCAAAATCCCAAATGGCCACCACCACAAATGGAACCTCCTATATTCTTTGTTAGGGTTTGAGAATTTAGGAGTTGTGGGCTCTGAATTTTGGGAAGAGGGAGGAGAGGATGAGAGGGAGAAGAAACACACTTTTTTTCTTTGTAAATTTTCGGGATTTTTTCAAAGAACTCTCACTGACCTTCTGCATCAAAAGAGAGACCAATCATATGTTCCCCATTCAACACCACGATGGATGGAGCAGAAAAGTAGTGAGGGAGTTATTTTCATAACTCCATCATTTAATTTAATTCAAAATTAAATTAAATAAAAATATATAAATATAATAACTAACTTATTATATGTATATATAATTATATCTTATATCAAATATAACATATAATCTATAGTTTTTATACTTTATCAAATACAATATAACCTATAGTTTGCATTTCTCTAAATTAATCATGATTTTTAGTATAAATCACATTTACACTAAATTATACGAATCTCCTCCATATAATTAGTATTTGAATCAAATTCAAATATTTAATTCATTTCAAAATAAACTTTATATTATAATGCATCAAATACCATATTAATTATATCATATATAATTAACTTAATTAATTATATCACATATAATTAATTCCCTCAATTAATTGAACAATTCAAATTAGTCCAAAATTAATTTTCAATAATTCCTATTTAGCTACAGAGGGGACCTTATGGACTTGTAATTTGAAGCTCCAATGGTACTTGGATAATTAATTAAACTCTTTAATTAAATTATTCAATATCCATTAACTATCGGTCACTCCACTAAAGATTGATAACTGCACTTTTCGTACAACAAATATATTTCTGTGTCTATTGGATATAACTAATCAACAATGTGATGACCCTTCACAAATTACTCGTAAGTACAATTGAGCCTTTGCCACTGTAGTTATATCTAACTCCTTAAGTACCATTGATCCCTCTAATGAACAATAAGTCATAGTTCAACTATGACCAAGTCCCTCTCGGGCCAAGAGAAGGTGTGGCCACATTGTTCAAGCTCTGGAATCAGTCCTTAGGGGAGAAATTTATCTACTCATCCCGACATCAGGGAAGGAGTGAATTCTGTCTTGTGTAGTTGTGTTCCCAGCTCCCCAATCAAACAAATCCCCAAAATGGTAGGTATATTCGGTTAGTGATCTGGTCATTCTCACCCATATAAATCAAAGGATCACCTTCATAGGTAGGAGTTCACAACTCACTCAGGATTCAAGTTATGTTACCTATGGTCATCCTGGTGAAATGTAAGTCTTTATTATTAACGGTGTTATATAATAAGACTAATCATTTCGTGGTCCTATCTTATACAAACTCTTTGTATTGGATACCCCCGCTCGCCTGTCTTTACATGAATGATCAGGATCATATCATTTGTAGCACTTTACAATACTTGTAACATCTACAAAGTGGGTCATATCCATAGTGTCACCAGGATAAGGTGCCCAGCCTTATTCATCTACTACAGACCGTTTAGGTTATCATTTAAACATGATCCACTTGTATGTCTCTACATACATGTTGAAATTACATAAGATAACCTAGGATATTAGTTTATTGGATTGAGTGTATGCTCATAAAATAACAATTATTTTATTAATAACAATTTTTTTATATAATGTTTACAAACTACCAGAATACAAGAGAGATTTAGAACACAAGTGTGGCAAAGCTTTATTTTCTTTGTGAACCTTTATCAGCAATGAGTATATAGAACATGTTCGTGATGAGAATGCTCCAAAAAAGGAGCCTATTAACGATGGTCATTTGTGTCATTATCTTATTCATAGACTACGAAAGGAGTTTATGCTATTTATTTCCTCGATACAAGGTTTGGTAAATGTAAGCCCTTGTTCTCTTTTTCCTTTACTTAAGTTTAAGGTTCACTAAACAATAACTCGAGCCAAGATACTTAATGCTTATGGTTGGGCGCATGGAAAACGAATGTCTAAGGTTGGAAATTTGAGTATTGGATGCATGACTAAGAGAATATTGAGGTTGGAAATTTTACTAAGTGTTTAATAGGGGAAGGTAGGAGATGAAGCTGCGTAGCATGTGTTACACAACACACAATCAAGTTCAACACATTTTCATTGCTTAGCTGTGGACGCATGACCTAAGGAAAATATCTATGGACACAAAGCCTGGGTAAAATAACGTTGGATGCATGAAAAAGAAAACCTTACCTTAGGTGCATACCTTTAAAAAGAAAGGGAAATGTTTATTTGATTAGAAGGGATACGATGAAGGAGATTGTGTTGGACGCATAGTATGTTGTAGGATTACAATGGATGCATCCTGGTGCCCTGTGTGTTCAGAAAGTGAGGAGGAGAAGGGTAAAATGTATCTCTATGTGTTCACTTGGTTGCTACATGAGAGAGATAAGGATAAGTTGACGATTGGAGCCAAATAAGTAAAGTTTAGAAGTAGGAAGTGGTTAAATTAGAGAAAAGTTGACTAAGTCTAAGTTGGAGGTGGCTGTTTTTGAAGTGAAGAGAACAAAAAAAAAAAAAAAAAAAAAAATTGTTGTAGTCACCTCAAAAGGGAGAGGTATATGTGGAGTAATTTAGGGATAAATCCTAATAGAGGGTGGGAGTAGGAGTTGGCAAAACCAGAATCAAGGAAATAATTTGGTTGGTCAGACGCATGGTATATAAAAGGGGAGAGAGCTTGAAGTTGGTGTGAAGAATTCCTTCAGGCAATCTTTGAAATTTTTTAGCCTAAGTAGAGAAAGTCGAATGAAGAAAGAGATCTTGGGCTGCCATGAGAAGATTCAATCGGATAAGTGAGTTTTGAAGGAAATTTTGTGGCTTGTATGGAGTTCGTTCACGATTGTATTAAGAAGAAGAAGTTGTGGTTCGTGCTTCCATTTTATTCGAGCAAAGTTGAATTTTCTTTGGGGATATTCAAGATAAATGAGTAAGGAAGAAGATCATGGGTTGCCATGAAGAGTGGAGGCTGGAAAAATTGGAATCCTTGATGGGAAGTGAAGGTGTTAGTGAAAAGAGGTTGACTAGAGGTTGAAGAAAAAGGTTGACCATCACCCAGTGCTGCACATGCCTCATGCATCATCATCGCCCACGTGCGCATCCTCGTACGTCGCTTGATGGATGCTCTGCAGTTGCGCGCACATATGCTTGATCAATGCCCTTAGTTCATGTCCGCTTGTTTGCACGTGTACCGTGTGCATCGCATGCTTCACGTGTGCCTCAACCTAGTGTAGCGCCCGTCTGTCTCCATGTCTCCAATGCATAACATCACCCATCAGCACCCTCAACACCCCACAAGGCATGCCAATGCCTTGTTGCTACCCAATCCGTGCACTAACTCTCCCAATTGGCGATCTTCTGGCATGTTGTGGCTATTTAAATATTTTTTTAGCTTTTCTCAAGACCAATTTGGTATATTTATGGTATTTAGACCTACATTGAATTAATTTAAGTAAATTTGGATTTTAAGGTAATTTTGGAATAATTTGGATGAAGTTGGAAGTTAGAGAAGCTAGGGATCTAAGGCGAGTCTAGGAAGGCTTAGAGGCAGAGAAATTCTTGCCTGTGACTATGAATGGTTTATTTTAAAATGTTGTGATTAATATTCTACCTATTTGATATTTAGTATATATATGTTTGTGAATGGAAATCTGACATGATTTGTTTTGCTTATATTTTTGCAAGTTTGAACTATTTTGGAATTCTTTCTACTGTTTTATATGTGATTTCTTTGAAATTAACGTGTTTGAATTGGAATTTCTGAGTTTTAGTTCTAATTATGGAAACTCATATTTATTGTGGATTTGATGAAAATAGATTTCAAACCACTTGATTATGTACCTGATCAATGTTAGCACCGCATGTGCGTCTGGCTGGTATTGTCAGCGTATCTCGAGTCTGTCTAGCGAGAAATATTGACATGTGCACATTAGATGGGTTAGAAATAGGATACAGGGTTTGATGTGGTTTTTGGAACTTTCATGAGATTTATACGTACTGTATCTTTGATATTGTTGTGAAATCGACAATTAAAGAACACAAAAGGGAACGTAGAGTAGGGAAGATCGACACACATATATACATGGTTCACTAAAGTTAGCTACATCCATGGATAGAGGGAGAACAATATTATTTCGAGAGAATGTTTTCAGAATTACATCAAAAATGGCGTCTCTAGGTTAGAGAGATTATATATCGCACTATTCTAAACCCTAGGGTAAAAAACATTAATAACTGCAAATAAATAAATATGCTGAATACAAAAAGGTACCATTATGTGTTCATATCTTGACTGAGCCGATTCCAACTATCTTGCACACAGCACTGTTAGCCATGCTAACATTCCCTCCATCTATTTGCTGATAGGTTGAGAACCACTCTCTATTTGGGCATATATGATAAGATGCCCTGAATCAAGAAACCACACATCATCAGAATGTGACTGTTCATTCACAACTAAAGCTAGATCTCCTTCAGAATCAATCTCAACTTCTTTAGAATCAATCTCAACTTGTGCAACAGAGGCAGATGCTTCCTTTTTGTCACTCTTTTATTTCTTTTCCTGATTCCTTTTTATCTTAGGACATTCAGTTTCCAATGCCCCTTTCCTTTACAGTAATTACAAATATCATCTGATCTAAAATCCTTTGACTTCGAAGACCTTTTATTCTGGTTCGACTTCTGCTTACCAAAATTCCTATGTCCCTTGCTTCCTGCAGCAACTAACCTAGATGCTTGACTTTCTGTAACTGAACTTCCTGCATTCTGATGGTCCTCTCTCATAAGAAATGTGGACTTTGTATCTTCTAAGGTCAGAGTTTCTTTCCCTCCAACATACGAGTCAATGAAAGTCTCATAAGACGGCGACAAAGATGTCAATAGAATTAGGGCAGCATCTTCATCATCAACCTTAACCTCTACATTACGCAGATCTAATAAAATTTTATTTAATTGATCAAGATGGTCTCATAGAGATGTACCTTCCTGCATACGTAGATGATACAAACATTTCTTCAGAAAAAACTTTTTGGTTAAAGATTTAGTCATGTAAAGACTCTCCAACTTCAACTAAAGACCAGCGGTAGTTTCTTCATCTACGACCTCAATGATGATGTCATCAGCCAAACATAGCATGATCGTCGAATGAGCCTTTTCCTCAAGAGTCTGCCACTCTTCGTCATCCACGACAACCTTCTTTGATTTACCCGTCAATGGTGCCCACAGACCCTGTTGCTTTAGCAAGGATCGCATCTTGATCTACCATAAACTAAAACTGTTCCTCCAAGTAAATTTGCCGATCTTTACATTCACGGCAGACATCTTCAATTTTTGAACAAATGCGGAATTTCGAGAAAACCCTAACAAGGCTCTGATATCAGTTTGTTGCGAAATCGACAATTAAAGAACACAAAAAGGGAACGTAGAGTAGGGAAGATCGACACACAGATATACGTGGTTCACTAACAGTGTGTTAGCTACGTCCACGGGCAGAGAGAGAACAATATTATTTCGAGAGAATGTTTTCAGAATTACATAAAAAACGACACCTCTAGGTTAGAGAGTTTATATATCGCACTGCTTTAAACCCTAGGATAAAAAACCTAAATAACTGCAAATAAATAAATATGCCCCCCAACCCCCACCAGGGTGCGTCGCCCCTAGACCCCGGCTCCCTGACTGGTCAGCGAGACCCCCGTACTAGGCTGTTCGTAGCGCAAGCAAACAGATTCAAGGCATTTCAACAGATATGTTTGAAGAAGCTTATGATCATGTCATTCTACCGTTTTGATAAGTTTTACCGATGATGATCTTGCTTTGGAACTTATTTGAATATCTCAATACTCTGCTTTTAGTTTATAAGTGTTTAAAATGATATCTCTAAATCATTTTCAAAAGGAAAATCTTATGTTCGTATTAAACCACCACTCACTAGACTTCCCAACTCATTTTTCTCATTTTTATTTCTCCCCCCAAGTACCGGAAGAGTTTCGAGTGCCATTTGAAGTCGAGGTCTGCCAGAATACTGCATTGTTCTTGTCATCTAGTTCTAGTATTTTAGGTTTCTGGTTGTAGAAAGTTGTTTATGGAACTTGTAAAATACTTCGTATGAATGTTAGAGTTAGTTGTGAGTGAATAATAATTTTGAATTTGTTGTTGTTAAAACAAAAATCAGGACTTCTCAAGAAGAATAGGTTTAAGTGGACAATAAGTATTACAAAAGGTTGGTATATGCTATCTTCATATATTCTTCTAGGTTAAAGAGGTAATCTGGGAGGGGGCGTGACAGTAAATCAACCTTCTATCGATGAGTTGGAAAATTTGCTCTCGAATAATGAAGTATTTATGAAACAAATGCTTCGCAACAACAAGTAATCTCATCCTAAGGTGGAAGTTGTTTTTTTTGCAAAAGAAACGGGAAAAGTCAATTATTCTTCCAAACGTTCTTCAAATGACAACAATAATTCCAAGATTGAAGGTTAGCCCAAGGGAAAATTTAAGAGATATTTTAGGTGCGACAAGTCGGGACACACCAAACGTGATTATTAGGTGACAGTAGTGTGTCATCGTTGTGGAAAATCAAGTCATATTAGGCAAAATTGTCATGTGGATCTCAAAGAAGTAGAAGCAAATGTTGTATGTAACAAGTTTGAACAAATTAAATGAGAACAATGCTTATCAATTGAAACTATCGATCAACCTATTAATTTTCATGCTAATGTTTCTATAGATCACAATACAAATTGAATTATTGATTTCGCTTGTTCTCATCATGAAATTGTTTCTCTTCTCTCGGATGTATGTGCTCACCAAGAAGGAAGAGTAATTGTGACAGTTGGAAATTCCTTGCATCCTATTACTGAAGAAAGACATGTAAATGTTGAGAACGGTAGTATTTCTCTTACAGATATTTATTATGTTTCAGTTTTAAAGAAGAATTTGGTCTTAGTTCCTCAGATTGTCGACTTTGGGAGGTATATTCTTTTTGAATCAAATGATGTGAAAATTATTTTCTGATGTTAAGAAATTTGAAGGTGATGTTATGTTCACAAGAAAGAGGAAAGATTTTCATGTTTTGTCTGCAAATGAAGGTATGTTGAAAAGACAGGTTAGAATGATGATGCAACATTTTGGCATGCTCGGTTGGGCCATGTTGGTTACTAGTTGATGGAAATAATTTCTATGAAGAAGCTTGTTGATTGTATTCCTCTGTTTAAAGAATACACTATGATGTGGTTTTCCTTGGTTGTCAATTTGGTAAGTCACATCTGTTGCGGTTGATACCCTAAATCCTGTGGTTTCATACTTTGTAATTTATTTGTACAAATAAATTATTTATTTAACAAAACGAAGTGTTATTTTATTTGACATTTAGTGTGCTCATAGCTCTCGAAAAGAGTTATATTTTCTTGCTTAATTTAGGCACGTTAGTGGATTTTATGTGTTTATTCTCTTATTTTGTAGGTACCGAGTAATCAAGAGGTAGAATTAGCTATTTGATAAGAATCGGGTTAATTTGAAGCAATCTGGAGGTGATTTGAGCATTCAGGCTTTAAAGAAGTTAAAATAACCAAACTGCCTCTATTAGAGCGTCACAACGTCATTACATACATAGGCCCAATGCCCGCCCAACGCTATAAGGCAAAATGTGCAACTGTAGGAACAATGTTGCATCACTACAATGATCGACGGAACGCCTAGTAGCGCGCGTGCACGCCTGTCGCAATTGAGAGTCGAGCCAGCATTGCATCACACCCTTAACGCATGCGGTTTCGATCGACAAGAGCGTTGCAACTATTGGGTATTATGTCCTAAAACTCATGGTTTTGTAAAACAATAAACTTATTCTGTAAATCAATAAAGTTGTTATTGAAGTGTGGATTCAATAAAATTGTTATTGAATATATGAATTGCTTATTTCGTTTTAGAAATAGATCCAATAAACTAAAAGATTCATGACTCTTACATGAGTACTTGAAATTTATGTGGAGACGTAAGAGTGGATCAAGTTCGAGTAAGTAGTCAAAACGATCTATAGTTTACGAATAAAGTTGGGTGCCTTATTGTGGTAACACTATTGGATGCGGCCTACTTTGTAGTTGTTACAATGAGTTGTAAAGTGCGAGAAACGAAGTGATCCTGATTTTTCATGTGGTGACAGGAGGAGTGGGGGCGTCTTGTACAATGAGTTTGCATAAGATTGAACTAAGAAATAAGTTACTCTTACTTTATAACGTTGTTTACTATTTAAGATTGACTATTTCATAGCAATGACCTAGGTAACTTGACCTTTATCCTGAGCTAACTATGAACTCCTGTTTATTTGGGATTATCCTTAGATTTGCATAGGTGAGGGTTGACTCAACAATACCGGCTCAATAAATCTTCCATTTCAGGGGTAAGACCGAGTAGATAGCTGGAGACATAAGGTGCAAGAAGGAATTCACTCCTACCCTCTTTCATGGATAGTAGAAAGGTTATTCCCTTAAGTGTCTCCGGATCTTTAACAAGAGGCCCTACCCTCTCAATGGCCCAGAGAGACTCGGTTTGATGATCAGATCACAAACTAGTTATTTATTAGAGGATTAGTGGGACTTAAGAAACAAGAAGTAATCTCGGGAGTTAAAACAGCTGAAAAGCATCCAAAAAGTACGTTTTCTAGGCTTAGAATTTAATTCGTTTTATCCTTAATTTGAAATCTTTGATGCTTTTATTTTTTTATTGTAGGAAATCGAGCAATTGGATGAGAACAAACAATTTTGGAAGATTAATGACCAAAATATCCCCAAGAACGTCAAAGTTTTGACCTAGGGCATTGATCAATGGAGAAAAAGAAAAGAAAATTCGAAAATCAGAAGCAGGGCAACGTTGAATAAGCGTTGCAATGCTGACCCGTGATGCTGCAAGGCAGAGAGCCCATGGAAATAGGGCAGCGTCGCAATGCTGCTAGCAGTGTTGTGACGCTACCATTAGTAATGCTAAAATTACCGTCAGCATTGCAACCCTACATTACATTATTGCAATTCTGCGATTGCTGTCTATATAAGTAGTTTTTGGCCGATTTGATTTGAGGGAGGCACTTTTAGGGCCATTTTAAGAGCGTAAAGCGATATTTCAATGAGGCCTCCCTAGGGGGTGTAATTCTGGATAGAGGTGGCGTCTTGAAGCTTCAAAGGATCGAAGATTTGAAGAGATCATTGGGTTGCGATTACGGATTCGAGGACGAGAGTCAAGAACACGACTTGCAATTTCTTCCCTCTTTTATTTTTTGTCCTTTGTGTTTAGAAACCTCATTAATGGTCTATGTTTATGTTGTAACCATCAGTGACTGATTTGTGTTTCTAGGATGTTGATCTAGTTTTATGGTTTGCGAAAACTGATCTGGTTATTTCTTGGATTGAATTTATGCATAATTATCTTAACATGTTTGTTCTGAATGCTTTTGATTAAATGATCACTAATTGAATGTTCTTTACATAATGTCTGTCTCGAGAGAGAAGGTGTAGAGTTGGATCTAACATGTTAAACAATTAATCGAGTATGCATGAGAGTGATAGAAGATTAATAGAAATTGTTGACGGAGGAACTTAATGTTGTGGCTAGTCAAGCAATAGAAGAGATTTGGGTTGATGGTTATTCATTAGAAAGGGTTTAGCTTGAGAGAGAGTACCTGGATAAAAGACTCTTAGATCTATAATTTGCATGAATCAATCTAAGGTCAAAATGATTAATTTAGCTAACCCGTTTAACGAAATCATATCCTAGAACGTGTCTTTGTCTAGTTTCACCCCAATTTTATCTTTTCTTGATTTTTAGGATTAGATTAGTTAGGTTCTCATCACAATCCGGTCCCCCAAATAAAACTAGAAGAATTTTCGAATAACTAAAACTGTCAAACGATTTCTCAGAGGACGATACTCGATCTTTTGACCGTTTTACTATATTATAATTTGACGCGTGTTCTTGCGCTACCAACCTATATTATTATAGTTTTTGGTTGTATTGCAGGGTAATTCTGTTTTGTGTTCTTTTAATATGTAAGAGATTGGACTGATTTTAATTTAGGTTGTAGATTATTTTGTTTTATTTTATTTTGAGTTTTCTCTTGTGTGATTGTTTATGGTGTTTGCTTTATCATATCTTATTATAATTTTGGTTGGCTTTATGGATTTTACCAACCTAATCTAGGTCCGACACCACTACTACCACCATTGTTTTTCAACCTATCTTCATATCCCATCAGTTACCCATACCATGACTACAGAAGTTTTTATGTGTATCCACCCCCAATAGAGGAGAAACCTTCTTTACAGGACCCGTTAAAAGAGTTTATTTTAGAATCCAATTTAGGAGGTTTTGTATGGAAGAGAGGAGGAGGTTGGATAGCATAGAAGCCCAATTGGTGGAGAATGAGGCAACCCTGAAACATTTAAGAGATCAACTTAGTCTGATGGTTGACGCATTTAGAGCCTTGTATGAGAAGTATATTTCCATTGCCACTGAGGCAGGGAGGTCCGTGATTATAGATTCTGATGATGAGGATGAGTTAGAAACATTAGAGTCATATCAAGAACCGGTTTGTAAGATTGAGAGAGAAGACGTTCCTAATTTAAATAAGAAAGTTTAAGTGATTATGGTTGCGGTGGAAGAGTCTTATGTTGAATCACTTGAGAGTCCTTTTGCCATTGATCTTTCTCTCCTATATTTTATGAGTCGTGTTAGTTTGAGTCTTCTTTTAATTTTTAGTCTTTTTATTAAAAATACCAAAAAAAAATTTCTGCTTTTAGGTACCTAGGAAAAGATGGAAAGCCTACAAGACTTTGTAGGTTATATTAATTCAAGCAAGAAGGAACCTGAAAAATGAGAGAAATTTTATGTACCTTGACGGATAATTTCTCCTGTCGTCTAGCTTGGGCATTAAACTTAATGTTTCTTGGGAGGCAACCCAAGGTTTTATTTTCTTTTTTCTATTTTAGTTTATTTTATTATTTTTATTTTTAGTTCAACATTCATGATCTGGACTCTATCTTTTTCTTGTCTAGGTTTTACACGAGTCCTTAATTTAAAGCATGATTTGCAAGCCTGACACACATGAATTTTTCATTAATTATGTCAGTTTCGCTCACTCCCTGTGTTTATTTTATTGCATTGAGGACAATGCATGTTTCTAAGTTTCGGGTCGGGGACGTATTGCATGCTGTTGCTTGTCTTGTGTTTTTATCTTGCTATGCATTTTATTTGAACAAACTGTCTTATTCATGATTATTGACCAATTATTTTGAGTGGCTGAATTTTTAGGAGAAAATTTATTTTTTTTAATCGAAAAGATGATGTGCTTTTATTGTGAAATTTGCTGATGATGTAGTGATTATGATTGCGTATGAGTTATTCTAAATTTACATGTTAGATGTGTTAGGGTTGATGTCCTAAACTCTCGTAGGGTCCTGTAGTTTGTAAACACCTGTATGAATAAACGATTGTGATGTAATAATGTGAGATATTTTCTTCACTATTGTCTATGAAATATGAGATATTTTATTTGTATTTACCATAAACCAATAAACTTAGATCTTTGGTTGTCGTCGTAACTTAAGCATGTATGTGGAGAATACAACTGGATCATGCCTTAAGTGATAACCTAAATGGTCTGTAGTATATGGATAAAGAAGGGAAACCTTATCTTGATGACACTATAGATACGACCCGCTTTGTAGATGTTACAAGTGTTGTAAAGTGCTACTGAAGGTCTGATCCTGATCATTCATGTGGAGACATTATTACAAGAATTTGGGCTTTAATGTCGGTTGAAAAAGGTGAAACCGGATGTATAATGTCGGTTTTGTTTTTTTTTTTTTTTAAAAAAAGTGAAAAACCGACATTGTAGGTATACCTTTAATGTTGGTTTAAAACCGACATTAAAGATCCGTGTTTTTTGTTTTTAAAAAAATAAAACCCATCCCACCCCCCCTCCCTCCTCCCCTTTCTTTTTCCTTTCATTCCTAGACTTCCACTCACCCACAATCCACGTGAACCCTTCCAAAACGTGACTCATTTCTTCCTTCCACGCGAAACCCACAACCCGGCCAAGTTTTCGGCCAACAACCCGATAGATCTGGCCTCTGTTCGTCGATCCGCCTCTATTTGTCGTGCAGATCCGCCTCCGTTCATCAAGATCCGACTCTATTTTTCCCTCCCTCTTTCTCTTCTTCTTGCGATTTTCTTTCCACGTTTTCCATAATTTGTTATGAATGAGGCGTTTAGGGTTTAAATCGGCGGTGTTTCATGGCGATGTCCGTCTTGGGGAATTTGATGCTATTCCAGCCACGGACCAGAATTTCAGTTTCTGAACAACGAGATTAGAATCCCCTGTATATCGCCGCCTAGTGAGAAATGTCCTCTTTCAGTTCTTCAGAAAATTTCTTCATTTTCTCTTAGGTGTAAGCTACAATCTTCCTTGCCTGTTGAACAGCCGCACTTGATCTAGCTTCACTACTCTTGTTTCCACGAATTGAAGGTTTTACTCATTTTCTTTATTCTTTTTGCTTCCTGTGAAACGTTTTTGTTTTCTTTTCTGAGAGGAAATGTATGTGTGTTTGTGCATGTTTGGTATGGATACTGATAGATACTGATTTTCAGCTCAGTTAATTCTTTTAATCATGAAAAAATTGACTGTCAATTTGGAATGGAGTAGACCTATGAAAGTGAGACTATATTAAATGAAGTTAGATTGTAATTTGGATTCTGATGTTCTTTTCCGAACTTACAGACCACAATTTGGTTGGTTGGAGACGAAGAAATTCACCTGGTTGCAATGCTAATCAAGTAGAAGAACTTTCCGTGCTTTTGGTGTTTTTCATTGTCGTGTGGCTTATATCTATCCTCTTTCAGTTCTTCAGAAAATTTCTTTATTTTCTCTTAGGTGTAAGATACAATCTTCCTTGCCTGTTGAACAACCGCACTTGATCCAGCTTCACCATTTCTGTTTCCACGAATTGAAGGTTTTACTCATTTTCTTGTTTCTTTTCTTTTCTACTGAAATAATTTTGTTTTGTTTTCTGAGAGGAAATGTATATGTGTTTGTGCATGTTTGATATGGATACTAACTTTTAGCTCTGTTAATTCTTTTAATGTTGAAATATTCACTGTGAATTTGGAGTGGAGTAGACTTATGAAAGTGAATAAACTCAAACTTAAGTGACTCACTAGCTACTAATTTGGACTATAGAGTTTTCAATCTCAAACTTAGTATATATGTTGAGGATTCATAAGATTTCTACGCCTAATATATACATGTGTGGATGTGTGTATATATCTATAAGTGTGCTTTAATTTTTTGAGTTTCAAATTAATATTGTTTTGTGTTGAGCAGTGATTATTAATGTTTATTATTCTCTCTTTAGAGACAAGTCTTTAGCATGTTAGAGGACATTGATTGTTGAGTTTGAATAGTAATATACATATGCATAAAATTTTGACTGAATACTTTATATTGGCAACTATTGTGTAATTTTCGAATATTTTCTTTTTGCTTTATGTTGGGTAATCAAACATTTTGATGTGATGCAATTTTTAGGCTAATTAATGGAGAGAGAACTTAATTCTAGCACATTTCCTAATTTGACCTAAACATTAATTTGATGGGTTGTAAAGAAGTTTTTAGATGAATAAATATATAAGAGCTCCTTTGTTTTTTATGATAGTGTGAAATATAGTAGAGCTCCTAAAAAGCAATTGTTTTACATATATGAGAAGTTTCATTTTAATGGTGTATCTAGTAGGCCTATGAATTTTTTTACCCTATACTTTTAATGGTGTTGTTTGTGTGTCTTTTAAGTGTTTGGAAAGGGTGAGGAGGAGATGGATTTCTTGCAACAGCAAGGGATTCACGTAAAAATTGTTCCTGGTAAATGCATTTTTGAATGCTTGCAGTCTTAAACATAGTTTCTACGTGTTTTCAAGTTATTCTAATGATATGAAAATTCCTGTTTGAGAAGTTATAGTGTGCTTATTTCTCTTTTGACCATATTGGATTGGAATGTAACACCCGTTTATGACCCATGGGTACTATTTATTTGTAGTTTAGATTTGATTTAAGGTGTTTGAGTTTGTGGGTTGCACTATGATAGTTTATGGGTTATTCATGCACTATGGTAGTTTTTGTGACAACTTTTGAGATTTGAAGTACATTGTGAGCTAAATTTGCTTATTGATGTATGTGTTCTTGAATATTCATTTTTTGGGAATTTTGATAATTCTGTTGAGAACACGTGGTTGTGAAATATTTTTGGGAGTGTGTTTCTTTGAACAGGTTGAAGATAAATTTTTGGTTTTGTTGTGGTAGCATTGTTATATTGCCGAAAATTTTTCATCATCTTCGTATCTCATATCTAGATAACCAAGCTTCTATTCTTTAAGATCTTGAAAAAGAAGATTATCTCATTTATTCAACTATTGAATTTTCTTGTTTTTCAGGTGCAACAAAGAAGTAAAGATTTAGTATCACAACCTTTTAATGCTTTTTCTTGGGGAACTCTAGATCCAACACATTCATTACAAGAATTCTACCTTGAATGTACCATTTATGCACATTCCCAATAAACACGGTTAGTTGAATATGAATTCTGATCACATTTTCAATTTGAATCCTTTATCTTAAACCTTTATTGTTTGTGATTCTTTGAATAACCGTGGTCAGACAAAGATGCCTATAACCAGACACTACTGAAGCTGGGGGTTCTGTTTAAGAAGAATTATGAAGGCCTGAATTGTTTGTATTATTTGTATTACTTGTAAAATCATAATGTTTGTACTACTTGTAATTCGTGTTTTCAAGGTCTGAATTATTGTATGGCCTTTTAAATTATAATTTTATTCCAAAATTTGCGGATTAAATGTAGTAGATTTATAATCCATACATGAATAATGTCATAGCCACAACGTTCGCTGATGAGTGAGTTGAGAACTCCTGCCTATGTGGGCGATCCTTTGATTTGCATGGGTGCGAGTGGCCAGATTGCCAACTCAAACTTACCACTTTGAGGATTCGTCTTATTGGGGAGTTGGGCACTCAGCTACACAAGATGGAATTCACTTCTTCCCCGAAGCAAGGGTAAGTAGATAGATTGCTCCCTTAAGGGCTGATTCCGAGGCTTAAATGATATGGCGCCACACTTTCTCATGATTATGATATTCCAAATCCATTGATGTATAGAATTACATTTACATTCTTGGTGGGTATTAAGCATGTCTACATTCTGTTTAAGTGTTAAATATGTTTATGGATGTGGATTTTCTAGAATGATTGCCTTTGGTTATTGAGTTCTTTTACAATTTCAAAGTTAATTGTAAGGCCCCCTATGTTTTTGGGCATATTAACTTGCTATCAAGTTTGTGATTCAAAGTGTTTGAGTTAGTTTGAGTCGCTTGTGATGAAGCTTCAAGGCATGGAGATGCGCATTACTTCGAGGAAGAAGAAGACCAAGCATTGGTCAGATCGTGTAAACGATAGGGTAAGCGATCGTTGAGTATGGACACTTATTGCAAGATTGACGCGTGCACACTAAACGATCGTGTAGGTCAGCATGCTTCATCGCGTTGTCAATGACTGAAGGAACTCTTATACAAGAGTACCTCTGAGCGGAAGCGGATCATTCCAAATACATTGTGACAGAATTTCCACATTTACAATCTAACAGACAAGTTATGCAATATACTACAAATTACTGGCATACTTAGAACAATAAATAACAAGCGAACAAGAAATACGTACTAGTTGTAGAACACTTCTTTACCAAAAACTCGTTGTCTCTAAATGAACTACTGCTATCGCTTTCGCTGGAACATTCAAGTAATCATTCACCAACACCCAATCGTCTACTCACAAACGACCTTCACATGAACATAAGAATGAAGATGACACCACCACTTGAAACCATCGGTATTCTCGACGTGAGAATCAAAAGTGTGGGCTCTGTTGGAATTTGGTAGAGGGGAGGAGGATATGAAGATCGTATACAACGACCAAGTAAGAAGGAGAAGGGCAGGGTCAATCGTATAGACAATTCTTGATTTTTAGAAGAATGTACGCGATTGTGTAGTAAATAGGTGATCGTATAGACGATCGTCTAGTAAATGCTCGGGCGCTAGACGATCTTTTAGTAAATGTAGGCGATCGTTTAGAAGACATGCGTATGTATACGATTGTGTAGTAACTTTGAGCTATCGTATAGTCTCTTGGTTAGCTAAGCGATAGGCAATATACACTTTTCTTGAGCGAATGACCAATCTCTTTTCAAAATGAAAATGATTTTCATTTTATTATTTAGTTACGAAAACTGAATGGAACCTCGCATTAACACACGACACGGTTACAAAGAAAATGTCGGACACAATTATCCTATAATTATCCAATTAAAATTAATAAATATAATCATATTATATTCGTTAACCTAAAGTTTAATATCACATATAAACCATAGTGTTTTCTCCTCCGCTGGATATAATCATATTTATATCCATTTTCCTCTAAATAATGTATCTTATACATAAATTCAATCATATCAAATATAATTAACCAGTTCAATCATATCATATCACATATAATAGAACCCCCTCTTGTCAATTTGGATATTTCAAAACGAACCCAAAAACTGATTCTCAACTTGAATACATTGAGCTACCAAGGGGACCTTATGAACCTATGGCTCAAAGCTCCAACGATACGTGAATAGCTGGCTAAACTTTTTAGCCACGAGATCCACCATTCGTTAACTGCCAGACATTCTACTAATGATCGACAACTGAACTCTTCTTACCAGAAATATATTTCTGTATCCATCAGATATAACTAATCAACAATACGATAACCCTTCACAGTTGGGCCAGTTTACTGTTTTGCCCATGTTGCAACACCCCGAAGATTTTTTTAGTAATAATGTAATTTTAGTAACTTTATTATTTAGAATTTTAGTAATTTTTATTAATTAAAGGCATTTTTGGAATTTTGGGCTTCAAGACTAAGTGCGAGAATTTAATTGTTGCCGTGAAATTATTCAATTTGAAAATTAATGGCAGGAATTAATTTTCTTTTGTAACGGAAAGGAATTTAATAGTAAAACGGAAAGGAATTAAATGTAATGGAATTTAATAGTATAAAACCGAAAGGAGTTAAATGTAATTATATTTATTTCCTTTTTATTATTATTATTATTATTTTTTATAAAAAGTCAAACCCCACCTCCCATCTGTTTGTTTTTTCCTTCCAATAAACAATGACAATTCCACAATCTCCCACCAATGTCCTCTGACGCCGCAACATACAACTTCAACGACCACAATGCTTGCGACTTAGATTTGAGTTACCCACTTCTTAAGGCTCCAAATTTCGAACAACAACCAACAAGGATTAAAGCTGTTTTGCATGTTTGTTTGATTCAAGGTTCCATTGGGCAAAGAAAAGGTTGAGCTTCTAGTTTCTGGAGTTTGTGATTAGAGGTAAGTAATCTTACTACTGGAATTTCCCACGGGCCAGACATTAGATGTATGCTAGCATGGTAAATGAATGATATGGCAGAATGACAGCATGATGGGCTGGTAGTATAGTATGACCAATGTATGTTCTGGTATGAGATCTGAAAGATTTATTTGTACACATAGGCACTTGAATGCTAGCATGAGATGGTATGTGATTCCATATGGTTATATTTAATCTGTTGATGTTGAGGATTGTAAGGCTGGTTACAAGGATAATTTTGACTGTTCTGAGATTTAATAAACCATTTAGATAAGATATATGAACATGTGGTAATATGACCGAAGCATGTTAATGTATGAACATGATTTAGAATTTTATGAAATATATTAAAAGGACGATTGGGCATGACCCTAAATTATGAGTTAAGCGGCACTATTACGGAAATGTCTTAAAGTTAGGTGAAAGTTGGAGCATTTTGTTGATGTGCTTATTGATGTGATTTATTATGAAAGTGTGTAAGTTATATGATGTATTATAAAATTTTAAATGTTTGATTGTTACATGAGTTAATGCATGAAAGTGATGTACTAGAGTGGATCCATTAATACTAGATTAATTATATATGTTGAGGTTAACTAGCCTAACCTTGATCAGGAGATTTTTTAGAAGATTCATGATTAGGTGAATGTTATATGTAATATGAAGTTAGATGCAATCTCTTTTCCTTTCCAGACTATGTGACTGCATGAAATTGATGCACGTACAAAGGCGCTAGTACATGAAAGAGATGTACTAGGGCTGGTGTGTATGAAAGTGGTACATACCTAAAGGGTACTGGGATGTACGAAAGAGGTACATACTCAGTGGGTTATGTGTACACGAAAGAGGTGTATGCCTAACCATGTGTACGAAAGAGATATGCATCCCTACATTTATAGAGAGGATCTGGTGTGTACGAAAGAGGTACATACTCAGTGAGTTAGGTATATACGAAAGAGGTGTATACATAACTAGATGTACAAAAGAGGTACATACTCAGTAGGTTAGGTGTATACGAAAGAGGTATATACTTAACTAGGTGTACGAAAGAGGTACACATTCAGTGGGTTATGTATATACGAAAGAGGTGTATACATAACTAGATGTACGAAAGAGGTACATACTCAGTAGGTTAGGTATATACTTAACCATGTGTACGAAAGGGGTACACATTAAATGGGTTATGTGTATACGAAAGAGGTGTATGCATAACCATGCGTATGTAAGAGATTGTGTTTCCTTCGGGATTCACCAGAGGTTGTGGGTCCTACGAGACTTATTAGAGATAGTGGGCATACTTAACTACAATAGAATAGAACTCAGTTTTTCATGTATGTTGTGTCCCATGAGGACTAGAGCAATTTATATGTTTCACCAGAGGTGGGTATCTAGAGGACATAGATGCCTAGCCTGACCTCAGTAGTGGGGTTACTTACTGAGTATTTTATACTAATTATTTCTTATGTTGTTGTTTCAGGTAAGGTAGAGATGCACTGACGATGGACACGCGGAATTCGTGATCGAGCCACTGGGACTAGTTTTTACGCTTCCGTTCATGAGATTTAAAGTTCTTTTCATGTTTCTCTTAACTTTTAGTTTTGATGCTTAAAACTTACATTTAAGAATTATTTTTCAGACTTATTTATTGTCCTTTATGATTTATGGGTACCCTATTATTGTTTTAGTATTTGAATTTAATAAAAGACATTTGAACTTACCTTATTTAATTAGCATTTATTTCGCCATAATCGAGTGTTGTTTTGAGTTCCATGCATGCATGTATTTAGTAACGACCTAACTTAAGTCCTAAGGGGTTGGGTCGTTACACATGTAGTTACATATAACTTCTTAAGTACCATTGATCCCTCTAATGAACAATATAACATAGTCCTACTATGTGTGGACACATTTAGGGCCATGAAAAGGTGTGTAGTGCCACATTGTTCAAGTCCCGGGATCAGCCCTTAAGGGAGAAATCTCTCTACTTACCGCTGCTTCGGGGAAAGAGTGAATTCCATCTTGTGTAGTTGAGTTCCCAACTTTCAAATCAGACGAATCTCCAAAGTGGTAGGTTTGAGTTGGCAACCTAGCCACTCGCACCCATGCAAATCAAAGGACCGCCCTCAAAGGCAAGAGTTCCCAACTCACTCAGGATTGAGGTCATGTTACCTATGGTCATCCTAGTGAAGTGAAGTCTCTGTCATGAACGACCTTATATAATGAGACGTTAATACTTCGTGGTCAGATCTTATACAAACTCTTTGTATAGGATGCCCCCCTTACATGTCCCCACATGAATGATCAGGATCAGACCATCTGTAGCAAGTCACAACAATTGTAACTATTCTACAAAGCGGGCCGCATCCGTAGCATTACCACCCTTTTTCTTCTTCCACTTTCCAGTGTTAGAAGTAGAAGGTGTAGACTTCATCCCTATAATAATTGTTACTTAGCGCTTGTTCTATGATCGTCTAGGCGATCATGCTTCACAACAGTGTAGTCATCTACATGATCTTTTAGACTTGCATTTAAATTTAGTGCAGTAAACGATCGAGTGGCCTTCATGCTTCATCGCATAGTCAAAGGTACTCGATCGTTGCTAAATGATCGTGGTTACACGACCCACTTTTACTAAGCGATCAGGAAGAAGATTTCGCCCGGGCGGTTCAAGACTTGGTTTGCTTGTGAACCAGTTTGCTTGATTGTTTAATGTAATAAATATATTTAATTTTGGTTTTTTGAGGCTAATCATCCTGGTACATTAATTTTGGTGAATGTACATAAGATGTATGTTTTATTATATGTCATATAGTATGCCATATAGTTAAAATCCCACCATAGGTTATGCATTGGTCATGCATCATCTCTATAAGAGTTATGATATAGTAGTTTGAATGATTAAATTACTTCAAGAGCATGCTCATGCATCATATAATATAATCGTTATATTTATGCATGCATTAAGCATATTCATGCATCATCTTTATATTATAAGTGTTATAGTATAAGGGTGTATAGAAGTATGTCTGCTTATTTCATTACCAAGTATATAATAGTTATATATAGTAATGAATGGACATTGCATGAAGCATGACGCATAGTTTAAATTTATAACAGTTATAAATACCTTGTTTTGCTTAGCAATGTGGATTATTTTGGTTGTTTTTTTTATAAGAGTTATAATGGAAATTACAACTAAAATCAATAAGAAAGACATGTATACGAACTTAGGCTTGAATCATGTTTTAAAAGAGTTTTAAAATTTGATGGAGATAGACCTAAGATGACAGTTCTAATGAGATTAGAAACCTCAGGCTTAATCTTTTAATCAGTTTAATAGGATTAAATTGACTAATAAAAGATTAAATATGTACGAAATCTATCTATAAGGGACCTTTTGTCAAAAGTGGGTTCTATCTAGGTTGGGGTACTTAAGCTGACGGAAACAGAACACCCTTACCTGGGAACCTACCTGGAAAGATGAATTAGATAGATTTGATGCATACATGAAAATTTGATGATAGTTCGTTAAAGAGTTTTATGAGACTTAATTTGAACTTGTTTAATTCTCAAAGACAAAAATTGTTTTTGAGAAAATTAAACTCACGTAGATAAATCAGTAGCTGGATTGTCTAAGTTAATGAACCCCTATGTAGAACATTAAGTGGGAGGTATTTTGGGTATATGATACTTCACTTAAATCTCTTCACGTTTCTCCTTAATGTTCACACCGTGAGATCTATCCTTGGCCTCGGGCACCCAGGGAGTGTCGCTCTAAAGGATGGTGTTTGGGTAGGTCAATATTAAGGTGAATGGAGAGAATGTTCATAGTAAGTGGGAGTCGAACGTGTGACAACATATCCCACGATCTCTCTCATTAGGTTGGATAACGTTTCTATGCATCGCCTCGAGGCACTCTGGGACTATCCTCCCTAAAGGATGGCAGTTTTGTATGACTCTTTATTTGATCTCCTGTAGGGGATAAGGTCGCTTTAATCTCTTTTTCTAATCTTCTTTTTCCCTACGGTGGGCGCATTAGGGCGGAACACTAGGGCCTAAAATGAGGGATTACACTTACGTAGAATTGTTAAAGGTTAACAGTTCTAGACCGAAAAATGGTGACTGTCAGAGTCAGTTACAAGAGTTATTTCTATCTAGTGGTTGAGAATGTTTCATCCCAGTGAAGGGGCATTTGATCACCCCACCGGTGACTTTTGTCCTGCCTCACTAGGGGATCATTGTGAAATAGATATGTTTTCACTTAGAGTACATGGGAATATTTTGCTAAAACTAAAATATTTGTTTAAAGTGGTAATGCATAGACTCATTAAGTTTGTTTATGTTTTTTTTCAGCAACGTTAAATGGCTACAACTATATTAGCTCTTTTAAGCACCGATAAATTGACTGGCGAAAGAAGTTTGTCCTATACAAAGGAGTTTGTATAAGATTGGACCACGAAGTATGTAGTCTTGTTATATAATCCGTTCATGACAGAGCTCTTTCACTAGGATGACCACAGGTAACATGACCTTAATCCTGAGTGAGTTGGGAACTCCTGCCTATGAGGGCGATCCTTTGATTTGCATGGGTGTGAGTGGCCAGACTGCCGACTCAAACCTACCACTTTGGGGATTCTTCTTATTGGGAAGCTGGGAACTCAGCTACACAAGATGGAATTCACTCTTTCCCCGAAGCAGGGGTAAGTAGATAGATTTCTCCCTTAAAAGCTGATTCCGGGGCTTGAACGATGTGGCGCCATACACTTTCTCATGGTTCGAGAGGTGTTCACTCATAGTAGGACTATGATGTTTTTTTCATTAGAGGAATTAGTGGTACTTAAGGAGTTAGATGTAACTATATGGGTAAAATGGTAAATTGGCCCAACTGTATTTACGAGCGATCTTTGAAGGGTTATCATACTGTTGACTAGTTATATCTAGTGGACATAGAAATATAGCTGTAGTGAGAAAAGTGCGGTTGCGGTCTTTAGTGGAGTGCCCGACAGTTAATGGATGGTGGATCTCGTGATTAAAGAGTTCAGTTAGCGATTCACGTACCATTGGATCTTCAAGCTACAGGTCCATAAGGTCCCCTTGGTAGTTTAATGGATTCAAGTTGAGAATCAGTTTTTGGGTTAGTTTGAAGTGTTCAAATTAACAAGGGAGAGTTTGATTATATATGATATGATTAAACTGGTTTAATTATATGTGATATAATTGATATGATGTATGAGATACATTAATTCGAGGATTTTAATATAAATATGATTTATATTAAATAAAGGAAAAAAGGAAATATGGTTTAAATATTACATGTGATGTGATATTAAAACTATAGGTTATAAATATAATATGATAATTTAGTTATTATATTTATTTATAATTAAAACGATTATGTGATAATTGTGGGTGGTTTCTCATTTAACCGTGCATGAATGGGAGGTTATGTTCAAATTTCATAATTGAAGAATAAAATGAAAAATGTTTTCATTTTGAAAGGATTGCTTCATTGTGTGCATTACTAATCATTTAGCTGACTAGAGACTACATGATACCCTTCTAAGCGCGAGCCTAAACGATCGTGTATAGCGCCTTTTACTAAATGATCGTGTAGACGATCCAACATGATTTCCTAAGCGATCGCGAGCCAAGTGAGTTTCGCTAAACGATCGTGTAAATGATCAAGTGTGTTTTTCTAAACGATCGTGTACCAAGCGAGATTTACTAAACGATCAAGCATCCCAGTCTATGCGATAGACAATACATTCTCCCACTTGTTTGGTCGTATAGTTTGATCGTTGCCTGCCTCCATCCCTCTATGAAACCCAACAGAGACTACACCTCATGGATTCTCACTCTAAGAATACCAAGGTTGTCGAGTGGTGGTGTCTAAGGGGTTGATTGTTTGTGGACAAGATTGTTTGTGACCTAAGCGACAACAAGAGATTGGCTAGACAATCTTAGCGGCAGGGAGAGGTTGTTGTTCTAGTTCTTCACGAGAGCGAGAGATCTTCAGAAGAAATTTTCTTCAGAGGTAAGTCTCTCACACCTTTTTTTATTTAATTATGAAAGCATGCTATAATTTATTAGAAGATGCATAACTGTTCTGTATGTTTGTAATATCTAATTCTGTCACAATGGGCTTGGAAAGATCTTGCTTCGACTCATGGGTTCTTTTGAATAAGAGTTCCTTCAAGATGATCTTCTGTAGAAATAGGATGACATATTTCTGAATTAAATTATCTTTAAGTCTTTCTTTGAGTCTCCCATAGCATGAACACGTAGTCACTTTAATTTAGAAACTTTAACTAAAAGGAGGATTAAGTATAGTGTATTTGGTTGTCACCTCGAAAGGTCTCACCAGTTAGAGGGTTGATGTGCATGATGGTTTGTAATGTTCAACTAAGAGGAAAAGAAAATAATATTATTATTGCCTTTGAGAAAAAAATAGAGTACATACTTATGTGCTTAAAAGAAATATCTTTTTATTATTTTAAACTTATAATGTGTACGCATGGATGGGGGTAAAAAGAGCTACCGTTGCCGTGATCAGTTAGAACATCTTGAAATTGACTAGGTATGGTTCCATGTAGTGGATGTGTGAAAGCTAGTACCCCTAGGTAAAATGACGCAAGTGCAGGGCCCTTTTTGTTGTTAAAAAAAATAAA
Source organism: Benincasa hispida (assembly GCF_027475165.1). Lineage (NCBI taxonomy): Eukaryota > Viridiplantae > Streptophyta > Magnoliopsida > Cucurbitales > Cucurbitaceae > Benincasa > Benincasa hispida. The sequence goes on along the minus strand of NC_143484.1, from coordinate 31,580,341 downwards.
AACAAGGCACTTTAGTGGACATATTACTTTCTTGAATGTGTGGATGCTTGATGATTAGTGCATGAGCCAGAGTATGGAAAAACTGAAGAAGCTCTCTGGACCTAATTTTAGTTCTTGTGTTTTGAATTAAATGTGGCTTGCACACATACACGTGGGAGATGATGAGATTTGGCCTTGAAATCTTTTAATGTTGGGATGTGCTTGAAAGTTTCTACTAATGGATCTAATATGCTTATTATGAATGATGAGATTTTGAGTCATTTGCATGCTTGTCTAACTTTCATTATAGTCTTATTCTTTCTTTACTCGAGACTAGCAAAGTTCTAAGTTTGGGGTGGTGAAACACATCCAAAAAGTGCGTATTCTGGGCTTAGAATTTAGTTAGTTTTATGCTTAATTTGAGATCTTTGATGCTTTTATTGTTTGATTGTAGGAAATCAAGCAATTGGATGAGAATATGAAATTTTGGAAGATTAATGACCAAAATACCCCCAAGAAGATCAAAGTTTTGACCTAAGGCATTGATCAATGTAGAAAAAGGAAAGAAAATTTGAAAATCAGAGGCAGGGTAGCATTGAACAAGCGTTGCAACGCTGCCCCGTGACTTTGCAAGGCAGAAGGCTCATGGAAAATGCAGCGTTGGGACGCTACGATTAGTAATACTAAAATTACCGCCAGCGTTGCAACGCTACATTGTATTGTTGCAACGGTTCGACTGCTGTCTATATAAGCACTTTTTGACCAATTTGATTTAGGGGAGGCAGTTTTAAGGCTATTTTAAGAGCGTAAAGTAATATTTCAGTGAGGCATCCCTGGTGAGTTTAATTCTAAATAAAAACGACATCTCGGAGCTTCAAAGGATCAAAGATTTGAAGAGATCATTGGTTTACAATTCCGGATTTAAGGACGAGAGTCAGGAACACAGCTTGTAATTTCTTCCCTCTTTTATCCTTTGTGTTATGAAACCTCATGAATGGTCTATGTTTATGTTGTAACCATGAGTGACTGATTTGTGTTTCTAAGGTATTGATCTAGTTTTATGGAATGCAAAAACTGGTCTGATTATTTCTTGGATTTTAATTTATGAATAATTATTTTAGCATATTTTTTCTTAATGCTTTATGATTAACTGGTCACTAATTGAATATTTTTTACTTAATGTGTGTCTCGAGAGAGAAGGTGTTGAGTTGGATCTATCATGTTAAATTGTTAATCGAGTATGCATGAGATTGATAGGAGATTAATAGAGATTGTTGACGGAGAAACTTAATGCTGTGGCTAGTCAAGCGATAGAAGAGATTAGGGTCGATGGCTATTCATTAGAAAGGGTTGAGCTCGAGAGAGGATACCTGGATAAAAGACTCCTAGATCTATAATTTGCATGAATCAATCTAAGGTCAAAATAATTAATTTGGATACGTTTAACGAAATCATATCCTAGAACGTGTCTCTGTCTAGTTTCACTCTAGTTTTATCTTTTCTTGCTTTTTAGGATTAGATTAGTTAGGTTTTCATTACAGTCTAGTCCCCTAAATAAAATTAGAAGAATCTCCGAATAGCTAAAAGAGACAAACCACTTCCTCAGAGGATGATACTGGGTCTTTTGACCATTTTACTAATCATAATTTGACGCGTGCGCCTGCGCTACCATTAATAGCCATTTGACTTCGCCGTTATTACAAACAACCTTTGAAGAGTTAACTTACTAATCATGGCTATATCGAGTGGATAGAATATATCTACAGTGAGGCAAGTGCAACTACTGGACTTTAATGGAGTGATCCGGTAGTTAACCAATGGGGGTTGATTCGGTGTAAAGAGTATAGTCAATTAAACTCAGATCATTGAAGCCCGTGATCTATAGATTCATTAGGTCCCCCTACTAGCTCACAAAAGGAATAAGCCTTAGAATAGCATGATAAGTTAATTTGAAATGTTCAAATTCGAATTAAGGGAATTAGTAATTATGTGTGATATAATTACATGTTTAATTTGAATTAAACAATATTGGAATCAATTAATATTTAAATATAATTTAAATATTAAATTCATGAATAGAGATTCATGGTGGTAGAATTGGTGATAAATTAATTTAATATTTGATATTAAATTAATTGAATTAATTAAAATTTTTAATTGAATTAATTATTATTAATTTTATTAGAAAATTAGTTATTGAATTATTTTTTTTGTAAAATTAACAAAATTTTAAGTTTTAATTATAGAATTAAAAATTGAAAAATGGTTTTTTGAAAACTCGTTTTCAAAATAAAATGGTTTTTTGAAAATGAAAAATTCCCAAATATGAGATTTTCCCACTTTCAACACACTATTTAGTCACTTTTGCATTATATTTCCAGCTCAAATTTAAAGGTGGAGCTAGAACCAAGTCATGCAATCAGCATTTGCATGATGCTCCTGAATATAAACATTCAGTTTTGAGTAGAATTGGGCATACAATCTAGTGTATGTTGTTGAAGTCTCAAGGTTGAAGAAGGGATTCTTCAAGACGGTTGTACTAGTGACCTTTCACCTCTCATTCCCCGAATTTCAACTTTTTTTAAGTCCCCTAACTCAATCTAAAGCTCCGAGAAGATAGTAAGGAAGCTCTAGTGGTGGTCAAAATTGATACTATTTGAGAGAATTGTAGCTGAATTTCGTTGAAGAAAAAGATCTTCAAAGGTATATATTTGTAACCCTTTTAATATCTTATGAATGCTTACTTCAAAGCCAAAATCGATGAATTAGAATGCTTTATGATCCTATTTTCTTTCACTGCACGTTTTTAGAAACTAACAGCAATGCTACGATGGATTTCTACATAATCTCTCTTCAATTTTAGGTCATTTATGCTATCTTTTGGAGGCTGAGTTGAAGGAGGCCGAGGTGAAGCTTCAATCTCCTTCTTTTTCCTAGATTTTAGTATCTTAAGTTTGGTTTTAAATTTTATTTTAGGTTGTAATCGATGAATAGAATATTTATCTCGAGTTTTTCTATGAATTAAGAGGTAACTTTTATCTAATTTCTTTGAGCAAGAGTTCCTATATTTAATTTCTTGAGATTTCTTTGATTAAATGTGATAATCTTCAACTCTATGACTTCTTTGAATTTTGATGTAATTTAGATTTATATTTGTGTGTTGGACCGACGACCCTATCATAATAGCATATCTTTGTTAGTTAATTTTGAGCTTGTGTATTTCCTTGTGTTCGTTGATAGTTTAATTAGGGTATTTGCTTTCCATCCTTAGTTGATAATTAGGATGCTTGATTGATTTTGATTTAACTAGTTGTTGACCTTTATAGAGACTAGTTAAATCGCATAAATTTTGTAGCCGTGCATGCATAGAATGAAATATTTGTTTAATTATTTATTTCCATGATAGAAATTGCATATGATTCTCTCTCTTGAACTAGAAATTAGATAGACCCCTATCCTAGATTACATTTACCCTTGAATTTTATGTTTCATATATTTATCTCTTTCACACCAAATCCCCCGTTTACCGCTCTAGTTTGGAAATTAGCTTAACGAAATAAATCGCACTTTCCTACGGATTGAATCGTACTTACCACTATTGCTACGTTTTTGTAGTAGTAGGAGTAGTTCAGTTTTATTAATTTTCTTTTGATCAGGTTTGAGGTTTACTAATGACGTAAGCTTCGGATCTGTCATGTGCATTAATCCAAAACCAATAAACTAAGATCCTAGGTTATTTAGTGTAGCTTAAACATGTATGTGAGGACATATAAGTGGATCATGTTTAAGTGATAACATAAAGGGTCTGTAGTAGATGGATAAGGCTGGGTACCTTATTCTAGTGACACTACGGATACGACCTATTTTGTAATTGTTATAATTGTTTAAAGTGTTACAAATGATCTAATCTGTATCATCCATGTAGGACAAATACCAGACTATGAAATGACTAGTCTCTCTTTATAATGGTATTACTTGAAGAGACTTACATTTTACTAGGATGATCATAGGTGACTAGACCTTAATCCTGAGTGAGTTGTGAACTCCTGCCTATGAGGGTAGTTCTTTGAATTGTATGGGTTAGAGTGGCTAGATTCGCTGGCTTAATAAGCCTACCATTTTAGGAATTTGTACAAGTAGAGAGCTAGGAACGCAGCTACATCAGAAGAAATTCACTCCTTCCCATTGTTAGGGTAAGTAGATAAATTGCTCCCTTAAAGGCTAATTCTAGATTTTGAACAATAAGGCGCCTCAACCTCTCACTTGCTAGAGAGGGGTCTAGTTATAGTTACACTATGACTAATTATTCATTAGGGGGATCAGTGGTACATAAGGAGTTAGATGTAATTACAGTGGTAAAATGGTAATTTTAACCTAGTTGTAGTTACAAGCAATTTGTGAAGGGTCAACTTACTGTTGACTGGTTATATCTAGTGAACACAAAAATATATGTATAGTATGAAGAGTGCAACTATTAGTCTTTAATGGAGTGACAGAAAGTTAATGAAGGTTTATTAATTTAATTAGAGAGTTTAAATAAATAATCTTGTATCATTGGAGCTTCTAATCTGTAGGTCCATAAGGTCTTCTTGTTAGTTCAATAAGGGCTAATGAGAACCAATTAATTTTAGATTAATTCGAATAGTTCAAATTAATTAAAGGGAATAATAGTATAAGATACAATCAATATAATGTATTTGGATACATTATTATAAAGTTTAATGAGGGAAATAAATATTTGAATTTGATTCAAATATTAATTATATGAACGAGATTCATATAAATACTATAGCTTAAAACTAATATGAATATGATTCATATTAAAACTATAGATTATATGAGAGAATATAAACTATAGGTTATATTATATATGATATAATATAAACCGTACGTTATATATTATATGAGATATAATATATAGTTCAAAATTAATTATATTAAAATTTAATTAATATAATTTGAATTTGGAAATAACTCGCTCACATCTTTCTCATAGCCCACGATCCATTTTTTTTCAAAGGATCAGTTTTATACGTGAAAGAATTTGAAGAAGAAAATTCTCTTTGTACTCCCCTCTATAATTCGTTCAAGAAAACATTATTTCCTCACCAAAATTAATCAAGCAAACCCTCACCTCTCCTTGATACTAACCTAGGAAATGGCAAGGAAGACTTCCTTGGTGGTGTCCAAGTCTCTTGCTATATGTTGAGGAGTTTGTGGGAGGATCTCAGTTCGTAATCTCATCGGGAGAGGAGTTCGTGAAGACTTTTTGTCTTCAAGGGTAAGTTTTCTCCTACCCCATCCTCTCTGTTAAGTCGTAGAAAAGCATGCTTTAGGATTTAATGTTTTATCATTCTATATTACATTTCTATTATAAGTTTTTTCCAAAAACAAAGTCACTGACACAAGCGATCAATCGCTTCCGCTTCGGGAATTTGATTCCTTTAACTCCGCCTTCCTTTCTCAAATCCAAATAAAAAATCTGCTGGTGCATTGCATTTAGTTAGTTCAGATTTATGACCAACTAAAACGGCCAACTATTCTAGTTGTGGTTATGTTATGGTCATTGTGAACATTTTTTCTCATTTTACTCAGTTGTATTTTTCGGAAGCTAAAAGTGAGAATTTCTCCTAGTTTCTCTAGTTCAAGGAGCAAGTGGAGAAGGAATTTATGTTACTAATAAAGTGTCTTTGCACAGATAATAAGGGAGAATATATGTCTGATCAGTTTCAGAATTACTGCAAATAACATGAGATTCAGTGCCAAATGACGTGTCCTGACATTCCATAATAGAATGGAGTTATTGAATGTAAATTACCACAGCTTACCTTTATATGCTTATCTTGTCTGCATGCAAAGAATCTGCTAAGGGAGCTACAGGCAGCACCTATTCAGTCAGCTTGTCATGTCATAAATCACTTACCTCCATGGGCGGGATTAGATTTATCTCCTCTTGAGGTACTATATCATCAAAAATGTTAGGTGAGTTATCTTCGAGTTTTTGGGTCAATTTATATGTTCATGTTTTAAAGAGAAGACATACCAAACTAGACCCTTGGCAAAACGTTGTATTTTTATTGGATTTGACACTTGCAAGAAAGGATGAAGATGTACGGATCAAAAAATGAGAGAAGTTTTTGTTTCTTGAGATGTGGTGTTTGACAAAGTTTTGTCATACTAAATAGATGCAAATTCAAAGAAAGAAGACATTATTGGCGTATTGCCTTTCTTTACTGATGATGTGTTAAATGAGAAAGGTATTATTGTTAATCATGGAGAAAATGTTGAGGCATATAAAGATACTGAAATTGTTGTTCATAAGTATTATAGACTGAAAACACGATTTATTTATTTATCTGATTATGTGGTATAGTTAAATAACTGTCCATTTGTATCTTGTTTTTTAATGAGTGATATTTGTGAAGATGAAATCTAGTCTTATAATAAAGTTAAAGGCATTCTTAAATAGAAAGAAGCAATGAAGGAGGAAATCTTGGCTCTTAGCAAGAATGACACGTGAAAAATTGTTCCAGAGCCAAAGAATGTCGAGTTAGTTACTTATAAATGGGTTTACAAGTTAAAGAAAAAGCCTGATGGTGCTATTGACAGGTATAACTCGTCTTGTAGCTCGTGATTTTCTACAACAATATGGTTTAGACTATGAAGAGACATTTAGTCCTGTTGTTAAAATGGTAACCATTTGAACAATTATTTCATTATCTTCCTGCAAAGGTTGAAAATTGTGATAGTTAGATGTGAAGAACGCTTTCCTTGATGGAGAGTTGGATCGAGACATTTTCATGGACAACTTCATAGTTTTGTTTCTAGCGAGTTTCCAAATTTTGGGTATTAACTCATATATGGTTTTAAACAAGTTTTTCGTGCTTGGTATGGTAAGATTGCTCAGTATCTTAAATTTTATAGGTTTAGATCTTCAAATGCAGATTCAAATCTATTTGTTAAAAAGGCAACTTCAGGATGTACAATGTTACTACTCTATGTTGATGGCATGATCATAAGAGGTGATGACAAAGTTGAGATTAATAGTTTTCGAGGTGCTTTGTTTATTCATTTTCAAATGAAAAGTTTGGTGAAGTAAGATGTTCTCTTGGATTTGAGGTTGAAAGGTCCGATGAATATTTTGTCTCACAGAAAGGGTATGCAGCAAGTTTATTGGATGATTGCTCCAATGGAGCCACCCTTGAAGTTAATTAAGGAAGAAGGAAAATGATTGGCTGATACAATACCTTTTTGACAACTTATTGGTAGTTTAATTTATTTAACTATCACATTCTTACTCTGTTACTATTGTTGCTCAATTTATGGATAAACCATGTGAAGTGGTCTACTCGAGCAGATAAAGATAAAGATGTACCCACCACGATTACATTGCAACTGGTGGACTGTTCTTTGTTATATTTAGAGGAAAGCTAGAAGATGTGCTAGTGAAAGTGGATAAGTTCATTCTGCCAACTAATTTCATTATATTAGACTATCGAGCAGATAAAGATGTACCCATCATTTTGGGAAGATCCTTCCTATCCACAGGAAGAACCCAAGTTGATGTGCACAAAGGTGAAATCACCATACTAGTTAATGGCCAGAAGATGAAGTTCAATATTCTTAAGACAATGAAATATCCTGATGAGATTCAGGCATGCAAAACAGTTGACTTAGGAGAAGATTGGCCTTGTAGGCTGAAATTTGAAATCAATGAAGAAATAGAATTGAAGGATAAGGCCAACGCAACATAAATCATGTTATGAGATAAAAGAGATACAACGGACTTTTAAACTCTTGGGTTCAAAAAATCGAGAAGGCAAAATCAAGCCTTCGCTCGAACAATCGCTAGTTTTAGAATTGAAAGTACTCCCTACCCACTTGAAATATGTGTTCCTTGGTAAGAATGATACTTTACCTGTCATTATTTCAACAAAAATTCTCATAAGAAAAAGAAGATGCTCTCTTGAAGGTTTTGAAGGTGATAGGTGGACCCTAACTGTTATCAAGGGAATTAGTCCATCCTATTGCATGCATAAAATCAGACTTGAAGATGGAAAAGGAGGTTCTGTTGCACACCGGTGAAGGCTCAACCCTGGGATGAAGGAATTAGTCAAGAAGGAAATTGTTAAATGGTTGGATGCGAGGATTATTTTCCTATCTCAGATAGCACGAGGGTCAGTCCTGTGCAATATGTACCAAAAAAAGTGGAATGATTGTAATTCCCAACCAAAAGAACGAACTAATTCCGATGCGTACGGTTGCAGGTTGGAGAATATGTATGAATTACAGAAAGCTCAATGTAGCTACTAAGAAGGATCACCTTCCTCTACCGTTTATTGATCAGATGTTGGATAGATTAGCAGGGAACAACTTCTTTTGCTTCCTAGATGGCTATATCAGGTACAACCAAATCATGATCGCACGCGAGGATAAAAAACAACAACAACTTTCACTTGCCCCTATGAAACATTCGCCTTACGGCACATGCCCTTCGGGTTATGTAACGACCCAAGCACCTTTCAGAGGTACATGATGGCTATCTTTTCTGATTACCTTGAAGAGTCGGTTGGAATTTTTATGGATGATTTCTCAGTATATGGTAAGACATATGAAATATGTCTAGCGAATCTTAAGGAAGATTTTGGAAAGATGTGAAAACACCAACCTAGTTTATGATTGGGAGAAATATCATCCATGGTGACTGAAGGAATTGTGCTTGGGCACAAGGTGTCTAAATCAAGACTAGAAGTTGAAAAAGCAAAAATTGATGCCATAGAAAAATTCCCACCACCTACTAATGTGTAAACACATCGAAGCTTCCTTGTACTTGTTGGATTCTATAGAAGATTTGTTAAGGATTTCTCTAAAATCGAAAGACCATTGAATTTGCTGTTGGAAGTAAATAGACCTTTCGAGGTTGATCTGAACTGCTCAAAAGCATTTGAAATATTGAAAGAAGCGCTAATCACAACACCTATTTTGATCGTACAAGACAAGTCAAAACCATTCGAATTGATGTGTGACGCGAGTGATTATGTGATGGATGCAACCTTAGCCCAATGCAAGGACAAAGTTCTCCATGCAATCGCATATGTGAGCAAAACCCTCAACGATGTAGAGGAAAATTATACAACAACCGAGAAAGAATTGCTCGCAGTAGTGTTCGCTGTGGAAAAATTCAGACTATATTTGTTGGGATCAAAGGTAATCATTCATACAGATCGTTTAGCTCAAATATCTTATGACCAAGAAGGATGCAAAGCCATGATTATTCAGATGGGTATTACTCTTGCAAGAAGTTGATACTAAATTCATTGACCACAAGGGATCAGAAAATAAAGTTGTAGATCATCTTTTGTAGCTTAAGAATATAGAGTGTGATTGCTGCCAACCAAAAGTGAATGCTTGTTTTCCTAATGAAACAATATTAAAAATTGATGAATTCTTGCCTTGGTTTGCAGACAATGTTAATTTTTTTTTGGTCTGTAAGCAATTCCCAAAGGAATATATTTTGCAAAAAAAATAAGAAATTTATGCATGAATGTAAGTTTTACTACTGGGACGAGCCACATCTTTATAAAAGAGATCCAAATTATATCTTAAGCCAATGTGTTCCAAAAACTTCCTTTCATCGCATCTTATATCAATATCATGAGTCACCATTCGGTGGCCATTTTGGAAGTTAGCGCACAACAGCAAAAATACTTTAGAGTGGGTACAATTGGCGCACATTGTTTAAAGATGCCAGAGACTATGTTATAAAGTGTTGTTTAATGATGCCAGAGACTATGTTATAAAGTGTGACAGCGGTCAACGCACTTGGAACATTTTTTGAAGAAATGAGATACCGTGAATGTTATCCTAGAAGTTGAATTGTTTGATGTATGGGGAATTGACTTCATGGGCCCATTCCCTCCCTCCAATGGCCACAACTACATTCTGGTAGTCGTTGATTATGTTCCAAAATGGGTCGAAGCAATTTCATGTGCTACAAATGATGTGGCAACAATCTCAAAATTCCTATAGAAAAATATTTTCACTAGTTTTGGCACCCCACGTGCCATCATAAGCGACGAGGGAACTCATTTCATCAATTGCATCATCAGTAAGCTTCTGGTTAAATATAACATTCATCACAAAATCGCAATAACTTATCATCCTCAAACAAATGGTCAAGCTGAGGTGTCCCACTGAAAAATCAAATCAATACTTGAAAAGGTTATCAATGCAACGCAAAGAGATTGTGCACAAAAGTTGGATGAGGCACTATGGGCCTATTGCGCAATGTATAAAACGCCCATCAGAATGTCCCCATATGTACTTGTTTTTGGTAAAGCTTGTCATTTTCATTGAAAATTGAACATAAGGCATTCTCGGCCACCAAGAAGCTCAACTTTAATATGGAAGCCTCGAGAGCAGTTGCTAGAGCTAAATGAATGAAGATTACAAGCATATGAAAACGCTAAGATCTACAAAGATAGCATGAAGCCTTGGCATGACCAACAATCTCCCCTTTTTTGATGATGACAACAAGAAAAATAGCTTGAAATATATGTAAATCATATGTAGCACATAATAAAATTCAACATATCACCATAAAGATCATTCTTGAAATTCACTAAAAAATAAATAAATAAATTCTCCTCGTAATTAATACAATCAAAATCATAACAAATTTATAGCATATTTTTCTTAAACTTCTCCTCCTTTAAAATCATCAAAATGAATAATTAAGAAAAATTTAGAAGTGCATAAACGTTTCCTTTAAAAAGATGAACATAAATTTAGCATAACTCCCCCTAAGAATATTAACACATGCTTTCCATATCTCCTCCTATCAAAATGCCTTCTAAAATATTTAACAAATAAAATCATAAAATCAAGAGGCATCATAACGAATAATACCGAGCTCAAGCCTATTTTTGCAAAAGTTTTCTTCATTCAAAGGCTTGGTAAAAATATCTGCTAATTGATTATTAGAGCCTACAAATTCAAGAGTAATATTATCATTTTGCACGTGCTCTCTAATAAAGTGATGCCTAATATCAATATGCTTAGTCCTAGAATGATGTATAGGATTTTTAGTCAAATTAATAGCACTAGTATTATCACAAAATATAGGCATATTATCAAACTTTAATCCAAAATCACAAAGAGTTTGTTTCATCCAAAGAATTTGAGCACAACAACTAGCAACCGCAATATATTCCGCTTCGGTAGTGGATAAGGCAACCGAATTTTTCTTTTTACTAAACCAAGAAACTAAGGAACTACAAAGAAATTGACAAGTCCCACTAATACTCTTACGGTCAAGTAAACTACTCGCAAAATCCGCATCGGAATATCCTATCAAATTAAATTCAATATTTCTAGGATACCATAAGCTTAAATCATTAGTACCAAGCAAATATTTAAAAATTCTTTTAATGGCATGTAAATGTGATTCCTTAGGACAAGATTGAAATATAGCACAAAGACATACACTAAACATAAAATCAGGTCTACTAGCGGTTAAATAAAGTAAAGATCCAATCATATCTCTATAAGTTTTTATATCCATACACTTACCTTTTTCATCCTTGTCAAGCTTAGTGGATGTGCTCATAGGAGTTGTTGCAATTTTACCTTCATTGAATTTGAACCTTTTGAGCAAATCCCTTGTGTATTTTTCTTGACTTATGAAAATACCATCCTTGAGTTGTTTGATTTGGAGTCCAAGGAAGAAGCTAAGTTCTCTCATCATACTCATCTCAAATTCACTATGCATACACTTAGAAAAATCTTCACACAAAGATGGATTAGTAGAACAAAAAATAATATCATCCACATATATTTGTACTAAAAGCATATCATTTTCTTTAGTGTTAATAAAAAGAGTAGTATCCATTTTACCTATTTTAAATTCATTGTCAAGCAAGAAATTACTAAGTCTATCATACCAAGCTCTTGGAGCTTGTTTTAAGCCATAAACAGCCTTTTTCAACTTATAGACATCATTAGGAAAATCAAAACTTTCAAACCTCGGAGGTTGTTCTACATAAACTTCCTCCATGATATAACCATTTAAAAATGCATTTTTCACATCCATTTGATACAAAATGAAATTCTTATAAGAAGCCAAAGCAAGTAACATTCTAATAGCTTCTAATCTAGCAACGGTTCTTCATAATCTATTCCTTTCTCTTGACAATAACCTTGAGCTACAAGTCTAGCTTTATTTCTAATGATATTTCCATTTTCATCCATTTTATTTCTAAAGACCTATTTAGTTCCAATTATAGAAGAATGAGAGGGCCTAGGGACTAACTCCCAAATTTTATTCATTTCAAATTGATTTAATTCTTCTTGCATAGCTAAAATCATAAATTTATCAATTTCGGCATCTTTAAAACTTTTTGGTTCAATTTGAGAAATAAAAGCAAGATTATTAAATATATTAAGAGAGGAACGAGTTTTCACACCTTGTTCGGGATTACCAAGAATTAATTCTTTGGGATGGGAAGGAGCATACCTCCACTCTTTAGGCATGGATGAAGAACCAACTTCGTTCTTTTTTATTAAGCTCACTTCTTATTTACTTGAAACAATTTCCTTGCCTTTGTCACTAACAAGTAAATCTCCAAAATTTCCTTCTAAAACATCACTATAAATAGGCTCATTAGAAATAACATTGCAAAATTCATCAAATACTACATGCATAGATTCCTCAATTACTTAAGTTCTTTTATTGAAAACTCTATAAGCTTTACTAGTAGAGGAATAGCCAAGGAAAATACCAACATCCGTCTTAGAATCAAATTTTCCAAGTTTTTCTTTGTTATTTAAAATAAAACATTTACAACCAAAAACTTTGAAATACCCAATATTTGGAATTTTGATATGCCAAAGTTCATAAGGAGTTTTATCCAAAGAAGATCTAATTAAAACTCTATTTAAAACATAACAAGCAGTGTTAACGGCTTCCGCCCAAAAGTATGTAGGTAAATCATACTCATACAACATTGATCTAGCAAATTCTTGCAAAGTACGATTTTTCCTTTCAACTACACCGTTTTGTTGAGGAGTTCTTGGAGCGGAGAAATTATGAGAAAAACCATTTTCTTCACAAAAAGTTTCAAAATCATTGCTATCAAATTGTCTTCCATGATCACTCCTAATTTTAGAAATCAAAAAATATTTTTCATTTTGAACTCTTTTTACAAAACTAGAAAAGCTTTTCAAAGCATCATCCTTATGTTTTAGCATCAAAACCCAAGTAAATCTTGAAAAATCATCAACTATCACAAAGGCATAATAGTTCCCTCCAAAATTAGAAATTCTAGAAGGGCCAAATAAGTCCATGTGTAATAGTTGAAGGGGTCTAGTTGTAGAGATTACATTTTTAGATGTGAAAGAGGACTTAGTTTGCTTACCCATTTGACAAGCATCACAAACTTTGTCTTTTTCAAATTTAAATTTGGGAAGACCTCTAACCAAAGAATTCTTGGAAATATTTGAAATTAAGTGCATGCTAGCATGTCCTAGTTTTCTATGCCATAACCAAGAATCATTATGCAAAGCCGATAAACATTTATCATTAATAGGACAATCATTCAAATCAATAGTATAAACATTTTCATCTCTATTTCCAACAAATATAACTTTTCTATCACTAGCATTTTCAATGATGCAATTCTTTTTATCAAACACAACTTTAAAGCCTTTATCACACAATTGACTAATACTAAGTAAATCATGCTTCAAACCATCAACCAAAAGTATATTTTTAATTAAAATAGAAGATTTATTACCTATACTATCTTTACCAATTATTTTACCTTTCTTGTTGTCACCAAAGGTTACAAGACCTCCATCCTTTTTGGAGAGAGAGACAAACTTGGATGGATCTCCCGTCATGTGCCTCGAGCAACCACTATCCAAGTACCACTTGTTTTTCTTAGAGGCTTTCAAACAAACCTATAAACACAAATGTTCAAGTTTGATTCTTTGGTACCCACACTTGTCTGGGTCCTAGATGGTTACCATTGACAAACTTAGGAATCCATTTCATTTTTGCATAGACATTTAAGGCATTGGATTTAGACAAGTAACAAGAATAAGTTGTATGTCCAAACTTGCCACATGAGAAACAAACAACATTATGCAAAGATTTATCTCTTACAACAAATCTATGCACTACTTTTCTTGGAGAAATTATTCTTTGGAGCATTGTGAAACTTTGCCCTTTGAGAAAAATTTCTTCTTGGAGAAGTAGTATGAGCATATTTCAATTTAAAACACTTAAGTCTAATATGGCCTTCAACACCACAATAATGACATATAGACACAAAGTTATATTTAACATGCTTAGACAAAACCTTAGGCATATTAAGCTTGGGCATATTATGAGATGCTTTAACAAATATAGTTTTAGAACTTGGATGCATACTTTTGAAGAACCATTCTTCAAGAATCCCTCGATCATTCTACAAGCGTCCAAGACAGCAACGCTCGAACACAACGACCGAAACAACATACTCACGAACACAATGATCGTCAGAATGCCCATTGAATCCAATTGAGTCCAACTCGATTCACGAACTGAGTCAGAACACTACCATAATGATTACCTTGGTATTCTCAGTGTGAAAATCCAGGAGTTGTAAAATTCTCTTTTGTCCGCTTGCTTTCCTTTGCGTTGATAGATTAGCATCCATGATGATACTTATAATTCACTACATCCACTAACTAAACGTCACAGGGCTCACGTCATTTTAGTTACTTCTTCAATGTTTGACAATCTTAAGTTTTATTGTGTAAACCTCTGCTCAAACATCTTTTACCGCATTCCTAAACGAGTTTATTTTTAGCTTTTTGGCAAGGTCCCTGCCACTCTCTAAATTTGGGCGTTGCAGTGGTCCGGGCAAATGCATCCAGTCTAAGCATTGCGATGTTTATTCCAATAAAAAAAAGTTCATAATAAAAGCTCCACTGTCAGCGAAAATGGGAAACCCAAGCTGATAAGAGTTAAAGTTTTGAAAAATACTTACTCGAAGTTGGATATTTCGTATGAGACCCGTGCAGGTAACCCAAAACGGAAGTAGATGACCCGAATCAACGCATAATAATAACTCCTCTATATGGCCCAACCCAAATAAGCTAAGACAAGAGTTGAATTGAATATGGCACGCAACTAAAGTTGGATACCCGCATGAAACCCTTGGGGGCAAGCTAAAAAGAAGAACGTAACCAGGTTCAACGCTCCAATTCAATAATGCATCGCGAAGCTATGAATCGTATTAAACGTAAAAAGTTAAAAGCAAAGTTGCCTGAAATGAGTAAAAAGTTTTTAAGTAGAGGCTTACCAGATTTAAACTTAGAAAATATATCTTAGACGAAGTAGCCAAAGTTGAGGAGAGTGTTGCTGCCAAGGTTAGAGGACCGAGTGAATTATATTTTGAAAAGCTGGTCAACGTAGAGGAAAAGCCAAAGGGTAAATTTTGAATTTCCTAAGTATAAGACATGCTTGAGGACAAGCATGATTCTAAATTTCGGGGTGTAATAACTTTTAGAAATACAAGTTATTGTAGCCTTTTATTTAGAATTATGAGGGCTAATAAGCAGAATATGCATTAATAATACCAAGAATTCATGTGGAAAAGTGAGCTTGCATCGACAAGAAATCCTCACTACTCTTATATCATGCGTTATTATGCATCAAAGCGTCCATTTTTGCAGCCATTGTAGGAATTAACCGCATGCGTCGACCTCAAATTGTCGTAAGAGTAACTGCATGCAAAGGTTCATAAAGACTAGTTCGCCGCATGGAATGTTGCTTCCACAAAGTGATAATCGTAATGGAAGATTGATCGCTAAGTGGGTGGAATGCGTTGACACTTCAAGAGAAACAAGCTTGAACGCATACCTTGGGAGTATCAACAAGATAAGGTGATGATGATATTTTCCATACCGCGACAAAGGTAGCAGTGAGTCAGAATGCATCATCAATGCTTTCGGTGTTTGAGCTCTATAAATAGCACCTTGGATCTTCATTTCAAATCATTTGAGTCTCTGCCCTAAGACAGATCCTTGTGATCACAGATGAGAGCATGAGCAAGACACTCTTTGAGGATTCTTCACTTCCAAAGCCCCTTCCGCATGACGACCAGAGTTTCGCTGGAGATAGAGCTCGAGAGAGGCTTCTCCACCATTCATCCATGGCAACACCAGTAGCCTTGGTGCGTTTCGGATGAAAAGCCAGAGATTGTTTACATCTAGCCCTCCATCTCTCCTCTTATCTCTATATTGTACTACACTTTGGCTTAAGACATTAGTACATTTTGTAATCAATGGATCTATTACTTCCTTCAGCACCATCTTCATCATCTTCTTTTTCTTTATCATCATCTACATTCATAATTTAGTTGAATATCGAAGACAGTCGCATACTTAGTCATGCGGTGTAGAGATGTGATGCATGTAGCTACCCACCGAGAGTTGTGCGTTGTGGGAGTATAATGATTTAATCCTCTTCACTTGGTGTGAGGCTATAGCAACACTTGTCTATGAGCTAAATAGCTGCAACTAACTGCCCGAGAGGATAAGTAGTGGAACACACTAAAGCAAGGTAAGCTTTATTCCTAGAGATAGGAATGATCTTATTCTCGACGCAACCCTGCATTATAGAGATATAGGCATGCGGCTGGCCACTGAGAGGTGTGCAATGAGTTAGTGTAATGAGCTAGGATTACTCTAGCGAACTAACATAATGAATCTTATTATGTGTTAATAGTTGTTGCATCTCTACCAATTCTCATAGTAAAACTTCCATTGCTCAATCTGTTTAGTTAAGAGTAGGAGTAGCACATATTCCATTAACTTCTGTCTTTTTACTTTTCTTTATCCTCAAACGCATTGCTTCACAAACATTATCGAGTTACAAGTCCCTGTGTTCGACCTCAGATCATCCCAAGAAACATGTGTTCTCGTTATACTTGGTGAGAAAGCAAGAAAACTTGTGACAGGAATGCATGAACATCGTACACGTGCTTAAATGCATATTGCATATTTTCTAGTCCAACGCATGACTTTCGATGCATGGACATTAACGCATAACATAAGACAAACATATTTTCCTCTCCCCCTTTTCCGTACGAACAAATTTTTGGCACCGTTGCCGGGGACTTGGCAATTAATAGTTTGTTAAATTTTGTGTTTTCACAAGAACCCTCTTAGTCTTGGTCATATTGTAGCTTGTGCGACCAAGTTGCAAACGATATTTTTGTGAAGGCGATGCACCAAAAGTCAATATTCACCCCGAGATAGAAAGGTTAACTGTTGCACGAGCTGCAAACAGTCTTAGGAGCATGTTAACAAACATGCAGCCAACAAATGCTAGAAACTCTGATGGTCAGGATAACGAGTTCCTTGACCTAAACAGTTGAGTTCAATCTTCCATATGGAGGACTCCTTGCGGTGGTTTCACTCTAATTTCTCCAGGGATGTCTTTTACTCTATCTTTACTTTGATTAGTGGCCTCAGAGTCTATAATCTAGACAGAATCATCATTCTCCACTAAACAAGTTTCAAGAACCAGTAAATCACATTTACCTTGTCAGCCCTTGGCCTTAGACTTCTTCCTCTTCTTTAGCCAACATGGGCAATTCCACTTCCATTGCCCATCCTGGTTTCAATGGAAACATTTTCCTTTTTCAACCGGCATTCGTTGCCTACTCCACTGTGCGATAATTTGTGTGTCAGCCGGTGCCTTCCCTTTCCCCTTACTACCCTTCTTCTTCTTCCACTTGTTAGTGTTCGAAGAAGAAGGTGCAGACTTAGTTCCTAAGGTCGAACCTCGGTGGAACTTTTAGATGATGAAGCAACATTTGCTTCACCAACTATCTTCTCCTTGCTTGTCAGCAATGATTGGAATTTCTGCAACTCATTGAGGAGAGTTGTAAGGATGTAATCAACCCTGTTCAGAACAACTTTGCTTACGAAATACAGGAAGCTTTCTGGCAACGTTTGCAGAATAATACTATTCTGGCTGCCCTCATCCATGCGGGCCCCGTTCATCTCCACCACATTAAAGAGGACCATCATGTTCAGAACATGTTCTCGAATAGATGTACCCTCCTTCATTTTGGAGTTGAAGATGCTTTTGAGAGTGTCATGTTTGAGCTACCCAGACGGTTGTCTGAACATTCCCTTCAGGGACTCTCTGATCTCACGTGCAATGAATATGGGCTCATACTTCTTGGCCAAGACATTGTTTATGCTGGCCAAGATGTACTTTCGGGCCTTCTCGTTTGCCCTCGCTCATATGCATCTCAAACATTTCGAGCAGTAGTAGGAGCTGAAATAGATAGACACTCCTCCGTAAGGATGAATAAAAGTGAAGGAACTCTTAAAGAAAGAGGATATGAGCATGTTCGGATCTTTCCTATTTCATTGTGACTGAATTACCACACACACATTCTAACAAATAGGTATGCAATTTTACACTAATTAACAACATGCTTTGATAAATAAAATACAAGAGATTGAGTATACACACCAGTTAAGTACTCTCTTCATTCGAACTAAACCCAGTTGAAGCAAACCTCTACATTCTTGATCGCCCAACAAATAGTTGGCTACCAACAGCATGATCGTCTACACGGACGGCAGCGCACGAACAAGCAGGAGCGGGGACGACACCATCACTTAGAGCCCTTGGTATTCTCGGAGTGAGAATCCAAAGAGTGGTCTTTGATTGATTTGATAAAGGAAGGAGGAAAGGGATAATCATGTAGAACGACAAGCAAGTGGGAGAAGGCTATCGTATAGCGGAATGCTTATCGTTTAGAGAAAGTTACACGATCGTGTAGGTTTTACTAAGCGATCGTCTAGTATTTAGTAAGCGTTCATTTAGAAAACTCGGCAGACTAAGTGATCATTTAGAAAAGCTGAACGATCGTTTAGAGAATGCGTGCGATCATTTAGACATGGGGGTGTGCGATCGTTTAAGCGATTGGGCGCTATCATATAGGCTCTCATCTAAACGATCGATACGTTTTCACACCTTCTGCAATTTTTTGAACTACTTGCAAAATGAAACCAATTTTCATTTTATTCTTAAGTTACAATAACCAAATACTGATTTTCCCACTAATGCACGATTGATGAGAAGTTTCCAGCCAATTATCACATAATTAACCAATTAATTAATAAAATCATATTTATATCTAATTTCCTCTAAAATGATATATCTCATACATTTCGTCAATTATATCATATATAATTAACCAGTTCAATTATATCATATATAATCGAACTCCCTCTTGTTAATTTTAACATTTTAAATTGATCCAAAATCTAATTCTAGACTTTATCCAAGCTATCTAGGGGGACCTTATGGACCTGCGGCTCGAAACTCTAACTGTATGTGAATAGCTGACTAAACTCTTTAGCCACGAGATCCACCATCCGTTAACTGCTAGGCATTCCACTAAAGACCAACAACTGAACTCTTTTTACCACAGATATATTTCTATGTCCATCAGATATAACCAATCATGAGTACGATGACCCTTCACAGATGCTCATAAGTATAGCTGGGCCAATTTACCGTTTTGTCCTTGTAGTTATATCTCACTTCTTAAGTACCACTGATTCCTCTAGTGAACAATACAACATAATCCAACTATGCGTGAACACCTCTCGGGCCAAGAAAATATTTGTGACGCCACATCGTTCAAGCCTTGGAATCAGCTCTTAAGGGAACTATCTATCTACTTTCCCCTGCCTCGGAGAAGGAGTGAATTCCATCTTGTGTAGCTGAGTTCCCAGCTCCCAAATCAGATGAATCCCCAAAATGGCAGGAGTTCTCAACTCACTCAGGATTGAGGTCATGTTATCTATGGTCATCCTAGTGAAGTGAAGTCTCTATCATGAACGGTGTTATATAACGAGACGTTAACACTTCGTGGTCAGGTCTTATACAAACTCTTTGTATAAGACACCCACGCTCGCATGTTCTCTACACGAATGATCAGGATCAGACCATCTGTGACAAGTCACAAATTCAACAAAGCGGGTCACATCCGTAGCGTTACACGAATAAGGTTTCCCTCCTATATCCAAACAGACCATTTTAGTTATCACTCAAGACATGATCCACTTGTATGTCACCACATACATGCTTAAGTTACATACAGATAATCATGGATTTTATGTTTATTGGTTTGTGGTAAAGCAAATAAAACAAAAAATTGAGCAAAATCAAGATGTGAAGTAAAATATCATATATTATACAACACAAGCGTTCGTACAAAGTATTTACAAACTACAGGACATGAGACTTTAGGACATCAACCCCAACAAGAAGATCATCGATGATTAGTATAGTAAGTATAGAGTTTTTCCAATTAGCGTAGTTGTCGCCAGTTAGTTTAAGGCGGCTAATAAAGCTAATGTCTTGGTTTCCATAATTTAAAAGTTGCTGAAAAAAAAAACATGAACAAACTTAATAAGTCTATTTGCACTAACACTTTTAACACCAATTTTAGGTTTTAGTAAAATAGTTTTATTGTACCATAAGTTAAAGACATCTATTTTGCAATGATGCCCTAGTGAGGCAGGACAAAAGTCACCGATGGGGTGATCAGATGCCCCTTCACTGGGACGGGACATTCTCAACCATTAGACGGAAATAACTCTTGTAAATGACTCTAATAATCACTATTTTTAGGTCCAAAATATGTTAACCTTTAACAATTCTGATAAGTATAACCCCTCATTTTAGACCCTCGAGTCCCGCCCTAATGCGCCCACCGTAGGGAAAGAGCAGATTAGGACAAGAGACTAAAGCGACCTTATCCTTTACTGGAGATCAGATAAAGAGTTGTGCAAAACTGTCATCCTTTAGGGGGACACTCCCAGGGTGCCTCGAGAAAATGGACAAAATGTTATCCAACCTAATAAGAGAGACCGTGGGATATGTTGTCACATGTCCTGCTTCCACTTACTATGAACGTTCTCTCCATTCATCTTGGTATCGACCTACCCAAACACCATTATTTAAGGGGACACTCCCAGGGTGCCACAAGGCCGAGGATCGATCTCGCAGTGTGAACTTTAGGGAAAAATGTGTAGAGATTTAAGTGAAGTATCATATACCTCAAGTCCCTCCCATAAAATGTTCTACCTAGGGATTCATTAACTTAGACAATCCAGCTACTGATTTTAATTTTCTCAAAAACAACTCTTGCTTTTGAGAATTAAACAAGTTCAAATCAAGTCCCATTAAACACTTTAACAGACTATCATCGAATTTGCATGCATGCATCAAATCTATCTAATTCACCTTTCTAGGTAGGGGTGTTCCATTTCCGTCACCTTAAATACCCCAGCCTAGACAGAACCCGCCTTAGAAAAAGGTTCCTTATAGATAGATTTGGTACATATTTAATCTTTTATTAGTCAATTTAATCTTATTAAACCAATTAAAAGATTAAACTTACGTTTCTAATCTCATTAAAACCTTGATCTTAGGTCCATCTCAATCAAATTTTAAAACTATTTTAAATCATTATTGAACCTAAGTTTGCATGCATGTCTTTCTTATTGATTTTAGTTCTAATTTCTATTATAACTCTTATAAAAGAAACAACTAAAATCATTCATATTACTAAGCTAGACTAGGTATTTATAACTTTTATAAATTAACCTATGTGTCATACTTTCTGCAATGTTCATTCATTATTATATATAACTCTTACAAAACTTGTAATGAACCAGGCATACATGCTTTCATATACCTTTATACTATAACACTTATAATATAAAGATGATGCATGGATATGCTTAATGTATGCATATATTATAACTCTTATATTATATGATGCATGAGCATGCTTTAAAGTAATTTAGTCATGCAAGCTATTATATCATAACTCTTATAATATAAAGATGATGCATGATAAATGCATAACTTATGGTGGGTTGTAAAAACTATTTGGCATACTTTATGACATATAAAAATAAACATACATCACATTTACTTCATCAAGAATCAATGGACCGGGATTATTAGCCTAAAAATCAGAAAAAAAAAAAGCTATCTATTACAAAAATAACGAGCCAACCGATTTAAACAGGCAAACCGGGCATTGAACCGCCCGAGTGAAGCATCATTTCTTTGATCATATAGTAGCTCTTTGTGATCGTCTAGTGATGTTGAACGAGAATAAACGATCGTTTAGCATGGATCGTGTGCCTATGATAATGCGATGAAGCATGAAGGCCACGCGATTGTGCAGAGAACATCATGTAATGCATGCTTAAACGATTAAATAGACGACAACTATGCGGTGAAGTATGATCGTCTAAACGATCATGGAGCAAGCATCAAGTACCGTATACCAAGTGATCAAGTAGCCAGTGACTATACGATGAAGCATGTTGGCTGACTCAATCATTTAGTACGCGCGCCTACCATGCGACGAGAGTTAAAACCTCAACAATGGTTTACCTTACCATCTACACGATCGAGTAGCCAACACAACAAGACCAAGAAAACACTTTACCCGATTGCTCAGCATCAGCCATGCGATTGTTTAGCAAATACTACACGATCGGGTAGAACTTTTCTACACAATCGCGTAGTCAAATCTAAGCGATCTCTTAGCCTGGGCTACACGATGCGACTAACTCTTGGTCTTCTTCCACAATGAGAATGACATCTTCATGCGTTGAAGCTTCTTCACAAACGACTCTTACAGACTCAAACACTTTGAATACAAGCTCAATAACATTATTATTATGCCCAAAAACATAGGGGCCCTTACAAATGAACTTGAAATGTAAAGAAAGCTTTAACAAACAGAGGCAACCATCCCAAAACATACATCGATTCACATCTACAACTACATCTAACATTTAAACGTATTGTAGACTACATAAAACCCACCAAGACTGTAAATGTAATTCGATACATCAATGGAATTTGGACTATTAGAACAACCTGTCTCTGATACCAATAAAAGGAACACTTATTAAAGAGACTCGTGAGCGGAAGCGAGATCATTTCAAATCCTATTGTGACAGAACATACACATTTACAATAAAAAAAATAATAGTTATGCAAAAACCCTAAATTACAGCATGCTTCAGAAAGGAAAGTGCTACGGATCAAGAGAATTTACCCTTGAAGAACTATTCTTCTCGTTCCCTCGATCTTACTGCACGATCGTTTACCAACACGAATGTTATGCCTCAGCAATCTCTTCAAACAAGAACAAATCTACACTCGTCCCTCGAACAGTAAGTAGACACCACTAATAGGTTACCTTAGTATTCTCGGTATAAGAATCCAGGAGTTGTGGGCTCTATAGGATTTAGTAAAGGGTAGGAGAAATTCATAGATCGTATAGACGATTGAGTAAGTGGGAGATAACTAAAGTCAATCGTATAGACTGAGTACTCGATCGTTTAGAAAACAAGTGACTTTCGTATAGAAAACTCGTTACACGATCGTGTATGCTCTCAAGCTATCGTATAGCTAATTCTTTTGATCATACAATTCTCAATCGCTTAATGATCGCATTTTGTAAAAATGAAAACAATTTTCATTTTATCCATCAGTTACCATAACTGATCACAATTTCCCACAAAGTTGGTTACTGGGAGGAAAAATCGTACCAATTATCCCATAATTGATTTTATTACAAATAAATAATATATTCATAACCTATAGTTTTAATATTATATCTCATGAAATATATAAATCATAGTTCTTTTTCTCCCTTACAGCACTTAATGATAATTCCTCCAATCAATGTATCTAATACATTAAGTCAATTATATTTCATATAATTGATGCAATTTAATTATATCATATATAACAAAATTTTCTCTTGTTAATTTGAATATTTCAAACTAACCCAAAAACTTTTTCTCAACATGAATCCATTGAGCTACCAAGGGGACCTTATGGACCTGTAGCTTGAAACTCCAACGGTATGTGAATAACTAACTAAACTCTTTAATCACGATATCCACCATCGGTTAACTGCCGGACATTTCACTAAAGACCGACAGCTGCACTCTTTGCGCTACAGATATATTTATGTGACCATTGGATATAACCAATCAATAGTACGATGACCCTTCACAAATCGCTCGTAAGTACAGTCGGAACTATTTACGATTTTGTCCCTGTAATTACATCTAAACCTTTAAGTACCACTGATTCCTCGAATAAACAATAAATCATAATCCTACTATGAGTAAATCCTTATTGGGCCAAAAGAAGGTGTGATGCCACATTGTTCAAGTCCTGGAATCAGCCATTAAGAGAACAATTTACCTACTTACCTCTAAATCACGGAAGGAGTGAATTCCGTTTTGTGTAGCTGAGTTCCCAACTCCCCAATCAGACGAATCCCCAAAATGGTAGGTTTTAGTCGGCGATTTGGCCATTCACACCCATACAAATCAAAGGATCACCCTCATAGGTAGGAGTTCCCAACTCACTCAGGATTAAGAACATGTTACCTATGATCATCCTAGTGAAATGAAAGTCTCTATCATGAACGACATTATATAACGAGACTAAACATTTCGTGGTCTGATCTTATACAAACTCTTTTGTATAGAGCATCCCTGCTCGCATGTCTAATACATGAATGGTCAGGATCAGACCATTTGTAGCACTTTATAATACTTGTAATATCTACAAAGCAAGCCACACTCATAGCGTCAACATGATAAGGTTTCCCTCCTTTATCCATCTACTATAGACCATTTAGGTTATCACTTAAAGCACGATCCACTTGTATGTCATCACATACATGCTTAAGTTACAACAATATCCCGGGATCTTAGTGTATTGGTTTGTGGTTAATGCAACTAAAATATCTCATATTTCAAAGACTGTAGTGAACAAAATATCTTATATTATTACATATCATAATGTTTATTCATACAGGTGTTTACAAACTACTGGACCCTATGAGATTTAAGGCATCAACCCCAACAATGATCATACACACACAAAGTCTCACAATCTAAGAAAGATATAAAAATCATGCTTTCTGGGGGTAGGAAATCTACTTATGTGATTGCAAGGAATTTTCAATGCCAACATTAGAATCGCATAGTTGAACAAGTTGGTAGCCTTATGCGATAGAGGATGACATGACGTATGGACGGTGGAAATCAAATCAGAGATCAAGTTGCTAGCTAAAAAGAAAGCTTCACGTTAAAGCCAATGAACTTCTGATGCGGTGCAGACGCATTAGGGTATGGAAATTAATGCACCTTATCAGCATAATCATTAGTGAGAGAAGAAAAAGTTTCTTTTTAACGCCTATAAATATCTAATGAGATTTCCATTAAAAAAAATGATAGCTGATAACCAAGAGCCAAGACATTGGAGAAAAACTCTGCCCAAATTCTTACTTCAAAAACACTACCCTTTCAAGCCCTTGTGTAATCTTAAACGAAAGCTTAGGATTTCTCTCTAGAAGCAAGAAGGGAACCTCACCTTCAACATACTCTTTGTGAAACAATCGTCTACAGTGCTGGAGGGAGCAAGGAATTACATACCACAACTTGATTCTCTATCTCTCTCTTTTCTTCCACAATTGTTATTTTTATTGTGTAAAACGTTGAAAGACTCATGTTTCTCAATATGAATGCATCTACAATTTATCTTTTATCCCTCTCCTCAACTTTTACCATGAGCAACTAATTTCTTTATGGGTTGAGAAATATACATTACAGCTAACATGAACTAAGGCTTAATCATGTGTTCAACTTGTTTTATATATGCTTTATAAACTATTTGAATAAGTCAAAAGATTATTCCAAGTAGATTAAATGTAGGTTTGAAAAGGCCAAAGATTTAAACCTCATAAAACAAGAAGAGAGCATCTTTAGAAATAAAAAAAACATCTTTTTACATAAAAAACTCTTCACATGCATCCTAAAGATAGGATATGGTAGCTAAATACATTGAGAAGTGTAGGTTGTAATTTTATAGTAGTTTGCTTGAATGCATGATTTATGCATTTACTTAGAATGATAGTGAATATTTTTCTCAACTGTACTTTTATTCATTTGAATCTTGTACTTCTCGCATAGAATGTTTCACTTATAAATGTGATTTCCATCACATTCATCACTTTTTATTTTAGCGATAGAATATATCAAAATTATCGCATATCTAGTAAACGACTAGCGTAAAGACCGAAACAATATTTGCCAACACATATATTGAACACAATACCTGAGTTCGATCCTAGACTCACCAGGACTCTAGTTGGATTTATACTTGGGTCTAACTAGGTAAAACAATGCGTTAATATGACATCACATAACACTTAGTCCATCACATATTTAAAACGCATCAGCAATCCAACAGTCTTTTTCTCTTCCTTTAATTTTGACATAAGTTCAATTTTCATCCCAACACTCAAATATACTTCTCCGGTGCTCGAAATCTACAAACCATCAATTAAATACATAAAACCACGTAACAAACCCGAGTTAAGTTAAGTGAGATGGCACATTTCAGGTGCTATCAAGGTCCGTTGAGGATATTTGGATAATACATGTGCAATTGTTTGGCAATGGAACACAACTAATTGTTGTGTGTAGATGGTTACATATCGAATTGACGCAGCTGGTCATGTATGGATGCGATTAATGTATAAAAATTTAACTTTTTAAATTAAAGTGTTGGTTGACAGACGTGCGAAAATGGAGCTGGTTCTTTCATTTTACAAAATATGTTAATATTTACATGAACATTAAAGTTTAAGTCAAATAAGTGTAATGTATCCCTACGAGACACTAAATGGGTGTGGACAGTATTGCACATCAAAACGTTGCATCATTTGCCAATTTTACAATATTAGTTTATGTTCTTAGAGATTAATTTAATTGTATCATATATTTATAAACTAATGTTATAATTACTGATAAAGTATCAGTAGTAGAAGCAAGATAGATAATTAAAATCGTTGTTAAAAGAAATGAGCATGGTTCACAAATTTTTAACATTGATACTAAACCTTTGCAAAGAAGATAAAGAAATAATACAATATACTATATAATTCATAGACATTTCATCACACGTGTGTCATTACAAGTAAAAGTTGTTATTTTCCCTCTCTAGCTCCTAGTAAAATTTAGGTCACCAATTATATACATCAAATTACTATAAATAAATATCTTATTTTCATTTCTATGTATATGATTAAATTTGAGAAATTGGGTATGGAGAATAACTTTTGCACGCAAATCAGAATGATGGCTATTTTAACATTTTAGAAGTGTAGGGTTAATTAGCTAGCTAGTTGAAATGACTTTAAAGGCATCTAAGCTAAGTCTATGGTTGGTGTTGATCATCTAAAGGAATTTAAATATGATAGCCTCAATTCATAGCTAATTGGCCTCATATCAATTAAATAGATAGATAGGAACAATGCCAATTACTAGTTGAATAAATGGACAAAAATATAAAAAAGTATCACTCACTAATAAAAAAAAAAAAAGTTTTCATGAAAAGAATGTTGATTTAACTTCAATATATTTAAATTATTTTAACGACTAAGAAATACTTTCAACATTTAGAAAGTCATGCATTTAGAGGATTAATTAGTATAGATAAAATTATAAGTTTATTTGAATTTTTAAGCGTTTAAAAATATTTTGAAAAAAAAAAATATCATTTCCATCCGAGTCTAAAAAATATTCATTTAATTTTCCATAAAAAATTATAAAATGATTTGTTCTTGAGAAATACTTAATTAGGATTCATGGTTAATTCTGCCATCCAAAAGAATGTTTTGTTTTTTGTTTTTTTTATCTAAAAAAATAAACAAATTACTAAAATATAAAAACATAAAGAAAAACAAACGAATGAATTAAATTAAAAGAGACCTGATTGGTGAGTATAAATCTCTCACAATAAATTATTTTGTCCAAAACTATTCCTCAAACTTGAGAAAAAATCTCAATATGTTGCACAAAGAGAGAGAGAAAAATTAAACAAGATATAACCAAACCCCATTTTTGACCCAATTGTAAACTAGTGGAGATGGGACCTCAAATGCAAATTGGCATAATATATATCCATTTTTGCAAATTGATGAACATTCATTGAAATGACCAAAAAATAAATCTGATTAGATCCCATATCAAAGTTTGCTTTCTCTTTTAACATTCATTTCATCTATGACAATATTTTGAATTACCCTTTTCATTAATCTGGTTAGATCCCCAACCTATCCTTTCATTAATTGCTTCCCCACAACCTACCCGTATCCATTTTTTTTTTTATTGGGTCATGAAAAGAAGAGGATATTTCACTACGACTATTCTTCTCATTGTGAATTGATTTTGAGATAAAACCACATGCTTTTCTAATATGATATCAAAGTCAATAAAGCCTGAACGAGCATTCAATCCAATAAAAAATAGATTTGACACAAGAATGGTGAGGATGGTGAAACCAAAGAGGCACCATATGAAGGGCATGTTGAGGATGTCATATTATATTGGAAAAGAGACCTCATAATATTTATAACATGAGTGAGTTATTTTTCACCTCATAATCTTATGTGGACTATGAAGTACAGATACAAATACGACTACATGATATGGATACGACCGGATACGGCGATTCGCCAATTTCTAAAAAACTAAGATACACATACATCTAAGGATGCGTATATATATTTCTAAAAAACGAGGATACTAATACGTTGAATATACATTTTCTTTAAAAAAATCTAGGATATAGATAAATTTAGCATACAAGTTAATAACAATAGCACAAAATAGAATACAAACACTGAAATACAATACAAAAAAAGCAACATCTAAGATGTTAAAGTACAATAGTTAATAAAATGCAATAGAAAAGTGACTCATATTGCAAAGAAGAAGAAGATTAGAGGAAGAAGTATAAAGATAAACGAAGTACTTCTTCATTGAATTGTTGAAGATATCCAATTGGTTTATATTTTGGTGGACTTTGTGGGGACTCAAATGTGGAGATTAGATGATTCTAGTTTAGGGTTTGGTCCTTTTTTTTTTTTTTTTTTTTTTTTTCCTTTTAGTTTTGGACTCGAATAGTGAGCTTTTTAAATAGGTTAACTAGTTTTGGATTGGAAAAAATTAGATGAGTTGCTTGTCTTTTTCTTTAAAAAAAAAGTACACATAGAAATAGATACAAAAAATCATGTGTCAGATACGTATCTGGAAAGTATCTGAAAATATTTTGGTGGACTTTGTGGAGACTCAATTTCATGATTCTTTTCAAAGTCAAATCAAATATTCAATATAATATCGTGATACGTGGATTAACAGACATCACACATATTGTTTTTTGAATTCATTTAATACAATAACTTTATGAAATTAATTGGTCCACACATACTAAAGTCAAATACCTAAAAGAAAAAAAGAAAAAAAACAATATATCAATTTGACACATGTTTAACCAATGTTGTATAAAGAGAGGAGATTGAAGGTGTTTTTAATGGCGATGATAATAATGTGTAATGGAAAGAGCTTTGGAGGGTATGGTTTGGTAGTGTCCTTATGAAGCCCACTAAAGGGACTCCCAACTTGTATTTATTGCGCCTAATAGTGACACTCCACTTGTACCCTAAAATTACCTCTTTGTATTTTGTAATAGCGACAAAGTATTTTTTAAAAATGGAAAGAGAGTTTCTTTCTCTACACATTATAAAATTAATTTTTCGGTTACCTAAATATTGGAAAAATACTTAGTTGTTGTAATGACCAAACTTTTTGAAGTATCTAACTAGATCATTATTACATGTATATAGTTTCAAAACTAGAACTAATTGATCATTTTGTTGAAATTTATGTTCTAAATCTCGTAGTCGGTAAATTATAAATAAATTATTGAATAATAAAAGGGAAAAAATACCGTTTTAGTCTTAGAACTCTTAGGAATATATGCGTTTGGTCCCTAATATTTTAAATTAGTCATTTTACTCCGTGAGTTTTTAAGAGTAAATTTAAAAGGTCTCTCAGTAAATAAATATATTAGACTTAAATATAAAATTAATGAAAAATATGATGTGGCAAGATGACTTGTAAAATATATATTTTTTAATATTTCCCACTTCTCTCCCTTCTCTCTTCTTTCTTTTTCTCTCTTCTCTCTTCTCTCTTCTCTCCTGTCTTGTCCTCTCTTCTCCATCTCCATGTCTCTTTGTTTATCACTTTTTTCAATTGAAGAAGATGATGAAATTTACTCAGTCTTTTGTCTTCTTTTTCTCACAAGAAAATGAATTGAATGTAGCATATATGGATTAAAGATTTTGAAAAAAAAAAAGGTTTTTTGTTATAAGAAAAAATGTAGTAAAAAAACTTACAACAAAAGTTAAAGAAAAACTTCAAGTCGTAGCTTTCTTTCATAGCTTCTAAAAAGCAAATCAATAGAAAAGAATGCAATTTTACGGAAGAAAAGTACAAAAATCTCAAATTGCTTATTTTTTTCTTTTCTTTTCTTCTCTTTTCTTGGTGGAGTTTTGCCTCA
This sequence comes from Benincasa hispida, assembly GCF_027475165.1. Taxonomy (NCBI): domain Eukaryota; kingdom Viridiplantae; phylum Streptophyta; class Magnoliopsida; order Cucurbitales; family Cucurbitaceae; genus Benincasa; species Benincasa hispida. The sequence goes on along the minus strand of NC_143484.1, from coordinate 31,549,815 downwards.
ATAATTTTAGATGTTGAAAAAAAGGAGAGTTGCTAGTGATGGCGATGGAAACTTTTCTAGCGAGGAGGAAATTAGTTGAGAAATTCAGGTGAAGAAGATAGCCAATTGACGTAGATAGGGAGACGAAGAATTTGAAGACTTTTCTTTTCTTTTCTTTTCTTTTCTTTTTGAATTTTTCTCTCTAGAGAGAGATTTTGAATATCTTTCTCAACTTGTTTGTTCCTAATCCATGTGAGAAAAAGAAGAGAGAGAAGTAAGAAAATTTCATCATGTTCTCCAATTGAAAAAATTACAAACAAAGAGACATGTAAATAAAGAAGAGAGGACAAGAAAGAGGAGAGAAGAGAGACGAAGAAGAAGAAATAGGAGAGAGAAGAGAGAGAAGTGTGAAATATTAAAAAATATATTTTTTCCAAGTCATCTTGTCACTTCATATTTTTAATTAACTTTATAATTAAATTTAATATATTTATTGGTTAAGGGACCTTTTGAACATATTCTTAAAAACTTAGAGACTAAAATAACTAATGTGAAATATAAGGACCAAACGCATCTATTCCTAAAGACTCAAGAACCAAAAAGGTATTTTTTTTCCCTAAATAAAATGTTATTTATTATCCATTAAATAAAGTATTATTTATTATTTACATAACTCAAAGGCAATAAACTGATATTCAAGGTTATTTAATGTAACTTGAACAGTATATGGTTGACATACAAGTGGATTATGTTCAAGTAATAACCTAAAAGGTTTTTAGTATATGGATAAGATTGGGTGCCTCGTTCTGGTAACATTATGGATACGACCCACTTTGTAAATAATTACAAATGTTATAAGTGTTACAAACGACTTGATCCATATCATTTATGTGGAGACAGGTGAATGAGGGTATCCTATATAATTAGTTCGTATAAGACTAAACCATGAAATATATAATATCTCTTCGTAACACCATTAATTGAAGAGATTAATATTTCAAATGATAACCATGTAACTCAATCTCAATCCTAAGTGACTTACGAACTCTTACTCATGAGGATTGTTCTTTGATTTGTATGGATAGAAGTGACCCAAGTTGCCGACTCAATAAGCCTACTATTTTGGAGATGAGATCGAATGAGGAGTTGAGAGCATAGCTACACGTGATGAAATTCACTTCTTCCACCTTTAAGGTAAAGTAGATAAGTTGTTCTATTAAGTTCTAACTCTAGGACTTGAACAATGAGACCTCATCTTCTCACTGGCTCGAGAGGGACTTTGTTTGTGGTTGGACTATAAACAAATTGTTCACTAGAGGATCAATGGTACTTAAGGAGCAAGAGATATTATAAGGATAAAACAGTAATTTGACCCAGCTATAACTACGAACAACTTGTGAAGGACTGACTTACTTATAATGGTTATATTCATTGACTTAATAATCTCAGATCATTGAAGCTTATAATTTGTAAGTCCATTAGATTCTCTACGAGCTCACTATAAAATAACAAGAACCAAAGTTTGAAAGAATAATTTGAATGGTTCAAATTAGCTAGAGGAAATATATGTATTAATTGTATATGATATAATTAACATAAAGTATAATGTATAACATTACATTATAATATATAGCTAATTTTAGATATGTATCATTTGAGAAAATCAATATATTTTAATTCGATTTAAATCTTATTAATATAAATAGGATTTATATTAAAATATAGTATAATATATATTGATACATTATAATATATAGTTAATGGTAAATATGGTTTATAATTAAAATTGTATATCATTTATGAGAATTAATGTATTTGAATTTGATTGAATTGAATTAATTTAAATATAATTTATATTAAAACTATAGGTCATAAGTAATATGAATTACATTCATATCAAAATTATAGGCTATGAGAGGAATGCACATTTGAATATGAATCAAATGATCAATTAAGTATTGGATATGCATTAAATTGATTTATTTTAATTTAATTTAATTTAATTAATTTTTAATTAAATTAATTTATTTAATTAACTCACTCCCTTTTACATAGTAGGGTGGGTGGAGAGAGGGAGTTCCAACTCCCTCTCATGTTATATTCTAACTTTGCATTTTTACAAGTGTTATATTCTAACCTTGCATTTTTGTAGAATTGTAACTTCACTCAACGATATATTTCTCTCTCAAAGGATTCTAAAAAAAATACTACATAAAGATTCTCACTTTGTATTTTTTCCAATATTCCTCTCTCTTTCAAATTAAACCACTCCCACAAGTGAGGTTCATGCCAGAGAATAGTCAGAAAGGCTTTAGGAGGTGTCTAGTACTAATTACAATATTTTGTTCGTGATTAGAAAGTTTAGAGAAGATTTAGAAGCAAAGGTTTTCAAAGGTATTAATTTTTCTCTCCTTAATTTAATGTTTAATTTATTTTACATAGCATGAGATATATGTTATTTAATTATGTATTTTTCTTCCAACATCAATAACAAAAGCAAGTTTATGCTTTAGCTCCATGATTGAATCCCATCACATTTAAACTTAAAATAAAATTTTACTTTATAAATAAAACATTATCAAGACCATTTAATGAAAAAAAACAAATCTTTAGTTCGGAATCACTAAAAACTTTAATTAAAAAGAAATTAAATTTAAAACTATCAAACTCAATATTTCTCATTAAAACATTCAAAACATCTTGAAAACATGATACTGATCGAAAATAATTTCAGTAGTCTCGTGGCACTATCAACAAATCTTCTTGTCAAGTGTCTAGTATGTTCTTGCCTCTTGAAAAAAAAAATACTTTAAAAAAAGAATGAGTGTTTAAAATAGTCACTAAGTAACCCCTATTACTAAGGTATCAAGCTATACAATCACATACAATCATAAATTTAAAAATCATTAAAACTAGTGGAATATAGATCTTTTCATTCCAAGCTCACTTTCTTCCCTTTTTCTTGATGTGCATCAATTTCACAGAATTCATAATTTGTCAATAAAAATTTAGCATAATCAACTACATAAACAACAATTTTAGTTGATTCAAGGACATTTGAATAATAGTGTCACTTACCTCAAGTTAATGAATTCAATAACCAATGTAAAATCACCCCCACAAAATTCGTTTGGTCTAATTGACTTGTGCACAATCCAAAAACAATAACTTCTTAATTAGTAATCTATACTATATTAAAAAGAACATAATGGGAGAATCTTTGACTTTCCATTTACCTTTACTTCTTTTCAAAATTCTCTTTTTTCCCTTTTGCTCTTCATTTTCATTTTTCCTCTTCACGTAAAATGTTTTAAATCCTCACTTTTTGCTCTTCAAATAACTGTTTTTTTTTAAGTTCCATACCCTTTCATTATAAAACCTTTCAACCCTTTCATTTTAAAACTTTTCCAACTTTTCCAGGATAACTAATTCTTTATAACATAATAGAAACTTTGTATGAACAAATACTTTTATAAAATTATTTTGTTATATGATGATTTCCTCTTCAAAAGTTGTCGGATACCAAGAACAATGATCAAGATTTCTAAAAGGTTTGTGGTTGTTTTACTCAGTTTCATAATTTTGAAAATTTTGATGGTAGACATGGGTGAATGGCCCTTGGATTTACATATGATTCATATATTACCATGATAAATTCAAATTTTTTTACTCAATTTCTCACGGATCTTAGAAAATTTGTGTGAATTGAGGATTTTCGTAGATTTGATTGTTTTTTCTTTCTTTTTTTTTTTTTTTGGCAAAAGAAAATGATAACAAATCATTTGAAATTTATGATTGTGTTATGAAGATTAGGTTGGGGTTTAATTTGATTGGATTTTATTTATTGAAATGTAGATTTTTAATAAGATTATCTTTTGGGTTATTTTTAAATATAAAAAAATGAACCAAAATATTTACAAAATATAGTAAAATTTTAGGACTATCAAGGATAGACAATGATAGATACTGATAGACTTTTATAGTGTCTATCAGTGTGTCTATCAAAAATATCTATCCGTGTCTATCATTGATAGTTCTAAAATTTTGTTATATCTTGTAAATATTTTCAATAGTTTTACCATTTGAAATAATTTCCTTATCTTTTTTAGATTAAATTTTTATATTTTTGTTTAAATCGTTCATGTATTTATAAGTGGTTATGTTAGAGAATATTTTGCTTTTCCCTTTTATATTATGCTTTTTTTTATTCGTCTTTATAGATTTCTACTTTGTTTCTTAGTTGCAAATGCATGTTACTCCTCATTGATATTTATACAATCTCTGAACTTCTCGCTCTAATGTTTAACAAGGTACAATTATTTTTTCTTCTTATGATATTTTGTTATACAATTTTGTGATTTTGTTATTCTGGTTCTGAGTTTTTGTGACATATGTTTGTTCATCCTCATTTGTAATTTTTTGTATATTATTAAGTAAAGGCTTTATTTTCAATTGATATTCATATTGTAAAAAGAAAAAAAAAGTTGGTTAAGATTAAGGACAAAATCATTGGGATGGAGAAGAAATAAAGAGAAAAAAAGGGGAATAGGAGATTTAAAGAGATGTGAGAAAATTAGGGTAAAGAATGAAGGGAAAATTCGATAAAAATAGAGAGTTTAAAAATTCATTTAATTTTATTCTTAATTTTAATAGTACAATCATTGTTCTCCATCTCCCTAATCTCATAATTTTAGGGTATTTGTTAAGAAATTTTTGCTATTCAGTCATGAACAATATTCCTCGTAATATTTTAACGTATATATAAAATCGGTAATCATAGATTGGTATATTGTGTAGTTAAATCAAAATTAAATATTACTATTAAGTGATGAACAAGTTTCTACTTATTAATATATTATTATTCATAATTAAATATTGATTTGTATCAATTCTCTTAATTAATTTTTTTAGATTCCAAGTCATTCAAATTAAAAAAAAATTAATTAAATTTTAATTAGATAAAGATTTAATTGATTATGAAAATTCAACCGCTTGAAAATCCATTAATTTATTTAATGTATTGTTAACCTTCAAACTTTTTTTTTTTTTTGTTAAATCTTTCATTTTATCTATTATCTTAATTAATTCTTTTTAGATTTTTAGCCATTGAAGTTAAAGTTTTTCTTTTTAATAGTCGACCTTCAGAATCATTCATTAATAATGTTATATTTTGACAAAAAAATCATTTTTGGTTAAACCTTTCATTCGTATAAACTCTTTTATTAGATTCCTAACCATTAAACTTGTCTTTTGGTTAGATTTTAATTAGATGGATACGTATTTGATTATGAAAAATCAATAAGTAATTGAATTTTGTTAATTTATTTTTCTCTGTTATTTCAACTCTGAATATTTTCGTATTTTTGTTTAATTTTTTATATTTCATTTTTCATTTTTCATTTTTCAAAATTTCATTATGTTCTAATAAATGTTTTAATTCCTCCTCTATTTTTCGTTCAATAATATAAGTTTTCTTGTATTTGTTTTCCACCACATAAATTTATAAATACATTAATATATTTTTAAATGTTATTAAATTAATGAAATAGAATAATCTTATAATTTCATTCACAAAGGAATTGTATTATTTAGAATTTAGGGCACATATATCAACATTAGTGTACACGATTTAATATGTATTATTTAGAATTTAGGGCACCTACAACAAATGTTATTATAGACGATTTAAATCAAATACAATGGAAAAAGAAAGATTTCGATGGGAGCTCGAGGTTTTATAAAATAAATAAATAAACTAACCAACAAATATTTTTCCAATTCTGATCTAAAAAAGTCCCTTAAACAAGAAGTTTCATTTAAAAAATTATATAAAAATTTGGCTTTTATTTGTTTTTCTCACTCCTAAAGTCACTACCTTCAAACAACTATAAAAGAATTACTTCAAGAAATAACAATTAAGTTAGATTATTATGTCACTTTTATATCAATTTTGTTTTACAAACTTTATTTGCATCTTATTTTAATTGTATTCACCATATATTTTTATATACTATTTTCTGTTTATAGAAGCTTTATAGGGCCTTTCTATCCAAGTGCATGTAGGAAAACTGATCGCAAAAGACGGGCCAGGGTCATTTCTCGAGAACAATAGTTAAGGTTCTAAATCCAATTTTAAATTTCATATCAACTATTTAAATTTTAAGTTCGACGATAAGTATATTCATTCAAAAAAATTATTTACAGTAAAAAACTATCTCAAAAAGTTTCAAGAAGATTAAAAATATCTCATCCGTTGTCAATTAATTTGAAAACAAGAAATAATATAATTTTTTCCACTATTTTGAAATTACTTTTTTTCATATAAAATATTTACTAATTAAACTTAAATTAATTTGAAAACAAGAAATAATATAATTTTTTCCACTATTTTGAAATTACCTTTTTTTCATATAAAATATTTACTAATTAAACTTAATGAATATTGGATCAAAACTTTAGTTTAAAAGAACTATTAAATTACAACTTAAAATTTATTCTAAACATTGATGTGAAAAAATTTTAAGCCACATCCAATGAATGTAACTCCAACTAGTAGACAAGAAAAGGCATTACAGAGAGAAACTTTCTTTTCAATTGAGAATAGAATGATTCTAAACTAACCCAAAGGTTCCATTTATGGAGACTTTGACCGTCTAATCTTGATCTATATTCAACTTCTTAATATCAATAGTATTTCTAACTCTAAATTCTAAAATTCAATAGGATTTTATAATTTAAACTCCCGAAAATATTTGGATAAAATCTTTTAAATTTTCAAACTTGAATTAGAATACAAAGAAATATTAAATTTCTAAAAATATAAATTGAAAATTTAATTTAAAAAAACTCATCAACAAATTTAGCTATCTTCACATAATCTAACTAAATCTCTCTCTCTCAAATTTGATTTCCAGCAACAAGCTCTAAATATCCAAATTGAATGTCTGATAAAATCCAAATCAATCTATAAAAGAATATCAAAATAATCTTATCCTAAAAATTTGGGTGTTAAAAGTATATCTTGGGTTACTCTATCTTTATACAGTCCATTCAAGCATACAATCCTAAATTATCACGCGACAATTTTTTTTTTTATGAAAGATATATTTTTTAATATTTTGCTCTTTGTAATTGAAGGGGAGGCATGGAGATGGGTTCGGCCTAGATTGCACCCAAAGTATTACTCTAAACATTGGAAACATATCACGGCATATACCCTTAATTATTAGATAATTAGAATGTTCGAATTTTTCCAATCCTACATATTGTTGAACTCAAAAAAGAAAAGATAAATTTGCACTTTGAGTAGCTAAATTTTGAAGTTTTCTTTATTTGATCCCAAAACATTCAAATGTGTCTAATATTAAGAATTTAAAGTTTTAATTTTGTGTCCATCAAATCATTAATTTTGTTAGTGCAATTGTGTTGGCTGTTGTTTTTCTTCAGGCAGATTGTTGTTTGCATCTTGTACCGCCTCGAGAATGTTTTTTTCTTATTCGTTATAGATTTCCGAAATCATTACAGACTTATTTCTTTTATCTCTCATATATATTTGTAATATCCATGTCCTTTAGGGTTAGGCCTTCTATTATTTTTGAAGAAGAACAATTATTGGCCGATAGAGAGAAAGGCGTGTGTGTTCTTCATGCTGTGTAAGGATGCTTTTAGTATACGTCTAAAAGGTTACGTTCATGTGATTTTATTCAGTTAAGGAATTGAATGTGTATTGATTCTGTAACGACTCAACATTTCTAAGACCTCTTTACGTGGGCTATTATCTTATATGCATGCATATTTTAAAATTAACTCTCTAACCAATTTAATTTAAAGGTACAATTTACTAAAATAATTCATACAAAACAAGAAAAACCTCTGCTCAAGGTCTCCCTAAAAACATTAATGAAAAGGAATTTCGAGATTTAAAATTGTAACTCAGAAGTTCGGACTAAAACATTCATGATATTTAAAATGACATGACTTAAGACAGAAGCGAAATGATACCATTCACGTGGTTCTATCTCGAATCTTCCTATCATGCGCTAGGTATGTTCTTTCCCTTGCATGAAAACATATAAAAGAAAGGTTGAGTATATAAAATACTCGTAAGTAATTTCATTGTTGAGGTTAGGCTATGCAATCATATACAATGACCTACATACTATAATATGTAATACGGATGGTCATCTAAGTGAACTATTTGACTCTTCCTACTGTCGTCAACATATCATACATAGGTAGTGGGCTCAAAGGTGCCTAATCATACATAGATAGTGAACATGTAGGAATATAGTCATACATAGGTAGTGAACCCGTAGGAACACTGTCATATATAAGTAGAGAACCTGTAGGAACACAAGCATAGGATGTATATCGCCACAGATAGGAGGATCAACTATCACTAACTTATCTAGCATGCAACATACAATCAATGAGTCCCATGTCATAGTCATATCATAATAGCTCATAGGATTCAACATACTCGTAAAGATCTTTTCATTTGGGAAAATAGAAAAACATTTCAACAATTTATAGCATGCTTCTAAGACTTATTTGGTAAAACGATATTAATTTAACTAGAGTGTCGGACTCGAAGTCATTCTAGTAGTAATGTCACTTACCTCGAATTTATGCCCAAACAACTAGCAGACCAATCTTCTTTTTATCTTGAGTAAAAATTATTGAATCAATCCCAAATGTGGTGTGATCTGAAATCACCTCCAATCCTCCAAATCAACACGATCTAAAACTCGTTGAGACACATTCAAATCTGCTGGAAAGTGGTTAACAACACTCCGAAACTCCAATCTAAAATTTAAAATACTATGGGTATTAATAACTTGAAGCCAAATATCATTTTGTATTTAAGATACACTACGAAATCCTTCAAAAATACCAAAATCTTTCCCGAATGAAAAGTTTCGGTGAGACGCAGTTGTTTTCGACAGCAGGGTTGGACCATCGACGAAAACTTGTTGCATGATTTTTCAACCATTGTCTGCACCCAGTTGCCTCAATTCACATAAACAGCCTTGACATTCAAGAGTTACACGTAACCGCATGCGACTATTAGAGGAAGGACATTATAAATAACTACATTTTCCGAAAGAGGAAGAGTAAGTAATCTTCAAAGGAGAACGCTGACATTACTTTTGTACTTAATTGAACTATACATTCTCTGCACTAACTTAGGCATCTGAGTGTGGTAGGCTCAGCACCACACCGATGTGGTGCGAGGATTTTTCACATAGGTCAATTCGAAAAGCAAGACAAGACCAAGAGAAGCAAGTCGAAGGTCTAGGCCATGAGAGCCCAATATGACAACGAACCATGTGCGAGAATCGAGCACCAATATTAGTATGTTTGAAGAAAATAGAATGTAATATAGAAAGACAAAAGGTACTTAGTTAACTATATCCTTCAATGATTAAGTTAAAACTGATTGCCTATTCTACTTCTTCTGTCATCTCATTTCTTGCTTCTTTTCTATTCTTTAGATTTTTTCTAAAAGTCCTATCAATCTCAAGATTAAAAGGCAAAAGATTAGAATCTCTAACACGGGGCACGCACTAGCTAGAATATAACCAACATATATTTTCAAACAAAAAAATAATAATAATAAAGTACACCTTAGATAAAAATCTATCCCGTTCTTGGAATATTATATAAATTCATTATTTTAATCTTTGACAACGGCATCAAAAACTTGATGCAGCACAAATGCACGCATCAAGTAATATAGTAAAATGGTCTTGAACGATCGAATATCGTCCTCAGGGATCAAACTTAAAAAATTAGTATAACAATTTTAGAATTGTTTTCAATTTTATGTAAGGGATGGAAACTAAATAATTTATTTGAATTTTCAAAATAGAAGTAAAGTTAGAAAACAAAGTGTCATAGAGTATTGATTTCATTAGTTACTTCATCGAGTCATGCAAAGAATCTATAGTATTTTGTGATATCGAGATGTTTAAGTCTAGAAACTACACTTCAACTCATTATCTTTCAACAATAAACTTTTCTCACGCAAACTTAATTGATTACTAATCTTTTAAAACCAAAATAAGAAGCATGCCATCAAGCAAAGTTATAAATAACTTTCATTGTTAACCTAACTATTTTCATGATAGATTAACAATGATCTAATATTATAAGTCTTGTTAAGCATGTCATCTTTCAAACTGAACATTCAACTTAACATGCATTGATACCCAACCAATATTAAAGATAAGTCCAATAGTATTGAAAAACTTAAAGTTACAATGCATTAACTCAAATCTATAAATAAATTCATCAACACCCTGAAACTAAAGAGTCTAGCCACTCATAGTTGTCAAATACATAATTTCATACAATTTGGTAAACATATACAGTAAAGAAAGAGAGAAGAATAGGGGAAAAAAACTATTGTTGAATTGATTCCCTCCGTTGCACACACCGATCAAGCCTTGATTTGCACCTCGTGATCTCGAACGGTCTCCAACAAATTTCCCTCACACTCTCTACTCTTTCCTGCAGCAAAACTCATTTTAGGGCTCCAAAATTTTGTGTTTTGGAAAGCTAAAGAACCCTAGAAGTTAAAGAAAAACTTTCTTAAAATGCAGGTCTTTTATTTTAGGAAAACTGACATTGTGATGCCGTCTTGAATCATTCCCCTTGGCATGCCAAATATTCTTCCTCCGCGCAAGGTTTATTCTGTAAACAGCATTGCGACACTCCCCAACTTCTTCGATTCTTCATTTTTTTTCATCTCAAATCCGGGGGACTTTGGCCCGATATGGTTCTTTTGACTCTCAAGTTTTTTTTTACCTTGCTGAATTTCTGAAAAACACTACCAAATATTATCAAGTCTTACAAAAATACTTCTAATCAAGAGGCAAAGAAATCACTTTTCAAGTGTTTTTCAGCTTTCAATCTCGAATTCAATTTCATCAACCAAATCTTCTCTCACTCTCCCTTCACTATCACTCAGGCTATACAATCAAATTCAAAATTAAAATAATTACTATCATAGGGCATCATAAAATTAATTAAAATTATAAATGGTATTTTAGTAATCATTTAAATTTTATTTTCATTACATGGAAAAATAAAAACTACCGGTGGGTTTCTCATTATCATTCAACTCATTTCCATTATTAACATCATGAAAGGTAATGTAGTTGTCATATTGCATCTCATTCGTCTTTTACAACACAATCTAATTACGATTACACCCAAAATTCCAAACGAATTGCCAAACACATTCTTAGTCTCTTTTGGAAAAGCACTAAAGTTTGCAGTATAAGGATTCAGTGGATTACCACATGAAGCGATAACAAAATCTCTTGCAATATTCAAGGTTGAGTGAAAGCTTAATATTAGGCTTTGCATTTAAAGGATGTCCAACTAGTACTTGGCCTTCAAAGGTAATAATAAGGAAAATTTGGACTAAAAGATTATTAATTGTTATTATAGGTAAACTGATCATTTTCATAATTTTTTAAAATTAACTCTCACTTGTAATTTTATTTGTATGAGATCTTAAAGTTTCTTTAAAAAATTGAATTTGAGGGAGAAGATAGAGTGAGGAATGTTATTTAAGAAAAAAGAAATTGAGTTATTTTCACCTTGTGATAACATTTAGTGAACATTCGCATCATTTAAGTAAAACAAACCCAACATTTTTTAAAGTGTTATAAGAAGCAATTACAATAGATAAGAGAAGAACACATCTAAAAAAAAGTTTGACTTGTTAGCATAATTACTTTATATCTATATTGAATAGATAAATTTTTGAATTATTCATGTCAAATTGTCAAGAATATATATGTACCAGATTCCATTGATGAATTGATAATGGCTCTAGCTATTGTCTTCCTCAACTAAAAACTCTTAATGCCTTAGTGGGATCTCTCTAGATGGAATTAAAAAAAAAACTGAGTGCTTTAGTATATTAGGGACCATAGATCTAAGGTCTCTTTATATACTAATTCATAGGGTTCCCATTAAACCCTAATTAGGTAGAAATGAGCTTCTACCTATTAAGTCCAAACTCAATTTGGAATCTAGGGTCTTAATTAATTAAATCACATAATAGAGCCCAATCTAATAGAATAACCCAATGTGATAAAATATGAATTCACATATATAGCCCATACTTTAATTATACATATAATTATTTAAAATACGTCTAACAATCTCCCACTAGGGCTATTTTATGTCCCCTATCTATTTAAATCACATCGACCTTAAGCGTGCATAAACAGGTTATTTCAATAATCGAATTCTATTTTAGTTCAATCTAGTCCATCTCCTGTATTAGATTGAAATCAAAGCGGCTTTCGTCACTATCCTTGTAACTAAACCTTCCTTGATCACCAATTCCAATACATTTAATGGCATAGATCAAGTATAGAAGGATAGCATGGTAGCATGGAAACTTCATGCAAAGTGATCTAGACCATGCTGGTTTTCAACTAGTCCAAATTCCATAATGAGATCATTCTTAAAAACTTTATGCTAAACCGCATTTGTTAAACCGCATTTGCTAAATCGTATGCATGATAAATAAGTTTAGATAATAAAACATAAACCATCAACTTTATTCTATATAGAAAATAAACAAAATAAAGTCAAATAAATCCTCAATAACAAACTCCCAGTAAACCATGGAATCAAAAAAGTGACTAACACCTATGTGAGCAACATGCTCATAGAAAACTTTAGGTGTTAAACCTTTAGTCAATGGATCTGGCACTATAGAGCTTGTTCCTATGTATTCTATCAAAATTTGACCACTAAATTCTTTCTTTAACAACTAGAAATTTCACGTCCACATGCTTTAACTTTGTATTACTTCTGTTGTTGTTGGAATACATTACTGCTGACTATTGTCACAAAATAATTTTAGTGGTCTTTCTATGCCAACCACTATCCGCAACCTAATGATAAAATTTCGCAATCATATTCCATGATTGGACGTCTTATAACATGCTATAAACTCTGCAACTATGGTAGAAGAAGCCATAAGTGTTTGTTTAACACTTTTCCAGGATACTACTCCTCCAGCCAACATGAAAATATAGCTTGAAATGGATCGCAAAGTGTCTTGACATCCAGCATAATCGGAATCAGAATACCCAATGATCTTCATGACTTCTGATCTTCAATAAGTGAGTATATAATCTTTTATTCTCTGTAAATACCTCAAAACTCATTTGGCTACTTTCCAATGATCCATCCCTGCATTACTTAAATATCTGCCTAACACTCCAACTATGAACACAATATCTAGACACATACATACTTGAGCATACATTAGACGTCCAACAGCTGATGCATAGGGAACCTTCGGTATCTTCTTAGTCTCGAGTATAGTCTTGGGGCATTGACCTAAATGAAATTTATCACTTTTAGCGACTAAGATATCTCCTGGTGCACAATCTTTCATGCCAATTCTACTCAAATTCTTTTCAATGTAGTTCTTTTGTGACAATCTCAAAATACCTTGAGATTGATCTCGCAGTATTTCAATTCCTAAAACAAACGAAGCATCACCAAGATCTTTTATCTTAAAATTATTTTTGAGAAACCTCTTAGTTTTTGGAGTTGATGCCCTAAATCTTATAGGGTCCTATAGTTTGTAAACATTGTATGAACAAACTTTTATGTGATTAATAATATATGATATTTTATTCACTTTGTCTATAAAATATGTGATATTTTAGTTGCATTAACCACAAACCAATAAAGTAACATCCAATGTTATCTTTGTAACTTAAACATGTATGTGGAGACATACAGGTGGATCATGTTTGAGTGATAATCTAAATGGTCTATAGTACATAAATAAGGCTGGATACCTTATCCTGGCGACACTACGAGTATGGCCTATTTTGTAGATGTTACAATTGTTATAAAGTGCTACAAATGATTTGATCTTGATCATTCATGTATTAGACATGCGAGCGAAGATATTCTATACAAAGGAGTTTATATAAGACCGGACCACGAAATGTTTAGTCTCATTATATAACACTGTTCATAATATAGACTTACATTTCACCACGATGACCATATGTAACATGACCTGAATCCTGAGTTAGTTGTGAACTCCGTCTATGAAGACGATCCTTTGATTTGTATGAGTGAGAGTGGCCAGATCGCCGACTCAACAAGCCTACTATTTTGAGGATTCGTCTGATTAGAGAGTTGGGAACACAACTACACAAGATGGAATTCACTCTTTCCCTGAAGTAGGGGTAAGTAGATAAATTGCTCCCTTAAGGGCTTTAGTCTTGAACAATGTGGCGTCACACCCTCTCCTGGCCCGAGAGGGCTTTAGTCATAGTAGGACTATGATCTATTGTTCATTAGAGGAATCAGTAGTACTTAAGGAGTTAGATGTAACTACAGGGGCAAAACGGTAATTTGACCTAGCTGTACTTACGAGCAATTTGTGAACTGTCATCTTACTGTTGATTGATTATATCCAATGGACACAGAACTATATCTATAGTGCAAAGAGTGCAACTGTTGGTCTTTATTGGAGTGCTCGACAGTTAACAGATGGTGAATAATGTAATTAAAGTGTTTAATTAATTATTCATGTACCGTTGGAACTTCAAGTTATAGGTCCTTAAGGTCTCATTGGTAACTCAAAAGGATTTAGTTGAGAATCAGTTTTTAGGTTAATTTGAATTATTCAAATTAATAAGAGGGATTTAATTATATATGATATAATTAAATTGATTCAATTATATATGATATAATTGTTATAATGTATTTGATACATTATAGTTTAATGGGAGAAAATAAATATTTGAATGAGATTAAAATATATTTTCTATGAATGTGATTCATAGTTGTTAAATTTAATATAAATATTATTTATATTAAATTTCATAAAATAGAGAAAAGAAACTATATAAATATTAAATAATATAAATAATATTATTTATAAATATTATTTATATTAAATTTCATAAAATAGAGAAAAGAAACTATATTTTATATTGTATGTGATACAATATTAAAACTATAGGTTATATGTTGATATAACATATAATTTAATATAAATATAATATGATAAGTTAGTTATCATATTTATTTATATTATTTTATCATTATTTAAATAATAATTTCCCCATTTTCCCTTTCCAACCACCTTAGTTGGTGGTTATCAATTTTATGGCAAAAAGAATAAAAGAAAACTGTTTCTCCTCTTCTTGTACGATCGGCCGATTTTGTTGAATGATTGAGAGATTGGTAGAAAAGTTATGTATTCTTGTATTCTTGAGAGTTCTCTCAATCATCAACCTCCACCACACAAACTCTCCCTCCTAACCAAAATATTCAAAGCCCACCACTCCTGGTTCTGAGAATACCATAGGCTCTTTGTGGTAATGTCCCTGTTTTTGTTCGAGAAAATCTTGAAGAAGGTCTTCAAAAGTTGTTGTTTCTGTTCGAGACTCGTGACTGTTTGAGGGGGCTTCTCGGAGAAAGGTTCTTCAAGGGTAATGTATCTTGAACCCTTTTTTTGTAAAAAGCATGTTGTAGTTTAATGTAAATGCATATCTAATTGTATGTTTACTGTAAATTTAGTTTTCAATAATTAATGGAATTTGGATGATCCGCTTCCGCTCAAGGATCTCTTCAATACAAGTTCCTTCATTAGTGTCATACAATAAACCTACATCATTACTTGCTATGAGTATGTCATCGACATATAACACTAGAAAGATAGATTTACTCCCACAAAACTTGTGATATACACAATCTTCCACTATATTCACCTCAAAACTAAATGAGGTAATTACTTCGTGGAATTTGTGATACCATTGACGAGAGCCTTGCTTGAGACTATAGATGGATTTCTTCAATTTTCACACCATAGACTTTGAATTACTAGACACAAGACGAATCTTATATCTTTCGATATTGCCGTGGGAATCTCTTTTGGTTTTAAATATCCATTTACAATCTATGGGTTTCACTCCTGATGAAAATTCGACAAGTTCCCGAACGTCATTGTCTTTCATGGATTTTATTTCCTCTTCCATAGCATTTATCCACTTTTTAGAGTTAGAACTTTGTAGAACTTCTTGGAAGTTGATTGGATCATCTTCCATTATGCCCACATCATCCTGGTGTTCTCGAAGTACAATATAGTCATATGGAATTGAACTTCTTCTTTCCGTAGTGGATCTCCTTAGTAGAACTTCTTGAAGTTGTTGAGTTTGAACTTCAGGTTCAACAACGAAGACTTCATTGTTGTCTTGTTCTATAATTAGTTCAATAGTGAAGTTAGGAATTGGAGCCTAAACATCACTTATAACCACATTTGGAAAAGAAAATAATTCCTCTCCAAAGACAACTTTCCTTATGTTATCCTTCCCCCACCATCCAAACTCAACATCTTCAAAAAGTCTAACATTTCCCATCTCAAACAATGATCTATAAGTGGGATAAAAAACTTGAAACTCTAAGAGCACTCAGAATATCCAATAAAATAGCAGCTAATAATTCTTGAGTCCAATTTACTTCCATTAGGCTTATAAGGACTAGCCTCAGTTGGATGATGCGTGGAAAATAGAGTAAATAAATATGTGTTCATTGTTCGTTCTCCATGCGTCGCTGGTCATGTGTTGGACTAAGGGATGTGCAATATGCGTCTAAGAATCTATGTGATGACCATGCGTTCCTGCTACAAGTTTTCTTGCTCTCTCGCCAAGTATAACGAGATCGCAAGTTTCTCGAGGTGATCCGAGGTCAAACTCAGGGACTTGTAGCTAAATATTATGAGGTAATGTGTTTGCGGCGAAGAATAAATAAATATTGAAGTTTAAGGACTATGCGCTACTCCTACTCCTCACCAAATAGATTAAGCAATGGAAGTATGACTATGAGAGTTAGAGACACGGAAACTGTTAACGCGTAATAAGATGCATGGAAAAATAGATAAAATGGTGGAGGGGATGACTTCACTGTAACATTAGGCTTGATCGCAAGGGTAACCCCAGCCAGTGCAAGTTATGCGATTATGCTGTACACAATTGACTACGATGCATGCTATACATATGCGATAGTGCCGATAGGACTTATGTCTAAGTCTCTATTTTTGCTCACGTGGCACATGAACAAGGTGACCGCATACTACCGTATCCTACTTCTGGACGCATGCGATGTGATCGTATACTATCATATCTTATCTATAGGGTGCATGCCCTGTGTAATAGCAAATAGAACTTATGTCTAAGCTTCTATTCTTGCTTATATGATCCAATCTGACTCTCTCAAGACTAGATTTGGTTTTCAGACTATTCTCTTAAGTATGTCCAAATGATGAATGATGCACTCATAAGACAAGGTAATCACATAAAGCATGGTTGACATAAGATTATCCCTATCTCTAGGAATACTGCTTACTCTACTTAGTAAGTTCCACTACTTATTCCCTTAGGCAGTTAGTCGCCACTGATTAGCTTATAGACAAGCATTGCGACCGCTCATAGACAAGAGTTGCTACATCCTCACACTAAACAAATAGGATTTTCTCATAATACTCGCGCAACGCACACCTTTCGGTGATTTGTTACATGTTTCATATGTCTATGTCGTATGATTAAGTATACGATACTCTAACAATCTTACTTAGTCGTTGCAATGAAAGTAAGGGATAATAAAGGAGAGGTAAATGAAGATGGAATCGAAGAAAATAGAGAAATGCATTGATCACAAAATGATACAATACAGAGATGGAAGAGAGGTGAAGGGTCAGATGTAGGCAATATCTTGCTTCCATCACATGTGTGTCAAGGCTATTGGTGGTGCCATGGATGGGCGATGGAGTAGTCTCTCTCAAGATCTACCTCTGGCAAAGCTCCGGTTGTCACTCAGAATGGGTGAAGGAATGAAGAACTCTCAAAGAATGTCTTCTCACGCTTTCATCTATGATCACAAGGATCTGCCCGAAGGTAGAAGCTCGGATGATTTGAAGTTGGGCTCTAAGGCTTCTATTTATAGAACTCGATCGCCAACAGCATTAATGGTCCTCTCTGAATTTGTACTGCTAACGGTGTAATGGACCTGCTCTGAATCTCTGCTACTAACGGCGTGGTAGGTGAAATGTCAACATCACTTTTTGATACTCCCAAGGTATGTGTTCATGCTTGGTTTCCGAAGTACCATCACATTCCACCACCATTGCATTCATCCTTCTATTATGGTTATTACTTTGTAGCCACAACCTCTATGCGATGGACGCATGCAATTAATGGTCGCAAGATCCATGTGTCGAACATATGCGATCGCCTCTGGTGAGATTCACCGTATGCGATCAATTCCTGCGATAGCTATAAAAATAGATATTTGGACGCAAAATAACGCATAATATTGGGTTAGCCGAGATTTTCAATGCTAATCGACGCAAGCTCACTTTTCTCATGAATTCTTAGTATAATCACCGCATATTCTATTTATCAGCCATCATAATTCTAAATAAAAGACCTAAATAACGTGCATTTCTGCCCGTTATCATTGGACAACCTCAAATGTGAAGATGCCTAATACTAGGCTTCTTTCCTGTCCAGAACTCATAAGGGTTTTAGCCACTGTTTTACTAGGTACTCTATTAAGGATATATGTTGCAGTCTTTAGTGCCTCACCCCACAATGATTCTAGTAAAGAAGAATGACTAACCATACTTCGTACCATATCCTTAAGTGTTCTATTTCGCCTTTCCGCTACACCATTCATGTTGGGTTGCCCGACACAATGTATTGTGGGACGATTCCACATTCCTCTAGGTATTTGGCAAATGACCCTGGATGTTGTTCACCTAATCCATCATATCTATCGTAGTATTCACCACCACGATCAGATTTGACAACCTTAATTTTCTTTTCAAGTTGAAGTTCAACTTCAGCATTGAAAGATTGAAAAACGTCCAAAGATTGAGGCTTCTCATAAATTAAATATAGGTAACCATATTTTGAATAATCATTTATGAACGTAATAAAAGATTATTGTCCATTCCAAGAAACCATAGGGAATGGACCGTAAATATCTGTATGTATTAGTTCTAAGACGTATGATCATCTATTGGCACCTGATTTTCTTATGTTTGTCTGGTTTTCCTTAATACATTCCACACAAACGTCATTTCTGTGAAGTTGAGTTCGTTGAGTTCATTTCTCGTGAAGTTCGTCTCCTGAAGTTACTTCACGAAACAAACTTCACAAGACAAAAGACGGAAATGATGTGAAGTTGAGTTCGTTGAGTTCATTTCTCGTGAAATTCATCCCTTGAAGTTCGTCTTGTGAAGTAACTTCACGAGATAAAAGATAGAAATGACGTGAAGTTGAGTTTATTTCTCCTGAAATTTGTCTCGTGAAGTACTTCACAAGATGAACTTCACGAGACAAATTTAAATTCAAATCATCAATTTAGTCAGCAAGCCACATCAACGTTTAAATAATCTACTTGGACAAATCTGTTAATTTAAACAGTTATGTTAACGAAGAGGATCTTTCAAACCTATTATTAAAAACTTAAGGACTAAAATGACTAATTTAAAACTTCATGGATCAAACGCATTTATTTCAAAAAATTTGGAGACTAAAATGATATTTTTCTCATTAATTTTCCTAGTATAATATGTTTCTAACCTAATAAGGCCATGTCAGAGGATGAAAACTTATATGGATATTCCTTATACAATGAAAATGACATTGTGAGATCAATGATAACACAATAAATGTACTATTTTATTTGGTTAAACTGTGTTGGAGACTTTTATGAATTTAATTGCTATCTTACAAGATTTGAGCACCATTAGGTTAGATCGAGCTACTTCACTCATTTCGAAGTTTAAGAGATGGACTTTAAGCTCAAAATTATCATCTATAGCATGAAATTTTGAGTAAGATGAAGCCAAGAATCTCAAGGGCGTCTCACCACCAAGGCATCAAAACACCTCCTACAACAACTAAAAATGTCAAAATGGCCGAGAGGATGCACTGTCTCGATACTTCAAAATTTTAAAAACACCTCCCTCAACGTTGTAAAACACTATTAAGCCATAAGGATGAGATTCTTCTCCTTAGAATCATAGTGACTAAATTTTAACTTTCACTAGAATATTAGTTTCATTTCTTTATATATATGTTAAAGTAGAAAGTTAAGGTAGAAATTAGGAATTTATGATAGATTATGGGTTGGTAGGGCTCCAGATGAAAATTGGGCCAAACTAAATATCTTTCTTTTAGTTAAGCATACATACAAACTTACCTTCGTCAACCAAATTTGATAATTGGATTGTTGTAGGTGATAATTTGAATTCCTTACCCTATCATATCACTTTTGCAATCTACTATCAAAACATGTTTCTATTTTTCATTTTTAAATTTGTTATATAAAGGTTAGTACCATTGTGCACATGAAAATTATGAGTCGACAAGAGAAATAGCAAATTTTAAAATTTCATTTGAAAAAATGGTAAAAAAATTTCAAAATTACAAAAATAAGAAAATGAATTTATATAATAGAAAATACTAATTAGTAACTGACAAAACTTACCTAAAACAACAAAATTAAGTACAAACAAGAATGCAAAGATATACTGCCTAAAAAACAACTCGGATACCACAAATACACTCTACCAAACATTCTAGGACCGCAAATAAACAGTATCTAAACATTTCATAAGAAAAATTAAAAATTACCCAATATGATCTCTAACGCTTCCCGCTGCCTATAGAACGCGTGTATCCGAGGGAAGCTGACGACCAGGCAATAGGGTTCATTAGAAACTTGTGGATTTCTATGACGATGGACTTCCTCTAAGGTGAGAAAGAGCAAAGTTGATTGTACTAGTAAAATTGTTGTTGCCAAATGAGTATTTTAAGGAATCGCAAGTTCAAAAGGATATAACTATTGGAAATATGATTGCGTTTAACACCAAACAAGTTATTGGGAGTTTCTTCATCTTCATTTCATGTGACCATTTTGCTCATAGTATCTTGAAAACCAACTTTAAACACTATCAAATCCAGAACGTCATTGTTGAAAACAATACTCAAAGTAGAAACAAAAAAACATGTGTGCGAGTGAAAAATGTCGGCGACCTTGCGAGGGTGGTCGTCAAAAGCTAGCCAAGACGATAGAATTCAAGAAAAGGTTGCTAAACCAACGATCACACACATGAGATTGAAAAGGAGAAAAAGAGATATTTAGGGTGGCTAAGCGAATAAGATGAAGAATATGAAATTTAGGTTTTTTTTTTGTCTTATTTTAATAATAATGATGATGATAATGATAATAATAATAATATTAATATTAATATTAATATTAATACTGATGAGAAAATGAATAATATATATATATATTATATATATATACACACGCATGTTTCAAACGCTTAATTCTCATTTATATGTTTCTTTTTTAGTGCAACAACTCATTTTTATGTGTTTCTTTATGAAAAGTTCAAAATATTGAAGAATCACATATATATATATATATAAAGATCAAGTTAATTCGATAACAATATGTATAATATAATTGAATTTGTAACAAACATTTAAACAAATCAAAAGTTAATTAGATAAAATTAAATTTGATAATAAAAGATAAATATAAATATAAATTGGGGAGAAAAGTCAGAAAATTTTTGTTTATTATGATTAGTTCAATAAGTAGTTAGATAAAATCTAGGTTGATAATAAAATATAAATTCAAATATAATTCAAAGGAAAAAATCAGGAAAGGAACTCGTTTATATAATTTCATTTTCGTTTAAGTTTCAACAATTATACTCCATCAACAATAAAACCTACGGAAGAAGCCCAACTCGTTGTAGAGGCATTGCAAAAACAACAAGATTTCAAAAATGAATATATTTGTTTGTCAAAAAGACAAATTAATGATATAATAATATAATAAAATGATAATGAATAAAATGTGATTAAAAAAATACAAAAAAAATGATAAAATTTAAATGAAATATACAGTTTGTTAGATGATAATATGTATAAAATATTAAGTAAAATCCTAATCATGCTATAAAATTTTAATCCAAATTTAAAATAATAAAAAAAAAAATTGTGTAAAATTTAAAGATATATTATAAATTAGAATCAAAATGGTGATAAACAAATTAAAGGTTGATTAATTCTAAACATTTTCGAAAGATGGTTAAATCAAATCAAGACAGATATGAAACTGTCAATCCAAATTTTAAAATGAGAGAAAAATCTGACACCTTTATCTATGTTAGATAGAAGTCTCATAACCAATGATTCCATATACACTATATTTCTATTGAGAATTGATACAATATCTCATAGACAATTTCATTTACAAGGTATTTCTATAGAGAATTTATACACGATATAGCAATTATATAGTACTCGAACAAACTGTTAATTGACCATACTAGGGGAAATTTGGAGATTAAAAAATATATGTCATGTGCATAGAATATTTTTGTCAAAAATCTTATTATTTTTATTTTTTGACAAAAAGTAAAAGGCACCTCCGATTTCCCTAAAATGATTACTCATAAATTCATTTTTTTAAAAAGAAACATGTAACCTCGTTAACTTGTAACCTCACTCTCATAGTCTTAGAAAGGTGAAGGCCCAAGATCAAAGTCCAACGAATCTAAGACATTGTTTGGGTCTGAATTGAACTGGTCCAACTTTCAATAGCCATGATCCATCTCTTGGTCATTGGATCAAAGAAGTTGATCCACTGAAATACCTCACTAGATATTATTTATTTTTAAAATAAATATTTATATTTTCATAATTAAATTACATTAACATTTATTGAATATCTGTTTTTATTTAATTTTAAGTTTTTGGTATTTTAATACTTTTAATGAAATTATTCATATTACTAAATTTCATATGGTATTTTATTTTCTTAATTTTTTATTAATTTTTAACACATCTAGAATTTTTACATTAAATAAAATATATGATACCTAAATCACAAAAATTAATTCGAAAAAAAATATTAACAAAAGTTTATTAGAAATATAATATGTGAACTATGTATGCCAACTTATTTGAGTAGACCCAATAAGAAGTTTATTGGATCAGTCAAAGCAATTTGATCCGAATATGCCCAGATGGATTGAATATGCATCACTAGAATTGTTGCTCTGATCCAAATATGCAATCCAATGAATAACTGAGGAGGACTAGTCAAACTTTAATTTTGGACCGAGCTTAGATTAGGCTTGAGATCTTTGGGCTTCGAGTTCATTGATGATGCTGATGTAACTATTATAAATATGTAATTTTGAGTAATTACAATGATACTACTTTTAGGGCTAATATTTAAGTGTGTGGTAATATTTTTAAATAATTATAAATATAGCAAAATCTATCAATGATAGACTCATTGATAGACTCCTATTAGTGATAGAGTTTATCATTGATAGACCATGTTATCATTCATAGATTTGAAGAGTTGGATGTAAATGTTACTATATTTACAATTTTTTTTATGCATTGTGTTATATCTGCTAATACATTGGATTTGACTTGCCCTTCATCTATAGTTGGATAGAGTTTTCACTTATTTTATTTTGTATTTTGTCAAACTTACCCTTCATTTATAGTTCCTAATTGTTTCTTAAAGAAGGTTTTCATATAATAATAATAATAATAATGAAATCCATCTTGCTAAATAATTTTTTAAAAGTTAAAATAATAATCAAAATATTGAAAATATTAAACAAAATTACAAGATAGACCCAAATAATCCTTAATGTACAAATATACTTGTTTTATTTTGTATTTTGTCAAACTTACTCTTCATTTATAGTTTTTAATAGTAGCTGTTAGAGAAGAAATTAGAAATGGAAAAGGTAAAGCAAAGGTGGAAGAAGAGGGAGGTGAGTCACCATTTAGTTAAGAATTTGTTTTGCCATTCACCTATCATGTAGTGCCATGTGTATTATTCTCATTCCTTGTATTATTACTATTGTAACAAACTAGGGCAAGCTTTGTATAAAGGAAATAGGGTTGTAGCATTTATTGATTCAATATACAATAGAAAAAGGAAGTCCAAAGGACTTGAAAAATTCCAAGCAACCTTCATCTTCAACTTGGTATCAGAGCCAATATGACCGACGTCGCGTTCACCGAAAACAACTCCTTCGCCGAACCGGTAAAGTTCACCACACCACCTCTCAACCAACTTTTGAATCAACTCACCACCATGAAACTCGAACGTGGGAACTTCATGCTATGGAAGACCCTTGCACTACCGATCCTCCGAAGCTACAAGCTTGAAAGACACCTCTCAGATACCCTGCCCGCCTATGTTCATCCCAACCACCTCTGAAGCGACATCTAGTTCTCAAGTAGCAAGCGATGACAGAGTAAGTTCATCAGAGGAACGATCACTCAATCCATAGTATGAAGCTTGGCTTGTAGTCGATCAACTTTTGTTGGGATGGCTTTACAACTCAATGGCACC
Organism: Benincasa hispida; assembly: GCF_027475165.1. NCBI lineage: Eukaryota > Viridiplantae > Streptophyta > Magnoliopsida > Cucurbitales > Cucurbitaceae > Benincasa > Benincasa hispida. Next base: position 31,525,362 of record NC_143484.1, on the reverse strand, counting down.
AGATGTAGCGGTGCAACTCATGGGATATGAGAATGCCAAGGAGTTGTGGCAAGCTATTCAGGAACTATTTGGAGTTCAATCACGAGTTAAAGAAGACTACTTAAGATAGCTATTCCAACAGACAAGAAAAGGTGGCCAGAAAATGAGTGAGTACCTCAAATTAATGAAGATGCACTCCGACAATCTTGCACAGGCAAGCAGCCCTGTTTCAACAAGAGCCCTCATCTCACAAGTTCTTCTTGGTCTAGATGAAAAATACAACCCTGTTGTCGTAGGCATCCAAGGTAAACCAGGTATTTCTTGATTAGATATGCAGTCTGAATTGTTATCCTAATGAACTGGTCACTGTAGGTAATGGTGAACAATTGCACATATCTCACACTGGTCAATCTTGCTTATCTGATGGAAGGAATGAATTTATTTTGAGTGATGTCCTGTGTGTGCCAAACATAGCAAAGAATCTGATTAGTATATCAAAGTTAGCTCATAATAATATTGTGATTGTTGAATTTCACACTGATTGTTGTGTCGTTAAGGACAAGAATACGGGCAGAACATTTCTAAAAGGGGAGTGACAGAGGGTTATATAAACTACAAGGGGCTGAAGTGATACAAAAAAATACCAAGAGCCGAGGATCTGCTCTGTACAAAAATAACAAGTCGACTGCCTTAATTCTATCAGGAGTTAGGATTAATGTAGTTGAATCAAGAATTGTTTGGCATAGGAAACTAGGACATCCATCAGTAAAAACTCTAGATTATGTTATTAGAGAATGTAAATTGCCAGTTAAATCAAATGAAAGAAATGAATTTTGTCATTCATGTCAATTGGGAAAGTTATGTGTCTTACCATTTCCTAACTCTCAATCTCGGGCTTTTAATAAGTTTGAATTAATACATACTGATGTATGGGAACCAGCTTCTATTGAATCTACTGATGGATACAGATATTACATATCATTCTTGGATGATCACAGCAAATATGTGTGGCTATACCCTCTGAAACAAAAAAGTGAAACATTGGCAGCATTCCAACACTTCATACTACGAATACAAACCCAATTTAACTCTGGAATAAAGAAACTACAATCAGATAATGGGAGAGAGTATGACAAAATACACCATCTCTGTGAGTCCAAAGGCATTTTAGTCCGAAAGTTCTGTCCCTATACCTCTACACAAAATGGCAGAGTCGAGCACAAGCATCGACATATCATAGAGACTGGGCTTACGCTTCTTGCACAGGCATCCATGCCCCTGACCTTTTGGTGGGAGGCGTTCTCCACAACTTCCTATCTCATTAATGGCATGCCTACCCCAATATTTTGCAAGGTAAATCACCCGTTACCATAATGTTTGGTTCTAACCTTGATTTTTTTAATCTCAGGAGATTCGGATTTGCCTGTTACCCATACCTACGGTCATATCACAGTCAAAAATTCCAATTACACTCGGAAAAATGTGTGTATATTGGTCCCAGCTCGTATCACATAGGGTACAAATGCCTCAGTCCATTAGGTCGGATTTATACAAGAAGACATGTTAAGTTTGATGAAAGGGAATTTCCGTTTGCAACACAATCGTGCACCACGATCGTCCAGATGACAGGGCCAACAATCGCTAAAGAACTATCATTTAGCACAATCGCCCAGACGACAAAAAATACGATCGCTCAGCCTCCATCGTTTAGCACGATCGCCTAGATGACAAACAATGCGATCGTTCAGTCCCTATCATTTAGAACAAACACTCAGATGCCAGACGATATGATCGCTCAACACCCATCGTTCAGAACGATCGCCCAGACGACAGGCAATACGATCGTTCATTCTCCATCATTTAGAAAGATCATCCAGTCGAAAGACAATACGATCGTTCAGCACCCATCGTATAGAATGATTGTACAAACAAAGGACAAAGCGATCACCCAGTCCTCATCGTGTAGACCGATTGTGCAGGCCAAAAACAAAACGATCGCAGTGAGTCCATCGATCGTGGACATTTCATCGTCCAACACGATCGTCCAGATGACAACCCCTCCCATACCTACTCCCTTCAATGAGTCACTAATCCCGAGCCTTCAACCAATACTCAATACCCTGCCTCAGTCACTGTCCCTTCCTCAAGCAAAGCCAGCCTATCAACCAGACTACATCTTACACTCCACAAACCAAACATCCTCACAACGATATGCATCTCACCAAAGCCCATCGGAGACCCTGCCTTAAACCTTGTCTGAAGGACATATCAGTCCAACTCTGCCACACATATCACATCCTACCACTACCTCAACCTCTCCTAGCCCATCACAGCCCATCATTACCACCCGCCCTCTACCTACTTCGACTCAGCCAATGATCACCCGAGCAAAAGCTGGAATTTTTAAAACAAAAGCCTAGATAATGAGCAAAGCCACAGATTGGTCTCAAACAGAGCCAACCAGAATTACAGCAGCACTTGCGACCCCTCAATGGAAAAAGGCGATGGATGAAGAATACATGGTGCTGATGAGAAATAAGACCTGGACACTAGTTCCTCCATCTCCATCTCAAAATATTGTTGGGAACAAATGGATATTTCGACTCAAGCGAAACATGGATGGCACGATACAACGGTATAAGGCCCGACTAATAGCAAAGGGTTTTCATCAGCATCATGGAGCCGACTTCTTTGAAACATTCAGTCTAGTGGTGAAGTTCTCAACGATCTGGGTAGTCATCAGTGTTGCTATGTCACACGGTTGGACGCTGAGGCAGCTTAATTTCAACAATGTATTCTTAAATGGAAGACTAATTGAGGAAGTGTATATGAGCTAACCACCAGGGTATGTCAACACTCAATATCCAAATCACGTTTGCAAGCTGGAAAAAGCAATCTATGGTCTGAAACAAGCACCACGAGCCTAGAATACTGCCCTCAGCTCAGTTATCAAGAAATGGAGATTCTATTGGTCAAGATCTGACACCTCTTTGTTCATCTATTGCAAGGAAGGCTCGGTCATATATATCCTTGTTTATGTTGACGATGTCATTGTCACAGGTAACAACACTAAACTCACAGGACAACTCATACAGACACTGGACATACACTTTGCACTAAAAGACCTAGGCCAACTTCGATACTTTCTGGGAATTCAAGTACACTATCTTGACTTCGGTCTTCTGATAAATCAGTCGAAATATGTAGATGACTTACTACACAAACTTAATATGTCTGATGTGAAATCGGTGCTCTCGCCAACCGTCTAGGGAAGCAAACTGTCCAAGACTGATGGACAGCCACCTCTCTGAACCGTTTATATATCGCAACACTATAAGAGCCTTTCAGTAATTAACGCATACACGACCGAACATCACTTATGCTGTCAACCAACTAAGTCAGTTCCTTTAAACTCCAACCGATATCCATTAGTAGGCAGTAAAAAGGGTACTTCGATATATCAGTGGCACAAAACACTATGGACTCTACTTTCAACCAAGCCCGAACCTACATATATCTGCCTACTCGAATGTTGACTGGGCATAGTTAGCATCTAATCTTGATGACAGGAAATCAGTGGCAGCCTACTGTACATTTGTAGGAAATAACATCGTCTCCTGGTCCTCGAGGAAGCAAGTAGTGGTAGCAAGGTCGAGCACCAAATCCAAATATAGAGCACTTGCTCATGCCACCTCTGAGGTCCTCTGGCTTCAACAACTACTAGGTGAGATGGGATTACAGTCAAACACTAGACCAACCACATGGTGTGACAATCTAGAAGCAGAAGCCTTAGCTACAAATCCGATGTTTCATTCTCGAACCAAACATATCGAAATTTATCTTCACTTCATCAGAGATCATGTTCTAAAAGAAAATATTAATATTCGCTATGTACCATCGGCCGACCAACTTGCTAACTGTCTCACAAAGCCACTCAACAACACATACTTCTATACATTACGAGCCAAACTAGGAGTACTTGAAGTACCCTCCCGTTTGAGGGGGGATGTTAGAGAAGAAATTAGAAATGGAAAAGGTAAAGCAAAGGTGGAAGAAGAGGGAGGTGAGTCACCATTTAGTTAAGAATTTGTTTTGCCATTCACCTATCATGTAGTGCCATATATATTATTCTCATTCCTTGTATTATTACTATTGTAACAAACTAGGGCAAGCTTTGTATAAAAAAAATAGGGCTATAGCATTTATTGATTCATTGGAAATACAATATACAATAGAAAAAGAAAGTCCAAAGGACTTAAAAAATTCTCAGCAACCTTCATCTTCAATTGTAGCATTAATGAATTTTCAATTGTGGATACATAACCAATGTGAATGAGTGTAAGCTTCGTGACCTGAACACGATTGGTGCTGACCACACTAGGTGCTACCGTGGTAGCAAAAGAGGCCAGGCGGTGACAATTGAGAGGTTGTCACTGAGCATTCCTTAGTCACACGGGAAGAGAGGTCAAATGGCAAGGCCATACACCCGTACACTTTTTCACTCTTTTATATATTAGGGGATTTCACTCGGAAAAGTTTCTTAAACTAGGTTTTCATATAATAATAATAATAATAACGAAAATGAAATCGATCTTCGTAAATAATTTTTTAAAAGTTAAAATAGTAACCAAAATATTGAAAATATTAAACAAAATTACAAGATAGACCCAGATAATCCTTAATGTACAAATACAAAGTAAAAAGGCAATTCACTCCAATATTCTAAAAATTGATGAGGTGCAAGATAGTGGTTGGGGGCAACCGCATAAATATCTAATTTTAAAATGAAAATTGAAAAAAAAAAATATCTAAACATAGTTTTTATTTCAAAAATGCTTAAACATAAAATATTAAATTAAAATACTTGATAAATATTTGGAAACATGGATGAATATACCCTTCCTAATAATCAAATTTGCACAATACTTAAATACAAAAAATCTAATCCAAAATTCAAATATGTCATAAACAAATGAATCATAATCTAATCTAATAAAATCAAAACTAAATCACTGAAAATCATTTTAAAACACGGTAAATATCTAACAAACTAAGTTAACATTATCCACAAACATAATAAAATATACTTCTTTCTTTTTAAGAAATCAAGAATTATATAGTTTTTATGGAAAACAAATACAAAATTTGTGACCTAAAGGCAAGAAAAAATGCCATGTATTCGAAAAACAAAAATTGATAAACAAAAAACATAATAAATATCATAAAAATAGATGCCTAAAAGTCATGTGTCATCTTTCATGATGTCTATGTGTCATCTAATAATTCACGTTTGGCATCCTCCTTGCCACTTCACCTATAAATAGTGACATTTATGGTTCTTAAGATGATGCAAATCGGTGAAAAATCCACTTCAAAATTCCATTAATTTTTATATTATCCAATTTTATAATTTTATAATTTTAATTATTTTATGATTTTAGTTATTTTATTTTATTTTATGTTATATTATATTTATTGTGATTATATAAATATATTATTATATTTATATTTTCTCCATATCCTTGTTTCCATCATGCTCTTCAATTTCACAACAGGGGAAAACCACATAATTCTAATCACTATAAATTTGGAATCAAAATAAAATACAATACTTTTAAAAGAAAACTTGACTTTAATTTAGCCATTCAAGTACACTCCCCCTCAAAAATCTAGAAAAATAAACCCACCAATTTTCTCATTAAGCTTTATGCTGAACAAATGTTGTTGAATGAGAAATTTCAGCGAATCACAAGTCGGCATATCATCAATGAATGCTCAAGCCTATTGGAAAAATTATAAGTTGGATTAGACCGGATAATTAAAATCGCTCAGGCCCAACCCAATTCGAACCCATGGTGAAATTTTGGACTAAATTAAAGATTAAGCTCTATTTCGGCCCAACAACAAATGGGCCCAAGCCCAACTTTAGCCCAAACCCAATTTTGGCCCAGTAAAGTAATTAGGCTCAAGCCCATGTAAGACCCATGAGAAACAAGGCATTATCTCTTCATTTGGGAGGAGGTTAGAAGAATGGAAGGCAAAAGCTCTCTAAAATCTGAAGTCTGAAGCTCCAAGGATCTAAAGAACATAACTCCTCCAAAGCTTTGAAGATCAAAAGTCACTAAAGCTCTAAAGATCATAATGAAGGAAATCTTATACAAGAGTATCTATGAATGGAAGCGGATCTTTCCAATTTATCGTGACAGAATTTCCACATATACATTCTCACATACAGATATGCATTAACAACGCTAAATTACTGTCATGCTTAAAGGATAAATAAACAAAAGACCGAGAGAATATACCAGTTGAAGACTTTCTTCACTTGAAATCTCGCTTTCTTCGTGAACAAACTCCTCTCATTCTCGTTAGACTAGCAAGTAATCGTCCAGCAACACCTCGGTCTTCTACACGAACAGCTTTGCACGAACAACAGGAAACGGGGACGACACCACCACTTAGAGTTCTCAGTATTCTCAGAGTGAGAATCCAAAGGGTGGGCTTTGTTCGGATTTGGTATAGGTGAGGAGGCAAGGCAGTCGTGTACAAAAGATCAAGCAAGTGTGAGAAGGGAAAAACTATCGTATAATCGGGTGCTTGATCGTTTAGTGCATGGTACACGATTGTGTAGTAAAAGTTAAGCAATAGTCTATACGATCATTTAATTACGCTCAAGCGCTAAGCGATCGTCTAGTAAACAGTAAGCGATCATTTAGGAAAGCACAGGTACGGGTGTGCAATCGTTTAGTAAGCTGGCGCTATCGTATAGGCACCGCAATCACTAAGCAATAGAATGCTTATCACACCGTGAGCAATTATGTGTCTCCCTTGCAAAATGAAAACCATTTTCATTTTATTCTTCAGTTATGAAAACTGAACTAAACTTCCCACTAACGCATGAATTCAGAGAAGACGGTGGGAAATTATCTCATAACCGTCTAATTAATAAAATAATAAATATAATCATATTATATTCATAACCTATAGTTTAATATCATATATCAACCATATTGTTTTCTCCTCTACTTGATATAAATCATATTTATATCCAATTTTCTTCAAATTAATGTATCTCATACATTTAGTTAATCATATCATATATAATTAACCAAGTTCAATTATATCATATATAATCGAACTGCCTCTTGTCAATTTGAACATTTCAAACTGACCCAAAAACTGATTCTCAACTTGTATCCAAGCTACCAAGGGGACCTTATGGACCTATGGCTCGAAGTTCCAACGGTATGTGAATAGCTGACTAAACTCTTTAGCCACGAGATCCACCATCCGTTAACTGCCAGGCATTCCACTAAAAACTGATAGCTGAACTCCTTTTACCACAAATATATTTCTGTGTCTATCAGTATAACCAATCATGAGTACGATAACCCTTCACAGATGCTCGTAAGTACATCTGGGCCAATTTTACAGTTTTTTCCTTGTATTTACATCTCACTCCTTAAGTACCATTGATCCCTCTAATGAACAATACAACATAGTCGTACTATGTGTGAACACCTATCGGGCCATGAAAAGGTGTATGTCACCACATCATTCAAGCCCCGGGATCAACCCTTAAAGGAGCTATCTATCTATTTACCCCTGCTTTAGGGAAGGAGTGAATTTCCTCTTGTCTAGCTGAGTTCCCAGCTCCCAAATCAGACGAATCCCTAAAGTGGTAGGTTTTAGTTGGCGGCCTGGCCACTCGCACCCATGCAAATCAAATGATCACCCTCAATGGCAGGAGTTCCCAACTCACTCAGGATTGAGGTCATGTTACCTATGGTCATCCTAGTGAAGTGAAGTCTCTGTTATGAACGGTGTTATATAACGAGACGTTAACACTTCGTAGTCAAGTCTTACACAAACTCTTTGTATAGGACGCCCCCACTCGTATGTCCCCTACACGAATGATCAGGATCAAACCATTTGTGACAAGTCACACTTGTAACTATTCCACAAAGTGGGCCACATCTGTAGCGTTACCAGGATAATGTTTTCCTCCTATATCCTTATACTATAGACCATTTTGGTTATCACTTAAGACATGATCCACTTGTATGTCACCACATACATGCTTAAGTAACATAAAGACAACCATGGATTTTAGTTTATTGGTTTGTGTTAAAGCAAATAAAACATCCAAATGAGCAAAATCAAGAAGTGAAGTATCATATATTACACATCACAAGCATTCGTACAAACTATTTACAAACTACAAGACACGAGACTTTAGGGCACCATCCCCAACACAGAAGACATAACAAAGCTCTAAAGATCAGAAGATACTAAAGCTCTGAAGATCAAAAGGCATATTAAAGCCCTGAAGATTTAAGCTCCCAAGATTCAAGACTCGGGCTCTCAAGTGCTGAAGACTGAAGCTTCTCAAACTTCAAAGACTGAAGTTCTCAAATTCTGAAGAACTGAAGATCTGAACTATTTGAAGCTTTAAAGATTAGAAGATTTTAACAAACTGACCGTATCTTCACAACCTACAAGCTGAATATTCAATCTCCTCAAACCCAAAGACCAAACCTAAACCCATCTGTGAACACTATAAATAGAGAAGCTCTCCTTATTTGGAGAGGTCGGGAATTCTACATTCTAGAGAGCCTAGAGAGAATTCTCCCAACAACCAGAGGATCTCTGACTCCTAAAGCTGACCACACCTGAAGACTGAAGTCTTTTGGAGATACAAGCATTCTTCCAAGACTTCAACTCCAAGATCATCATGTGCTTCGCTTCCTCAAATCAAGTGTATGCATTCGATTGAGAGAGAATCAGAAAATCAAATATTAGAAATCGAACCACATCGTATCAAATCAACATCAACATCAACACCAACCAAGTTTAACTCCAGGAAACAAGTTTCTCTAGAAGCTCCATGCGAACAGTAATCCTCCAAGAAGATCATCAAGCCCAAAGGCCGATCATCCAAGAAGATCATCAAGCCCAAAGATTGATCATCCAAGAAGATCAACAGGCCCAAAGGCCGATCATCCAAGAAGATCAACAAGCCCAAAGGCCAATCATCCAAAAAGATCAACAAGGCTAAAGGTCGATCCTCTTAAAAGATTATCAAGCCCAAAGGCCGATCATCCAAGAAGATCAACAAGCCCAAAGACCGATCGTCCAAGAAGATCATCAAGCCCAATGGTCGATCATCCAAGAAGATCAACAAGCCCAAAGGCCGATCATCCAAAAAGATCAACAAGCCTAAAGATTGATCATCCAAGAAGATCAACAAGCCCAAAGGCCGATCATCCAAAAAGATCAACAAGCTTAAAGACTATAGTTTATTTTTAAAGCATCAAAATATTATGTATTAAAGATTGTACTCACTTTCCACAAAATTAATACAAATACAAAGTTCAAATTCCACGAAATAAATTTCTCTTGAAATCTCGTGCGAACAAATGCCTTATACTTAAAAGTACTTAAAATTCTCTTTAAAAATATTGCCTCTTTCATTTCTCCTCCCTTTCAATTTGGAGCTTCTTAATATCTTATGTTGCATTCAGCTCATTCACAATAATTCAAATATTGAGAGTTCTTGACTCTCTTAAATACACTCTTCTTAAATTGGAAACTCCTATTTATACTAAAATATAAATCCTCAAATTCTTCCATACAAATGCCTTATACTAAAACTAGTTAAATAAACTTACTTACCCCAACACCACACAAATACCTTGTACTTAAAGATAAAAAAAAAATCCACGAGATTAAGTCATGCTACTACCCTGTACTAAAAAATACTTATACTCTAATATGTTGTACACAGACTTAGCCCATGGATATTTATAGTATACCTTTAATTTTGTTGTATAAACCTTATACTAGGTCATGCAACAAACAAAATTCTAATATACGCCAAATGCTATTATGCTCCATTTAATCATCCAACTTACTTGCAATGTTCACTAATTTGTTGTAACCCAAAACTAGAATCCTTCCCTCATGGACATAAGACATTCCGAGGATTCCAGTTTCACCATCCCCATCATTGATCTACAACCAATACCCCAAAACGTCAGTCGCCTACAGTCATAATTGATCAGATTTAAGATGCTTGCAAAAATTGGTGACCTAAATTAGGGGTTCTTCCAAGTTAGCCATGGGGATCAGTGAGTTGATGTTAGCTCAATTGAAACTTTGTTGCCCCTTAATCTCATATTGCACATCGCCAATGAATTTTTCAGGGTTGAATTCGTTAGAATTTTGCCAGATTTTGGGTTGCACATTATATCAAATAGATTGACTACAACCATCATGTGCTTTTTGGAGCATCGCAGTCATCAATTGTGCAAGCGATTATTACTGATTAGAGCCAAAGAGCTTCTTTCATGAAAGCTTGTAAGCAAGGGAGATGGAAATCTCTTTAGTCAGGTGGTTGGAGTTGATTTCATTTATGATTTACAAAATATATATGGATAATATTGTTGGAATAAATGGTAGCCACCCTTCGTGTAGAGTTGTATTCTTTCATAAATGAATATGTCTTTTCTAATTAACCAACTTGAATAAGAGACAAGATTATTCGAATGGCCACAAATAGTCTATAAATATGCCTCTTCTTTCAATTGAAAAAGAGAATTTTTCAACCATTATTTTTCTCCCATAAAAACTTTTCTCCCTTTTTGCAAACTAGTTCAAGTTCGGTTTATTTTCACAAAGTATAGTTTGTTGGATCTTATGAACGAGATGCTGCTTCCAAGTTAATCTATTCTATCTTGAGAAACAATTACTCAAGAAACTCATGCACTAGAGTGAGTAAAATTGTCTTAAAATTGTATTGAAATTGTTGAACTATATATATATTGTTTTTTCAAATTCTTTCATGTTGTTCATACTAAAAGTTGATCTTTTGTGTAGTTATCAAATTTTCAGTACTTATAACCCACTTTGTTATGAGAAAAAAGTGCTAATGATGCATGATGCCATTGGAGTTGGATTTCATTGTCTATTATTATGCATGATACAAGTCTTAAAGAAAGGCTCTGACTTGGTTGGTTTAGTACTTAAAATTTGTTGGGAGAGTGACATTGGTGTTTAAAAAATGCCTATTTTTTAGAATGTATTTTGTTTGTCATGATTCCTCGTTCACACCACTTTTCTCATTCACATTTTTTTTCCTCCTCTGCGTTCCAACCTCACATTTGTGAGTATAATTTGGACATTATCAATGGGGTTTCAAAAATGCAAATGCCTAGGGCTCAGTGAAGTTTAGAAGTTGTATTTCTATTATTTTAATTGACTTATTTTGATATACTATTACTATTACCTTATTATTTTATTTTGTGAGAACTTGTTTGATAAGATTATTTACTTTGCTTCACAAATATTCGGTGATCGGTTTCACATAAATGTTAGTATCACATTTTGGTAGAAATCATGGAGGAAAAATGATGAGAAATTTGATTCAAATGATGACAACAAGATATTCCCATCTCCTTTGCTACTTGGAATATAGCAATTTTTTTTTTCCCAGAAAACAAATGCTATTGTATGGTTGAAGGAGAAGTCAACAAAGAAAAGTTGCTTGAATTTGAGACATAGAAATATATGCAAAGTATTTATGCAAAAGCCACATTTTGATTGGATAAGATAACATACTATATAATGTGTATAGTGGTGGATTTGACAAAAAGCTATAGGAACCATTAGAGGAAAATAATATACATAAGACAAAAGATATCATAGAGATGAAATTTATAATTAGAAAATTTTCATAAAGAAAATGACTGATTCCAAAATTGGGATAAGACATATTTCGTGAATATATTTCCCATGGTTAAAGGTTAATTATATTTTATATGGAAAGATTGAAACCTTCTTAAAATTTAATATTATTGTGGGGTATTTGAGAAAATGGTCATTCCAATATGATAATCTTAGTTTTAGAATATTAGATAACAATTTAAAAAGAGGTTTGAGTTGTATACAAAAATTTTGTATACCTCTTTAGTGAATAATAATAAATCTCAATATATATGATGGAGACTTAATACCATCAAACAACTACTTTCTAGTAGAATTATCACAATTGACTTTGTAAGGTCAGAAAATAATATTGTGGATCCGCTTGTAAAGAAAAGTCTAACTAGAGAGTTGGTTGAGAGTTCACCAAGGAGAATGGGATTAAAGGCTTTAATTTTAAAAAGTTAACCAGTGAGGCAACCAAACCTAGTTGACTGAAGATCCCAAGATCTAGGTTCAATGGACAAACTGACTTCTGGATAACCTAATGAGCACTATGTTGAATTTTTTTTTTTCTTACCCATTTTAAGGATGATGAGACAGTGCAAGTGCGATTTTAGGGTAAGCATTGTGCTTTTAATGATTTCCATAAGTTGTTGAATAATTATTTATGAAAAGAGCATATCCAATGTTATTTATAGGAATTACATAGTGTGAAGGGACCGCTTCTATGAGAATTTTAAGGTGAATTCTCTAGAACACTCATGAGATTAAACAGTGTTCAAGGCCAAAATAAACACAGTTATGAAAACAAACTTTGTTATAATGAAAAACTGTGTGAATTCAATTGTCTTAATTTACTCTAGAACGGCTGACTGTTTAAAGCATCAAATCCACTAATTAGCTAAGTAAACTCAATTGATGTTCATTAGGAAAAGTTCAAAGTATTTACTACTTATCTCCATGCAGATTCTTCTTTGGGAAATACCGAACATTTTCTTTTGTCTTTTATCTTAAATTGTCAACGTACCATTTATGAGGGGGATTTTTTGAATAAGTGGTAATGACCATTCGTTTAGAGTTGTATTCTTTCATAAATAAACATGTCTTTCTGTAATTAACCAACTTGAAGAAAAGACATGACTATTCCAATGGCCGCAAATACTTTATAAATATGTATCTCCTTCAAATTGAAAAAAAAAAAAAGAATTTTTTAGCCATTACTTTTCTCCATTTTTGTAAACTAATTCAAGTTCAGTTTATTTTCACAAAGTATAGTTCGTTGGATCTTCTGGACGAGGTACTGCTTCCATAAGAAAGTCAATCTGTTTATCCTAAGAGACAATTACTCAAGAAACTCAGACACTAGAGTGAGTATAATTATCTTAAAGAGCCAACGTGAAGTCGATTTGTTGGGTTCAGATTCTCTCATGTTTACAAGGTTATGTGTTTTCTCATATTTTTTTTTGTTAATATTACTATACATACAACAAATATCAATAATTCAATTTGATTAAAAAAATAAAATAAAATTTAAAATCAGAATCATTTTTAAATCAAACAAAAAGGCCATTAGAATTTGTTCCTAAATCAAGGCCAAAAAAAAAAGAGGAGAGGATCATAGTAGACATTTTTAAACACCCATTTAAAGATTTAGACATTTTTAAAAAACGTCTCCCATTTAGACATATTCTACAATTTCTCTTATTCCAATATTGATTATATAGCAAAACTCAAGTGAGTAGATGGCATTGTGCTCCTACTTTAGGCCCATGTCCAATCATTTACAAGGCCTACATATTTGTAGATGAAGCTTATTTCCCATATATATAACCTCAAAAGTCAAAATTATCTCTTTTGTTTAAATTACATAAACTATGTCTTTTAGGAATCTTCTAACCTAAAATATCCTTAATGGTGAAAAAATCTTTAATGGGATGCAAAAGATTTTGTCATATTTGAAGATGTAGTTAAAGCCTTTTAGTTTTGCAAATATAACAAAAAAAAAATTCAATTCAAAAATTCATTTTTATAATTTTGATTCTATTACTGTTATTTTAAGATTTAAGACATATGCAAGTATATCAAAGTATATTATCAATATAATAGAAAGTGCTAATATTGTGCATGAGATTAAATCCAACAAAATAGGAAAGGTCAGTAGAATACCAGAAAACCAAGGGCCAAGATGGAAATGAAAATGGGCTCGAAGTTCACAGACGATCATTGGGCCCAACAAATCTATGGTCAAACTAGCTCTAAGACCAAATAGCTCAAGGGATGCATTAATAAAATTACCTTATTTAGGTCCCGTTCGATAATCATTTGGACTCGTTCGGTAACCATTTTGTTTTTTAAAATTAAGCTTATGAATACTACTTTCACATCCAAATCTCTTCATTTTTATTTAATTTTCATATGTTGTTTAAAATATCAAGTCAAATTTTGAGAACTAAAAAAAGTAGCTTCTTGTTACCAAATGGGGTCTTGGTTTTAGTTTAATGTTTTTGAAAATTAAGTTTATAACACTACTTTCACATCCAAATCTCTTCATTTTTATCTACTTTTCACCAATTGATTAAAAAATAAGTCAAAATTTGAGAACTAAAAAAAATAGCTTTCAAAAAGTCAACACTACTTCTACCTCCACATTTCTTCCTGTGTTATTTCTTTTTATTAATGGTTTAAAAAATAAGTCAAATTTTGTAAACTAAAAAAAATGTACTTTTAAATTATTATTATTTTTTTTTTTTTTTTGTGAAATTTCGTTAAGAATTCAACCATGGTACGTTATGTATATGTCAATCTTTGTAAAAATACGGAAGAAATAGATTTAACTTTTTTTAAAAAAATGAAAAAAAAAAAACGAAAATGATTACCCACAAAGGGCCTTAGGTATTGCATAATAAAACTGCAAAAATTGAGCCTAAAAATGAAACAAACCGAATTGGAGTTTTAATCTTTACGGCTAATGTGGTTCAATTTAGTTTCAATATAAATAAAATAGAAAATGTGATTTAGTTTAGTTTACAGTTCAAAGCTGAACCAAACTGCAATATATTTAATAAATAAATATATTCATAATAATAAAATAAATAAAGAAACATTATTTTTTATAATAAAACTACTTAAAATATTTACAAAAATAACAAAATATCATAGTCTATCAGTGATAGATCGCGATAGACTACTATCGGTGCCTATCATGATATAGATTGTAGTTTATCGTGACCTATCATAGTAAACAGTGAAATTTTGCTATATTTATAAATATTTTTGTTTATTTTTCTATATTTGAAAACAATCCATATATTGTAATAATAATAATAAATAAATAAAACCAAACCCATCCAATTTTAATTTTTTATGGTCTATTTAAATTGACTTTTTAAGTGTTTATAAATATTTTTTTCACGTATAAACACTTATTTAAATACTTGAAAGTTAATCCAAACACACCCTTAATTTGCAATTTGGTTTCTAACCTAACAAAATCGTAACCCCTAATAATTATAATTCTATTGGTGGTAAATAGTAGTTGTACTAAACTTGACTTTGATTCTCTACATTCTTGTTACATTCTCAAAACTCTAATCTAACTTGAGCAACAGAAACAATATGGCAAGCATTCCTGATTACTTAGGTTTAAGGAACCATGAGAATTTTTCCTACTATAACAGTAAGAATGCTCTACAACCTTCTCTAGGTTATGCCTCCACTTCCCATACTTGAAAAGGAATCTTCTTGTGATGAAAGGATCGGAACATTCATCGCAAAACCTCAAAATAAAACCAATCACATGGAGAGCAACCTTATTGATCCACAATGCTTTCGAAAGAAGAAAGTGTACTTACAAGTTGCCAAATTCTTAGCTTCACATCAATATACCTTTTGCAGATGTACTTGAACGTATTCCAAATTATGTAGAGTTCATGAAGGATGCGATGTTAAGTAAGAAGAAGCTAAAGGCCAATAAGATAGTCAGCCTCACTAAAGAATGAAGTGTCATCATCTGAAAGAAACTTTCAATATCTATAAATCCATGAAATATCCCAATGAGGTGACTTACTTGTCTATGTGTTGATTTTGTTTATTCTATTTCTACTGAGCTTTTAAATCTGTTGTGTTTTATTGATCCCTTAGATGTAACATTGAACAATATAAATGTAAGAGTGCCAATGAAAGGTGTATCAGCTTAATGCATACACTGAAGCCATGTCTAGTTAAACATGTTAAATAAAGTGCTTCTAAGGGATGTGGCATGTCTTTACTTTATTCTAATGTGCGTTCTATAGAGATCGAGTTTCTCAATCTTTCTTCCATGATTTGTACAAAATTATGGGTCACTCTCTGATTAGAACAATGTCGTTAACCCCTATTTTATGTCGCTTTTACATGCATGCATGAGTTATCTATTTAATTTATACATTAAGGACATTTTGAGGTTGTTTGAGGGGTCCACAATGGAATGGGTTTGGATTATAATATAATCCAAAACTCATGTTTGGATTTAGCGTTTTGAGCTCGATTTATAATATTAAACTCATTCCATTTCGGTAGTTTTTAACCCAACCCCTTTCCCATCGTTTTCAAGTTTCATGATCTCGTTTCATCCTCAATTCATCATGCATTCCAACACTTCTCTAATTTTCAATAATCATACCCTATTGAGTCTTAAGCATGTTATGTTATTTTGGGTAAATTCTGATACTTTGCTTGTGATTAGGACTGCCTAGGACATATGCTAGATTTTGTTGGTTTGCAATTACTAAATTGTGAGAGCATTGCTTAAATTTAAGTAGTTTTTGCATTTTTTTTCTTTGCGTCTTTTGAGGACTAGCCACCTATTATTTTGATTTGAAGACTTAGAATAGGATTATAGGATTATTTATGTGTCACCTTGAAAAGCCAAAACTTTGATTAGAAAGTAAAGTTGTATGATAGATGGTAATATTCTTCAATTATTTTATTCTTTTCCTTTGCATAGCTCGACCATCCTGAACTTGAATCAAACATCTCATCCATGAAGTAAACCATTGCGCCTATGGTGTCCAACCAATTGACAGAAAATCAATATATTACAGATGTGTTTGGTTGGCTATATTTTTTCTGTCAGGCAAAATGTTCTTCTGTATGTCAAACATCTTGTGTTTGGTTAAGCAGGAAAATATCTTTCCTTATTTGGTGTAAATTTTCGTATCGTATTCCTTTTTGTCGTTCTCAAAGGTTTGCTTCCTTTCATAAGCTTTCCTAAAAAGTGTTTTAATATATGTCACACTCCCTTTAAAATTACCCTCTTAACCTAAGAAGGGATGTGAAGACAACATTTGACAACCCTCTTATGACAACTACTGTCCAACCTATACTAATGAGACAAGTGGACTACCTAAACTTCAAATTACTGAAGAATTCTGATAGTGACTGACTGGAAAATCTACTTGACTTGGGACATCGACCGCAACCTGGGAGAGAAAACGTTTAAGTGTATGAGCTTAAAATGCCCAATGAATGACTACTTAAAATAAAACATGCTTTAACATAAATAACATAGACATGGCTTCTCATAAAACATTTACATGATCACTTCCAAGGTTTAGAATTAAAACTGGAAACACGAAAGCATATCATATATTAACCTTGAATTGAAGCTCATTATTACTCCTATATGGGAGAGCCCCTTTTGCTCAATCCCTAATAATCTTAGTTGAGAGATAGTCATTTTACTCAATCTCATCAACGTCGATAATATGGGTCATACGTATACGTAGAGCTGGATTGAGTCCTGACCACCTTACTATACGTTCGGTGTCGAGGATTCCTAGTGTAACTGAAATTTGGGTACCTTACCATGCCTTCGGTACCAACATTGGAATAGAATTTATACAAGGCATTTAAACATTTAAAACATATTACAAATGTAATAACAGAATACTCATGTGAGTTAACCATACTTCATAAATTTCACTTATGGTCATGCATCCAACAAATGAGTAAAGCATGCATCATAGAAATCATGGTTTTAAAACTGCATGTTGAATCGATTATGCGTTGGAAATCATACGCAAAACTGATCATTAGAAAACATTTCTCAAAACTTGTCACTCACTGTCTTAAGCTATTTATCCAAGGGTCTATAAGCCTCTCCTATCTGCGTCTACCATGAAATAAGGAAAGGTCCCTTGGTCAGTACAATTAGCTTCCTCTTGAGCTTAACGCATAAACTTAACTTCATCGCATACTAGAAATTTCATTCCATCGTGGCTAAGTTCGCCATATCCTAACCCATTTCATCGCATCAACTACACCTAGTCATTTTACCTTATAACTTACCTGAAAATTGGAAACCCTCTCTCACGTTGCTCGTATAGGCACTGGAACACTCCTCTTAGCCTATGCGATAAGCATACACTCTGTAACGCACACAACACGCCTTGGCTGTGAATACTTTGTTAATGCTTACACGCATTAATGCATATCATCAGTTGGTCAGCTGCTTACTTGTTTTCTGTGTGTAACTGCCTGCTTATTCATCTACAATATCATTTCAGATTTCAATTTTCCAGATTCCATAGTTTTAGTTCCATCCATTAACTAATTAACTTCCCTTTAATGAATTCGCTTATAGACATCTTAACTCTCTTACCTTAGAATTTGAGCATCAAATTCCATTAGATAGGTTGGAAATCCTCAACTCTCTTTGTCTGAGAGTTCTTTAACACCTTTTGAGCTTCAGATGGCAGCAACACTTTCTCTTAGGTGTACGAAAATTTTGTCAAAATATTTTCCTTCTTTTCAACTTCTATTTATGTGTGGGCTTGCATGACTCGGCTAACTTAATGAAATGTCATCCTAATTCTCAATTAACGTTCCTAAGACCGCCATCTAGCTCACACATTGTTCGATTAAGCTGAACTCTCCAACTTAACTCCATCGCATGGACTTACGACCACTTAAGCCCTTTCCTGATCATCGTATACTTCTACTCATCATCACATCTTCTAATTGACACCTTCGATGCATTGGTCCACAGTCGCCTCATTTGCCAACTTAGACCTCACCATTTTCACATGAGATTGGTCGCATACTTCTCTCATACCAGCCTCAACTATTCCTCCTCATCCAAGAGCCATTTTACCTCTTTCATGGTCTTCTACATACCACATAGCTATTCTTACTCATAATGCCCCTTTCTTGGACTTTTGGCTACATAGTTCAACAAAACTGGCTGCATGGTGTGTCATAGCTCCACTGTATAAAATCCACTATTTTCCTCTAAGTATTAACTTCTTTCTACTTCACCTGAGAGCTTAACATTCCTTACTTAGGCTTAATGTATATGTATGTAAGATTAAATCTTATTAATCCTTACTAAGGCTTATTTTCCTTCATTCAATCTTACATACATATACATTAAGCCTTCCATACATTGTTACTGATACAACATCATAAATACATATTACAAGAACTTAAATATATAATTAAGAAGACTTAAACATGATTAGTTAGTAAAAAAAATTTAGGGGTTTATAATACATATATGGAGCTACCAGTTTTTGTTTTAGTCAACCAAGTGTCAAAGTTGACTGTGACAGTATTCTTGTGTGCAGAGTTGATGTTTACGTGTTTACATGGATGCATTTAGTTTCGTATGTGATATATTTTGCTTTGTAACTCGAATATGAAGAGTTTAGTCTAGACAGTCATTTAGACTTTGCTAAGTGTGTGTGAAAGGGTTTCTTACAAAACATTAAAATGTTGCATTGTTCTTAGGGAGACCTAAGTTTTTTTCTTGTCTCTCTCATTATCATTGAATAGAAGTTGAGTATATTTTGTATTTAGGGGGAACCTAAATAAATTAATTTGAGGGAATTTCAAGTTGAAAGTAGAGTATTGATGGAAGTGAAGTGATCTCATATACTTAGGGGATGCCTAAGTAGAAACTAGGAGTTGACTATTCGTGAGTCTATGTTATATCTGTCTAACATATACGAGCACTGCATTGTAACGGCTGAACTATTTCAATTAGTCAAGTTTCTTACCATGGGCAAACTGTCCCCAGGTGTATGCAACTTTGAACTGAACTGGGTTACCAACTCTCATATCACTTAGTATTATTATGCTAAAATATTATGTCTAACATGTGATAAGTAGTTTGATTGTCACCCATTTTTTCACAATAGATTCATTTTCAAAAGTGATGCATCCTTCTCGAATGCACTATACAAGTGCTCTCCATTGTATTATGCTCTCCAAGTTTGCTTGAACCCTCTTATTCTTTACCATAGCAAGTCTTAATTAATGAACTTCGATGAGAAGAAAAATAATGTATACTATAAAAGAAAATGCATACTTCCTTACTTTTTAATCTAGTGCTAGTCTTAAAAAATCAATAAAGGGAAAAATAAAATAATTTAATGCTTAAAATGAGAAAAAAACTTACCTCTATTGTGATAAGTTAGAGTTAGGTGTGATAATGTAAAATAAGTAGGTACAATGCATTCACAATAATTATGTAAAGCTAGCTCATCTAGGGCATGCACCAAATTGATTCCCTTAGGGGCCGTTTGGTTGGAGGAAAAAGAGGGTGGGAATGAGAATGGGTTTACAAAGTCCATGTTTGATTGGTGGGATTTTTTTATTTATCTTGGAAAAGGTAATTCCTAGGTATCTTTTATCCACACAAATGAAGTAATTGCATACCCATTGAGAAGTGTGGGTTTTCATTTCTTCTATCGCTTCCTACCACGATTTTCCTTCCTTCCAGCCGTGAAATCGTATAACATTTTGTTACTCAGCGATCATATAGCATTTGGTAAGCGATCGTGTAGCATTTGGTAAGTGATCATATAGCATTTGGTAGTCGATCATATAGCATTAGGTAGGCGATCGTATAGCTTTTTGTTACTTAGCGATCCTGTAGCCGAGTTCAGTGATCATGTATCATTTGGTAAGCGATTGTATAGCATTTTGTTACTAACGATCATGTAGCAGAGCTTAGCGATCTCATAATATGCCTAAGCTTAATATGCCTAAGGTTGTATCTAAGCATGTTAAATCTAACTTTGTGCCTATATGTCATTGTTGTGGTGTTGAAGGCCATATTAGACCTAAGTGTTTTAAATTGAAATATGTTCATACTACTTCTCCAAGAAGAAATTTTTCTCAAAGGGGAAAGTTTCACAATGCTCCAAGGAATAATTTCTCCAAGAAAAGTAAGAGTGCATAAATTTGTAGTAAGAGATAAATCTTTGCATAATGTTGTTTGTTTCTCATGTGGCAAGTTTAGACATACAACTTATTCGTGTTACTTGTCTAAATCCAATGACTTAAATGTCTATGCAAAAATGAAATGGATTCTCAAGTTTGTCAATGCTAACCATTCAGGACCCAAACAAGTGTGGGTACCAAAGAATCAAACTTGAACATTTGTATTTGTAGGTTTGTTTGAAAGCATCTAAAAAAAATAAGCGGTACTTGGATAGTGGTTGCTCGAGGCACATGACGGGAGACCCATCCAAGTTTGTCTCTCTCTCCAAAAAGGATGGAGGTCTTGTAACCTTTGGTGACAACAAGAAAGGTAAAATAATTGGTAAATGTAGTATAGGTAATGAATCTTCTATTTTAATTGAAAATGTACTTTTGGTTGATGGTTTGAAGCATGATTTACTTAGTATTAGTCAATTGTGTGATAAAGGCTTTAGAGTTTTGTTTGATAAAAAGAATTGTATCATTATGCTAGTGATAGAATAGTTATATTTGTTGGAAATAGAGATGAAAATGATTATACTATTGATTTGAATGATTGGTCTATCAATGATAAATATTTATCGGCTTTGCATAATGATTCTTAGTTATGGCATAAAAGACTAGGACATGCTAGCATGCACTTAATTTCAAATATTTTCAAGAATTCTTTAGTTAGAGGTCTTCCCAAATTTAAATTTGAAAAAGACAAAGTTTGTGATGCTTGTCAAATGGGTAAGCAAACTAAATCCTCTTTCAAATCTAAAAATGTAAACTCTACAACTAAGACCCCTTCAACTATTACACATGAACTTATTTGGCCCATCTAGAATTGCTAGTTTTGGAGAGAACTATTATGCCTTTGTGATAGTTGATAATTTTTCAAGATTTACTTGGGTTTTGATGCTAAAACATAAGGATGATGCTTTGAAAAGCTTTTCTAGTTTTGCAAAAAGAGTTCAAAATGAAAAATGTTTTTTGAATTCTAAAGTTAAGAGTGATCATGGAGGAGAATTTGATAGCAATGCTTTTGAAATTTTTTGTGAAGAAAATGGTTTTTCTCATAATTTCTCCGCTCCAAGAACTCCTCAACAAAACGGTATAGGTGAAAGGAAAAATCGTACTTTGCAAGAATTTGCTAGATCAATGTTGCATGAGTATGGTTTACCTACATACTTTTGGGCGAAAGCCATTAACACCGCTTGTTATGTTTTAAATAGAGATTTAGTTAGACCTTCTTTGGATAAAACTCCTTATGAACTTTGGCATAACAAAATTCCAAATAATTGGTATTTCAAAGTTTTTAGTTGCAAATGTTTTATTTTGAATAACAAAGAAAAACTTGGAAAATTTGATTCTAAGACGGATGTTGGTGTTTTCCTTGGCTATTCCTCTACTAGTAAAGCTTATAGAGTTTTCAATAAAAGAACTTTAGTAATTGAGGAATCTATGCATGTAGTATTTGATGTATCTTGCAATGTTATTTCTAATGAGCCTATTTTTAGTGATATTTTAGAAGGAAAATTTGGAGATTTACTTGTTAGTGACAAAGGCAAGGAAATTGTTTCAAGTAAGCAAGAGGTGAGCTTAATCGAAAAGAACGAAGTTGGTTCTTCATCCATGCCTAAAGAGTGGAGGTATGCTTCTTCCCATCCCAAAGAATTAATTCTTGGTGATCCCGAACAAGGTGTGAAAACTCGTTCCTCTCTTAATATTTAAAAATACACAAGGATCTCAAAAGGTTCAAATTCAATGAAGGTAAAATTGCAAAAACTCCTATGAGCACATCCACTAAGCTTGACAAGGATGAAAAAGGTAAGTGTGTGGATATAAAAACTTATAGAAGTATGATTGGATCTTTACTTTATTTAACCGCTAGTAGACCCGATATTATGTTTAGTGTATGTCTTTGTGCTAGATTTCAATCTTGTCCTAAGGAATCACACTTACATGCCGTTAAAAGAATTTTTAAATATTTGCTTGGTACTATTGATTTAGACTTATGGTATCCTAGAAATGTTTAATTTAATTTTGTAGGATATTCTGACGCGGATTTTGTGGGTAGTTTACTTGACCGTAAGAGTACTAGTGGGACTTGTCAATTTCTTGGTAGTTCCTTAGTTTCTTGGTTTAGTAAAAAGCAAAATTCGGTTGCCTTATCCACTACCGAAGCAGAATATATTGCAGTTGCTAGTTGTTGTGCTCAAATTCTTTGGATGAAACAAACTCTTTGTGATTTTGGATTAAAGTTTGATAATGTGCCTATATTTTGTTATAATACTAGTGCTATTAATTTGACTAAAAATCCTATATATCATTCTAGGACTAAGCATATTGATATTAGGCATCACTTTATTGGAGAGCATGTGCAAAATGATAATATTACTCTTGAATTTGTAGGCTCTAATAATCAATTAGCGGATATTTTTACCAAGCCTTTGAATGAAGAAAACTTTTGCAAAAATAGGCTTGAGCTCGATATTATTCGTTGTGATGCCTCTTGATTTTATAATTTTACTTATTAAATCTTTTAGAAGGCATTTTGATAGGGGGAGATATGTTCATGTTTTTAAGGGAAACATTTATGTAGTTTTAAAATTTTCTTAATTATTCTTTTTTATGATTCCAAAGGGGGAGAAGTTTAAGAAAAATATGTTATAAATTTATTATGATTTTGATTGTATTAATTAGGGGGAGAATTTATTTTTTTGAGTGAATTTCAAGAATGATTTTTATGGTGATATGTTAAATTTTATTATGTGCTACATATGGTTTACATGTATTATTTTTCTTGAATGGTTTATCATCATAAAAAACGGGGAGATTGTTGGCTTTGTTGCCATTAATCTCAAATTAATTAATTTTAATTAATTAATTAATCAATATTTTGATGATAACAAACTCAATTTTTAATTACTAAAAATCTTAGTGTTTTAATATGTTCATAGCGTAGAGCTCAGAACAACAATTCTAACACCGCTTGAATCACTCAAATCGGAACTAAAACGAAGACGATATGACCGAAACAAGTCTATAGAGAAAATACCGTGGTAGATGACGTGGCATAACCAGACCATTTGCATGTAGACATGTGCCAGCATATTAGTTGAATGGTAGATCATTAAGAGATTAGCATATGATGGACTTTTGATTTTTGATTGATTTAAAATTTAAAAAAAAATTGAAATTTAAAAGAAATTTAAAAGGAAAATGAATTTAATATTATTTTATGTTTGTGTCTAACGGCTAGTTTTTTACACATGGTATGTTTTTTATTTTTGGATTGACTTTAAAGATAATGAATATAAGAAGAAAATGAATTAAAAGGAAAATAAATTTAATATTATTTTATGTTTGTGTCTAACGGCTAGTTTTTGACACATTGTATGTTTTTTTATTTTTTGGATTAATTATAAAAAGAAAATGAATTTCAAAAGAAAAGGAATTTAATATATTTTTTTTTTTTGTATCTAACGACTAGTTTAGTTTAAAATCTCTACCATTGATTTTTCTTTTCCAAAATCCAATGGTCCAAATTACTTGTGGTTTCTAGAAATTTTTCCATCTCTATATAAATCATCTTCCTCTCCAAATTTTAAACCAACAAATTTTACATTTCATAATCCTCCAAAACTCAAAAGTTCCATTGTTGCTCTCTCTAAGTTCCCAATTTTTTTTCTTTTCATCTTATTCTTGAGAGAGTGTTATTGTATTGTGAGGATAAATTTGAGTGCTTAAACTTGTAAATCCACTTTAGTGAGAGTTATATTGTGTTATTCAAAAATTCCAACAATTGTAACGGTTTGATCCTAAACTGTGGAAAGGATCGGGTTTGATCTTGAACCCGTAAAAGGAGCGGTGGTGTAACGGTTGGGCTCTAATCGGAAAGAGTCGGAAAGATTTTGTTCAAATTTCCAAGAGGCGCTTGGGGAGTGGAGTAGGTCAAGTTTGACCGAACCATTATAAAAATTACGGTGTCTTCTTCTCTAACTCTTTCCTTTTTATTTTTGCAATTAATTTAAGCAATTTATTGTATGTTTTAGTTTGTTTTTATTTATTTGCTAAAATTTGATAGAATTAAATTATCACATTTTTGTCATCTTATTTGTTGCATAAATTGAATTTTTTTATTATTTATAAAAAGTATATTAATTAGTTTAATTGGATTAATTTAAAAAAAAAAGTTTAATTAAACCCTATTCACCCCCTCTAGGTTACCATATTGATCCAATAGATATTTATTTAAAGAATGATATCAAAATAATCTGATATGTCGTGTGTTTTTATAAAGAAATCACAATCAAGATTTGTTATTATAACTATATATGTTGATGACTCGAATATAATTGGAACTCCTGAAGAGATTTCAAAGGTAATAGAATATCTTAAGAAATATTTTGAGATAAAAGATCTCGAAAAAACAAAATTTTATCTTGGTTGCAAATTGAGCATTTAGCAAATGGAATATTTATTCAACAGTCAACTTATACAGGAAAAAGTTTGAAAAGATTTTATATAGACAAAACACATCCGTTAAATATTCCAATGGAAGTTTGCCCATTGGATATAAATAAAGATATATTTCAACTCAAGACGATAATGAAGAGTTTTTTGGTCTTGAAATATCATATCTTAGTGCAATTGGTGTACTTATGGATCTTGCTAATAATAGACCAGATATTGCATTTTTAGTAAATTTATTAGCTAGATATAGTTATTCTCCTACAAAAAGACATTGGAACAGAATTAAGCATATACTCTGTTATCTCCAAGGAACAATCGATATGGGTTTGTTTTAATCGAATAATCAAATTTTGACCTAGTTAATTATGCAGATTCTGGATATTTATTTGATCCACACAAAGTTAGATCTCAAACAGATTACTTGTTCACATGTAGAAGAATTGCTATATCATGGCAATTGGTGAAACAGACCATAACGGCCACTTCCTCAAATCATGCTTAAATTCTTGTAATTCACGAGACTAGTCGAGAATGTATATGACTAAGATCAATGACTTAGTACATTCGTGAAACATGTGACTTGTCTTCTAATAAAAATCTTCTAACAATATTATACGAAGACAACACAGCTTACATTACCCAAATCAAAGGATGATATATTAAAAGAGATAGAACAAAGCATATTTAACCAAAGCTTTTCTACACTCATGATCTTGAAGAAAACAACGACATCACTATATAATAAATTTGTTCGAACGATAACCTAGTAGACTTATTTACAAATGTATTACCAGCTGCAACTTTTGAAAAATTGGTATACAACATTGGAATGCGGCGACTCAGAGATATTAAGTAAAGTTTTCATGAGGGGGAGTAAAATATATTGTATTCTTTTAGGAATATATATTATATGAAATATGTACTATTTTTCCTTCACTAGGGTTTTCTCCATTGAGTTCTTCCTAATAAGGTTTTAACGAGGCAGATTTCATATATATATATATATATATAGGGCGATTATTATAAATATTATAAAAATAAATAAATGTCCATTGTTTAGTGTCCTAAAAGCCATGTGTTAACCTTCATATTGTCCATATGTCTTGTAGTTATTCATGTTTGATGTTCATGTAAGACCACATCCTACTTGTCAGTTTGCCTATAAATAATGGCATTTAGTAGATCTTAAAATCACACACATTGGTGGGTTAATCCACATAAATTTTCATATTATTAAATTTTCATAGTTTTAGTTATTTTATAATTTTAGTTATTTTATTTTATTATTATATTATATTTTCTCCATATCTGTCGTGCTTGTTGTGCTCCTCAATTTCACAACATTACTATTATATTTGTAAAGAAACATAATTTCTTACTATTTTGTAATTCTACCTGTAAATTTTTATTTATATATAATAATTTCTTTCTATCCGTCGAAATGAATCTAATCCAATTGACATTTTACATATACTCATATAAATATATCTCAATCTAATTTTTTTTCTAATCTAAAATAGAGATAAAAGAGAGAGATGAGTGAGAGAGAGCTACAATTTAAAATTTAGGATATCTTAACCTAAATTTTTTCATGACCAAACCTACTAAAGCTAGTTCTTCAAAAGACACAGATATCTCATTCTCTAACAAATAAAATGAATAACTCATATATATATAATTTTGAATTTGAGAAGCACAATGGAACACATATGACAATAAAATATAATATAATATAATATCAAAATAAATAAATATTAAATAAATAAAACACAATATATAAATAAAACAAAATAAAACAAAATAAGAAATGAGAAAATTCTCAAATTTCTCCACTTTCTTCAATTTGTATTGAATTTGTCCAATGTGTGTAATTTTAAGATCCATCAAATGCCAATATTTATAAGTAAAGTGGAAAGTAGAATGTAGATTTACATGAACACTAAGCATGAATATTTATAAGGCACATGAACAACATAAAGGATGATACATGGTTTTTAGGATACTAAACCATAGGCATCTATTTATTATTATAATATTTATATATTTTTTTTCTTTTTTATGACCGAGTGATATGAAAGAATTCCAAACTTTAGATATAAAAACCTTTAAAATGGTCGGTTTTTTTTTTTTAATTTGAAATATCATTATTTGATCTTATATATAAATTAAATCCATTTCTATTTCATTTTCCTTTTGTTAGCTTGTCACCTTGATGTCTACAAAATAAAAAATATTTGGTCAATTCTATCAAAAGTTATTATAGCACTTGGTTATTTCTCATGGTTCAAGGGTTGAATTTTTCTATTAAAGATTTAGCTAGAAATATTTTTAAAAAATGAACAACTCAAATATATTATACAGTGCAACATTTGAAAGTCAAAAAGTAGAAACTTGAAAGTGGATCCATGATTGAAGAGACTAAAACTAAGTCTTAACATATTATAAATTAGAAAACGAAAAGTTAGGATAAGGTTGATTAATATACTCAAAATAAGTTTTCTGAAAATGATAATAATTGAGGGATTGAAAGTCATGAATCTTTGTTAGGGGCATAAGTGTCAATATGCCACCTTGTGTCCATCCCTTTTGACCTAGAAGAAAAAGTGTTCTACAAACTCTTTTCTCTTCTTATATGACAAAATAAAATTTTGTGATTCACTTTAAATTCCCATTTAAAATGGAATTAAAGTTGGAGTTGGAAAAAATAGGTTTAAATACAACACTTTGATCCTTGTTTTTCTTAATTTTGGTTTATTTTCCACTCTCGACTTTTAAAATATTCATTTTGATCATTTACTTTAATATTAAAAAAAATTGATTCATTTTGGTCCATACTTTCAAAATGTCAATATTGGTCATTGTACTGTTTCTAAAAAGTTACCATTTTGTTTCATTCATTTTCATTTCATTTTTCAGGGTTCAAAGGGTCACTTTTAAAAAGTATAAGAACTAAAATGAACCAAAATTGAAAATACAAATACCAAAATGATCATTTTAAAAGTATAGGAACCAAATTGACAAAACCAAAATTGAAAAAGTACAAAATCAAAGTGTATTTAAACCAAGAAAATAATTAAAAACAATATCTCTTAACTTTTTAAGAAAATATAACAACTTAGGTCTCGTTTGATAACCATTTAGTTTTTTGGTTTTAGTTTTTAAAAATAAGCCTATTTCCTATCCATTTCTTACAATAATTTGCATCTTTCTTAAGTACAATGGTTGAATTCTTAACCAAATTCCAAAAACAAAAATAATTTTTTAAAAGCTACTTTTTGTTAGTTTTTAAATTTTGATTTGGTTTTTTATACTAGAAGAAATTCGAGCTTCAATGTCAGTTTTAAACTGACAATAAAGGACTATAATGTCGGTTGGCAACCGACATTAAAGATAGTATTATTAAAGGTCTTTAATGTCGATTTCCTTTAATGTCGGTTTTAAACCGACATTAAAGGCATTCAGTAACACCAATATTGCAGCCTTCAATGTCGGTTGCAACCGACATTAAAGACTATTTTTTTAATTCTTAACCGACATTGAAGCCCGAATCTATCCCTTTTTTTTAATCCCGTTGCCATTTTTTTGGTCAAATAAGTTAAAAACAACATTATATGTCTCGTGTTGGGTTAGGAAATGTCTGTCATTGTTTTATATTAAAGAGTATAAAAAAATTGCATGGCGAGCTCATCAGTATTTATCTTCCACCTATGAATTTATCCACAAATAAGAATCAATATTTCCAATCCGTTACATAAACTCATCAATATTTATCTTTCACCTATGAATTTATCCACAAACAAGAATCACAATACCAGAACCAGACTTTCATAGAATACTCACACCAAAGCCATCATTTCTCTCATTCACAAATATCAAGTAGTTTGTTTGGGTAGGTGAGACCAGCCGATCGAGGGTTTGAGTTTGAGTTTTGGTAAAATGACAGAGCTGAGAGAAATGAAATTTAGGTCTTGCGAGAGGGAAATGAAAATTTTGATAAAATAAGAAAAATAATAATGGGAGGCCTTCAATATCGGTTTTAAACCGATATTGTAGGCCATCTTCAATGTCGATTTAAAATCGACATTGAAGATCCATTTTTTTCAACCGACATAATACATCCGATAATACTATTTTCAACTGACATTGAAACCCGAATTTCTTCTAGTGTTAAACCATTGACAGAGAAAGAAATTTGGAGGTAAAAGTAGTATATATAGACTTAATTTTAAAAAAACAAAAACAAAGAACCAAATGGTTACCAAACGGGGGCCTTAGTCTTTGAATTTTAGTTTGTAATTATTAAAAATCAATTTTTTTTTTTTTAGAATTTAATTATTTAAGATTAGTCGATAATTTAAATACTTTTTGCCAAAATAAGCATAATTTAATTGACATAGAACATACTATTGAGAGTTAGAGGTTCAATTCTCTCCTATTATTGTAATAATAATAATAATAATAATAAAAGGTAATTTTTTTAAATGACAAAACTATTGGAAATATTTTCAAATATAGCAAAATATCATTGTTTATCAGTTAAACACTAATAAACAACTTTCAGTGTTAGTGATAGTCACTAATAGACACACATTTTGCTATATTAGTAAACAAATTAGGTCATTTTCCTTTATTTGAAAACAACCTTAATAATAATAATAATTTAAATACTTTTCTAGAGAAAATAAATCTAAGTTTGTCAAAGGAGATTTCAGCTCCAAATCCTTGTGGTTGTTACATATAATTAAGGGTGAGCATAGTTCGATTCGGTTCCGTTTTGAGCAAAATCAAGAATCGAACTGAATAGATTGGTTTTCAGCACCTTGGAACTAGCCAAAACCAAATCTATTCGGTGTCGATTTTTAACTGAGGCGCCCTAATTTGGTTCAAGTCAATTCTATAAGGTTAAGAATCGAGTTTTTGTCCCTGCATGCTATCCCAACCATACAGCTCAAATAAAATACAAAAATAAGCAAAAAAATATTAAATATTTATCACTTCAATTTAAATATTACAACATTCATGGTCTTAAAAGTAATAAATATTAAATATTTAAAAATATGTATGAAAGTATACGAACATTGAGATGAAAATTAAAAAAAAAAAAAAAAAAAAAAAAAAAAAAAAAAAAAATTGTTGAAGCATTTTAGTATAGTATATTATCATATTTTGGGAATTGGGGTGGGGTCGTCCTCGTCTCCATTTAGTCAACATGGAAAAACTTCTCCCCACTTCCTCACCCATTTTTCGTCCAATTGGATATTCTCTATCCTTTTTAGGATATATCCCCGTAGGATAAATGAATATCTATGAAGATGAATGGAGGTGAAGGAAGATGTGGAGAGACAATGAATGTGTGTTCGTTAAAGACAAATGAGTTTTAAATACCTAGGGTTTTCTTTCCGAGCTAATGGACTTTAAATGGACTAGTGGTTATTTTTCTTAACTCTAATAAATAAAAATATATTTGTAATAATAGTAAAATAAGGAAAAAAAATCTAAAATTACATCACCTATTTAAAATATTTTCATATGATTAGTCAACCTTTGAATTTTTTCTAATTATCATTTTCGCTCTCCCTTGTCTTGTCTTATTGCACACTTTCTTCTTTCCTTTTTTATTTTTATTTTCTTTATTTTCTTTTGTTTTTGCTTCTTTCATTTTTTTTCCTTTTTTTTATTTTCTTTCATTTCTGTTTGTTTTCCTTTTTTTCTTTTTTATTTTCTTTTCTTCCTCCAGTTTTTTCTTCTTCCTTTTCTTTTTTCTTTTTTTTTTCATTCATTTCTCCGATTTTTTCTTCTTCCCTTCCTTTTTTATATTTTTTATTTTCTTTTCTTTCTCCGATTTTTGCTTCTTCCTCTTTTTTTTTTTTAATTTTCTTTCCTTTCTCCAGTTTTTGCTTCCTCTCTTTCTTTCTTTCTTTTTTTAATTTTTTTTCTTTACCCGATATTTACTTCTCTTTTTTTTTTTTCTTTTAATAAGAATTACGAGGCTGAGATTTGTACCCAAGAGTCGAAAATATCCAATTCATAAGTGACTTAATCCCAACAAGTCAATCATCAAATTTTATTATTATAACAAAATATTAAATATAAATATCAAATGAAAATGAGTTGGAAAGAAACTACTTTTTTTAGTCCACAAATTTGCACCATTTTTAGAAACATTTCTTAAAAGTTTGAAATAAGAAACGAGAATGGTTATTAAACAAGTTTATTTCTCAAAAATTGAGAAATTAAATGATATCAAATAGGTCAGTAGTTTTTTTTTCTTTTTATAGGACTTTAAGACTATGATGTCTATCAGAAATAAACATGAAAAAAGGGCATAAATGACCCAAAATAAAGGGCTCAAATTGAAATATTTGTTTATTTGTGCATTAATAATAACAAATATTAGTGATATTAGTAATAGAACTTAGATAGATATCAATCATATACATATATTAGTGATATCAAATTTAGGTAGTTATCAGTGGTAGAAGTCTATTAGTGATAAAAGTCTATTATTGATAATCATGATAAAACTTTCTCAATTATAGCCATAGATAGCTTTGAGTGTTAGCCTTTCAAATTTGATAGTTACTAATGAAACTCTATCAATGATAGTCATTAATATATTTTTTTATCATTAACAGCTTAATATTTGATGATTTTTTCAACAATTAATATCTACTTATAAAAGTCTATTATTGATAGCCAACTTAGTGAATTTAATTAATAAAGTTGAATCTCAAACTAAAGTATAAGTTGAATGCCTAGAAGTTATCATTAATAGCATGTTATCAGTGATAGATGCTATCAATTATGACATGTTATTTGATGATAAAAAGGAATGACAGAAGTTATCTGTGATAGCATATTATCAATGATAGAAATTATTACCAATAACTATGATATAATTGATATTACTACAAGAAAAAGGAGCTCCCCCGACGCCTAAATCAGTCATCGGGAGATAGGGTCTCTCCCAAAGACGTAATAGACCGTCAGGAGTTCCTAACGATGTAAAGGCCCATCAGGAGTTCCTAGGAACTCCCTGACGAGTAAAGAAGCGCGTAAAGAGATAGAGGCATCTCTCGATGCCTTTTTTACTCATCGAAAGTTCAAGGAAATCCCAACGGATCTCCCGACGCCCGTCGAGCGGCGTCGGGAGATCCCATCTGGTAAAAATCAGATCTTCCCCTTCCCATTCCCCTTCTTCTCCATTACTCAAATTTTTAAACCTAGCCACCGACGCCCTTTCCCCTTCCCCTTCCCCTTTGCGCCGCCACCGCCTTCTTCCCTTTCCCCTTCTCCCTTCGCCACTGCCTTCTTCCTTCCCCTTCCCCCTTCGTCGCAGATTTCTTCCCCTTCCCCCTTCGCACTGCCACCCCCCGCTTCTCTTTCCCTTCCCCTTCTTCCCCATTAACCCAAACTAAAAATCCCTTCTCTTCGCATCTCTTCTCTATTTCCTTCATTGTTCATTTCCTTGTCTTCATCATTCCATTTCTTGTCGTCTGCCGCTCCGGTGTCCTTCGCAAGCTTTCAACAGGTTCACTCACATCCTTTTCATTTCCTTTCTCTTATTTTGCAAATTCAAATCATTGTTTAATTTCTCATGAATTTGAAATCCGATTAATCTTTGAAATCCGATTACTATTGCTTTGATTTATTGTCATTTAGCATCCATCTCATTTGTTGTTCTTTAAATTAAATTTAATATTTCTAGCATATGGGTTTTTTCCTTCCTTATTGCAGTAATTGATATTTATCCATTTCATTACGTTACAATTTCTGCAATTTAGTGGATTGTGGATGTTATTGTGAATTGTGAAATATGGATGATATTATGGATGTTATTGTGAATTATGGATTGTGGATTGTGGATATTTTTGTGAATTGCGGATTATGGATGTTACAATTTCTGCAATTTGGTGGATTGAGTCTTTTTTTTTTCCTTTTAATTCTTAAGTTAGGGATTTAGTGACTTGCTTGACTAAAACTAATTAAAAATATATTTCAAATTTAGTATGATGTTTGTGAGATATTTGAAGGAAATCAGACATGAGGATTTCTATAAGCAGTGGAAGGATCGTTCCAAATTCCATTCGATATTGCACATACACAATTATAGTACAAAAAGCGAAAACTAACAAGTCATGCAACAACTAGAAATTACAACATGTTGATAAGATAATTAAGGGATAGAATATACCTTTGATGACTCATTCTTCAAACTCCCTCGATCACTCCAATGCATCCAAGAACAGCACCTCAGGCCTCGAACACAATGACCGGAACAACAGCACGATCACAACAAACACGAACACAGCGAACTCAACGATCACAAACCTAACGAACAGCCTCCAGAACCTCGATATCAATCAAGTTGAGTGAGAACACCACCACAATGGTTACCTTGGTATTCTTAGTGTGAGAATCCAAGAGTTATGGGCTCTGTATGATCTTGGTTAAAGGAAGGGACTGGAGGAACAACAATCGTGTAGACGATTGAGCAAGTGGGAGATGACACAGTCTATCATATAGACGATGTGCTCAATCGTGTAGAAGATGGCAGCCTATCGTATATACAATACCATGCGATCATTTAGCTACAACCAGCTGAATGAACTATCGTATAGTTAAACTCCACGATCATTTAGTCTCTCTAATGCTATCGCTTAGTGAAACAATTTCACTTGATAGCTTTACCATGAGATTCTTTCTTAATCAAGTAACTTCCATTTTTAGGAAAACATTTTTCCTTTTATCTCACGGTTACCATAAAACCACAAATAACCTCCCACTCACTTGGTTATTAGAGAAAAAGAGATAATTATCAAATAATTAATATTATTATAAATAAATATGATAACCAACTTACCATAATATATTTATAACCTATAGTTTTAATATTTTATCTCATGAAACATATAAACCAAGTTCTTTTTCTTTCTTATAGTACTTAATGTAAATCATATTTACATTAATCCTCCATTTGATGTATCTCATACATCATACCAATTATATCATATATAATTGAATTTCCTCTTGTCAATTTGAACATTTCAAATCAACCCCAAGAACTGATTCTCAACTTCAATCCATTGAGCTACCAAGGGAACCTTATGGACCTGTAGATTGAAGCTCCAACGGTACGTGAATAACTGACTAAACTTTTTAGTCACGGGATCCACCATCCGTTAACTACCGGGCACTCCACTAAAGATCGACAGCTGCACTCTTCTCATTACAGATATATTTTGTGTCTATATCAACCAATCAACAGTGCAATAACCCTTCACAAATCGCTTGTAAGTATAGCTGGACCAATTTACCGTTTTGCCCCTGTAGTTACATCTAACTCCTTAAGTGCCACTGATCCTTCTAATGAACATAAGTCATAGTCCTACTATGACTGAGTCCTCTCTTCCAAAGAGAAGTTGTGGCTACTATGTTCAAGACCCGTAATCATCCCTTAAGGGAGCAATCTATCTACTTACCCCTGCTTCGGGGAATGAGTGAATTTTTTCTTGTGTAACTGAGTTTTCAGCTCCCCAATCAGACAAATCCTCAAAAAGGTAAGCTTGTTGAGATGGCAATTTGGCCACTCTCACCCATACTAATCAAAGAACTGCCCTCAAAGGTAGGAATTCTCAAAACACTTAGGATTAAGGTCATGTCACCTATAGTCATTTAGGTGAGATGTAAGTCTCAAGTATCAACAGCGTTATATAAAGAGATGAATCATCTCGTGACCTGGTCTTATACAAACTCTTTGTATAGGACACACTCGCTCGCATGTCTCCATATGAATGGTCAGGATCAACTATCTATAGTAGTTCGCAACACTTGTAAACCTCTACAAAGCGGGTCGTATCTATAGTGTCGCTAGGATCAGGTATCCCTCCTTAATCCTTATACTGCATACCTTTTTAGGTTATCACTTAACACATGATCCACTTGTATATCTCATATGCATGCTTAAGTTTACATACAATAACCATAGAGCTTTGTTTATTGGATGTGAGTAAATGCAAAATAAAATAACTCTTATTTTATTCATAACAATGTGTACAATGTTTACAAACTACAAAACTCCAGGAGAATTAAGACACCAATCCCAACAATATTGACACATGTATAAGTAAAATGATATATCATAAGTGTTCACCTTTGTTAATTCAAATAACTTAATGAAGGAAGAAATCTATACGCCTAAAAACACTTTGGTTTTCAAACCACATGCAGCGTACACATTTAAAGATAAGAAAGGACCTATACTTGATATAGGTAGATAACGGATTTGTAAAACCACATGCAGCGTACATATTAACTAATAGTGAACAGATTTCGTTTTGTAGGTATTTAAAATCAGTGAAATTTTCAGATCGATTTTGTTTAACATATCACGATGTGTGAATGATAAAGATGGAAAAATATAGGGGCTGAAAATATACGACTGTCATGTGTTGCTTCATAGACTACTTCATATTGGTATTGGAGCATACCTACCAAAGAACGTATCCACTGCTATTATTGAATTGTTTACATTCTTTCGCGACTTATGCGTAAAAACAATACGTGTAAGTGATTTGAACAGACTACAAGCAGACATCATAGTCATACTTTGTAAGTTAGAGAAAATATTTCCGCCTGCCTTCTTCTATGTAATGGTACACCTTGTTATTTATCTACCATATAAAACCAAGGTGGTGGGTCCAGTTAGTTACAGTTAGATGTATCCTATTGAAAGACTTTTACGAACATTAAAACAATTTGTACGGAACAAAGTACGTTCTGAGGGGTCTACAGTGGAAGCATATGCAATGAATGAATCATGGAACTTCTGCTTGTGATATCTAAGTGGGATTGAAACGAGATTCAATAGAGATGAACGAAATGATGATAACATTCTCGATCATGAGATATTTGATGAATTTGAATTATTTAGGCAGAGGATACGACCATTAGGGGCGTTAACTTTACAGACACTATTAGTGGAGGAAAAGTGTATCGCACATTGGTACATTCTCAACAATTGTAAAGAAATAACAGACTATCACAAGTACGTTTCAAACTTTATAAATTTCTAAGTTCTAAGATAAATCCTTTGATATAACTTTCAAATGATCAATATTCTAGGCAACACTTGAGGTTAATTCGTTGTGAAGCTCAAAGCGCCTCTGACTTATATATAGGACATCAACACAAATTTTTCGATTGGTTCAAATCTCAAGTATACATAGTATTAGAAGTTGAGAAATGATTCATTTTCTATAGTAATTTTTAATGTATAATTAATTATCAAGTTCTACAACGGTGCGAGAGAGAAGATATCTCTGATGATTTCTTTTCACTTGCAATGGGACCTTCGTCTGAGGTGCGCTCTTACAATGAATGCATTGTTATTGGGGTATGATTTCACACTGTAGAGCGTGATAATCGTCGAGCTACACAAAATAGTGGAGTTCTAGTGGCCGAGGAGATTAATGGGAAGGGAAGTGTGGATAACAATTTCTACGGTGTTGTAGACGAAGTATTAGATTTCCAATATGCGAACAGAAGACGTGTTTTTTTGTTCAAGTGTAGATGGATTGACACGGATAACAACAAAAGTAATATGACACATGTGGATTTTGGATACAAATCGATCAATACATCACGTTTTTGGTATGTCGATGAGCTTTTCATCTTTACTATCCAAGCACAACAAGTTTTTTACATTGATGACATAAAATATAGTAGTAATTGGAAAGTTGTTCAAGTAGTCCAAAATAAGCGAACATGGGATGTACCGGAAGTGGATGATGTTGAAAATGCTCAACTAGATTTACTAAAAATTGTTGATGGAATCCGAGTGGATGATATCATTGAAGAGATTACTTTATGCAGAGTCGATGTTGATCCTATAGTTTTGGAAAGACCAATTATTCGACATGGCGATGATGACTTCATAAACGATGATGATGAACAATTATCTCCCAATAACAATTCAAGTGCTGATGAATAATTTGATTTAGATGACAATGATGAGTAATCATGTATCTACTCAATTCTCTTTCTCTGTTTACACGTATTTCATATTAATTTAATACTGTTTTGTCTTTTTTGTGTTTGTATAGATACGATATCAACCCCTAATAGGCAATAGAAGTTGATGAAGAATTCCAGGAGCAAGTGATATATCTAGGCACAATGAGATCTTCTATGGGTGACACTTCAGGTTAGTATATTTTGAAATATATTCTGTTAACTGAAATACATCGTAAACTGTTTTAAATTTATTATTCCTCAGATAGTAGCTCAGTATCCACTCGAAGGTATCGCGAGCATTCACGGAACATTGAGTTGGAAAAATACGTCCAAAAACATGGCAGAATTACAATCGTGATAAATTAGGGGGAGACGAAGCCGATTTCTCAACATTCGGTACGATTTAGTAATACGATTGGTGTCGCCGTGAGATCTGCATTTTCAATACAATGTCGTACTTTTGCTGAAGATCCAAACAAGTTTATAGAATTGCCTAAGAGTCAATTGTTGGCAAGTTATAAGTTTATTCTTTTAGAGTCAATAGTAGACTAAGAGTCATGAACATCATATATGTTAATTCTTCCTTTATTCTTTTGTAGCCTCATTTCATGCTTGATCTATCCAATCAACGACTTAACCATTTTATAGAACATAAAAATCAAAACTCCTTCAAAAAATTTAGAGCAGATTTGCACAGACATTACAGGAAATGTGGAGATCCTCAGCAAGCATGTGCCAACTTGCCTAGCTAGGTTAAAAATAGACTAGAAGATTGGTATTTTTTGTGTGACCGCTTCGAGAGTGAAGCGTTTTAGGTTAGAATAATTTAGAGCATATATCATTTACTGCATTTACTATTATAGAGTATTTTTTTTTTTTTTTTTTTTTGTTGAAATGTAGGAAATTTCGGAGACGAACAGAAGAATAAAGAGAAATTATCATTCGACCACGTAAGCGGATCGAAGTCGTTCCTACAAATTAAAGCAAAGTTGCAGGCAAAGGATGGTCGAGAAATAGGACTTGTCGACCTATTTAGGGAAACACTCTCAAGGTGGCAAGTTCGTGAACGAGGTAGCTGAAAATGCACATATAACATTTTTTTGTTTTACTTTTGCGTTGTTTTTTATTTCTAACTTTAGTCACTCACATATAATTAATATGTCCAAAATCAAATGTTAGAACTGCAATCCAACCTCACTCTAGAAGGTTTTCAACCACTAACAGGGGATGAAATTTATTAGACGATTTTGGATAGACGACCTGGATATTCAAAAGGCCTAGGTTTGGGCCCTAAACCTAAGTTAAGAAGGGGTAGCAGCTCATCGTGTTCGTCATCTACTCAAGGAACGGAGAGGGAGGTGGGAGAATTGAGAGCCAATTTCGAACAGTCTCAGTCGAGGATTAAGGAACTTGAAGACGTTTAGAAACAAATGAAAGAGGATCATGCAAGATAAATGGAAGAAATAAAAAAAATGATTGAAGACATGATACGATCACAGAGAGGAGACCTATCGAATTAGGTATGATTACTTCATTATTTAGTTGTCTAATATGTTGTTATCTTGCAATTATGGTAGCAAAGTAGTTATGTCTTAGTAGCTTTATGATAAAGAATTATTGGCTATCCTGCAGTTATAGTAGCCAAACAACTGAATTTTGATGTGTTTTTTGTCGTTATGTCGTTTTTATGTGTTTATCATCGTTTTGGAGTTGAATTTGTCGTTATGTCGTGATTTCGTTTTTGTGGGGGGTGGATAGAGTTCGGTTATAATCGTTTTGGAGTTGAATTTGTAGGTTTTTGTGTGTTTTTTTATGTTTGTCGTGGGGGGTGGGTAGAGTTTGATTATACTTTTTTTCTCGTTTTGTCGTTGAACTTGTAGTTTTTGTATGTTTATGAATGTTTATGAAGTTGGAATGTGTTGTGGGGGTGGGTTGAGTTTGGTTTAGATTGTTTTTGGGAGAAAGTTTGAGTTTTATATGTGTTCGTTCTTGTTTATGATGTTTTTGTGTGTTTATGAATGTTTATGAATTTCGAATGTTTTGTGGGGGGTGGGTCGAGTTTGGTTTAGATTGTTTTGGGGGAGAAATATTGAGTTTTATTTGTGTTCGTTCTACTTTATGAAGTTTGAATATGTTGTAGGGGTGGGTAGAGTTCGGTTATAATCGTTTTGGAGTTGAACTTGTAGGTTTTCATGTGTTTTTCTATGTTTATGAGCGTCGGGAATGTCATGGGAGGCGGGTAGAGTTTGATTATACTCGTTTTGCTTGTTTTGTCATTGAACTTGGAGTGTATGTGTGTTTATGAATGTTTGTGAATGTTTATGAATGTTTATGAATGTTTATGAAGTTCAAATGTGATGTGGCGAGTTTGGTTTAGATTGTTTTAGGGAGAAAGTTTGAGTTTTATGTGTATTCATTCTTCTTTATGAAGTTTGAATATGTTGTGGGGGTAGGTAGAGTTTGGTTATAATCATTTTGGAGTTGAATTTGTAGGTTTTCGTGTGTTTTTTTATGTTTATAAGCGTCGGGAATGTCGTGGAGGTGGGTAGAGTTTGATTATACTCGTTTTGCTCGTTTTGTCATTGAACTTGGAGTTTTTGTATTTATGAATGTTTATGAAGTTTGAATGTGTTGTGAGAGGTGGGTCGAGTTTGGTTTAGAATGTTTTAGAGAGAAAGTTTGAGTTTTATGTGTGTTCATTCTTGTTTATGAAGTTTGAATATGTTGTGGGGGTGGGTAGAGTTCGATTATACTCGTTTTACTTGTTTTGTCATTGAACTTAGAGTTTTTGTGTGTTTATGAATGTTTATGAAGTTCAAATGTGTTGTTGTTGGGAGGGGGGAGGAGGGGTTGAGTTTGGCTTAGATTGTTTTGGAGAGAAAGTTTGAGTTTTATGTTTCTGTTTATGAGTTTGGTTTAGATTGTTTATTTATGAAGTTTGGTTGGATGATTATGACATTTGTGAATGTTTTTGTTTATGAAGTTTGAACGTGTTGTGGATGTTTAAAGATTATGACATTTGAATTTTTTTATTTTATTGTAGGATAGTATTCGGAGATGAGGTTGGACGATTATTCAAGATGTTGTGTTTTAGGTTTTGCTTTCTTTTCTGTATTTATTAGCGTTGTTTTCATTTTATTTCTTCCATGTATTTCTGAAAACAAATTTCTTTTATTTAGTATCGACTTTGTTTTATTGTAAGATCTTGTAACTTTTCATATATTTGTTACAGTATGGACTTCGTTTTCTTTGTTTTATTTATTATGTAAATCTATTTAAGTTGGTTAATGATGTTTTACAGGTTATTCAGATCAAATTTAAAAAAATTACAAATTATGAATTAAAAAATTTAAAAGCTAATATTCAACCAATGAAGGAACTCCTCACGCATAGAATAGTGCGTTAGGAGTCTCCATAACTCCCAAAAAATAAAACAAACCGTCGACGCATAAAATAGGGCGTCGAGAGTCGACAACTCCCGACGCCCTGTTTTATGGGTCGGGAGATCCTCTCCTGACGAATTTTTCCCGACCAAACTCCCGACGATGAATCTGTTATCGGGAGAAGATCTTCTGTTACAATTTTCACCCTTTCCCGACGATTTGGGGCGTCGGGAGAAGTGCGATTTCTTGTAGTGTATCGATGATATCAGTGATAGAACTTAGATGATATCTATATATCGATGATATTAATAATATAAAAGTCAATTCTATTTGATGAAAGTCTATCATTGATAGCTACTGCTAAAAGTTATCGGTGATAACCACTTATTAAAGCTATCAATGATAGTCATAACTATCAGTAATATTCGTATATCAATGATATGACTTAGGTATATATCAATAAAATGAATGATATTAATGATATTGGCGATATGAGTCAGTAAATATTAGAGATAATCACTTATAGATCTCTTATTGATAGACTTCTATCACTTATAGCTTTAAATGTTAATATTTCAAAGATGATAGTTTCTTTTCAAAAGTCGATAACTACTTATAAAAGTCTATGATTGATATCCACTGATAGCCTTAAGTGTTAATATTTTAAGTTTGATTACAATTAATCAAAGAATATCAATGATAGCCATTGATAACTGATAGCAAATTGAAAGGTGATATTTCAAGTATTACTATTTTAAAGTTGTTCTCAAATTGAAAGCTATCACTGATAGCAGCTATTAATGCAATTGATAGTAGCTATCAGTGGTTATCATAAATAGCTACTATCAGTGGCTATCACTGATAGCTACTATCATTTGCTATCATTGATAGCTGCTATCAGTGATATCCGATACTAATTTTGTATTATATCCCTAATATGTTTATCCTTGTTCTATATTTTTAATTATTTTGGGTCTGATTGTTATTTGTGCAATCAGTCCTAAATAAAAATATAAAACAACAAGTCTATTTTTTTAAAATATTTAAAACTAAAAGTTGAAGACAAAAAACCAATTGGTTATTACACAACCTCTTAATCTTATTTTATTTTTTTGAACAACTATTGCATGTGATTCACTTGACACAATCATAATTTAATGATAGTAAAAAGTAGCTAAGTTTGATATAGATAATAAATATCAATAATAACTTTTTTTTAGTTCAATAAATAAAATATTGAAATATTAAGACCCTATTTAACAATCATTTGATTTTTTTACTCTTTTTATTGTTTTGTTTTAAAAAATTTAGTCTATAAATACTCCTTCTACCTCTAAATTTTTTCACTTTGTTATCTACTTCTTACAAATGAAAACAAAAAAAAAAAGTAGTTATTAAAAACTTATATTTGTTTTTGGAATTTAGCTAAAAATTGAACTATTTTACTTAAGAAAGATGCAAAGTTTGGTAAAAATATAGAAAAAATAGGCTTCATTTTCAAAAACCAAAAATAAAAAATCATATGGTT
This sequence comes from Benincasa hispida, assembly GCF_027475165.1. NCBI lineage: Eukaryota > Viridiplantae > Streptophyta > Magnoliopsida > Cucurbitales > Cucurbitaceae > Benincasa > Benincasa hispida. Next base: position 31,483,047 of record NC_143484.1, on the reverse strand, counting down.
ATCAAATTGGATCTAAAAGAGTCGAATATAGTAGTTGGTGTCTTTATTCATGCTTCAATTGATAGATATCAAATAATAATTATTCGATAATTTATAATTAATCAATAGAAATTAATATTTTTTATTATAAATTAATTACACAATTAAAAAATACTAGTCAAATTAAAATATTTTTATTTTGACTTTTCTAAAATACATTCTTCAATGGTGAAAGACTACAAAAGCTTAATCTCTCTTCTATATTTAGATATCTCATCCATATATAAAATAAAGTGAATTATATATCCAAACTTTTCTTTCTAATGAAAAAGTGAACATGAAAATTTTCAAACTCTAAATGTGAACTTTATTTAATTCAACCCAATATTTTAAAATTGAGTCATTATTAGTTGACTATAACTATTTCTTGCAGTCCTAATAATTATAAGAAAAATATTAAATCAAGTTTATTTAAAGTTATTATTATACTTGTTATATATCATAGATCAAGTGTGAATATTTTTTTAAAAAAAAATAGCTAGAAAGGACATTTTAGTTCTTTTAAAAAAATAATAGAAATGAATGCTTCAATTTTCAAAAATATATTACATAAATAGGTTATTTAGAAGTCAAAAGGAGAACATTGAAAATTATTCTATAATTGAGAGACCAAATCTAATTTTTTTCAAATTATAAAGAGAATGAAAAGTTATAAGAGGATCAATAAATATACTTAGAATAAGTCTCTGAATTAATAATTTAATAATGAGTACTTGTCAGGGGCATAAGTGACAATATGCCCACTTGACATCATTCCTTTGACCTAAAAAAAGAGGGCCTTAAATAATCTCCTCTTCTTCCTCTCATAAGGATGATAACTTTCTTTGGAGGTCTACCTCAAATCTCCATTTAAGGGGGAAAAAAAACTGGATCCTTTAAATTATTAAGAAAGAATATTAATAATTTTCATTTGGAAAATTATTGTTTAGAGACTAGTTAACAATATAAATACTTCCTCTAGAGAAAAAAATAACTTAATGAAAGATAAAAGTTCTTGTTAGCTATCCTAGATAGTTACGGAGAATTTCAAGTATAGTTGAGTGAATAAGATATTGTTAAATAAGAAAATTTCGACCAATCACAAATCAACACGTCATTTTTTAAATTAATGATAAAAACTACAAATGATTAAATTTGGGGTTGATTAAAAGTTGACGTGCGTCTCAAATTAAAATTGAAGACAAAAGTTGACATATCTTGATGAGACGACCTATTTTTGTCATGACCGTTGGATCAAATAAATTAATTCGATCCAATTTAGTATTAATATTTGGATCTAGTTCAATTGAGCTAAAAAAATAGACTTAATTTGGCCCAAATATTAACAAAGCTCAAATTCACTTAACTGGGTCCATGGACAAACCAAGTCCAAACCCACATGACCTCATGAGAACTAGGGATGGCACCAGGGTCGAGGCAGGGTGAGGATGCATTCCCCATCCCCTTTCCAGTGGGAATTTTTAATCTCCGTCTCTGCCACATTCCCTGTTTTGGGAGTCAGGATCGGGGTCGGGAATCCCCGTTCGAGGATTCAGGTCTCCGCGGGAAAAAATTCTCACTTTTTATTTTATTATTTTTATTATTTAAAATTACCTAAATTTAATATTTATATTGAAATTGTAAATTTTATTTAGAAAATTAGTAGGAAAATTATTTCAAATGGTAAAATTGTTGAAAATATTTACAAGATATAGTAAAATTTTAGAACTACCAATGATAAAAGTTGATAGACACTGATAGACTTCTATAAGTGTCTATCAATATCACTAATAGATATTGATAGAATCAGCATCTATCATTCATAGTTATAAAATTTTGTTATATTTTGTAAATATTTTGATTCATTTTTCTATGTTTAAAAACAACTCAAATTAGAATTATTGTTACATCTAGTTGTTTAAATTAAACATGCATATTTTGTTATTATAAATTAATACAAATTAAATTTATTATATTAGATTTTTAAAATTAAAAAAAAAAAATGAAACATACCGTTTCAGTAATTATAATTATAATAATAATAATAATTATTAATTAAAAAAATTGGGACAAGGATGGGGATCGGGTTCAGGGACGGGGTGGGGTCCCTGACTAGGGACTCGATTTAAATCCCCAATTTGACTCCTGTCCCCAGTCAAACCGGGATTCCCCGACTCAATTCTGACCTCGTGGGGAATTTTGTCACCTCTAATGAAAACGGTATAAATAGAGAAACATTTGAGTGATTTAGAAATTTAAGACTCCAAATAACTTAGAGAGAATTTTTCCAACAATTAGAAGACTTTCTAAACTCCTAAAACTGAAACGCTCTTTGAAGACACAAGTCCTCTAAAGATACAAACATTCTTCTTAAGTCCTCTAAAGATACACACATTCTTCCAAGACTTTAATTTAAAAAACATTCACATGTTCGCCTCTTCAAATCCAAATGTATGCATTCAATAGAGAGAATCAGATGATCAAATATAAAAGATTGAACCATGTCTACACAAATCTACATAAACACAAATTCAACTCCACAAAACACATTTTTCTAGAAATCTCATGCAAACTCGCATATCTCTATAAATTGGGGAGAAAAGTGAAAATCTCATAAATAGTAATGATTTTATTTATTTTTCATGAAATTTGTTCAAACTCGTCTCCTCTACTTAATTTTCAGTTACATCATTTGAAAGAAGTGTGATAATTTTTCTTGCTATTTTAGTGAGATTTTTTAAGAAACCTAATTTTATTTAGGTGATAATGTGTTAATCTTAAATAAAATCAAGTGATAATATATCTAATTCACTAATAAAGTATTAAAATTGATTCATTGGTAAAAGTTTAGAAATAAATAAATATAATTATTAATTTAGGGTTTCAGTCATAATCGAGATATATATTTTGTTTGAGCCTCACATTTGATATCTTCTCAATCTACATTTAACTTATGATGGGCTACAAAGAAGAGTCAATCTTTATATATAGCAAAATAATAGTTATACAATAAAGAGGGCTATTTGAATTGCACGTGAGACATTTTATAGCATACACTAATTTAGGAACCATATTCAAACCAATGATGTGTCCATATTCATTTTCAAACATTCCTTTGGTGGGATAATCTAGGGAACCTAAAATAGATATACTCTTCCAATGTATTTATTATTGATATTTAATTTTTGTAAGGATTCCCAAGCTCTTATTCTCTATATTATCCTAAAACTGGCACAAAGACAAGAATTATTGAGAAATTTTTTTAGGGTAATTAGATGAAAAATTCAATTAAGATAATGCATCATCTTGTTGTGGATTTTTAATATAATATTGGTTAAAATATCATTTTGGTCATTGTATTTTTAGACTTATTCAACGGGTAGTCCTTATACTTTTAGATTGCAAATTTTAGTGTATATACTTTCAAGAGAAATTATCACAAATAGAAAAAATATCAAACTATTTACAGAAATAACAAAAAAAATACTGATAGACATCAATAGACTTCTCGTCTATCAGTGATTAACTTCTATCAGTTTTTATCACTGATAGACGCTTATGGACTTCTACCGGTCTCTATCAAAGAAGATTAAAATTTTATTATTTTGTGTAAATAGTTTTCTTTTTTTTTTGAAAACCCCCCTTTCAATATAAATCTTAAATTTAGTCTCTATTACTAGTTATTATTGTGTTTTTATTTAAATTTTACTTATTGACATTTTCACCCTAACTTTTGGAAACATCTTTATATATTCTATTATCTTACATGAGAATTATTATTATTGTTATTTATTTATTTTATATAAAAATTAACTTCAATGAACCACATTTAAGATTTGTTTAAAGTACTACATGAACTGAAATTAAATTTGATAATTAAAAATATAAAAACTAAAATTGAACAAATTTCAAAATATAGAAATCAAAAATGATATTTTAATTAACATATAATATTCAATGGAAAAAAGTTTAGGAAAAAAAAACGTTCACCCTCCCTTCTTACGAATGGTTAAAAAAATTATTGTTTGAGAGATCTAAAAATATGAAGGGTTCATATTATAATAATGAACAATTTTTAAATTAGTCTAAGAGTTCAAATATGTTAAAATTGTTTGGTAAGGCTAGGTTCATGATTGTTTCAAAATAAACGTTTAGTCAAAGCCAAATGTATGTCATGTTCATTAATCTAAAAACTAATGTAAACATTTTAAATTCTTGCGATTTTAGAACATTTTCATTTTAGTCTTTAATTTTTTTTAAAGGTTTGTTCACGTTTTAAGCAAAGTTTAAAATGTTGATATTAACGATTTTAATTTTACACATGCCGTGAAATATTGATAAAATAATGATGTTGAATGGATATGGTGGGAAAAGTTATAAAAAATCAAAGAAATTATTTAAATTAATAAATAAATATTTTATAATTTTTAAATCGGTTAAAATGGTTGTTATTTATATAATTATATTTACATTATGTTAGGGATTTCTTTTCTTTCTTTTTTCCTTTTTATGTTTTATGGATTTCATGGAAATGTCAATTTACCTTTTATTTGGATGTCAAATCTATAAAAATGTGAAAATGTCCCATGTCCACAAATATTTAAGCCTCATTTAGTAACTATTTTATTTTTTATTTTTGTTTTTGAAAATTAAGCCTATGGTCACTAGTTCCACCTCCAAATTTCTTCATTTGTTATCTACTTTTCATCATTGGTTTAAAAAACCAAGCCAAATTATGAAAACTAAAAAAAAAAAAACTTTCAAAAAATTGTTTTTATTTTTTGAAGTTGGCTAAGAATTCAACCATTATACTCAAGAAAGATGCAAATATTTATAAGAAATGTGGATGAAATAGGGTTAACTTAAAAAAAAAAAAAAAAAAAAAAAAAAAAAAAAAAAAAAAAAAAAAACTAAGTGATTAACAAAGGAGACTTAATACCATGATTCTAGATAGTAAAACAAAAACAGAAAACAATGAGAAAAAATAATAAAAATAGGGTAATAGTCTCCATTCCTTCTTTCTTAAGAAAACACATGCAAAATCTTCTAAATAACAAAGAGAAAATATCAATTTACACCTCTAAACTTTGGAGGTTGTATCAATTTAAACATTCAATAAATAATTATATGAATTTAAACTCCGAGCTTTCTTAACTATATTCAATTTACGCCCTTCATTATATTTTGTTTGGATAAATATTGTGTAAAACTTGGAATTTTATCGATTAAAACCTTAAACTTCCATAAGCAAATAAATTTATATTTTCGATTAAGATTTCATTTAAAATCATTCATGCATTAGTTCTAATCACCCATTTTATTAATTCGACATTTGAAAAAGTTTACAATGTGTAAAAATTAAATGCACTACAAGAAAACACCCATTTTTCGACGCTTCAAATCACCGTGAAATGGTAAAAGACGCGTCAGGAGACCCACTCCAGACAACAGAACTATCATTGGAGTTTGGTCGAGATATGTCCATCAGGAATACAATTCTCGATGCAAAAATACATGCTATCACTCCTAAAGCATGTATAAACATCGTTGGGAGTGCTTCGAGCTCCCAATGACCTGGGAGTTTAATTTCAAAAATTTAAAATCTAAATTTAAACTCTCAAAGACTTACCAGTCGTCGGGAGATATAGACACTCCCAATATTTTTCGTCGGGAGAGTCATTTTTTTATTTTTTTTAATTTGATCTGAATAACCTATATAACATTATTAAGCAACTCAAAAATATTCACATAACAAATAAACAAAACAAACAAACAAAGTTCATAGTATTCTTTATTACACAAAATAGAGAAAGTTGGCAAAATGGTTTACAAAAGAAATATGTCTTCACAAATACATAAAAGAAAGAATATGAAAACAATGACTCCAACACAGCATCTCCAACAACATTTCCAACATCATCTCCAAATAGCATCCTACAAGAAAATAAAAATCAAAAGATGAATCCTACAAATCCGACAAAACAAAGAAAATCCTACAATCCTACAACATCATATCATGTCAGAAGAGTCTTCTTCTGATACAAACAATTGCTTTAATATCGGTATTAATGGAAAATGACGTAATACCTTATGTGGTATTTTTTTACCTTTGCCATCATTAACTTTGTACCGAGACTCACCACAAATGGGGCATTATTGCAAATCTGTAAATTTTTTCCAGTATAATACACAATCATATTTGCACGCATGAATAGGCTCATAACCTAGGCCTAAGTCACGCAATTTTCGCTTAGCTTCATAAAAGGATGTAGGTATAGTGGTGTCGGCTAGAAACATTGCTTTTAACAATTCTAGCAGCATGCCAAACAATTTGTTACTTTAGCCATTGAAAACTCTGATATGCATCAACTTCATTAAAAAGTTCAAGGACGAAAATTGTGAAAAACTAGAGTATAGTTCATTATGTGCTTCGGTCATTAAAACCTCAAATAAGTTCATGATATCTCTTTCTTGACCATTAGAGGACAAGTTCTCTCAATCCCTTCTTCATTTGCGTCTTCGTTTTCAATTGGAACTTGTAGATCGTTTATAAGATTCAACATTTCATTCTTCTTCAACGACATTACCTTCTATATTATTTGCTTTAACGTTGTGTATTGAATGAGTTGTATAATTTTTAAAACTTCTAGACTGGCTCCCTATGATATACTCATTCATAGTATGAGAGAGATATTCCATATGTAATAGATGTTTCTCCACAATATCTAATTTTCCCCACATTTAATTCATAGAATTCTTGCATGGACATCTTATTCGTCTAGAATCATTACCATGAAACTTCATCACATCTAAAAACTATGATACTCCTTTCTATATTCCACTGATAACTTATTCCTAAGTTTGATCCCTTTTTTATTCATCCTTAAAAATAAACATTTTCTGACCAACTTGTAATCTAATATAATAACCTGTATTATTTAGATACTGAATAGTATAAAGATCAAATTGTGCTAGGGTTAATAGATGGTGGTTCATGAATAAAGAGAATGAGGAATAAAATCTCATCACATCATCTTTTCATTCAAGATAAAATGTAGCCAAGCCTTACTATCTTTGAGCAAAGTTATGTCTTATAAAAAATAATAATAAATAAATAAAAAGTTACATATATATCAATCTAAACTGAAAATGTCATTGTCATTAATGGTTAATAATTCTCAACAAGTAAACTAAATAAAACTCATTAATTAACATCGAAATAAATCTTAATAGAAGTCACAAACACCTTATCAACAAAGCTATAGGACAATAACATGGCAATAGAAATTGGGGGAGGGTCAAAAGCACAACCACTTATTCATCAAATTCACTGCTAAAAGGAGATTAATGCTAAATTAATTTACAAAACTCTTCATGTAGAAATCAATTTATTTATTTATTTACTTACTTTTTGTTCTTGCAAAGGAATCAATTCATTCATTACCAAAGTTTTAACTCTTATGTCCATACAATCATAATGAATTATCAAAAGTTAATTGAAAACAATTTCCTAATCATGTGAAATTTATGGTACTAACTATCCATTATGATAGATATGGAATGTAATACTAAGGATATAAAATATAATATATGCAACGAACAACTCTAAGAGTCAAAGTTTAACTCAACAAAAGTAGTTTTCAATGAACGACGACCAACAAACTTGAAGATTGAAGGATGAATGGACGATGGACGATGAACAACAAACGATGGACAAACGGAAACGGACGATGAACAACAGACGATGGAAGAATGGCGACAGACGACGGATGAAGGACTGGTTCAATTTGGACGACGAACAACGTGGACGAATGGCTAGCTTGTTCGATTTGGACGACGAACGGCTGGTTTAATGAACGAACAAATGATTGAAGGACGAACAACAATGGACGGACGATGGCCAAAATCAGCTGGTTCGATTTGGGGGTTTCTATTCTGTTGCGTGCTAGGGTTAGAAAAAAAGAAGAAGAAAGTAGATATGAAGTTGGGGGTTCCAATTTGGGGATTTTAATCGAAACTCCCAACTAGCTATCATAACCGTCGGGAGTTCCTACACAACTCCTGACGAATTAAATAATTCGTGGGGAGTTCGACCCATTCAGATTGACCTCCGTTCCCAACTCTCGACAGGCATGGTGAGGCATCGGGAGTTTTGTCAAACTCCCGACGCCTGCTTTTGAGGCATCGGGAGTTCTTACGAATTGTCGACGAGGCACATACCGCTTCGGGAGTTATTAAGCACTCCTAATGGCACTCTTATGTCATCGAGAGACATTCTCTCTCTCAACAACGTATTTTCTGACGGTTGTTTTATGCGTCGGGAGAGTCCCTTCTTTTTGTAGTGATGCATATATAAACAACTTTCAAATGTAATCTTAATAAGTGGTCTAAATTGATTCACACATAATTATTTTAACTTTTAATTGAAATAATTAATATGTTAGGATATTAATTGATATACTTACGTGAGTTTATGATTTTAATTAATACAACCATTAAAGACATTGATAAATTTTCAAAAAAAAAAACATGCAAAATCTCCTCAATAATCTTCAATTCATAGGAGACATTTGTTTCCAACATGCAAAATCTCCCCACTGTCCAACAACAAGAAGATTTAAAGAGAGCAAAATTTTGAGTTATAAGAACCAAAAACTATGTTCATTAGTAAATGCTTCTTTTTTTAGAAAAACACAATATCCTTTATTGTTGCATGTTTCCCGAATTATAAAAATAACACATTAAGCATAACTTTGGCTCTGTACTTTCAAAACGTTTCTATATTTTTAATTTTTGTTAATTTTATTATATACATTTTGAAACGTTTATTTTGATCTTTGTGGCTTTAAAAAGTGACCTCTTGTTACTTTATAATTCTCACTTTTTATCTCACGTCTTTTGATTGAAATTTTAGCATGACACACTTTATTCATTAAATTGGATAAAATGTACACATATAAAGTTTGTATTAAAGTTTCACAAACAAAAATTAATGCAGGCAGTTTTAAAGAGTACGTGAATTGAACCTACTTTTTAAAAGTATACGAAGTCAAGAACTAAAATGAATAAAAATTTAAATGTACTAAGACTAAGATGAACGTATACGAAAAGTAAATTGGACCAAATTAGTAATTAAATCTTCTTTTTAATTTCTTTTACTACTCTATTAATTGTACACTTGTCATTTGTAGTGTGAATTCACTAATAAATGGCGTTGAGATTTTATTGGGTTAATTTAAATTATAAGTTTAGTCTCAACTTTGAAAAGTGAATTTGAAACTTCTTTGTCTAGGAACTAATTAAACTTATAATTTAGTCATTTTATTTTGTGACCCAGATCACGCTATATGCTTGTCTTGAACTATTTCTAAGAGTGAAAACTATTCACATACAAACCAACACGAGTTATTCCAACATGCTTTGTCGTCGTCATTAGCTAGAAAAATTCTCAGGATGTCACCCAACATAATTTTTTTTCTTTTGAGTATACAAAGAAATGAGAAAATTAAGAAGAACGACAATCACCAACTAATCCATCCATGGGGGTTGTCTTCAAGCCAAATCAACGATAAACAATGTCTTCATACATGAGAAGCAAGCTTTGTGAGTCACAACATAGAATTGCTCAAGGCTAAACATGCATAACTTTGAATTCCTATGATTGAGACATCGAAAAAGAAGATGTATCTTGTTTGTATAGTAATAACTATAGATTCTTCTAACTCTTTTTTAATTATGCTTTCATATTCTCTAGATCCCTCTCATTTAGATGTGATCTTGATTCATTCACGTCTCCTCTTAAACTCGAGCATTACATATCCACCAACTTTAATTCCTCTTAGTTTGTCCCCGAACCACATCTCACCGAGAGAAGTTCCTCTCCGATATCATTTATAATGCTCCAAGCGAGGAGATCAACCCTTGGAGGAATTCACATACCCATTTAAGAAAGTCAACCCCTAACTTCAAGAATGAAAATTCTTTCGAAGTTAGTTCATTAATCCAATCTCTTACTCGTGTATCAGGATATTGTAGAGCTCAATTTTCCTTCAAAATAGTTAAATTAAATTGAGCTGGAGAGGAACTCCTCGAATGTTATTGACTCCTCGAAGAAGGTATTCATTGTTTTTCCATATTTCTTTATCTTTGATTATTTTTTTTCTTAAGTCTTGTCATTTCATTTCAACTTTCCATTGTTTTGTACCGATGAGTTTCACATCAATGAGCATTTGTTTATCTTATTTAGAGCAAGATTTTCTAAAGAATTTATTTTTGATGGATGTCCTTGAAGAATGAGTTAGCTTATAAAGCTTTTAAGTTATGTTTATGTTAGTGTTCATTTATCTTATATGTTATTTCACTCTACTGAATTTAAATAATAAAAGATAATTTAAATTGGTCACTTAAATTGGTACATAAAGTGTTGAGTTACATTTGATGTTGAAAGGTTCAAGCAATATGACAGTATTTTTGTAAAGAAAATATAAGAGAATGAGCTCAGAAATAAGACTTCATATTTGACCTTAGAAATAAGACACACCTATAGGATCAAATAGATTTCATGTTCAATTATTCAAATCAAAACTAACCTTAAAAATATAGGTTTAAATTGCTTAGACTCTAAGGGGTTGTTTGATAGTTCCATAGAATTGGGTTGGGTGGGTTTAAAAAGCCCACCCGTATTTGATGGCTGCTTAAATGAAAATGGTGGGTTTTAAACCCATCGTTTTACTTACCCCTTTTCTCCCATCGTTTCACTCCTCATTTGCAGTGTTTTAATTACTTCCCCCTTTCCCCCTCTCTTCTCGTCATGTTTTTTATTACTCACCTCTCTATCTCTCTTTCTCATCTTCTCTCTTCTTTTACTGTTCAGTTTATCTTCTTCATCTCGTCTCTTCATTTTCCCTCCACTTAGACTTCATTCCATATTCAAATTTCTTGCTCAACAATGCGTTTCTTTTTTTTGGTTTCTTTGTATGTCTATTTTTCTTTAGTTCGGGTAGATACGAACGATTTTCTATTAGATTTAATGATATTTTGGTAGATCTAACTACTTTTTTAGTATATATGAATGATTTTATAGTAGATCTATATTTTTTTTTTTTGTTTAGATCTATTTTTTTTTCGATTTTCTTTCCGTTCAATTTTTGGCATCTTTTTAGAGTAGATCTAGTTTTTTTTTCCTTGCGTTTCTCTTCCTTACATGTTCGATTTTCCGACTCTTGTTGGCTCTGCACTTTGTCCGATTCTCGACTGTTCTGATTTAGCTTCTGTTCCATTTCAGCATCTTTTTGGCTTGTATGTTTGTGACTAACTAGGGTTTACTCCTATAATTTGTTCTTCGTTTCTTACAATTTGTTTCCACTTTTATTTCCACTTACTCGAATGGGTTATATTCTTTTATCCATTTATATAGTATTTACTTCATCTCTGTTCTTCCTTCCCCAGCTAATATCTATTCTGTTTCTTTACTGTCTTCCATACTTTTTTCTTCCAGATTTCCTCTTGCCACTTAAATATTAAAACATGTATCCTTCCCTTGCCATTTTTCTTATGCTTTTCCATCAAAATTGGACGGCGAGTGAATTCTTGGTAGGGGATACTAACCATGTCATTGGAGCTTGGTGGGTGGTAAATCCACCCCAACAAAAGTCTGTTTTCTATCTTTTTTCCCCTAAAGGTCGATGATGATTTGTTCCAAAAATCTGCAGTTTCATATTTTTTAGTATGATTTCTTATTTGATTTGATATTTAGATTAAAAAAGGAATGCATCTCTGTTTCGTTGACTGCTTTGTAAGTTCTTCCTCCATACATATTCAATCCATTTTCTATTCTACATCTGATGAATGGATTTTTTTTCATTCCATTGAATTTATTTTCAGTATTAAACTAAATTCAATTTTCATACATTTAAATTTGACTTCAATTTTATAAGTGTTGAAACTATTTATTTTATTTGCTTGGAGTTGGATTTGTTCCAATGAAATAGTTATATCAAATCCTGAGGCCTTTTGATCTTTATTATTATGTCCTTTCATGTGTGAAATATTATGCTGTATTTATGTTCATTTTTAGCTCAACCATCAAACTAATATTGACCTAATTTATTTATTTCTGAGTTGACTCTCTTTATTATGGATTTACTGTATTTACTGTTTGAACTTATTGAGGTTAGGTGCACTTAAGTGTACCTAACTTTCCTCACCAACCATTTTTATTGTATCCTCTACTTATATCCCAATCCATTCTCATATTTTTTTTAGACTTCTCCACAGACTCCTCTGGTAAATTGTGTTGGTATGTCCTTGCTCTAACCTTTTTATTTCAATTGTTTCTTAAATAGTTTTACTTTCTCATATGTGTTGTTTGGCTATTGCAATATATTTTATTTGTCTTCCATCGCTAACTTCAACTTATTCCATCCATATAAGGTATGCTTCCTTCTTTCCTTATATTTTATTTCTACTTCAATCATATTGATATACCCTATGGTCTAATTAGACTTCTTTTTCTTCCGCGTAGGGCCCAAACTAATCGAACATACCTTTCGTAACTAGTTTGAGGTTCATAAGTTTTACGTTCGGAATGATCTTCATTATAGTCTATTATTTGTTGAACTTGTTCGAGACTGTTTAGTTGTAATGTATTATGGTTTTGTATTTTTCACTTGTATGTTGAATTTGCTGAGGATTGTTTAGTTGTGGATTTTGATTTGTTGTAAATATTTTGAGGTTTGTTTTAATTTTCAATCTCCAAATTTCAATTTAGTTTATAATTTTAATTTGGTGCACTCCATATTCATTTTATTTTATCTGACAATCTTTTATGAAATTAAAAAGTACACTTCAAATATGTATAGAATAAAATAAAATTATTTTTATTTATATAAAGAATAGCTGTAAATGCATAAAATTCATCTTCATTAAAATATATGTAAATACAAAAAAAAATAAGAATGAATGGAGACCAATTTTGAAGGAAAATCACGTGTAATATTTTCTAACAGGACATAAATTCCACGACAAAAAAAGTATAATCATAGGAATAAGCATAGTAACGAAAGTTAGAACTTTTTCAACATAAAAAACATAGGAATAAAATGAAAAAGTTGTTAAAATTACTCTTTAACAAGTCCTAAAATTGCTTTTAAGAAGAATCAATTTTTCAAATTTTCAATCATTAATTTCTAATATGAGAAAAAATTTTGCTTTTGAAAATAATTTATTTTTATTTTCATTTTTTGGGTGTGAGATGACAAGAGTCCTCCTATAATTGAGGTACTTTGGTATTTTCGTATATATTTTTTTCCACTCTATGACTTTTTCCAAAATTCTAACCCTTAAATTTTGACTAAAATCACATTGTCTAAATTGTTTTATAATATGGAAGTAGTGTCTTGTTTTAATATATATATATATTACATTTTTAGGTGATATTTATTATATTAATTACACAAAGTTGTTCTAGGTAATGTTATTAAGGAAGTCCCAAAACTATCATTACAAACCAACATTAGATTATGCTTAAATTGTAGACTATTATAATAAATTTTAGATATATCCAAAGATCTAACTATTATAATACTTATGTAGACTTGTTTCACAATTATGTAGAGACACTTATAATTTGTCAACTAGAATATCTAGTTGCACAATTTATTTTTTTATAGGTAGTAAAGGACTGCATGAGAACTCTTATACCATAACAATTATAATCTCTGCATCCTAACTCCCAAAAAGCCATTCATTTCAATGTTGATCACTAATATTGACTGCTCCTATTTTGAAAATATAGGTAAATGAGAAAACACAAATTCTATGCCGTTTTCATTGGTCGTAATCCATGGATCTACCTATCTTGACATAAATCACAAATTGAGATTTTCCAATTTATGTCATAAAATAGTTGAGAAAATAGGAGTATAGTTGAAAATTAATCAATAATAGCAAAGCAAAACAAAAAAATAAAAATAAAAAGAATTAATCTCATTTACAAAAAGAATTACTTCCAAACTCAACTCATCTCAACTCTGCACACCAAACACAGACAATAATTACCAACTCAACTCGACTTTCCACAACAAATACAGACAATTTAACTCTCCAGATAATAATTACCTACTCAACTCAACTCAACTCTCTGCTTTTATCACACATCAAATGCTCCTTAAACGTACATGAATCAAAGTTGAATAGGAGACCATTTTGATTCATAACATAAGGTAAAATGCAGTGGAAAATCCTAACTAATGTTCTTAGGATTGAAATTTGATTAAGTTTCATGTTTTTCATGGTTGTCTTACTTGCACAAATCATTATCCAAGTAATTCTTTGATTACTAAATTTTGAAAAAGTCTCTTGCGTTACGATAATTGAAATAATTTTCATTAGTTACTTGTACTTAGGTAATTTGTACTTGCACCTTGCACCTAATCAACATTTTCTCAATAGATTTTTGCACCAACGTAACTCACATACTTTTTAGTCATTTAACCAAAGTCTCGTCACCCATGTAGCACATTTGTCTTCTACATAGCTTTTTATTGAAGATGACGAGTGGAGGTGACATGATTAATGACATATGAACTCAGTCAAATCGGCATGTCAAAACTGCAATAGCATGAGTTGTTTTATTTTTATCTAAATTTTTTTTACATATTATTTACTTTTAATTGGCCTAGGATAGTAGGTTGTCTTTTGAGAGGACAAGACATCGAGTCAACCCTCAAATTGGGCAAGGGACTAACTTAGGTTAAAGTATATCCTTTACATAGAGTCCAACCATTGTCATAACTAAATTGGTGCAAGGCGAATCTCGACTCAAATATTTATTTAATTAACATGTTATTTTATTAATGATATCAATAACATGAATTAAGGGGCTGTTTGGGCTTCCAACTTCAATTGAGCCAAGTGAGTTATTATAGTTCACTCAGTGTTTGGGCCTATAATTATGATAGATGATGTTTTCAACTATTACAACTCACAATTAACTACAGTAATCCTATTTGAAATCCCCATTTGTTAAATTGTTTGCTATTTCTTACCTATCATCTCTCCATCTTTATTACATTATTTACTATTTTATATTCACTATTTTATATTCAGACTAAAATAGTCTACACTTTAAATACAAATTATTATAAACTCATAGACTACATAACCAACTCAACAATTCAAACAGTTCTAAAAGTTTGAAAATTGAGAAGCAAAATGTTTATAGAACAATGCCTATACACCCTTTTGTTTTTTATGGATTTACCTACACACTAACTTTTTTTCTTTAAAGATGCCTATATTCTTTAAAAGTTTTCAATACCATTCTTAAATCGATACAACAATAGCTATAACAATAATTAAGACTCAAACACCCCACATTTGTTTCAAATTTTAATTTTTATCTAATTTTTTTAAAAAAAATCTATTCTAATAGTAGTTTTGACAATAATAATATTGAAACTTTGGAAAGAATATATAAACGTCAAAAACAAAAATTAAATGTCAAAAAGCCTTTATATTATTATTATTAAATTATTCCATGTTTATATCGTAGTTGAAAAAAAAATAAACATTTAAACATGTTAAAGAAATATCGTGTTAGTGCTCTAATCCCCATAAGAAGAGAAGGCTCCTAATTTTTTAAGAACACGTAGGGAATTGCTTTCTCTGGTCAAACAATGTTACACCAGTCTTCTCCACTGAGAAAAATACATAAAAAATACTTAAAGTTCATCCTAACACAACTAGTTTTAGTTATTAAAAGTTTAGCTCTAAATTTATGTTATTAACTTAGATGCTCGATTCCTAATTACAAAATAATTTTTGAGTAAATTGTAAAAACCATCATTAAAATATGGTGGTGGTTGTAATTATACCACATAAACTTTCAACTATAAAAATTTAGTCCTCAAGTGTATACAAGTGTTAAAGTTAGATTCCCAAATTTACACAATTGTAGAAATTGTGATTATTGTATAAGTTTAAGAGTTCAATTTTTATCATTTGAAGAATTAATTTCTGCAACTATTATAAGTTTAAAAGTCCAATTGTAACACTTAAATAAGTTTGATGGTAACACCTCAATTCCAACATTCAAAATCTAGATTGGGTACTTAATGGTCCCGACATTTTTCTGCAATCTGATTATGTGTTCCTTGTGAGTTCTTATGATTGAACAATCGAAAAAAATGTATCTTATTGGTATGGATAATAACTTTTAGTTTTCTTAATTATACTTTTATATTCTCAAGATCTCTTTTATTTGAATGTAATCTCAATTAATTCATATATTATTCTTAAACTCGAGATATTACATTCAATATTTGAGTTTTAAAAAAAATTGAAGATATAATTACAACAACCATCCTACTTTAGAAACGTGGTTTCTTAATTACATAAAATTGAATTCACACCAGAAAAAAGACAAAATCCGATGAGTGGAAGACTGAGTCGGATATATTCTGTCACCCACCCAAATGACTGATCCACAACACTCTCGACGCGTCAACGAATCTCTTTCATCTCCCACAAAAGAGAGAAAAAAATCATATTTTGCTTTCTAAATTTCATCTTCATTTTGAATTTCATTTGGGTTTCATTTGGATTTCTTTGCCATGACGAAGCAACCGCGATTTGGGTCGAATTTGGGTAGCGAAAAGTGGGGCCTTTTCCCTTCCTTTGCCTTTCACTCTGCTTTGACTTTGACTGTGAAGCCGCTACGAAGAATAGTCGCACCTTCTTGCCCCTTTCTTTCTTTTTACCCTTAAATCAGCTGAATAAAACCCCCATTTCTTCCATTCTTAGCATCTCAAATTCACCCTCCAATCGAGGCCTTCTCGATTTCTCTCTTTGTCGACGAGTCTTTTCAATCATTGAACCTGTTTCTTCCTTCAATTTATTTCCAGGTAGGAACGTTCTTTCGATTTTTTCATGTTTATGTTCTACTCCTGTTGAATCCATATGTTTTTGCTTTTTCTTTGTGTCTTCTCACATGGGTTTGGCTTGAATCGATCTGGGGTTGTGTTAATTTTTGAGTTTCTGTTGGTGGATTTGGGTGGTTTGAGTGTTTTTTTTCATGTTTGTTCTTCTTTTGGGTCTCTCTAGAAGTTGTTTAGAAAGTCATGTCGGTGGATGAAATTTTTTGAAATAAAGATCGATTGCGTTTAGGAAACGATTTTTGCTTAGAAACCCATCTTTTAAACGTTTGATTTGTATATGTTTCTGATTATTGTGGTTGAAATCTTTCAGGAGCTGGATATGTGCAGTGGCTCTAAGAATAAAGTTGCTTCCTCGAATTCCGCCATGGAAGCTAGGTTTCTGAAGCTTAGTGATGGAGCTTTATTCTCTGCGAATTCAATCTTGCTTGAACTATCAGCCTCTGATGATGTAGAAGGGTTCAAGAGAGAGGTTGAAGAAAAGGATTTGGATGTTGATGAGCCAAGCTGCTGGTATGGAAGAGGAATTGGGTCAAAGAAGATGGGTTTTGAAGAAAGAACTCCACTGATGATTGCTGCCATGTTTGGAAGCTCCAAGGTTGTGAAGTACTTAATTGAGACAGGCAAGGTTGATGTCAACAGGGCTTGTGGTTCAGACTTGACCACTGCCCTTCACTGTGCCACTGCTGGTGGCTCTTGTTCTTCCCTTGAGACCATCAAGCTCTTGCTCGACGGATCTGCTGATGTCGATTGTGTCGACGCGTACGGGAGAAAACCTGTTGATTTGATTGTTTCAGCTTGCAGGATGGTGTTCAATTCAGGAAGAAAGGCTATGGAGATGTTGTTGAGAGGAGATGGTATGGCTGGGGAAGGTGATCTGAGTCTTTACCTTGAAGAAGACCAGCAAAAGATCACAGCTTCCCAGTCTACAAAAGAAGGAAGTGACAAGAAAGAGTATCCAGTTGATGTATCGCTGCCCGACATCAACAGCGGGATATACGGTACCGATGATTTCAGGATGTATACTTTCAAAGTGAAGCCTTGTTCCAGGGCATATTCACACGATTGGACTGAGTGCCCTTTTGTTCATCCTGGTGAGAACGCTAGGCGTAGAGACCCCAGGAAGTACCCATATAGTTGTGTTCCATGCCCTGAATTCCGGAAGGGGGCTTGTCCTAAGGGAGATTCCTGTGAGTATGCACATGGTGTTTTTGAGTCTTGGCTCCACCCTGCTCAATACCGAACCCGGCTTTGTAAGGATGAGACTGGCTGCACAAGGAAAGTCTGTTTCTTTGCTCACAAACCTGATGAGTTGCGCCCTGTATATGCATCAACAGGCTCAGGCATGCCCTCACCTAGGTCTCTTTCGAGCAGTGCCGCAGATATGTCTACCATGAGCCCATTGGCTCTTGGTTCATCATCGTTGTCGTTGCCAACTACCTCGACACCTCCTATGTCTCCCTTGGCATCAGTGTCTTCCCCTAAAAATGGGAACTTGTGGCAGAACAAGATTAACCTTACCCCTCCTGCTCTGCAGCTCCCTGGTAGTCGATTAAAGGCCACCTTGAGTGCAAGAGATTTGGATTTAGATATGGAATTGCTCGGGTTAGAAAAGAACGCGAGCCAATTACAACATCAACAACAGTTGATTGACGAGATAACCCGACTCTCCTCTCCTTCTTACTGGAGTGCAGATGTAAGCAGGAGTACAGAGTTGAAGCCAGCAAACCTCGATGACTTGTTTGGATCATTAGATTCTTCCTTATTGTCTCAGTTGCAAGGCGCTTCACTTAAAACGCCAATCTCAGCTCAAGTTCAATCTCCGACTGGGCTGCAGATGCGCCAAAACATAAACCAACTCCGGGCAAGTTACCCAACTAACCTATCATCCTCACCTGTAAAGAAACCCTCCTCTTTTGGCTTTGACTCATCAAGTGCAGTGGCAGCTGCAGTGATGAACTCAAGGTCTGCAGCCTTTGCAAAACGAAGCCAGAGTTTCATCGATCGAGCTGCAGTGTCCCGTCTTCCCGGGTACACTGGAGCTGCAAATTCTGCAGCTACAATGTCTTCCCATCTCTCAGATTGGAACTCACCCGACGGAAAACTAGACTGGGGAATACATGGCAACGATCTCAACAAACTCAAAAAATCTGCTTCCTTTGGGATCCGAAACAATGGCATGGGAACTCCCACGTTCACCCCACCAGTAGAGGAACCTGATGTCTCTTGGGTTAACTCCTTGGTCAAAGATGTGCCCTCTGAAAGCTTCGGGCTGTTCGGTGCCGAGAAGCGTCCATACAACCTCAAAAGAGAAATCAATGAGATGCTCCCGTCCTGGATGGAGCAGCAGTTGTATGCAGAGCAGGAGCAGATAGTTGCATAAGCAACACTTGCCAAAATCTCTCTTCATTATGCTAACAATATCAAGTTCTTCACATTTCATTCAATATTTGATTACAGAAACTAAAGTTTAAAGGTAGTAGTAAAAAGAGAATTGTTCTAGAGGCAATTCTACGTCAAAAAATGCCCTCAAGTTTCGGTATGGGGTCGATCAATCTTCAGACAGATCAGTAACAATCTATCTGATGATCAGATCAGTAATATATCTTTGTATTCTTTTCATTGTATTATATTATATTTGTTAATTTTTTTCTCCATTTTGGGGCTGATATAAGATGAATATGTATCATTTTCACTTTAGTATATTAATAAGAAAGACAATGTTTCCAATAGCTCTGCATTCTTCTTTTAGATTTTCTTGTGCAAAAGGGATCTATATACTTTCATTACTCTTTTAACTTTTCTGCTTAAACAAGACCCTTGGTGGTTTAAAAGTTATGCATTAGAACATATTCTTTTGAGATGTAAAGGCCAGGGAATCCTTCTCTTTAGATTCCATCCAACAGCTTGTTAGGAATGGGATCATCCAACTGAATGAGTAATCATATGCTTGCTTCAGCTAGATTTTTTCAGGTCGGTTTTCAACTCAATTTTGGTTTTTGTTCAGTCAAAGTAGTATTATTGAGAGGTTGTTTGATTTATAGGTTTGGTTGGTTTCGTTTCGTTGCAAATATATTTCAGATAATGGGTCGAAGTATTCTTTTCTCTATAGAACCTAAACTCGAGCCTTCTTACTTTTAGTACAATAAAGAAGTATAGAGGGTTTAGAACTTCTACTTCAAGTGTAGAGCTTAAATTCAAACTTTCTTACTTTTAGTATAACAAATAGGGGTAGAAGGATTTGAATTTCCGTGATTTATTTCGACATCAAGTGTAGAGCTTAAATTTGAACTTCCTTACTTTTAGTGCAACAAATAGGGATTTCTTTCGATTTCTAGTGTAGAGCCTAAATTCAAGCTTCTTACTTTTAATATAATAAATGGAGGTAGAGAGATTTAAACTTTTGAAATTTGAATTATCTATTTCAAGAGAAGTAGATGTTAATTACTGCTAAGTTAGAACTCCGATCCGACTTTTCTACCTAGAAAACTATATTATAGAAGGGAAGATGATGATAATGGAGGATGGGGAAGATGGAAAGAAAAATGAAGGGCAGGCAGAGCCAGACAGGCACAGACAGAAACAGAAGAGAGACAGCAAACCAAAAGCCTTTGTTGTTAATATTTAAAAAAAAAAAAAAAAAAAATGTGTATTGTTCATATTGTTCAGGATTGGGACAGAATTGAGGTTGTCGAATTGGGTTGGTGGGCCCATTGCATATTGACTTTTTTAACCTCATTTATTCTTTTCAAAGCCGCCCATGAGATTTTTTCTAATCCAAAATCTTTTGATGGGTAGCATTAGCAAGAGATTGAGAAAAAGGAGAGATTTTTCTTTGAAGTTTCCTCCTTTTATCTAACTTTCTGACCAAAGGGTTCCACAACCGTCAGATTTGGAGACCCTTTCAATAATTAAAGTTAAATTATATCAAAATATTACTTGAACTTTCAAAAGTTTTATTTTTGTTCTTCAATTTCTTAATTTTTTTTAAAAAAATATCCTTAAACTATCAAATTGATCGAAAAAATTACTTTTTGCTAAATAAAATATGAAAGTTGATGTGACAATGGGATGGACATTGCGGACCAAAAAACCAAATCGATCGACCAAAACCAATTAAAACGAAGTTGTTCAGTCGGTTTTTCGCTAAGCTTGGTTGGCTTTAGTTTTGTTTATTTATAAATCTACTCATTGGTCAATTGGCTGCACCAAAATGCAAGAAACCAACGGGATGATTTCTATAACCCTGATTTATATTAAGGTTTTTTCGTGTCTCATTCAACCTCCCATTCCCATTACAACCACCAACTAATCTTCCATTGGTTTCGAATAGTGCTGGTCATCGGCCATCTGAACACCAGGTTCATCATCTGACAGTTGATGTTTAAAAATTAGAAGTTGTATGTGATATTATTTAACTTATGTAGAAGATTAATATCATTATTACTATTTATTTCATTTCAAAAGATATCGTTAAAGTCACTAATAGAACCAATTTTTACACAACTATTAGGTTAATTAATTTATGTAAATGATGTTATAAATAATGTCACGTATGGTTTTTCCAATTTTTAGACATTTGTAATTGTGTCAATTTTCATCATATTCCAATGAGAAAAAACAACTCTCTATGGGATTTACTTTTAAAACCCTTCAAAGTACAAAGGTAAAATGAAACTTTTAAAAGTCAATGGATATAATTGAAGCTCGCTCCAAAGTTTAGAAGTATTTTGAATAAATTAATATGTAATTAAAATGTTTAAATGTTATTTTGACTTTTATGCTTTTGGTTATTTTTTTAGTAGCTACACGAAATGTTGACTTTAGTTTTTATGGATCCATTTGATAACTATTTGATTTTTTTTAAAACTAAGCATATAAACACTACTCACATCCATAAGTTTTTATGTTTTGTTATTTGCTTCCCATTCATGTTTTTTAAAAAAAAAAAAAAATAGCTTTCAAAAACTCATTTTCGTTTTTAAATTTTGACTATGAATTCGAGTGGTTTTTTTAGCAAAGATGAAAATAATAATTAAAAAAAAAAGAGAAAATAAGTATAAATTTCAAAAACAAATAACAAATAACAAAGTTGTTACCAAATGGATAGAAAATTTTAAATAAGAAGAATATGAAGGGATTAGAAAGTTTTTTTTTTTTTTTTTTTGAAAGTATATGAACATAACGAAGTTGTTACCAAATAGTTTGGCAACTATTTGTTTTTTTTTCTTTTTGTCTTTTAAAATAAAGCTTATAAACATTTCTTTCGCCTATAAATTTCTTTGTTTGGTTATTTATTAGCTGCTAAATTTTTCAAAACCAAATTTGAAACCAAAAATAGTAGTTGTCAATTTTTTTTTTCTTTTTATAATTTGTCTAAGAGTTCAAGTATTTTTTTCAATAATAGTGAGAATCGCAGTGTTAAATTTAAGAGAAAATAAATATAAATTCGGAAAACAAAATCATTACCAAACGATACCATAGGAATCAACCGTCTGTTTAAGATCTAATTGGATTTAAACAACAATGGTGTTACTGTTTAGATTAGGGAGGTAATCATTGTGATTTTAACTATTTCACATAATGATGGTTTTTTTTTTCTTTTTTATTTTTGAATAATTCAAAACATTTCTAAGGTGATTTTGAAAATAATAAAAGTAATTTTAATGAATCACTCTCAGACATGTCATTAACAACAATAATAATAATAATTGATATACTTTGATTCAAATGTTTTAATTTGTCACGTAACTTATCAATTAGTAATAAACATACAAAGATTAACAAAATCCATATATGCAATAATGCACAAATGAATATTGCTACATCTAGCTCTTTAATTATTTGTTCCGAGTTCATTTACTTAATTTATTTTTAAGTCTCACAACTCGTTAAGATTTTTTTTATTGTTTACCGATTTACAAAAGATAACAGTTTGTTTGAATTTTATTTCTTTTAGTGTATGTCAATTCGATTCGTAAAAGACAACACACGTCAATATCCCCTTTGAATTTCAACCTTCTTTGTGTGCTATTAAAGAAATACTAAACTTGTTGCCAATCATTTCTCTATGGGATTGTTCATGAGAACTTACATTGATTCAATCTATTTGAATGAAATTGTTTGAATAATATATAGGCAACTCTAGTTTTGATTTCTTTATAACAATTATATTTTAATTAATAAATAACATTTTTTCCCCACCATTATTCTTGTAGGAAAGCTTAATATACTATGCTTTTCAAATCTAACATACAATATTTATTCCAAGCCACTTGAACTTATATAATCTTATACTATTGGATTCTATCCATATTGCTTTTTAATAATGATTTAAAATATGATTTCAATTTTGTTATTATGTATTTCACATGAAATGGGTTTATAAATTTCTTTGGTCTATGTTAAGAGTCATTCAACTTTAATAATTTGAAAAATTAATTGGAAAATTTCTAAATAGAATTATTAAAGCTTTAGATAATGACAATTGGAGTGGTTTTTCCTCATTTTGCCCTTTTTTAATATACTCAAAAGTATTGTTCATGATTACTTTGTGAAAAATGAAAATAAAGTAATGGAACAAAACAAAAGTGTTTGTCATGATTTTGAAATTGGGAAAACTCTTTTGGCTCATTTCTTTCTTTCTTTCTTTTTGCATTTGGGAGGATGCTTTTTCAAATGCTACTTATTTTATCAAATATGTTACTTTTTTCTTTGGGAAGAAAAATCATTAGAGTTATAGTGAACTTCTTCAAAGTACTTTTTCCCCATGATTATTATTATTATTATTATTTTTTGAAATTTTAAAAAAATTTGTGCTTTAAGCATATTCTATACATAGAATTATATTTACCCTTAAAATTCACCAGATTCTATTGTTTGTGGTGATGTAGACATAAATTATACTTACTTTCGAAATTCAAATACAATCATATTCTATGATGTAATTGTTAGGTTGCTAAGTACATATATTATAACCTATTTGAAGAGAACTTTGCATTGTAAATTAATTTTTCTTAAACCTTTTTTCTCTAATTAAAGTTTTTAGATTAAAGTTGAGTAGGTGTGTTAGCACTTTGATGCTTATTGTCATAGATATAATTCAATTTCTTTGATGGTAAGCTTGTCTCAATAGAGTCAAAAGAAATCTAATTGTCACTATAGGTATAATGTTGAGGTTGCCACAATTATTTTTATATATAATCTAATTGCCTCAAAACACCTAATTTAATTATTTATTAAAGTTTAGGTTTTAGTTTTGATGAAATAAATAAAAATTATGAATAAATGAGGAACTTAAATTTCCACCTTAAGCCTTTAGTTTCATTAAATTCAACCATAAACTTACATATTAACTTTAATGTGAATTTAAAGGGAAAAAAACTCCTTGATTATGCATTATACATATTAAGGCTCATTAAAATTTAAGATATAATTTCATGAAATGAAAAGCTTAGGGTGAAAATGTGACGTATATCCCTTTGATATTTTTTTTAATGTGTTATGATCTAATATCCAGGTACGGTATAAAAGTTCAATAATTACAAATTAGAAAAAGATTTAATGACAAACTACATGTGATGCAAGTGGTATAAGTCAATCCAAACCAGCTCAATGATACACCGATTTCCATTTTGAAGATGGATAGTTTGATCTTTCACCCCACGAGATATAATAGTAATAGGTGCGGGTATTAAATTTTTATTGATATTTTTACATTTTCATCAATTCGACATCGACATAAAAAATGAATCTACATTTTCATTATATTGTAAAAAGTAATTCATGAAACACAAAAACACCAAAATGTCACAATATGAATAGAGAATGAGTAATAAACATTTTAATTTGTTTTTTGGTGAAATATCTATCATTAAAATATTATTTTGGTCCCCATATTTTGAAATTTGTTCAATTTTAGTCTATGTACTTTCAATTGTCCAATTTTAGTTCTTGTACTTTTAATAAATCTTAAATTTAATCCACAGTACTAGTTTATTGTTGATTTTTTTAATTAAAAAAAGAACTTTGTATTACTTATAGCATTTTTACTATAAATTTTGTAAACATATTCACAGATTTTATTTTCTTGCATAAAACTTATTATTAATAATTAATAAACTTTAGTAAAATTAATTTTGAGGGACTAAATTTAATATTTATTGAAAGTATAGGACTAAAATTGGAAAATTGAAAATATAAGGACTAAAATTAAAATAACTTTAATGCATGGGGACCAAAATGGAAAATTGTACAAAATGATCCAAAAAGCAAAAACTTTTCTATGGGTGTCCTGTTTCTAAAAACTTGTTTGTTATGGACTCTTTCGGTATGTGAAATACCACTTTTACCTTCAATATTAAATGCTTTCTTCACTAGGATAAATTTCACAAAATGACCCAAAAGCCAAAAATTTTTCTAGGAATGATCTCTTCCTAAAAACTTATCTATGACTGATCTTTTGCCCATGTGAAATATCAATTTTACCTCCAATTTTAAAAACTCTTCAAACGCCTTTACGAATACTTTATGAAGGATCGTTCATACTTTTCGCTTACCTCTCTCATTGTGCGATTTTGCTCTCAGGTTTTTCTCATTTTCTCTCGTCGTCTCCCATCTTCATCCGAGCATTTGGTCACCTTATCACCGATCGTTTCTGCACTTTTTCCACCATCTTCGTGATCTGAAAGGTATGTGAATCTTCTCCTTGAATGCATGTTGATATTCGGGCTTTCACAGTTTAGGGTTCACACAATTTAGGGTTCGCATCTATCTTTTGTTAAATGATCTCTCAACTGTTGTTAAATGATCGTGTATTCATTCATAATCGATCATTTAGATAATCCTAGGTGAGCGTTTAGTATTTTCTAAAAAATCAGTTAGCAGGGATGTCCATTTATCCCGCGGAGACTCGCCCCGAACGGGTCGAGGAATCTCCGATTAGACGAGGAATGGGGGAGGGAGCGAGGATGATTTTTTTCCCATTGGCTAAACAGGGACGGGGACAGGGATTATATTCCCCGTCCTCGTCCCTGACCCCGACCCCGCCCCTGCCCCGATGAATATATTATATAATTATATTTATATAATAATAATAATAATAATAATAATAATAATAATTATTATTATTATTATTATTATTATTATTATTATTATTATTATTATTATTTTATCTATATACTTTTTATAAAAATTGTGATATAAAAAGTTAGTTATCTTCTAATTTTCATTTCAACATTTTCGTACTTTAATGCATTTCTAGATTGTTTTAACATTTAAGGCTTTCTACCTTACGCCATAAATATTATAGTATTTAAATGGAAAGCTTGACCATAATATCGTAATAGTTAAATTTTAACTTTTAGAAATTATAGGATTAAATTATATTTGTACACATATAATAGTATTATTTTTATAATAAATTTTTATACTATTTTCTTTGAATGAAAAATTTATTGGAAATAACATATTTAATATATATAATTTTATTTGGTTGAGAAAACAAAATTGCTAAAAATGAATATATTAAAAAAAGCAAACGAGGAAATTTTTCCTGTAGGGAACCAATCCCCGCGAATTCCCCGTGGAGAATCCCCGCCCCGATCCATGCGGAAAATTTCGCGGGGATGGAGAATGAAGTAGGGAGGTGGGGATGGAGATAGGGATGGGGATGTGGAAGCCTTCCCTATCCCGGTCCCGCCTCGTAGACATCTCTATCAGTTAGAGAAACTTAAATGATTGTTTAGATAAATATGTGTGATCGTTTAGTTTTTGTTACGCAATAGTTTAGTTCTTTGTTATGTGATCTTTTAGTTCATTGTTATGCGATCGTTTAGGTTTTTGTTATGCAATCTTTTTGTTTTTGTTATACGATCCTTTAGTTTTTCTAGGCGATCTTTTTATTTTTCAGACGATCGTACACTTATTGTGGTAATGTATACGTTTGTTATAGATTGCTAAGATGGTTGTCCCTACTGAGAAATATTTTCTTACTACAATTTCTTACCAAGTCCACAAAACTACGTCGACGATTAAGAATAAATTGACAGAAAAAGAGAGGAGAATGTATAGGAAAACAGTCTTTGGTCCACTATTGGACAGATCTTGTATTTAATGGGTAACTTTTTCACTATTTTTTGTTAAGAGAGGTAACGGATGTGACCTAGAAGTTATATCATTCAACATATTGAGAAAGAAAGTAACATTCTCCCAAGACAATTTTAATTTGATAACTACGTTGTGGTTGACCAAGAAAATAGTAGAAAGAGAAACAAGTGGTGAGAGACTGCGACAACTCATTCTTGGACCAAAGGACTCAAATGATAAGGATAGTTCTTGCAAGAATGCGGAGACTACATTCGAGAAGTTCACTTTTACAAATGATGAAAACGCCCGTCAAGGTTGCATTGACATTATTCATCGAAACGATGATGATTGGAAAAGACAAGAAAACTCAATCCGATGCGAAGACATTTGGGATTGTTGATGACCCTGAAATCTTTAGACATTATGATTGGTTGTTTGCCTTTTTTAAGTGTATATTGAATAGCATGAAGACTATCATGCATGAGAAGTAAGAGGTACATGAGACAAAGGAATCAGAAAATGCTCATCATGCCTCATATTAATGTATAAAGATATTTGCACTTGTAGTCGAGGTATGTACTTTCATTTCCAGTTCACTTTAATCTACATTGAATCTGTGTGATATGTATGTGTAACAAAGCTCCCATATTGTAGGTTTGGGCTTACGAAATTCTATCCACATCAAATAAGTTCATAGCCACCAAAGTTAACAAGATTACAATCCTGGAATTCTTAGATGGACTTGTTCTCGTGCTCTATCTTATAAATCGTTGAGTAAGAATTTTTTTCAACAAAAAAAAGTAAGTAATGGACCGCTTAGTAAATCTTGGCATCTATCATAGTTTCATACATTCTAACTTGCTCATTCACTTATGTATAGACTATTGTTGTGACGAGACTTGTATGGAGCATAGAGAAGATAAGGTATAAAGAGGACCGACTGGAAGGACTTGATGTGATTCATGATATTGAAGAAAGAAGGATTGAGGAGGTTGAGGGGTATGAACACTCTCTCGACATTCATAAGTCATTTGGAGGGCACAATAGATTTGACCAGCATGTTAGGGAGCACGAACATCGTCTGTCAGATGAACCTCATGCATATCAACCTGTAACTAAGCATCATTCCATAGAACCAAAACCATGTAGGCCAGTTCAAACTAACCATGAGAAGGATAAGAGGAGACAAGACGACTCGTTAAATAGGCAACATAAGTCCTTAGAACATCGTCATTCCAAATCCTACAAATTTCTTAGGGAGGAAATTAAAGAAGTTCGCAAAGATTTGGTGAACTTGACTACCATAGCCCGTCAAACGGGTGATACCTTTACTATCCAGCATCATCTGATGAGCCAACAACTGAAAGAAATAAAGTTGCTAGTCCAACGTCTGAATGGGGTATGTATTTAAATCATCCTGATTGATCGTTTAGAAAATCCTAAGCGATCGTTTGATAATCCTAAATGATCGTTAGATAATCCTAAACGATCGTTTAAAAAATCTTAAACGATCATTTGAATAATTCTAATTGATCATTTAGAAAATCTTAAATGATGGTTTGGATAATCCTAAACAATTGTTTAGATTATCATGTATAATCACTTCATTCATTATATATTTTGTGTGATTTGTTCAGGATAATAAAGGGACTCCTTGTGATGATGGTAATAATAATAATAATGAAGGAACCTCCCATGATGAGTAGTCCAAATCTCAAGTTATCAGTGATCAATGTGTGGTTGTTGAACACAAGAAGACTGAAGAAGTAATAGTCGATAAAATACTTAAACTCTTGATACAACCGTTCAATCTTAAGAGCCACATTGATTTGAATTCAACCTATGAAAAGTGCAACTCAAAAAGAGGCCATAGAAATCAAGGTAAGGTCGTTGTATGAATTAATTATCTTAACATTATATTGTCTCTTATTTATAATTTAAATGTAAGAGAAAAATGACTTCCCCAAGCGTTGGAAAAGGTAGAAACCAACCAAGTTTTCACATGAGGATGTGAAAAGGGGGGAAGTCACATATGGTTGGTAACAAAGAGGGAGAATATCAAGAAGCTCAACCTCCTTCAGATGATCTTCATCCTTCAAGTGATCATCCACCACCTCAAGTGATCCTTAACCACATCCTTCAAGTGATCCTCAACCTCAATCACCTTCAAAATCTTATCAAGAAGCTCAACCACATATAAATGAATCTCCAACCACAAACATTTGCAATGGAATTGAAACCAACTACAAGTGTTATCAATCCCAACCCCTTGGTCGCTAAACCTGACTCTCCCATGAGGATCTTTAGTTCCTATGACCCGTTGTTCCCAATCTCGAATGTTAGGTGGAATGCATAAAAAAAATGTAAATCTCATCCAAAAACTAAAAATGATGAGCGAATAGAGGTATATACATTCCGAACCAAGGAGTTCTTCAAAACGCTTGAACAGAACACATGGGTGATTGGGGATAGGAGTATTTCTAATATTATTTATAATCGTGTAGTAATTCCTTAATGTTCACTTAGAAAAATTCTATACGATCGTTTAGAAAATTTTAAACGATTGCTAAGAATAATCTTAACGATCGTATAGAAATTACCAAATGATCATTTAGAAAACCTAATCGATCGTATAGAAATTCCCCAACGATTGTTTAGAAAATTCTGAATGATCATATAAAAATTACCAAATGATCATTTAAGAAAACCTAGGCGATTGTTTAGAAAATTCTAAGTGGTCATATTGTTCGTATAGAAATTATCAAATGATCATTTAAAAAAACCTAAGCGATGTGGTTTGTATTAAATTCTGATTTATACTTATATTGTTCTTTTTTTAGATCAAAATATGGATCTCCTATTAATACACGTGCATCATAAGTTGCAGTCAAAATCTAATATATGCAAGTATCGATTCAAAGTGGTTAATTCGAGCTTCAACGGTATGTAAAATTTCACATTGTCGTTGAAATTACCCTTCATTCAACTTTATATTTATGTCTTTCTTTTCCCCAAGATGAAATTATGGAGCCAGAAGGAATTGCTTCTAAGATCCGGCCAGAAGGTGTGGAAATGGACGATGGAAAAGTGGCAGACTGGTTGGATTAGGAAGCACATATGAGGTTTTGGGCAAGCTCTTCTTACTTTATTGACTATGTGTTTGGACAACATGAAGAATACAAACTGGCATAGACTGAAGTTAACTTCAAATTTGGGCCAATCAACATCAAACAACACTGGCTCATGCTTGCCATCAATCTAAAATGTGCACTATCTATGTATTTAACTCCATGTCTAACTACATCGGTAGCAACATAATTGATGGTTATTTTTAGCTAGTGGCGAAATCAATATATTCAATGTTGATTTTCGTCAGATATGAAAAGCGACATAGAAAATTCAAGTACGGCTCATGGAAAATGAAGAGATCGAAGAAAACATTCCAACAGGGCAAGTCTCTTAATTGTGACATCTTTTGTGCTCAGTTTGTAGTGAAGGAACTTTTATACAAGAATACCTATGAGCGGAAGTAAATCTTTTCAATTCATTGTGACAAAATTTCCACATATACATTCACACATACAGATATGCATTAACTGTTGGGATTTGTGTCCTAATTCTTCCAGCGTCTCGTTGTTTTATAAAGATACACATTGTTCAATGAATAAATAAATGTTATTTAATTCTGGCATTTACTCATATCCAATAAACAAAGCTCTTTGGTTATCTTATATAAACTTAAGCATGTATATGTGATATACAAGTGGATCATGCCTTAAGTGATAATCTAAATCGATTTGTAGTATAAGGATTAAGGTGGGATACGTGATCCTGGTGACACTACGGATACGGCCAGTTTTGTAGAGGTTTGCAAGTATTGTAAACTACTATAGATGGTAGATCCTGACCATTCATGTGGAGACGTGGAGCGAGGGTGTCCTATACAAAGAGTTTGTATAAGACCTGAACCACGAGATGATTAGACTCTGTATATAACGATGTTGATAATAGAGACTTGCATCTCACCTAAACGACCATAGGTGACACGACCTCAATCCTGAATGTTTTGGGAACTCCTGCCTTTGAGGGCGATCCTTTGATTAGTATGGGTGAGAGTGGCATATTGCCAACTCAACATGCCTACCTTTTTGGGGACTTGTCTGATTTGGGAGCTGGGAACTCAATCTACAAAATGGAATTCACTCTTTTCCCGAAGCAGGGATAAGTAGAGAGATTGCTCTCTTAAGGGCTGATTCCGGGCTTGAATATAGTGGCCACAACTTCTCTTTGGAAGAGAAGACTCAGTCATAGTAGGATTATGACTTATGTTCATTAGAGGGATCAGTGGTACTTAAGGAGACATATGTAACTACAGGGGCATAACGGTTATTGGCCCAACTGTACTTACGAGTGATCTGTGAAGGGTTGTCGCACTGCTGATTGGTTAAGATGGACACATAATATATCTGTAGTAAGGAGAGTTCAGTTGTCGGTCTTTAGTGGAGTGCCTGGCAGTTAACGGATGGTGGATCCCGTGACTAAAGAGTTTAGTCAGTTATTCACATACCGTTGGAGCTTCAGAGCTACATGTCCATGAGATCCCCTTGGTAGCTTGGATTCTGTTAAGGATCAATTTTTGGTGTTGATTTGAAATGTACAAATTGATAAGAGGTGTTTTAATTATATATGATATAATCAGTATGATGTATAAGATACATTTAGTGGAGGACTAATGTAAATGAGATTTACATTAAGTACCATGGAATAGAAAAAGAACTATGGTGTATATGTTTCATGAGATGAAATATTAAAATTATAGGTTATAAATATAGTATGATAAGTTGGTTATCATTTATATTTATAATAATATTAATTATTGGATAATTAATACTTTTTCTTTTAAATAACTAAAGTAGTGGGTGGTTATTGGATCATGGTAACCGTGAGTTTAAAAGAAAATGGTTTCCTATTTTTTTTTGTTAAAAAAAAAATACTTTTTTACAAAACGATTGAAAAGGATTTTGAGTTTTCTCTCCGCACAAAGAAACTCACGTTAGTCATCAAGTAATTCGGATTTACTAAACGACGACCGGGCGAGCTAAACGATTGTGCAGATGCGAGCTAAACGATCGTGCAGTATTTACTAAATGATCGCATAGCTTTGCTAGACGATTGTTGGCCCAAGGTACACGATTGTGTAGTGTCTGTAGGCGACAGACCGAGCTAAACGATAGACAAAACGATCGCATAGCTTTTGCTAGACGATCACATAGCTTTATCTAAACGATTGGACATCAACCTATACAATATATCTCCGCCATCTCTCACTTTCCCAGTCGTGTACGCGATCATTGTTTCCTCCGTTCGTCTACCTCATATCAAGTCCGAACAAAGCCCACCTTTTGGATTCTCACACCATCGAGGTTTTCTGGATGTCGTTCGTAGTGCTGTAGAGGTCGTTTGTGTTGGGGAAGAGTTCGTGACCGAGGAGATCGTTGAAAACGAGCGTGAAGTGTTCATGCTATGTTCCTGCGGTGTTGCGATCGTGTAGATCGGGCGTTCGTGGTTGCTATTGTTCGAGTGATCAGAGTGCACAACGGAGCGTGGAGACGTTTCTGCCTATGTGCATAGAGTTTGCTTTCTATGCATTTCTATTGTTCATGCTGTAATTTTTCTATATAATCGCATAACCGTTGTTTGAAGTCAACTATAAATGTCTTTGTTGATTCATGATTGTAATTTGGAATAGTCTTGTTCCGCTGCTCATGAAAATCTCGAGATCCGATTTCCTTCATTAACAACACTAAATTACTGGCATGCTTCAAGGATAAATGACAAGAGAACGAGTAAACATACCAGTTGAAGACTTTCTTCTCGGCAAGACTCACTCTCTCCACAAAAAAACTCCTATTGCTCTTGCTAGACCAGCAAGTAATCGTTCAGTACCACTCTGGTCATCTACCACGAACGGCTTCGCATAAATAGCAGGAGATGGGGACGACACCACTACTTTGAGCCCTCAATATTCTCAGAGTGAGAATCCAAAGTGTGGGCTTTGTTCAGATTTAGTAGAGGTGAGGAGGAAAAGCTGTCATGTACAACAATCAAGCAAGTGGGAGAAGATAAAAACTATCATATAGTCAAGATGCTTGATCGTGTAGGTGAGGTATACAATCATGTAGGAAAAGCTAGGCAATCATCTATATGATCGTTTAGTCAGGCGTTAAGCGATCGCTTAGGAAAAGGTGGGCGATCTTTTAGGAAAGAGCGCATGGGGTGAACAGTCATTTAGTAAACTAATCGATTGCAAATACCTCGTGAACAATTTTAGCATGTGTTTCTAAAATGAAAACAATTTTCATTTTATTCTTTAGTTACGAAAACCGAATTGTACTCCCACTAACGCATGGTTGCGAAGAAAACTTCGGGCAATTATCCTATAACCGTCCAAATAATAAAATAATAAACATAATCATATTATATTTATAACCTATAGTTTGATATCATATGTAACGACTTGACCCCCTAGGACTTAAGTTAGATCGTTACTAAATACATGTATGCATGGAACTCAAAACGACAATTTGTTATGGCGAAATAAAAGCTAATTAGATAAGGTAAGTTCAAAAGACTTTCATTAAATTCAAATATTAAAACAATAGGAGGGTACCCATAAATCATAAAGGATAATAAATAAATCTGAAAAAAGATTCTTAAAAATAAGTTTTAAACATCAAAACTAAAAGTTGAGAGAAACATGAAAAGAACTCTAGCAGAAGCGTAAAAACTAATCCCAGTGGCTCGATCACGAATTGCGCTTGTCCATCGCCGGTGCATCTCTATCCTTACCTAAAACAACAACATGAGAAAAAATGAGTATAAAATACTCAGTAAGTAACCCCACTACTGGGGTCAGGCTAGGCATTTATGTCCTCTAGATACCCACCTCTAGTGAAACATATAAACTGCTCTAGTCCTCATGGGACACATATACACATGAAACAAAAAGGAGACTGAGTTCTATCCTACTATAGTTAAGTATGCCCACTACCTCTGGTGGATCCCGAAGGAGACACAAATTGGTGTATCCCGAAGGAGACACAAACTGGTGAATCCCGAATGAGACACAAGATGGTGTATCCTAAAAGAGACATAAACTGGTGAATCCCGAAGGAGACACAAACTGGTGAATCCCGAAGGAAACACAAACTGGTGAATCTCGAAGGAAACACAAACTCATGAATCCCAAAGGAAACACAAAATGTAATGGGCATCTAACTAATCAGTAAGGACACTTGCACAGTCTCAACATCGTATTTATCACTATATGAATCTATGACATACATATATACCTCAACATTATGGCTCTACAACATACATATATACCTCAACATTATGGCTCTACAACATACACATATACCTCAACATCATGGCTCTACAACATACACGTATACCTCAACATCATCCAATCAAATACATCCATATGGAATCACATACCATCTCATACTAGCATTTAAGTGTCTATGTGCACAAATAAATATTTCAGATCTCGTGCCAGAACATACTTTGGTCATATTATACTATCAGTCTATCATGCTGTCATTTTGCCATAACATTCATTTATCATGCTAGCATACATCTAATGTCTGGCCCGTGGGCAGTTCCAGTAGTAAGATTACTTACCTTGATATTAGGTCGACCCAAAAAGCAATTGAATCTTTGTGAAATTCTTGATTCCTTAATCAAGCCTAAACATAAACCAAGCTTTAAAATTAATATGGCCAAATTCCAAACACCAAATATTACAAAATATTTCCAGATAACCTTACCTAAGGTGTGGTCCAATTTGAATTCACCTTCCAAACCTCCAATTTTAAGTCCAAATAATTAGCAAACCAAACTCTTCTTCATCTTGAATGAAATTCTTGAATTAACCCCCTAATCATAATTTGAAATTAGGCTTACATGATTAAAGCTTGAATCAAATACATACTTCACTACCAATGTCTCAAATAAATTATCCATATGTAGCTTCATAAAAAAAAAATCACTTCCAAATGACTTTACCAAAATTTCTCAACAACCAAAACTAATCCACAAGAGGGTAATCAAAGCATAAAACTTACCAAAACTCGCTAAAATAAACTCCAACTTCACTAAACAACACCTCAATATCTTCACAAACTTGAACCCAAAGTTGAAACACAATGGGTATCAACCAATTGATGCCAAAAGTAAATGATTATTCAAGAATCAACTGAAAATAACCCAAACGGCAGAAATCTTACCTAAATCGATAGATCCAGTGATGAAAAATGTGAACGACGCTTGAGCAGTGGTGGACGGAGGTCATGAAGAAGAAACTGACGCGGCAGCTTTGGGCGGCGGCTAGGGTCTCGGCTGGACGAAGAAGAAATTGGGGGGGGAGGGGGGGGGTGCCGGCGGATGCATGAGGAAGTAAGGGAAATGTGGGTTTTTAAAAATAATAATAATAAACTTAAAAAGGAAATAAGTATAATTATATTTAATTCCTTTCCTTATTCCATTTTATACTATTAAATTTCTTTCATTTTCAAAAGAAAATTAATTCCTGCCATTAATTTTCAAATTGAATAATTTCACGCCAACAATTAAATTCCTGCACTTATACTTGAAGCCCAAAACTCCAAAAATGCCCTTCAACTAATAACAATTACTAAAATTCCAAATAATAAAGTTACTGAAATTACATTATTACTAAAAAAATGTGTGGGGTGTTACATCATATATCAACCATAGTGTTTTCTCCCCTACTTGATACAAATCACATTTATATCCAATTTCCTCCAAATTAATGTATCTCATATATTTAGTCAATCATATCATATATAATTAATCAGTTCAATTATATCATATATAATCGAACTCCCTCTTGTCAATTTTGAACATTTCAAACTGACCCAAAAAATTGATTCCCAACTTGAATCCAAGCTACCAATGGGACCTTATGGACCTATGGCTCGAAGCTCTAACGGTACGTAAATAGCTGACTAAACTATTTAGCCACGAGATTCACTATCCGTTAACTGCCAGACATTCCACTAAAGACCGATAGTTGAACTCTTCTTACCACAGATATATTTATGTGTCCATCGGATATAACCAATCATGAGTACGATAACCCTTCACAGATGCTCGTAAGTACAGCTGGGCCAATTTACCATTTTGCTCCTGTAGTTACATCTTTCTCCTTAAGTACTACTGATCCCTCTAATGAACAATACAACATAGTCCTATTATGTATGAACACCTCTCGGCCCATGAGAAGGTGTGTGGCGACACATCGTTCAAGCCCTGGGATCAGCCCTTAACAAAGAAATCTATCTACTTACCCATGCTTCGAGGAATGAGTGAATTCCATTTTCTGTAGCTGAGTTCCCAGCTCCCAAATCAGACAAATCCCCAAAGTGATAGGTTTGAGTTGGCGAATTGGCCACTCGCACCCATGTAAATCAAAGGATCGCCCTCAATGACAGGAGTTCCCAACTCACTCAAGATTGAGGTTATGTTACCTACGGTCATCCTAGTGAAATGAAGTCTCTATCATAAATGACGATATATAACGAGACATTAGCACTTTGTGGTCAGGTCTTATACAAACTCTTTGTATAGGGTGCCCCCGCTCGCACGTCCCCACATGAATGATCAGGATCATACCATCTATAGTAAGTCACAACACTTGTAACTATTCCACAAAGTGGGCCACATCCGTAGCGTTACCAGGATAAGGTTTCCCTCCTATATCCATATACTATAGACTATTTTGGTTATCACTTAAGACATGATCCACTTGTATGTCACCACATACATGCTTAAGTTACATAATGATAACTAGGGATTTTAGTTTATTGTTTTGTGGTAAAGCAAATAAAACATCCAATGTGCAAAGTCAAGAAGTGAAGTAAATATCATATATTATACATCACAAGTGTTCATACAAAATGTGTTTACAAACTATAGGACACGAGACTTTAGGGCATCATCCCCAACATGTAGAATATATTGTAACGGGTATGAATAAGGATAGCTTAGAACAAAACAATATGGCATTGTTTAGGAAACAATACGTTGCCCAATTGTGGGCTGATCAATATATATGGTCATCTATAACTGAATTTCTTGAATTGAATTTTGAATGTATAGATGTTCAACTGAATAATATTAGAAAAAGTACAATAAAAAACTAGAAAAAAAATATATAAATGAACGATCGTCCACAAATAACTAAACAATCGTCAATAAATAACTAAATAATTGCCCATAAATAACTAAACTATCACCCATTAATAACTAAACGATTGTCCACAAATGATTGAAGTAAACGACACAAACAAGTAAACAATTGCCCACAAATAAGTAAACGATCACACACTTTATAATTAAACGATCGTACATAAACAAGTAAACGATCGCCCATAAATTATATATCATTAATCCTAGATGGGCCAGTGTCAGGTGTTATTAATATTTGTTTGTACGTTTTCTTGTTATGAGCTCTCTGACCACATCGTGTACACCTGTGGATTTGTCGTCGCGCCCTCTTCAGTAGAAGGTATCCTAATGGTTTGACATTGACCCACACTTGGTACCTTTCGTGGTGGCAGAATTTTGAAGTATTCAAAATTTGATCTTCTATTCTATTCTTGCCTATGTTTAACAAGGAAGATTGATTCTACATAAATAGCAAGCACACACTCAACTGTAAACCATTTTGCACATAATGTTTGAACATTAATGTTCCTAAAGGTTGTCGGAAGATATTGCATGGGAGCATGAGATCTCCATACAATTGAACTCCATACAAGTACATGTCAGTGCACGAAGATCAACCAAACCCCTCCCTCCCTACAAATATCCATCGTCCACATTAATTATATGCATGTCCATCGAGGAAACACGATATGTTCTAGACATCAGTTCTGATTCTTTAAGAATACTCATTGCATAATTAGTTACAATGCTTGTGAATGCCATTGCATGTGTAGGTCGGACATAGATCCAACCTTATAGCCACTCACGGATATTCTCCAATAGCTTCATGATTGATAGTTCTCGTGCATCTTTCAACACTCCATTAAGGCATTCAACTATACTTGTCGTCATCTTGTCATACCTACAATGGTATTGATAAACCCTTGCCCCACCATTATAATTCAATCTTCTCAAGATAGGCCATCACCCCAGGATATTGATGGAGCTTAGCCCAAGACATATGAAACTCAAAAATTCTACAAGCTTTCACCGCTAGGTAGAAATGTGGGATTATGTCTTTGTTCTTAAATCTATCCATCAAACTGTTTCGAATATGGTATATACATAGAGCATGAAATGCATCAGGGAATATACTTGAGATAGCCTTTGCAATTGAGATGTGACGTCTGATATAATCACTAAATTTGGAATGTCTCCTACTAAAGCCTTCAAATGAGTTATGAACCAAGTCTATGATGTATCGTTCTCACCATCTACAATACTTAAGGCGACAAGATATATATTGTTATTGGCATCAATACACGTTGCTATTAACAACAAACCTTTTCTAACTCTCATACAAATGGGTCCCATCAACAACGATTATTTGACGGATGCAGTTCAAGAAACCCTTAATACATGGAACAAATGCCATGAAGACGTATTTAAAGTATTGTCAGTCCTCTACTTCAACCTCAAAGATCATACCTGGATTTGCAAGCTTAAGTGTCTCGCTATATGCCCTAACAATAGCATATGATCCTTCCGGTGACCCTCGTGCGAACACCAATCCATACTCTCTAGCGCGATAAGCCCGTCCGTAACTTATATTCACTCCAAAATCTCGTCGAACAACCTCAATTATATCCCTTGGGTGGTATGTTCAACCACCTTGTTCATATTTGGACTTGATTAAGTGTCCAATAACCCATTTTCTTTTGCTTTTTGATGATTACCCATTCTCTTGTCAAGAATATGTTCACTTGGATATTTCGTCACTTTGAAGGAATCACTTTCTTTTAGTTTATTTGCACTGACTCTCCACTTACATTCCTCCACTGAAACCATACAGTTAGCAAGCTCTTTGTTGACTTCTTTACACGATATTCGAAGTTCTTTGTTATTGCAAGTATTGATAATTTAACTGACAAGTCATATTTCGAAAAGAAAATCCGACCGACCTTTATATCCTCGTTCTTTAGACAATCATGAGGTATTGTGATGAGATTGTCATACGATGGGCCCTCTGATGGTCTGGGTATATCTAAAAATGGTTGGGCTGGAATTATGGAATGCATTTGAATCGAAGGCATCACCACTAATGGGATGAGAGTAGGTGGGTTGGAACATGAATGTAAGGTGTTGAAGAAGCTTGTGGTCCTGAAGATTGTCCATATTCATGGTCAGTATCGAACTATGGAGTACATATGGGTTCATTATTGTGACCAAACCAAGTTTCACTTCGATCATCCCCCCAAGTTACATGGCTCAATATGATCATCCAGTGAAGACATTGTGGGAATATTGCGTGTTAACATGGTTGCAAATCCAAAGTTTTGACTGGTTGGAATGGGTTGATTCGTTGGATTGTACTGCTAGTACTTATTCTCTATGTGTACTCCATGACCCTTCGCAAAGTGTAACTGATACAAATAACAACATCTAGGATGCATCACTACCTTGAAAGAAAAAAAACTAAGGTCTTCATTATCAATTATGTCAATCAGGGGAGCTGGGACCAATAAATTGTAACAACATTTGATGTATATCAAACATATTTAGTTCGATATTCAATCATTAGTGCATAATACTCACCAATTCACAAACCATTATATCATTTTTGACCTTCAGACCTTTCATATAACCTCCAACATAATTGTTACCAGACTGGTCTCATTCCCCACCAAATCGTACAAAGATGTGAAGTAGCGTCATTGATATGCAATCGGATTAGCAAATTTTAAGCAATATCCTATCAAATTTTAAGAAATCACCCAATAATTGTTAAAAGATTGTCTAACTGTTTATAAGTGTTTGCTTAGTACTGTATACATGATCGTGTATATATTACTAAACGATCGTTTAATATTATATAAACGATCGTTTACATTATACTAAACGATTTTTTTTATGTTATATAAGCGATCGTTTACATTATACTAAATGATCGTTTATATAATATTAAACGATTGTTTATATAATACTAAACGAGTGTTTATATTGTGATGAATGATCGTCTATATATTACTATATGGTCTTCGTTTAATACTAAACGACACTTATTATTAAAGAGAACAAGAAATATTTTAGAATATCACTTACATTCTCTTCGTTTCTAGATTTGACAAACGAATCATGCTCTATACCTAAAGCCACAATGAAATGAACAAAGATGAAAGCGATTGACAATGAGGATGTCAGACTGAAACACTGAAAGAACAATGGGAGGACTTCGTGGGGAGTTCGACAAAAAATACAAAACTAAGATTGATCTTCCATTCTTGATATCAATGTTATTCAATGCTTTGGTGGAATGTTGGTGTTGCATTGAATATGTGTTGAATGAATCGATGAAGAAATCATTAAAGAAAGAACACGAATATGGTGCGGTCTGAAGAGTTTTTTAAATTGAGGGTAAAATTGATATTTCATATGGGCAAAAAATAGTTATTGATAAGTTTTTAGGAAGAGGTCATTCATAGAGAAGTTTTTTGTTTTTTAGTTATTTTGTGAAACTTTCCCTTTCACTTGTGTTACCTATGTCTCTTTTGTTTTCTCTTCCAACGACAAAAAAATGAAAATTCAAAGTCATTCAAAACAAAAGATGCTTTAACGTTTTGCTTGTTTTATAAGCATGGTTAGAAAGAACGTGAAAACCGTATGAAAGTGAGTGGTCATTTAGTTAAAATAGAGTTGTATCGATAAAGATATGAAAAAAACAAAATTATCGTTTGAACAGGAAAATTGTGCGATCGCCAATATCAGCATACAAGATCGCTTACATCAGTATATGCCATCATTAACATCAGTGTAAGCGATCAATGACATCAGCGTAAGCGATCAATGACATCAGCGTAAGCGATCAATGCTATCGTGTACGCAATCGCTTACATCAGCATACGTGATCGCTCAGTTTTCGTTTTGAATTTTTTTTTTTTTTGGTCATATCTTAGTCGATATAACTCCGTTTTTGCTAAATAGTCACTTGTTTTCATATGGTTTTTCATGTTCTTTCCAACCATGCATGTAAACTGAATAAAACTTAAAAAAACTTTGACTTTATTACTCCAAAAGTAAATATTATCTAAGTTTAAATGTTATAGTGTCATTTATATTCATTATTATTTAGAATTTTTCTCAATTTACAAGCTTAACAGAAACAACATGAAAAAAACGTATGAAAACAAGTGGTTATTTAGCTAAAACGAAGTTGTATCGATAAAGATATGACAAAAATAAAATTATTGTGCATGCAGAGAAGGTCGCGATTGCTGATGTCATGGTGGGCAATCGCATACATCACGGTGGGTAATTGCTGAAGTCATGGTAGGCGATCGCTTACATCAAGGAGCGCGATCATTTTGCATTTTTTTTTTCTTTTTTGTGTGCTATCTTTGTCAATTCAACTCCGTTTGAGCTAAATGACCACTTTTCATACATTTTTTCATCTTATTTCTGATTATGTTTATAAATTGATAAAAATGCTAAAAAATAATGAATATAAATGGAACTATGACATTTAAACTTAGATAAAATTTACTTTTGGAGAAATAAAGTCAAATATTATTTAAGTTTTTATTCCGTTTACGTACATGGTTGGAAAGAATACAAAAAAATGTATGAAATGAATGGTCATTTAGTAAAAACAAAGTTGTATCAACAAAAGTATGATAAAAAAAAAAAAACTAAGCCACCACGTATGTTGATGTAAATGATCACGTACGTTGATGTTAGCGATCGCATATATTGATGTAAGAAATCACATACAATGATGTCAGCAGTCGCACATTTTTTCTGCACAAACAATAACTTGTTTTGTCATATCTTTGTCGATACTCCAATTTAACTAAATGGCCACTTATTTTCATGCGATTTTTCGCGTTCTTTCTAACCATGCTTATAAAGTAAGCAAAATGTTAAAGAATATTTAGTTTTTAATGACCTTGAATTTTTGTTTTTTCGTTGTTAAGGGAAGAGCAAAAGAGATAACAAATGAAGAGATCATTTAACATTAGTGGTATTTTCCATGCCAAAAGGGCCAATAACAAATAAGTTTTTAGAAAGAGGTTCGTCGCAAAAAAGTTTTTGTTTTTTAGATCATTTTGTACAATTTTCCAACCAAAATGGTGTTTTAACCAATATCTATTTACTAATTTAAATATTATTTTTAATATTTTTATAAATATTTATTGACATCAACATTTTATCGATATTTTAGATATTATTGTAAGATTGAAATCTCAACATTTCTATCAACATGGATAATCAGTGATTTCAAAACTCTCTCTAAAAAGAATGGTAAAAGATAACCCTTTTTAAGTTTCACTTTTCAAACTAACATATTTTTTAAAATTCGTTAAACTAGGTTTTTTCTCTATCCCTCTCAATCAAGATTGACCACCGAAGTTTAGTTAACAAATTAATTTTTGTTCATCTTATATTCAAACAATTGATTCCAAGATTCATATAATTTTTTCAAATCTTACCTAACCTTTTTTATCTTTCCAAAATTTAAAAATTACACTACTAGAGATTGTACAAATTGGAGAAATTTAAAAAATAAAAAAATTGATAAATCCATTTAGATAACTGGTAAATTAATTTTGAAAATTTGTGGAAACATAAATTGGACTTAAGATTTGAAAGATAGGATAAGATTTGGGAAAGATTATATGAGAAAATTTGGAAAGAGATAAGAGTTGATATAAGATTTGGAAATATTATATAATGTGAAATTATGTGGACTTCGGTGTTCATCTCGTAGAAAATAACATGAAATTTTATATAATTGGGCTTTCTCGATGAGATCTCGGACATGATTAACATTGAAATTCTATATATTTAGATTTTCTCATTAAAATCTTGAGCAGAATTAACACTAAGAATCCATGTATTTTCCAAATCTCTTAATTTTTCACAAAAATTGATCTTTTCCAAAATTTAAAAATATAAGTGTAATCATTTAAAATTCATTTGGAAAATTTATTTTGATAATTGGTAAATCTATCTAAAAAATTGGAAATTCAGATAATTGTGAAAATAAAAATTGGGTAAACGATTTAAAAAAAAATGTAAGATTTGATATAAAATTTGATAAAGATAAGAGAAAATTTGAAAATATATCTATATGATTTGAAAATATTATACAATATTTTTAAAAAGTAATATAATATTTAAAAGGTAATAAAATTTCAATTTAATACTAGGTGAAATTTCTTGGAGAAAGTCCATAATAATGGATAGGATGAAAAAGTTAATTTTTTAAATCTCAGTAATCGATCTTTGATCGAAATGACCGAAACAAAATTGTGTTTTCAAAAAGTCTGATGGAGAAAAATGAAGCTTAAAAAGGTTTATTTTTTACCATTTTCCCTAAAGAAAAAAGTGTGCTGTCGGTAATATTGTTTTTGTGTTTGGTGTTAAATGAATGTAATTAAAAATATTTGAAATGAGGCGTCAGCTGACCAAGAATAGGAGAATAGCTCCGTGCTGCAAAATGGGTTTGCCTGAAAATCAGGTAACTTTTTCACCTCATCAAGAATCCATTTCACTAATTTTAACGAGGGTTGTTCAAAATTCAATTGCCAATTTTGTTTTTCAGTTTACCCATTGAAGGATAATTTAATCGGAAAAACAAGCCAAGAATTTTGAACAAAATTTGTTCCTCATTAGCAATTCAACTTCATCTGAAACAATTTGTGATCAGAAATAAGAATCTAAAGAAAAGAGGGCAGAAAAATGATTGCAGGTATGATTCTACAATTTTATTCGAGACTGTTTGATATTTTCCCCTTCATTTCCCTGTATGCCCACCAACTGTTCGACGAATTTCCTAAATGATTTGCATTGCCATCTCACTGCTTCTCCGCCGCTTTAGTTATCCCCCCATGGCGGTCTTATAAGGGTTCATATTTAATTCATTACTATCAAATGGAGTTGAAAACAAAAATGCATGCCTATTAATGATTTTCCCAGATAAACAAAAGCATGGTGTGGAGCTGTTTTCTTTCTTTTTGTTTTAGTTATGTTCTTTGCTTTTCAAAAGTGAACTATTTGATTCTTTGATCATGGGATTTCCCACCATTTTTTTCCATAAACAATTTTCCTTTCCTTATAGTGTAAAACCCTGATATCATAATCTCTTTCCACGATTCCAGGCTTAACTAATGGAAGCTGCTTTTGGCCAAAAGTTGTACATGTGCGTGGAAGGCACCAGTTTCATGGTATTACTTTGCTCCATTTATCTATTTCAGTAATTCAACGTCTGAAGGTCCCAATAGGATAAGCGTAATATGACAACGTTCACTCATATCGGAATCACTGTTCTGCCTTGTACTTGGTCTTT
Organism: Benincasa hispida; assembly: GCF_027475165.1. NCBI lineage: Eukaryota > Viridiplantae > Streptophyta > Magnoliopsida > Cucurbitales > Cucurbitaceae > Benincasa > Benincasa hispida. The sequence continues at coordinate 31,438,434 of NC_143484.1, read as the reverse complement.
TCGACATTGCTTTTATGGATGTTGAAGAATGTTTTACTTTCGGTCATAGCCTTCTTTCTTTGTAGGTTTGAATAGGGACAGTTCATACATTGAGAGAAACTGGCCCTGCCAAAGGAAAAAGATTACTTGTGGCATTTCTGAACTAGAGAATGTATATTCAAGCCTTGAACATCATAGAAAGGACAAGATTCTTGTTAAGATGTGCGGTATTGCATCGGCGAGAGATGCTGCTATGGCAGCAGAATCTGGTGCTGATTTCATTGGGATGATTATTTGGCCAAACTCAAAACGTTCTGTTTCACTTTCAGTTGCCAAGGAGATATCCAGAATTGCTAGACAAAATGGTGCACAGCCAGTTGGAGTGTTTGTTGATGACGATGTTGAAACAATATCACGAGCCGCTGATACATGTGACCTTGAACTTGTGCAGGTACATCTTTTTGTTGTTCTCATCACCTTGTCCACAAAAATAACTTTCATACTTTAAATTTGGATTCTCACAGCTTCATGGAGACAGTTCACGGGCAGCATTGCCATTTCTAGTCAAAGATTATAGAATTATTTATGTTCTGAATGCAAATGAAGATGGAAGTCTTCTAAATGAGATCTCCACCGAGGACTGTTCTTTGGTCGATTGGGTTCTTGTTGACAGTGCCAAAGGTGGCAGGTACATCACAATTCCCTCTCAATATGCTGGTTTTGGTTGGGTATCTAGTACAATGCCTTTGAATTGGTGTACAATGCTTATTTATTTAGGTTACTTTTCCTTCTTTTGAGTTTAATAACATGTGGGTTTAGAGATTTAAACTTTTGATATTTTGATCAATAATATATGTCTTAATCAATTAATTTACATTTTAATTGGCCTAAATTTTATTATAATCTCGAGTTTTTAATGTTTGTTTTGTTTGTCATTACGCATTAAAATGTTTGGGTTAGTTCTTGGGGATAAATTTTCCACACAAGTTTGCATAGTCCCATATAAGACAAACAACAAAATGTTTCAAAAAAATGAAAATAATAAATAACAAAAACTATGAACGAGGGTAATCAAATTTTATGCCATGTTGAAAACTAAATTATAATATTTGAAAATACAACCAAAACAAAACAAGCTACAAATGACAGCGAGACCAAAATAAACAAGGTAGAGACTCCTATTTCCACAAACCGACTACATAAGCTACTGAAATTAATTCTACGTGTTTGTGTTGTATTAGCTAGAAATCCATATCAAACCTTGAAAAAAAGTGTTGATTTTGACTACGTAGCAGCAGCCATTAAGCTTTTCTTCTTCCTGTATGTGATATGGGATAATTTAATTATTTTTGTGTTGGATGCAGTGGGAAGGGATTCAACTGGGCCCAGTTTGAGGTACCAATAATTAGAAGCAAACAAGGCTGGCTCTTGGCTGGAGGCATCAATCCAGAAAACGTGTCTGAAGCCTTATCTATTCTCAAGCCTCAAGGGGTTGATGTTAGCAGTGGAATCTGTGGCTCAGATGGGATACAGAAGGATCTTATTCGAATCAAGTCTTTTTTGAAGGTTGTTCATTCAGTTAACTATTGATCTAGAAAGTTGAGTATCCAAAAGTATCCAATTTTCTTAACTAATCCCAGAGAAAGAATACTGATTTTGTTTCATGTGGAACTGTTGAGTAATTTAGTCTTATAACAATCATTTTGTCTAACCACAGGCCAACTCTATTTTGCTTTCTTTATTTCATTCGACATGGCTAATAATCCATTCCCTTTTGTTTCCATTTAATAATATGACATCAAAATTTGGGGATTTCCTTCTTGAGTTGTATTTAAATCCAAATATGATGTAATACTCTAAAAAAAATTGTGATGATCCCATGTTTCACATCCAATGACAGACAATCACCCATTTAAACATAAATGGTTTAAATACCTTTTGATTTTTGGTTCATTTTAGTCCATATACTTTAAAAAAGTGATCATTTTAGTTATTTTATTTTCATTTTTTAAATGTGGGCATACATTTTAATTATAAGATTTCATTTTCATAAGATTTATTAAAAATTTTGCAAATAGAAACTAAAATGGACACTTTTTAAAAGTACATATAAACTAAACATGTACAATAGATATTTTAAAAGTTAAAGATATGGAGTCAAAATAGTATCTAAATCAACATTTAAGTATCAATTATCAGTATTATACCCTTAAATACAACTTAAAAAGTTGCATTTAAATACTCTTCTTAATTTATGATGCACTATTTTGAAAACAATTGCCATAACATTCCATTTAGTTGATTTTCTGCTTCTACTTGAGGAGGTAGCATTTACTTGGTATTTCAAAACCACATCACAGACCTCGCCATTTCAGTGATTAAGAAATTGCCCATCCATTTTAACAAAGCCTATTGGGACTTGAACTTGGGGAGGAGCCCAAATTTTAGAACAATTACAAAAATAAATAGACTCCTCCCATATAAATTGATAGCATTGTGGTTCACTAATGGTTTATTAAACATACTTCAAGCAAAAATCAATGCCAAATTTTTCTTTCATGTGGCTATAATAATAATATGCAACTCTAATACCCTAAAAGCATGAATACTATCGTCATGAACAGCTTCTCCCTTGAAGTTTTCTCGGCAGTTGATCATATTTTAAACTTGAATGGCTCACAAGCTATTCGCAAAGAATTTTGGTGTATACTAGTTGAAAGACAATGAGCAGATATTGGTCCTGTTGATTTGATCAAGACAGGTCGGGGTCGGTCTGATAATATACGATGTCCCCAGAATCGCTCACAAAGTGATCTTTTCTCAGGCTTTTTACAAGAACTCCCAATAAGTGAAATGGGAGAGGCCAAGATTTCTCTGGTTCTCGATAATACTTCCCGAGCACCGGCTTTGTTGCCTCGGTCTAAGACGATAAGATTGCAGTTGTTAGCGATGAGAATTTCAAATCTACAGAACAAAGATAAGTTTGAACTTTAGATGCAGGGCTGAGAAGGATACTCACTGCTTCTATTAAGTGATAGTGTGGGATCTGAGGGAAGAGATGGTGAATGACATGAGTTCCAATGTCATGATGGATGTTGTTGATCCATCCGTAATCGCGATCGAGAGTCGTTAATCCACCTCTTAGGTAACTCCATTCCTGTTTGATCATCAAAAAATTGTGTCAAACACATCACTTTATGGTGTGTTGTTCTTGAAATTCCACACCAAACACTTGGAAAGATTTGATTGGCATACCTCTCCACGATACCAAGGAAGTTTATCTTCGTGACCGTGATGATGCAAGTACGTGACCGCGTCCAGCCACATGACAAACATCTACATAAGGAAAACATTCAGAGCAGTGCACCAAAGAACGATGGTACTGAAAAAAGAAGTTAATCGAGCATAGCAGTCGGACGAAAAACTAAGAAGTAATCAGCGTGAATTCGTCATCAAAGCCAAACTCACCAGGTAAGGAATGCCATAGAGTTTGAGGATTTGGAGGGGACCCATCACTACAGATAGACATCCAAGCAGCGCAAGCATTGCAGTCCAACAAGCAGTGGATGTAATGATATCGTTTCGCTCACTTGGTACGAACAAATCGCTGTTAGGGTCGAAATGAGAGCCCTTCTTTCCAGGACTTCTACTCCACTGTAATATCACCAACATGATTCATTAGAATCCATAAAAAAAATTGGCATAACATTGAAGATTCATACAGAAGGATGACGAAAGAACGGAGTGCACTAACCAGATACACAGGGTATGCAAGCATGGGGAATGGCAGAGTGAACCTTAGTGTTCTTGTTGCTTTATCCAAACTCCTATAAATCTTCTCAGACAACTGCAAAACAGACATGAACATATTGCTATTGAATGAGACTCAACAAAATGATCATTTCTCTGTTTCGGAAGGGAAAGAACAAAGAACTTACAGGATGCCATGATTCATCATTTTCCACATGGCCGTGATTCTGGTGATGAGTTCTATGGCTAATTCTCCTGAGTTTAAGAAACAACATGATATAAAACTACAGTATATATTGTCATAGAAAGTAAAAGCTACAGAGAAGAATAATTGACCAAACAAGATTCAGAAAGACAATCAGAAACTAACCATCCATGATATGGAACTAGGATTGAAGAATGAAGAATATGGCCAACAACACTATTCAATTTTGGGTCATTAGAGAAACTTCCATGGCCACTGCACATTCACCAACCAAATCAAAAAAACCATTAAGCAAACACAAATCAGGCAAAGGAATTCCAAGACAAAAAGCAGGTAAAGATATTCAATGGCTTCAACAGAGAGAGAATTACCAATCATGACCAAGAACAAAAAGAGCCCAAAACATTGTTCCTTGAGCAAACCAGTAAAGAGGCCAAACAACCCAATTGTTGAAGTAAGCAGCAACAGCAGCCAATCCAAACACCACAACTACATCCCTCACAACATAGCTCATTGATTTCCAAGGATCCTTAACCCAACAATGCTTCGGAATGGCAGCCCGAATATCGGCCAGCCGAAACGGCGGAGCAGCAGCCGGGTCGAAATCCCCCTCATCCTCAACCCCATTAATCCCATCAACTCTCTCCTTCTCATTATCCTCATCAATAGAAGCAACTCTCACAGGAGCACTCACATTCAATGCCCAACTCTTCCCTCTAGTAGAAAGTCCCAAAGAAGACCGAAGAACATGAGCTTTAGAGGCCAACAATGGCTGCCTAATCTCAGAAACCATAAAAGTTTTAGAAGCAATCCCGTTCCTAGATGGCTGAGGATAGATCCTAGGGAGTGGTTTAACACCACATTCAGATAAAACCCACCTCGCCATTAGAAACCCAGATGAGAAAAAACAAGTAGCCTCAAGTTTCCAAGGCTCTAACAGCTTAAGATAAAGAAAAAGAAAATATGGGTAATAAACAAAACCCTAAAATAAAAGGAAATCAGAAGCAGATATGAGATAACACAGCCAGAAATCTCCTCATTCACTTACAACCATAAAACCCAACTTGTGTTTCTTGTTGATTGTCCTCTAACTTGGCACCCTCTCTCTTTTTCTGTCTATTTATAATCCACCATTCATAACAATGACTGTTCCTCCGTCTACACAGTCTATAGAGCAACTTTTTAGACGCTTGTTGGATATTCCAAGAAAATGGGTAGGGTTCAGATTTCATAATTCGCCATACCCACTTATAAAACTTGAAATAAACACCAAAATTAAGTGAAATTGGAGGAAATCAACGAAGGGAGAAGGAAGGTGACGTGGTCAAATCGAAGACGTAGAAAGTGGGAATTTAGAATTCTAAAAAAAATTCGCATGTTTTTGTGATTTGTAGTCTGAGGTCAATTTTCACATCGTTGAATTTGGAATTATGATCTTTTTTGCTTGAACACGTCTAGGCAATTTAGTTTTGAATTTGATTGACTCTGCTCAAAGGGAAGATTCCCTTTTGTCCGACCACTCCTCTAATCTCCTTATCATTATTATTATTTTTTTAAAGGCTCTAATCTCCTCATTAATGATAGGTTTAGGATTGATTAATTTAATGAGTCCTAAGATTAGTACATTTACGTGCAATTTCGTTTAGTTTTTGTGCCTTGTTTCTTTGAAAAAGACAATTTTGCTAGTTTGGATCATGACAACTTTCTTAGATTTATTAATAAATTTTGTCGATACAAGATTCTCATAACAGTGTTTTAAGTCTGCACGTGAACTTACAAGATAGAATCCTCCATACCTATATGGTATTCAGCTCGACGCACTTTAAAAATTTAGTTAATAACGGATCTAATTGGTGTCAAGATGAGTGATATTGCATATCTAATGGAGTGAATGTTGAGGTTGATGCCTTAAATCTTGTAGTTTGTAAACTATATATGAATTATTTATTTAATAAAATAAGATGTTATTTTATTCAAAATTTAGATTACATTAACTTGATTCAATAAACTAAAATACAAGGTTACTTAAACATGTATGTGGTCGACATACAAGTGGATCACGTCTAAGTAATAACCTAAATAGTCTGTAGTATATAGATAACATTAGGTGTCTTATTCGGGTGACACTACAGATATAGCTCACTTTGTAAATATTACAAGAGTTGTAAAGTAATACCAACTGTGTGATCCTAATCTTTCATGTGGAGACATACAAGTGGGGTATCTTTACAGAGAGTTTGTATAAGATCGGACCGCGAAATGATTAATTTCTCTTTCTAACACCGTTAATTAAAGAGATGAACATTTCATAGGATGTCCACAGGTGACCCGACCTCAATCTTGAGTGAGCTCTTGTCTATGAGGGCAGTCCTTTGATGTAAGAATGACCAGTATCACCGACTCAATATGCTTACCATTTTGGAGATTTGTCCGAGGAGAGAGCTGGGAACATAGCTACACAAGATGGAATTCACTCATTCTCATCTTTAGGGTAAGTAGATGAATTTCTCTATAAGGGTGCTATTTTCGGGTCACAATGAGACCCCACCCACCCAATGGCCCAAGAGAGATTTAGTTTATAGTTGGACTATAAGTTGATTGTTCTTTAGAGGGATTAGTGGTACTCAAGGAGTTAGATATAATAACGAGCAATTCGTGAATAGGGTTGGCAAAATGCTCTACGGGGTCGAGTCTCCGGAGACCCACCCCAACCCAGGTTTGACTAGGGATGGGATTAAATCGGGGACGGGGCGGGGATAAAGAGGGTATCCCTACCCCAATTAGGTATATATATATATATATATATATATATATATATATATATATATATATATATATATATTAGGTATTTAACTTTTTACCTTTCTAGTTTTTAATTTAGCCCAATCTAAGCCCAACTAAAGTGTCCAAGCCCAAACCAAATATATTTTTAGGATTTTTTTTTAAAAAAATAAGTCCCCATGGGAAACAAAAGGGAAAATGGGGAATGGGTCCTACATGGATTTGTTTCCCGACGGAAAATCCGCGCCCCGATCCCCGCCTTCAGATGACGGGGATGGGATAAAATCCCCAAATGGAGATGGGGACGAGGAACCCTCCTCTGTCCCGGCCCGGCCCGGCCCCGTCGCCAATCCTATTCATAAAGTGTTGACGTTAGATTAGTTATATCCGTGGATACAAAATATATTTATACCATGCGAAGAATGTAGTTATAGGTCTTTAGTTGAGTGACATGCTGTAATGAATGTTGGTTAATTTAATTAAAGAGTTTAATTAATTAATTAATCTCATATCATTGCAATTTCTAATCTATAGATTCATTAGGTCCCCTTACTAGGATAAAACAAGAATCATTTGGGTTAATTTGAATTGTTCAAATTAAATAGGAAAATTAATTGTATGAGTTACAATTAATATAATGTATGTGGATACATTATAATATAAAATTAATTTTGAATTATATTCAAATTTATACTTTATTATATGAGAGAGATTAATTTTGAATAATATTTAAATATTCTTTATATGAATGAGATTTATATAAAACTATAAGATAATATGAAAGAGATTCATATTAAAACTATACTTATGTGAGAGGATGTTGTTTGAATATGATTCCAATTAAATTAAATATATTATAATTAATTATTAAATTAATATTCATTTAATTATATATTAAATTTAATTTAATATATATTAAATAAATTTATTAAAAATAACTCCCATGGAAGTTTTGTGTGAGTTAGTGGAGGGCAATTGAAACTCTCTCTCCAACCAAACTCCCTTTCTTAATATCAAGTTATTGAGAGTTTTTTCAAAGTGATATTGGACCAATTTTTTTTTTCTTTTTTGGAGAAGTCCTCTATAATTGTTTTCTCTCTATAATGAAATGAAAAATCTCTTTCTCGCTCTATACATTTTTACAGAAACATTGTTCTATAAATCTCTTCCTTTCTAAAGATTCCCACAAACCATGATTCTTGTCTAAAGAATAATAAGGTAACAAGAAAGACCCGTTGATAGTATCTTGGTGTTTGCTTGTGACTGTTCATAGTTGTACGCAAGGTAAATCTTCTCATCCCTGTAAGAACATGTTGTTTATGGAATGTTTTTCCTTTGTTTGTTTTTTCTCTATTTTTCATATGTTCCAAAATGAATTCAAAGGCATACGGGTTGATGCACTTCAGCTGAGAAATTCGATTACTTCAATGAAGTATCTCTTTATTTATATGATTGAATGGTTTGATACCGCGATGGAGTTTTTACACAAGCATCATCTGTGTGAGGGGGATCAGCAGGGTCAGTTGCACGATAGGACACTTTTTCGAAGTTTCACTATCTCTTTTTTTTAGGGTTAGGTTTCTCTTTTGCTCGAGAGCCCTGGACTTCCACCTTTTAGCGCTCACGCTCTCGTATGTCGTGGATTGGGTTGAATGACTTTTGTCTTAATTCACCCCATAACAAATTCTCTTTTGTAAGTTCATTTTTGTCCCCACACCTTTAACACTTTACCTTCTAGGTTGGATTTGAATTTCTAAACCTTTAAATAAATGATATAGTATTTTAGAAAAAAAAAAAATGGATGCATCATTTTTTTTTTGTTGTTTTGTTTACTCAATTTTTCAACAACAATTTACCATTTCCTTTTTTTCAAATATTTTTCTTTTTTTTCTGTTGAGTAGTTAATGTGAATAGTTGCAAAAAAGATGGGTGCAGCTCAATATTCACCCAAGTATTACTTATATCTTAAGATCCTATTAATATTTAATAGTCATTTGATTTTTTAAAATTAAGATAATGAACACTATCTTCACCTCTAAATTTTTTTACTGTGTAATTTACTTTTGTTAGGTTGTATGTCCTAAAACTCGCAGTTGGTAAAGTTAAACATATTCTATAATCAATAAAGATGTTATTCAACATTTCTTCAATAAAGTTGTTATTGAGTCAATAAATTGCATTTGTAAAGCCTAAATCCACTAAACTAAATCCAAGACTATTATTAGAATATTTAAACTTTATGTAGAGACATAAAGATGGATCAAGTTCGAGTAAATAGCCAAAACGGTCTATAATATATAAATAGGGTTGGGTGTCTTATTCTAGTAACACTATCGGATGCAACCTACTATGTAGTTGTTACAATTTAGTGTGAAGGTGCTACAAACGAAGTTATCCTGATTCATTCATGTATTGACATGAGGAGTAGGGGCATCCTATGCAATAAGTTTGTGTAAGATCGGACCAAGAAATAAGTCACTCTACCAAAAAATAAGTCACTCTTACTTTATAACATTGTTTACTATTTAAGACTGACTATTGCGTTTGGATGACCTAGGTAACTCGATCTTAATTCTGAGCTAACTATGAATTCCTATTTATTTAGGATTATCCTTAGATTTGCATAGGTGAGGGATGACTCAACAGCACCAGCTCAATAAGCCTCCCATTTCAGAGGTAAGACCAGGTACATAGCTGGGGACATAGGGTGCAATAAGGAATTCACGCCTACCCGATTTAGGGATAGAAGAAAGATTGTTCTCTTAAGTACTGAATCTAGGTCTTGAACAAGGGACCTCACCCTCTCATTGGCCCAAGAGAGATCTGATTTAGTGATTGGATCACAAACCAATTGTTCATTAGAGAATCAACCGAACTTAAGGAGCAAGATGTAATATCGGGGGTAAAACAGCGCATTGACTCAGCCGTTATTACGAACAACCTATGAAGGGTCGACTTACTAATTATGGTTAAATCAAGTAGATACAAATATATCTATAGTGAGGAGAGTGCAACTATCGAGTGATAGTGGTGTGACTTGATAATTAACGAATACTGATTAATTTGGTCAAAGAGTTTTAGCCAATTAATCTTAAATCGTTGGAGCTGTAGGTCCATAAGGTCCCTCTACTAGCTTGTAAAACATGAATACCTCGAATTAATAAATTGAGTGAATTTGGAATGATATCAATTTGAATTGTTCAAATTGAATTTCAGTTTGAAAATGTTCAAATTGAAATTAGGGTTTAAATTTGAAAGTTCAAAATTCAAATTAGGGTTTGATTGATATAATTAACGTTTAATTTATTGAAATTAAATGAAATAGGAGAGTTTATAATAATGATTTAAATATTAATTACATAAATAAGATTAAGGATTAAAATTGGGTGTATGAGTAATTTAATATTTGATATTAAATTATTTATTTAATTAAATAAAAATCAAATTAGTTTTCAATTTCAATTCAATTTAGGAAATTGAATTTTGATGTTTTAGATTTAATTAATTAAATAAAATTTTATTTAATTTTGGTATTAATTAAAATTTGAAATTGAAAATACAAAAATATGAAAACTTGATTTGAATAGGTTTTTCCCACATTTACACCAAGTAAGAGGTGTTCCTCCCAAATTTACACACAAATCTCACTTCTTCATGAAGTTGCTGCTGGCATTGATCTGAGTTTTAGTGCTTGCATGCAAATTTTATGAGTTCTTTAGAAGACTGCGGTAGAAATTATCTTCACCGAAAACCCATACTAACACCCTTCACAAATTCACTCTAATTGGAGTTCTACCACTAAAATTCAAGGTTGAGAATAGTAGAAAAGATCTCCTGAATTGGAGCTGGAATTATGTGAAGAGCGGCTTGAAGTTGGGATGGGAGAATTCATCAAAGGTATATTGTTAAGAAACCTCTGATACATGCTAGTATATTTTAACAACTTTCCTACTAATTTTTTCAAAAATCAAGCCAAGTTTCGTAAATTAAAAATATTGATTAAGAATTCACATTTTCTAAAAAACTAATAAAAAATTTCTTGACAAGAAAATTGGAAGAAAACAAACATAGATTTAAAAACATAGAACTAAAAATAAAAACATTTTCAAATAGAGTATTAGTAAGTTGAGTTAAATCTAAGTTGATTATCAATGTTATTTATATGGTTATTATTATCAATTTACATTTTTTAAATAGTGATATCATTATTAATATTTTAATGATAATAATATAAAACTTTAAAGATAGATGTAGCTCAGCCTCCATTTATAAAACTTAGCCTCCATATATAAACTTTGCTCATTTGTAAATATTTATTTGAACTTTTCTTCATTCTCTTTTTAAAAAAGAATTGTGAACAAGAAAAACAAATCTCTGTAGAGAATTTCAACCTCAATCAGAAATTTAGAGGATTTTGCAGAAATGGAGAATAACATCTTGATTTACTTTTGTTTTTTTTATTGATACATAATTCTTAGCCTTTCCATAATTGCTATACTGTTATAATTGATCTATAGTTATAAATAATTTACTATAATTTGTTTTATGGATTCATAATTTTTAACCATTTACTTTTCTTTATTATTGTTACACTGAAAATAGTAATTATTATTAATAGATTAAAATACCATTTTGATTCATATACTTGTGATTTGTTCGGTTGAAAAGAATTAATTTATGCAATTCTATGTCTAATGTATGAATGTTAAATTTAGTCTCTTAAAGTTAATTTATTGACATTGGTTAAATAATAATAATAATAATTTTAATGCAATAAAATACCATATGTAAATATATTTCAAAAATTCATATTGACAATCTAGTTGATGATAAAAAAAAAAAAAAAAAAAAAAAAAAAAATGAAAATATTAATATTAAAAGTAGAAAGACTAAAATTAAACATTTTAACCTAAATAATATCATTCGTATACTATTTCATTTCAAATTATGAAAACATCACACAGTCGATGAAGATACTATTATCTCATAAATACAAATGTAGATCAATGACAATATGTTGTCTACTTAAACTACTCTACAAACTCTTGAGCCTAACAAACTTCACTATCGTTTGAAATCTTTTAATAAGAAATGCTAAATATGTTAATAAGGTTCAACCTTTTATTAATATCTTTCGTGATTTACTGCATTGTGGATCAATCCATGTCCCATGACTTTTTTATGTAAGTGTAGTGGTAACTTGGTTGTTCATAAGTTGGTTTCTCATATGTTAGTAGACATCGATTCTTGAGATCATCTTTTAGCGAGAATAAATTTGTGATATGTTAATTAAGTTAACGATAATTAAGTATATGAATGATATGTTTAATAGTAAAAAAGATATGTGTATCAATGACAGCTCATACACTGATAATATAATCATAAATTTTAATCAAACTTAATTTTTAAGTCATAAATTGTTTTGGTATCTAAACTTTTATAAATGTACAAATTTAGTCTCTACCATTTCAATTTTATAACTATCTAGTTCTTAAACTTTAGTATATAATAATATAGTCCATGTACTGTCAATTTTGTAGCAATTTAATCTTTGTTTGTGAAATTTCATCAAAACTTAATGTCAATGTTAATTATATAATGACTTAGTCATTATAGTTCATAAATATACACGTGGTCCCGAAAAAAATTTATTGATCTACATATATAAGAAATTTCATCAAAATTTAACAATATTTTTCTTGATAAGTATTAAATCGTTGCAAAATTTAAAATACAATGATCAAATTATTACATACTAAAATTGAAGATCTAAATTATTATAAAGTTTGAAATTACAAGAACTAAATCATTAACATTTCAAACTTTGTAAACTAATTTCTTTTTTAATACAACAAGTGAGTATATGGGAGTTTAAACCACATAGCTCATGATTGCTAACAAATGTTTTAGGTTAGTTGAGTACTTATGCTCGCCATACATATTCTCTTTGTTTGCAATGTAAATTTGTCTTCATAAATATTAGGGTGAATTGTAAAAACCATTCATAAAGTATGGTGGTTAGTGGGAATTATATCATCTAACTTTCAATTGTAAAAATTGATCTCTCAAACTTGTACAATGTTAAAATTGGTCTCTTAAACTTACATAATCGTAGAAGTTGTATCATTTGTATAAGTTTTGAGGATTCAATTTTTATCACTTCGGGATCCAATTTGTACAACTATTATAACTTTAAGGGTTCAATTTTAACACTTGTAGAAGTTAGAGAACCCAATTTTTATAATTGAAAGTTTGAGGATACAATTGCAACTACTTGAATACTTATAGGGCAATTTTTGCAATTTTTCCTAAATATTAATATCAATGGGTCCCACCCTATTTTGAAAAGTATGTCAACATAGCACACAATAAATGAATGGAGTATGAAAAATTCTCTCCTCAGCAAAAAAAAAAAAAAAAAAAAAAAGTACTGCATTCATTGCTTGCTATGATAACATCATTTAAGAATAACATGAAGTACACAAATAAATTAATATGTTATTTATATTATTTTATGGCGCATCAAATTAGGAATGAAAGTAAGAAATATTAATATGTATTTTCTCTACTAGCCTAATTTTTATTTGATATATTTATTTATGAATGTTTGTGAAGTCATCCAAATGCCTTTTCTATTAACTTTGGTAATCGCACATGAGTTTTTTTTTTAAGTATTGATTTATACAGTTAAATTTTTTATTGTATCAATTTAAACTTTAAACTATGAAGGAACCATCTGATCTGTAGCGGAAGCCAAAAGCCGAATTGTTCCCAATTTCAATTTTGTTATAGAATTGAAATTTACAGAACACATTTATGCATTACAAGAAAAAAAAAATTAATAAAGCATGCTTAAAGGAGAATTAAAGGGAAAAAGGGTTAGGAATTTAACTCACCCTTGAAGAACAACTTCTTCACGAAATTCCTCTTCTCCAAATGGTCACGAACAATCACGATCAAATCGTACATAAACAGATCTCCACGTGGACACCACCACAAGTTAAACCTTTTGTATTATCTGTAGGGGATGAGAATTTCAGGAGGTGTGGGCTCTGAATACTTTTGAGAAGGAGAGAATTTTTTAGAGAGGAATAATTCTTTCTGTAAGTTCTAGGAAAACAACTGAGACCACTCTTTGTGAAGCCAGAGGAAGAAGATCATGCGTTACGTTCGTGATATATGCGACTGGGGGTTTTTCAATTAATAAAAAGATTGGTTTATACAATTATTTAAATTGCGGTAAAGTAAAATATTGTGGTAAAGTAAAGTTGCGATAATAAAATAAAGTGCGATAAAAGTAAACCTAAGCTATTATGATACAAGATACAGGATACTGATACATGATACTGAGTTTGAGACTGACTGTGAAGATTATACAAAGGGTCATGTTATGCGGTGACAATTCTTTATGTATAAAACAGAAGTAGAAAAGATAACTAGTATAAACATCACAAGTTATTAATTGCATTAAAGACATAACTACAGTTTCGTTTTCCCTTGGTGTAAACCTCTCGGTGATCGGCCGTGTTCCCACATCTCTATGGTGAAACAGGGATGAACGTAATGAACACAAAGTTGCTTCCATCTCTGGAAGAAATTCTCGCTTTAGTTAACGCATTCTTCCAACCTTCTCTCGACAGGAGGAATGGCATCTTCACTTCTACTCTCACAGGTGAAGATGTCGTCTAGCATGCTTTAGCTAAACATATTCATTTCTTTAGCACAGATTAATTTACTTGTTAGATTCATGCTAATTACCAAGGGATTAAGAAAACATCATGGAGAAAGCGATTAATGGAGGAATGGAAATAAACAGAAAGATGGAGATGAAAATGATCGTGACATTCAATACTAATATTTAACGTCTGATACATGGTGCGAATGATAGACTAAGAAGATGAATACAATTGATGATAAAGAGATAGAAACAAATACAAAAAAGTGCCAACGTCTTGACACAGATCTGGATGTTGGATGTGCTTGCCGGCGGATGGAGTGAATGTAGAGAAGAGCTTCCCTCTCAGGCTTGCTCGTCCGGTAGAAGTGACCTTGGTACAGAGCTTCAACAGCGGGGATTGAAAGGATTTTCCCTAAGACTCACCTCTCGGCCTTGTCTCTTAAATCTTCTCTGATCAGGCTCTTCAGATCAGTCTCTCTCTCAGTATACAAAATATCAAAATATGCCCGTATCAAGTATATCTTCCAATAGAAATTCAGAGGCTATTTATAAGCTCAGCTTTGACTCTCTATAGTGTGGACCCCACTTTATTATTATGGCAATTCCGAAAATGGTGGAGTGAATATTCCTTCTGTTACGCAATCAATCTCGTCAGAAATGCACAACGGTCAGCTGTACACGTGTCATGATCCTCCGCAATTGCGTTGCTCTTTTGCATCTTCGATCATTTGCCCGCATGCGGTGTTGTTTTTTATTACCGCATGCAGTTGAAGTTGCGTTGATCAATTAGCTCTTGATCGATTGTCGCATGCGCCGTCATTGCGTTGATCACCTATTCATTTCTTAATGATTGGCGCAATGCGCGTAGATGCGTTGTTATTTTTCTCTTGAGCCATGAACGCATGCAATGACTTGATTTCCTGCAAAACAGACTTGAAATATTCTTTTCTACCATCGCAATGGTGTCAGTGGGTGTATTGGTGACAATTTATAATTCTTGCATTTCTTAGCTAATTCTCATACAATTGACGCAACTTTCCTTTCTTTTAGTCGCAATATCTAAATAAAGCAATATAAATAACTTGTATTTCTACAAGTTATCACACCCCCAAATTTAGATATATGCTTGTCCTCAAGCATATCTTCTATTAAGGCAATATTGCTCAATTCTTATCCTAAATTTTGCGTCAATTGGTTGCTCCGAATGCCCCACCTAGGCACATTACTTAACATCGCAATTTCTTTCTATCCTTGCTAATTCCTAACAAAGCCCTACTTTATTCTTTTATACTACAAATTTTTGCTCAAAAGTGCTTTTCTAGTTTTAAAAAGAATGTTTACCTCTTCTTGTCAAAACAACTTGATGCGTCTGGATGCGGTGGCCAAATTTTGCATCATTTATTAGAGACTGTTGATGTGTTTACACCCTTCGTTTTGGCTTGTTCCCATGGGTGTCATGCGAACATCCAACTACGGTTGTGTACCAATCTCAACTTTAATTCATGAATTTCAGAGGAGTTGTCTCTTGTTTCTTTTTATTTTCTCTCTCATTTTTCTCTTTTCATATTGCATTATTCTTGGAAACCCACCTTCGTTTTGGCTTGCTCCCACGGGTGTCATGCGAACATCCAACTACGAGCAGGCTCCTTTCACAACTTAACTCTTATCAGGTTGGGATTGTTTTTTAGGTTTCCCTTGCGCTGACATTGGAGTTTATATGAATTTTTTTTTAAGATAAAAATAATGAGCGCATTTTTCTTAATGACCGCATACTCTTGATCTCATCTGCTCAGACCTTCCCCACCCCCAAATTTAGAGATGCACAAGATTCTCATTGCGTTGTTTGGACAGAATAGACAAACACTTGGACAAAATTTCAAAAAGAAGGTTTGAGTAGAATTTTGAAAGATAAAAGGTAAAGTAATGTTATAGATACGAATTAACTAAGTGTTAGTCAGAAAATACAAGGTGTGGGAAATGTTTCTAAGTGTATGCATATTACACATCATTGCAGGGCAATGAATAACGCAAAATAGAAGATAAAGAATATCGCAAAGTTGAAAAAGGATGATAAAGAAGAGGCACAGGCATATAGAGAGAATTGTTACTTAGTTGTATTGAAAATTAACTAAGTATATAAGTAATTATAAATATCGCAATACAAAAATTTTTGCCAGTACAAAGAATCAAAGAATTTAATTAAACAATGAATGAAATAAAGATAACAGAATGGCCGCAATAAAAATTAAATTGTAAAAATTATTGAGGAGCAGGAGGTTTTGGAGGAGGGTTTGGATGTGGTACTTGAGGAGCTTCTTAAAAAATCAGGCGCTGCCTGAGATGCGCAGGTACTATGGGTCCATAAAGATATGCTGTCAAAAAATTGAAGTACTCATGGTTGCGCTCCGCTAGTTGTCTTTGGTGCGGGTGGATCGTATAAGTGTTGCGCTGAATATTGATCAACACCTGCCTTGTCATGACAGTACTGCGTTGTAAATCATCGACTCGCTCGATTACCGCATCAATTTTCAGGCTGAAGAAGGCTTGTTGCTGAAAGAAGAGTTCTTGTTGTTGGGCAAGAAGGGACCGCATATCTGCTAATTCAGCAGCTAAGGAAGCAACGATGGATTGTGCTTGTGATGCCTCACCATCGACGGGTTGGGCAGAAGTGCCTTCACCCAAATCGTGTGGGTCATCAACACGCGATGGTGGAAGGGGAAGTTACGGTGATGATGCTGAAGATGATGATAGGACTGCTGGGTATACGGTTAGAGAATCTGGGGGAAGGAGAAGATTGGTAAAGTACTCGGGAAAGGAAGAAGAAGATTGTACGGGAGAGCTTGGAGGGCGAATTATTAAGGGTAGAGGGTCCAAGGGTTCTAGTTCTTGCATTGTTGAGTCTTGGATTTTCTCCTTTCCCTTGTCGTCTTTGCGCTGTTTCTTCGACTTGGGCTCTTGCGGCGCATTCAAATCAATGTTGGGCCTCTTCAATGGGAGCTCAGGGCAATGTGGGAAATCTTTGAGGAGAAACTTCAAAATCTTGATGTTTATTAGGCCGTGAACTTCTGCCATGGGTTCTTTCTCAATGCCTACACCCATTGATAAGCATAAACTTGAGACAGTCCATGGGAAGAAATACTGACTTCTTATGTGCCCCACAAAACCTCGAATTTGTCTTACGATCAATTGTCCCACATCGATTGGAATGGCGCGCGCAATGCAATATGCAGCCATAACTCGATCCCTCGAAATTGTTTTGTCATGGGAAGTGGGGATGAGTCGCCGTTTTACCAAATAAACCCAAAGTCGTGCCTCAGAAAGCAATGTCTTAGACGCCAGGGTCCTGATGCCTTTTAAAGAAACCGTCCACTTAGTGCCCGATTGCGTTAATATTCGCAGTGCATCTTCCATCTGCTTTTCAGTGGGATCATCAATGATTTTGTTGCCCAGTGCATCTGGGTTATCCTTTATCTGGTACAGTTCATTGATGTCCCTTGTGCTGAAAGACACTATTTACCATTTTATGGTCACCACATCCTTGGTGCCATGTAGCCGTCCGTGGTAGAAGTCGCGCACTACCTCTGGAATGACAATGGCTGGGCACTGGCAAAATGTGTCACATCCATGTTCTACGATCATGCTCGTAATCAGGTCTAGTAGTGGCATTGGCGTAGGGAAAAAGCCCATCTCCATCAGCAAGTCATCGTTCTCCTTTTTTCTTGATGGACGTATCTTTACCAATGCGGGCTTGCTGCTCTCTACGACTGCTTTGCCCTTTTCCTTGGTCAACGCAAGGTGGGATTGTTACCTTTGTTATCTTTCTCGTTCCTTGCATTGTTCTTCTTTTTCCCGTTCAGCAAGTTCTTTTCCCTTCTTCTTTCTTAAGCGTTGCACGTTTGCTTGGCGCTTTTTCTCCTTTTCGTCCTTCTTCTTTTTCTCTTCTTCTGCCTTCTTCTTCTTTTCTTCTTCTGCCTCTTCTCTCTTTTCTGTTTCAAACTTTTTTTCAAACTGTTCGGAGGCCAGCAAAAGGCATTGTTCCTCTTCGAGCCTTCTTATTTCTTCGACTCACGCTATTTCATTATTGCAGCGTACCTTCTCATCTTGTAATCTTCTCCTTCGACTACCTTCTACGATGATGAGTTGTGCCCGCATCATTTTCTCCTACTTCTTTTCCTTCTCCTTTCTCCTCTTCTCTTGCTCTTCTAATGCGTCAATCAAAATTGGAAGGCCAACGGTTGACCCTTGCAGCGCATTCTCCTTACGACGCCGCATCAAGGGGGTAATATCTCCTTCTTCTCCTTCATCAGTCGCAATTGTTTGCATTGTTTCAGGTTACGCTATTTCTCTAAGCTACACTAATTCCCCCTTGTCCTCCCTTACGGAGATGGATTCACCGTCTAGCTCTGGGCTTGCAGCCCTCTTTTTCCTTTTTTCTTCTTTCTTCAAGTGTCTTTCCTCCCGCCTGCATTCTTTTCTCTCACAGTTGAAGATGTCGTCTAGCATGCTTTAGCTAAACATATTCATTTCTTTAGCAGAGATTAATTTACTTGTTAGATTCATGCTAATTACCAAGGGATTAAGAAACATCATGAAGAAAGCGATTAATGGAGGAATGGAAATAGACAGAAAGATGGAGATGAAAATGATCATGACATTCAATACTAATATTTAGCGTCTGATACATGGTGCGAATGATAGACTAAGAAGATGAATACAATTGATGATAAAGAGATAAAAACAAATACAGAAAAGTGCCAACGTCTTGACACAGATCTGGATGGTGGATGTGCTTGCCGGCAGATGGAGTGAATGTAGAGAAGAGCTTCCTTCTCAAGTTTGCTCGTCCGGTAGAAGTGACCTTGGTACAGAGCTTCAACGGCGGGGATTGAAAGGATTTTCCCTGAGACTCACCTCTCGGCCTTGTCTCTTAAATCTTCCCAGATCTTCTCCAGTTAGGCTTTTCAGACCAGTCTCTCTCTCAGTATACAAAATATCAAAATATGCCTGTATCAAGTATATCTTCCAATAAAATTTCATAGGCTATTTATAGGCTCAGCTTTGACTCTCTGTAGTGTAGACTCCACTTTATTGTTATGGCAATTTCGGAAATGGTGGAGTGAATATTCCTTCTGTTACGCGATCAATCTCGTCAGAAATGCACAACGGTCAGGTGTACACGTGTCAGGATCTTCCGCAATTGCGTTTCTCATTTGCATCTTCGATCGTTTGCCTGCATGCGGTGTTGTTTTTTATTACCGCATGCAGTTGAAGTTGCGTTGATCAATTAGCTCTTGATCGATTATCGCATGCGCCGTCATTGTGTTGATCGTCTATTCATTTATGAATGATTGGCGCAAGGCGACGTAGATGAATTGTTCTTTTTCTCTTGAGCCATGAACGCACGCGGTGACTTGATTTCCTGCAAAACAGACTTGAAATATTCTTTTCTACCATCGCAATGGTGTCAGCGGGTGTATTGGCGACAATTTATAATTTTTGCATTTCTTAGCTAATTTCCATACAATTGACGCAACTTTCCTTTCTTTTGGCCGCAATATCTAAATAAAGCAATATAAATAACTTGTATTTCTACAAGTTATCACAAACACTACAATCTTGGAAGAAGACTACATGGGAGATCATAACTAGTATTAAATGAAGCTACTAAAAAGTCAACAAGAGTTGTTGATGAAGTTGGCCCTCTATCAAGAGCTAATGAAAAAAATCATCACTTCAGATCAGTCTTATCCTTCTAAATTGTTAAAATGCCTCGATGCAATAGGAGGGTTATATCACAACCTGGCCGTTACTTAGATTTAACTAAAACTCAGATTGTCATACTAGATGTTGGCGTTGAAGATCTATTATTTAAACAGGCAATTAATGGCGTAAACAAGGACCAATGGGTTAAAGCCATGAATCTTGAAATTGAGTCTATGTACTTCAATTCAGTATGAGAACTTGTAGATCTACCTAAAGGGGTTAAACCCATAGGGTGTAAATGGTTCTATAAAAGAAAGAGAGATGTAGCTGGAAAGGTATAGACCTTCAAAGCTAGACTTGTAGCAAAGGGTTATACCTAGAGGGATTGGGTTGACTATGAGGAAAAATTTTTCCCTGTTGCTATACTTAAGTTTATAAGAATTATCTTATCCATAGGCACATATTATGACTATGAGATATGACAAATGGATGTCAAGACTACTTTTCTGAATGAAAATCTTGAAGAGGACATCTTTATGTCTCAGTACGAGGGGTTCATACCCCACGGTCAGGAGTAAAAAGTTTGCAAGTTGAATCGATCCATTTATGGGTTAAAGCATACATCCAGATCTTGGAACATTAGATATGATATTGCGATCAAATCTTTTGGTTTTGATTAAAACATTGATGAACCTTATGTCTACAAAAAAAACATCAATGGTAAAGTAGCTTTCTTGGTACTTTATATAGATGATATCCTACTCATTGAGAATGATGTAGGGTACCTTATTGATATTAAAAAATGGCTAGCAGCCTAATTCCAAATGAAAGATTTGGGAGAGGTGCAATATGTTCTTGGGATCCAAATTATTAGGGATTGTAAGAAGAAAACGTTGGTTCTATCCCAAGCAACTTATATCAACAAAATGTTGACTCGATATTCGATGCAGAACTCTAAGAAAGGTTTATTACCTTTTAAGCACGGGGTTAACTTGTCTAAGGAACAGTGTCTTAAGACACCTCAAGAAATTGAGGATATGCAACGTATTCCCTATGCTTCAGTTGTGGGCAACTTAATATATGTCATGCTCTGCACTAGGCTAGACATTTGTTATGCAATGAGAATAGCCCATAGGTACTAGTCCAATCCTAGGTTAGACCACTAAATTACAGTTAAGAACATCCTCAAATATCTTAGGAGAATGAAAGACTAAATGCTGGTGTATAGAGCTAAAGATTTGATCCTTACTGGATCCATTGACTTTGATTTTTAAACTAACAAGAATTCTAGAAAATCCACGTCAGGATCAGTGGTCACATTGAACGAGGGAGCTATAGTATAGAGTAGCATCAAGCAAAGATGCATTGCAGACTCCACTATAGAGGTAAAATATGTAGTTGCTTATGAAGCAACAAAGGAAGCAATTTGGCTCAGGAAATTACTAAGTGATTTGGAAGTCGTTTCAAACATGGACTTGTTTGTCACCTTATACTATAACAACAGTGGGGCAGTACTCAACTATAAAGAGCTTCCAGGCACAAACGAGGTAAACATATTGAAAGAAAGTACCACTTGATACGGGAGATTGTGCAATGAGAAGATGTGATCGTCACAAAGATTGCTTCGGGACACAAGATTACTGATCATTTTACGAAGGCTCTTGCTGCTAAAGTGTTTGAGAACCATCTAGAAAATCTAGGTCTGCGAAACATGTACATTATATAATTTAGGGCAAGTGGGAGACGTGTAATGGGTATATGAAGACCCTAATGTATTTATTTACCATTCTCGTTGTTTTAGCTTATTGATATTATGTACATCCCACTAACTAGAGTTTTAGTTCAAGTGGGAGTTTGTTGGATTTTATGCCCTAAAACTCGTAGATAGAAAATGGAAAATTAACTGTCATCAATAAAGATTTACCGATGTTATTTCAATAAGTGTTATTGATTGCACTATATTTGTTTTGTTTAAATAACCTTAAATATAATAAATTAACATCATAGGTTGTCTTATGAGTCTTGAACTATATGTGGAGACATACAGGGATCAATGTTCAAGATACAACCTAAAGGATCTATAGTATAGGAATAAAGCTAGGTACCTTATCTTGATGACACTATGGATACGACCCACTTTGTATTTGATACAAACGCAATGATCCAACGCGTTCGTGTAGGTGACATGCGAGTGGGGATATCTATGCTATGAGTTTACATAAGACAGGACTATGAAATAGTAACCACTAGATGTAACTCCATTAACTAGTTAGGTTTCTATTTCTATAGAGTGACCTAGACAACTTAATCTTATTCCTGAGTGTATTATGAACGTTCATGAAGGATTGTCCTTTAATTTGTATGGGTGAGAGTGGCCAATTCGCCAACTCAATATGCTTACCATTTTGGGGACAAGACCGAATGGGAAGCTGAGAACATAATAATACAAGATGAATTTCACTCTTTCCCAACTATAGGGTAAGTAGATGAGTATTCCCTTAAATGGTGTCTCCGGGACTTGAACAAAGGGCTCTCTACCGTCTCATTGGCTCGAGAGGGATTTCTGTTTAATTGTTGGACCATAAACAAGTTTTTCATCAGAGGAGCATTGGTACTTAGGATTAAAAAGTAACCTAGGGATAAAACGGTAATTTTGACCCAAGTGGTATTACGAAACACTCATGAAGGACTAACTTGCTATTATTAGTCTATATCCGTAGACACATAAATATATCTCAGTGAAAAAAGTGCAATTGTGGGTCTTTAATGGAGTGTACCCACAGTTAACGAATATTGATTAATGTGGTTAGTAAGTTTAGCCAATTAATCTCATATCGTTAGGGCTTCTGATTTGTAGGTCCATGAGGTCCCATTCCTAGCTTGTAAAGGGAATTGAGGTAACTATTTCTTGAATAGAGTTTGAAATATTTAAATTCACTTAGGGAAATAGTATAACATATAATGGTACATTATAATATAAAATTTATTTTAATTAAACTTTATAATATAAATTTAATTTTGGATATAATTCAAAATTAATTTATGGGAGTATTAAATATTTGAAGGAGTTCAAATATTAAACTAATATGAATTGGATTCATATCAAAACAAATAAGTTAAAATTAATGCGTATTTGATGCACATTAAAACTATAGGTTATGAGAGAAATACAATTAAATATGATTAAAATTTAGGCTAAATTAAATATTTGATATTTAATTTGGTAACTAATTAATTGGAGAATTAATTATTATTAATTTAATTAAATTTGATTTAACTAAATTAATTGAATTAAAACTATAGATTATGTGAAAGATGTTTCATTTAAATATGGTTTAAATAAAAATATTAATTAAATTAGATTTAATTAATTATTAATTATTTTAATTAATTAATTAAATTAATTCTTTTTATCTCCCACATAGGAAGTTATCAAAATCTAAGATAGCTCCCACGTTTCCTCTCTCTCCATTGGTTAATATACTTGCAAAACGTAAGTTTTGTAGGTGATAGCAATTCTTTTCATATAACTGTTCTATGCTCCAAAAATTCTCTCCCTTCTTCCCATTATTGATTTGGTTCCCACAAATCAGGTATAAGGATACAATGGTGATATAAAGATTCTCCTCCTCATAACCTCCTTATATTATATATATATATATATTTATATATAGTCTTTCGTTAATGTAGATAGAGTTTTTTAGAATAAGAAACTTAAAAAGAAGCACTTTTTTAAGTATTTTGAAATTTTTTCATAACCATGATAACTATTAAAGATCCATTTGATAATTATTTTATTTTTAAAAATTGAATTTATAAACATTAATTTACCTTCTGATTTCTTTGTTATTTACTTTCTATTGTTTTGAAAAACTATGTTCAAGTATTGAAAATTGAAAAAAAAAAAAAAAAAAAAAGAAGATAGATTTTAAAATTTTGTTTTTATTTTTAAAATTGAACTAAAAATCATTCAAGTGTTTGTTTAAGCAAAATGAAAACCATGGTTCAAAATTTGGAAGAAAAAAAATAAAAACTAAAAATATAATAATTATCATACGGACCTAAATAAATAAAATTAAAAGAATTGTGTCATATCTCTTGAAGAGAAAAAAAAAAAAAGAAAAAAAGCGTCATCTTTTTTTTTTTTTTTTATGTGACCGTACAATATAGTGGGTATAGGTTGAATTATTACATTTCTGAAGAGTATGAAAAAGGACCAAATAACAATGTGTTTAACGTGCTTTCATGGTGAGCTTTGGCCGGTGGGGTATTTTTATTATTATCCTTTTTAATTCACATGTTTACCTGTTTAATAGTCTCTTAAAAGGAAATCGTATTTATTTACGTCATATTTGATAATGAAAACAATGTCGGTACAATTTAAGCTGTACTTATCTTTTGTACAGTTCAGACAATATTTCATTTAATGAAAATTTATTTTTATTTTTATTTTTATTATGTAAGAAAAATGGGATGCATGTGATAAATTATTTTTATCAAGTGTAGTTAGCTCTTTAATAATTATTTTCTTATTAATATAATATTTTTTAAAATTTATGTTTTCTTTTTTGTTTTTTAATAGAATTTTCCATCTTTACTTCAAAAAGTATTTAAATTCTAAGCTCAATCAAATAAATAAATAAATTAAAAATTAAGGTCACTTTTGATAACCATTAGGTCCCGTTTGGTAATCATTTTATTTTTTATTTTTATTTTTAAAAATAAAATCTATGAACATTACTTCTACCTTCAAATTTCTTCATTTGTTATCAACTTTTCACCAATGGTTCAAAAAATTAGGCCAAATTTTGATAAGCAAAAAAAGTAGCTTTCAAAAAGTTGTTTTTGTTTTTGGAATTTGGCTAAGAATTCAACCATTGTACTTAAGAAAAATGCAAATCATGGTAAGAAATGTAGATGAAATAAGCTTAATTTTCAAAAATAAAAATAAAAAACCATATGGTTACCAAATGTGGCTTTAGTTTTTGGTTTTCTATTTTTGAAAATTAAGAAAGCTTATAGCCACTACTTCTACGTCCAAATTTCTTCTTTTGTTATCTACTTTTTACTAATGATTTAAAAAACAAACCAAATTTTGAAAACTAAAAGAATAGCTTTTAAAAACTTGTTTTTATTTTTAAAATTTGACTAAAAATTCAACTAATACTTAATAAAGACGCAAATTATTGTAAAAAAAAAATAAAAAGGAAATAGACTTATTTTGAAAACAAAAATAAAATAATAAAATAATTACCCAACGCGGTTAAATTTTCCAATTTTCTGTTTGGTTTTTTAAACAATTTGAAAAGATAGAAAATAATTAGCAAGGGAATAGAAAGGAGAAACAAAACTTATAAAGTTGATTTAGTTTAATTGATAAAGACAGAGATAACTTTTTGGATAAATTTGTATTTGTCATTTTTTTAAGTACTTGTATTTGCCATTTAGCATGGCAAAAGTGATAGCGTGAATTCAAATATCTCACTTTTTTAAGATAAATGTCCAATACTTTAATTTAATCCATTAGAAAAAAAATAAAATCCTTTTTTTAATTTTAAAAATATTATCATTTGTGCAAAGATTTAAAAGTATAGTCGGTTTTTTTTTTTTTTTAAAAAAAAAAGTTCTATGATGAAGAAAAATTTTGGACAAATATCATTTCTAACCAGATCAGCGACCCAACAACAGAACGAGCTCAGCCACTCACAAACAAGTTGGTTAGAACAAGCTCTTTGTGCTAAATTGTCAGCAACAGTACAGCCTCTCAAACAATGTGAAAGCTAATATTTTCAACGCCATTGGAAATTCTGCTTATTTCCTCATTCCAACATTGATAACTTCTAAAAAGTAAATGATAATCCATTGACTACAAACATGAGCATCAAGGACTCGCTTGTCATTTCTAATGCAGTTCCTATCCAACCATATAGACCAACATGCAATAGCGATTAATTCTAGATCATCTTTTATGCGGCTTTTGTTCAAAATATATCCAATGATCAAGAGATCCTCATGAAACAATAAGAAAATTTAAGATTTAGTGCATTAAGAGACATGGTTGATAGACTCCCAAGCCTTTGAACAAATAGGGCTAAAGGTACCATATCAATACCCTTCTTCAATAAAACAATGCCTGTTGGAATAATCTCATTTAAGACATGTCGTATGAAATGTTTAACTTTAGAAGGGACTTTACAAAAGTCACTCATAATATTGCAATTGAAAGATTTAAAAAGGATCTTAGAATTGAGATAGAAGTTGTAGCCATTTTCTATAGTGTTTTTCAGATTTATCATAGTACCAAATCAATCTGTCATCGAGATGAGAATTGATAGGAATGACATCATGTAAAGTATGGTGGTAGTTACAATGAGAATTTATCATAGTGTCAGATCAATCTATCATCGAGACAAGAATTGATAGGAAATAACATCCTATAAAGTATGGTGGTAGTTACAATGAGAATTTATCATAGTGCCAGATCAATCTATCATCGAGACAAGAATTGATAGGAAATAACATCCTATAAAGTATGGTGGTAGTTGCAACTATATCCTTAATTTTTCAATTGTAAAAACTGACCGTCAAACTTAGAATCGTAGTAAAAATTAGACCACAAATGATGCAAATTGAACCTTAAGCTTATATAATTGCTACTATTTTTATAATTATATAAGTTTGAAGATCTAATTTTATTACTCATATAAATTTGATAGCTCAATTCTTACCCTCCATAATTACCATTTCAGTAGTTTTTACCATTTATCCAGTGATTTTTTTACATTGTACTTTATGGTCGGCTCTTGCACGGAAATGGACCAAAAGATAATTGTCAAAAGAAAAAAAGAAATGGACCAAAAGATATGAAGATTCCTACATTAAATAAAATAGAAAAAGTTGGAATATCAAAATCAATAGTCAACATATTTACTATTCTCTCTAACACAAATTTTCTTTTGTTTTCTAATTTTTTTAATCAAAATATCATTTCGATTACTATACTAGAAGGTTATTCAATTTTGATCTACATACTTTTAATTATCTAATTTTAATTCCTATATTTTCAATAAATCTTAAATTTAGTCTCCAATGTTAATTTTTTGTTATCTATTAACATTTTCCAATAAAATTTGAAAATGTATTAACATATTATATTTATTTGCATGAAAATTATCGTTATTATTTAACTAATTTATGTAAAATTAACTTTGAAAGAATAAATTTAAGATTTATTGAAAGTACGGTGATCAAAATTGGACAATTAGAAATTTATGAACTAAAATTGAACAAATTTCAAAGTATAGGACCGAAATCAGTTTAACCTAATTTTTTCTTCTTTTTTTTTTTTTAATAATGTTTTCCCATAGTGAATGTGGATTGAAATAGGGTCTATTATAACTAATTAGTTCAAACAATCCCATTCTTCCTTTGAAAGCATGTGGAACCCATTCCAAATACAAGAGAGGAGATTACAATTAATTGAAATATTAATTACATATTTCATAATAAGAATAGAAAAAGTAAGGTATGACCAGTACATAATTAATTTTTTTATAAAGTTATTATTTTGTCACATGGGTCTACACAGTTCTTATTACTAAATTCTCTTCTTTTACAATAGTGGCTCAAAATATTAATAGTATCTAATATTCATTTTTAGATGCAATATTAATAAATCAATACAAATTTCAAATGCTTTCAACTATAATTTACATATATTACTTAATATTTGAAGGTTTAAATTCTTCTATCTTTATTTACTGTACTGAAAATATTAATAAAAGATATAAATAAATCATGAGCGTAGTTCAACTGGCACAGTATTTATATTATCGACCTCGAGTTAGAGGTTCGACTTTCCACCCTACACTTTAATTACAATACCCTCCATTCAAAAATATATATATATATATAAATAAATAAATCAAGAAAAATATTCAAAACCCGTCTTAATATTCAAATAAATACATTAGGGACATTTTGACAATTTTTATTTTTTAAATAACCGGCCAAAATAACTTTCTAAAATATTTGACACGTTTTGCAAGTTGAACCGCATGAATTGATTTTTTTTTTTTTTTTGGAAACATTTTTCTTTAGTTTAATCAAATGTGGGGGAGTTTTTTTTCTTTTTAATTTCCTCTTTTGATTGATGATTTTTACCCCAACTTGTGTTTATTACTTTTCACCTAAGTTAAAATAATAACCACATATTATAATAATCAATTCAGCACTTCAACGCCTCTTAAATTTATAATTATGAAAATTTAGTCAATGCGATTTTAAATGCAATAAAGAGATCTAGACTTCATACCCTTCCTTTGCTTTTTTTTTTTTTGACTTTGACATGTGGAGTGGAGGTTTAAACTTCGGACCCATTTGGATTGACTAAAAAAAACAATTTTTGTAATTAAAAAACTCATTTTTATTTAAATACTATTGATCAAAATTGTTTAAAATACACTTCAAATAGTTTTTGAAGTGGTTACTAAACATTCCAATTTTTTTCTAAAATGACTTATTTTTTAAATTAAACATATGAAAATGTATTCTAAACATACCCTTCTACCTCTTTTTATTGAGAGAATATAATACTTTAACCACGTTACAAACTTACCGTCTGATTTTATTTTATATTTTTTTTTAAGAAAAAACAATAGTAAGTTTTAGTCAATTTTTTTCCATGTGAAATATGTCATATCTTGCTCCTTTTTTCTTTTTAATCTTCATTATCTCCTTAGCTCTTCTTTTAATTTTCAAATTCCCCCCTTTATATTTAATAGCTATATTTCATTTTAGGGAAATTAATTAAGTAGGTTCTATTTTCAAACCCCAATTCTAGGATGATTAAGGAACAAACAAATATCTATTCGGAAAATGTCTATTTTAGTCTCTCTTTTTTTCCCTTTAAATAACCATTTTACTCTCATAGTAATTTTATCGTTCATTAGTTAACATATGGATAAAGATAACTTCATATATGTCCGCCCCCTTAGTAACATACTCATATATTAATGGCTTAAGTGGGTGTTTTCAAGTTGCACTACAATAATTACACCTCAAAATGCTTGCTTTTTAAAAGTTGAGAGATTCGGTTTGATATTTTGAAAGCAATACCACAAATTTTGTTTAATTTTATTATTAATTTATTTTTAGTTTCAAAGCTTTATGTATAGATCCTTTGTAAGTAAGGTTCAAAATATCAATGTTGATAAAAATATCGAGATCCTAATTTTATGAAAGTATCAATAGAAATATCAATATCGATAGATATTTTGAAAAAAAATTATGGAAATTGATGAAAAGTGATGGAAATTGTTATAATCAGTTAATAAAATTTTGATTGGGACTTAATTAGACTATAATTAACCATTTTTAATCATAATTTCTATAAAGTAAGACAACATTTAGATGTTTATTGTAAATATATGTGTAAATATTGATGCAAGAGTAGAAATTTAAAAAAGAAATGAAAAATAATTACAAAATAATATAAAATTTAGGAATACTTTGGGGTGAAATGACGTGAAAATAATGAAAGGTTTGGATGGTTAAAGAAGAAAACAACTCGCATCAATTCAGTTTTGAGGTGAAATAATGTGAAAATTTAATGAAAAATGTTTGAATGAAGTTAAAAAATAAATATATGTTATTTTTTGTAGTCTTTTCAAATTTAGTTTCTTTAGAAGTAAAAGTTTTAGGTAAAAAATAAACTAAAAATTGAGAAACGTTGAAAATTAGAAAAAGTAACATAAAAAAGGTTTAATTCTTTGTTGAAAATGACACTGACATGTGAAATTATAGAATTGTGTATAATCAAGACCATAAAATTGAAAAACTTAAATTGAGTTGATGCAATTAATTAAAAAAATCAAAATATCTAGAAATCTCGAAATTTCATCAAAATTGAGAAAAAATAAAAATTTTCCCAATCAAAATTTCTAGACAATCGAAATCTTGAAATTTCGATCAAAATTTTGAGATTTTGATAGAAATTTTAGACCATGTTCGTAAGTTTAAGACTAATGAAACAAGATAAAAATGTGATTTATTTTTGCCTCTAGAATCCCCCTGCTCATGGAGCTATGGTTACAAAAGCAACACAAGAACAATCTGTCCAATAATATCACCCAAACAATCTCAAAGTTTAGTCAAATAAAATTTATATTTTCATTAATACTCTTTTAAGTATTATACAGATTTGTTTTCATACAAACTCAAAGATAATTACATTTATATATCGTACCTTTATGTCTTCATCTCTCGAGTCGAGCTCAAAGAGTATGATTACATCAAGTGGGTGACCCATACAATGGAAGGGGAAGAAAACTACCTTTGTTATCCTTTTCTTTTCTTTTCTTTTCCCATCCTATAATTCAGATGAATGACAATGCATCTATGTTCCTAAAAATATCAATAAAAAAGGACTCTGTTGCATAAATTGTTATATGTACAGAAGACCTTTGTTCATAAATTATATACCAATTTGGAAGAGGGAAGAGGCCACAATGCAGATCTGAAACTCTAGTGGAAACCCTTTGACAGATTATAGATTTGTCATTTCAGACAATGCACCAACCTGATTCAAATATAGCAAGAAAACACAACTTTGTTCATACTGTCCAAGTCCAAATTCCTGTTATCTCACAATTGCCACCATTTACGATTTTCCATTCTCTTGGCCAGTTCCTTGGCCATATCTGCAAAGTTCTCGGCTCCATTCTTAAGTTCTTCTGTTCGTTCACTGAGTTTCTGGTATCAATTCAACAAGAAAAGTTAGAGGTCGTTGCATTGATTGTATGGCAGATTCTTTAATGACTCTGCATATATTTATTGTTTTCCAAAATATCGATGTTTTATTTCAGTCATTTAATTTTAAGAAGATTGAAACAATCGAAACAACTAGAATGATATTGAAATATGAAAGATAAAGAATTACAAGATGATCGAGTAATTTGAGGTACTTTGACCCACCCTCAGCCCCACTTGAGCAATCTCAATCACGGGTAAGCTCACTAAACTAATGGCATGCTTTTATCCTTTTGATAGGAATGTTATTAGAATAGAAATAGAGATATTAGTAGGTATTATAGGTATGTTAGTAATTGGCTAAGAACTTTGTTAGAAAAGTTAGGTTGCAGATACTATGAGGGAGAAAGGAGGATGGGAGGAGGTGTGCAATATTTTGGTGAGTGATTTAAGGCTTGAAAGAGTTCTCAAGAAAGGGAAGGTTCATGTACCTCAAACACTTGGGTTCTATCACCTTTCATAATCCCACTATTTATAATAAATCAAGACAACATTCCCAACAGATTACTAATATACCCTTAATACTCTTATAATATTCCTAATTTTATCCTAATATGATGCCCACAAGTATTCATGATACTTTCCCTTTGAGATACTTCGCCTCACTCGAGCCTAAATCAACTAACAATTGACTACCTTCATCCTTTTCCATTCCCAATATTTATAACAAAACCCTCCCGACAAACTCCTTAGCTAATTACTAACATATCCTTGATATCTTAGTGATATTCCTAATTCCATCCTAATAACATTTTACACTGCTATCAGAGACCAATGTTTCAAGTTCTTGCCAACTTAATTTAGCCTCTTTTTTTCTTCACGTTATAAACTCGACTACCTTTCCCCCAAATAATTCATATGATATGCTGAATGCCTAGAATTCCGCATTAACTAAATAGTAGACTCACATATATGGTTAGACATGTCAAACTGGATTATAGTTACAGAAATAGGGGCAGAAACAACAAAGGTAAGTCTCGGTATGATTTTTTTAGTTCAATGGTGGTGATTATCCTAATGTGTTTCGTTGTTGGCTATGGCTACGTTAAGTTGTTTCAGAAGTCCAAAGTAGACAATAATCATGGAGCAAATGCAGTAGTTTGCTATAAGAATCTAAATTTTTTGAAGTTAGGCTTCGAACTTCGATATTCCCCTATTTGAAAGTTGACACCTAACAGTTAATAATCGATTTATCACTCAATTCAACATCATTTTGTGACATTCATATTATCTCATGAGCAACCAAAACCAATCATGTGCATTGAAAGATGCAAAATAGAATAAGGCATTATTAAAGAAACATACATCAAGCTTTTGCTGGCGTTCTAATAGCTTATTCCTGGCTTCTTCAGCTGCCGCAGAAGTACTCTGAAAAGACTTTTAGCAGTCAGAGAACATTCATGATTCCTTAGAGAAAGATAAAAGCAATTCCAAATTATCATAACCAATACCCCAACTTTTCTGTATTTGGCCTTAATTTCTTCAGCTGTCCTCATCTTCGGTTGAGAGTCAGTACTAGCATCTTCAAATAACTTTTCCTTCTCTGATCTCTTGCCTTCATCAATGTCAAAATATAAGTGTAAAACGTAATAGAAATCAAGAGACTACCAGCAGATGAGAGTAACAATACCTTCGTTTTCATTCTTGCTTGTCTTAGGTGAAAACCGCACAACTAAAGGTTCATCAATTTTAATATCATCTGCATCAGAAAACAACGCAATTTCAGAAAGAGAATAAAAAGGTACTAAAGGGGTACAATAAAAGTGCATGTAGAGAACCTATATCAAGCTCGATAATGTCTTCCCCATCAGTCACACCTTTGGAGGGCTTTAAAAATGGAGGATATGAGAACAAACTTTCAAGATGTGCATCATTCAATTTACAAAGGCCAAAAGGGTCCACATCGTGTTCCACTTTACCACCCATGAAGCCCTTAACAACACTACCTAAAATCCCAGGAGTAGAATTCTTGGACAGTAGAAACGAAACAGCAATCAGACTTCCCGACAGGAGAATTTTAAAAACATTGAAAAATGACCAGAAAGTAAAGTAATACTACATGTTTGTTCTGGCTAGGATAAAAGTTGTCCGACACCTCTGCAGCAGCTGCAAGGACTTTATCGTGGAGGCAAGCCAAAGACTCGGGAATCCTAAAAAGTAAGGAATATCATCTCAAACTGATGAAATAACATCATCTGTGAACTTAGAGATTAAAAGCTTGATAGGAAGAAGACACACTAATCCCCTCATAACACACACAATATAATATTGGGAGAAAAACCTGAAAGCATTTTCATAGATCAATAGAGAGACAACCGCAAACTCAGTCCCATTTAACTGTAAATTCAAATCATAATAGAAATAAGTAAATGTAAATCACTCATGATACCAAGCTATCAAACTATATTAACTTAGTCATGATCACCATTGCTTGATAGTTATCCAGAACAAAATGGTAAAAAAAATAATAATAAATAAATAAATAAAAAGGTGCAGACAAATTGTGTGATGCTTCCGCATCTGGAAGCATCACACTTGAGAAGATTAAGGAAATCCAAATGAATACAGTGCAAGAAATATGTATATTTGGGGTCAAAATCATAGTCTTAATTTCTCTTAAATCGTTTGATAATGATTTCAAATTGTCTATATCCGTCTTTCTTTGTTTCTAGACTTTTTTCTTCCATGTTCGTTTTCACAATTAAAAAAATAAAATTCCATATGAATACTAGCTTGTTATTTTTTCTTTTTATAGCATTTTTGAAGTTGAAAACAACAAAAAATGTAAATAATTGTTTGACAATTATTCTGTATCCATGGTCTTTGAGAAAATAAAGAAACTCAAAAAACTTATTTATCAGGGGAGAGAGAACCAGCATGATTTGGCCATCATCAGAAGAACAGATTGTTTTGTCCATGTTCGTCTTGAAGTTCCACCGTAGAATTGACGTCAAGGAACTTTCCCACACCACTTCCTCAAGATTTTGGAAGGATCTGTTTAGAGATGGAAGCAACTTGCAGTTAATTATTAAGACAGTCAACGTATTATTGCTTGAACTAAAACAGAACGCATGGCAAACACATGGCCAATGGAAAAGTAAAAGGGTGCAACTAGAAAATAAATCATTTGGTTCGATGTAAAGATTATTGCTAGTAATTCAAAAGGATGTATGGGTTGAAAACAAAAACTGTTTTCAGTTTGAAACATTGAAAACGGCTTACACATGCCAAAACTCTTTGGTAGGATTGTACTTGTTTGATGATATGAAATTAAATTTGCCTTCACCCATCAGTTTAAGTTTTGGGTCAATTGGTGATTTAAGATGGTATCAAAGTAGGTTGGTTTAGGAGGTGCTGCGTTCAAATCCCTGCAATATTATTTCCTCCCCAATGAATATTGACTTCCAGTTGTTCTTCATATTTCAAACCCACAAATGAGGGGGAGTGCTAGATGATATCAAATTAAATTTGCCTACACCCACCAGCTTAAGCTTTTGGGTCAATCGGTAATCTAAGAGTACTAGACATTTTTCATTCTACAAAGACAAATTACCCCATGTGGCTCTAAAAAACTTAGGCACCTCCCCCTTCAACACGCTTAAGCCCAAATAACCATATAACTCTTTGGTTAGCACCGTCTCACTTACTCTAATTTATAACCACCCTCTTGTTACTTGCCCTCTCATTCACTATCTATATCCCTTCACCCCCCTCCCCCCAACAAATATATATATATATATATATATTAAAATAATAATAGCCCACTCAAACAAACTCACCAACTAATAACCATGACTAATATACCCTTAATGTTCAACCTTACACAATCCTATCACACAGGGGAAAGATCCTAGTAAACTTTTGTTTTCGACTATATCATAAATATTCATACCATCTAGGCATAAAAGCCATATGAATACCTAGCAGTTGTTTGGAATTTTGGCTCTCATAATCTGAGATATAGAATCCAACCCAACTAGCTACTGGAAAAGGGACTTCACCTGAAAAGGCTTATGACACCATTTTCCAAATTTGAAAATCTAGGACAGGTAATAAGGTAAGATCTACAAATTTCCTATAAAGGAGCTTAGAAAGCCCACTCTTCGAACTCTTGAATATTCAAGGATCTCCTAATATTAAGTATCCAATAACCCATTTGAAGAGTTCCAAGAATTTCCTAATTGTATTATTTTTATGTTGAAAGAGAATCTGGACATTGAGTGTGTTCTCTTCTTCCTTATGTCATTCCGAAACCTAGTTTTAAATCACTACCCACCTCACTGTCTCTCAATCCTAAATAATGACGTTAAGTTTGACGATCAATGGCAGACGATCGAATGTTTGTAGTTGCAATTGCCGTGGACCACTTATCCTCCTACCTTGCTTGCTTGCAGTCGCTCACTTCGTCCCATATATAGAAGAATTCCTTATCCTAATCATTTCGAAAGAAGAGTTTGACTCCTTTTCTTAGTTTTGAAAGTCCCAATCCTCCCATGAGTAGTGGAAGGGAAACTGTTTTTCACTTGATCAATGAATTCCTCCTGAATAAGTTTTGCCACCCCCACGCCAAAGAAACTCTTAAAAGCCAAAGAGGATGAAGAAGTCAAAATGCAGCCATCCCTTATTGCAACTCCAAACTTCTAAAGCTCCCTCCAATATTTTACTAGAAATATATGTAGCAGACACCAACAATTTTGAAAGACCAACTTTTATTGACTCGACTACCGAGAACCCTGTTGGAAAGGTAGATGGTAAAGAAAAGATGGGTTAACTTATGCTTGTTAAATACCAAGAAAAATAAGATGTCGATAGCAAGTTGCAAATGACTGGAGTAGATTTCAACTTTCTGAAGAAAGCAAAAATTTTACTAAAACAACTTCCTCCATGGTCCCTACATTTCACTATATGTGAAACAACTTGCTAGATGAATTGGTGTTTTCCACGAAGTTCTAAGAGGTTGAACTACTCCTATAGGTACTTTCTCGAAGGAGAAGCCAAAACTCTATGGACAACTGTGTGGACCCGTGGAACAGAAAATCTTCGTGGACATCTCCATACTAATGGGAAAGCCTTATATTTTCATTGAACTCTTGAGTCCTTAATGGTGCATTGTTCTTTTTATAGCTATAATGTGTCTTAGATAGATCTTTGCACGGTTTTGTGTACTTTTCACCTATGAACGAAAGTAAGCTTCTTATTTATTATTTATTTATTTTTGGGTGGGGGGGAGCTCTCCAATTTAGGACACAGTAAAGAAAAATTGTTCCTCTCAATTGTTTATAAAATAATTTAATCTAGTTCTCAAAATATTCTTTGGCTATAATTTCTGAATAAAACACAAATTTTGATTCTTAAAAATTGGCAAAAAAGAAAGCACATTCAGAACTTCACCTGATCTCAATCATACCATTTTGGTAAAGAACTACCAAGCCAGACACTTTACCGTCCTTTAACATTGTAGTCCAACAACATGGTCTTGTAAGATTCACTTTCTGTAAAAACTTATTCCCACCCTAGAATAAAGTAAGGACGCTCAACATATTAGCAAAAACATATTAGAAATCAAGGAAGTATGGTAAAAACACCAGAGGGCACCTCATTAATAAGCTTCAAGGGCTGCAGGTATAATGCTGTCTCACAGCAAAGCAAAATGAATAAGTTAGCAATTGTTAACTCTACATTCGCAATTTCACTTGAGGTCTCAGATCCGATTTCATGTGATGTACTTCCAGAGTGGGCATTGGCAGGTAAAGAAGAGCTTTCTCCATTGCTCTTCGGGGTGCTTGGTGCATGAGTTCCACCGAATGCTTCAGGTGATAAGTAATCACCCTCTGAGCAAAAACTTAAATGTGACAAACAATTCTAAGAGTATCCAGAGAAAAGAAATAAAAAGAAACAGAATTATTTTTGTTTTCTTTTTATAATGAAACACATACCAATAAGATACATGGATATTGAAGTCAACTCCTTTGCATTTGTTGACTGAAAGCTGATGAGTTCGCCGTTAGTACTATCGAGGACAGCTAAATCTGATTTCTTGGTCATTACGAGCAAAATTCCCTTTCTGGGAGGATTGACAATTTTAGGTATCGACTCCTCAGAACTAGCCTCCAAGTGATTTGTCTCTGGAAATACTTTCATAGCCAGAGATATGACTGGAGATCTTGAGTTGGACACATCATTTGTCAGATATAGTAGTGATAATGTGTCAGTATCAATCACTGCAACCTGTCATAAAAATTCGCAAGAGTAAGCATTTAGAATGTATTTGATAGGACTTCGTTTTGTTTATCACAATTTTGGCTAAGGCAAGGGAGGATTAGAGAGCCTGTGAGTCTCACAAAAACTTACAGTGCCCTGCAACCTAACTAACGATATTCATTGGAGCCCACAAAATACCCCAAATACACGCCCCTAAATAATAAGCAAAGTCACACAGACACACAGACTCCCTTACATATTACATGGCTCTCCCTTTTTCACTTTC
Organism: Benincasa hispida; assembly: GCF_027475165.1. Taxonomy (NCBI): domain Eukaryota; kingdom Viridiplantae; phylum Streptophyta; class Magnoliopsida; order Cucurbitales; family Cucurbitaceae; genus Benincasa; species Benincasa hispida. Next base: position 31,401,042 of record NC_143484.1, on the reverse strand, counting down.
TTACATGTATAACGCTTCGTGATTTGGGATCTATTAGTATTGTGCTTATGCTCAAGAATACTCGAGGCAGCAGAATAGAAACAATGGTAGGTCAACAAACTTTTGACACTTTAACAAATAAACATGATGTGCACGATAAGCTCACCTGTCCTGATTCGAATCCAACAGCAAGTATGGCTCCACTGTTCTCAAAACTTAGAGTGCTAACAGAAGAATTTACAAGAGAAAACACAGCTGCACATTGGATTCCTTCTCCTTTATGCATATTATGAACTACAAGCAAGTTAGAAGTAAAAGATACATATATTAATGATAGAAATACAGTAGTAATATATGCATCATGCTACCTTGGGAGAAAGGAAATGCAAAAGTTCTAGGCCCCACTGTCTCCTACTTACACTCGTCAACCAACTGGCTGCCTTCATTCACTTAGTCACATCTTTTATGCCTACTCTAACAAACAACTGAAGCCCGCCACCATTATTCATTATTAACTCATTTATTTATTTAGGATATGTTCTTTGGAACTCTTTGATGTGATTGAAATGGATGCACAGTCATGGAAATTTCAGTTGTGGGTTGGGGGCTCCACTAAAGCCCACCACCATTATTCATAATGAACTTTTATTTATTTATTTAGAGAAGACTTTCGTTCTTCTGGACTCTTTGGTGTGATTGGAATGGATCCTTCAGAGAAACTTCAATGAGGGGTGGGGGTAGGGGTGGTGGGAGGAGGGGACTCCCTCATCACTAAAGCCATCCCCATTATTCATAATAATTCCTATTTTGTATTTAGGGTGGGCTTTTGTTCTTCTCGACTCCTTGGTGTGATCGAAATGGATGCATATTCGTAAAACTGTTCCTATCTCAAGGTTCTTCTAGATTTGATTATTTTTAATACCCTTCATTAGTGTAAATGGAAGCCCTATTTTTGCTTCCTTCTTTAATTGGAGATCTTTTGTGTATTGTCTTTTGGGTGTTTGGGAGCTTTTAACTCTGTTTATTTCATTCCATCAGTGAATTTGTTTCTTATTCCAAAAAATAAAATAAAATAAAAATGAAAAGCATTTCAAAGATTATACATTAACAAGCCTTTATTAGCCATTTTCTTCTAATCCACAATACATCGTAGGACTTCGAAAATTCTCCTACTGGCACCTTATGATGGCTGTGTTCATCTCAGTACATAAGGACATCACTGAAGTTAACTCTAGAAACCTATTGTCATCAATTTAGGGAATTTTACGGATGAAGATACCTTCATTTTTAGTCTCTGTCACATAGTGTAAGCTTGCCCCTTCCAAGCTCCCAACTAGTTTGTAAAGACGAACCTACAAACTCCCAAATGTGAATATAGTGACAATCATTTATTTCAACTCTCTTGAAAGAAGAGACCTAAAAGAATAAATGACATTACCAGGCCACATTCATTGCCCACAGCTATGGTAAGAGTGACCGAGCAAAAGTCCAAAGCTGATATTGATGCACTTAGACCAGCAATATTTAAACCTATTACCTGTACATAATACATGCCATATTCGAGTGTGCTCTATTGATGGAACTCATGAGTTTGCTCATAACCTAACATAAACAAAAGAGCTATCTGCAGAATATAATATAATTGTAACTTCAAGAGAACATAGCATGAAATACAAACCTCAGGCTCTAAATAGAGGATAAGTGAGAATGATGGATATGTTGCATCCCATATTCGGATTGAACCATCTTGGTAACCAGCTATATACACTCTCTCAACCTGATAATCTCCAGCATCATGGAGTTGAGATGGTATACCACCAGTCAAAAGCCACGTTGTATCCCCTGGAACCTGAGTATGATGTTTTGCAGTAGGGATACTCTATGGGAAAAAGAACATTGTATCACACTAACATGCACAATGATTTGCAGTTAATATGACTGAAAAACTCAAACCATATTATTTGATTCTATCTGAGATTCTGAATAAATAAACAATTTATCTTAATGGTAAATTATTTTCTTCCACTATTATTAAATTAGGTTGGCTAATCATATGAAAGATAGAGTACCTCATCCAGAGCCCTGAAGACCTTTCCCTCTCTATGAATGAAACCTAACTTTGCGACCATCACACGTGGTTCGATATTGGGTATTACCATAGGATATTGCACGCCAGAACCAGAAGATATTTTCTCTTGTTGAGACATTAGGCCAGACAAGTAAGCATTATCATAAGCATGCAACTGTCCAGGATTTGCCAGTACAAATAGGGAAGTGCCTCTTTTTGTTTCACCAACGTTAGGTGCTAAAACAATATCCGCGAAAGAACCATCAAGTGTAAGGTCAACGCGTCCAATGCATTTCAAGCTTTTTAGTCCAGAAGACCAATCAAGGCTTAGAATCTGTAACAAAACAACAATCATATTATGAATTTGGAGCAATAAATAGTAGCAAAACAAGGTAAAGTTGACAAAAATATGCAAGGGTTGATGAAGAAACAAACCATAATTTTCCTTAATATTAATTATAGAACTCAAGTTAGTGAAAACCTGAAAAATATATTCGTTTTTAGTTTACATTCTATGGATGGACTTATTCATGCAGAAGTGCTCCTGTAGTTTTTCATCATAATGCCCCAACAAGTGATCGTGGGGCCTTTCAGATTTTCAAAGCATCGCAAAGTAGTCCAAATTTCTATCAACAACAGATATAACAGTCACCCAAAACATACAGACATACACAAGTTCAACATAGCAAGTCGCATCATATAGAAACAAGCTTATAATGCATATTGAAAGATTTCTAGACTAAGTTGTTCATGTCTTTTAACAGAGCTTCACTTGCAAGTCTTGTTTACAATTTTCTATGCAATCTTTGTAGGCTTTTCCTTTCTTGTACGAAATTGATAATTGGAATAAACAGGCAAATAGGGAACACAAAAAGGACGAGACCCACAAAGCTACATTGATGTGTACAACCCAATAGCCTCTTAAGCTTGTTAATTTGCCTTCCAACTAACGATCAAGTTATATAAACTTGGAAGCATATTTTTTTCCACCTTTTTTAAATCACATTGAAATAGGAAACTATGCAACTACAATGGAGAGGTAGAAAGGCTAAAATTTAATGCACATCATACGGTATGCAACTATAATGGAGAGGTAGAAAGGCTAAAATGTAATGCACATCATACAGTAAGCACTTCTGGAGATCCAATTTCATCGCCACCATATACAAAAAGCTTTCCCTTGTGATTTTGCAACTCACTTGGACACCAACGCAAAATAATCACAGGTAGTCTTCTATTGGCTGATGATAACTGAAGCTTGACAACATTATTACGAGATTGATTAACTTGCTGATCTTTGGAAGAGGTAACATTTGAAAAATTCCAAAATAAGATATCTCCATCAACGTAGCCAACAGCTAGGATTGACCCATCACTAGTTACCCAACAGAGAGAGCTTATTTCTTTCTCCAATTTAAGGTCTGATACATCTGTTGAGTGATTAGTCGTGTTACCCTCTGTCAATTCAAGGTCCTTGTGACCTCTAACTAACACAGCTCGATCTTCAGAAGCATCCCAAAGAACAAGCAAGCCATTTTCATAAGCAATCAGCACTCTGAAAAAGAAGACATTCCATTAATTTTACATAGAACAAAATAAAATTTATCAACATAATAATTATAACACCAAATGTGCATTGAGCCAAGTTGCCTTTATCCCACTTAATTCAATCAGATGATTAAGTGATAAAGAATCCTCAATAACAGAGATAATATTGTGTCAATTCATTGTTGTACTAATACTTTCCATCATTCACTCTCACCCTCACACCCACCCCCACCACCCACCAACACACACACACACACACAGAAAAGTCTCTATAAACTACATGGAAAAAAAAGAAAAAGAGAGAGAGACAGAGAGACAGAGAGGGGGGAAAAAACTGAGTGCGCACTTCCAAGCTCCAGCCTCAGTAAACTAGATGGAAAAAAAAGACTCAATTGGAAGCATCAGAGAAGTTCTTATCACTCTTTGGGTTAAAAACTTATGATGAGGAAAAAATATCAATTTTGACATCAGACAGGGAAACAAGAGGCAAAGTTAAAGTATTTTCTTGCCTATTTCCAAGAGAACAAGGTTGAAGGAGAACTCCAACAACTGAAGTTTGATCACGCAGTTCCACCCCAGTTACCTCTGAGAAATTAAACATATAATAAATATTAGTATGATCTATAAATGCAGAACTACTTTATTATCCCAACGTCTGTTACAATAACAAAGTTAAAAGAAGGAAAAAAATTGAAGGAGAAATAAATTGAGTATTCTGACTGGCTCAAAGCTTAGAAGTCATTTCTTCTAAAATGCACATGATTGAGATGGTTCAACATTATTGTGCCTGAAGGCATTAAATAATGAAGACTACGCACAGCAGTTAATATCAGAAAAAAGGAAAACATTTCTACCAAATCATAACATTCATGTAAATTGCAATGAGACATACAAAATTCGTTTTCTGATAGATTTTTTCTAAATCCTAAACAGGAAGTCTTAAACTCGGAAAAATGTGTCAATTGAGCTTTCAGTAATAAGTTTACTTATCATTACTAAGAAACTGTCCACAGCATAATCTATGCAAAGCAAGTGAATTGAATAGGTGAAAGCAACTTTTATTTTGTTGAAATTGTGGTTTAGCCCTAAGGGCTTTTTGGTCTTTTTATGTGGTGTCTACAGTCTAGGGTTTCTTACTGTTTGGTTATTTATACATGTCCCTGTAGTGTGTACTGTGTATCAGAAAAATTAATAAAAAACGCTTATCGTGGTTTTTTCTCCCTAGTCTAGGGTTTTCCATGTAACTTTGGTGTTTTTTCTCTTCTACCCTTTTATTTTCAATATGATATCAGAGCAAGGTGATGAGATCGTGGCAGGGATTGAAGAAATTCAGTCGTCAAACCTAGCAGGGGATGCAAATCAAGTAGAAAATTTCCAAAGTGCTGAAATTAGGGTTGTTGTCGACCAATATTTACGATCGTTACTTGGGCCATTGCAAACAGCCACCACCGTCGCACAGCCCACCAATCAGATCCAATCGCACAGCCCATTGCCACTGGCCTCCTTCCCTCCATCGCATAGCCTTACAGTGGGATTCCACCAACCAAACAGCCTCTCCCGTGCCTTCAAACGCAGCCACTGCTGCCGTCGAGCATCTCAGCCACCTTCAGAAAACCTAAGCCGCAGCAGATCGCCGGAAATTTTCAAGCGCTACCGTCACAACCAATCGGACAGCAGCTAAGCAGCGCCTAAAACCAGACAACCCTACCTAGGCGCGCAACTGACCGTTCCTTCAAACCAGGCGCCAAACCAACCGGTCCAACTGAACCATTCAGTCCAGCCGAACCCGATTTAGTCAGCCCAGCCGATTCATCAGGGCCACTTCTTTGCTCAGCCAACCGCTTCCTCCACGCCAATGGAGTCTGTGTATTCGGGTTTTTGTGGACAACAACAACCCACGATGGGTTTTGGCGGAAAGATTGGTTTACAACAGCAACTGGCACAGTTGCATCAGCAGATTTCGGCACTCGGGGCAGCCGTTAGATCCACGGCAAATCCTTCGGCTGACTGTCATCCAGATACGTATTTAGACTTTCCATTATGTTCACCAGAAACGGTAACCGCTTACCCTACTTTACCTATTACAAACATTATGTCTGGTTCTGTGGATCAATGTTAGAAATTACACGGTCATTCACCAAATGGCAAGCGGCGCCCTCCAAATGATAAGTCTAAATCCGATCAAGCCTTTGTTGGTGAAACAGTTGATGATGCCTCCCCAGTGACCAGCCATGTGGATCCAAGTACAGTTGGGACCAGCAATGTTGCACAATCAAGTACTCTTCAGTCCTTTAGTTTCCTTGTTGAGGGGGATGAGTCCTGGATTCTTGACTCAGGAGCAACGGACCACCTAACTGGATCATCTGATCAATTCCTCTCCTATTATCCAAGTACTGGAAATGAGAGAATACAAATTGCAGATGGGTCGTTTGCCCCCATTGCTGGAAAGGGTCACTTATCTCCAATTCAATGACTGGTTTTACAGAATGTCTTACATGTGCCAAAGATATCTTATAATTTGCTATCAGTTAATAAATTAACTAGAGATTTGAACTGCAAAGTCGTTTTCTCACCAGATAATGTTTTATTTCAGGACCTGAGTTCGGGAAAGGTGATTGGTACTGCCCGGCACAATAGGGGGCTCTATTTCCTCTTTGAGGATGCTTCTTTTAGGAGTTTATCTAACACTTGTTTACTATCTTCTCTTACTGTTTCTGAAACTGATTTCTTATTATGACATTTTCGTCTTGGACATCCAAACTTTCATTATATGAAATATCTATTTCCCCATTTATTTCGAAATGTGAATATGTCATCTTTATCTTGTGTTGTTTGTATTCGTGCAAAACAGCCTAAGGCGTCCTTTACCTCACAACCCTACAAACCTTCCCAGCCCTTCTACTTGATACATAGTGACGTTTGGGGTCTGTCGAATGTCACAACGGTATCAGGTAAACGATAGTTTGTCACCTTCATGGATGATCACACCCGTCTTACATGTGTGTTCCTTCTTACAGACAAGTCTGAAGTGACGAAGGTCTTTCAACAGTTTTACACTACAGTCGAAACCCAGCTCAATACCAAAATCGCCATTCTTCGAAGTGACAATGGACGTGAATTTGTTAATCAATCCCTTCGTGAGTTTTTAGACTCTAAAGGTATCATCCACCAAAATTCCTGTGCCTATACTCCTCAGTAGAATGGGGTGGCCGAATGGAAAAATCGCCACCTCATTGAAGTAGCCCGATCCCTCATAATACCTGCATCCTTATCATCGTATGTATGGGGAGAAGTTGTACTTACTGCAGCTCATCTCATTAATTGGATGTCCTCTCATGTGCTCAAATTCCAAACCCCCTTAGAGCATTTTAAAGAATCTGTCTCGTCCACTCGCCTTTTCCCAGATGTTCCTCTTCGGGTGTTTGGGTGCACCAATTTCGTTCATAATCATAGTCCTCACCAGAGTAAATTTGCTCCTAGGGCCCCAAAATGTGTCTTTGTTGGGTATCCGATCTATTAACGGGACTACAAGTGTTTTTAGCCTTCCTCTCAAAAGTATTTTGTCACCATGGATGCCACCTTTCTAGAGGACAAACCCTTCTTTCCCGTTAGTCCTCTTCAAGGGGAGACCACAAGTGAAGAGGCTAACATTTCCACTTACTCTGTTCCTTTAAACCTGTTTCCTGAACCTATTCCTGAAACAAATGAGTCTGTCCTCCCTACAAAACAAGTGCTTTGGATAACCTACTATAGGAAACATCTCCAAAAGGAAATAGTTCCCGAAATTGTTCCCCTTGTTGCTCTGCCGGAAGGTGTTCCAGAGTCAGAACCAGAACCGGCTCAGGCTCAAGGTACCACTATTCTTAATGATAATGAGTATGTTGAAGGTGATGTAGTGAACTCTGGCGAAGTCAGGGATGATGGTAGTAATGAAGCGCCAAGTGATGCTCAGGGGATTGAAAATGAACAACAGATGGATACAGATGAACAGGCAGACAAGATCAGTGAGATTGATGCTACCTTGGATTTATCGATTGCTCTGCGAAAAGGTACAAGGTCGTGCACCAAACACTCTATGAAAAGCTTCTTGTCTTACAATAACCTGTCTACGAGATTTAGAGCTTTTACCACCAGCCTGGATATTGTGATGATTCCAAGCAATGTGCACAAGGCTCTGGAAATTCCTGAATGGCGAGCTGCAATTATGGAAGAAATGTGGGCTCTTGAGACTAAAAAAACGTGGGATCTGGTTAGTCTTCCGAGCGGTCACAAAACAGTAGGGTGTATGTGGATTTTTACTGTCAAATACAAGTCAGATGGAATTCTCGATAGATATAAGGCCAGATTGGTTGCAAAAGAATTCACTCAGACATATGGAGTGGATTACTCAGAAACTTTCTCACCTGTGGCAAAACTTAACACCATTCATATTCTTCTCTCCGTTGTCGTTAATCAAGACTGACCCCTACATCAGTTGGATGTGAAAAATGCGTTTCTGAATGGTGAGCTGGAAGAAGAGGTTTATATGAACCCACCTCTAGGTTTTGAAACACAGTTTGGCAATCAGGTTTGCAAATTAAAAAAAATCCTTGTATGGCCTGAAGCAGTCCCCTAGAGCCTGCTTCGATCGATTCACCACTTTTGTTAAATCTCAGGGGTTTGTTCAAGGGCATTCGGATCACACCTTGTTCACTAAGAGGTCAACACCAGGGAAAATAGTTGTCTTAATTGTCTATGTTGACGATATTATACTATCAGGGGATGATTCAGCAGAGATTGACAGTTGAAACGATGGATGGCAGATGAGTTTGATATCAAAGATCTCGGTGACTTGAGATATTTCCTAGGAATGGAGGTAGCAAGATCGAAGGAAGGGATCTCAGTGTCTCAGAGGAATTACACTCTAGATTTGTTGAGAGAGACTGGAATGACTGGGTGTAAACCTGCAGATACGCCGGTAGAAGTCAACTGCAATCTGATAGAATCAGTAGATGACGTTCCTATGAACAAGGAGAGATATCAACGGCTTGTGAGGAAACTGATATATCTTTCGCATACCAGACCTGATATATCGTATGCAGTTAGCCTGGTCAGTCAGTTTATGCAGGTTCCGTATGAAAGACACATGGAGGCAGTTACACGAATTCTGAGGTATCTGAAGTCTTCACCTGGAAAAGGCTTGGGCTGGGCTGGTTCTGATACGGAAGTTCATCTCAAGATATTGTACCTTTGTGTGGGGAAATTTAGTTACCTAAAGAAGTAAGAAGCAAGGTGTCGTGGCTAGAAGCAGTGCCGAAGCCGAATACAGGGCTATGAGCTTAGGTATTTGTGAAGAGATTTGGTTGAAAAAGGTTCAGGTAGATCTTCATCAGGAAAGTCATGACCCGATGAGACTTTACTGTGATTACAAGGCTACCATTAATATTGCAAATAATCCGATTCAACATGACAGAACCAAACACGTTGAGATCGACTGACACTTTATCAAAGAAAAACTGAATAACAGTAGCATTTGCATCCCTTATGTTCCGTCCAGTCAACAAGTTGTGGATGTTCTCACCAAAAGGTTACCTAGACAGACTTGACACCTGTAGTAGCAAGTTGGGTCTCATTGACATCTACGCCCCAACTTGAGGGGGAGTGTTGAAATTGTGGTTTAGCCCTAAGGGCTTTTTGGGCTTTTTATGTGGTGTCTACAGTCTAGGGTTTCTTACTGTTCGGTTATTTATACCTGTCCTTGTAGTATGTACTGTGTATCAGAAAAATTAATAAAAAAACTCTTATCGTAGTTTTTTCTCCCTAGTCTAGGGTTTTCCACGTAACTTTGGTGTTTTTTCTCTTCTACCCTTTTATTTTCAATATATTTAACTGAATGTGCAAACATCATGTGCTACATTTTATCCTTATCAGTTTATATGTAAAGGCATAAAGCTAATAAGATGAGGCGTGGAGTTATCAGATTAAAAGATGATCACGTAACTATTATTGTAAAGCACTCAAAGGTAAATGATAAAGCAAAAAATCAAAGATGAAAAGAAATTCCATGAACCATTCATTACAAGTTCTTTCTCTTCAACCATTTAAATTCTCTATGATGCAGCTTTTTATTATTACTACTATTATATATATTATATACGAGTATTCGAACTAGCTTACATGCACCTCAACTATTTTCATGACAACTGCTTGACCCTATTTCATTTGGTTGACAAGTTAACTTGTAGGATATTAAATCCAAATAAGTAGCCACCAGAAGTTGAGCTCGATTCCTCTCAGACTTTTACTGTTTACCTTGGCCTTTATTGTTTACTTGAGATGCAATTTAGTACTTACGATGACAACTATGGTCAGAACTATAAATCTATATGATATAGACAAGAGAATATCACATGAGATTTTAGAGATGGCTCTAATCCACATAAAAAGAAAGTATTACCAGAAATGACATTTGCTGTGAGATAGTAGGGTGATTGCCTGATTTTTCTTTCTTCAGTATCAAACTTTAAGACAGCCACCATAGCATATTCACTTCCTACATACCTGAATATAATGACAGGTCACAGCTTCATTTATTTTCAAATTAATAACTTCAAAACAAAATAAACAAAAATAATTTTCTTAACAAGGACAATAATGCATGCTGTTACTGTACATGTAGCAGGTGCCATAAAGTACAGAGAAGGCAGTTATATTGGACTCCCATTGTAAAGTAGAAACTAACTGCCTATGCTCCAGATCCCAAACCTATCATTACCAAAGACATTTGAAACAGATCAGCAGCTGGTGGAAAAGAAACTACAGGAAACAATTAATGAAACAAGCTTATTACACAAATCTAGTACAGAAACCCAATGCCTCTTTCTACTGATAAAAATTTAATAGTGTGAAGAGTCAAACCTGGATTTCATTATCGTTTGATATGCTTACTAGAAAACCTTGATTGTGTAAGAACTGTGAAAAAGAACAAAAGAAAACATTAAAATGTCATGATGTCAGAATATCAGCGATGTACATGAGCTTTTGTCATACTGTACATGGTAATTCCAAAATATCAAGATATATTGTTCATTGTCTTTGTATGCAAAATTTAATCTAAATGACCAATAAAATGTCTCTGGGAACGTAACTCCTTGGGAGCTGACGTACAAAACATGAGAATTTAAAAGCCAACAGAAACTAAAGCAATCCATGAGTAGTCTGTATCACAAGAGAGCACCAAACAGACGAGAAACTTACATGCAAAAATGCATGCAATTGTTCGCTCCAATAAACATACTATGTCATTCGAGCTATAAAAATGTATTGAAAGTTTTGCAAGCCATGAGGTACATGAATGATCCATCAAAACTAAGCAGAGATGAATGACGCTCAAACAGGTTGGAGAAAATGCTTAATATGGCAGGCAGGGGAAAGGAAACTTTTTTTTTTTTCTAAACCACAACTAGAGACCTCCAAATTTTTAAATGGCAATGATTTAGGAGAAGTCAAAATAGCTTCAATGTTGTCACCACCAAGAACTTTTATTCTGCCATCCCTGCAGCAAGAAAGACCAAAATATTTTTAGAAAAAAAAACAAATTGGGAGATAAGACCAAAATTTAAAATAGGAAGTTAAAGGTATTTCCTTTCAGATATGATAGCTGGAATTCAAAACCATTTTACTCTTCAAATGCTGAAACACAGAACCATAAATCATTCCAAGCCACTTTCTCACTCGCCAGAATCTCAACAAATTGGAATTAGTGAAAATCATAAAGTGGTTAGGCAAGTTTTTTTTTTTTTTTTAAGACGAGGTTAGGCAAGTTGAATATGCACGTCCTTCACCTTCTCTGTGTACATTCTCCACAATAATTTGAAAGTAGATCAATGATATTGGAACACAATTTCTTTCAAAACACATAAAAATAATACAGAGAAAAAGTTCTGAAGTATTGAAATACACAAGAATTGAAGTATTAAATATATTTCTCTAAGCATAACATTATCAATAAAATCTCTTAGCAAATAGAAAATCATCTAATCAACTTAAAGTGAACCAAAGATATGGGAACTGAACACATGAAGAAAATAAAGAACCCTCAAAGCAACCAATAACCAATGATTAGTGACAAATAATCTTCCAGAAGTTAGCAAGCTAACTTACAGCGTTCCTACAGCTAAAAGACTCTGTATGGGATCATATGCAAGAATTGATGCTGTAGGTGGGATCCCATAGTGAACAGTAACACGTGGGTCCAAATCAGTTCCAGTTAATACTCCCTTCTGTGTCTGCCATCAAAAGAACATTAAGTGCAATCGATACGTTTGCAAAAGTACAAGAAATGATTATTTCAGAGCTGGACTGATTAGTCTATTAGCTAGTGAAAGAGCATTTCACGGAGTAGATATACGTATGCTCAAAAAGTCAATTTTTCCATTATATGGTCCATTAAACGCCGCCAAATATAGAATCAGAAACTTGATATTTTGGAAAGTGAAACTATAATGGTGATCGTAGGTTCAGAACAACATTAACCCAATTGGTAAATTAGAATATAGCTCAAAAACCATATGCTAGCCACCTAGGCATGTGAATAAACTAATTCTACTGAGCCCCAAATCACAAATTAATCAATCATTGCGTAAGAAACAATGCAAAAAGGAAATAACTGATCTCGTTATAACTTTTCCTCATGATTGCACCAGAGTTCAAGCTGAATTCATAGGTACCCATCAACGATTGTTGATTTAAACAAATAAATGTGAAAACCCAAAAGGGGGGGTGGAAGAAAAATGCGAAGAACTTTGGAATTACTCTACCGGAGAAGGAGCTGACGACGATGGAGATTGTTGATTGACGGGTTTATGAAAGAATTTGGAAAACATGGCGGATTATCCAAAAACAGGTGCTGTGTTGGGTTTTTTTTTTTTTTTTTCTCGTTAACCTTCTCCGAAATGTAACTTGATTCTTGTTTCTTGACCTCTTTTGGGTGGTGGGTATTGTTCAAACGAGGGAGATGAGGCATCAGATGAAGAAATTACTCAGAAGAACATAATGGATTTGGATGGAGATGGGGAGGGAGTTCTTGGGGATCGTTGGAAGGTGGCCATTTTTGCATAAACAAAGCTTTGCTTGATCTCCCGGCAAAAGAAATTAGAACGCACAACCATAGCCGTCTGAAGTCTGAATTGCCTGGTCCACGTCCAACCCTTTGAACAACTTTCTTAAGAAAAAGAGAACGAGAAAATTTGAATTTTTTACCAAGTCGGACTATGAAATTAATTTGTTTTAAAACATAGGCTTATAATACATATCAATATATATTCTAAACTTTAGAGTTGTATCGATTAAAATTTTGATTTTTATACCATATTTGATAACTATTTTATTTTGAAAATTAAGTTTCTAAATTCTATCTTCACCTTTAAATGTCTATATTATGTTGTATACTTTCTAACAATGTTTTAAAAACTCAAGTCAAGTTTTAGAAATTAGTTCGGTAACTATTTTGTTTTTCATTTTTTTATTTTTAAAAATTAAGCTCATTTTCTCTCGATTTCTTACAATGGTTTTCTTTAGTGTAATTGAGGTACGAGGACTCAAATCATACACCTAGTAATTACTAACACACTCATATGTCGATTGAATTATGCTCAATTTGGCGATTTCTTACAATGATTGCATCTTTCTTAAGTACGAGAGTTGAATTATTAGTCAAATACAAAAAACAAAAAATGAAAAATAACTACTTTTTTTAGTTTTCAAATTTTGGCTTCATTTTAAAATATTTTGGTAAAGAAAGAGAACAAATCAAGAAACCTAGAGGTGGAATGAGTATTTATAGGCTTAATTTTCAAAAACAAAAGACCAAAAACCAAAAACCAAATAGTTACCAAGCGAGTCTTAGTTTTTTTTAAAAAAAAAATTAGATTACTAAGAATTCAAATATTTTCCAAGGAATGTGAAAACCATGATAAAAATAAAAAAATAAAAAAGGAGAAAATGTTGCCTTTCTGGTCTTTGCATTAAGCTTATGTCGTTTTCTAACTTAAAAATGAGACTATGCGTTAGGATGTAGAGATTAATGATTCATGCAAAGCTCTAGTTGTGTACAAGTTTTCTTGAGTTAGATCCAAGTATAAACCTAGCTTAAGTTCCCTTGCAAGCCTAGGGTCGAACGCAGGGATTAGTTCATGCTAACGTTCGGGGGTAAAATGATCTTTTGCAGTATGATTCCAAGTATAGATATGTGTTGATATTTTAAACTAAACTAGGCCAGCATACATGCAAGATAAAGAGGGTGGAGAAATGGTATGCATTGACAGAATATGGAATGCATTGGAATGTAAATGTAATGATTCTTAAGTACAGAAAACAAGTTTGGATGAAATCAATGAAATGGGGCTGGGAAGACTAATTGGTAATCCCTAAGTATACATGTATGATGTATATGGGTTCTATTTTCTACTTAATTCCTTGAACATCTCTCGATGCGTTTACCACACTTATCTTATCTCTAAGATACATGTGTTTACTAATATAACAAATCAATATGACTAACTTTATCTTTAAAGCTACTCAATATTCTTACTTGATGCATTCCATAGTTACTTACTCTCTCGAGTAGTTAATTATTTCTACTTAAATCGATTCATCAGATGGATTCAAGTATAAAATATTTAAGTGTACAACACGCAAGCTGGACGCACATACATGGGACTAAATAGATTATCATTTTGTTCCACCCAACCCACGATGGATTTAGCTACTCATGATGAAGGAAAGTAAGAAAATGGATGAAATCATGATTGAATTAATATCAATGAAATAGTTCTACAGAATCCCAGTTCAATCAAGACAAATAATGGAAGACAATGCTAAGTAAGAAAAAAAAGTGTGTTAAGTCGTTGGGGTCAATCTCTTGTTCCCTTTAGCTCGATTTTAAATGTTTGTTGTTGTGACTGGGGTAAGGATGTGCTAAAGGTTGTCTCTCTCGAGCTCTAACTCCAGTAGAACCTCCGTATCGATGGTGGAAATGGTGGTCGGACTCCTTTTCTTCTTGTAGGCAGCTGAGGACTACTTTGTACAGAGAGTTGCTGCCTACTCCTAAATGTTATGACTTTCTAACTAACTAATTAATTCTTTCTCAGGTAGGCAACATCCCCTTTTATAGGCGCTGGACTTCAATAACTTGTGATATAATGACATTAAATTCTATGGCCTACTATAGCGGCCTGCCATTCGCTTAGACACCACCTGTCAGGTTGCCCATAAGTTGAGATTTGACATTAAGTGCACGAGCGAAATGTATCTTCTTGTGTCTACTTGGTTTCAACGTATGCTTCCTACGTTGGTTTCTCTGCAATACTTGGTGAAAAATTCGCGACTCCTGCATTATCAAGCATTAGCAGTGCATTTTACTCTTAAAAGGCTTTTGCATGTATCGAACACATATAAGTAATTTTATGTGGTTTTCTACTAAAATGAATATGTTTCTCATTATTTGACCCTAATTATTCAAGCTTTAAGAGAACAATAACTTGTATTTCTACAAGTTATCAGAAACAAGCATAAATTTAAAAAAAAAAATAAAAAATAAAAACAAAATTATTGCCAAATGTTGGCACTTTGTACACCTTAGCAGAATGGTATATCAGAAGGAGAAATAGAACCTTGTTGGACATGGTTCAGTCTATAATGAGTTATGTCTGTTTACTTAACTCGTTTTGGAATTATGCAGTATAGACTGCAGCTTATATTTTGAACTATGTTCCATCCAAAAGTGTTTCAGAAACACCTTTGGAATTATGGAATGGTCGTAAAAGTTACGTCATTTCAGGATTTGGGGTTTCCCAACACACATGCTTGAGGCTAATCCTAAGAAATTGGAACCTTGTTCAAAACTATGCTTATTTATAGGTTATCCCAAAAAAACGAAAGGTGGTTACTTCTATGATCTTAAAGATAAAAAAAGTGTGCTTGTCGACAAATGCTACATTTTTAGAAGAAGACCACATCAAGGAGCATAAACCGTGTAATAAAATAGAACCTTGTTGGACATGGTTCAGTCTATAATGAGTTATGTCCGTTTACTTAACTCGTTTTGGAATTATGCAGTATAGACTGCAGCTTATATTTTGAACTATGTTCCATCCAAAAGTGTTTCAGAAACACCTTTGGAATTATGGAATGGTCGTAAAAGTTACGTCATTTCAGGATTTGGGGTTTCCCAACACACATGCTTGAGGCTAATCCTAAGAAATTGGAACCTTGTTCAAAACTATGCTTATTTATAGGTTATCCCAAAAAAACGAAAGGTGGTTACTTCTATGATCTTAAAGATAAAAAAAGTGTGCTTGTCGACAAATGCTACATTTTTAGAAGAAGACCACATCAAGGAGCATAAACCGTGTAATAAAATAGAACCTTGTTGGACATGGTTCAGTCTATAATGAGTTATGTCCGTTTACTTAACTCGTTTTGGAATTATGCAGTATAGACTGCAGCTTATATTTTGAACTATGTTCCATCCAAAAGTGTTTCAGAAACACCTTTGGAATTATGGAATGGTCGTAAAAGTTACGTCATTTCAGGATTTGGAGTTTTCCAACACACATGCTTGAGGCTAATCCTAAGAAATTGGAACCTTGTTCAAAACTATGCTTATTTATAGGTTATCCCAAAGAAACGAAAGGTGGTTACTTCTATGATCTTAAAGATAAAAAAAGTGTGCTTGTCGACAAATGCTACATTTTTAGAAGAAGACCACATCAAAGAGCATAAACCGTGCAATAAAATAGTGTTAAACGAGCTTTCCAACGAAACTACTAAAACTTCAACAAGAGTTGTTGAAGAACTTAGTACATCAACAAGAGTTGTTGATGTCAATTCATCTAGTCGGTTACATCTACCTCAACCGTTAAGGGAGCCTCAACATAGTGGGAGGATTGCAAACCCACTTATTCGTTATATGAGTTTAATAGAAACTCCGATCATCATATTACATGACGACATTGAGGATCCATTGTCCTATAAACAAGCAATGGAGGATGTGGACAAAAATGAATGGATCAAAGTTATGGATCTTGAAATGGAGTTTATGTACTTCAATTCAGTCTGGGATCTTATAGACTAGTCTGATGGGGTTAAACCTATAGGTTACAAGTGAATCTACAAGAGAAAAAATGGTGCAGATGGTAAGGTGCAGACCTTTAAGGTTAGATCGATGGAAAAGGGTTATACCCAAGTTGAGAGAATTGGCTATGAGAAAACTTTCTCACATGGTGTCATGTTAAAGTCTATCTGGATACTCCTATACATTGTCGTATATTATGACAATGAGATTTGACAAATTAACGTCAAGACCAATCTTAAGAAGACCATCTATATGCAACAACTACAGGGATTTATTTCCCAAGGTCGAGGACAAGAGGTTTGCAAGCCTAATCGGTCTATTTATGAACTGAAATAGTCTTCTCGATCTTGGAATATAAGATTTAATACTGCAATAAAATCTTATGGCTGTGATTAAAATGTTGATAAGCCTTATAGTTACAAGAAAATCATCAACAGTTCAGTAGTTTTTCTAATGTTGTACATGGACGATATCCTACTCATTCGGAATGATGTAGATCTACTGATTGATGTTAAATAATGGTTAATGATCCAATTCCAAATGAAATATTGGGAGATGTGCAGTTTGTTCTAGGGATCCAGATCTTCAGGGATTATAAGAACAAAACGTTAGCCTTGTTTAAGGCATCATATATTGACAAAATGCTTGTCAAATATTCGATGCAGAATTCCAAGAAAGGTTTATTACCTTTCAAGCATGGAATTATCTTATTTAAGGAACAGTATCCTAAAACACCTCAAGAAGTTGATAAGACAAGATGGATCCTCCATGCATCGGTTGTTGGCAGCTTAATGTATTCAATGTTATGTACTAAACCTGACATTTTCTATGCAGTGGGGATGGTCAGTAGATATCAGTCTAATCCAGGATTAAATCACTGGATAACTGTTAAAACATCCTCAAGTATCTTCGGAGAACAAGGGACTACATACTTGTGTGTAGGTCTAAGGATTTGATCCTTATATGATACATTGACTCTGATTTTCATACTAATAGGAATTCTAAGAAATCCATTCCGGAATCAGTATTCACTCTTAATGGAAGAGTTGTAGTCTGGAGGAGCATTAAGCAAGGTTGCATAGTTGACTCTACCATGGAGACAAAATATGTAGCGACTTGTGAAACTGCCAAGGATCGTGTGGCTCAGGAAGTTTCTGACTGACCTGAAAGTTGTTCCAGACATGTCGACGCCCACCACTTTTTTTTGTGATAATAGTGGTGTTGTGGCAAATTCCTGGGAACCTATAAGTCACAAGCGTGGAAAGCACATAGAATGCAAATATCATCTCAACCGGGAGATTGTGCATCTAGGGGACGTGATCGTTACGAAGATTGCTTCGAGAGTACAATGTTGCTGACCCATTTACAAAGTCACTTATGTTAAAGTTTTTGAGGGTCACCTGGAGAATTTGGGTCTATGAGACATGTCGCATCTAGTCTAGGGCAAGTGGGAGATTTTACTGGGGGTGTAGTGTATGCCTTAGTTCATTGTTTTGTGTACTGTACCTTGTATTTTTACTTTATATTTGTACACTTGCTTGCTTTAGAACAAGTGAGAGATTGTTGGGGTTGATGCTTGAAATCTCGTGGTCTTGTAGTTTGTAAATTGTATTTATACAAACATATTATTTATCTAATAAGATAAATTGTATTTTATTTGACATTTAGTTGCATTAACCAAAAAACCAAAAAACTATGATCCATGGTTATTAGATGTAACTTAAACATGTATATGGAGACATACGGGTGGATCATATTTAAGTAATAATTTGAATGGTCTACAGTAGATGGATAAGGTTGGGTACCTCATCCTGGAGACTACGGATATGACCCACTTTGTAGTTGTTACAATTGTTGTAAAGTGCTACAAATGATATGATCCTGATCATTCATGTAGAGACATATGAGTAGAGGTATCCTATACAAAGAGTTTGTATAAGACCAGACCACGAAATGAAGAGTCTTTTCACTAGAAACAATTTACCTTTGCTCATATGTCTTTATAACACCGTTGCTAGAAGAGACTTACATTTCACTAGGATGACCATAGGTGACTTGACCTTAATCCTTAGTGAGTTGTGAACTACTTCTTATGAGGGGGGTCCTTTGATCTACATGGGTGAGAGTGACTAGTTTCGCTGACTCAATATGCCTACCATTTTGGGAATTCGTCTAATTAAGGAGCTAGGAACAAAGCTAGAAGGAATTCACTTATTCCCTATTGTTAGCGTAAGTAGATAAATTGCTCCCCTAAGGGCCGATTCTGGGTCTTGAACAATATGAGGCACACCCTCTCCTGGCCCAAGAGGGGTTTGGTTATAGTTTGACTATAACTAGTTGTTCATTAGAGAGATCAGTGGTACTTAAGGAGTTAGATGTAACTATAGGGGTAAAAGGGTAATTTTGATCCAACTGTACTTACGAGCAATTTGTGAAGGGTCAACCTATGTTGATTGGTTATATCCAATGTGAAGGAACTCTCAACAAAGAGAACTAGTGGGTAGAAGCAAGATCGTTCTAAACCTCATTGTGACAGAACATACACATTTACAATCAAACATCAATAATTATGCACAAACTTTACATCAAAATATGCTTCATAAAATTAATCACTAAAGATCGAGTGAACATGCCCTTGAAGAACTTTTCTTCTCGTTCCCCTCGATCTAATAACACGAACGTTCAACTGCACTAACGTCACACCTCAGCAATCTCCTCGAACAGTAACGAGCAACACTCGACCCTCGAACAGCAAGCAAACACCATCACGAGTCTACCTTGGTATTCTCAGTGTGAGAATCCAGGAGTTGTGGGCTCTGTATGGATTTGGTAAAGGGAATGAGGAATTGAATGATCGTATAGACGATTGAGTAAGTGGGAGAAGTTTGGAGTCTATCGTATAGACTGGGTACTTGATCATTTAGAAGTGAGTGTCTATCATGTAGCAAGCTATCAAGCTATCGTTTATGTATCATGAAATATAAGAGTTATATTTTGCATGCAGTGAGTATTATATGCATCATCCTTTTATTATAAGTGTTATAGTCTAAGGGTGAATGGCAGCATGTTTTGCTTGTTTTATTGTTGTTTTGTATAAGCGTTATATAAAAGAAGTAGCGATGAATGGACAATACATTAAGCATGACACTTAGGTAGTTTATAATCGTTATGAAGGCCTTGCATGTGTTAGCTTAGCATTGTGGTTGTTTCCGTTTATAAGTGTTATAAAGGAAATTAGACCTAAAATCAATAATTCCGAGTTGCATGCGGACTTAGGGTGAACTCAAATTTTTTTAAAAAGGGTTTTAAAATTGGATTGAGATAGAACTAAGTTCAAGTGGTTCTAAAGAGTTTAATAACCTAGATTAATATTTTAAAATCGGTTTAATAGGATTAAATTGGTTGGAATAAAAGATTAAATTTGTTGTAAACCTATCTATAAGAGACCTTTTGTTTAAGGCGGGTTCTGGCTAGGCTGGGGTTCTTAAGTTGACGAAAATGTAATACCCCTATCTGGGAACCTACCTGGAAAGGTGAATTAGATAGATTTTCAACAAGCATGCGATAATTTAGTCAAAGACTCCGTTAAAGAGTTTAATGGATGATGATCAAAAGTTGTTCAACTATCCAAGGTAAAAGTTACTCTTGGGAAAACCTAAAAGTCACTTAGTTAAATCCTTAGCTGTGTTTTTTCTAAGTAAGCTAAGCCCAAGGTTATAAAATACTTAGTGGGAGGAGGAGGCGTATCAGATATGTCTATGATTCCACTCACGTTTCTCCTTGTATGTTCACACTGTGAGATTCATGCTTGGCCTTGAGATGCCCAGGATGCATCCCCCTTAGGATGGTGTTTACATGAATCAATATCAAGGTGGACGGAGAGAGTATTTATAGTAAGTGGGTGAAGGGTGTGTGTCAACACGTCCTATGGTCTCTGTCATTGGTTCACACCGTGAGATCATTCTGTACACCCTCGTGTTGCCCTGGAAGCATCCCCGTTCGGATGGGTTTTGTGCAGTTGGTCAATATCAAGGTGAACTCCAAAAATGGATAGGGTCGCTTTAGGTTTTGTCCTAATCGGATTTTCCCCTTCGGATTGGCCTTTTGGGATGGACCTTTAGGGCTTAAAATGGCGAGTCACACTTACGGAATATTGTTAAATAAGTTAATGATCTCTTGGCCAAATCAATGATGGCTTGTCGTTATAGGAACAAGAGTTGTTCTAGTAGTAATGACTGGTTGAGAACTTCTCAATTCAGAGGAGGGATAACTGACCTCCCTTCGGCGGCTTTTGTCCTAAACCTTTGAAGCGTCATTGCAAAACTAGATGGCACACGGGGTTCATGTTAGTTTTGCTAAAACCTTATTGGATGTTGTTTTGTTTTACAACGGGTATTTGCTTAAAACTTAACGTAGGTCAATGTGTTTTTCTTTTCAGCAACTCGTTAGTATTTCCGTTTAAAGCTTTTAAAAATGACCGATATATTACAGTGGACAGAATCGTGTGAAACACATTTCGTGGCAAAAGACCTCCATCCCACTACTCTCCAAAAGAGGAGACATGACAGTAAATATGATTTATTGGTCTTGGAGACATGTCTGGTAGAGAATGATGATTCTGCCTGGATCCTCGATTCAGGTGCTACCAATCATGTCAGTTCCTCTTACCAAGAATTCAGTTCCTGACAAATGTTATCACAGGGAGAGATGACTCTTCGAGTCAGTACTAGTGAGGTTATTTCAACCGTTGCTGTAAGTAGGCTGAAGTTATTTGTTGACAAGAAACATTATCTGTTACTGGATAATGTTTTTGTAGTTCCTCATATTAAGAGGAACTTAATCTCGGTTTCGTCTCATTGAACAAGGCTATACTATCTCATTTTCTGAGAATAAAGTGTTTATTTTCAAGAATGAAATGGAGATTGGTTATGGTTCAATGGAAAATAACTTATATGTACTAAGGTCGTTAGTCATAAAAGCCTTGTTTAACACTGAAATGTTCAGTACGGCAACTACAGCTAAAAGACCAACGCCTATCTTTGGCATCTAAGGTTAGGTCACATCAAACTCAATAGGATTGAGAAGTTAATGAAAAGTGGACTTCTAAAGAGTTTAAAAGAAAACTCCTTGCCGATATGTGAATCATGCCTCAAAGGCAAGATGACCAAACGATCTTTTACTGGAAAAGATTACAGAGCCAGGGAAGCCTTGAAGCTTGTACATTCAGACCTCTGTGGTCCGATGAATGTTAGAGTTCGAGGTGGGTATGAATATTTAATCTCTTTCATAGATGATTATTCAAGGTTTGGGTACCTCTTCCTAATGCAACGTAAGTCTGAAGCCCTTGACAAGTTCAAGAAGTATAAGGCTGAAGTTGAAAACTTGTTAGGTAAGAAGATAAAAACACTACGATCTAATCGTGGTGGAGAGTATATGGACCTCCAATTCCATAACTATATGATAGAACATGGGATTGCATCCCAACTCTTGACCCCAAGTACACCTCAGCAGAATGGTGTATTTGAAAGGAGAAACGGAACCTTGTTGGACATGGTTCGATCTATGATGAGTTATCCTCATCTTCCAGACTCATTTTGGGGTCATATAGTGCAGACTGCATGTTATATCATGAATAACGTTCCCTCGAAAAGTATTCCTGAAACACCTTTTGAGTTATAGTGAGGCCGTAAAGGTAGTTTACACCACTTCAGGATTTGGGGCTGTCCGGCACATGTGCTAACGACTAACCCAGAGAAGTTAGAACCATGTTCGAAGGTTTGCCTCTTTGTAGGCTACTCCAAGGAAACGAGAAGAGGATACTTCTATGATTCGAGTGAGAATAAAGTGTTTGTTTCCACTAATACTATCTTCTTGGAAGAATATCACATGCGGGATCATAAGCCCAGAAGTAAACTCTTTTTACGTGAGATCTCTAGTGAGACTAAGACTGCTGAGGGTTCAACAAGAGTTGTTGAACATGTCGACAGATCAACAAGAGTTGTTGAGGTTGGAACGTCTAGTCAACCAACTCAAGAGTTGAGACTGTCTCGACGTAGTGGGAAGGTTATGAACCCACCGGATTGCTACATGGGTTTAACTGAGGCCCATAACGTCATTACAAATGATGGGGTCGAGGATCCGTTATCTTTTAAGAAAGCAATGGAGGATGTTGACAAAAATCACTGGACGACAGTCAAGACGTTCCTCAAGTATCTTCGGAGAACGAAGGACTACATGCTTGTGTATGGAGCTAAGGATCGAATCCTTACGGGATACACTGTTGTTGATCCCTTTACAAAGGCCCTCTCGGCTAAAGTGTTCGAGGGTCACCTGGATAGTCTGGGTCTGCGGGACATGCGACATCTTGTCTAGGGCAAGTGGGAAATGATACTGGGGTATACCCTAGTTTATTTATATTGTATTGTACATTAATCTCCCGAGTCATTAGAACAAGTGGGAGATTGTTGGGATTGGTGTCCTAATTCTCCCGGAGTCTCATTGTTTTGTAAAGATACACATTGTTCAATGAATAAAATAAGTGTTATTTAATTCTGGCATTTACTCATATCCAATAAACAAAGCTCCTTGGTTATCTTATGTGAACTTAAGCATGTATATGTGATATACAAGTGGATCATGACTTAAGTGATAACCAAAATCGGTCTGTAGTATAAGGATTAAGGTGGGATACCTGATCCTGGTGACACTACGGATACGACCCGCTTTGTAGAGGTTTGCAAGTGTTGTAAACTACTACAAATGGTAGATCCTGACTATTCATGTGGAAATGTGGAGCGGGGGTGTCCTATACAAAGAGTTTGTATAAGACCTGGACCACAAGATGACTAGACTCTGTATATAATGTCGTTGATACTAGAGACTTGCATCTCACCTAAACGACCATAGGTGACACGACCTTAATCCTGAGTGTTTTATGAACTCCTGCCTTTGAGGGCGGTCCTTTGATTAGTATGAGTGAGAGTGGCCAGATTACCAACTCAACATGCCTACCTTTTTGGGGACTTGCCTGATCTGGGAGCTGGGAACTCAATCCACAACATGGAATTCACTCCTTTCCCGAAGCAGGGATAAATAGAGAAATTGCTCCCTTAAGGGCTGATTCCGGGGCTTGAACATAGTGGCCACAACTTCTCTTTGGAAGAGAAGACTCAGTCTAGTAAGACTATGACTTATGTTCATTAGAGGGATCAGTGGTACTTAAAGAAACAGATGTAACTACAGGGGCATAACAGTTATTGGCCTAGTTGTACTTACGAGCGATCTGTGAAGGGTTGTTGCACTGCTGATTGGTTAAGATGGACACATAATATCTGTGATAAGGAGAGTTCAGCTGTCAGTCTTTAGTGGAGTGCCTAGTAGTTAACGGGTGGTGGATCCCGTGACTAAAGAGTTTAGTCAGTTATTCACGTACCGTTGGAGCTTCGAAGCTACAGGTCCATAAGGTCCCCTTGGTAGCTTGGATTCTATTGAGGATCAGTTCTTGGTGTTGATTTGAAATGTTCAAATTGACAATAGGTATTTTGTTTATATATGATATAATCGGTTTGATATATGAGATACATCTAGTGAAGGATTGATGTAAATGAGATTTACATTAAGTACCATGGAATAGAAATAGAACTATGGTTTATATGTTTCATGAGATGAAATATTAAAACTATAGGTTATAAATATAGTATGATAAGTTGGTTATCATTTATATTTATAATAATGTTAATTATTGGATAATTAATTCTTTTTCTTTTAAATAACCAAAGTAGTGGGTGGTTATTGAATCATGGTAATCGTGAGTTTAAAAGGAAATTGGTTTCCTATTTTGAAAAGGGAAGCTTTTACAAATATTTGAAAAGGTTTTTGAGTTTTTTCTCGCGAAAAAGAAACTCACGAAGTCATCAAGTAAATTCGAATTTACTAAACGACGGTTGGGCGAGCTAAACGATCGTGTAGTATTTACTAAACGATCACATAGTTTTGCTAGACGATCGCTAGCCCAAGGTAAACGATCGTATAGAGTCTATAGGCGACAAACCAATCTAAACGATAGACTAAACGATTGCATAGCTTTATCTAAACAATTGGGCATTGACTTATACGATAGATTTCAACCATCTCCCACTTGCCCAATCGTGTACGCGATCGTTGTTTCCTCCGTTTGTCTGTCTCATACCAAGTCCGAACAGAGCTTACCCTCTGGATTCTCACACCGAGAATACCAAGGTCGCCCTATTGGTGGTGTCAGACTCAACTCGACACCGTCGAGGTTTTCTGGAGGTCATTCGTGGTGCTGTGGAGGCCGTTCGCTGTTGCGAAGGAGTTCGTAATCGAGGAGATCATTGAGGACGAGCGCGAAGTATTCGTGCGATGTTGCGATTGTGTCGGGCGTTTGAGGCTGCTGTTGTTCGAGCGTTCGTGCGCATTAGAGTGTGGAGACGCTTCTGCCATTGTTTGTACAGTTTTCCCTTTGTACTTTTGAAACTTTCATGCTGTAATTTCTATATGATTTGCATAACCGTTTATGTTTGAAGTTGACTGTAAATAATTTGTTCATTCATGATTATAATTTGGAATAGTCTTGTTCCACTGCTCATGGAAATCTCAGATCTGATTTCCTTCAGAACAATTACTGGGTGATCGTTGCTAGGCGTGGCACTGGGTGATCGTTGCTGTGCGACGACACTAGGCATTTGTTGCTATGTGATAGCACTGGGCGATAGTTGCTATGTAATAGCACTGGGTGATAGTTACTATGTGATAGCAATAGGCATTCGTTGTTATGTGATAGCACTGGGTGATCGTTGCTATGTGATAACACTATACGATTTTTGCTAGGTGATGCTTGCTAGGCGATGGAAGAAGAGCGATTATTGCTATGCGATCGATGCTAGGCGTGTCATTGGATGATCGTTGCTTTGTGATGACTGTGAGCGAACATTGCTAAACGATTCGAGTCGAGCGGTTCAAGACCTGGTTCACCTGTTTCGAACCGGATGACTATTGATTTGTAATAGTTAGATTTATTTTGTTTTAGGTGTCCAATCTCGGTCTATTAATTGCCTTTAAATTATGCATGTGATGTATGATTTAATTGTTATTATATATATGTCATATTGTATGTCATATAATATTAAATCCCACCATAGATTATGCATTTAATTTCATGCATCATTTATATTATAATTGTTATAATATATGTTTAGATGCATGATTTAGTTTTATAACATGGTCATGCAACATATAATATAAATGTTATTCTATATGTTTGCATGCATTAATAACATTGTCATGCATCATTTATATTATAAATGTTATAATATATAGTTTTGAGTATGTATGGATGAATGTTATTATTAATTTCATTACTTTAGTATATAATTGTTATGTATGTTAGTGATGAAATGAAATTGTACGAAGCATGTCACTACTTTAGGGTACTTTATAATTGTTATAAAATTACCTGCGTATGCTTTACTTGCAATGTATAATTTTAGTTATTTCATTTTCTTATAATTGTTATAATAAAATGAAATTAGAATTAAAATTAATAAATTAGAATTGTATGCAAACCTTAGGTTAAATTCATTTTTTAAAATATGAATCATATAGACCTAAGATCACATTTCTAATGAGATTATAAATTTAGTTTAATCTTTTCATCGGTTTAATAGGATTAAATTGATTCTTTTTTAAAATATTAACATCGTAACAAATGTATCTATAAGGGACCTTTTATCTAAAGTTTCTGTCTAGGCTGGAGTATTTAAGTTGACGGAAACGTAACAACCTACCTGGGAACTTACCTGAAAAGATGAATTAGATAAATTTGTTATAAGCATGCAATTATTGGTTAACGTTTGTTAAAGTGTTTAATAAACCTCAATAAAAAATTATTTAATATCCAAAGAAAATGTTGTTTTTGGGCAAATTAAACAATCACTTAATTAAAATCAGTAGCCGGATTTTTCTAAGTTAATTAACCCTAGGTAAAACGCTAAGTGGGAGGAAAATAGGGTATATGATACTTCATTTTATCCTCTTCACGCTTCTCCCTAAAAGTTCACACCATGAAATCAATACTCAGTCTCGAGGCACCTTGAGTGTCCCCCTACAGATGGTGTTTGTATAGATCAATATCAAGGTGAATGGAGAGAGTATTTATAGTAAGTAAGAGTAGGATGTGTGACAACACATCCCTCAATCTCTCTCATTAGTTTGAAGTAAAGTCTCATGTACAGCCTCGTGGCACCTTGAGTGTCCCCCTACAGATGGCATTTTTGCATGACTCTTTATTCAAAATCTAGAAATGGATAAGGTTTATTTTAGTTTTTTCCCCAATCGGTTTTTTCCTGCGGTTGGCTCATTGGAGTGGAACTCTAGAATCTAAAATGAGGGATTACACTTACAAGAAATGTTAAGCGAGTTTAACAATTTCTAGACCAAACAATGGTGACTGATATTTACAGTAACAAGGAGTTGTTCTGCCTATTGGTTGAGATTGTCTCATTTCAGTGAAGGGGCACATGATCACCCTATAGTGACCTTTTTCCTATCTCACTGAAGCATCATTCCAAAATAGATGTCACTTAGAGTATATTAGATTAATTTGCTAAATTAATTGGTTTTTCTAAGTGGTTTAATGCAAAATACACTAATATAGATAATGTTGGAATATAGAAACAAGCAGCGGAAGAAAAATGGAATCATTAAGCATTCTAATTCATTAATTTTGGCTTCAAATTCAGCATGCTCATAAACTAAAAAGAAGGTTTCAACACTAACCTTTGAAGATACCTTTGAATAATGAATTTTAACTACAAACCTCCATTCCTTGGTGCCTTTGATTGAGTTGTGGGACTCAAAATAAGCTTGAATTAGGGAAATAGAGGAGAAAGGTTTTCTGGTTTTCAGCAGAATGAAGACTTTATTCAAACAGATTTTTTCAACAAGAAAGACCTCTTCCATGCATGCCCATTCCACTTAGAATTTGAACTATATATTGCATGACTATCATGCAATCAAGAAAGCAAGTATGAATTATAGCTCCACCTTGAGAATTTGAGCTGGAAATACAATGGATTGGTGACTAACCTAATAGGTGAAGAAGTGGGAATCCCACTTTTCCAATTTATCTAATTTTCTAAATTTTTATTTCAATT
This sequence comes from Benincasa hispida, assembly GCF_027475165.1. Classification (NCBI taxonomy): domain Eukaryota; kingdom Viridiplantae; phylum Streptophyta; class Magnoliopsida; order Cucurbitales; family Cucurbitaceae; genus Benincasa; species Benincasa hispida. The sequence continues at coordinate 31,373,159 of NC_143484.1, read as the reverse complement.
TTGAAACTTTTCTAAAATTAAAATTAAAATTAAAATTAACTTTTCCATTTTAATTATTTAATTAAAATTGAGTTCTTATTAATTTTATAAAAATTAATTCAATAATTAATTTTTCTAATAAAATTAATAATTAATAATTAATTAAATAATTTAATTAATTTAATGGGACAGTTGTAAATACAGACATTAGACCCAAAATATTAGCAGATATCATATAATGTAAAAAAGTTACAAATATGACCAAATTTAAATAGTCTATCAGTGATAAACCATATTATTGGTAGGAGTCTATCAGTGATGGACCATATCACTGGTAAGAGTCTATCAACGATAGAAGTCTATCGCTGATTAGACTTGGAAGTCTATCAACGATAGAAGTCTATCATCGATAGACTTGGCTATATTTGCAATTTTTTTAAATGATGTTATACACTTGGTTATTATTCCTAACAATGCTACCAATTTCAATTACCCTAATTTAATATCAAATATCAAATTAATTAATTACCAATTCCATTATCATGAATCCCTATTCATGAATTTAATATTTAAATCATATTTAAATATTAATCGATTCTCCAATTTTGTTTAATTCCAAAATTAAACGTGTAACTATATCACATATAATTACTAATTCCCTTAATTCTAATTTGAACATTTCAAATCAACTTATCATGTCATTCTAAGGCTAATTCATTTATGAGCTAGTAGGGGGATCTAATGGACCTACAGATCATGGGCTCCATTGATCCGAGATTAATTGGCTAAACTCTTTACACCGAATTAACCCTCATTCGTTAACTACCGGGTCACTCCACTAAACCATAGTTGCACTCCTCTCACTGTAGATATATTGTGTCTACTCGATATAACCATGATTAGTAAGTTAATCCTTCACAGGTTGTTCGTATTAACGGCTGGGTCAAAAGGCTGTTTTACCCCCGAGATTACCTTTTGTTCCTTAAGTCCCATTGATTCTCTAATGAACAATTGGTTTGTGATCCGATCACTGAGTCCCTCTCAGGCCAATGAGAGGGTGGAGCCTCTTATTCAAGACCCGGAGTCAGCACTTAAGGGAACAACATCTCTACTATCCCCAAAAGTGGGTAGGAGTGAATTCCATCTTGCACCCTATGTCTCCAACTATCTATCCGGTCTTACCCCTGAAATGGGAGGTATATGGAGCTAACGCCGTTGAGCCAACCCTCACTTATGAAAATCTAAGGATAATCTTGAATAAACAAGAGTTCATAGTTAGCTCAGGATAAGGTCAAGTTGCCTAAGTCATCGTTTTGAAATAGTCAGTCTTAAACAGTAAACAACATTATAAAGTAAGAGTGACTTATTTCTTGGTCCAATCTTGTGCAAACTCATTGCACAGGACGCCCCCATTCCTTATGTCAATACATGAACGAATCAGGATCACTTCGTTTGTAGCACCATACAAAAAATTGTACAACTACAGAGTGGGTCACATCCGATAGTGTTACCAGAATAAGGCACCCAACCTTATTTGTATACTATAGATCATTTTGACTATTTACTTGAACCTGATCCACTTTTATGTCTCCACATAAAGATCAAGTAATCATAGAATAGCCATGGATCTTAGTTTATTGGATCTAGTCTTTACAAGTGTAATTTACAAATTCAATAAAAACTTTATTGAAGAAATGTTGAATAACATTTTTATTGATAATAAAAAATGTTTAACTCTACAAACTACGAGTTTTAGAACATACAACCCAACAACTCCCACTTGGACTAAAACTCCAGTGGATAAATATATACGATGTTGAGTTCAATAAGAGAAACAAAAAGAATAAATATAATAGACTAGGGCATCAGATACCCATTATTTCTCCCACTTTCCCTAGTAGAAAGTATCTCGTAGTCCCAGTCCCACTAGGTGACCCTCGAACACTTTAGCTAAGAGGCCTTTGTAAATGGATCAGCTAAGTTTTCTTCTAAGGCTATCTGCGTGACAATCACGTTTCCTCTGTGTACAATCTCCCTGACGAGATGGTACTTTCATTTGATGTGTTTTCCACGTTTATGGCTTCTAGGTTCCTTTGAGTTTGCAACTGCTCCATTGTTATTATAGTATAGAGTGAACGACAGGTGCATATATTTAGAACCACTTCCAAGTTAGTCAGGAACTTTCTGAGCCATACTGCTTCTTTTGCTGCTTCACTTGCAACTACATACTCAACTTCCATTATGAAGTCAGTAATACAACTTTGCTTGATACCCTTCCACACTACTCCTCCTCCATTCAGAGTGAATACTGACCCCGAAGTTGATTTCCTTGAATCAACACTAGTTTTCTAGTTAGAATCAGTGTATCTAGTAAGGATTAGATCCTTAGCACCATACACGAGCATATAATTCCCTGTTTTTCTACGATACTTGAGGATGTTCTTAACGGCGGTCCAATGATCATATCCTGGATTGGATTGAAATCTATTGACTATTCTGATTGTATAGCATATGTCGGGATGAGTACACAACATGACATACATTAAGGTCCCTACTGCTGATGCCTACGGAATTCATTTCATAACCTCAACATCTTGAGGTGTCTTAGGACTTTGTTCCTTAGACAGATGAATTCCATGTTTGAAAGACAACATTCCTTTCTTGGAATTTTGTATTTTATATGTAGACTACATCTTGTCTATATAAAATGCCTAAGATAATGCTAAAGTTCTGTTCTTTCGGTTCCAAATTATTTGGATCACAAGAACATACTGCGCTTCACCCAAATATTTCATTTGGAATTGTATAGTAAGCCATCTCTTGACATCAGCCAGAAATTCTACTTCATTTCCTATGTATAGAATATCACAACATATAAAACCAAAAAAGCGACAGTTTTGTTAATAATTTTCTTATAAACATAAGGTTCGTCAACATTTTGGTCAAAGCCATAAGATTTGATTGCAGTGTTAAATCTTATATTCTAGGATCGAGATGCTTGTTTCAATCCATAAATGGATTGATTAAGCTTGCAAACCTTTTGCTCTTGACCCCGTTCAATAAATCCTTCTGGTTGAGACATATAGATACTCTCCTCGAGATAGCCATTTAGGAAGCCTATCTTGACATCCATTTTCCAGATTTCATAATTATAAATGCAGCTATGGACAAGAGTATTCTAATAGACTTTATCATGGCAACCAAATAGAATGTTTTTTCATAGTCCACCCCCTCTCTTTGGGTAAACCCTTTTGCCACAAGCCTAGCTTTTTAGGTCTATACCTTTCCAGCTTGGTCTCATTTTCTCATGTAGATCCACTTACAACCGATGGATTTTACCCTTATGGTTGATCTACAAGATCCAAGACTAAATTGAAGTACATTGACTCCATTTCAAGATTCATGGCATTAACCCACAGTTCTTTATCCATATCTTCCATTGCTTGTTTGAAAGTTAATGGAACCTCTAAGCCATCATCAAGTATGATGACTTGAGTTTCAGTTAAACCCATGTACCAATTAGGCTGTTGTACAACCCTCCCACTATGTCGAGACACTCTCAACTCTTAAGAAGGACATGGAGTACCAATTTCATCAATAACTCTTGTTGATGGACCTGCACAATCTATAACTCTTGTTGATGCATTTATCGTTTATCTGGTCGTTTCATCTATTACTAGCCTACTGGGAGGTTAGTGATTCTTGATATGGTCTTCCTCTAAGAAAGTTGCATTTGTCGATACAAATTTATGAGGATCATAAAAGAAACCACTTTTTTGTCTCTTTAGGATAACCTATAAATAGGCATACCTTTGAACGATGTTCTAACTTTTTAAGATTTTGTACCAACACATGTGTTGGGCATCTCCAAATTCTGAAGTGACGAAGAATAGCTTTACATCCTCTCCATAGCTCGTAAGGTGTTTCAAAAACACTTTTCGAGGGAACCATGTTGAATATATACACCGCAGTCTCAACTGCGTGACCCCAAAAAGAATTTGGAAACTAGCATAACTCATCATAGAACGAACCATGTCTAACAAGGTTTTATTTCTCCTTCTTGCCACATTATTTTGTTGTGGTGTGCCAGGTACTGTGAGTTATGACTGGATTCTATGTTCTATCAAATAATCCTGGAATTTCAAGTCTATATACTCACCACCTCGATCTGATCGAAGCATTTTAAACTTTTTACCTAATTGGTTCTCAACCTCTGTCTTATATTCCTTTAACTTTTCAAGTGTATCAGACTTATGATGTATTAGGTAAATGTAGCCATACCTTGAATAATCATTGACAAAGCTGATTAAATATTCATATCATTCTCTAGCTTTAGCATTCATCGAACCACAAAGGTCTGAATTATAAAACCACCAATAACCTCCCACTCAATTGGTTATTTGAGAAAAAGATAAAATTATCCAATAATTAATATTATTATAAATAAATATGATAACCAACTTACCATATTATGTTTATAACTTATAGTTTTTATATTTCATCTCATGAAACATATAAACCATAGCACTTTTTCTATTTTATGGTAGTTAATGTAAATCACATTTACATTAATCCTCCACTTGATATATCTCATAGATCACACTGATTATATCATATATAATCGAATTTCCTCTTGTCAATTTGAACATTTCAAATCAGTACCAAGAACTGATTCTCAACTTGAATCCATTGAGCTACCAAGGGGACCTTATGGACCGGTAGCTTGAAGCTCCAATGGTACGTGAATAACTTACTAAACTCTTAGTTACAGGATCCACCATCCATTAACTGTCGGACACTCCACTAAAGACCGACAGCTGCGCTCTCTTTACTACAGATATATTTTGTGTCCATATCAACCAATCAACAGTGTGATAACCCTTCACAGATCGCTCGTAATTACAGCTTGGCCAATTTACCGTTATGCCCCTGTAGTTACATCTAACTCCTTAACTACCATTGATCCCTCTAATGAACATAAGTCATAGTCCTATTATGACTAAGTCATCTCTTCAAAAGAGAAGCTGTGGCCACTATGTTCAGGACTCGGAATCAATCCTTAAGGAAGCAATCTATCTACTTACCCCTGCTTCGAGGAAGGAGTAAATTCCATCTTGTGTAACTGAGTTCTCAGCTCCCAAATCAGACAAATCTCTAAAAAGGTAGGCCTATTGAGTTGGCAATCTGGCCACTCTTACTCATACTAATCAAATGACTTCCCTCAAAGGCAGGAGTTTCCAAAACACTCAAAATTAAGGTCATGTCACCTATGGCCGTTTAAGTGAGATATAAGTCTCAAGTATCAACGACGTTATATAAAGAGATTATTCATCTCGTGGTCCGATCTTATACAAACTCTTTGTATAAGACACCCCTGCTCGCATGTCTCCACATGAATGGCTAGGATCAATCATCTGTAGCAGTTCACAACACTTGTAAACCTCTACAAAACGTGTCGTATCCGTAGTGTCACCAAGATCAGGTATCCCTCATTAATCCTTATACTATAGAACTTTTTAGGTTATCACTTAAGGCATGATTCACTTGTATATCTCATATACATGCTTAAGTTTACATACAATAACCATGGAGCTTTGTTAATTGGATATGAGTAAATGTAAAATAAAATAACTCTTATTTTATTCATAACAATGTGTACAGTTTACAAACTACGAGACTCTGGGAGAATTAGGACATCAATCCCAACAGAACTAATTTGATAAACTTCACTAGAGTTGGCAATATTTGCCTCCCCTATTAGTCCCTTGACATTCAATACAAGTTGGAGTTCATTTAGGGAATAGAAATTATTGGTTTCATCAAAATCAACCGCATCCTACTTGAATTATGAGGACTCCCACTCAAACAATTCTTGCAATGATTGCATAACATGAATTGTATTGACCATGCTCTCGTATCTTTTGGCTACGACATCAGGTATGCTCATCAAAATGTAAACTCGAGGCCTTAGTATTAGCCTTTGTCCACCTTTCATATGCATCATGAATATTTTGTGTTGTATCAGATGTTGGGACTAGAGGACATTCCTCAGTCAAGACGAAATTTAGGTCGTGAACCACGAAAATAGTTTCAAGTAAATTTTTTTCTTCATGTTGTATAATTAGCTTTGGTCAAATTTATAGAGGTTATCATTAAAAGAATTGTACTTGACATATTGTTAAAATAAAACAAACTGATCTACATTAGATTTTAGTATAACTCTTATAAATTCAATCAAGTTCAGCAAAATTTTAATGAACCACACTTTAAGGAAGAACGTAAGTGAAAAAATAACATATCATATACATATTTTTTTACTCCCACTAAGTATTTTAAAATCTAGGTATAATTACGTAGGTAAATCCGACTAATAATGGCTCAATATAACACTTATATTGTATAGTTTAACAATATGTGATTCTTGTTTATTAAACACTTTAATAAACCTAATCATGTATTGCATGCTTATAAAATATTTGTCTAATTCATCTTCAGTTCCCAAGTATGGGTGTTCCATTTCCATCAACTTAAATACCCCAACCTTAGATAGGACCTTCCTTAGACAAAGATTCCTTATAGATAATTATTTTATAAATTTAATATTTTATTATTTTCATTTTAATCCTATTAAAAAGAAAATGAAAGATTAACCTATTTTCTAATCACATTAGAAATATATGAACATAGGTCTAGGTAAAATCAATTTTAAATCATTTAAAATTAATTTAACCTATGTCTGCATGCAACTCTTAATTATAAATTTTAAGTTTAATTCATTACACTTATAACACTTATAAAGTTAATGAAATAATTAAAACTTATAATCATGCATCTAGATGACATTAAAGAAATATAACATTTATAATTTCTAAGTAATGTCATGCTTCATGCATTTCTATTTCCATTGTATAATATAACACTGATATTACAAATTAATGAAAATAAATAACACATCCACCATATAATATAATACTTATATTACAAACTATATATAATATAACTTTTATATTATAGTATGATGCATGGACATGTTACTACGCATGCAATCATATAATATAACATTTATATTTAATATGATGCATGAACATACTTAATATATCATGCAACTATAGAATATAAAAATTATATTAAATATGATGCATTATAAAATGTTTACCCTATAGTGGGATTTTAAACTATATGCAATATAATAAAATTAATCATACATTGCTTGTATATTACTTAAACAGCAACATTAGACCAAAAAATTACATTCGTAAGAAATTAATTAAATTAATATAACATATTAATTTAACTAACTAAAAAATAATAAAATTACATAATTTGATAAAAATACATAAAAAAATTGCTCCAAAACTACCTCAGGACTCGAACTCACAATCTAGAGGTAACTGACACGCGTGCGAGTCACATTCGAAGCATAACAACACTCGGAAGGTCATATATAATTAAATACAACCATATATTATGTCATATATAATACATAACTTATAATTTATATTATATCACATATAATATAACTTGTAGTCTATATTCTCTCATATAACCTATAGTTTTTATATGAATCATATTCACATTAATTTTAATCTATAATTTTTATATGAATCATATTCATATAATTAATATTTGAATCATATACAAATATTTATTTCTCTCATTAAACTTTATATTATAATGTATCACATACATTATATTAATTTCTTCTCATATAAATTAATTCCCTTTAATTAATTTGAACAATTCAAATTAATCCAAAAATTAATTGATTCTCATTAATTTCTTATTGAGCTAGCAAGGGACCTTATGGACCTACATATTAGAAGCTCCAATGATATGAGATTAATTAAAACTCTTTAATTAAATTAATCAACATTTGTTAACTGTCAGTCAATCCACTAAAGACCGACAGCTGCACTCTTCGTACTGTAGATATATTTATATGTCCATTGGATATAACTAATTAACGGTGCACTAACCCTTCACAAATTGCTCATAAGTACAGCTGGATCAAAATTATGAGTTCACAACTCACTCAGGATTAAGGTCAAGTTACCTATGGTAATCCTAGTGAAATGTAAGTCTCTTCAAGTAAAGGTATTATAAAGAGAGACTAATCATTTCGTGGTCCAACCTACAAACTCTTTGTACAGGATACCTCCACTCACATGTCTCTATAGGAATGATCCGGATCGGATCATTTGTAACACTTTACAATAATTATAACAATTACAAAGTGAGTCCTATCCATAGTGTCACTAGGATAAGGTACACAACCTTATTCATATACTATGACCATTTAGGTTATTACTTAAACATGACCTGCCTGTATCAGCACATACATGTTTAAGCTACATAAAATAACCTAGGATCTTAGTTTATTGGATTGAGTTAATGCATATATAAAGTAACGCTTATTTTATTAATAACAATTTGTTTATACAAGTTTACAAACTATGATAATATAAGATATTTAGGATACCAATCCCAACAATTCTGAGTTGGTGGAGGGGAGTTTTAACTCCCTCATCAACCAACTCACTCTCACATAAAAGAAAAAGGGAATATTTGTTTCTGATTGATGATTCTAACACATAGATCAAAGACAAGAAAAGAGAAGAGTTGGATTTGTGTTTTATATCTTCTTCCCTAAACCTCTCTCACAAGATCTTTCCATACCAAATTAAGGAGCCCACATCCTTGATTTTTTCCCTAAGAATAGCAACGGAACCAAGTGGTGGTGTCTCCTCTTCGTGACTTGTTTGTTCGTGAGAGGCGTTTTCCAATTCGAGGGAGAACTTGCGTTCGTGATGTTCCGTTTCAAGAAGATGAATTATGAGAAGAAAGGTCTTCAAATGTTAGTTCTTCTCATTCTTCTCTTCTCCTGAAAAGCATGCCAATGTGTTATATATTTATCCTTTTTTTTTGTATGTTTCTCTGTTTTTTTGGTTTTTCCAAAATGAATTTCACTAACACACACGTTCACATGATTTTGTTGAAGAATTCGATCCTTTAATCATTGTACGGTTGATGGAGTGTTTACACTTCCTCTTTATACTAAGGTAGGTTTTAGATTTTTGGTTTAAAATGAATGTATTTGGAAACCTATTACCTCTTGATCTACCTCCCGAGCTATTGTTTTCCTCTTTCTACTGGAATCTCTTTTGGCAAGTCCTCCAAGGATTACCCGGATTTCTCTTATGGGATGTCACTGCCCATCGTATCCCATGCTACCTCTAGTTGTCCTTGGCTCCTCAATTGTTAGGTCAACTTTGACCTTTTCTCTAATAAATCTCTTATAAACTCATTTAAGAACCCCTTACATGTTAGGGCTTCAATTTCATCTTTCAATTAGACATAATCTTTCATCATATGCCCATGATCTTGGTGAAAGAAATAATACCTTTGTTTATCTCGGCAGTATGGCCCTGTCTTCATCTACTCTGGCTCTCTTAGGAGATTCACTTGTTTTATTTTCATGAGGATTTGTGCCACTGGTAGGGTGGTTGGGGTGTATTTTTCAAGCCATAGTATGTTTCCAAACCTCATCGGCTCCTGGTCTTCCACTCGGCATCGCTTGATCTCAGGTTGCACCCATTCCACCATTCTGTCCCTCTCCCAAGGCTGATGCTGAGGTGACTGCCTCCTAGTTTCTTCTGATCTCCCTTTGGATCGCATCAATTCCTCTATGCTCATGTATTTTTGTGTCCGAGTCACCAATTCTATATAGGTTTTTGCGTCTCTTTTCCTTAAGGACCTAAAAAATTTCTTATCCCATAGTCCATTGACTATGGCTAGTAAATCTATCAAAGAGGTGTATCTGTCCACCTGCAAAGCTTCATTATCAAATCACGTAATATACTCACTTAGGGTCTCTCTTGATCCTCACTTTATGTAGAGACATAAAAGAGGATAAAGTTTTAGTTTATAGCCAAAAAGGTCTATAAGTATATGGATGAGGTTGGGTACCTCATCTTGGGGACACTATGGATGCGACTCATTTTATATATTGATATAAATGATGTGATCCCAAATCATTCATGTAGAGTCATACGAGTGGGGGCATCTTATGCAAAAGATGTTTGCATAAAACCGGACCACAAAATAGTCACTTTTCTTTATAATAGCCGTTTACTATTAAAACTAATATTTCAAATCGACTAAGGTAACTCAATCTTAATACTAAGCTAACTATGAACTCCTGTTTATTAGGGATTATCCTTTGATCTACATAGGTGAGAGTGTTTCAACATCACCGCTTAATAAGCCTCCCATTTTGGGGATAAAACTGGATAAATAGTTGGGTACATAGTCCTACAAGATGGAATTCACTCCTACCCATTTTTGGGTTAGCAGATAGGTTGTTCCCTTAAATACTGATTCCTAGACCTGAACAAAGAGGTCTCGTCCTCTCATGACAGAGAGGGATATGGTTTATGAGATGAACTATAAATCAATTGTTCAATAGAGGATCAATGGAGACTTAAGGAACAAGATGTATTTATAGGGGTAAAACGATATTTTTGACCTTGCTGTAAATATGAACGACCTGTGAAGGATCAACTTATTGATAATAATTAAATCAAGTGGACAAAAATATATCTACAGTGAGGTGCAACTAGTGAGCTATAGTGGTATGACTCGATAATTAACAAATATTGATTAATTCAGTTTAAAGAGTTTAGCCAATTAATCTCAAATCGTTGGAGCTCATGATCTGTAGGTTCATAAGGTCCCTCTACTATATCATAAAAGATTAAACCTTGGGTTAAAATATTGAATGAATTTGAAATGTTAAAATTCAATTTTAGGGTTTGGTTAATTATATTCAATATAATTAATGCTTAAATTTATTGAAACTAAACGTATTTGGAGAGTTCAATATATTTAAATATTGATTACATGAATGGGGATTCATATTTGAACTAGGTGTTTTATTAATTTAATATTTTATATTAAATTATTGATAATTAATTAATTATTTAAATTAAATCAATTGAAATTTTGAAAAATTCAATTTCCTGATATTGAATTTATGTTTAATTTAATTAAATTAAAGATTAAGTTAAATAATTTTTTTTTTTTAAAAAAAAGTGATTCAAAGTGGATTTGTCCCAAATTTTGAATTTAGCTAGATTTTTTCGACACCTAGCCCACTAATTAAGTGCTATTTGAAGTGTCAAATAACTGATTGAATTAGTGCTTCCATGATTAACTTGAATATATACTTCAATTTGATCAGTTTGAAGGGCATGCAATCAGAATTTTAGAGAAAATTTTGCATAAAATTATTTTGCTCTCAAACCCTCTCCAATCCACCTTATTTTCCCTTTCAATTTAGAGTTCCACCACTAATCGAAGGTTGGGATTAGTAGAGAAGATTCTCTTGATAATCTACTAAGGAAATTGAAGATCTATTTCGTGGAACTTGCAAGGATTAAGTGGAAATCTACAAAGGTATTCAAGCTGAAACCCTTTTATTGAAACCATGTGTTTTAGCATGCTTATTACTCAAATTAATGTAATTAGAGTGCTTAATGCTTCTGTTAGCTTCCGTATTTTGCCTGTTTATTCTATCAATTGGTATTAGAGCATGATTTAAGCACTCAATTAACGTTAATTTGAGTTTGGTGGGTGAATTTCTTGAGATGCATGTTATGTGACTAATATGAATGTTCTTATAGGTTTGGCATTAGATTCTTCTTTGATTATGATGCTTTAATTGTAATTGTCTCTTAATTTTTGGGTCTTAATGTGTGTTTAAGGGTGTGTAATTTTATTGGAGTTAATAGAGTTGAAATTAGGTTGTAATTGAAGTTTTAAGCAAGCAACGTCAGTTGGAGAAAACTAAAAAAGATGCCACTGCCAAGCAGCGTCGCGACGTTGCCCATACAACATTGCAATGTTGTTCTTCCTAAAGCTCGAGGCAATACAACGCTAGGATGGAGCGTTGCAACGCTACTTATCCCAGCCAAGGAACGCGTGCGCAAGGAGTTGGTTCGCGGATTTGGACCAGTTTAACCGGTTCAGTTGGCTTGAAGTCCAATTCAACCCGTTTTGGTCCGGTTTAGCATCTTTTGGAGCATTAGAGAGCCGATTCGAGTGGTTGGGGTCAAGCGGTCCAGAGGCACTTTGAAGTTTTTCTATATTAAATTTGTAATATTTAGCCTATTTTTTTGCTTAGAATGCCAAAGTTGGTCCACGTCAGTGTTATTTAAATATTTTATGTATGTAATGTATGTTATATTTAAATTAAACATGTATGTGCATATATATGTGCCATGTAGATTAAAATCACACCATAGAAAAGCATGTTTCATACATTAACATATGTTATAAGTTAGTAATAATATATAGTATGCATGTTTAGGGTTTTATAAGTTTAATATAATTTTCATATTAAAGTATGGAATGTTCAATGTATGTTATAGCATGTCTTTAGTTTTATTAGTGTTATAAAATGTATTAGATATTTAAAATTTATAACAAAGATAAGATGTATGCTCACTTAGGTTTAATAAAAACTTATTTTAATAGTTAAAATAGGTCGTTATCTTATAAAATATGGTTACAAACTCAATCGGACTATAATCCTATCTAAGGCTAGAGGTACTTAAGTTGACAGTTTGCGTAACACCTGCTACCTGGGGATTATAGCCGAAATATTGAGCGTTGTTAACTAGTTTTATGAGCATGCATGAGCGGTGTGGGGTAATAAAATGGTTTTATCACTCAGACATCGTAGGTTAAATCCAAATACAAACGTTATACTTGGATAAACTACATAAACTTAGGGTGTTTTTTAGCCGAAATATACCTAAGTACAAGAGATACCTAAACAATTAGAACAGTTCAGTGTGAGATTAATAATATATACGATATATTGTTTTTAGCTCTCACGCCCCTAAGAGTTCACATTATGAGATCCATGCTCGACTATGTGTCACTTTTACCGCGACTACTCCATTTAGAAAGTGTTTGCATGGATTAACAACAAGGTGAATAGGGGAAGTAGTTCATAGTAAGTGGGTGTAGGTAATATCTCAACATATCCTACGGTCTCTTTCATTAGTTTGAATTGTGAGATTCTTATGTTTCATCCGCTGTCGTTTTTAGGCGGCATAAGCTAGTTATTTTCCACGGCTATCCCTTCGAAGGGTCGTAACATAGAATTTGGAACAACTCAAACTTCAGAAGTGAATAGGGCTTCTTAGTTCCATCTTGAACATTGTCTTCTAATTCGGGGGCATATTCATACCGTTCTATGAAATCTGAAAATGGAGGGTCACACTTACAAGAGTTACTAAGTGTTAGTAAGTTCTTGACCGAAAATGGTAACTAAATGACTATAGGAATAAGAATTATTTTGGATATAGTATTTAGTCAAGAATGTCTTGCTTTAGTGAAAGAGTATTTGACTGCCCTTCAGTAACATCTATTCTAACTCACTAAAGTATCATTTCAAATAAATAAAGATATATGAGTACATTATTACTTTTTGCTAAAATTGGATTTGGAAGCAATTTTCTCATAGAATTTGTTTATGTTTTAGCATGTCGAACTCGATTATTAAACTCTTAGCCTCTGATAAGTTCAATGGAGAAGGTTTTTCAAATTGGAAATCAAATATAAACACGGTACTAGTCGTTGATGACTTGAGATTTGTTTTAACAGAGGAATTTCCTCCTCTTCCTAGTTCTAATGCAAATCGAAATCTTCGAGATGCCTATGACAGATGGGTCAGGGCTAATGAAAAAGCCAGAGCCTACATTTTGGCAAGCATATTTGATGTGCTTACTAAAAAGCATGAAACCATAATCACTGCTAGAGAGATCATGGTGTCGTTACAAAGGATGTTTGGACAGTCATCCTCAACGGTACGGCACGATGCTATAAAATACGTTTAAAATTCGCGTATGAAGGAAGGGACCTCTGTTAGAGAACAAGTCTTGGACATGATGGTCCACTTCAACATAGCGGAAGCAAACGGTGTTGTCATAGACGAGAGGAGTCAAGTTAGTATGATATTTCGAAGAGTTTTCTGACCTTTCATATAAACGCAGTAATGTATAAGATTGATTACAACTTGACAACTCTCCTAAATTAATTCCAGACTTATCAATACTTAATGAAAAATAAAGAAGGGGAAGCAAGTGTTGTTTCCAAAAGGAAATTTCAGAAAGGTTCAATATTTGATCAAACACATCTGAAAAGAAGTTTGGACCTTCAAAGGATAAGAGTATCCAGATGAAGAAGAAGGGAAAAGGGAAGAAAAAGACTCCTACTACTAAGAGAAAGACGAAAGTTGCAAAAGGAAAATGTTTCCATTGTAACGTTGATGGCCATTGGAAATGCAATTGCCCTAAGTATCTTACGGAGAAGAAAGGTGAGAAGGCAAATCAAGGTAAATCTGATTTACTTGTAATAGAAACAAGTTTAGTGGAAAGTTTTCATTTGACCTGGATGCTAGATTCAGGCGCCACTAATCATATTTTCACTTTCATTCAGGAAACTAGTTCCTGTAACTAGCTGTTGGAAAACTAAATGACTTTCAAGGTGGGAACAGATGAAGTCATTTCAGCAGAAGTAGTGGGAGACATCAAGTTATGTTTTGGAGATTCCTACATTTTACTAGAAAATGTATATCAAGTACCTAAAATAAAAATGAACATAATCTCTATATCTTGTTTTCTGGAACATATGTATAAAGTAACTTTTGATCTAAATGAAGTGTTCATTAGTTCAAAGGTCTTCATATATGTTCTACTAAACATAAAAATAACTTGTATGTGTTAAAACTAACTGAGGTACAAGTTAGTTTAAATATAGAGATGTTTAAAACAGTAGAAACTCAAAATAAGAAACGGAAGATTTCTTCTAACGTCTATCTTTGTCACTTAAGACTTGGTCACATAAATCTCAACAGAATTGAGAGATTAGTAAAGAATGGACATCAAAATCAGTTAGAAGACAGATCTTTACCTCCAAATAAATCATGTCTTGAGGGAAAAACGACTAGAATATTTCTCTCAAGAAAAGGTCTTAGAGCCAAAGAACCTCTAGAACTTATATATTCAGATCTTTGTGGTCCAATGAATGTTAAGGCTTGAGGAGGATCTGAATATTTTATTTGTTTTATTGATGTTTATTCAAGATATGACTATGTTTACCTAATGCATCATAAGTTTGAAACTATTGAAAAGTTCAATGAAGTTGAGAACCTTTTAGGTAAAAGGATTAAAACACTTCGATCAGATCGAGATGGTGAGCATATGGATTTACAATTCCAGAATTATTTAATAGAGTATGGAATTCAATCACAACTCACAACACCTAGTACACCACAATAGAATGATGTAGCAGAAAGGAGAAGTCGAACCCTGTTAGATATGGTTTGTTCAATGATGAGTTACACACAATTACCTCAATCCTTTTGAGGGTATGCAGTACAAGCTATCGTATATATTCTGAACATGGTTCCCTCAAAAAGTGTTTCAGAAACACTGTATGAGTTGTGGAGAGAATGTAAAGGTAGTTTACATCACTTTAGAATTTGGGGATGCCCGACACATGTGTTGGTGCAAAACCCTAAGAACTTGGAATGACGTTCAAAATTATGCCTATTTATAGGATACCCTAAAGAAACAAAAGGTATTTGTATCGACAAATGCTATATTCTTAGAGGAAGATCACATTAGAGATCATCAACCTCGCAGTAAACTAGTATTAGATGAAATGTCCAAAGAATCTACAGATAAATCAACAAAGGTTGTTGATCAAGCTGGTCCTTAAACGAAAGTTGTTGGTCTATCACATCCTTATCATGACTTGAGAATGCCTTGACGTAGTGGAAGGGTTGTTCAACAGCCTGGCAGCTATGTGGGTTTAATAGAAACTCAAGTCATCATACCTGATGATGCTTTAGAGGATCCATTAACCTTTAAACATGCAATGGAAGATGTAGATAGAAACCAACGGATAAAAGCCACAGACCTAGAAATGGAGTCAATGTATTTCAAGTCTATCTGGGAACTTGTAGATCAACCAGATTGGGTAAAACCAAGTGGTTGTAAATGGATATACAAGATAAAGCAAGACCAAACTGGTATGGTGCAAACCTACAAAATCAAACTCGTGGCAAAAGGTTTTACCCAAAGAGAGGGGGTAGATTATGAAGAAACCTTCTCTCCTGTTGCCATGATTAAATCTATTAGAATACTTTTATCCATTATTGTTTTCTATGATTATGAAATATGGAAAATGGATATCAAGACAACCTTTTGTAATGGTCATCTTGACGTAAGTATTTATATGTCTTAACGAGAAGGGTTTATTACACAGGGTCATGAGCAAAAAGTTTGAAAGCTTAATAGATCCATTTATGGAAACAATAATCTTGATCCTAGAATATAATATTTGACACTGTGATCAAATTTTATGGCTTTGAATAGAATATTGACGAACCTTATGTTTACAAGAAAATAGTCAACAAGACTATAGCTTTCCTGGTATATTATGTTGATGATATCATGCTCATTGGGAATGAGACAGGATTCCTTCCTGATGTAAAGAAATAGCTAGCATCACAATTTCAAACGAAAGATTTAGGAGATGCACAATATGTTCTTGGAATCCAAATTGTTCAGAATCGCAAGAACAAAACGTTAGCGTTATCTCAAGCATCTTATATTGAGAAAATGTTGTCCAGATATAATATGCAAGATTCCAAAAAGGGTATGCTACTTTTAGACACGAAATTCATTTGTCTAAAGAACAGTGTCCTAAGACACCTCAAGAAGTTGAGGAAATGAAAATAATTCCTTATGCATTGGAAGTCAAAAGCTTGAAGTATGCTATGTTGTGTATACGTCCTGATATATGCTTTGCAGTCAGAACAGTCAGCAGGTTTCAATCCAACTCTAGACAGAGCCATTGGACTTCTATTAAGAATATTTTCAAGTATCTTCGAAGAAGGAGGGACTATATGCTCATGTATGGTTCTAAGGATTTGATCCTTATAAGATACGCTGATTCTGATTTTTAGACTGATGTAGAGTCTTGAGAATCTACTTCAGGATCAGTATTCACTCTAAATAGAGGACTTATAGTGTGGAGGAGCATCAAACAGAGTTGTATTACTGACTTCACTCTGGAAGCTAAATATGTAGCTACATGTGAAACAACAAAAGTAGTATGGCTCAGAAAATTACTGACTGATTTGGAAGTGGTTCCAAATATGCATCTGCGAATCACCCTGTATTGTGATAATAGTGGAGCAATTGCCAACTCAAAGGAACCTAGAAGCCATAAACGCAGAAAACACATCGAGCAAAAGTACCATCTCATTACGGAGATAGTACATCGAGGAGACGTGATAGTCACGAAAATAACCTTTAAAGATAATCTTGTTAATCCATTTACGAAGGCACTCACGGCTAAAGTGTTCGAGGGTCACGTGGTAGGACTAGGACTGTCACACCCCCTCCCGAGCTCTCCTCTCTAACCCGAAAAGGCGTGTGAGACTACAAATATTAGGGACTTCTACTATCTAGGATTTTTTTTTTTCAAATCATAACTGAGCTATTTTAGCTAGAAGTGTTTTATACAATACATTATCGTTTATCAATTATAACTTCACACTGCTACCATGTGTCTGAACCCTCCTAATACAGCTGTCGAAATGGGATGATTTTCGCAATCACTCCGTCGACTAGTTCTAAGCAAAATCCACCGCCCTCTTTCTGATACCTAGGGGGAAATTTAGAAAAAAAAAATTTGAAAAACGTGAGCGAGAGTGCTCAGTGAGTGGTAAGTTCGAACTAAAATATTATTTACTTTCAAAACATTTTTGGGAAAGCAATATCATACCATATACGACCATCAAATATATACATTCAATCTAATAAATGAGTTGAAGTTGGCATGATCACATAATCCTCCAATTACGTACCAAATCACGAAGTATGTTAATAATATCTGGGGTACAATTTCCAATTTCCAGTCAAACCAATAGGAACAAACATCCAAACCAAGAAACATATTTTCAGATCATGCCAAATTTACCAAACTGGTACCAATATATAATACATCCAAACATTCAAAAGTATAAACCATTCACCTTGTTTTGCTGGAACCTTTCTCTCTTACCAAGTTCCCTGGTTTCCCCTGAATCCTAATTTCCAGATTCATTTTTGAAGCTTATATTACTCATTATTCTAGACCTTATTTTGAGACACTTCTATCTACAAATATGTTTAGAAATTTATTTACTTACCTTAAAATTTGAGCTTCAAATTCCAACTCAAGAGCTCAGAATCTCAAGATTTCTCTACCTTGCTCGACTGTCCCCAATTCTATGAACACCTTATTCTCCAATTTTGACAACCCTTAACTTAGAATTTTCTTATAGCAGCCCTCATACAGAAAATACACTCAATTTATGAGATTTTGGCTCAACAATCACCTTATTTGCATGAGTAGTTTGGGAGAACTTCTCGTTTGAACTTGGTATTACAGTCTGCCCTCAAGGCCCGGACAGCACCTGCACCTTCTGTCTTTTTTATCAACACATGGTTCTTGCTATCAACGTATGCTCTTCATGATCAATGCAAGGCCTGTTGGAAAGGTACCAGCACACAACAGAAGCAACAAGGACCAATAAGCACTCCAATTCATTAATTTTGGCAAAAAAAAAAAAAAAAAAACATGCTCAAACAAAGTTTAATGGGTTTCAAGACATACCTTTGAAGAACCGTTGAAATCTTGATTTCTAGCAGCAAAATCCTCCAAATCTTTGTACAGACCACCACAAGATCTTCCCTACTATTCTCTTCGTGCTCTAGATTGAGTTGTGAGACTCAAAATAAGCTGGAATCAATGGGAACTTGGAGAATGCTCACTACAACAACCCAAATGAAGAACATCTTCTTCTACTCGAATTTTTCAGAAAAATTCATTTAGTTGCCCAAAACTTCACTCCAATCTCTTCAATATATTGCAGACTATCATGCAAAGAGATTTGCTGCATGGGAAGCAACTCATGATTGGAGTAAATGAAGGTTGAAGAAGTGGATTCTTTGTGAGCAACTTGAAGATGAAGATGAAAAAACACATTTTTCCTTTTTGTGTAATTTTCTATTTCCAAAATCTAAAATTGATTTTAAAATCATATTTTTTTTCTAAAATCAAAATTTATTAATTTTACAAATTAATTTCATAAATTAATTTTCTAATAAAATTAATAAATAATTATTTAAACAAGTTAAATAATTAATTTAATATCCAATATTAAATTAATTTTTACACAAATTCATCTTCATATATTTAAATTATATTTAAATATATATTCTCCAATTCTGTTTGATTCTAATTTGAACGTTTCAAATTAACTTCTCACGCTACTCTAGAGCTAATCCATTTTCGAGCTAGTAGGGGGACCTCATGACCTACAGATCATGGGCTCCAATGATCCGAGATTAATCGGCTAAACTCATTAGATCGATCTAACCCGCATTCGTTAACTAATGGGTCACTCCACTAAAGCCCATAGTTGAACTCCCTTCACTATAGATATATTATATCCACTCGATATAACCATGATTAGTAAGTCAACCCTTCACAGGTTGTTTGTAATAACGGCTGGGTCAAATCTCTGTTTTACTCCCGAAATTACCTCTTGTTCCTTAAGTCCCCACTGATCCCCTAATGAACAAATGTTTTATGATCCAATCAACAAAACCAAGTCCCTCTCGGGCCAATGAGAGGGCGGGGCCCCTTGTTCAAGATCCAGAATTAGCACTTAAGGGAACAACCTCTTTACTATCCCTAAAGTATGTAAGAGTGAATTTTGTCTTACACCCTATGTCCCCAGCTATCTATCCAGTCTTACCCCTGAAATTGAAGGTTTATTAAGTCGATGCTGTTGAGCCAACCCTCACCTATGCAAATCTAAGGATAATTCCAAATAAATAGGAGTTCATAATTAGCTCAGGATTAAGGTCAAGTTACCTAGGTCATCGCTTTGAAGTAGTTAGTCTTAAACAGTAAACAGCGTTATAAAGTAAGAGTGACTCATTTCGTGGTCCGATCTTGTACAAACCCTTTTGCACAAAGACACCCCCACTTCTCATATCCAACATGAACGAATTAAGATCACTTCGTTTGTAGCACTTTATAACTCCTTGTAACAACTATAGAGTAGGCCGTATCCTGTAGTGTTACTAGAATAAGATACCTAACCTTATTCATATACTATAGATCATTTTGACTATTTACTCAAACCTGATCCACCTTTATGTCTCCACATAAAGTTCAAGTACTCATCCAATAGTCTAGGGACTTTCAGGTTTATTGGATTTCTATCTTGCAATAGATCTATTCAATAAAATTATTGAATTTTCAGAATAAGTTATATTGTTTACAAACCACGAGTTTTAGGACATTAAACTCAATAAGGCCTTCTCTAAATTTGCCTTCAAAAACTCTTTCTAACGTATTTTTAAAGGGAATTTGTGTTATGAGCTGAAGTGAAGCCTTGGGATGCTATTTATAGGCCTTTAAGAGACCATCCTCATCATCCCTTAAGGCTCTCAATGCATGGCACCTCTTTCTTCTAAACTTTTGAAGTGTCTTCTCCTTACTTTGCCACCACCTTCTACTTTGAGGTGTCTTCTCTGTCTTTGTCCTATACATGTATAGGTCCACCTCCTACATGGTTTATCTAAGATTTCACTTGGTTGAGCCACGTAGCTTATCTTGCTATCATTTTGTTCCTTAACATCCAAGAATGCTCTATCTCAACGAACATTTCCTTTCTTGGATGCATAGCAATAGCATCCATCAACGCATAGCACACCATCGACGCATGGAAAAGCTTATCCACGTATAGCATGGCTCCCATCCATGCCTAGCAAGGCTTGGCCAACACATTTAACCTCAAACAACCTTGGCTCTTTGACAAGCTTTTCAACGCATAGTTCAATGGACGCACTCTACTTTCAACGCTTAGCCTCATGGTTGGCGCATAGTTCTTTAACCAACGCATAATCCAACGCTTACTTTATGTGTGGCAACGTTTGCAGAAGCTCCTTTTCTTAGGCCTCTTGCTACACGCATCAACCTAGTCTCATCGCATAACTTTCTAGCTTTATCG
This sequence comes from Benincasa hispida, assembly GCF_027475165.1. Classification (NCBI taxonomy): domain Eukaryota; kingdom Viridiplantae; phylum Streptophyta; class Magnoliopsida; order Cucurbitales; family Cucurbitaceae; genus Benincasa; species Benincasa hispida. Next base: position 31,352,032 of record NC_143484.1, on the reverse strand, counting down.
CATAGCTCCAGCCTCATCGCCTTTTCTTTGGCATCACATAGCCCATCAGTTGCATGCTTCAACGCACGCCCAGCGCCCATGCGTTCAACGCCTTATGCTCATCCTTGTGCGCAACCGAGTGCTTCTTCGATCATGCATGGCCTATACTCGATGCACGATGGCCCTTACTCAATGTACGATGGCCCTTACTCGATGCCAAAGGGTTTGTATAAGACCGGACCACAAAATGAATAGTCTCTTTATATAACGTCGTTGATAGTAGAGACTTACATTTCACCAAGATGACTAGAGGTGACATGACCTGAATTCTTAATGAGTTATGAACTCCTACTTATGAAGGTGGTCCTTTGATTTGTATAGGTGAGAGTGGCCAGATAGTTGACTCAATAAGCCTACCATTTTGAGGATTCGTCTGATTGGGGAGTTGGGAACATAGCTACATAAGACAGAATTCACTTCTTCCTTAATGTTGGGATAAGTAGATAAATTGCTCCCTTAAGGGACTGATTCTGAGGCTTGAACAATGTGGCGCTACACTCTCTCTTGGCTCGAGAGGGTTTGTTCATAGTTGGACTATGACTTATTGTTCATTAGAGGGATCAGTAGGAATTAGATGTAACTATAGGGGCAAAACGGTAATTTTGGCCCAGCTGTATTTACGAGCAATTTATGAAGGGTCATCGCACTGTTGACTTATTATATTCAATGGACACAAAATATATCTATAGTACGAAGAGTGCAGTTGTCGATCTTTAGTAGAGTGATCGGTAGTTAATGGATGTTGGATAATTTAACTAATTATCCGAGTACCATTGGAGCTTCAATCTACAGGTCCATAAGGTCCCCTTTGTAGCTCAATAGAGATTATTGAGAATTAATTTTGGATTAATTTGAATTTTTTAAATTAGTTGAGAGAATTAATTATATATGATATAATTAATTTAAATTAATTATATGTGATATAATTAATGTAATGTATTTGATATACTATAATATAAAGATTATTTTGAGAGGAATTAAGTATTGAAATATGATTCAAATATTAATTATATGGATGGGAATCATATAATTATATTTAGTATAAATGTCATTTATATTAAATACTATTCATTATTGAGAGAAATAAAAACTATACGTTATATCGTATTTGATACAATATAAAAACTTTGGGTTATGTTTTATATTTTATATAACATATAGTTTAATATATATTATATGATAAGATAGTTATCATATATATATATATATATATATATATATATTAAAATTAATTTTAGGAGGGGGTTGTAACTCCCTTCCCTCTTTCTCTCTTTGGTGGAAGACGTGTACTATGGGGAGTTGAAAAAGATTGGCGTCACACAGAATGGTCTCAGTAGTTTTTTTCCAAGAACTCAAAGAAAGAATTATTCCTCTCTTAAAAAAAATTCTCTCCATTTTCCCAAAAGAATTCAGAGCCCACACCTTTTGAAATTCTCATCCCCTACAGAGAATACAGAAGGTTCAACTTATGGTGGTATCCACGTTGAGATCAGTTTTCTGTATGTTTTGATCATGATTGTTCATGACCATTTGGAGAGGAGGAATTTCGTGAAGAAGTTGCTCTTCAAGGGTAAGTCAATTTCTAACTCTAATTCCTAATTCTTTTTTAAGCATGCTGTAAATTCTAGATTGATGTATAATTAATGTTCTATAAATTTTGATTATGTAAAATAATTAAAATTGGGAACGATCCTGCTTTCGCTACGGACCTCACGGTTCCAATATTCATGATATCCCCGAAGCCTTCAACCAGATAGTCTTGAATGAGATGAATATTGAACCTGATTCAAGTTTTGAGAGAGAAAATACTAGATCTGACAATTTGATGGTGGGGATAGTATTTAACTCAAAACTGGATTTATAAAATGCAGTGTACAATTAAGCGCCATCAAAATTTCGAGGTCATTGAGTCAAAAAAGGATATTTAGGTTGTTAGGTGTAAGAGATACGACAATTGTTGCACGTGGAGACTTCGTGCCTACTACCAGAAAAAACATGGTAAATTCAAAATCACACAATACAATGGCCCGCATTCTTGTTTCTATGCAAGATTGAGTCAAAATCACAATCAATTAGACCTCAAGTTGATTGCAGCTGAGATAAGTAATATCATAAAAAAAGATCCATCTATCAATGTTAAGAGAATATAGGACATGATATTGAAAAATATGGCTATTTTATTAGTTATTGGAAAGTATGGGATGAGAGAAGGAAAGCAATTACAAAGGTATCTGGTGATTGGAGGGAATCGTACAATTTGTTGCCTACATGGATGAATATATTAGACAAGACGAATTCCGGTACAATTATCAATAGGAGGCTAAATGAGGTGGAGGGTGATGATAGGTTCAACATATTTAATAGTGTTTTTTGGTCATTTGGACTTGTTATAGAGGGGTTTAAGCATTGCATACCCTTACTTCAGATCGATGGAACGCATCTGTATGGAAAGTACAAAGGGAAATTGTTGGCAGCTACCTCAGTTGATGCAAATTCACACGTTTAGCCACTTTCATATGTTATTGTACCAAAGGAAAGCATTGATTTGTGGGGTTGGTTTTTGGAAAATATGTGGGAGCATGTGGTACATAGAAGGTCTGGAATGTGTCTAATCTCTGATAGACACAAAGGCATTATATCTGCCCTGTAAAATCCTAATAATGGTTGACAAGATGCACATCACAAATTTTGTTTACGCAAGCAATTTCAACAACAGATATAAGAACAGTATGCTGAAGAGCTTGGTATATCGTGTAGGACTAGAATATCAATTTCAAAAGTTTAACGAATGCATGATGTAACTTCAAATGCCAAACCCCAATTGCTTAAGATTTTTTGCTTCTTTGGATATTAAACAGTGGACTCAGTCACATGATGGTGGTCATCGTTATGGATGGCTAACCACAAATTTGGCACAATGCATGAATGTTGTTATGAAAGGAGCTAGGAAGCTGCCCATAACTACATTAACACAATTATTATTCTATCGATCTGTCGCATATTTTTTTGTTCGTCGTGTAGAAATAGAAGTTACTCTTGAATCTGGAGAGATTTTTACAAGGTAAATTCATCTCATATTGAACTACTCATCTTATATCTAACTATTGTTAATGTTTAATAATTAGTTGTTTTTAATGTCATAGGTATGCAATTAAGAAATTACGTCATTGGGAAAGACGTGCAAATACTCATAAAGTTAACATATTCGACCATAGGACAAGATTGTGTGATATTACCTCTACAATTAACCTATTAACACTAAAAGGTGGATCCACACATCGAGTAAAGTTGAGTCAGCGAACATGCATATGTAATAAGTGACAAAGTTACAGAATCCCATGTTCCCATGCCAGTGTAACATATAAAACTGTTGGTGTGGGTTATTTGTACTTCATAGAAGATTATTACAAGATTTTCACCTATTTGTCCTGTTATTCACCTTAAGCCTATTCCTGATAGACAATGTTGGTCTAATCCTAACTTTCCCACTATTTATTCAGACAAGACAAAGGTAAGGAATGTTGGTAGACCATGTACTTCCCGAATACAAAATGAGATGAATTGGAGAGAGACAGTGGTTCCCTTACGTACTTTTTGCAGACAAGAAGGACAAAATCAATGAAATTATCCTAATTGAGGTCGTAACGCGACATAGTTAACATATATTATTAGTGTTAATTGTAACCTCATGTATCCTATGTTGGTTGTAATCTCTTTCTAATTGTTCATTTTCATTGTAATCTCTTTCTAATTGTTCATTTTCATTGTAGTCTCTAACTACTTATTAGTGTTAATTGAAATTTGATGCTCATGTTAATGTTATTTATAATCTCTTACATTGTGTCAATGTTAATTATAATCTTCTTGTTTAAATGACACTAGATGGACGATATATTAGCAGGGGATACATAACAAAAGCAGGAGTATCATATCACTTTTTTGTATGAATTTGTTATTTAATTAGATGACTTAATTTTATTGTTTAATTACACAATTTAATTGTTCAAGGACATTTTAATATTCTTTTTTGTAGGAAAATTTTGCAAATATCAAAATATCTAATAGAACGCATGTGATGGCTAGAACGACAACAGCGACACTGGTAATTTAACATCTATATACAGAGTGCAATATTTTGATTGTGATGTTCTCGATGGAGGACAAAGTGATACAACTAGACATCATAATGTTCTAGTTAAACCTAATGTTCAAAATGAGTATGCAACATCATCAAAGGTTTTGCGTAATCATTTGAATGAATGATTGTTAGTCATTTGAGCCATTAAATCATAGAAAAAAATGACTAATCAAACTAATATGAATTCAATAAATCCAAAATAATGAAGAAGACTTGAAATATCTTAGTGAAAAAATAAAGAAAATAATTCCAAAATGTTTGTCAATTATTCACTAAAAAAAAGTATATTCAACATAAAATTTAAAAAAAAAAAATAAGGGAAGACAAATGAAAAAGTATTCAAAGACAAATGAAAAAGTTAAAAAACTTAAATTCAATAAAATTATTTTCTTTAATCCGAGTAGAGAATAAATACGGATTGAAAATAAAATTTAAAGATAACCAATTTAAATGTCAAAGAAAAAATGAAGAAGAGAAAATTTTGATTGAATAATAAAAAAAAATAGAAAACGAAAAAAAAAAGAAAAAAAAGAGGAAAGTAATTTAAAGTGTAAAAAAAATAAAAAATAAAAAAAGAGACAAATTTTGGTTGAATAATGAAAAACGACAAATAAGGGAGAGGAAAGGAATTGAGGAAAACAAAGAAAAGGGGAAAAAAATCAATGAATGCGGGTGATTAGACCAAAATTGAATGCGGTAATTAGACCATAAAAGACACACACAAAAAAAAAAAACAAAAACCTTTTGCCTAATTTTTCAAAACTACCCCTTTTACCCAATTTATTTCTAAAAGTACCTCAATTTTCTGATTAACTCCTAACATTACACATATATGTCAAATCGAGCCTATAATTCAATTGACATTCGGGTGTGTAAGAAACTATGAAGTCGATAATTATCATTATTATTATTTTGATATTTATATAATTACTATTAGTTAATGCTTTTAGTGAATTATCCAAATAGTATTAATGATTTTTTTTTTTCTTTTCCAAAAGAATTTCATTGCACAATGTGATGCCCACAAGCAAAGGAGAAGTTGAAAAGAAGCGCCGAATTTTTTGGGAGCCAAACAAAGCTGCAACACTGCAAATTGCTTTGAAGTTAAACTTTTATCAAATTTAATTTGTCAAATGTAATAATCATAACCTTCCGATGAAAAAGAGATACAATGTAAATATATTTTCAAAATCTACTATAAAAGGATATTAGAGTAACGTTTTGATCCGTAAAAATTGGTTTTTTTTTTTTTTTTGTGCCAACAAGAGCATAATTTAACTGGCATAGTATTTATACTATCAACCTCGTGATTTGAGGTACGATTCCCCTACCCCACACTTTAATTACAATACTTTGCAAAAAAAAAAAAAAAAAGATTGATTTTATGATTTATTTAAAAGTACAAAAACTAAACTTAGACATTTGACCAATTAGATGAACTAAAAAAAAGTTTCAATGCTTGCATATTTAGGAATCAAAATTATTTGTTTAAAAAGATTATGATTATTATTGTCATTCTTCATTACGGTCTAAAAATGTAAGTTCATCTAATCCATTATTTATATTGTCATGATGAATATAATTCAATTGACATAAACTATGTTGTTGGATAATATAAGATTAAATTTACCTTTACCTACTAGCTCAAGTCTTTGGGTGAATCGATAATTTATGATGGTATCAGAACAAATTAGTTTAAGATATCTTGTGTTCAAGCCCTTGCAACGTTCATTATCTGTATGGTAAAAAAAAAACATAATTAATTTGGTTTGCCAGTGATTTTATTATTATTATTATTGAAGAAAATGGTTACTTGTTTCTTATTCTTTATTTTCTATTGGAGAAATGAAACATGTACAAAATTTATATAAAACAATAAATAAAAATATTCAAATTCGAAAAAGAAAATACTTTTAGTCATTGAGGTTTAAGTTAGGTTACATTTGGATCATTACAGGCAACATTTTAGTTATGTAGATTGAGTTTAGTATAGCACTCTTTGTCATTCCATCTAATTTTCTATTAATTATGTAACATAAATTTATGTGACATTGTTTAATTATTAAAAATATATTTTAATTTTTAAAATAATTTATATTTTTATCATTTTCTAATTTTTTTAAAAAAAATGTTTTTATTTTTATTTTTATCTCTTTTCCTCTCTTCTTTCTTCTTCCTTCTCCTTCATCTTCAATGATAAACAATTGGTGATCGTTGGAGATCATTGTTGACCGTCAACCGTGCAAATACGAAAAAAAGTTTTTCTCCTCCTACTTTCCTTTTTTTCCTCCTTCATTCCCCATAATTGAAACAAAAACAAAAACAAAACAACGGGCATTCCGAATCTATAACAAAAAACATCTCATTCAAAAAAGTTTCGCCTTTTAAAAGAATTAAAAAATCTCATGTTTCAATGAACTTCTTTATATTTATCATCCATGTTTAAAATTTTAACCCACGAAACGTGGATAATTTTCATCCATGTGAAAACCAAGAGATTGAAACATCATTCCATGCATCGATATGTCTATAAAACAGATAGTTCAACATAAATATATTAAGAATTAATTGATAGATATCTCTTCTGTATATTGTATGAATACAAATTAACATAACAAATTATCATCTATTAATTTCAATATGGATATGAATACGATTAACAGGATCTATAATTTCGTTTAAAAGTAAAAATAACTTAATTATTAATATAAATAATTTTTAAAAAATTCTTTATTTATAAAAATATCCATCAAAATCAATACTTTATGAACATCGACATCAATATTTTAACTGTTTTGGTGAAAATCCAAACACAAATGCCATCTTCGAAGAAGAGTTGAAAAGAAAAGGCATGAATAAAAAGATAAGGGTTGGGTACAGCCGTGCAGTACAAAACCTGCACCAAAAAGAAACCCACTGACTCAGATTCCTCCAACACCCTGCCCCAATAATGCCTGCACAAGTCATGGTCACTCCTATTTATTTATTTTTTTTAAACATACCCACTTATTATTATTATTTCAATTTTATTTTTAACAAGTATTTGAACTAAATGGGCGTTTGGAGCAAAAAAAAAATTGGTATTATACTATGGATTATTATAGATGAGTTTTAATTATTTGTGTTTGGGGTGTAGATTATTTTAATTTGGATTATAATAGTATATGTTTGAGGTGTAAACTATTTTAGTTTGGAAATAAAATAGTAAGCATTGTAGTAAGAATAAAAAAATGATAAATGTAAAATAGTAAATATTGTAATAAATAGTAAATATTGCAGTAAACGGGGGGTTTTGAAATAATGTTTACTGTAACTAATTGGGGTTTTGAAATAATATTTACTGTAACAAGATGTGGTTATTATAATCTTATGATAATCTCTGCCCCAAACGCGCCCTAAATGTGTTTATTGAACCCGAGAATATTTGATTTTATATCTAGCTAATAAGTATTTCGACATTTAGTTTTGTGTTTTATAGATCTTTAATCTGTTTTTGATCTTTTATAAAATTGATGAATCTATAAACACAAAATTTAAAGTTCAATGTCTTATTAAATACATGCTTTAATTTTGTGTATAATATATTCATTATTTTTTTAAAAAAATGTTGAAAATGTTAGAGATCTATTAGATATAAAATCGAAAATTTAGGCTCGTTTGGTTTTTTTTTTTAAATTAAGTCTATTTCATCAATAATTCTTATAATAATTTGCATCTTTTTTAAGTACAATGGTCGAATTATTTGCCAAATTCCAAAAATAACTTTTTGAAAGCTACTTTTTTATTATTCTCAAAATTTAGCTTAGCTTTTTAAATCATTGGTGACAAATAGATAATAGATAAAGAAATTCGGAGGTAGAAGTAGTATGCGTAGATTTAATTTTAAAAAAATAAAAAAAAAACAAAATGGTTACCAAATGGAGCATTAGGAATCCATTTTGACATTTTTGAAGTTTATGGATCTATTAGATACAAAATCGAAAATTCGTGAATCTATTACATATATTTTTTAGAAAAAATTTAGAGACTTAGTAAACGCAAACATCAATATTCAAAAACTATTTAACCAAAAGATGATTTTTTTTTTCCTTTTTTGTGTTGAGGGACATTATACAAAGTTCAAGAATATTTGGGATAATTTAGCTAATAGGAAAATATTTGGGCTCTATTTAATAATTATTTGGTTTTTAGGTTTTTAATTTTTACAATTAAGTTTATAAACATCTATTCTACTAAAAATTTATAATATATTTTATTTTAGAATTTGATTAGGAATTGAAGTGTTTCCGTAAGATAGACAAAAACCACAACAAATATATCATTTTTAGTTTTTGAAATTATGTATAAAAAAATTATAAATAAAAGTAGTGATTAAGGGAGCTTTGAGGCTTCGAGCCGCAAGTTCAATTGGTTGGAGTGGACTTGAAGATGTAAAATTGTTTAACCCACAATTTGCTACAGAAAAGACTTTGAAACCCCTCTCTAACTATAGTGACCATTATTTAGATATCATCTTTAGTTATAGTAAACCCATAGTTGACTATATCGAACAAATAGTGTATTTTTCCTCCATGGATGTTCATTATAATTTTAGTTTGGTTTTTATATGTTCAAATACATATAAATATGTGCATATGATTTTTCTGTTTTCATCTAAATATAAAATTATATTAAACCACTAAATTATAAAATAATCTTTTTCTTAAATTGAAGTATATAATAAACGTGTTAATTCTGTATATTTTATTAAATAATCAGCTTAATGAGAATATAATACAAAGGTAGATAAATAGACACTAAGAGACCCAACAAAACAAAGAAATCAAGAAATGAAAAATACATAAAAGAAAAAATATTATAAAGGAAAATACTAATTAGGAATGAACCCTAATTTACTTTAACACCCTCCCACAAACTCAAGATGATAGAGTAACAACCAACTTGAGTTTGTGAAGCGACTGAGTGAAGCTGATGATGGAAACTGAAGAAAACTCTGGAATCATATTATGACAAATCTAGGCTGGAGACAGAACCTAATAAGAGCTAAAACAAAGAGAATTTCTAGGTTGGAGACAAACCCATGAAGAACTAAACACAAAGAACTTTTGGGTTGGAAACAGAGATCCTCATAGAGAGATCTAAAATAGAATCCATGAACTACTGATTTGAAAATACAGAGAACTAAAATCCATGTAGAATTTAGTTGCACATGATTAAAGATACAGAGCACGTAAATGGATGAAATATGAAAGACATTCTATTTATATTAAGAATAAGAGCTTTTCAATCTCAACTACTTAATACAAACGTAAATGTAGATAGAAGTATGACAAAAAACAGAGAATGGGGATATCAAGTCGCTGGTCGCAATCTCTTGCTTCCTTTAGCTTGTTTGGTAACTGTTTCACTATGGTTCTAGTGATGATGGAACTCTCATGGCAGAACTTCGGCCTATCTTTCGATGGGAATCACTCTACTTAGTCATTTTCTAAAGGGCTATTTATATGTGTCAAAAAGACAGCTTCCTTCCTTCTTCTTTGCTTCTCATTTATAAATAAAATAAAATTATTGGGCAAGATCTATTGTAGTCTTCACTGTATGTGAACAAACATTTGCAAATGAATTGGAGTAAGCTTGTTGGGTGAGGTTGAAAACATAATTTGCTACCAAACCCATGAAAGGATTTAGGCATTTGTGAAAGAGAGAGGATGATGAATAGGGAGGAGAGTTGATGAAAAGAGAGGAGGGAGAAACACAAATTTTCACCAATAAAAATTATTAATTTAATAAAAGGATCTAATTGTACCATTAAGAAAGAAACGAGGGTATAATCGATCAAATTGAAAATTTAATTATTTGATTATAGAGGGAGGTTTCCTATATTTCTTAATTTCGGTATGGTTATAAAGAAATAAAACATAATGTAATCAAATTATGCAGAAAAATTAAATCGTCATAAAGGGCCGAGCTTCGTAATTGAAACAGGTTTCGTGAGTATATTACACGTGGAATTTGTAATTAAATCAACAAAATTTAATCAGATCATATAGTATACAATTTTCGTCCATTAGTAATAATCATCCATATTGACATTTTCGTCTTTATCGCCAGTTAGCCTTTTTTAATATTAAATAATTAATTTATTACAAATATTCATCAATTTCTAATGCATGTTTAAATGTGCAAATTCAATCGCTTCTCTTCCTCTTCTTCTAATGGCTTCCTCACTTGATCACAATCAGCTACCAAACATCCACGGCGGCGCCACCGCAGCTCCTCCGCCTACTCCCTCCTCACAAACCAACCACCTCTCCACCTCCGCCGCCGCCGACGCTCTCTCCAGGCTCCTCCATCGCCTACCGCCCAATCTCTCCCTCCCTACTCGCCGCTTCCCCTCCGTTAGGTCACCGCCAACGATTTCCTTCTCAGAATCTCCTAATCCTGACCTTCTCGACCGCCTTCTCTCCGCCGCCTCCGAACTCGGCTTCTTCCAACTCACCGATCATAAAATCTCTTCTCATCTCGCTCTCTCCGCCGAGTCGGAAGCCGCCGCTCTGTTCGATCTTCCGGCCGAGAAGAAGGAGTCTCTGTTTCCGAAGAACTGGCCTCTCGGATACAAAGGCGATGGAGACGAAGAATCGGACGGAATTGGTGAATCGTTCTGCTTCGATTTGAGGCCGTGTTTATCCGATTCGGCAGAAATTTCTTTACATTCGTTAAAGGAGTTCGTTCTTAAAATGGAGAGCCTCGGATTGAAGATCCTTGAGTTTTTGTTTCGTGCGATTGGCTTCGAGAATCCAATCGGTGAAGATCGTACCGGATTCCGGTCGCTTATATGGATATCGGAAGGTTGTCGGAGCACGGAACCGGCAATGGCCGATGGATTTTACCCATACATTGTTGGATTGCAGTATCAGAGCAAAAACCAGAGATGTTCGCTGTTAGGGGATTCCGGCTGGGTTGCGGCGGCGGCGGCGGCGACGGATTCTGTGATGGTCTCCATCGGCGATATTGCGCAAGTAAGTAATCAATTTCAATACGCTGTCGTTTTATTTGTATTATTTATTTATTTATTTTAGTACAGTTGATATCATTAGATAGATAATTAGATAAAGATAATTACGTTATTTAATTAATTAGTGGCTAAGCATTTTTCATAATTAATATATTTTTTTAAAATGCCATAATTAATAATTCGAAAGATATTGGATTGCACGAGTAGCGAGGCATTGATCACGTGCGTTCGTGACAAATATGCTTGTTTCACGAACCTAGACAAGCATAGCAACCTCTCTTTTCATTATTATTTATCAAAATGATTGATGCAATATTCTCAAAAGAAAAAACAAGATATTTAAAAAAAAAAAAAAAGGCAATGGAATTAAATTGGGATTCTTTTAGATTTTAAATATTGTAAATTTTAATTTTTTTTTTTTAATAAAAATACATAGCTCTGGAAATTATTTATAAACAGAAAAAAAACTTAGGTACAGTTGGGGACACCCATTTTTTGTTTCGAGGTAAACAACCACGCATTGGACCACATGCGACCTTCTTAAAACCACACATTCTCAAGAGAAACAACTGCATTTCATTTAGAAAGAAATAGCTACATGCAACCAACTCGGTTTTTAAACATGTAAGATTAGGGTTTGACACGGCTAGTGGCACCTACCCTCATTTAAGATGATCTCCAATTGAGGTTCTTTAAACCCTCACAGTCTCAACACCTGAGAGGCCTCATCAGAATGTGGAGGTTTCTTTAGTGTTAATGTGAGCTGCAGGCTTATCTTTGAACATTTTGTTGAAATGGTAGGTTTGTCATTTGGTGTAGATTTGAGAAAAATCTAACAGGTCAGGTCATAGTATACAAATACCCTGCTTTAGCACTATAAGGATCCATAAAGTTTTTGTCAATTTCAATTTCTATTGAATAAGCAAGTAATCTAATGTTTCAATTGTGATGCTTATCACAAGTTTGGTACATTCTATGTCACTGTGAGAATGGTTGGTCTGAATGTACATAACTTGAAAGAAATTCTTAGAAGCGTCGTGAAACATGAAGATGGTTTTTGAAGCTTCTAAAAGAGATGAGATTACACAAGAAAATGTGTGTTAGATTTTTTATCGACATGATAACATTAGTTTTGCCGTTAACAATCCAACTAGTGATTGGGCATAACTTAAATCTCATAATAGATTTTGCTTCCATCGTGTTGTTGGAAACTTCAGTTAAAAAGAAAATACGAGTGTTAGCAATTGTGTCAAGTGTCAATACCAAGTTCGTAAGTACAAGATTATTGAAATGGTTGAAGCAATCGATAGCACTTGTATGAACACTTTTTTTTTTTTTTTTAATGATTTTGGTATTGAGAAATGGACTTAGTCACACGATGAAAGGTTTAAATAGGGATGGATGACCACTAACCTTTCAAATGCCTTAATGGAGTCAAGAGGTTGCAAGTTGTCAGTGACTTGCACTTGCCCAACTTACCTTCTATAGATGTAAATTGTTTAGAAAGAAGAAGATAAACAAAAATACGAGAAATGCTTTCGAGCGACAAGAAAATATACTCAAAAATTCAAATAATGTTTGTAAATAATTAATTTAGTTACAAAGATTGACAGAATCTAGTAAGCATGAAGTATAAATATATGATCTTTTACTGGTATGTTTCTTGAAAACTTGACTTCATTACTTTAATGTAAAAGGAGAAAATATTCAAAGGTTAAGGTTAACTGCAAGTGAGCACTATCGTTTATGTCATAAGTGATGAGATTTTAGCATTCCATGTTTGCATTTGATGGTAGTTTGGTTATGTTTTAATATGGACTATGAAGACTTCATTAAGGAGTACTATAATTAGCCTTCAATGTATTGCATGCTACCCATCTCAATTTCAACTATACCTCATGGAAGATTATTGGATCTCTCCTCCTAAGATTCTTATCTTACATATTGACCCAATAGTGTTGAGGATATTTGAAAGGGTCAAGAGTTCTCGCTACCATAATAAGATGGACTAGAGAGAACCAAGTACTCAATAATTATGTGAGTTGCGTAATCAGTTATGTTAAAATCGAAGAATATGTTCTTCGAGGTAATGGGAGACACCTTAGCCCATGTGTGGTATATAATATTTTTATAATTCGACTTGTAATAACATTATTGAGTATTTGGTTCTTTTTAAACTTTTCACAATGAAAAGATATTCTCATTAATTGATTTACAGTAAAATATAAGGTTGGTTTAAATAGAAGATTATATGCTAACATACTTGATGAAAAAGAGAAGAGAAGAACACAACGTTTTACGTGAAAACTCTAAAACAGGGAGAAAAAACCACGATGCAATCACTATTTTTATTATCCTTTTCTATGTTTCATACAAGAACATGGTACATATATAAATAGAGATGTAGGAAACCCTAATACAGACTAAAGCAAGATGAAATTACTAAAACGCACTTAGGGTTCAAAGGTGAAGGCCTTTTTATTTTCAACACTCCTCCTCAAGTTGGGGCATAGATGTCAATAAGATCCAACTTGCTGACACAAAAATCAAAACTCTATCTGAGAAGTCCTTTTGTGAGGATGTCTGCGACCTATTGACCGGAAGGGATGTATGGAATGCAGATACTGCCACTATCCAATCTTTCTTTGATGAAGTGTCTATCGATCTCAACGTGTTTGGTTCTATCATGTTGAATCAGATTATTTGCTATACTTATTGCAGCTTTGTTGTCACAGTAGAGCTTCATCAGTTAATCACAATCCTGACACAGATCTGATAGAACTTTCTTTAACCAGATTTCTTCACATATTTCTAGACTCATAGCCTTATATTTTGCTTCAACATTGCTTCTAGCAACCACCCCTTGTTTCTTACTTTTCCAAGTGACAAGATTTTCCTACACAAAGGTATAGTACCCAGATGTTGACTTTTTGTCTACACTAGAGCTTGCCCAGTCAGCGTCAATATAAGCGTCAATACCTCGTTTGTCAGTTTTCCTTAACATCAAACCCTTACCAGGAGTAGTTTTTAAATATCTTAGGATGCGTTCAACAACCTTCATATGCTCTTCATAAGGTATGTGCATAAACTGGTTGACCACATTGACAGCGTAGGATATGTCTGGTCTAGTATGGGATAGGTGAATTAGTTTCTCTACTAAACATTGATATCTTTCTATCTTTCTTTATTAACAGGAATCCTGTTAATAGACTCGCCAAGCTTGGTATTGAATTCTACAGGGTTATTAACGGGTTTGCATCCAGTCATACTTGTCTCTTTTAGTAAGTCAAGCGTATATTTCCGTTGAGAGACGAAAATTCCCTCTTTTGATCGTACTACTTCCATCCCAAGAAAGTACCCTAATCTCCCAAGGTCTTTAATTTCAAACTCCTCAACCATTTTCTTTTTCAGTCTGTCAATCTCAATATTATCATCCCCGGATAACGCAATATCATCCACGTATACAATGAGAACGACAATCTTTCTCGACACTAACCTTTTTGTGAACAAAGTGTGATAAGAGTGTCCTTGAGTATAACCTTGAGATTTAACGAAGGTAGTGAAACTGTTGAACCACACCATTGGAGACTGTTTTAACCCGTATAATAACTTTAGCTTACCATAAAATGAAAAAAAAAAAAAAATTTCTTGAAACATTTTCTAGCAAAAAATAGTGGAAAATAAAGATTTGTTCTCTGATGATCCTCCAAATTTAGAGGAAATGAAAGTGAAATTGTTGAAAAAATGTGGTGACATTTCAGTGGCTGTTACGAGGATGGGGAAGATTTAATTTTAAAAAATTCATGACATAGTAAAAGTATAGAACAAGGAAGTAGAAGAAAAAGAAGAAGATGATAATGAAATTCATGGAGAAAAATTAGTTAGAATCAAAAGTTTTGATTTTGCATTGGTTTCTCATTTTATTTAAACATATTTCTACCAGAAATGTAATTGGTTAATTGTTGTTCATTGCCCAAAAAAGAAAGAAAGAAAAGAAAAGAAAAAATTTTTAAATTAAAAGAAAAAAATTGCAATATTTTATTCAAACGAAGATGGATAGAATTATTGAATAAAAAAGTTTCAAAATAAAAATAGTAATCATAAAAGTATATTATTGAATGAAAAAGTTTTAAAAAAATTGCATCAGATACCAGAAATATGAACTATGCATCCCAAACAAAGACATGAACTCAGACCAAATAACTCTACACCTCAAATACAAACATATGAACTTCACAGACATATATGAACTTCAGACATCCTATCTCAACTCTGTGTCCCAGACAACCCCTAAGGTTGAATGATGTAAGAAGAATAGGGGCTAATTGGAAAATTAGACAATGTTCTTGTTAATTCTTTTTTGGCCCCACTTGTAATGTAACTCTATAAATAGGGATATTCCCCTCTTGTATGAAACACAATATTCATTCTAATAAAAGATTGACAATCTTGATTTTTGGAGGATTAATCCTTGAGGCTACTTAGACTACATCAATTTGGTATTAGAGCAACTGTCTGGACAAACGTTGACTGTCGCCGATGGAAGATCGGAAAACTCTTGGTGAAGCTCCTCGACTTGTGCTCGTGGCTAGACAACCCACATCTAATTAGGGGGAACCTTGAAATTCCAAGAAAGGAAGAAGAAACCAAAAAAATTTCAAGATTTTGCAAAAATGGACTATTACCGATTAAAGAAGATGTCGAAGAAAAGATATAGCAATTGGTATGGGCAGGAAAATCAAATTTACTTAAAAAAAAAAACAATGTTAGAATTCTGATTCAAGTGATTAAGAAGAATTCCAACATACTAGTTTTGTCCATACTCGATTTTCTCAAGGAATCTATTATTATCCATATTGGAAATTTAAATCTAGTGATTCTAGTGATTCCGATTAGAGATGTTCACGGGGCAGGGTGGGGCCGGGGATGCCATTTTCCATCCCCGTACCCGTTCCTCATTTCATTCCCCATCCCCGTGAAATTTCCCACGGGGATCGGGGCGAGGATTCCGCACGGGGAATTCATAGGGATCAGGTTCCCCACGGGAACTTTTTCCCGTTACTTTTTTTTTTTGTAAAAAAATAATTAATTTAAATCACTAAATGTGAGCAAATTTTAATTAAATAATTAATCTTTATCACTAAATTGTTTATTATTGTTAGTTTTATATGACAATTTGAATTTAAAGATAAATTATTCAAATTTTGGTCTAAAAAAGTTAATTAATTTTTTTAGTAGAAAGAATAAATATAAATCAAATTATTCACATATATAATCTAAATTTAAACATTCAATTTAAACATATTCATTATGTTTCTCAATAAATAATCAAATTTGAAATTTAAATGTAATATTTATATAATAATAATAATAACATAACATTAGATAACTATACTAAATAAATATGTAAAAGCTAATCGGAGCGGGAACGAGAAACGGGGTCGGGGACGGGGAATGGGGAATGCATTCCTCGTTTAGCTCACGGGGAATTTTTTTCTCCCACTCCCTCCCCCATTCTCTACCTAATCGGGGAATTCCCCGAACTGGGCCCTACGGGGCCCCGTCCCCATGGGGAAATTGAATATCTTTAATTCCGATGATGTTTCTAAGATAGTCTGGGATGGAATAAGAAAGCAACAATATCGAAAAATGGCCCAATGATCCAATCGAACCCATTTTTCAAGAAATCGGCATAATAATTGGGAGTTAGATGAATCAAAGAATCATCAAGAATCATCAAGAATGGATATTTACAACTCGAGAAGAACGTTAAAGACTCGGAATTACTCTTTTGGTTATGAAACATAATCAAGAAAGGTTGATTCAAGAAAATCAATGGATGAGTCCTATACCCACTACAAGATTGGAATATATCCAAGAATCCAACAAAATGACTACTTTCATCCCGTAACATTGGAAGAAATAAAGAAAACAACAAAAGAATTGCAACCTTCATTAGGAAAAATGACTCAACATATTGATCAATTATCAATTCATTTGCAAGAGTTCATGAACGGATTTATTTCATATATGGAAGATAGATCACTAATATATAAAAATCAAGCGATTACAATGTTGTATTTATTTGTAAATAGAGAAGATTCTAGTGACACATGTAGAGTTCAACTTAGCTAATCACCTAGGCTCCCCTTAGATGTGGGACTCTCTCTCATACAAATTTAGTTTCTCCCTAAGTATGTGAATATTAGTGTTGAAACACTTAGACTCCTACTAAGTGCGTGAGACTCCCTCTCACTCTTAATGATGTCTTTCTTTGTGTTTGTGAAGTAGTCTATTCACATGAGAATTTAGGCTCCCCCTAAGTCTTGAGAACTTTCTTCTTAAAGAATGATACCTTAGGCTCCTCCTAAGACTAGAGAAATCCTTTTCGATCAACTAAGTCTTAGACTCTCCCTAAGACCAAACAAACCTTCGTGTATATAGTAGGAACAAATGCAGAAAATGCCACTACGAACAAAACCCAAAACCTTCTCGAAATCAGTGTAGTGTTGTAAGTATTTTGACAGGTTCATACAATGATCACACAAACAATATATACGGCAACCCTATCGAGAATTTCTTGGGGTTAAATAGCACAACGAAATGATGGAAATAATCTTCACATGATATCGAGAATTTGCCAAAAAGGAAAACATCTTGGAGAAAATATTCTGCTGAATAATTTAAACAAGGAAAGAAATATTCTGCAGAGTTAGCACCTTGAAGAACAACCTCTAAAACAAGTACCCACAAAAACAAAATCTGAGACAACTCCTAAACAACCCAAAGAGACAAAGCCAGAAAATTTGAACAAATATATTTAGCCAATATCACAATTCTAACCGAACAAATTCACCATTTTTTTTTCTTATAAGATCTTTAAATTGATTATCTACTGCAATGGTTTGAGGTTCAAGAGTCAAAATATTAATTAGGATCATCCCACTGACAAAGTGTTTCTTTTAAATCTGCTTCCAAACTTGTCTTTTTCACATTGGCATGGAAATGTACTAAATTTGAGACGTGCATCAAAATCGAAAATGGTTCATCGCTTGTTTATTAGGAACTGTATTGTTATAAACCTTATTGGTCTTTATGGTGTTAGAGCAAGTTGTCTATTATCTCTAGCTTATTTACTTTTACATTTCAACTAAGTGACAATCCTATCATTTTAAATCATTTCAATGAAATGTTCAAACACAAGCCCATTTGTTCACAATGAAATCACCCCATACGAGTGGATCATTATATTCAACTCCATTAACAACTCTATCAATCATAAGACCATTTATATAGAAAAAAAACAAAGGTCAAATACTTGTCTCCCATTGTCTATATAAAAAAATAACAATATGTAAATGAGGTGTTACACTAACTTTTTGATATATGATATTAATTAAATTAATTAAACACCAAACATTTCATAAGCTAGTATTCAAGAAAAGTACAAAAACTAATTATTTAACTTGTTATCTAACTAAAATTAATTACTTATAAAAAATCCCATAACTAATTATTCAATCATATTAATAGAATAAACTAAAATTAGTACCTAACCTTTTATAACTAAATATTTAATTAGCCCCCAAACTAGAATTAATATAATTAAATTTAGAAGTAAACCCTAAGATATAATCCATTTAATTTAAAAATCTCATATCTCTAAAAGTACCAAAAAAAAGTTTTAAGATAATTAAACTATTAAATTAAATAAAATCTAATGAAAAAAATTATTACGAGAAGTATGAACTCTGATCTAACAAAATCAAACAAATAAAATAATACTAAATAACAGACATAAAACTCAAAACCCCCCAATAGACTAAAAATACAAAATCATGTCGTAAAAAAGATGCAAGACATATATGACAATCTAACATAAAATAATAGCAGATCTAGCACAATTTAACATTATTTACAAAAATGGCACAATTTTAACTTCCATCTTTACCTACCATTGATGGATCTATAATTGATCGAGATTTATCAGTGATTGATAAAATGTCTATCATTGTTTGGATGCTCATTTGTTTATTATGTTGGTGTATCATATCACTAGAATATAAATATGGTATATAATAATCGTATTATTAGTTGATTTATTAAATGTTTATTTTCTTTTATGTTTACTATGGATATATCAATAAAATAGAAATAGAATATCAATAGGATTAAAAGGGATATATAATTGATATTTAACCATTTGTAAATGTAATTGTAATATATATATAGAGAGAGAGAAACAGTTTATCCATTTATAAACATGAAAATATTAAGTATCAATAATAGACATAAAAGTAGTCTTCCAAACATATCGAAATTGTTGCTAATAGACATAAAGATAGTCTATTGGTAATAAAAAGACATCACTAATGAACATATTAATGATTAACCGATAATGTTCATAAAAATTGTTCATCAACAATCAACATAAAAATAGTTGAGTGATAGAAATTTATGATAAACAACATTGAATGGTCTATGAGTGATAGACAAAAAAAATAATAATAAAAAAATAAAAAAATAATAATAAAAAAATTATTTGTCAGTGATAGACTATTAATATGGTCACTGGACCAGAAATTTCAAAAAATTATCTCATTTGCAAATTATTTATTTATATGACTTATTTGTGAATATAATAATTAAAATTGTGCTACCAGTTATAATTACTCGGATAATTATTTAAATAGTAAAGCTATTGAAAAATATTTTCAAATATAGCAAAATATCAAACCACGATAGATATCTATCACAAACACTGATAGATGTCTATCGCGATCTATCATGAATGACAGTGAAATTTTTTTATATTTGTAAATAAAATTAGTTTATTTTCTTTTATTTGAAAACAACTTTATAATGAACTTTGCAATATTAAGGAAAAAAAAAACCTTCCTTCTGTTTGATTATGTAATTTACAATTATTTTTGTAATTTTCTAAAATCAAAATACACATTTGTTTTGTGAGATTTAAACATAGTTTTCATCTTGCTTTTAAGTTTTAGATACTTAATATTTGAATTTAATTTCTATTTTTGGATTCTAGAAACTTAGGCTATGTTTAATAACTATTTGATTTTTAGTTTGTGATTTTTGAAAATACTATTTCCTGTTGATTTCTTTATTTTGTTATATATTTTTAAAAGTATATTAAAAATCCAAGTTTTAAAAACCTAAAAAAAGAATAAACAGTAGTTTTAAAAACTAGTTTTTATTGTTGGAGTTTGAAAGTATTCGAGCAAATTATGGTAAACATAATTTATAAAAATGAAACCAGTTGTTAATTTGAATTGAATTTCTATGGTCGCTATTTAAATTTGATACACTCAAAATTTACAGGTGTGGAGCAATGGAAAACTACCCAAGAAAGTGAGAGGGAGACCGGTGCCAACGGCGAATACCAACGGTGCCAATTCACACGCAATCTCATTATCGCTACTCATTACTCTTCCTGTTGACAGCCAAGTCTCTCCTCTTCTTCTGCCGTCAAGCGTAAATGCCGACGTGGAACAATTCAGAAGTGTCACTGCTAAAAAGAAAAAAGAAGACGACGACAACGACGAGAGGAAGGAAAAGGCAATGTTTCATTCATTTAGCTTTGAAGAGTATGCATGGAGAGTGTATCACGATCGATGTTTTCTGCTTAAAGATCCGCTCAACAGATATCGAATTTAAATCCATCAATGGATGGATTGAGTTGCAACTAATTTTTTGTTTGTTTTTTTTTTTTTTAATTTAAAGCACAACTTTGGAGTATTATGGATGAAGCAACAATGTGTTGAGAGTTATATGTAGTACAAGTCCATTGGACCTTTTAACCTTTGTATCTTGACTAATATTTAATGTTGTTTTACAACCTGAGTTTACAACCTGAGTTTACAACCTGAGTTTAGTAAAAGCACGAATTTCTGATAAAGAGCCCTATTCTAAAGCCGACTAAAACACGAACAGAAAAGGAGACAAACGACCACTTTGTCAAATACCCCTTGACGGCTTGAAGGTCTACAACAAAACCCCATTTAGAAGGATATTAAAATGGTTAGAATTTGGGGAATAGATATTAGTTTATTTAAAATAAACATAACTCTACTAGTTGACACATATCGTTGACTAAGAATTTCAATGGTTTTTCTTTAAATTATTTTAAGGATCAAAAAGTGTTTTTTGTTTAAAAATATCTTAGTAAATTAATAATAATAATTAAAAAAACACTTTAGAAAACTTGAATTAATTTATAAGTTATAAAATGTCTATTTCTTTAAAAATAGCTTTTGATAATCAATCAAGTTTTTTTTAGATATTTTTTTATTACGATTTTTGAAAGAATACTTTCAATCCACTCATTATTGAAGTTATAGTAAACACAATTTAAATTAGAAATTTGTTCCTAGATAACTATAAAAGAATGATTTTTTTAGAAGTTTTTTAACACAAGTAATTACAAAAGCGGGAAATCAAATGTTAATATTATTGTCAAAGTAAGTTTAATTCAATGAAAATTGACATGACCTTTCTTATAGGTCGAAAACCTGATCCTCGATTTCTACAAACGTTATAAATGCGAATATTATTGTTACTTGTTAGCAAAGAGATTTAATAAAGGGCTTCCCAAATGGTGAACCTTCAAAGCCATAATGAACCTACAAGTAAGACTACAAGTGCAATGCAACAAATTTAGTGAAGTCTTCATATCCACACTCTATGAAATTAAGAAATGTATTCAAGATAATTTTTCTTCTTATAATAGTTATGTGGAACACTCATTGTTTGATTTAAATAGAACCTAGAGAGAAAAATCATAACTTACAAAATGAATGAAATGTTTAAAACCATATTGCTTTTGACAGGAAATTTCAACTCTATGCTTTTTAATTTACACATCAAAGCTACAACTTGTGCCCTGTTGAATGACCAGGCTTGGAACCCAAGTCTTCACTGAATTTGAGTAAGGGTTCCGCTACTTCTCCGCCCAAGCTCGTAGACCCAGTTTACGGAGCATACCGAGCAAATTCACTACACAAAACCTGCTAGTTTTCTAAGAAATAAGTATACTCTACATGTAGTCAACAGTTACCACCAACATTGACTAATGGCTTGCTAACATTACCTTAAGAATGATGTTGCTCACAGAAAAACAGAGATACATATTTCTATTGAGGCCTGAATTGCTCACACTACCATTTCTTGGTCAGAGCTGAATCTCAAAAGTCTGAAACTCAAATGGCAGGCCAAGCATCCAAACCACTCAATTATGCTTTTTTATAATCTTATATTTCATTGGGTCAAACTGCTTTCAGATTGCCTATGCCTCGTACTCGGTTGGTTTAGACCACAACCAATTAGCTCTTCACCATCTGAGAACAAAATGCAATCATTAATCTACCTGGAGAGAATGTCTACTCGCAACTCTCTTTTCCATTAACCTCATTCAGGAAGCATCTGAGCGCCTTACGCAGAAAATAAAGCCTTGTCCATCTCGAGAATTGCATTTATATCGGTTCGTGGAAATAGCAAGTGCAACAAGGGAACTACAGATGATGATTGAAATTTTGGTTTTATTTTTCCCATGGCTGTCTTGATTAAAGATGAGTCTGGTATGCTATACCACTGAAGATACCAAGATAAGAATACTGTACTTCTAACTCCCTGTATATCTCCACTTGGCCACCTTCCAGAATCCAAGTAATTGTGAAAATCGTTTTTCAAGCCCTGACAATAACTTAGTATTTCTTCTACTCGCTTTCTGAGAGACCCCAAAAAATTAGATTGCACAATGCTGCCTCTTGAACTGGTCAATTTTCCACTCAACAGAGCCTCATTATACGCTATCGCAAGCTGCAAGAAACATGAAATAAGAAATCACATTCCCTCATACATATAGAGCTGTTATCCATCAGAGACCAAACACAATTAATTTACTAATTGGGGGAGAATTAGCAATTTAAGGATACCCATCTGCAGCAAATATAAATTGTAGAAGTTCCATACATTATGTAAGTTTTAAGTAATGATAGCCTGATAGGAGATCAACAGTTTCTAGGAGGGAATCTTATAAAATGTAAATACAAGAAAACTTTACTTTATGGGATTTAGTATAGTAACCTGTAGGAATCAAATGGGAGTATATTTATGTTTCTCTGATTATTTCTTCCCTATTTCATTTGATGTGTTGTCTTTATAAAGTGCAGTTAGATCGAGGTTAAACAAACAGTTAGATCACAAGTGATAGCACAGTGATAATATTAAAATATGCTAAAAGAAATTTGGAGCAAAAAGCATAAGCAATCATTGGCTGAATACAAGTTTAATAAATTTGAAACTATGAGCAAAAAGAAGAAAACAAAGAGTTAAGGCAGCAGCCGCGAAGTGAAGGAAGCCTAACTTCTAGGGAGAGTGGGAAGTTTCTCAAATGCTTTCAGTTTTTAATTCTCCATTTATGGGTTCGATGGAAACTTCCATTCCTTTTATCAAATTGCAACCAACTTTTAATCCATCCAACATCAGATACAGGATACTTCAATCAAACAATAACAAGACACTGATAGTTTATACAATCTGACTTCAATCTTTTATAGACAAACAAGTCTAATGGATGATTGAGTTTAACGAGTAGATTATCACATAAAGAAAGCCAACCTTTAGGTCAAAAATACAGAGTGAGTCACCAACAATAACCTCACCGCCCTTGGCCTGATCAATCATCAAGGATACTGTTGTGTATAATGACAAATAAACCTGCATTGGGGTAAAAGAAAACCAATTTCAGAAGACAATTTTCAAAGTACGTGTTGCAGCACCACTTCATTGGACAGCTTTACCAAACAGCACTTTTCTACAAAATAGATGTGTTTCAAAATAGGACTTCAAATAAGACGTAATGCACCTTCTGCATATTTACTTGAATTGGAAGACAAAATACATACAGATCCACTAGAAGCGGTGAAGTTTTCAACTTTTCAACATACTGTCCCCTTACCTGTAAAAGAGCTGGTCTGTCCTTGCTCACACACTCAAACAGAACTTGCAAGCAAAATTCCTGAAAATCGACGTCCAATCTGCATTCATTTGTTCATCCCATTTATTATAGATACCTTTGGTTCAATAAACATAATAATTTGGAAGGAGAAAAAGTACTCAGCAGAGAAGATCAATGAGATTAAAAGACAGAAAACAGGGATCTACATGAAGTAGCATTATTGTCGCATTCAATCTGTATGTTTTTTTCCCAGATAGCTAAACAACCTGGTTGTTAGATGGGTAGCTGATCCTATTCAAAACCATAATTCCAAATGAAATCTGATGTGTAATTTGGATCTTGTTTTCTTCCTAGCTGGTGCATCTTGTCTAAATAATAACGCAAATGTGTTATTTTTGTGACGTGCCAACTAAAGCATGTTTTGTAATTTTCTTTCAATTTGGAGGTGTAACTTACACACATACTCATCACAAAGTTATCCCAAAATAATCCCACAGCGGAAACGCCACACAAGCATGAACTTCATGATCATAACATATCTAAGTGAAAAGTCCAACTATTGATGATGCACCCTAGCATCTATGAGATGGAACTCCAAGATCACTCGAACAAAGTTTATTTTTATCCAACCTTATTGAAAATATCAGAAACCACCTTTGTGGAGGATGTCCGCCCATAAACTAAACTAACTTCAATTACTAAAGAAACAACAAACTAATAAATATGTCAATCCAACTACCCAAAAACAATTATAACTAAGCCCAAAAAACAATTAACAACTCAGAACCAAAATCACAAGATTATTCACAATCCTATTGCATCAAATCCACATTAAGATTCTCATAGTCTTTTAGTAACCAAATGTGGAAGGGCTAGATAATTAATTCCTATGAAATTAATCAAAGAGCCTATTTGCTAGCTTTGACAATAAAAAATTAAAAGAAAAATAAAATAACATAAAACAAAGCAACTAATTGCAACCACAACTAAAGATGGAAAAGATATATATATATATATATATATATATAAATTATTTTAACCCTAAAGCTTGTGCGAGCCATCCTAATGACCACATTCCATAGGAACGATGTGAGAGCCATTCTTTTTAAAACCATTAATGCTCAGATTAGTTTATGGACTGTTTATTCACAGTTCTTTTTTTGGCAAGATACAAAATTAGGCCAATAATAAACTTTCCAGTTCTATTCGTGTTTCATAAAAATCTATTCTGAATCATCTCAAATCAAATTCTTCGTGATCTGAATGTACCCATGTGGTTAAAGACTTTGAAGTAAACTCGTTCAGGATGATCATGGTAACTGTTAAAAATAAAAGGGTAGGGAAGAGAATAACAAAAACAGTTACGTAGAAACCCTAGTACAGGGAGAAAAACCATGATAGACACTGATTTTTATTATTGATTCTAATACACAAAGTACAAGAGAATAGACCAAATAAATAGACTAGTAGGAAGCCCTAGGGTACACACAATTACTAAAATACCCATAGGGTTACAAGCTTTTTTTTTTTTTTTTTCGACACTCCCCCTCAAGTTAGGGCGTAAATATCAATAAGACCCAACTTGCTGACACAGTAATCAAAGCTTTGTCTCAGTAACCCTTTTGTGAGCGCATCTGCAATTTGCCGATTTGAGGGAACATAAGGAATGCATATACTTCCGTTGTCAAGTCTTTCCTTGATGAAGTGTCGGTCGATCTCAACATGTTTTGTTCTGTCATGCTGACCAGGATTATTTGCAATACTTATTGCTGCCTTATTGTCACAAAACAGTTTCATTGGGATCTCATCGTCTTGATGAAGATCTGACAACACTTTCATCAACCAGATTTCTTCACATATCCCTAAACTTGTGGCCTGATACTCAGCTTCTGCACTATTTCTGGCTACAACTCCCTGTTTCTTGCTCCTCCAGGTCACAAGATTACCCCAAACAAAAGTGCAATACCCTGATGTTGATTTTCTATCAACAACAGACCCTGCCCAATCAAAATCAATGTAGGCTTCAATGTAGCGTTTATCAGACTTCTTGAACATTAACCCCTTACCTGGTGTACCTTTCAGATATCGTAGGATGCGTTCAACTGCTATCATGTGTTCTTCACAAGGAGCTTGCATAAACTGACTGACGACACTCACTGCATATGAAATATCAAGTCTCGTATGAGATAAGTATATCAATTTCCCAACTAACTGCTGATACCTTTCTTTATTGACCGGAACACTATTACTAGTATTGCTGAGCTTTGAATTATATTCAACTGGGTTGTCAGCAGGTTTGCACCCAATCATTCCTGTTTCCGCTAGAAGATCAATCGTGTATTTCCGTTGGGACACTGAGATTCCGTCCCTAGACCGGGCTACTTCCATTCCGAGAAAGTATCTTAACTTCCCAAGGTCTTTAATTTCAAACTCTTTGGCGATCTTTGCTTTGAGTTTCACAATTTCATCATCATCATCACCAGAGAGCACAATATCGTCAACATACATAATGAGAACTGCTACCTTCCTTGAAATTGACTTCTTTGTAAAAAGTGTATGGTCTGAGTGCCCTTGGGTATATCTTTGTCCTTTGACAAATGTGGCAAATCTGTCAAACCAGGCTCTCAGAGACTGTTTCAACCCATATAGCGACTTTCTCAACCGGCAGACTCGCTGTTTGAACTGAACTTCAAATCCGGGAGGAGGATTCATGTAGACTTCCTCCTCAAGTTCTCCATTGAGAAAGACATTCTTTACATCCAGTTGATGCAGAGGCCAATCTTTGTTAACTGCAACTGATAGCAATACTCGGATAGTATTGAGTTTAGCTACGGGAGAGAATGTCTCAGAGTAATCTACCCCAAAGGTTTGAGTAAACCCTTTGGCAACTAACCTGGCCTTGTACCGATCAACAGTCCCATCTGACTTGTACTTTATAGTGAAAACCCATTTGCACCCAACTATCTTGTGCCCTTTAGGTAGAATCACTTGGTCCCACGTTTCATTTTTCTCCAGAGCTCTCATCTCTTCCATAACAGCAGCCTTCCAAACTTTAGTTCCCATTGCTTCCTGTATGTTACTCGGTATCACCACTGCATCTAAACTAGTGGTAAAGGCCCTAAATTCATATGGCAGGTTACTGTATGTCATGTAACTATGCATAGGGTACCTTGTACATGACCGAATACCTTTCCTCAGGGCTATTGGAAGATCAAGAGAAGCATCATATTCCTTCAAACTGTCAGAATTTCCACTGTGATCACGAGTCTCCTTTTCCTGTTTCTCATCTTTAGAAATCACACCCTTTTCACCATTATCTTTAGTATCACTCACATTTTCTAGAGCTGTGTCTGAATCGTCATTCACTGTCGTCTTTCCAAATGCTATAGTGGTGATGTCAGCACCTTTTCCTCCTTTTTCCTCTTTGCACTTGTTAGTACAAGTATCAATCTCATTAATTTCAGGAATAGACGTACCTGATGTCGGGTTTGATTCATGGACCGGAGCCAAAGATGCAACAGGTGACGCTGCTTCCTTACTGAGATTCTTCCTATAGTATGTTATCCATGGGACTTGATTGGTAGGAAGGATAGGACCAACATGTTCGGGAATAGGGGCAGACTCCAAGGGAACTATATATGTGGACCAGTTAGTCTCTTCACTAGAGGTCTCCGATAGTAGGGAAGAAGGGTTGATCCTCAAGGAAGGTGATATCCATGGAAACAAAATATTTGCGAGAGGGTGGGTGGTAACATTTATACCCACGCTGATGAAGTGGATACCCAATAAAGACGCATTTTTTAGCACGGGGGGTAAATTTCGTGCGATTTGGACCATGGGAGTGAACAAAGGCAACACAGCCAAAAACTCGAAGTGGTACATCGGAGACTAAAAAAGTCGTAGGGTAGGACTCTTTTAAACAGTCTAAGGGGTTTTGAAAATTAAGGACTTAGGAAGGCATTCGGTTGATTAAGTGAGCAGCAGTAAGGATAGCATCACCCCATAGGTAAGACCGGAGTGATGTGGATAGCATTAAGGACCTAGCAACTTCCACCAAATGACGATTTTTCCTCTCGGCAACCTCATTTTGTTGGAGAGTGTAGGCACACGAACTCTGGTGGATAATCCCTTTGGAGGCAAGAAACTCCTGGAAGGAAGTGTTAAAGAATTCCCGCCCATTGTCACTTCTCAAAATACCAATCCTGGCATTAAACTGGGTTTCCACAGTGGCATAAAATTGCTGGAATATAGATAACACCTCAGACTTATCGGTGAAAAGAAAGACTCAAGTAAGTCGAGTGTGGTCATTTATAAAAGTGACAAACTAGAGTTTCCCTGTGGAGGTTGTGGTTGGTGAGGGACCCCAAACATCACTGTGGACTAAGGTGAAGGGTTTGGATGGTTTATAGGGCTAGGAGTGGAAGGAGACACGACTCTGTTTGGCATGAATACACACTTCACACTTTAAAGAAGACACATTAATATTGCAAAATAGATGCGGAAATAAGTATTTCATATACTGAAAGTTTGGATGCCTTAAGCGGTAATGCCATAACAGAAAATCATTCTCAGAGGTAGAAAAATTTAAGGAGACAAGGCTAGTCCTATAATCATTCCTAAAGGAAGCATCATCAGTTAGGAAGTAGAGTCCCCCATCGTGTCAGACAATGCCAATCGTCGTCCCGAGCTTAGATCCTGAAACAAAACAGAGTCGGGTGAAAAAACTGCCTGACAATTCAGATCTCTTGTAATCTTACCGATGGATAGCAAATTATATGAAATTTTAGGAACATGCAAAACGTCCCGCAAAACCAAACCCTCAAACGGAGATAAATCCCCTTTTCCTGCAACAGGTGCGAATGACCCATCTGCAATCCTAATTCGTTCATTACCAACACTTGGATAATATGAGAGAAACTGATCAGAGGTACCAGTAAGATGATCCGTCGCCCCTGAGTCAACAATCCAAGGTTTTTTACCGTTCACACTAACAAGACCAAAAGATTGTATATTGCCTGACTGGGCGATAGTACTGATTCCAACTGTACTCGGGCTGGTGGTACTATCAACTGAGGAAAAACCATGCAGGATATTTGTAGTGGGTAAAATAGGGAAAGAATTTACTGGGTTTTCATCTGGGTATTTTGTCGAGCCACCATGATTGGGCACGACTGGAAAAGAAGCAAGATCTGGTTGGATCTTGGATGTCGATCCCAGGTCCTGGTGGTATGAAGAAGAATCTCCCCCTCCAAACTCATCCATGATCGGCGAAAACTGCCCCATTCGGTTGCTCATACTCGGCTGGAAAACACCCACACTTCTTCCATCTGTCTTTTGGTGCGACAGTGGCTGAGATGAGACGCCGATCTGAGAGGAGAAGACCGGCGGCAACGGCAACAGACGGGAACTGCTGGGCACGGTCGATTTGGACTGGTCGACGCTGGGCATCACAGATATGGACTGGTCGGCGCTGGGCATCGCAGATCGAGGCTGGTCGAAGTCGTTTGGCAGTGTCTGAGAGCGGCCGGACAGATCTCGACTTCGTTCGGCCGGTCGCTGGTCGTCTTCGTCTGCGCACCTGGGCATCGCAGATCGGGGTTGGTCGGAGTCGTTCGGCAGTGTCTGAGAGCGGCCTAGCTGCTGGTTCGCTGGTCGCCGGTTGCTGGGTCTGGCGACTGGTCATTCTGTTTGCGAAGGAGTCGGCCGGCGGTGGGTAGGGCGGCGGTGGCTGGTTTTCACGAAAGTGGGGAAGAAGAGATTCGAAGTACCTGTCAATGGCTTGGATAATACTGGTTATTGGTTTGGGATTTTCCTGTTGGATTTTCCTCAATGGTGGCCAGGGTTTCGTCTCCATACTCTGATACCATGTTAAAAATAAAAGAGTAGGGAAGAGAATAACAAAAACAGTTACGTGGAAACCCTAGTACAAGGAGAAAAACTACGATAGACACTGATTTTTATTATTGATTCTAATTCACAAAGTACAAGAGAATAGGCCAAATAAATAGACTAATGGGAAGCCATAGGGTACACACAATTACTAAAATACCCCTAGGGTTACAAGCTGTTTTTTTTTCGACAGTAACAAAGCAAATAAGTGAAATGATTCGTTTGATAAAAATCAGTTGCATAACCAAGGAACATAGACACCTAAAACAAACAAAATGTGAAGATCTGGATATACTAAATACAAACAGAGTTAGGAAATCTACCATAATACTAACTGGCCTACTTGCCTGCCATCCCATGAAGGGTCACAGCACAGTTGTGCAAATGCAATCAAACTGGGATCTGAAGAGAAGGTACCAATCAGCTGATCTACACTTGCATAGCTAGGTCTGGTAGGGCCATTATTACTCAAATTGCGTGATGAAAGACCTCTGGACCCAAAAACCTGGACAGAGAGAATTTAGTTATCCAAAATAATATACCACTAAAACTGCCAAATGCAAAGGATGAATTAACCTTGTGCATCACTCGTGACAACAATGATTGACAACCTATAGGGTCGTCAATGTACGAACAAGCTCCAACTTTCTGCTTGATGTATAAAACACCAGAACTAAATGGATTATTCTTATCCCCAACATTCCACCAAGGTTTATCTAGTGGAAAAGAATCGAAAACTAAGTATCTGATACATTAAAGAAGAAAATAAAACAGCAAATACCATGAATGAAAGTCATGGGACAACAATGAAGGTAAATTTTGCACAAAAAAAAAAATGAATTGATGTGTACAGAAGAGAGAAATGAAGTCATCCACCAACCTTCTGGCGCAAGTTCCATAACTTGAGGCCAATACCGAGGACTACATATGCGTAGGTTCTTTAACTGTGAGAACAAATAAAAATGGACATTTAATTTCGACTGAAAGGGGCAATGCAGGTGCTTTTACACAACTTATTCAACAAACCACAAAAACAATGATATTATTAATGATCCACCATCCTACACGGACATATCTACATGTGTTTATGTGTGGCATGCATATCAAGACATCGAGAAGGGAAGTGACTGGAGACAATTGAAAAGTAAAATGTGCAGATCAGTCAGTACCCATACAAAACATTAGAACTTACAGTAGCACGCTCGGGTAGAAGACAAGGGGTAATCTCACAAAATGTAGTTTCAGCATAATGTTCAGTTTCTGTTACAGTGATTTCAAGAGGAGCATAGACCGGCAGACCAGTGTCTACATCAACGGTCTGAATCCAGCGAGCCTCAGTTGCAAGAACATACAAATGTCGGAATGCCTAACAAGAGAACCTTTCAGTAAAAGACACTATTGATAAACATTTTTTTATAAGAAACCTGAACATATATTGCTAGGGAAAGTGGACAATTGCTACAGAGTTAGAAAACGTGGGAGAAAGATACACGACAACCACTTCGAGGGAGATTTTTTAAGTGACTTCATTATACGCCGTAACAAGTTTGAGCCTCTTTCCATTGAATTAATACCTACGAGAACTGCTTGTATTTTGAACATAAATCTACAAAGTGGCTTCAATTTCTCCTTTCCTATAATATAAATTTCTATGTGTTACATAATGAGAGACAACATGAGAGATTCATTCCATTCTAACACTTGAGTTACATATGCAATGCCTATACCCAAAACTAATAGAGTGCAACAGTATAATAATGGACAATACATCAATATACATGTTCTAACAACAGATATGAGAAAACTAACAAAGAATGAATACTTCAATTTGGAGAACACACGTGTCAGATAAGTATCAGACACTTGAACTAAGAGTGTTCAATTTATTATTTATTCCTTTTATTTATGCTTCTTTGAAAATTTTGATGGGCATAATTTATAAAAAAAAATATAAAAAATTAATTTTTGGAAGTGAGAAATATCATACTTTTGGAATGTCTTGTACCCTAAGATTAGTTGGGTCACACAAGTTGACCCGGACACTTACGGATATAAGAAAAAAAGATCACAATAATACCCATGTTCCAGGTTCCATATTGCATCTTACATAATAAATATGTATATTGATTTTTGGCCAGACTATGGTAATTTCCATCCTGAATTGGTGGCCAATTATTATTTTTAAACAGCAGCACTACCAAAGTGGATCAGGGAAAGAAGGTTTTTGTAAACATATAATAATTCCATAAAAAATTGTACTTTCCTTTCTCACTCTGCAGCCATTTAGAAGCTGTATAAATTAAATAATAATAAGCTAGTAAATATGATCCTATGAATAATTATACCTGGAGGTGACATCGGTTGTCGTTTGGACCAGTAGGTAAGCGTGGGTAAAGAGTTATCAGCAATGCAGCAACAGCACTATTACTAGTTGAGAACGTCCGTTTACCTCCCCCAAGAAACAAGAATCCAATAGCTAAGCTTACCTGAAGATAATCTAAAGTTTCAAATTCTATAAAGAGAATTTCATTTTATACAGTTTCATTCTTACTCTTCCATAAAACCATATTATCTCAAATAAAAATAAAAAATAAAAAATAAAAAGTAAAAAGAACCATCCTAAATTTAGATCTTGAATCAGTAGTTGGATCTTACCTAATCAGAACTGAAGCCTTCAATCCTAGGAATACCAAGACCTTTACTTATGATCCACATCACGGTGCAACACTCAAATAACAAACTATTGTAGATGAGAAAACTCGACTCACAAGACTTATCCAAAAAGTAATCTCATTGTTTCATGGTACAATTATTCAACTTTCCAACCAATCTCCTATCTCTCAATATTGAAAACAAATCTCCAACCTTTCTGAAGTTGCAAATTAAGCATCATTGAATTAATACAAAGCTTCGCCTAAAATTTATCATCTTAGATAGCAGGTGTGAACTTGAACAAGTTGTCCCAAAGCCAAGAGTAGGGGCAGAAGAGTAAGAAATGATTGGCTGTCTCTTCCATTTTGCAAAGAACATGCCAGTTAAGATTAAGAAGGGTGGTATTCCTTTTTGAAGAACAAAATAGCCAATCTGTTGATACTCTACTATGTTCCCGTTGATTCAGCACTGAAGTGGACTCGACTCCTCAGCATAGCAGTTTACTGATTTTTTTTTTACAAGACAAAATTTCATTGACGATTATAAGAGAGGGGATAGATGAAGAGAAGTACTTGGACAATTTACTCTAGGAGATAGCAATGAAAATATTTGTTCTAAGAAAATGTCAAAATGTTGAGCTATGTCATTGAAGATGTGCATTTCGCTCAATCTATAGACCACAAGAAAGCTCTGACCAATTGCCGTGCTGAATGCTTTTTCAACGTCTAATCTGACTAAGGTGCCTCTTTTTTTCTTGATAAAAGAACTTGACTTTAATTAAGAATAAAATGAAAGAATACACAGGCATGCAAAAAAGAAAAAGTCCATGACAGGGAGTCACAATTCAAAAAGAGGCTCCAGCCAAGAGCAACAATACCAGGTGAGTAGTTACAAAAGAGCCTAGAAACAGAGGTCTAGAGAGAAACAGAGAATCTAATAAGAGTCCACACATTTGCTCTCACCTCTAAAGATTTTGTTGTTTCTATCTCCAAAGCCCCCACATGATAACATACACCCCAACCTGCCACAAAAACCGCTCTTTATCCAAAGAAAAAGAAAAAAGGTAGATGGAGGAAAAGCTCCTCAATTGACTCCCTACATCTCCCATGGCGGATAAAACTGAAGTCAAATACTTAAAAGAAACTGCTCCAAACTTTGCAAGCAAAATTACAGCTCCACATGATATGCTCCAGATCCTTAGTAGCCCTCCTATAGAGAATACAACACAACAGACCAGCCACTAAAGACCCTCTACCGAAAATTCAATCCAAGGTGTTGACTCTTCCATGCAATACTTGCCACATGAAGACCTTAACCTTCTTGAAGATTTTCACCTTCCAAACCTAGGATTTCCATCAGAAGATACCATTCGTTTGATGAGAAAGAAAAAGGGAGCTGAGAATAGGGTGGAACTCTGATTCATAGTAAGAATCTTCTATACCGGCTTCCATTCAAAGTAAGGTAAGAGGATTCGAGCACCACCTCAAATTGATAGGGGTAGGAATTCCTAGAAGAGTCTCAAAGGTCATTTTGTCATCAGTGGAGAAGCATGCGTGATACAGATACTCCTCTATGCGAATGTTCTGGCTTTCTTCACTGTCTTACTTTGGCCCCTCTCTCGATAAATCCAAACCGGCATTTCTTCATCCCTTTTTATATCAATAAAGAGCTACGAGCAAGGCAGCTCTGCATGTTGAAACTTCTTGGGGTTAGCAGTGAAAGTAAGAGCCCGGCTGCTGATCATACTACTCTCTTACTGGGGTAAACAAACGCTTTCTAACAGCCTATTGGACCTAGCAAGGAAAGAAAAAATAGAATCCCTCACTAAGGAAGGATTGGATAAGCACCAAAAGGAGCTACAAAAACTTTTTGGACACAAATTCCAAAGGCAAGAATTTCTCGTTCCGGGTCTAAAGAGAAACAAGTGGGAGAGGAGAGCAAACAGAAACAACTGACATTTCCCTATTGTTTAACATAGCACTTTATTGATTGATGTTTAAAGAAAATGTCAAAATTAAGCAAGTTTTTGTTTCGCTGAGAGACACATTCTAGTAGTTCTTTCAACTAATGCTTTGGAAAGAAAAGCTTTAGTAATAATGACTTGGGCTGGTTTATCTTAGCTATAAATATTTTAATTAGGTGTAATTATTAATGATTGTTTTATTTTTATTCTTATTCTTCTTTCTTTTATAGTGGCATTTTCCTTTATAAGAACTAAGAAGGCTACACGTTTTACTTATTTCATCATTGGAATATAAATATTTTATTCTATTCAAATTAACATATCAGAGCAGGGGCTCTTGTGTTCGATCCTCTATTGGGTTTTCTACAAATTTTCAAGCCCACACGTGAAGAGAAGTGTTATAGTAATGATATAGTTTTATATTTACCGTAACCCACTAGCTTAAGCGTTTGGGTTGATTGATGACTTAACTTGACCACTTGCATGATTAAATTAGTTTACACCCTTATCAGTAAAATTTTACATAACTGATCACAAGGATCTTTTATATTGAGGTCAAGATCCAAATTAACTTAGAAAACTTACTGCCATCTGAATGCCATAGTTAGCATGACCATCGGTAGAATTTCTACTGCGCAAGAACCTTAAGAGACGAAAGGTTTGTAAATTTCCAGAGCCAGCCATTACCTGTCCACAAAGTCATCCCCTGGGATTTAAATTCTACATTTATTTAGATAGGGGATTGGAAACGAAGAAAGATTCTGCATACCACAGACAAAGAAAGAGCAATTAAATGGACACACGTCTCCAAAGTGCCTCGATCAATGTAGCGAGACAGTCCCTTTGGGAAGGGATTTTCCTTTTCTATTGATATAGGCTTGATCTACAAAACAGGAAAAAATAAAAATGTCGAAAAGGAATTGAAGGCTTAGAGATGCAACAGTTAGTTCTGTGTCAGACCTCATTTAGAAAGTAGACAGCATAGTTATAAAGTAACTCCTGCGCATCTCCATTCTTTGTACCAGCAAACCTCAAACCTGTCCCGGAACTAACAATTATGAATTCCAAGTTTAAACGATGTAGAATGCTTTTGTCTCAGTAATTTTAAGTAAGAAGTCATATTCTAAAATTCTTGAATATGCATTGATCAAAACAAGCTAGAATGAGAAGCTCTGACATGGAAATTCAGCAACAATACAGAATAACATGAATAACATAAAACAAGCACATGAAAAGAAAATAAGGTATACATATGTTTGTAGTTACAGCATGTTCCATGCAATATACGATACTGCCCAGAGGTGCACTTCCGTGTGAATTATATTATAAGTCTCAGTTGCACATACACGTGAAAATTGTTAGTCATAATAAATCCATAAAAATGGCATCTTACCAAGAGAAATACATGCTCCAATTATTATGTTGACATATGCTTGAACAAATGCCTCGGCATCCAATTCATCAGTATCATTATCATCACCCTTGAGGCACTTGACAACATTCTTAACAATTTCTGGAATCTGAGATTCGACCCAATTTCTGGATGGATGAACCCTATAATAGTTCATGTCATCAAAATATGATCTTAATGATGGAAATAGGGCATCTGATTGGTGCAAATCTCAATAAAATTGTTACCTGCTCCACATTATAAGATTTCTAGCTATGACACGAATCATGATAAAGTCAGGTCTCACATATTGCAAGTCAAAATTTGTCTGAGGGATAGACAGCTTTGACATAATCGTAACAGACTCAGTCTGTCAGACAAACAAGCAAAGGAGAAAACAACTTTAATTCAACTTAAGAATACAAATGATTTTATTTTATTGTTTCAAATCAGCAAACTGAAGATGGTTTTGGATAGTTACTTTCAAGAACATTAGCGCAAGGGCAATTGTAGCTCCAGGAGCGGTGACGTCAACATTGACCACAGTTCCATCCACCATCTAAATGAGAGCAAGAAAAAAAAAATATAGCATATTGCTTGCGTAGTAATTACTCACATAAGTACTCTAGGATTATTTTAGAGAACAATGGGGGTAAGAATCAACCTGCGTGATCATACGGTTATGCTCCTCGGTAGAGAAAAGTGAAATTTCTGGCTAAAAAATAAGGCAGGGACCAATTCAGATAAACTATGAAATCAGTACCTTGCAAATTTTATAGTTTACGAGAAGTACAAATGACAAAATAAAAGATCAAGTGCATGAAACCGTACATTACAAACTTCTTTTCCACCAATGTAGTTGAATAACCGATCAACTATTGAATCTGTAAAACCAACTGAATCCTTGCCTCGACCTTCATTTCAGAGACAAAAATTAGTCCTTTCTATTTACAGCTTCAGTTGTCCAATTAACAATGAAAATTAATCATACCCAGTGCAACAAGACCCAAGGAAAAGCCTGCTGAAACAGCATAACCCTCCCGTTCAAGAACATTATCACCCCCACTTCGTCGGCCTATTTCTCCCTGTAACATAAATATTAAATAGGTAAAAGAATAATAATCAAATAGTACAGTAATATTTTATTTGTTTTCAATATATATAATTAAAAGAGAAAAAATTAAACTAGGTATAAGCCGCATGGCAACTAAGTCACCCAAACATGGAACTAAATTTTTTTTTCAATGAATGAAAATAACACTCTCATTAATGAAAGGAAACAATGTATTTTAAAAGAAATCCCAGAAAATACCAAAAGTATCTGCATTGTTTGTGGATGTGCTGATCCTTCATAAAGAAGTCCCAAGGACATTAGAGCTGCTGACTGGAAAAGAAAAGAGAATACATGGTCAAAATCTACTAATTTCTATGCACATGTTGTCAAGTAAAACAGATTCATAAACTTTAGACCATGGCATTGAAAGAGATACAATCACTAATCGTGGGTTAATATTTATAGATAATCACATGCGTACCTGCAAAAGTGTTGGCAACTCCAACTCTGAGTAGGAATATGGATGGCGCGAAGGTATGTGAACGTAAAGAGACTGACACAAATATGGTAATATGTCATACTCTGTCAAGTAGAACATATGGGTAGAAATAACAATACAACTGAAGAATATAGAAGAAGATTGACAATAAAAAGGCCAGACAAAAAGACTAAAGCAAAATCTGAATCATCAATTGAAACCGAGCATACACCTTAGATATTGAAGGTTGCATCGTGCCCCTGTAAGAGGCAGCCAAGCCAAGCATCAATCCCACTGTTGTGGCTTCATGTTGCTAAAAGAAAGGTGAACAAAACAAATTATAGCATTTTAGGAATAATCAAGCAGGTCAAAACACAACCATAATTTAAGTGCAATTATAGCATTAAACTTATCATACGCAGTGTACTCATTTTTTAAAAACAACGAAATGTAGTAATACATAAACAAGATACATATAAAAAGAAAGATCAAGGAAGAAATTATCCTTCAGAAGAAAATAAATCAGGAGAAGAAACAAGATAAAGCCGCAACAGTTGGAGTTTATACTACATGTTTCTAAATATTAAGCATCAAACCCAGGAGTCCTACTTTAGGAGGCCAAATCATACTCTAGAAGAAAGCATAATTATATACAAATTCATTGATGCCAAAAGTCCAGGGTGTTTGTTCTGTCAGTAAATCATGTACAAGCCGAATCTCTCAAATTTTCTTACATAGTTTCAAATAGTAAAGTTTTTTATAGGTGGGAAAGGAAAATTGTATCTCCATGGCAGATCATGAGCGACACCGGCTACCAAAATCCAAATTATACAAAATGAAATGTTGAGAATTTCGTTCCCATGTCTTCGTCCATGAACTCCATAGAATTCCAAATCAACAAAAGCTTCATTTTCCTCGAGACAAATCAATTGATCTAAGGGCGATTATGCCTACTTTAAGTTTAACAAAGAAAATGATGCTCAATTATATGAACTGAAAGGAAAGGTGAACTGTAAGAGAGCAAATGAAAGGTGATGTGTACAAGGCAGGATTATTTGACTAGTTTGATGTTAGTATTTCTTCAAATAATTTGGCAAGTAGCGGATAATTATCAGGATTATGAATGGAAATGTGTTAATGACCATGCTAGATCCGAGCAGGTTTTTTTTTTTCCTTTTTCAAATAAGAAAAATCTTATCACTGTGAGGAAAGAGAGTACAGCTGTTTTTTTTTATAGGAAACAATTTTAAGCCCATCCATAGAGATTACAAACTTCTCCGGCTGGATAAAAGTGAATATAAGTAATAACTGCTAAAAGAAAGATTATTTTTACACCAATAGAGAGTCAAAAAAAGAGGAGTCGAGCACTTCTTCTGGAGACCTTTCCTTGCTTTGAAAGATTCTAATGTTCCTTTCATTTCAAATCATCCATATTGTAACTCGATTGAAATGAAGTCATATTGCGTTCAGTGATGTTTGAAAGGGTGATCAGAAAGCAACAAAGTTCATCCACACTAGAACATCTGTTTCTCTCCTTATAGCCATGGCTGCTTGTGGCTGAGCTTTTTATTTAGAAACTTAACTTTCAAATTTTTTTATGCTTGAAAAGTTGGGTGTCAATGTCCTTTATCTTTATTGATGCACTTCCGCGACCTTAATATTTATCCACCCAAATTATTTAGGCCCTGTTTGTACCATTTTATTGTTGGTTTTCTGTTTTTGAAAAGTACACTTATTTTACAACCATAATTTTTTGGTAAGTTTCTCACCTTCTCCAAAACACATACTCATTTGTGATCTAATCTAAATTTCAAAAATCAAGTTTTTAGAAACTACTTTTTCTAGTTTTCAAATTTCGACATGCTTTTCTTAAAACATTTTTAAAAAGTAAGTGATAAAGTAAGAAAACTATATTGATAGATTCAAATCTAAATTTTTAGGCATCAGAGTTCATTCCCAAAAAAATATGATTGCAAGGTGGGTTCTTGGTCAACATCTTATCTGGGGTTACCCCTTTATGGCAAGCCAACAGGCCAAAGTATGTCTCCTTTTGGCAACCTATTTTGGATAAGATTACCAAGAAATTACAATCCTGGCAGCTTAATTTTCTCTCTAAAGTTGGTAGATTAACACTCCTCAATGCCACTTTATCCAACTTACCCACTTATTTCTTGTCCCTTTTGCATGTTCTGAACACTATGGCTGAAAAGATTGAGGCCACATCGTAATTTTTTATGGTCGGGCAACAGAGGCAGCAACACTAGTCATATTCTCAAATGGAATATTTTAAAATAGCCACTAACGAGGGTGGTCTGTGCATTGTTGACATCACATGCGGAATAGAGCTCATCTTGCAAAATGAATTTGAGGTTACGGAATCAAAAAGGATTCTATATGGAGGAAGGTCGTCAAAGCCAAGTTTGGCTCCCATTGTTTTGATTTAAGGCCTGCAGAAAACCAGAGTATCCTCCAGGAACCCATGGAAATACATTTTAAATCATAAATACTTCATTCTCAATAAAATACATTCCAAGCTTGAGAAGGGTGATTCAATTGCCTTTTTGGTCTAATGTTTGGTTTGGT
The DNA here is from genome assembly GCF_027475165.1 of Benincasa hispida. NCBI lineage: Eukaryota > Viridiplantae > Streptophyta > Magnoliopsida > Cucurbitales > Cucurbitaceae > Benincasa > Benincasa hispida. The sequence continues at coordinate 31,311,852 of NC_143484.1, read as the reverse complement.
GACAGCCCTCTTCGGCGGATTTTCCCAAAGCTATATTTGGAAGTGGTGTTCATAAGCTTGATTTTCAAAAACAAGAAACCAAAAACAAAATGGTTATCAAACGAGACTTAGGTGTAAATTTGTAGGGAAAATGTCAAAATTCCGTGGACCAACATGAATTTCTTGCGTTCTTATGGAAACTTGGTTGAGGAGTTCAAGAGATTTTGAGTGGAAAGATTACACGTACATAATCTAATATATGATCTACTTTTTACTGCCTCCCAACGATACTCTTTCTATAGGAAACTTTGTAACTATTCTCCTAGCTAGAGGTCTCGCAACCTCCTGACAAGGCGTTAGGAAGGATGTCTTTCCTTGTTTTTCTTTCAATGGAAGTTTTTTTTTCCCCTTCTTAAATGAACAAATGGCAACACAGCAATTGGCATAACCATATAAGTAGTAGAAGGTGGGAATCTGAAGGGTGGAGTTCGGGTGCACACATGATCAATCAATTCAAGATGATGATTGGTTTGACTAATACATTAGTAGGAATTTAAATTATACAAACCACAGGACATGTCAATCAGAAGTTGTTTCTAGTTAAAAATAAAAATAAAAATAAAAACCACAAGATGCCTTACCGGTGCATAGTATTGGTATATATCAGTAATTGTTAAAACACACAGATAACCATGTAATCCTAGAGCAAGAAGAAGTCCAGCATGAACAGCATTGGGCTCCTCAGGTCTATTATAAATAATCCACGTCCTCGACATCTTACCCTGGAAATAATAATGTTGAAGAATTGTTGGAGTCTATGATATACTATTAGCATATAACAAAGACTTGATCAAGAAACTTCAAATTCTTTTCATAAGAAATATTTGCATTAACATGGAAATTTACAAAAAAGAGGCTAAGGGCATAAGTTCTTCCCAAGCTCAAGACATGGAGAAAAGGCTGAGGCCATAAGTTCTGCCCAAGCTCAAGATATGGAGCTCACATAGAAATTCTCCAATAAGCTGAAATCAGATATACAGATATACTATAAAAAAAATTTGGTAGAGATTTGAAGTGATACCTCATAAGGGTCCTTTTCTTGCTAGGAAAAGAAAAAGAAAAAAGAAAAACTAAAGAAAGAAACTGAGTTCTACACTATAACCAGAAAAATAGCAAGAGGGTTAAAGAAAAGAGTAAGGAAAAGAGTTTGTACAGTCTTTTAAAGTGGTTCAGCTTAGAGCCCCGTCCACTGTTACAATCAGCCAGTCAAGAAATAATTCCAAGCTCTTTGGAGGAGGAAAAAAAAAATCCAAAGCTATCTTCAATGAGGGCATGGGAAGCAATAGAATATGATGTCATGATCAGGGTTCGAAATATCGATATCGATGGAAATTTCAAGAAATTTTATGGAAATTGATCGAAACCGTTATAATTAATTAATGAAACTTTGATTGTGACTCAATTAGACTATAAATGAACATTTTTTAATCAGTATTTTAATAAAGTAAGGTAACATTTAGGTGTATGTTAGAAAATATGTGTAAGTGTCAATGCGAGAACAGAAATTTAAAAAAGAAACGAGAAAATAATTACAAAATAATATCAAATATTGGTAATTAATTACAAAATTAAAGGACATGAGATATTTTGGTGTGCAAACCAAAGGAGTTCTATGAAATCAATTGAATATGTATTCAAATGGATGGTCCAGCCCTTATTTATAGGTAAGAGTTACAACTTATTCTAACCAACTAATCTTGACTGGTTATAAACAAGTAACAGGTTAATAACAACTAGACTTTTTATTTTTATTTTTTTAACTTTGAACAATTATTTTCATTGAAAAAAAAAATGAAAGAATACAAAGGCAAAAAAACATTGCCCACCAAAAACACCCTCCACTAAAGGAAAGGGATCCAACTAAGTAAAATGTTGCCTATGGAATAGTTATAAAAAAAACTTCGAAACCTAAGCCTAGGGACACATGAAATCTCACCAAAGACCACACTTCACCAAGGTCCTTGTCCCTACCTCTAAACACTCTATCATTCCTCTCCCCCCAAATATTCCAAACAATAGCACACCCCAGCCAGCCATAAAAAACGGCTTCTCTCTAAAAGGCGGATGGAGAAGGAACTTCTCGATCATCGCACGAAAGTCTCTCCGCCCAGCAAAGCAAACATTGAACTCCAGCAAGAAAAGCCTCCACAAAGTCCTCACATACTGGCAGTTCCAAAGGAGATGATCCAGGTCTTCCTCCATCATCCGACAAAGGATACAGCAAAAAGGCCCCAGAAGCAAAGTTCTTTCTCCTAACAAGTCTGTCAAAAGTGTTCACACGACCAAGTAAGACTTGTCAGATAAAAAACCTAACTTTCTTGGAAATCTTAATCCTCCAAATCACATTTAACATAGACACCCAATGGGAGAGGGATCCAGTAATAAGTGGAAGAAGGATTTACAAGAAAACCCTTTGCAAGGATTCAGATTCCAGATGTATATCCCTTCTCCCCTCCCTAAAAGTACTCGCCTCCAAAATAATGAAAGAAGAGAGGCAACCTCTGTCGTTTCCCTATCAGTCAAATAATGACGGAACCCGAATGAAAAAGACACGGAGCTCTCAGTCCAGATTAGGAAATCAGAGATTGGGTGATATTTTAAGGAAGATAAGTGATAAAGATGTAGGAAGACAGAAGAAAGAGCACTATCCCCCACCCACTGATCCTCCAAAAATACGTATTCTTGCCATCCCCCACAACACACCGAACAAAGTTAAAAAAAAAAAAAAAAAAAAAAAGGGAACTCAAACGAAATGTCTTTTCACGAGTTCTGATGTGTGTCTTTAACCCCTTTCGCCACCCATTTAAAAGGATGGTTGCCATGCTTACTCGCAATGATCCTACGCCACAAAGCCTCGGGTTCAAGGGTGAAATGCCAAGCCACTTAGCCAACAAAGCTTTGTTGCGAATCCTTTAAGTTACCAATCTCCAACCCCCCCGATTCATAGGCCTCCCAACCATCTCCCAACTGACAAGGTGAGAGCCTTTTCCTTTATCCACCCCATCCCAAAGGAAATCCCTCATGAATTTTTCAAGATTCTTACAAACCAAACTAGGGACTCTAAAGAGGGAAATACACAGGAATACCACTTAAAACCGATCTTATCAACGTTAACCTCCCAGCTTTGGAGAAGAAACTTTTCTTCCACTTCGCCAGCCTCCTTCGAATCTTCTCAGAAATGGGATCCCTAGTCCTCCGATTACCTCCCAAGGGGAGACTAGTGTTTTTAAATGCCCAAGGCACCTTAAGGCGCAATGGCCCTCTGGAGCCTAGGCGCAAGACGCACAAAAAAGCGCGAGTTTTTTTTTTGTGAAGCGCACTATATATAAAAATATTACATTAAAAAGAGAGAGTATAATTGAAGTGGAAATATGGAAAAAAGGGACCCAAAACACAAGAAATTTTACATTTAGGTTTGGTAAACTTGATCCTTTTAGTTAATAAAGAAGGAAAATCCTTAATTATTACTATTTTTTAAAAATAATTGAAAAGCCCCAAGGCGCAGGGCTTTGATCTTGGGGCTTCACAAAAGGCGTGCGCCTAAGGCATTCCTTATTTTGTGAGCCTCGCTTTTCCAAGGCAAGGCGCCAGACCTGTGCTTTGGGCCTAGGTGCGCGCCCGAGAGGGCTTTTTAAAACATTGGGGAGACCAAGGTAGGAAGAAGGGAAAGAACCTACCTCACATCCAAACTCCACCGCTGAACTCTCAATCTTGGCCTGGTTGCTATTAATTTCCAAAATTTGGCACTTACTTCTACTAATTTTAAGGTCAGACATAACTTCAAAAAAGTTCACCATGTGATTAAGAATGAAAAAAGAATCCTTATTTCCGGAACAAAACAAGATCATATCATCCACAAACTGGAGATGCAATAGGGCCACCTCGTCCGAACCAACCTTAACGGGCTCAATGATATTTCCTTCCACCCCTTTAGAAATGAGCCAATTTAAAACATTCACAACCAATGAGAACAGGAAAGGGGACAAAGGATCCTCTTGCCTTAAACCTCAAGAAGCTTGGATCGACCCTTTTGGAGTACCATTGACTAAGATGGAATACTGCACATTCCTGATGCATCCCTACATCCACATTCTCCATCTAAACCCAAATCCCTTCTTCATCATAACCTTATCCAGGAAACCCTAATCAACATGATCGTAGGCCTTTTCAAAGTCCAATTTGAGAATAACACCTTCCTTCTTCATACGAGCATCCTCAATGGCCCCATTGGCTATAAGAGCCTGATCCAAGATCTGTCTTCCAGCCAGGAAAGCTCCCTGAGCCTCTGAAATGGTCAGACTTAAAATCCCAAGTACAAGTGATAAATCAAATTTGCATACAAAATAATTGTAAATTGTTTATTATAAAATAAAGTGGATAAAAAAATGAAAAATCGTAGCATTAAATACATAACAAAACATAATAAGGATATAAAAATCATCAAATTAAACATAAGAGGGATACAAAAAGCATAACATTAAACAAACACAACATAATGGAAAAGAAAGAAGAAAAATAAAACTTTACAAGTAGATAGAGTTCGAGAGAAAATGAGATGAATATTAGAGAACCCACATCAATTCAAGTTTGAGGTGAAATGATGTAAAAAATTTATGGAAAAGATTTGAATGAAGTTAAAAATAAATATGTTATTTTCTCAATTTTGATTCCTTGGAAATGAAAGCTTTGAATGGTAAAAGAACTACAAAACTCACATCAATTCATTTTTTGGTGAAATGAAGTGAAAATTCAATAGAAAAAGTTCGAATGAAGTTAAAAATAAATATATGTTATTTTTCTCGATTTTGATATATTGAAAATGAAAGTTTTGGATGGTAAAAGAAATAAAACTCGCATCAATTCAATTTTGAGGTAAAATGATGTAAAAATTCAACGAAAAAAGAAAAGAAAATAAAAATACTTATGGTAAAAGAGAAAAAACTTCCATTGAGCTAGCATGGCTAATTTAGGGGGGGGGGGGTGTCATCTAGAAGTTTTGATGGAAATATCGAAATTTTGAGGGGGGAAATTCACCAAAATTTCGAGCATATCAAAATCTCAAAATTTCGACCGAAATTTTCCACTATGGTCATTACTTTGTTCCCTCTTCTTTGTTCTCAGACAATTGTTCTATTTCAAAATTATTGAAATAGGAAAAGAAGATGACACAAGGAGTTTACGTGGAAAACCCTAATTCAGGGAAGAAAAACCACGGTAGAAAAGAACTTATTATTTTTATGTCATTTTTACAATAGACCCAACCTAAGATATAAATAGAATAATGTGAAGCCCTAATTTAGCAAATATAGTAAAAAGACAAAAATGCCCTTAGGACTAATTTAACGTATTTCAACACTCCCCCTCAAGTTGGGGCATAGATATCGGCAAGACCCAACTTGCTAATACAAGCTTCAAACGTCTGTCTCGATAACCCTTTCGTAAAAACATCGGCAATCTGTTGGACTGAAGGTACATAGGGAATACAAATAGCTCCGCAGTCTAACTTTTCTTTAATAAAGTGCCTGTCAATTTCCACATGTTTGGTTCTATCATGTTGCACGAGATTATTCGCAATACTGATGGCAGCCTTATTATCACAATACAGCTTCATAGGCCCTGGACTACTCTCGTGAAGATCAGATAAAACTTTCTACAACCAGATTTCTTCACACACTCTCAGATTCATAGCTCTATACTCTGCCTCAGCACTACTTTTGGCCACTACACCCTGTTTTTTACTCCGCCAAGTTACCAAATTTCCCCATACAAAGGTACAGTACCCTGAGGTTGACCTTCTATCAGTCACAGATCCGGCCCAATCTGAGTCAGTATATGCCTCGATGCTTCGTGTGTCATGTTTCCTGAATACCAAGCCCTTCCCAGGGGTGGACTTTAAATATCTCAAAATTCGAGTCACAGCTTCCATGTGCTCCTCATATGGACTCTGCATGAACTGACTTACTACACTCACAGCATAGGAGATGTCGAGTCTAGTATGAGACAAGTAAATCAGTTTTCCTACTAGGCATTGATACCTCTCCTTATTCACAGGAACTCCTTCCGAAACACTTTTCAGTTTGCTATTGACCTCAATAAGAGTGTCAATAGGTTTGCATCCGGTCATTCCTATTTCCTTTAACAAGTCCAGAGTGTACTTCCGCTGAGAAACAGATATTCCTGCTTTTGATCTTGCCACTTCCATCCCTAGAAAATACCTTAAACTACCAAGATCCTTAATTTCAAATTCACTTGCCATCCTTTGTTTTAGCTTAGCAATTTCTGCCGTATCATCCCCTGATAGGATGATGTCATCAACATACACTACCAACACAGCAATCTTTCCTAAGGGTGATTTTTTGGTAAACAAGGTATGATCAGAATGCCCCTGAACAAACCCTTGGGACTTAACAAACACGGTGAACCTGTCAAACCAGGCCCTAGGAGACTGCTTCAACCCATATAAAGACTTCCTGAGTTTGCAAACATGATTCCCAAACTTAGCTTCAAAACCTGGAGGTGGACTCATATAAACTTCCTCTTCCAACTCACCATTTAGGAATGCGCTCTTTACATCTAGTTGATATAGGGGCCAATCTTTATTCACGGCGACAGACAGAAGAACACGAATCGTGTTTAACTTAGCCACTGGGGAAAAAGTTTCTGAATAATCAATCCCATACATCTGAGTGAATCCTTTAGCAACTAACCTGGCTTTATACCTCTCAAGTATTCCGTCAGACTTATACTTCACTGTGAACACCCATTTGCAACCAACTGTTTTGTGACCTCTAGGGAGAGCTACTAACTCCCAAGTCTTATTTGCCTCAAGAGCTCTCATTTCCTCCATTACTGCTGCTTTCCACTCAGGAACTTCCATGGCCGCATGTACACTGGTAGGTATTGTTAGAGCATCTAGCTGAGTAGTAAAAGCCTTAAAAACAGGAGATAAGTTACTATAGGTCAGAAAGCTATGCAAAGGGTATTTTGTACATGACCTGGTTCCCTTTCTCAGAGCAATTGGCATATCCAGAGTGGTATCATAGTTGTCAGTTTTCGTCTGTCCCTCTTCAGTATCAGACTTTTGAGACAATTCTGCATCCTCTTGAGGATCTTTCAGCATCTCATCCCTTCCTGAAGTTTCAACCTTCTCTGAGCTCATTTCGTCATTTTCTATGTTCCCAGACTTTTTTTCAAGACTCTCCTTTGAAACAACGGGATCTTGAACTTGTGCTGGTTCCGACGCTTGGACACTTTCCGATGGAACACCAGAGGTTTCCTGAATTTCCTTTCTGAGATTCCTCCTATAATATGTTATCCAGGGCACTTGTTTAGTAGGAAGAACCGACACAGGAACAACAGGAGCAGAATTAGGTTCAAGACTAGGTAGACTAGGTCCAGGAATATTGGGACTAAGCTCAGGTTCAGGAATATTCGGACTAGGCTCAAGGTTGAGGCTAATGGGTATGGAGTACGTGGAATTGTTAATCTCTTCATTCGTGGTCTCCCCCTGAAGATGACTAACGGGAAAGAACGATTTGTCTTCAAGGAACGTGACATCCATAGTGATAAAATATTTTCTGGAAGATGGATGAAAGCATTTATAGCCTCGCTGATGAAGGGGATACCTGACAAACACACATGTTTTAGCTCGTGGAGCAAACTTAGTCCGGTGTGGACCATGAGTATGAACAAAGGCTGTACACCCAAACACACGAAGAGGAACCTCAGGAATAAGACGGGTAGACTGATAGGACTCTTTGAAGCACTCAAGAGGGGTTTGAAACTTTAGAACTCGTGAAGGCATTCTATTAATTAGATGAGCTGCGGTAAGAACCGCATCTCCCCACAGGTACAAAGGAAGAGACGCTGGAATTATCAAGGAACGAACAACTTCAATGAGATGGCGATTTTTCCGTTCAGCTACCCCATTTTGTTGTGGAGTATATGCACACGAGTTTTGATGGATGATCCCTTTTGACACTAGGAATTCCTGGAAGGTGTGGTTGACAAACTCACGACCATTGTCACTTCGAAGGATGGCAATCTTTGTGTTAAACTGTGTTAATACAGTGGTATAGAACTGTTTGAAGGTAGATAAAACCTCGGACTTATCAGCAAGGAGATATACCCATGTAAGTCGGGTATGGTCATCAATGAAAGTTACAAACCACCGTTTACCAGACAGGGTAGCGATGCTCGAGGAACCCCAAACATCACTGTGGACCAGGTGGAAAGGCTGGGTAGGCTTATAGGGCTGAGAAACAAATGACACGCGAGGTTGTTTAGCACGTATACAGACATCACAAGATAATGAAGAAACATTCATATTATGGAATAAATGAGGAAACAAATATCGCATATATTGAAAACTAGGATGTCCAAGACGAAAATGCCACAATAAATAATTTGTTTCAGATATAGTAAACGAAGATAAAAGACTAGTCCTAAACAAGCTTCTGGAGGAAGCATCTGTAGAAAGGAAATATAGGCCTTTGTCATATCGGGCAGTGCCAATCGTCCTCCCCGAGCTCAAGTCCTGAAACAAAGCAGTATCTGGTGAGAAGACAACTCTACAGTTCAAATCTTTTGTTATTTTGCTTATTGATAATAAGTTGTAAGAAATTTTGGGCACATGTAAGACATTTTGCAGAGTTAATCCCTGAAATGGTGACAGTCTGCCTTTTCCAGCAACAGGAGCGAAGGACCCATCCGCAATTCGAATCATCTCATTTCCAGCACTTGGATAGTATGAGAGAAACCGGTCGGATGAGCCAGTCAAGTGATCGGTTGCTCCTGAATCTAGAATCCATAACTCATTCCCTTCAGCAAGGAAACTAAAGGATTGAGGGTTACCTGATTGAGCAACTGTTCCGATTCCTACGGTACCTGAATCACCAGGATTAGTCACTGGAGGCTGTGTCTGAGGTTGTGCAGCCCCCTCAACTGATTCACCCACTAGAGCACGCCCAGATTTCGACTTGTCATTCGGAGGGCGACGTTTACCATTTGGAGGGTGACCATGCAATTTCCAGCACTGATCCTTCGTGTGCCACTGTTTTTTACAATGCTCACAAACTGGGGGTTTTTTACTATTCTGCTTGTCACCATCAGCTCCAGCGGACTTCACCCCGAAGGCAGCTGACTCTACAGTGGTAACACCTGGCCCGTTCATTGCACTCGATCTATCTTCTTCCAATCTAACTTCTGAACATACCTCCATGAGAGACGGAATTGGTTTCTGCCCTAGTATTCTACTGCGAACTGTATCAAATTTGGGGTGCAGCCCGGCAAGAAAATCATACACACGCTCAACTTCTTCTATCTTGGAGTATTGAATTCCATCTTGTGGGCAGGTCCAGATGATCTCCCGACATAGATCCATTTCTTGCCATAACAATGACATCTTGCTGAAGTATGACGTTACATCCATGCTCCCTTGTTTGCATTCGTGAACCTGTTTACGTAGAGTATACAGGTGGGATGCGTTCTGACACCTCGAATATAACCTTTGGACTGCATCCCAAATATCTCGGGCAGTGGCTGAATAGAGTAAGGGTTTCCCGATTTGTGGTTCCATACTACTGATTAACATTGAGCGGAGCAAAGAATCCTCTGCCTTCCAGACACGCTCTTGAGGATCCCCAGGATTCGGTCGTGGTATCTCTCCAGTTAAATATCCAAACTTATGGCGTCCCTCAAGAACCATTTTAATGGTTTGGGACCCAGAGAAGTAATTTTGCCCATTCAACTTCTCTCCCGTGATCATTCCTGCAGAATTTCCAATTGTTCCAGATAAAAGATTAGAAGTTGGAGGAGTAGGAAACATTGACACCGGATTTTCTGAATACATCGGGGAAGAATCATGGCCATTCAATCTGGCTCCCAGGGCGACCATCTGTTGCTGAAGACTAACTAATTGTTGTTGGAGTTCCCCATGAGATTCAGATCTAGGATTTTCTTCAATGGACTCACCCATTCGAAACTGGGTCTGAACTGGATATACATGAGGAAGAGGCTGTCCACCATGATACTGTGAAGAAGCTACTGCCAGAAGTCCACCAGCGGCAAAGTTCGGCAACCCGTGACCGGCGCTGCTCCCAGACAACTGTGATGGTGGGTAACGGACAAACGGCTCGGCGATCTACTGCGAAGCTGAAGAAATCGCGCCGATCTGACCCGACCCGGCAGCTGGAGCAAACCCATGACCGTCTGGTGTAGATCCGATTCTGTGCGACGCCGAGATACCTACCGGCTGTAGATCGATCGCGTACGCCAGCTGGAGAACGTGCGAGGCTGAGACGGTTGTGTGCGAAGTTGAGGGTCCGATCGGTTGTGACCCGTTCGCGTGCGTCGGTTGGAGCGAAGTCAAGAGTCCGATCGGTTGTGACCCGTTCGCGTGCGCCGGCTAGAAAGCGTGACCTTCCACCACCACCTGTTGTTCAGCTGGAATGGTCCGATCGATGGTCTTCAGTTGGAACGGTTGAGACTGGAAGCTAATCGGCGCGCCAGCTGGAGCAATCCCACCACCTGCTGTTCGGCTGAGCCACCTGGGATGATGGTTCGGAGATAGCGGTCAACCGCTGCTTGAATCACAGCCTCATTAGTCAGCGTACCTTCACCTATCAAGTTTAATGACTGAGTTTCTTCTACCGGGGCTAGGGTTTCATCACCTTGCTCTGATACCATATTGAAATAGGAAAAGAAGATGACACAAGGAGTTTACGTGGAAAACCCTAATTCAGGGAAGAAAAACCACGGTAGAAAAGAACTTATTATTTTTATGTCATTTTTACAATAGACCCAACCTCAGATATAAATAGAATAATGTGAAACCCTAATTTAGCAAATATAGTAAAAAGACAAAAATGCCCTTAGGACTAATTTAACGTATTTCAACAAATATATATATATATATATATATATATATATATATAGGAACTAAGCGAATGTCCCCACTAATGCAACACACCACAAGTTTAAGAGAAATAATATGAATCTCAATAAATGGAGAGGTCGGAACCCTATTTGTACACAAAGAAGTGACCGGCTAAACCAGTAATTTGGTTTAATGACCTAGGCAGCCGGTTACAATCTTAAAACTAATCTATACAACCAATATTTACAAATAAGATTCCAGCAGCAATATTACTACAACAGAGACCTAATATACTACATCAGTTCTACCCGACCCAAAATCAAACTCGCTACAAGTTTGACTGAGATAATTGAAATTGGTCTCGAGTGTGATAAGGAAATATGTCAGATACGTTGAAAGTATTGCTAATCTTCATATTGGGAGGTAGATCGATCTTGTAGGCATTTTGTCCAAGTCATTCTAGGATAGGAAATGGGTTGATCTTCTTGTTTGTTAACTTGGAATGATAACCTGTAGGAAGTCTGCTTTTCTTCAAGTGAACCATCACTAGGTCTCCAATCTGGAATTCAATAGCTCGTTTGTGTTCATCGACCTTGGATTTGTATGTTGAGTCGCTTGTTTCAAGGTGTTGTTGAACTTCATCATGAATTGCTTTAATCCGATCATCCATTATGCTCACCTCAGCATTGTTGAACGGTTGACTATGTTGTTGAATGCAAATTCGGCATAGGTTAAGGAAATGTCCCATTGACGTGGTTTGTCCTTGCTTAAGGATCTTAGAAGACTACCAAGAGTCCTATTTGTAACCTTTGTTTGGCCATCAGTTTGCGGATGGCTTGTTGTGCTAAATAGGAGGTCAATTTTTTTCAAAAGATATTGCCAAAAATGACTCATGAACTTAACATCTCTATCGGATACTATACTTTTAGGTATTCCATGAAGTCGAACAATTTCCCTGAAAAAAGATTTGCAACAATAGACGCATCACTAGTCTTTTTGCAAGCCAAAAAATATGCCATTTTGCTAAAGCGGTCTACTAGCGGTCTACTACTAAGACCGAATCATAACCTCGTTGGGTCCTCAGCAAACCAAGGACAAAGTCTATAAAGAGATCTTCCTAAATATTATTGGGTATAGGTAATGGGGCATATAGTCCTTGGTTAGAACTTGATCCTTTCGACGATTGACAAATGTAACATCTTTTGACAAAATTAGCTACATCTTTTTTGAGTTGGGGCCAAAAAATTTTTGAAGATAAGAGTGCCCATGTTTTATCTTGGCCAAAATGACCTGCAAGGCCTCCTTCATGTGCTTCCTTCCATAAAGATTCATGAAAGGAGGTTTGAGGAACGCATAGTGTCATTTTTTAATAAGAACCCATCAAAAATATGGAAATCTTTAGCTGGAATATGATTTAAACATGCTTGCCAAATGTTTTGAAAATCCGAGTCATTTGCATAAAGTTCAGGTAAACGGTCAAAAGCTAGGATTTCTCCTTGAAGTAGAGTTAGGAGCGTACCTTTTCTACTTAAAGCGTCTGTCACTTTATTGATCTTACCTAGTGTGTGTTTTATGACAAAATCAAAACGTTGGAAGAATTGAATCCACCAAGCATGCATTCGGCTCACCCCTTTTTGAGAATGTAAAAACTTCAAAGAAAAATGGTCGGTTAGTAGTACAAATTCTCTACCCAAAAGATAGTGTTCCCATTGTTTTAGGGACCGAACAAGAGAATAAAGTTCCTGCTTATAAGTAGACCACTTTTGTCTAGAAGGGCTTAATTTTTCACTGAAGTATTCTATGGGATGTTTGTCTTGGCTTAAAATAGCAGCTATCCCAATCCCCGATGCATCTACTGGGACTTCAAAAGGTTTATTAAAGTTTGGAAATCCTAAAACTGGTGTGGAACTAAGAACTTCTTTTAATGTAGAAAAATATGTTTGATCATCAGTCCAAGTAAAAGGCTTATTAGTTTTTTGAAAGGGTACTGAAATTTTTTATGATGCTAATCCTAGGAAGCTTTGGATTTCTTTGACTGATATAGGTTCTGGCCAATCAACAATAGCTTGGGTTTTCCTAAGATCTACTTGAATACCATGTGAACTTATGAAGAAGCCTAGGAAGTACAATTCAGTTTGAAGAAAAGAGCATTTCTTTAGGTTGATATATAAGACATGTTCCTTTAAAACAGTAAAACAGAATGTAGGTGTTCTAAATGTGCCTCATAATTAGGAATATAAATTAGGATGTTATCAAAGTAAATGACAAAAAATTTAATCAAAAAAGGTAACGAAATTTGATTCATAAGTCCCATAAACATGCTAGGTGCGTTGGAAAGACCAAAAGGCATAACTAGTCATTCAAAAAGGCCTTCATTGGTCTTAAAAGCTGTTTTCCACTCATCTCCTGCCTAAATTTGTATTTGATGGTATCCACTCCTAAAGATCTATCTTAGAAAAAAGTGTAGCTCCTCCTAGTTGATCCAATAGATTGAATAAACGGAATCTATATTTGATTGTGATTTTATTAATGGCCCGACTATCAACACATAGTCTCCAAGATTCATCTTTTTTTGGTGCTAAAAAGGCGGGGACGACACATGGACTAAGGCTTGGTTGTATGTGGCCTTGAGAGTTTGGATTTGTTCATTTAAGGTTGCATACTCCTTTGGGCTCATTCTATAGTGGGTAGATTTGGTAATGAACTTCCAAGAATAAGATCTATGTGATGTTGTATATTGCAAAGGGGAGAGAGGGGTTTAGGCTCTTCTATCATAGTAGGAAAGTCTTTTAAAAGCTTAGAAATACGAGGATCTAGAGTGGCAGGGTTGGGGGTATCAAAAGCATCCTGTTTAACTATGAAAGCTACAGGATGGTTATCATTCTTTTGTATGAAATCTTTACCATTCATCAGGAAAAAGAGTTGTTTTTTGAGATTAGAAGATACCTTTCTGTTGTTTCATTCTTACTGAGAGGGAGGAGGACCACTTTCTTGCCCATCCACGTAAATTCGTAGGTGTTATCATGGCCATTGTGAAGGGTGTTGTTGTCATACTGCCTTGGTCCGTCCAAAAGTAAGTGACAGGCATCTATTTCTAAAACGTCACAAGTGATTTGATCTTGGTAAATGTTACCTATTGAAAGAGGGATGTGCAAATTTCTTGAACTATTGTCTTCCCCCTTTTTCTAATCCAATTGACTTTAAAAGGATTTGGGTGAACCTTAGCCTTTAGATTGAGGGCGGCAATCAACTTTCTTGACACTATGTTTTCACTGCTCCCACTGTCAACAATTACTTGGCACAATTGATGGTGCAACGAGTGTGGAAGAAAGAGTGGCATTGGGGGAGGCTTTCAGATTTAGGTGTGAGGAAAACGTGTTGAAGAACATAAAATAATTGTTCTCCATTGTCGGGTCAATGTAAGCAGGTTCAATGTCGTTGTCATCTGCACAATCATCCCCTACAAAATCATGTTCTTGAATGGCTAAAGTCCTTCGTTGAGTACACTCATTGGAGAGATGGCCTTGTTGCCCACATCGGAAGCACTTTCCCAGTGTTGGCCGATTGTAAGGATTCGCGTTCTTATTGTTTGAGGTGGTCTCGACATGCTTAGGCTTCGATTGCTTGGAAGTTGTGTCATCTTTCTTGACTTGTTGACTCAAAGAAGAAGCTTGATCAGCTGTTTTAGATTGCTTTGTTGTAGTTCTACAAAAGGAGGATTGTTGTCGCTTCCAATTTTGTCTTCTTTGTTATGTTTTTTGGTGTTTTGCATCCTGACTTTCCTCAATGGTGGTGGCTAAGGTAATGGCATCAGCCAAATAGCCCACTAGATGTAACTTGAGAACTTTAACATCTTCTTATAAGCCAAGGATGAATCTTGAGATGAGTTTTCTTGATTATAAGCCCAATGCATATCTATTCTTGATTACATTTTCAGTGTAATCAAGAATAGATATGTCCCCTTGCCTATAAAGTTGGTATTGGTTGTACAAGAGTTGTCGATAATTGAGGGGGAGGAATCTTTTCTTCATTAGTCTTAGAAGCTTGGGTCAAGACTTGATTGGTGGCTTGCCATAATACCTTCGGTTGGTTTGGAGTTGATCCCATCAAGCTTAAGCTCCTCTTTGAAACTTAAATGCAACCAATTTTACCTTTTTATCTTCAGGGGTATTGGCGTATTCGAAAAAATTTCAACCTTCTTGATCCAATCTAAGAAAGCTTCTACATCCATTTTGCCATCAAAGCTAGGAAGATCCACCTTCATCCTGTAATCTTAATGTTCGTGAAGGTATTATGGTCTGCCTTGATGAAATCCTCTCCTTTCTTGAATTGGTAAGTAGCAGTTTTCATCCTCATCCGAGGAGTCTGAGTCTTGCATCATGTATCCTGTGATTTGAGCATCTGGGGCCCACAATCTTGGTTGCCAATTACACCTTCTTGAAGGGGAATTATGTGTGTCGGCCCAGATTTGTTCACCCGAATTAGTTCTTCCTTGGTTCTTGAAAGGTTCTTGGACTCTTTCTGTGCTCTTTCTTGAAGATTTTCATTGATTTGCAAGGCATTCTTGTTTTTCCGATTTCCTTGAGCTTGCTGTCCTTGAACTTCCACTGGGTTTTGAATGTCCCATCATTGCAGAATTTGGGTAACTCGAGGGTCATTCATCTCATTCTTCGTGTCCACAATGGCCGATTCTACCGAGGCCATTCTATTCTCCAAGGCTTTGGCTGATGAGGAAGCTTCCGCATCCATTGAGGTAACAAGCCGATGAAGAGAATGCATGCTTTGGATCACAATGCTTTGATACCAAAATGATGCAACACACCACAAGTTTAAGAGAAATAATCTGAATCTCATTAAATGGAAAGGCCAGAAGCCTATTTATAACAAAGTGACCAGCTAAACCAGTAATTTGGTTTAATGACCTAGGCAGCCAGTTACAATATTAAAACTAATCTATACAACTAATCTTTACAAATAAGATTCCAGCAGGAACAGAGGCCTAACATACTACATCACCCACTGCCATAAATTATGACGTAGGCTTGCCACATTGAACAAGACACCCCTTCCAAATGTGCAGTGGAGGTCACCGACCTAGGCCATGGGCCTTCTTGATCACCCAAAATCCCCATCCAGTTAAGCATATTCTATTTCAAATTTTTTATCCCTTCTAAATTACCGTTGCAATTGAAATTGACCATAGGTAAGTTAAATCTGCCAATCATCTTTGGAAGTCCAGCCAACTGGCATAAAAGATATTCTATCGAATAGAAGAATATGCAGTAACTTCAATAATATAAAGGAAATTGTCTCTTAATATTCTCACAAAGGGACAGTTATATATAAAATTATAAATGGAGGCGAGGAAAGAAGAAAATCGCCTAATAGGCACAAATTTCTTAGTCCTCAGCAAGTGCTACATGTAATGTATTCACAATGAGGTAAAATATGAAACACAATGGAAGGTAGAAAATAAATGAAATTTTACTCTTAAGTTCTTAAATGATTTAATTTCAACCTGGAGAGGGGCCAATCTTAGCCCAGCAGCAACGGCATTATGAAACTCAGGCCATGTTCTGATCTCTGCTACATTCCTGACATTTGGATCCAGATTAACCTGCCGAGGACAGGGGTGGAAGCATATGTTGACAAAAAATGTTTGTAAAATATTCCAATCAAAAGGAAAATAAATAATATAAATATGTCAATATGACTAACACCTGTAGAAATAAATGCAAGGTAAAGAGGATTCCTTCTCACAATATATTTCTCTCGTTTCTTATAAGGAAAAATCGCTGAATGTAGCGGATGAAAATTTACAATTTATGAGTAATGCCTATCATACTGATGTAGAAGTAACTTTTGTAGTTACTCTTAATTGCCCAGGCATATAATTCAAGCAGAGGATAAACTAATAACATGATGCAAGATAATCATATTCGTACCGTTGCATTTTGTTGTGCAGGCAGCCTCCCTGCCAATACAAGCTTTGGGACTACAAAGGCCTACAGAAATATTTTGATAGATCTATGAGAAATATGCATCTTAAACAACATAATACAAATTTAGCTTCGCATATATTACAAAAACACATCCATCCAAGCAAGCTTATACATAATGGAAAAGGGGAAAACCTCTGTTAAAAGAGTATATATGGTTGCAAGAGTAAATGCACCACGGCCAAATGGAAGGGAAGTCGTTCTTTGTGCAAGTTGCCAAAGCTGAGCCTTTAGAAACAAAGGAGAATAAAAATCAAGCTGAAAATAGTATGATGGTGATATCATCAATGCATGCATAAAAATCGAAAAGATCATGGTGAACCTAAAAATTGCAAGAGATATTTACAAGTCGTTCAGCAATCATTAACTGCTGAATAATATAACTAAGGATCAACAAATGACAATTAATTTTAATTTCAGAATAATGAAAAACAGACCTATGCACAACAGTGAAAACTATACTCTGACAGATAAATAACTCTCTGATTATTTTAGCACTTTAATTATCATATTCCATTATACCTGATGCAGAGTTCTATCAATTAAAAGAAGAGATCAATGGTCAAACAAAGAATTACCTGTTGCAGGTCCTGATCGGAAGCACTAGGGTTAACAGATGTCTGAATTGCAACAGGCCTTGCAGAGCACAGAAGTCTTCTAACCTAGAAGTAAGAACAGCCATGAAAATCCAAGAAGAGATCATGATATTGGAATATTATTCCAATGCCAAGAAAGATTCAATCCAACTAGTCAATGGAATTGTTGGTAACCACAAATACAAGAATGACGTTAATTCAAGAAAAGTAACACAAACATTATCGCATCAATAAACATTAAGTGGCCACCAAGTCCTAAGCAATTGTTCTTCCTGCTGTAGATTTCAATATTCTTTGGGTCCAGCACAGAGTAAGACTGCCCTGTTCCAGAACTTCTCCCACTCTTTTTCTCAGTCAGACTAGAAGCAAACTTTGTAGCTCCTTTCAATTGCTGCTATTCGTTGGGCTATCTGGCTCAAAAAAAAATAGGCACGATTTTTGTGGCATAGAGGACTCCTTTGATCAACTTAGGGAAGATGTTAACTACTTTACAACTGTGTGGGCTCTCAAATAAAAATCATTTTGTAATTAATTATCCTTTTACTTTGCTTCTAACAAATTGGGGAGCTCTTATAAGAGCTCATACACAATGCATCCAACATTGGAGACTAAAACACATACCTCGTTTAATCTTAGGTCCCGACCATATTGCAACTGCGTGCTAGAGTTAAAAATATGCTCCATACCATCGGTTGTAGATCCTTCAATAGAATCTGCATCCTCAATCTTGCCCGCATCCAATCCCATTGTATCACAGACTGCTGAAGGAATTGTTACAGGATGTAGATGCAGCATGTATGGAGTGGACATAGAAATTAAATTCATATTTGTTTGTGTTTCAAATTCCTTATGTTTGCAAGAACATGCCAAACTGGACATGGCTAAATCTTCCCGACCAAGAAGTGCATAAGCAGTTGCAGGCCAATCATTTGGGGGAGATTCCCGGCACTTATCCAATGCCTATGAAATTTAAAAGCAAGAACTTCAGATAAGTAAAATATTGTGATAGAAGAGAATAAAGAAACCAATTGGGAACAAAACTCAATTTTTTTCAATAGAGACTAGGATATAGAGTTCACACTACACTACATACCTTATAAAACGTTTAAAGAGAGAGGGAGGGAGGGGGTGGGTGGGTGGGAACACTAATGCCAAAAGAAATTCATCTTTCATTTGTTACCTAGAATAAATACATGCATACATGACAAATATTAAAATCCCATTGACAGCATTACACGCCATTTTCGGTTAATGCATTATGTATTAACAGCATCATTGAACCAAAGCAATTAAATGCATAAATTTCCATAAAACAGCAGTAAGAAAATCTCTTATAAAGAAGCTGCTCCTATTGAAGAACTTACATGTCTCAAGGGAAGAGATACACCGGAAGGCAATAGGTCCAGCTGCTGCTGCCCAAATGCCTCCCCAACCATTGCTAAAACCACAAGCTCCTCATTTGTGCTATGTGATCCCATTGCAATATTACAGTAAACACCAGTAGAAAGTTTTTTCCCTGTCTGCTTTGAACCAGCTAGCAAACTATAGAACACGACTATTTTCCTTGCCCAGCTTACCACAGAACTTTCCTCATTAAGAATTAAAGGTGGTAGGTCAATTAATTTAGCAGAACAATGACCATGTAGCAAACAATTCTCCAGCCATCTGAATAAACTAGGAGGTTTTTTCTGAGAATTTGTGGCTATGCAGACTCCAACTCGTCTAGCAAGACAAGGGAAATCACGAATGTAGTGATCCAAATAGCTTTGCTGACCGAGAAACCATGAGATATCACATAACAATGTTGACAGAAGTTCCAAATCCCTACGAAAGAAATAATTAGGTAAAAATGAAATAGAACAAATGCATGGAACTAAAAAAAAATATTATGACTCGTGCATATAAAAGGTCCCAATAAAAATGCAACTAGAATTCTTTAAAAGAACAAAACCCTAATTTCATTTGCTGGTGCAAGAATGACTAATTATATGGATGCAGGGAAAAAAATTGATTTATGCGCATATCAAAGATAACAGCCAGCATCCTAGGCATGAATAAAATAGCCAGTTTATTCAGATTATTAATAACAAACATTGAACTTTTTCTCTTTTAATCAAATATCATGAGCAGTCAAGGTCAAGCCTGCTTGCACACACCTCAACCAGTCTCATGGGACAACTACATAACCTTATAACACTTGGTTCCCAAGAAAACTCATAAGAATCTTAATTCTAGATAAGTGGCCATGAATCCTTGTATTCTACTGTATTTATTTTTATTGTTCACAATAAAAGCTTCATTTCTCATAAGAAATAACCATTAGTCCAACTCACTGTAGTTAATAACAAGATTTGATTTGAAGCTATTAGCATTCCAAACTAAGAAATCACACAAAACTAGTGCTTTATGTTGATAGTCCTGAAACGAGAAGCTGTGAGTCATGCACTGTAATGTATGAATAAAACTTTGCGGGAGTGACTCCCTCTCATTAACTGGATAGCAGGTTATTCAAATATTAAACTAAAGAAAAACCCAACTAGACAGATAATATGCATAGAGAGGAGAGTCAGTAAAAGAAGTAACATTCACCCAAAAAAAAAGTTACCGTTTGCGAAGCTTCTCGAGTTTCAAATTCTCATACACTGCATGCAAACAATCAAGACTATCTGCCAATAACTGAGAGTAAAATGATTTCTCTGAAATCTGAGTAGTGTCTAGAGTTTTGTAAGAAGGCTCCAATTTGTGTGTATCACTTGACGTTTCATGCCATGTACTATCAATAAAATTACGCTCCCCAAAGCTCTTGTGAAATTTGCTGCTCACAAGAAACTCCCATGATGTGCGTGGCTTCAAATTAGAAAGATCTTTTTGAAGACCATTATACTTCTTGCATATTTGCATAATAACACTGCTAAAGGAGTCCCATTCTGTGGTTAAAATAGAGTTTCCCTCTGCTGAACTGGAAGATTCTCCATCTTCCCAAAGAAGACCAAAAAAGTGGTTGTAAAGGGAAGTAGTAAGCCCCTCAGCCAACGCTGTAATGCAATCACTGACCAACAAAGACAGAGGACTTCTGCGTAATGAACACCTAAATATCTGGAAAACAAAAATATTGATTTTCTAAAGTCACAAAGGCCCCAGAGAAATGGGAAAAGGAAATGATAAAAATAGTAAAAGTTAAAAACATTGCAGCCTACCTGACCATTGTTTGTTACTATGTTGAGACGCTCCTCGACAGCATCAGTCAATCCAATTATTTTGGACTCGTGGGAAACAGATGCTGTATCAGGAAGCTCTGAAATGTGTGTTAACGGTCCTTTGCACATAGGAGGTAGCATGTAACGACACAAGCATTGCTTCCCTGACTGCATATTGCAAACACATTTGGTTGAGCTTCACTTCAATGCAAACCTTAACCCACAAAGAAATGAAAATCCACAAAAGAAAATAGAAAGATGGGATGGGAAAAAGATTATCAAAAGATGAGGTAAATTTGAAAAAATGTTGCTTGAAAAGTATTTTTTTATGTGGTCAGAAAATTCTTCTTAAGAAAAACGAGTACTTCAATACAAGGCTGATCATTTATCCATTTAGCTTTTAAGTAAAACTCACATTATTGCAAACAGGTTTTAAATGTTGAATTTTTAAATTTGTGCGTGTCGTGTCATCCTTGCACAGGGGGCATGCTAACTCACTTTGTATCGTTCCAATTTTATCGGATATCCCGAGGGGACAAGAGGTTTTAAATGTTGAAAAGCGGGTTTTAAATGTTGAAAAAACTTAATACTATTAAATCTCACTATTAAATCTCTTTCTTTTAGTTTAAGAAGAAATAATTAGCATTAACTGAACCAAAATTTCAACCAGAAGTCATTGCAACACGTGACTCATTCCCCATAAACCTGGGGGAATCACCTACTGATTACTCAACACAAAGGAGGAACCGGGAGGGAAGACAATTTCTAAACGATTAAAGTGCACAAAAATGTCTACTGAGAGGGAATTGTTTTTTTTTTTCAAGATAAGTTCTCGTTCCAGTTAATCGGCCAAATCATTCTTTCCCTTATTATGATACCAATTGAGCCAACTTGCTGACCTAAGTTTATACACCAGCAACCCCCAGACGTCCCGAGTTCAAGTCTAAGGATGTGCCTTTTGCAGTTTCTTCTTTGTGCCATAAAGGTCTAACACATCCCCGGCCCTCCAGATCATTTTATTTTCTGTTTCACATCGATAACTCCCCCCTCATTGATGGGGGAGAGACTAGATATCAATGACTTTAGCTACAGAGAAATCATCTAAATGGGGACAATCTTTATTTATTATACTTTTGAAAATAATTGGTTTACTTTTATTTATTTAGAAATATCATTTTAATTTAAATTAAGTAATTTTGAATTTCATATTGTTTATCCCATTTTTTAAAAATTAAACTCTCTAAAAGTACGAGAGAATAGCAAATAATATTATATTTAGTACTGATAATAGCAAATATATAATGCTATAAACTATACTTTTTTTTTATTTAAATTGGATTTTGTTCTTGATATCAAATATAAATGAAAATTAAAACAAATTTAGATGTTAATTTGTTTGTTACTTATTTTTAGGAAGAAACTATAGGGTGTACTTGCTGGGTTGGTGGGTGGTTATGTCAACATACACGAGGTTGCGAGTTCGAAAACTACAGGGTACATAAACAAAAGGAAAATCTACTTATTATTTCAAGTAACATTATCTTTTTTTATATATATGTAGAAAAACCAATCATACTTTATAGTGAACAAATTAATACCATTAAACCAAGAAAGAGAGGAACAGCAAGCCCCCCCCCCAAAGAAAAAAACAAAAAGAAAAGAAATCAAACAAGAAGACCCTCCAATTGTTTAAAATCATAAGGAGGCTATAATTACAAAAGAATCTAGTGTAATTTGTACACTACCAAGAAGCCGTGTTCTGAACCTGGGCCCAAAAAGAATCAAAAGTAGTAAACTTATCATCAAACAACCTACTATTCCACTCATTCTACAAATGCCATAAAAACGCGTAGGTCACACATTGCCAAAGAATTCTACCTTTAGCATAAAAGTTTCCACCATTCAGGCCATCTATAAACCAATCATCAATCTGCTTAGGGAGGCAACTAAGCACCCCAAACGTGGCAAGAAGACAATTCCAACCTCTAGACACAAAATCACAATGTAAAAACAAATGGTCCACAAACTCCATCTCTTTAAGACAAAGAAGGCAGATGGAAGGGGAGACGGACCAATGAGAGAACTTCCTCTGAAGCTTATCGTGAGTATTTAGACTTCTATAGGCAAGGGACCAAAGGAAGATCTTCACTTTTTTAGGAATTTTTAATTTCCAAATAAGGTTGACCAATGGCAATTTAGTTTTCGAGACACCCATAGTCATTTTGAGGAAGGTGAACTTGGTAGAGAAGCTGCCCGAGGCTTCCAGATTCCAACGCAAACTGTCCCTAGTATCTCTTAGCACCCAATCGGTTAGCAACTGGGCAAGAGCAATGGAGCTACCCATCTCTCTGTTAAAAAGTCCTCCTTAACCCCAAATCCCATGCCTGATTCAAACTATTCCAACAATCCGCAATTACAGCATCCTTTTTAGTAGAAATAGTCCTTTTTAGTACTAAAAAACTAATATAAAGAAAGTTAAAATACCATTTTGGTCCCTATATTTTAGGTTTCATTCCATTTTAGTTTATGTGGTTTCAATAGATTTTAGATTTAGTCCTTCAAAGTTAATTTTTATGAAATTAGTTAAATAATAATAATAATAATGTTCATGCAAGAAAATGCATTAAAAATTAATAATAATTTTAATATATAAAAATACAATGTAAATATATTTCCAAAATTTATAAAGGTTGTGCTAATAGAAATTAAACTTTTTTCCAAAAAAAATCAACAATAAACTGACAACTAGTACAGTTTTAAGATTTACTAAAAGTACAAAGACCATAATTGGACATTTGAAAGTACAAGGACTAGAATGGAACAAAATCCAAAGCACATGAACAAAAATGGTATTTTTACCTGTAAAGACTAAATTAATATCATTATAAATTTATGCATTCAAAATTATCTTTATACAAATTTGTGCTTGAAGTTTTGAATCTGTCTACTATATATCGTGTGTTTAAAATTCTGTTCATGGGTACGAATTTAAGCCCCCGACTTAAAGTTCTAGATCCGCCACATTGATACTATCAATGTCTACATAATTTAAGATGTGCTCACTAGTCACAACAATGACATTCCTGCCTCCAACTTTCAGCCCACCCAAGAATTTTGTGATGCTCGTTTTAGCTAGAAGAAATTTCCAACATCTCTTGCCTGCCATTTTCCAATAGGCTATCTTAGTCTCAAAATAAAAAATGAACATGCGTGGAGATGGTGGTTGATGGCCTTCCTTCCTTGTATCAAAGGAAAGAAAAATATGCTTCCATCTTAGCAATGGAGAGATCCTAACATACAACAAAGCACGAGTAGGGATGAAGAAATTTTTCCAAAAATTTTCATTAAGAAAAAAAACACAGTAGATGCAACGCAAGTAGAATACAAATAAATAACCGAAAACATTGCTTCGACTAAATCAAAGGACATAATGGAAAGGAGAGAGGAGAGGGAAAATGTTCCAAACTATCCAGTATCATAAGCACTAGTAGAACTTACATAGAGAAAAAGATAATTGTCCGGGGCCAAAGCGATGACGTCTGAATAAGGTAGAAGGCCCACCATAACTCTGAAAAGGGAAGAAACATGAAGAATCTAATCTCCACATAGTGGTAATGCAAATTGTTACAGGAAAAATAAACAAAAAAGAGTAATTACTCTACCTTGGACGCGTTACACGCACAGATGCAGCTGCAACGGCAGATATGCTCCAACTGATGTCAGGTTTAATGTCGAAGGGAATCTCATTATTTATTTCAGCGCTTTGAAGCCTTATACAAAACAATTTCTTTTGTTCTTTATGAAGAAAACATATAATAGGAGAAGTGTCATCGTCAGTCGCCAAAAAGACCTAGTTGAGAATTTGCACAAAAAGTCAACGCAAGAAGGGATAACAAAATTATAAAAATGAAAGTATACACACATAGAGATCGAGCATTGAAATAAAAAAATATACACATATGGAGGCCATTATGTAAAATATGTTAACTAAGTAGAGAATGTACTAAGTTAATTAGTACCTTACAAGCAGCAGTCTGGGCACCCTTCCCTTGCCATATTCTTTGAAAAGATAAATATTTTGGTAATACACCATCAGGGACTGCATCTGATGAGCTAGTATTTTCCGTTACGTGGTTAGAATTCATGTAATGAGCAACCCATACAGAGTGCTGCATTTTTCCTACACATAAAATGACAATATACTGGTATACATAAGCACAGATATCTACAATTTGGAAGGAATAAACCATTTGAAACTAATAAACCTCTATTGTAAGATGCCATTAAAGGAATCTGATCACTTGTCCAAATTGTTCTTTCATCAAATTCCTTCATGATGTTCAATTTTCCTCTTTCCTCGATGTAAGCTGGCTGCAATAATCAATAAAGTTGATTAGGAAGCTGTTTTCTGGAACAGGAAACAACTTCAGTGATATTTAGAAAGTCATATTCTTTTAGGAGTTGGCAAAAAACCGCACAACAAGTAACCAACAATAAGAGTATGTATACCAAAAGTAATCACGTTGAAAGCTTACACAAAGAAACCCAGTATAATTACAAGATTTACTAGGAAACACACACTGAGAAGGAGCTTACAATTTAGCAGTATCTATCCTTCCCAAGTTGCCTTCCACGTTAGAAAACCTTCCTTTAAAAATTCTTTGGTTTCTATATCAAAACACCAAAATGGTTGTTTTAATGGCAATAATCCAGCCCTCTTGAGTGTAGGAGAGATTTTCCTTCGTATCTTTCTTAGTACTTTTTCCTCTATAATAAAACTCACATGCACTTTAATTTCCATAACTACCAGTCATCTTTGAAAATTTTCTCCTGTTAATATTTACTTTTCCAAGGGCTGAGTTTCACCCCCTAATGCGACCCTTCAAAATTCTCAGTTTCCACAAAATTTTCAAGTAAGCACACCTTTAGTGCTCTATTAGCCACCTACCCTTACCACTTGCACCAATTTCTTGATTTATAGCCACGTGTTGACATACTGATAATGGGAAGGACCCAAGCTAAATTGAATCCCATAACAAGAAGACCACTCATTTGACACTAAGATCCTATTCAAGCAAGATTGAGTTGGTTCACCATGCATGTTTGACCAAGTAGGTTTCCCATTAGTGAAAGAATTTTTTAAATGACCTAAGTTTTCTACGAAAAAAATTGAATTTCCTCATGCCTGGTACAAGTTAATCTTCTTGTAAATGAATAAATATTTTTTGCAAACATGATCACATACAATAAATTATTAAGAAATAATGATAAATAAGAGGAGATAGTAAACCCATGAATCCCTGGGAGTATAAGTCGACAAGTAACTTCAAATCTTGAAAATATAAACAATTATAATGTAAAAATTATAAAATAGCAAAAATAGAATAAAAATTAAAGAAAATCACCAAATGAGAGAAGAAAACCCTAATAATATAAATTTATTTCAAGTAGAAAAGGATAGCCATTGTAAGAGACCTGTGGTGATTCTAAAGGATCCTTCAGGATCAGATGTGTGGATACAGAACTTGTGTCACCTTTGAAAACATGTTCAAATGTACTAGTAAAACAAGCATTGCTTTGTGGACTATGTCCAGTATCTCTTCGAGCACGAGCTATATCACGTATGCCTACTAACGGGCTTGAGGATAAAAATGGAACATGAACAGGTGAATTTGTTTCAACTGCTTGTTCCATCAATAAACCAAATGGAAATGACCATATTGATGTAATGGTACGAGAAACAGGAATGGTTACAACTTCACCTGTCAAAAAAAGAAGGTAGCATCTCATTTTCATTGTCATTGAGATTTCACCTAGTAACTTTAGAGAGTGAAGAAAACCAATCAAATAAAAAAGAATGATAGGTTCCCACTTTATAACTTATTATATAGGAACACGGTGCCCTTATTATATAGGGACTGCCGGACTGGACTACCTACCATGCAGAAAGGGTGAAATTTTCTTCTTCCACGAGACATACAACGTTAGAACTGTTTTTTTCTAGGATCTAACTCTATGTTTGCTACATCAGTATTACAATTCCCGTGAGATTTTATCACTTGACTCTATAATTTTTTTAAAAAAATAAGGAAAAGAATAATTAAAGAAAGAACCGCTGTAAATTGACTTTCATTTTAACATTAAAAAAGGATAACAGGATAAAACAGGAACTTTCCAAACGAAAGAATGAGATCCAATAAAAGTTGCATAGAATATCCAATCTTGGCGTGAACAAATACAACTAGCATGTAAGGTGACAGAAGAATTTTAGCTCAATGCCAAGGACTCTTGTTGAACCTAAAAAAACCGTCACACACAATACAAGAAGCACTTTTAAGTACAAGGATGTCGAGTTGAATATTGATGCACCCATAATTTTGTCATCGTTCTTGAATTCCATTCAAACCATATATTATGTTGCCATAAAAATGCAGCAAAGTTATAAACACTTATAATCAATAAATGCGTGTGTGTGTATAGTTTTTCTTTTTTAGATAAGATATAAAAAGAAATGCTCAAGGATACATCAAAAACTTAAGCAACATTCATCGTATTTGGATGTCTCTTGGTCTTTTCACCTGAAGTATTGTAAATAGTTAAAGAAGCAGTTTGCAGGACACAAAGAAGAGCTTCAGTCAAATCCCCCAAACGACACCAGCAAACCTAATATTTTGAGCAAAAAATTAGAGAAGTGGTGTGAAGAAAATTAAGCATTTATAAGAGGTATAAAATCAGGCAGCTAGGAAATTTGGCTTAGATCATTGCCTCACTATTATATTACATCAGAAGAAAACGTGTGACACTGTCGTCAGTTCCAAGAAATATATTTAAGTATTAGCACAAAATGTTGAACCTGTTGCCTTAAAGTACAACCATGAAGGTAAAGTAAAGGCCCTTGTCTTAGAAACATGACCTCATAAGAACTGATCCCACAGCAAGCAGGAGAATGAAGGAGAAGATGAAGGAGAAGAGAGAGGGAAGAAACTCAAGGCACCAAAAATGAAAATCTAATCCCGTTCAAAATTGTATCTTGAGAAAAGGAATGGAGAAGACAGAGTATGTCAGGAACGTCCAAGAATAGCAAATTTGAGAGGGAATAAAATCAATGCCCAGTAGAAAATCTGTATTAGATTTCAAGAGTAGGGAGAAACAGAGAACCAAAAAAACAAAACAAAAAGAATTACCTTGATAATTGGCGACGGTAAAGTAAACCTCTTAAACACTCTCGCACCAGTAGACCAAATGATTCTGCCATGAACAAGAACCAAAAATGAAGAAACAATAACGAACAGTATTTCATCAGAACTTCAACATAAGACAGCTAGTCAAACAAATATCATTCACGAAAGCAACAAATTCAGCATTCTACATTTCCACTGCAATTCGCCAGGAACTAAACTGTGAATAGAAGTAAAAAATTTACCGGTTTCCTCTAATAAACAGCTCGTGATCACTTTGATTGCTGGTGGAAAGGCAGGAAGCAATGGTACCGTCAGTTTCATCGCGCTCCCGAGCAATCTCTGGATCAAAAAGGAAGTAATCGTAGTGATTAGGAACGCTGTGGGCGGGCTTTCCGTCAAGGGCTTCGGCGATGAGACCAAAGGGCTTGAAGTTGCCAAGCACCGTCAGCTGGCGAACGCCCGGCGACATTTCCTTGTGGAGCTTCGTTGAGAGCAACAATGGCCGCTAGAGTGGAGTGTCGTCTTCTCTCCCGCGTTCTGGAAAATTTGTTTTCGTTTCCCTAAATTTTGATTTTGGTTTTTAATATGTTCTAAAACGTTACAATTTTATCACCAAATTTTTACTTTTAAATTTAATTTAGTCCTTTTTAACTTCTACACTATTATACTTCTATCCCTCACAAAATTTATATTTTGACCTATAAATTTTAAATGTTATATTTTTACTAAATATCTATGCTTAAAAAATCTTCTAAATATCTTTTTAAGGGCGTGTTTGACACTAGATAAAAGTAGAGATTGTCTGTATTGAGTTGTTAATTATTATCTGCATTTGGATGCAAAGTTGAGTTGGGGTTTCTGGTACTATTTTTGTAAATAAAATTGATTTTGCCTTTTTTTTTTCTTTTTTTATTATTATTAATTTTAATTTTCAACTATACATATATTTTTCTAATTTTTCTAAGATAAAAACAAAAAAAACTTTCAATTCTTTTCCATTCACAATACATAAGAAATTCTCTACAAAGTATTCATATACAGAATACAAAATTTTGAATTCAATTTTTTAAACACTCAAATAGAAATTATTATTCCATTCTAAAACCCAAATTAATCATTAATTATCATAAAAATTAAAAAAAAAATAAAGGGTTAGTGCCATCAAATGAAACTATTGACATAATCTTACAATTTAAATCATAAAACCAACTATTAGATAGTCTTTTTCTACCAATTTGTGGAATATGAATTTATCTTTTTCTAAAACCAATGAAATGATATTAGAAATATTGATGTCTATTTTTTCTACTATTATGTTGCATTAGTGTACAAACCATTAAAAAAAAAAAAAAAAACTTGAGCCATAATTTTAAATTCCCCTATTTCATTAGAATTATGTAATATTTGAAAACAAAGAGATGAGTTGTTTAAAAACATATCGTTGAACTTTTGTTTAGTGAAACAATAATAGGACGTCGTGTGTAATATTTTTTAGATATAAGAAAAAAAATGAAATAGAAGAAGAATAATTAGATCTAAAAGAACAGTCATAGAAAGAAAATAAAAAAAGAGAAAAGAGTTGAGAAAGAAAAGGGAAAATAAAACTCATACGAGCAAGACAAAGAAAGAAGAGAGAAAATAAGAAAAACGAACCCGACGGCGAAAGAAGAGAGAAGATGAAATGAGGGGAGTAAATGTAAAGAGAGCACGAGAAAGAGAGAAACGACAAAGTAATTGAGGGAGTTGGGAGAGTGATGAAAATGCATGGGAAAAACGGTGAGAGTGAGAGTGATAAAATGTGGGTAATTAAACCCACCGTCTTATTTTTATCAGTGGTTGTCAAAGTTGGGCACATGAAGGTAGTACACAGAGTATGTCACCAAAGTTGCTTGTGCAAAGGTAGTTGTTGGAGTTAGTAGCCCGAGTTGTCATCAGAGGTGGTTGGTGGAGCCCAGAGTTCTTCGTCGAAGTTGGTCGTGCGAATGTGAAAGTCAGAGTTTTTTTGTATCAAGGTGGTTATCAGAATTGGTTGCCGGTGTGTCATCGGAGGTGGTTGTCGGAGCTCGGAGTTAGTCGCCGGAGTTGGCCACCCGAAAGTGGTCATCAGAGTGTGGTAGCGATAATCGCCAACAGAGACCAAGGGGTGGAACCATTAAAAACATTGGAGGGAGAGAGAATTGGGGTGAATTGGTAAAATAACCAACTCAACCCCACCAACATTTAAAGTTGGTTGTCAAATATTGAGTTGGTTAAAAAATACCAACTCAACCCAACTTTTCTTGGTTGTCAAACACCCCCTAAGTGCTTAGGTCTATAAATTGATTTAAAATAATTATATTATTATAAATATTACAATAATAGATGCCCATTAGATGGGCATGTTTAGCGTCTATGTCATACCCTCATTTCCCAAAGTGATGTCCATGTAGTATTTAGTGGATTTTGAAAGACATACATTGGGCAAAATCCATTAAAATTGGAAAAGCGGGAGATTTTAGAGAAATTTCTTATTTCATATTTTGTTATTTTATTTTATTTATATATTATATTTTATTTATTTTAATATCTCTTTATTTTATTATATATTATTATTATATTATATTTTCTTTATATCTATGTTCTCGTTGTGCACCTCAAATTTACAATACGTTATCAGCACGAGCTCCTATCATTTTCCTTGCTAAAGGTATGTCCTAACGGTATGTTGGTCTTTCTCTCTATTCGTTATAATTAATAAATTAAATGTTGTTTTACATATATTTGATATATATTAGATCTCTAATATAAATATAATATTTTGTAATAATGGTACTGTGAAAATATTACAAAACTAGAATTTGTAGCATTTGATATTAATGGTAATATTATTTTGAAGGAAATCGGACATGAGGATTTCCATGAGTAGCGAAAGGATCGTTTCAAATTTCAATTATATATGAACAACCACAATTATAGTACACAAACGAAAACAAAAGGCTATGCGCAAAACCGAAATTACAACATGCTCTACTAAACGATCAGGGGATATAATTAACATACCTTTGAAGATTCATCTTCAACACCCTTGATCACGAACGCTCGAACAAACAGCAAGACTGTAACTCGAATGCTCGAACATTTCGACCGCTACACTACACGATCACAGTGATCTCGAACACAACGTTCACCCAAATCACGTACACAGCGAACGCCACCAATGGCCTCCACAGAACCTCGACTATGTCGAGTTGAGTATGACACCACGAAAAAGGTTACCTTGATATTCTTGGTGTGAGAATCCAGAGTGTGGGCTCTGTGTGGCCTTGGTTAGAGGATGAGACCGGAGGAGAACAATCGTGTAAACGATTGAGCAAGTGGGAGATATCAAAGCCTATCGTATAGGACGATGCCCAATCGCTTATCAAAACCTATTCGATCGTTTAGCTCATCAGCTAGCTGAGTGTCTATCATGTAGAAACACTCTATGATCGTCTAGTCTCTCCAAGCTGTCGTTTAGTAAATCATATTTACCTGACAACCTTTCCGTGAATAATTTTCGAGAGTGGAAATTTCAAATCAACATTACTTAATTAGAAAAACATTTTTCCTTTTATCTCACAGTTATCATGAAACCACCAATAACCTCTCACTCCATTGGTTATTAGAGAAAAAAAGATAATTATCCAATAATTAATATTATTATAAATATAAATAATAACCAACTTATCATACTATATTTATAACCTATAGTTTTAATATTTCATCTCATGAAACATACAAACTATAGCTATTTTTCTATTTCATGGCACTTAATGTAAATCTCATTTACATTAACCTTCCACTAGATGTATCTCATACACCACACCGATCATATCATATATAATCGAATTACCTTTTATCAAATTGAACATTTCAAATCAACACTAAGAACTGATTCTCAACTTGAATCCATTGAGTTACCAAGGGTACGTGAATAAGTGACTAAACTCTTTAGTCACGGGATCCACCATCCGTTAACTACCATACACTCCACTAAAGACCAACAGTCGAACTCTCCTTACTACAGATATATTATGAGTCCATCTTAACCAATCAACAGTGCGATAACCCTTCACAGATCGCTCGTAAGTTCAGCTCTGCCAATAACCGTTATGCCCCTGTAGTTACATCTAACTCCTTAAGTACCATTGGTCCCTCTAATGAACATAAGTCATAGTCCTACTATGACTGAGTCCTCTCTTCCAAAGAGAAGCTATGGCCACTATGTTCAAGCCTCAGAATCAGCCCTTAAGGGAGTAATCTATCTACTTACCCCTGCTTTAGGGAAGAAGTGAATTTCATCTTGTGTAACGGAGTTCCCAGCTCCCAAATCAGACAAATCCCCAAAAAGGTAGGCACGTTGAGTTGGCAATTTGGCCACTCTCACCCATACTAATCAAAGGACCGCCCTTAAAGGTAGAAGTTCCCAAAACACTCAGGATTGAGGTCATGTCACCTATGGTCGTTTAGGTGAGTTGTAAGTCTCCAATATCAACAACGTTATATATAGAGACGAATCATCTCGTGGTCCGATCTTATACAAAATCTTTGTATAGGACACCTCCGCTCGCATGTTTCTACATGAATGGTCAGGATCTACCATCTGTAGTAGTTTACAACACTTGTAAACCTCTACAAAATGGACCGTATCTGTAGTGTCACTAGGATCAAGTATCCACCTTAATCCTTATACCACATACCTATTTAGGTTATCACTTAAGGCATGATCTACTTGTGTATCTCATATACATGCTTAAGTTTATATATGATAACCATGGAGCTTTGTTTATTGGATATGTGTAAATGTCAGAATGAAATAACTCTTATTTTATTCATAAACAACGTGTATAATTATAAACAACGAGACTCTAGGAGAATTAGGACACCAATCCCAACAATCTCCCACTTGTTCTAATGCCTTGGGAGACTAATGTACAACACAAGAAAAAATACCTGTACAATATGTAATAAACTAGGGCATACTCCAGTATCATTTCCCATTTGCCCTAGACAAGATGCCGCATGTCCTGCAGACCCAAACTCTTCAGGTGACCTCGAACATGTTAGTCGTGAGAGCCTTTATAAAAAAATCAGTAACGTTGCGCTCCGATGCAATCTTCGTGACTATCACATCACCATGATGCATAATCTCTCTGATCAATTGGTTTTTCCGCTCTATATGCTTGCCCAGACGATGACTCTGAGGCTCCTTCGAATTTGCCACAATCCTGCTGTAATCACAATAGAGAGTGATAGGCAAATCCATATTTGAAACAACTTCCAAATTTGTAAGGAATTTCCTCAGCCAAACAGCCTCCTTAGTTGCTTCACAAGCAGCTACATATTCGGCTTCCATAATGGAGTCTGCGATGCATTCTTGTTTGATGCTTTGCCACACTACAGCCCCTCCATTCAGAGTGAACACTGACCTTAATGTCAATTTGCGAGAATCTCTATCAATCTGAAAGTCAGAGTCCGTGTATCTTGTAAGGATCAGATCCTTATCTCCATACACGAGCATGTAGTCCCTCATTCTCCAAAGATACTTGAGGATCATCTTAACCGTCATCCAGTGATCAAATCCTAGATTGGACTGATATCGATTGACAATCCCTACTGCATAGCAAATGTGGGGTCTTACATACATTAAGCTTCCAACAGCTGAAGCATAGGGAATCTGTCTCATCTCCTCAACCTCTTGAGGTGTCTTAGGACATTGATCCTTAGACAAAACGATTCCATGCCTGAAGGGTAACAAACCCCTCTTGGAATCTTGCATCCTGTACCTGATCAACATTTGATCGATGTACGATGCCTAAGACAAGGCTAACCTCTTGTTCATACGATCTTGAATGATCTAGATCCTTAGAACATACTGTGCCTCACCCAAATCTTGCATTTGGAACTGAGCAGCTAGCCAATTCTTAATGTTAGTCAGATACCCTACATCATTCCTAATGAATAGGATATCATCCACATACAATACCAAGAAAGCTACTGAGTTGTTGTTGATCTTCTTGTATACACAAGGCTCATCAATGTTCTGATCAAAGCCAAATGACTTGACCGTAGTGTCAAATCTAATGTTTCATGATCTAGATGCTTATTTCAGCCCATAAATGG
Organism: Benincasa hispida; assembly: GCF_027475165.1. Classification (NCBI taxonomy): domain Eukaryota; kingdom Viridiplantae; phylum Streptophyta; class Magnoliopsida; order Cucurbitales; family Cucurbitaceae; genus Benincasa; species Benincasa hispida. Next base: position 31,277,823 of record NC_143484.1, on the reverse strand, counting down.
ATCTATTAAGCTTGCAAACTTTTTGCTCTTGATCTGGAACTACGAACCAGCCTTTGGTTGAGTCATATAGATGGTCTCCTCAAGATTACCATTAAGAAAGGTAGTCTTGACGTCCATTTTCCATATCTCATAATCATAAAATGTGGCTATGAACAGGAGTATCCTGATAGGCTTGAGCATGACAACAGGTGAGAAAGTTTCCTCATAGTCAACTCCCTCGACCTGGGTATAACCTTTTATCAAGAGTCTATCCTTAAAGTTTTACACCTTTCCATCCACACCTCTCTTTCACTTATAGATCCACTTACACCCTATAGGTCTTACCCCATCAGGCGGATCCACAAGCTCCCAGACGTTATTGAAGTACATAGACTCCATCTCCTAGTTCATGACTTTAATTCATTCATCTTTGTCAACATCCTACATTGGTTTCTTAACAGACAATGGATCCTCGACCTCATCATTAGAAATGACATTTCTAGGCTTCAGTCAAACCTATGTAGCGATCCAGTGGATTCATAACCCTTCCACTACGTCAAGGCAGTCTCAACTTTTGAGCTGGTTGACCAGATGCACCGACCTCAACAACTATTGTTGATCTATCAGCCTGTTCAACAACTTTTGTTGAACCCTCAACAGTCCCAGTCTCACTAGAAATCTCACGTAAAATAAGCTTACTTCGTGGCTTTTGATCCCTCATGTGGTCTTCTTCCAAGAAGATAACATTTGTAGAAACAAACACTTTGTTCTCGCTTGGATCATAGAAGTACCCATCTCTCATTTCCTTGGGGTAGCCTATAAAGAGGTAAGCTTTCGAATGCGGTTCCAACTTCTTCGGGTTAGTCACAAGCACATGTGTCGGACACCCCCAAATCCTGAAGTGGCGAAAACTACTTTTACGGCCTTTCCACAACTCAAAAGGTGTTTCAAAAACACTTTTCGAGGGAACATTATTCAGGATGTAACATGCAGTCTCCACTGCAACACCCCAAAACGAGTTTAAAAGATGAGCACAACTCATCATAGACCGAGCCATGTCCAACAAGGTTTTATTTCTCCTTTCTGACACACCATTTTGCTGAGGTGTACCTAAGGCCGAGAGTTGGGACGCAATCCCATGTTCTATCATATAGTTCTGGAACTGGATGTCCATATACTCTCTACCACGATTAGATCGTAGTGTTTTTATCTTTTTACCTAACAAGCTTTCAACTTCATCCTTATACTTCTTAAACTTGTTAAGGGCTTCACTTATGTTGAATTAGGTAGAGATACCCGTATCTTGAATAATCATCTATGAAAAAGATGAAATATTCATATCCATCTCAAGCCCTAACACTCATTGGACCACAAAGGTCAGAATGTACAAGCTCCAAGACTTTCTTGGCTCTGTAACTTTTTCCAGTAAAAGGTCGTTTGGTCATCTTACCTTTAAGGCATGATTCATACATCGACAAAGAGTTTTCTTCTAAACTCTTTAGAAGTCCACTTTTCACCAATTGCTCATTCCTATTGAGGTTGATATGACCTTACCTTAGATGCCAAATATGGGTGTTTTCCTTAGGAGAAACCTTTGGTCTTTTAGTTGTGGTCGTTGTACTGAACATTTCAGTATTAAACAAGGCTTTTATGACTAACGGTCTTAGTACATACAATCTATTGAACCAAAACCAATCTCCATTCCATTATTGAAAATAAACACTTTATTCTCAAAAAAGAAGACAATATACCCTTGTTCAATGAGACAAGAAACTGAGATTAAGTTCCTCTTGATATGAGGAACTACGAAAACATTATGCAATAATAGATAACATTTCTTGTCCAAAAATAACTTCAGTCTGCCTACAGCAACAGCTGAAAGAACCTCACCAATACCAACTCGAAGAGTCATTTCTCCCTATGGCAACGTTTGTCAGGAACCAAATCCTTGGTAAGAGGAACTGACATGGTTGGTATCACCCGAATCAAGGATCTAGACAGAATCATCATTATCTACTAAACACGTCTCCAAGACCAATAAATCAGTTTTACTGTCTTTAGACATCCTTCTCTTTTGAAGAGTAATGGGAGTTGTATCAAAACCTAAATAGGCTTCAAGTTGCATGTTAGATAACACGTTTCTTCTATAAACCTCAACAGAGTCAGCAACAATTGCTTCCTCTTCATGGAGTTTAACTTGGGAACTGACACTAGTGGTTTTGTCATCCATCCCTTTGTGCTGGAAAAGTAAGAACTAACATTTAAACAAATTTTACAACGAGGCCATGATCTCGCATGCAATGACCATGTTCTCAACCATTTTGGCCAAAACATCATGTATGCTAGCCAAAATGTGAAGTCTGGCCAATGAATTAGCCTTCATCCACACCTCATATGCATTGCCAACACTTCACGGTGCATCAAGAGTCGGGAGTTGAGGACACTCCTCAACCATGACAAATTCGAGGTCGTTTACCACGAAATACATTTTACAAGACTCTTTCCACTATATGTATTCGATCAAATTAAAGGCTTTAAACGGAAATATAAACAAACACATTGACCTATGTTAAGTTTTAAGCAAATACCCGTTGAAAAACATACAACATCCAATAAGGTTTAGCAAAACTAACATGAACCTCGTATGACATCTAGTTTTGCAATGACGCTTCAAAGGTTTAGGACAAAAGTCGCTGAAGAAGGTCAATTATCCCTCCTCTGAATTGAGAAGTTCTCAACCAGTCATTAATACCAAAACAACTCTTGCTTCTATAACGACTAACCATCATTAATTTGATCAATAGATCATTAACTTACTTAACAATCTCCAGTAAGTGTGATCCGCCATATTAGGCCCTAGAGATCCGCCCCAAGCAGCCAATTCGAAAGGAAAAAGTCTGATTGGGTCAAAACCTAAGGGGACCCTATCCATTTCTAGAGTTCACCTTGATCTTGACCAACTGCACAAAACCCATCCGAAGGGGGACGTACCTAAGATGCCATGAGGGAGTACAGAATGATCTCACGATGTGAACTAATGACAAAGACTGTAGGACGTGTTGACACACACCCTTCACCCACTTACTATAAACACTATCTCCGTCCACCTTGATATTGACTCATGCAAACACCATTTGAAGGGGGATGCTCCCAGGGCACCACGAGGCCAAGCATGAATCACACGGTGTGAACATTCAGGGAGAAACGTAAGTAGAATCATTGACATATCAAATACATCTCTTCCTCTCACTAAGTACTTTATAACCTAGGGTTTAGTTTACTTAGGAAAAACACGACTAATAATTTTAACTAAATCACTTTTTAGGTTTGCCCAAGAGTAACTTTTACCTTGGATAGTTGAAACAAATTTTGATCATTATCCATTAAACTCTTCAACGAAGTCTTTGACCAATTTTCGCATGATTGTAGAAAATCTATCTAATTCACTTTTTCAGTAGGTTCCCAGGTAGGGGTGTTCTGTTTTCGTCAGCTTAAAAACCCCAGTCTAGACATAACCCGCCTTAGACAAAAGATCCCATAGATTTAATACAATTTTAATCTTTTATGCCAATCAATTTATTCCTATTAAACCGATTTTAAAAGATTAATCTAGGTTGCTAATTCCATTACAACCTGTGAACTTAGGTCTATCTCAATCCAATTTTAAAACCCTTTTAGAACATGAGATCACCCTAAGTCCGCATGCAACTCTTTCTTATTGATTTTAGTTCTAATTTCCTTTATAACACTTATAACGAAAACAACCAAAACCACAACGCAAAGCTAACACAAACAAGACATTCATAACGTTTATAAACAACCTAAGTATCATGCTCCATAAATTGTTCATTCATTGCTATTTATTTTATATAACACTTGTACAAACAAGCAATGAATCAAGCAAAACATGCTTCCATTCACCCTTATACTATAACGCTTATTATATAAAGACGATGCATGAATATGCTCACTGCATGCCAAAAATATAACTCTTATATTTCATGATGCATGCGTATGCTTTCATATAATTTCTTCATGCAATATTATAACACTTATAATACATGATGCATGAATAAGTGCACAACCTAAGGTGGGTTTCAAACTATATTCAAACACTTTTCCATATAAACACCATACATCATATGTATAATAAACAAATGTTGATGAACCAGGTAAAATTGCCTCAAATCCTCAAAAGTAAAGCTAACTATTACAAAACAAGGAGTCTCCGATTCAAACAATCGAACCAGGTCTTAAACCGTCCGGGCGAAGCAATGCGTCTCCACTGATCATGTACCATACTCCCCGCGACTGTCTACATGAAAGAACAAACGTTTTGCTCTATTACTTACCTACACTTCCAGAGCTAAATGATAGTTTAGCAATGATCGTGTACCTTTTACTATGCAATGAAGCATGAGGTACGCGATCGTGCAGCGCGCTCCGCATAACACAAGCCTTATACGATCGATTAAATGACGACTATGCGATGAAGCAAGATCGTCCTAACAATCGCTGAGCGAGCACCTTTGAATCGTATACCACGTGATCGTGTAGTCAGTAGCTATGCGATGAGCATGTTCACTACACGATCGTTTAGCGCACACCTTATTTTAAACGATAAGCATCATATGCTCCCACTACGATCGTCTACCTCTAGTGTCTACACAATCGGGCAACCAACGCTACACGATAAAGTAAACGATTTACCTCATCGTTTAGCATTAGCTAAATGATCATTTAGTAAATACTACACGATCGTATCGAAAAATATACACAATCGTTTAGATAAATCCCAACGATCGTTTACCTTCTTTTTCGCTGAGAATCGCATCTTCATGCTTTGAAACTTCATCACGAACGATTCGACTAACTCAAACACTTTGAACTACATAATCGATTGCAGGTTAATTATGCCCAAAAACACATGGGCCCTTAAAATTAACACTTCGTAATTTAAAGAAAGCTTTAAACAGAGGCAATTAGACCCGTAAACATTCATCAACGCCATCCACAAATGCATTTAACCATTAAACATAATGCAGAAAACCCACAACGACTGTAAAAGAAGTTCAAAACATAAGTGAAATTTGGAAATCAGAACAATCTGACTCTAATACCAATTGAAGGAAATCAGACATGAGGATTTCCATGAGCAGCGGAAGGTTCGTTCCAAATTTCATTTGTATATGAACAACAAACAAAACAGTACACAAACGAAAACAACAAGCTATGCGCAAAACCGAAATTATAGCATGCTCTACTAAACTGAAGGAACTCTTTACGAAAAGCATCCATGAGCACGTTCAGATCTTTCCGATTTCATTATGACTGAAATACAACACAAACATTCTAATAGACAGTTATGCAATTTACACTAATTAACGACATGCTTTGATAAATAAATAAAAAAAATATTGAGTTCACATACCAGTTGAAGACTCTCTTCAATTTCGATCTCAATGCAGCGGAAGCAACCTCTACGTTCTCTATCGCCCAGCAAAACAGTCGGCTATGACATCACGATCGTTCACACGAACGGTAGCAACATGAACAAGCACGAGCAAGGAAGAATGGGGATGACACCACCACTTGGAGACCTTGGTATTCTCAGAGTGAGGATTCAAAGCGTGGTCTTTGTTGAATTTGGTAGAGGTTGGAGGAATGGGCTGATCATGTAGACGATAAGCAAGTGGGAGAGAAAGCTATCGTATAGCGGGGATGCTCATCGTTTAGATAATCTAGTAATAGGTAAACGATCGTTTAGAAAATGCGGCATGCTAGGCAATCGTTTAGAGAAAAGCATGCGATCATTTAGACACGGGTGTGCTATCATTTAAGTAATGAAGCTCTATCGTATAGGCTCTCGCTAAGCGATCAAGACGTTTTCACACCGATTGCGATTTTTTCGAACCCTTTGCAAAATGAAAAAAAAAAATCATTTTATTCTTCAGTTACAATAACCGAATATGGATTCTCCCACTAACGCACGATTGAGGAGATATTTCCAGCCAATTATCAGATAATTAATAAATGAATATAATCATATTATATTCTTACCCTATAGTTTAATATCATATATCTACTATAGTAATTTCTCCTCCATTTTTAAATCATATTTATATCTAAATTTCTCCAAAAAATGTATCTCATACATTTAGTCAATTATATCATATATAATTAATCAGTTCAATTATATAATCGAACTCCCTCTTTTCAATTTAGACATTTCAAACTGACCCAAAAACTGATTCTCGACTTTATCCAAGCTACCTAGGGGACCTGATGGACCTGTGGCTCGAAGCTTCAACGGTACGTGAATAGCTGACTAAATCCTTTAGCCACGAGATCCACCATCCATTAACTGTTAGGCATGCCACTAAAGACCAACAATTGAACTCTTCTTACCACAAATATATTTCTGTGTCCATCGGATATAACCAATCATGAGTACGATGACCCTTCACAAATGCTCGTAAGTACAGTTGGGCCAATTTACCATTTTGTCCCTGTAGTTACATCTCACTCCTTAAGTACCATTGATTCCTCTAATGAACAATACAACATAGTCCAACTATGTGTGAACACCTCTCGGGTCAAGAGAAGGTGTGTGGCACCACATCGTTTAAGTCCTGGAATCAGCCCTTAAGGGAGCTATCTATCTACTTGCCCCTACTTCAGGGAAGAAGTGAATTCCATATTGTGTATCTGAGTTCCCAGCTCCCAAATCAGAAGAATCCCTAAAATGGTAGGTTTGAATTGGCAACTTTGCCACTCGCACCCATACAAATCAAAGGATCACCTTTAATGGTAGGAGTTCATAACTCACTCAGGATTGAGGTCATGTTACCTATGGTCATCCTAGTGAAGTGAAGTCTCTATCATGAATAGGATTATATAACGAGGCGTTAACACATCGTGGTTAGGTCTTATATAAACTCTTTGTATAGGACACCTCCATTCGCATGTCCCCTACACGAATGATCAGGATCAGACCATCTGTGACAAATCACAACACTTGTGACCATTCAACAAAGCGAGCCGCATCCGTAGCGTTACTAGGATAAGGTTTCCCCTCATATATTAATATACTACAGATCATTTTGGTTATCACTTAAGACATGATCCACTTATATGTCACCACACATGCTTAAGTTACATACAGATAACCAGAGATTTTATGTTTATTGGTTTGTGGCAAAGCAAATAAAACATACAATTGAGCAAAATCAAAATGTGAAGTAAAATATCATATATTATACAATACAAGCATTTGTACAAACTGTTTACAAATTACAGGACACGGGACTTTAGGGCATCAACCCCAACAATCTCCCATTTATCCTAAAGCGAAGTGGGGTGTACATGAAACTAGTACAAAACAATAAACTAGGGCATAAAAGCCCAGTACAAGAAAATCTCCCACTTGCCCTAGTTCAGCCGCGGGCGATCTTGTAGACCCATGCTCTAAAGGTGACCCTCAAACACTATAGCCGTGAGAGCTTTCGTAAACGGGTTAGCAACATTGTAATCCGAAGCGATCTTCGTGACGATCACGTCCCTTCGATGCACTATCTCGCGGATTATATGATACTTCCACTCTATGTGTTTACTGCGTCTGTGACTCTTCGGCTCCTTGGAGTTCGCCACTGCCCCACTATTATCACAATAGATGGCAATGGGTCTAGACATATCTGAACAACTTCCAGTCTTATCAAGAAGTTTCTAAGCCAGATGACCTTCTTAGCATCTTTGTAAGCCGCTACGTATTCCGCCTCTATAGTGGAGTCAGCGATAAACCCCTGCTTAATGCTTCGCCACACTACAACTCCTCCACTAAGAGTAAATACTGACCCTGATGTAGACTTACAAGAGTACTTATCAGTGTGAAAGTCAGAATCCATGTATCCAATAAGGATCAAATCCCTAGATCCATACACGAGCAAGTAGTCCCTCGTTCTCCAAAGATACTTGAGGATGTTCTTCACTGCAGTCCAATGAACCTGGTCTGGATTAGACTGATACCTACTGACTATGCCCACAGTGTAGCAGATGTCTAGATGAATACAGAGCATTGCGTACATCAAACTGCCAACGAATACGAATGTGAAACCCGTCTCATCTCCTCAACCTCTTGAAGTGTCTTAGGACACATGTCCTTAGACAAATTGACTCCATGCCTGAATGGCAGTAGGCCCCTCTTGGAGTCTTGCATCGAGTACTTGAGCAGCATCTTGTCAATGTACGATGCCTGAGACAGTGCTAGCACTTTGTTCTTACGATCCCGAAAGATCTGTATACCTATAACAAACGGCGTATCTCCCAAATCTTTCATTTGATATTGGGCCGCTAGCCAGTTCTTAACTGCAGTCAGTAGACCTACATCATTGACAATGAGTAGTATATCGTCTACATACAATACTAAGAAGACTACTGAAGAGTTGATGATCTTCTTGTAGACACAAGATTCATCAATGTTCTGGTCAAAGCCATAAAACCTGATCACAGTATCAAACCGTATGTTCCAAGATCGAAATGCCTGTTTCAGACCGTAAATGGACCGATTCAGCTTGCAAACATTTTGCTTTTAACCTTGGGCTATGAATATCCTGGTTGCACCATGTAAATGGTCTCCTCAAGATTTTCACTCAAAAAGGCCGTCTTGACATCCATTTGCCAGATCTCATAATTATAATAAGCTGCAATGGACAGGAGGATACAAATCGACTTTAACATGGCAATAAGCGAGAAAGTATCCTGATAGTCGACTCCCTCTACCTGGGTATAACCCTTTGCCACAAGTCGAGCCTTGAAGGTCTGTACTTTCCCATCAACACCCCATTTGCGCTTGTAGATCCATTTATAATCTATAGGTCTTACCCCATCAGGTTGATCTACAAGATCCCATACTGAGTTGAAGTACATCGAATCCATCTCGAGATTCATGGCCTTGACCCATTATCCCGGTCAACATCCTCTATTGCCTTCTAATAAGACAACGGATTCTCAACGTCGCTATCTGCTACCATAGCAAGAATTTCCATGAAACCCAAAAAGTGAACGGGCGAGTTCGCAACCTTCCCACTACGTCGAGGATCCCTTAACTCTTGAGGTAGGCTCTTCAATAACTCTTGTTGAAGTTTCAATAGTTTCATTGGAAAGCTCACGCAACACGACTTTACTTCGTGGACTATGCTCCCTTATATGATCCCCCTCAAGGAAAGTACCATTCGTGGAAACAAACACCCTATTTTTTGATGGATCATAAAATAACCTCCTCGTGTACCTTTAGGGTAGCCTACAAAGAGGCATAACCTTGACCGTGGTTCCAACTTCTTAAAATTAGCCTCAAGCACGTGTGCAGGGCAACTCCAAATGTGAAAGTGACATAAACTAGCTTTATGCCCGTTCTACAAGTCCAGAGGTGTTCTCGCAACACTCTTGGAGGGACTACAGTTGAGTATGTATACCGTAGTCTCCACTGCAAAACCCTAAACCCCAAACACAACATTTACCCAGATCACGAACACAGCAAACGCCACAAACGGCCTCTATAGAACCTCGACTGTGTCGAGTTGAGTATGACACCACAAAAAAGGTTACCTTAGTATTCTCGGTGTGAGAATCGAGAGTGTGGGCTCTGTGTGAACTTGGTTAGAGGATGAGACCAGAGAAAAACAATCGTGTAAACGATTGAACAAGTGGGAGATGTCAAAGCCTATCATATAGAACGATGCCCAATCATTTATCAAAAGCTATGCGATCGTTTAACTCATAGGCCAGTTGGGTGTCTATCATGTAGAAACACTCCATGATCGTCTAGTCTCTCCAAGCTGTCGTTTAGTAAATCGTATTTACTTGACAACCTTTTCGTGAGTAATTTTCGAGAGTGGAAATCTCAAATCAATATTACTCAATTTAGCAAAACACTTTTCCTTTTATCTTATGGTTACCATGAAACCACCAATAACCTCCCACTCAATTGATTATTAGAGAAAAAGAGATAATTATCTAATAATTAATAAATGATAACCAACTTATCTTACTATATTTATAACCTATAGTTTTAATATTTCATCTCATGAAACATACAAACCATAGCTCTTTTTCTATTTCATGGCACTTAATGTAAATCTCATTTACAATAACCCTCCACTAGATGTATCTCATACACCACACCGATCATATCATATATAATTGAATTACCTCTTGTCAATTTGAATATTTCAAATCAACACCAAGAACTAATTCTCAACTTGAATCCATTGAGTTACTAAGGGAACCTTACGGACTTATAGCTCTAAGCTCCAATGGTACGTGAATAACTAATTAAAATCTTTAGTCACGTAATCTACCATCCATTAACTGCCAGACACTCCACTAAAGACTAACAGCTAAATTCTCCTTACTACAGATATATTATGTGTCTATCTTAACTAATCAACAGTGCGATAACCCTTCACAGATCGCTCGTAAGTACAACTCGACGAATAACCGTTATGCCCCTATAGTTACATCTAACTCCTTAAGTACCACTAATACCTCTAATGAACATAAGTCATAGTCCTACTATGACTGAGTCCCCTCTTCCAAAGAGAAGTTATGACCACTATGTTCATGCCTCGTAATCAGCCCTTAAGGGAGCAATCTATCTACTTACACTTGCTTCGGGGAAGGAGTGAACTCCATCTTGTGTAACTGAGTTCTCAGCTCCTAAATCAGACAAGTCCCCAAAAAGGTAGACATGTTGAGTTGGCAATTTGGCCACTCTTACCATACTAATCAAAGGACCGCTGTCAAAGGCAGGAGTTCCCAAAACACTCAGGATTGAGGTCATCTCACCTATGGTCGTTTAGGTGAGATGTAAGTCTCCAATATCAACAGCGTTATATACAGAGACGAATCATTTCATGGTCCGGTCTTATATAAACTCTTTGTATAGGACACCCCCGCTCGCCCTCATGTCCAAAGTGTTGGGGTTGGTGCCCTAAATCTTGTAGGGTCCTATAGTTTGTAAACATTGTATGAACAAAATCTTATGTGATTAATAATATATGATATTTTATTCTCTTTGTCTATAAAATATGTGATATTTTAGTTGCATTAACTAAAAGCCAATAAACTTACATCCAAGGTTATCATTGTAACTTAAACATGTATGTGGAGACATATAAGTGGATCATGTTTAAGTGATAACTTAAGTGGTCTGTAGTATATGGATAAGGTTGGGTACCTAATCTTGGTGACATTACGAGTATGACCCGCTTTGTAAGTGTTACAATTGTTGTAAAATGCTACAAATGATCTGATCCTGATCATTCATATATTAGACATGCGAGCGGGGATATTCTATACAAAGGAGTTTGTATAAGATCGACCACGAAATGTTTAGTTTCATTATATAACACCGTTCATAATAGAGACTTACATTTCACTAGGATGACCATAGGTAACATGACCTGAATCTTAAGTGAGTTGTGAACTTCTGCCTATGAGGGTGATTCTTCGATTTGTATGGGTGAGAGTGGCCAGATCATCAACTCAACAAGCCTACCATTTTGGGGATTCGTCTTATTGGGGAGCTAGGAACACAACTACATAAGATGGAATTCACTTCTTCCTCGATATAGAGGTAAATAGATGAATTGCTCTCTCAAGAACTGATTCCAGGTCTTAAACAATATGGCGCCACACCCTCTCTCGACCCGTAAGGGGTTTAGTCATAATGAGACTATCATCTATTGTTCATTAGAGGGATCGGTGGTATTTAAGAAGTTAGATGTAACTATAAGGGCAAAACAGTAATTTGGCCTAGCTGTACATACGAGCAATTTGTGAAGGGTCATCGTACTGTTGTTTGGTTATATCCAATGGACACAGAAATATATCTGTAATGCGAAGAGTGTAGCTGTCGGTCTTTAGTGAAGTACCCGACAGTTAACGAATAATGAATAATGTAATTAAAGAGTTTAATTAATTATTCATGTACCGTTGGAGCTTCAAGTTACAGGTCCATAAGGTCCCCTTGGTAACTCAAAAAGATTTAGTTGAGAATCATTTTTTGAGTTAATTTGAATTTTTCAAATTAATAAGAGAGATTTAATTATATATGATATAATTAAATTGTTTCAATTATATATGATATAATTGTTATAATGTATTTGATACATTATAGGTTAACTGGAAGAAATAAATATTTGAATGAGATTCAAATATATTATCTATGAATATGATTCATAGTTGTTAAATTTAATACAAATATGATTTATATTAAATATCATAAAATAGAGAAAAGAAACTATAGTTTATAATGTATGTGATACAATATTAAAACTATAGGTTATATGTTATATTTGATATAATATATAGTTTAATATAAATATAATATGATAAGTTAATTATCATATTTATTTATATTATTTTATTATTTTGAATAATAACTTCTCTTTTTTCTCTCCAACCACTTTAGTAGGTGGTTATTATTTTTGTGGCAAGAGGAATAAAAGAAAATTAATTTTCTCTTCTTCCTCAACGACAAACATTGCAATTTTATTGAACGGTTGAGTTCAAATAAAAGTTATGTGTGTTCCTCAATCTTCTTCCTCCAAACTCAAACTCTTCCTCCTAACCAAAATAGTCAGAGCCCACCACTCTTGGGTTATCACCTCAAGAATACCAAAGGCTCATTGTGGTAGTGTTCTCTCTGTTTAGTTTGAGAAGTTCTTGAAGAAGGTCTTCAAGAGTTGCTGTTTCTGTTCAAGGCTCGTGATTTTTCGAGGGATACGTGAAGAGAAAGGTTCTCCAAACATAACATGTCTTGAACTCCTTTTCTTGTATCAAACATGCTGTAATTTATTTTGAATGCATATACGGTATGTTTACTGTAAATTATGTTTTCAATAATTAATGGAATTTGGACGATCCGCTTCCGTTCAAGGATCTCCTTCAATACGAGTTCCTTCACAAAGTAGATACAATATCATACTATTATAAAGATATTTGGAGAGTTGTTATCCCTAATAAATAATATTAAAGTCGTATCCCTAGTTTAATCATGTTGGTATAATCCTTAAGTTTCGAACAAAGATGTAGTGGAACCTCGAAAATAGTCGTGGTATGATTCATGGTTGAACTATATCGGATAGGTAGTATGTTATGGTGAAAAGGAGTTAGCCTAAATACGAGTTAAATGGATGGATAACTACTTCAGGGGAGGCTCAATTGGTCCTTTGTTCGAGGGGAGGATTGTTGGGAATATGACCAAAGTCTCACATTAGTTAGATAAGATCATGGGTATATAGGTGTACACATAGATAATTTCAATTGATTGAAAGTCTTTATTGAGTATGTCTAGGATCTTGAAAAGAGAAAATGAAGATTGATGATTTATGGTTTTTATATGATTTAGCAACTTTTGAAGAGACATTATGAATTCAATATGAATCTTCAATTTTTGAAAGGAAACAAACCAGTTAGGTTTAAATGAATCTTCAAATATTTTTATGCATATTATCATATGACTAAAATATTTGAAATACTCATTAGAAACCCTTGATAGCATTTGTATAATACATCGAATAGATATAAAGAAGTATTTACTCAAGGTATTTGAGCTGATTATGTGAATATTTGTTAATATCCTTTGATACATGCATAAATTTATTTGAGCTAATTGTGTGACTATCCAAATGTATATTGATGATATATTGATCTTTGATACAAACACAAATGTAAGTAATAATACCAAGTTATCTATGTCCTCACAATTTGAAATGAAAGATTTAGGTCAGGATTATGTGACACTTGGTGTTAAGATAAGGAACACTTAAAATGGATTTTCTTTATATCAATCACATATTGAAAAATAAGATTTGATTTCTTTGATGATGCTCTTGTAAGAACACCTTATGATGCTAGTATGAATCTTAAGAAAAATAAGGAAGATAGTGTTTCCCGATCTGAATATGCAAAGATTATAGGAATTGTTATGTTTTTATGAACAATAATAGGCTTATGATTAAAGATCATTTGATTGCTCTTTGTCGTTTATTATGGTATCTTAATGGTACAATAGATTATTGTTTGCATTTTAATGTTTTTCTACCATACTAGAAGGTAGTGTATACAAACTGGATAACTTAGAATCACGAAGTAAGCTTTACTAGTGGGTGTGTTCTTATTGGGTAGAGGAACTATTTCATGGAAGTCTGTAAAACAGCCTTGTATAGCAAGGTCCATCATGGAGTCTGAATTTATTGCTATAGAATTAACAGGACAAGAGGTTGGGCGACTTAAAAGCCTACCAGGAGATACACCGTTGTGAGGGGCACTAGTATGAGTGGCTTAGAAGTCTATTGGGAGATGTACCATTGTGGGGGGTGGGGAAGGTGGGCATTAGTACTAGTCTCTTTGCACTATGATTCACAGGCTGCCATAGGAATCGACAAGATAGTGTGTGTGATGGCAAAAGGAGGCATATACGACTCAGACATGGAGCTGTGAAACAATTACTGCAAGGAGGATTATTTCATTGTAAGGTTTGAGAGTAATTTTTCAAATCCTCTCACTAAAGACCTAACAAAGAGAGTAATTCTAGAATTTTCAACAAGTATGAGACTCAAACCATTATAGTGGTCCATAGCCCTTTATCTGGGTAGGCTATCGTGATAGACTTGATGGTCTATAACCCTTTATCTGGGTGGTCTATTGCGATATACTTGATGATCCATAGCCCTTCATTTGGGTGGTTCTGTTATGGACTTGATGAACGGAACTAAAACCTTTAAAAATTCTATAGCCCTTCCTTTGGGTGGTCTTGGTATGAACTTGATGGATAATTGTAAAATCTTCATAGCTCAGTCTTTGAGTGGTTTGTCTTCGATAAACTTGATGAAATTGGTCCTGGTATGGACTAGATGTGAAGTCTCCCGAGCTCAGTTTTTTAGTGGTTTATTGCAATAGACTTGATGAAACGATTAATGTGGCTGTAAAAGTGTGACCGTCTTTTATAGAAAAGTTTAAGGGTATTTTTCTAGAGTTTTTATGTTGACCTGAGGTTCTATGTGTATGACCTTAAATAGCACACTTTTATTGCAAAATCGATGGAAATTTAAGGAGTAAAACGTGTTGTGGGGGCCTGAACCATAGTTATTTAAAATTCAAGAGACAACTTACTCTCTAACAAAGTTATTGCGCTACTTCACTATGCATCGATTCAAATTGTTAAGATATTGATGTTTAAGTTTGTTCTCTTATCTTTGCTCAGAAAATAGGTTTTATGAAATGTCTTTTTGTTTTGTTTGCTGTATTAGTCCTTCGTGGGGATTGTTGGGAATGACTTTAGGCTTTTAGTCTATAACAAAATAAAAAGAGTTTTTAATCGTTTGTAACTGTTTATTTAAATTAATTCCAAGAATTAATTAGTGAAAAATTAATTCTTCAATTATTTGTAAAATGTTTTTTATTTAATTCTTAAATTAATTCTAAAAACGGTTTTTTATTCTTCAATTATTTTTCTTTAAAAAGATTCTTAGTTTATGAAAAAAGAGATGAAGAAGATTTCACATTTTCTTTGTCCTCATCTTTTCCTCTCTAAATCTATTGTTTTTTACCAATTTTTCTTCGATTCCAATATGTTCTTTGATGAGTACACGTCAAAGATCGGAAGTTGTGTTAACCTTGGGGAGCAACCAGCTTTGGTTACTTAGCATCAAAGTCGTGTCGATCTTGCTTTCAAGGCAGTGGATTTGAAATGTGAGTTCAAGAAGAACGATCAATGGAATATGAGTTCAAGAAGAAGAAGGTAAAATTGATTAGAGGATTGCTTCAAATGTGAAAAAAACTTGCAATTGAGAAGAAGAAATATGGCACAATTCAGATGGAAATAAAAGAATGCAGCGAAAAGACCATTAAATTATGGACTGAGGAGCATAATTTGTAGGGTCTATTTTGAGGAAACTCAACTTTTTTTTAATGTGATTTGTTAGTAAATGCAAAATCCTATAGAATATGGTTGGCTATTGCATACATTCATATTTGAAGGTAATTGGTGGTTAGGCCCCAAAAAGTTGTGGTCTCTAACTACGATAAGGATTATAGAAGATGCTACAAATTTTTTAGAAAAAACACGGTAGGGATCGAATCATGAAGCCTTAAATTCGAAGATCAAAACAATTAAATTGGAAGATTTCACTTATAAACAAAAACATGGAGTTATGACGCTATCTGATGATGATCGAATATTCTCACAAACTCAAGTAAAGGAAACTACAAATGGTTGAGTGATTACCCCTAGAACAAGGTTTTAAGCCTTAATCAGCTTCCAAATCTCTCCAAAATTGCAAAATACAAGATAGTTTTACTTTGATGCTAAAATTAAATCACTACAAGAATTTGGGTTTATCTCGACGTTGGGGTTGTCTGCAGAAGTGAAGAACACCGTCGGGACAACCTTTCCTGACGATTTAAACATCATCGACTGAACTGTCAGGAAAGGTTTTTTCGACGGTTTAAACGTTGTTGGTCGAACCGTCGGGAAAACCTTTCCCAACAGTTTGGAAGCCCTGCTGTAGGAGAAAAGAATTATCTCAACGGAGAAGGATGGGGCTTTTCCCCAACCCTGAAGAAAGCCGTCGGGAAAAAGATATAATCCCTGATGGTATACTGTTGGGATGGTACTATTAGCCCGACGGTCTTTGAACCGTCGATATGAGGTAATTTATCTCGATGGTGAGTGTGTCATCAGATATTTTACTTTCGATCGACGATGACGTAGACCATCGGGATATATCTATCGCCCGATGGTTGGGGACCGTTGGGCTATAACATTAACCTCGATGGTCTCTAGCCACCGTTGGGATATCTTTAAAGCCCTTGGTGTCTAGTCACCATCGAGAGTTCTTTGCCCAACCCCTCTACCATTGGGAAACTGTCGGGATTTCTTTAAATAAATAAACATATTTAAATACCTATTTAAATCTGTTTATTTATTTTCCTTTTTAGATTTGTTTTTTTCCAAATGTCATACCTATTTGAATCTTACATATATCAATCAAACTAAAATAAGATTTCCAAAATGAAGTAAATGTTCATAATAGATTAATAATATATAGAAAACACGTTTGAATCTACAACCTTATTCCAAGAGTTTCTATAATATCCACAATTTCTTAATCGAAAAAAACATTACATGATAACAAAGTACATATTGGGAGAAGCACAATTCTTAAATCCAAAATAACATTACCAAAAATCTACAACATAAATACGCTTGACGAGATACACTTGCCGAGAGATGCATCTTCCACAAAAATCTCCAAGTACCTACAAAATACAAATTTATATAAATTTAACGTTCGATATACTATATACCAATCTCAACTAAACAAACCAACTTACCTCAATCATAAACAAACTAAGAAACCAACTAAGAATATTAATGAATTGAATGATGGAACACGAGACATACGCAGTGGAATAAGGATCTAATTACATTCTTATTGCTTTTAATTAGAAGGAAATTAGCATGCAAATGAAGGAAAAACAGTAAATAAATAGGGTTAGAATACAACCTTTGTAGCTCCCAAAAAATGCTTTTCCTCGCTGAATCTCGACCCGAACTCATCCGGACCACCACTAAAGTTGACCTACTATCATCTAGACTCAAAACTGGGTTGTGGGACCCGATGGATGAAGAACCCGAGAGAGAGAAAAAGATGGAATTAGAAGATAGATTTTGGGTTGGGTTTGGGTTTTTATTTTTCAGCCTAATTTTGAACACTATTTTGGCAAAAGTGGCAAAAGGTTTTAATCCAAATTCAAAGCCCATATTTATAGAAAAGAACCATGCAAAAATTGCATGAAATCAATTCATAAAAACCCAACACCTAGAATCCATTATCTAAGAGGGCTTAATGTCTCCACTATAAACTAACACCTAGCCCACTATTTTGTTAGTGGAATTATATAACAAAAGTTTGGATTTTCCCACTAACTTTAGTGAAAGGGCAAAATAGTCATTTTATCAAAGTCAAACTTTGACCGAAAAGTCAACATTTTGACTTTTTATGATTTTTGCCGTGTTGATTAATTTTGACCTCCCGAGCATGAATCTGCATTCATTTTCTCAAAATTCAAATCACATTGAATATAAGGTTGGTCAAAGTTTGACTTTTCAAAGTCAAAAGTCAACTCTTTGACTTTTTACATATTTGACCATTTCCATTATTTCTGAGCTTTCGAATATGAACGTATTCATATTCTTGATATTTAAGTCACATTTTAATATTAAAGCTGTATCTCTAAACTAAAAAGCCGACCACTATATCACGTATACTTGTCGGTTTCTCTCTCTTCACCTAATTCGAACAATTCGAATTATTCTATCATACTGTTCTACGTTTATTCCATATGAGCTAGTAGCAGAACCTAATGGACCTATAGATCATGGGCTCCAACGATCCGAGATTAGCTGGCTAAACTCTTTAGATGAAGCTAATCAACATTTGTTAACTCACGGGTCATTGCACTATAGTCCCATAGTTGCACTCCCCTCACTATAGATATATTTGTGTCCATATGTTATAACCATGATTAGTAAGCCAATCCTTCATAGTTGTTCGTAATCTCGGCTGGGTTATAAAATCCGTTTTACCCCCAAGACTACATCTTAAAAGTTCCACTAATCCTCTAATGAACAATTGGTTTAAGGTCTAACCTATAAACCGAACCCCTCTCGGGCCAAGGAGAGGGTGGGGCCCATTGTTCAAGACCTGGATTCAGTACTAAAAGGGAACAACCTATCTACTATCCCTATAACGGGTAGGAGTGAATTCCGTCTTGCACCCTATGTTCTCAGCTATCTACTTGATCTTACCCCTGAAATGGGAGGCTTATTGGGCCAGCGATAATGAGTTTCCCTTACCTATGCAGATTTAAAGATAATTCCGAGTGAACAAGAGTTCATAGTTAGCTCAGGATTAAGATTAAGTTACCTAGGTCATCAATTAATGAAATAGTCAGTTTTATACATAAAACGACGTTTAGAACGTAAAAATTGACTATTTCATGGTTCAGTCTTATGTAAACTTTTTACATAGGATGCCCTCACTCACATATCTCTATATGAAAGATTCAGAATCACATCGTTTGTACTAACTACAAAGTGGACCGCATTCATAGTGTCCCTAGAACAAGGTGCCCAACCTTATTCATATACTATAGACCATTTTGGCTATGTATTTGAACTTGATCTACATTTATGTCACTAGATAAAGTTTAAACTACATTAAATAGCCTCAGGATCTTAATTTATTGGATTCAAGATTACAATTTCAATAACAATTTTATCGAAAAGCAAAACAGAATATGTTTATTAATTTATAAACTACAAGTTTTAGGACATAAAATCCAACATTGAACTCAATCATAAACAAACAACTTACCTAAATCATAAACAAACCAAGAAACTAACTTACCTCAATCATAAACCAAACTAAAAACCAACTTACCTAAATCATAAAGAAACCAACTTACCTCAATCATAAACCCAACAAACCAACAAATGTAAACCCTGTACTTCATTTTTCCTACATAAGTGAGTAACAAGTGTGTTAAGTAAAATTATGAAAGGAGGTAAAGAAAGTAGGCAGATGGAGGAAGAAAATTCTAAGTGTTAGAAATACTTAGTCAAGGGTGAGTTTTAGATGATTTAACAAGTGAAAATTGGCTAAGTATGGAAGCAAAGTGTAGGCATACGTTGATGGAGAAGTGTGATTGCATGGGGTTGCGTGTGTAGGAACCAAGGCTTGTAGAGGTTAAGTGTTGAAGGCAAGGGTAAACTATGCGTTGGTATTAAGGATGAACGCATGGGTTGAAAGGCATGATGCGTTGATAAGGCTTGCGATAGCCTCAAGTGTGTGCGAGCAAAGGCGCTGGACGATCGTGTAGCAGATGAGCGGCATTATATGATTGGGTATGTGATCGTTTAGTAAGTGAACGACACTACACGATGAGGTAGGCGATCATGTAGGTGGGCACTGGGCGATCGTGTAGTAATTGCACGGAGGTAAATGATGCTTGTAATAGCTAAGCGATAGGTTATATGCGAGATCGTTGAGAGCGAGATCAGCGAGATCGTTGAGAGCAAGATCAGCAAGATCGTTTGCTAAACGATTGAGCTAGACGATAGGCGCTGGTCATTAGACGATACGAAGGATCTCGGTAAACGATAACGCTATACATTGGACGATAGTGTTAAGCGATGGGGCGTTGATGACTTGATATTGTATCTTATACTAAGTACGATTATTCACATTACTCATGGATGGATGTAATACAAGTTTATGCCATAAACTTGTTGACTTGGAATTGGTGAATGTAATGTGTATGCATGATGATGTGTTACAAGCTCATGTTGCCATAAAGTTGTAACACAAAATGTAATCTTCTGCGGTGTTGTTGCTCATGCACACTTTATGCAATACTACTTCTAGATGTATGCGATATTAATGAAATGCTTTTAGTATGCTATGGAGTAATGCGTTGCCACAAGTTTCCTTGTGCTGAAACCAAGTATAATTCCAACGCAAGTTTCTCGAGTGATCTGAGGTCGAACACAGGGATTGTTGCCGTTAGTGTGTTACATTTGTGATATATGCGACCGGTTTTTACAATTAATAAAGATTGTGTTTGTACGGGAAATTAAATTGCGGTAAAGTAAAATTGTGCAGATAAACTAAAGTTGTGTTAATAAAATAATGTGTGATTTAAACAAACCTAAGCTAACATGATGTAAGATACAGAATACATGATATGCATGATGCTGAGTTCGAGACTGACTGTGAAGTTTGTACAAAGGATCGTGGTATGCGATGGCAAGGCTTAATGGATGAATTAGAAAGAGAAATAATAATTAGTACAAACATCGCAAGGTTGTTAATTGCTTAAAGATATAACTAAGGTTCCACTTTCCCTTGGCATACACCTCTCGGTGATCGGCCGCGTTCCCATATCTCTATGGTGAAACAGGGATAAACATGGTAAATGCAAGGTTGCTTCCATCTCTAGAAGTACTTCTCACTTTAGTGAACGCATTCTTCCAACCCTCTCTCGATAGGCTAAATGGCATCTTCACTTCTGCTCTCACAAGTGAAGATGCCGTCTAACATGCTTTAACTAAACATAATTATTTCTTTAACCCAATTAATTACTTGCTTAATTAACGCTAATTATCCAAGGGATTAAGAAAACATCGTGGAGAAAGTGAAATATGGATGAACGGAAATAAACAGAATGATGGAGATGAAAATGATCATAACAATTAATACTAAGATTAAGCGTCTGATACATGGTGTGAATGATAGAAATTAAGAAGATGAGTACAAGTGATGATAATGAGATAGAAAAAAATACAGAAGAGTGTCAACGTCTTGACACAGATCTAGACGATGGTTTTGTTTGCCGACGTATGGAGTGGATGAACAGAGAAGAGCTTCCCTCTCAGGCTTGCTCGTCCGGTAGAAGTGACCTTCGTACAGAGCTTCAACGGCGGGGATCGGAAGGATTCTTGTTCAGAGACTCACCTCTCGGCCTTGTCTCTTAATTCTTCCCAGATCTACTCTGATTAGTCGTTCAACTAGTCTCTCCCTCAGATCAGTATATACACTTTTCTCTGTATTCAAGCATGTCTTTTTTAGTGCAATGGTCGGAGCTATTTATAGGCTCAGCTTTGACTCTTTGCATTGTGGTCCCCACTTTATTGTTAAGGCGGTTCCGAAAATGATGGAGTGAATATTTCTTCTGTTTCACAATCAATCCTGTCAGAAATGCACAACGGTCACTGTACACGCGTCAGAATCCTCCGCAATTGCGTTGCTCTTCACATCTTCGATCGTTCGCCCGCATGCGGTGTTGTTTTTTATTACCGCATGTGGTTGAGCTTGCGTTGATCGCTTAGCTCTTGATCGATTGTCACATGGACCGTCATAGCGTTGATCGTCTATTCTTGAATGATTGGCGCAATGTTATGTAGATGCGTTGTTCAGATTATCTTGAGCCATGAACACATGCGGTTACTTGATTTCCTGCAAAACAGACTTGAAATATTCTTTTCTACCATCGCAATGGTGTCAGTGGGTGTATTGATGACAATTTATAATTCTTGCATTTCTTAGCTAATTTCTATACAATTGACGCAACTTTCCTTTCTTTTGGTCGCAATATCTAAATAAAATAGTATAAATAACTTGTATTTCTACAAGTTATCACACCCTAAATTTAGATATATACTTGTCCTCAAGCATATCTTCTACTAAGGTAATATTGTTCTATTCCTATCCTAAATTTTGCGTCGATTGGTTGCTCCGAATGCTCCACCTAGGCACATTACTTAACATTCCAATTTCTTTCTATCCTTAAAAATTCCTAGCAAACCCCTACTTTATTCTCCTATACCACAAATTTCTGTTAAAAAATGCTTTTCTAGTTCTAAAAAGAATGTTTACCTCTTATTGTCAAAACAACTTGATGCGTCTTGATGCGGTGGTCAAACTTTGCATCATTTATTAGAGACTGTTGATCATGGTTACACCCTTCGTTTTGGCTTGTTCCCATGGGTGTCATGCAAACATCCGACTACGGTTGTATGCCAATCTCAACTTTAACTCTTGAATTTTAGAGGAGTTGTCTCTTGTTTCTTTTATTTTTTTCCTTTTTCTCATTTTTCTCTTTTCATATTGCGTTGTTCTTGGAAACCCACCTTCGTGTTGGCTTACTTCCATGGGTGTCATGTGAATATCCAACTACGAGTAGACTTCTTTCACAACTTACCTCATATCAGGTTGGGATTGTTTTTGAGTTTTCCTTTGCACTGACATTGGAGTTTATATGATTTTTTTTTATGAACGCATTTTTCTTAATGGACCGCATCACTTAATCTCATCTGCTTAGACCTTCCCCACCCCCAAATTTAGAGATGCGTAAGGTTCTCATTGCGTTGTTTGGACAGAATAGACAAACACTTAGACAAAATTTCAAAAAGAAGGTTTGAGCCGAATTTTGAAGGATAAAAGGTAAGTATTGCTATAGCTACGAATTGACTAAGTGCTAGTTAGAAAATACAAAGTGTGGGAAATGTTACTAAGTGTATGCATATTATACATCATGGCAGCACAATGAATAACGCAAAATAAAAGATCAAGAACATCGATAATAATGACAAAGGATGATAAAGAAGAGGCTATTGCATACTTGAAAGAATTGCTACTTAGTTGTATTAAGAATTAACTAAGTATACAAAGAATTATAATTAATGCAATACAAAAATTTTTACCTGTACAAAGAATCAAAGAATTAGCTTCTTTACCTAGAAAAACAATAAATTGAAGCTATCTTTTGTATTTGATTTAGACGGGTGCACGATTAAAAATTAACACCACCCTTCTATTAACGCAAATACATATTGGTCGAGGACGGGCAACAACGCATGTATTCCAGCAACACACCCCTTAACTCAACTCTGGAGGATGGGCGCACGGTATTTCTGCCAGTGCAACACTACCTCAACATAGTGCATTTTTGCTAAGAATGGGCAAAGAACACATACGCGCACAACACACCCCTCAACTCAATGTATTTGAGTATAATGGACGCAAAGTGTATCTGTTATCATGGAATGCACCCATCATCATGTTGCATACCAATTTTTTTTTTAATTCATCAATAACGCAAGTCAAAAAGACTTTGCGGTGTTCATCGTTTTATTTAGTCATTCACAGAAATTTTTAGAACGTTACTAATGCATATTAAGCCTGACATGGAAATACACAAATGAATTGAATTGAAGGTAAATACAGAAAGCGTTAAAGGTTAATAACGTAATTTAGGAAGCAGTAAATAAAAACTGTAGAGAAAGCAATTAAACATAAACATGGGGATGCTAATTGAAAGAGTTTTTCAGAATTATCGCAACAGGTTGAAGGAAGCGTAATTGAAGACGTGTATTAGTTAGTACACATGTGTCTATATAGTGACTAGTATTCTAGATGGGGCTCACTAAGTTGTAATATTCATGTATGAACAATGCTACGAAACCCTGTTATGTAAATGTGTTAAGTTCTGAGTTAATATGTTCGTATATTGATGATATGTACTTATTCAGGGTTTGAGCAAAATTTAACAGGTTAGATAGGCAGTAAGTGCCAGCAAAAGGGTTGTAACAACTGTCGTCACATTCACTTCTGGATTAAGAAAGGTAATCTGGGAGGGGATCTGACAAGTTGGTATCTGAGCAAAAGATTTTGGGAAGAAAGGGGAAAAGTTTTTATATATATAAGTCTGAGTCTTGAGTCCTTAGCATGTGTACTACCTAAGTAAAAGGAAGATGTCAAGTAAAAGTGGCAAGCAGAGCAGGCAGATAAAAAACGGGAACCCTGACCCTACCTTTAGAAGTTTCGATATTCGAGGGAATCCAGATTTTAGTGAACGAAAAGGTAAAGACCCGGTAAATCAGGAAACGACTTCAGATGGGGAGTCGAGGATTTCATAGACAGAAACAAATCCTCAGTTAAAGGACAGAGTATTTAACAGGATCGCCAAGAGGTTGGCGGAAAGTGTCGAGTCCATTCTGGTAGATTCAGAAAGGAAGTACGGTATTGAGAAAGACCTAATAGGTATTGATAAATGACAGAGAGCTACAAGTCAGCATAGTGTAGGAAGGAAGAAGCCAAGACTTATGGTCAGTATGGGTAATAGATCAAGGTTTTGGCATCTACCGAGCTGGTAGCTAGTACAAGTAAGAAACCCTTATGTACGAATTATGGTAAACATCATCGAGGGACATATTACAGAGGGAAAACTTATGTTTTCAGTGCGGACAGGCAGGACATTTCAAGAAGGAATGCCCCCAGCTACGTCGAGGAGCTCAGATAGAACACAAAATGACTTTACAGATGGTAGATCAGCCCAGTGGCTTAGAAGCCCAAGGAAGGGATTCAAGAGAATAAAAATGAGAAAAGGAGCAGGACGACCTCAGTGGTAGGGCAGGTTTTACGAAGTCACCCACAAGGAGGCAGAGGAGTCTCCTGATGTTGCGAATGGTAAAGTAACTTTATGTACCAGTATATTTATGAAATAGTTGCTTATGGTGCTATACCTTTATTTTTATCTAGCATGTTGCATTGCTTGTAGAAAGATTGTAGAGAATATGTCCCTAAGTAGTTATTATTATGCTGTGGAGAGGTTGTAATAGTATAAGAGTTTTACAGGCTCTGGGGTATTTATTGATAATTATAGTTTATGAAGTGATTCCGTTAAATTTCCTGGAATTGATGTCACTCTAGAGCATGGAATTCCCGAATAAATATTACGACCGTATGGATTGTTTTAAGAATAGATAATGTTCAAGGGATTTGGTAGGCAAAAGATAGTATTTGTAGGAATTAAAAGAGTACTTCTAGTAAGCTTAATATCAGCAGTGAAGGCTAAGAAGCTGCTAAGTAAAATATGGGAAGCCTATTTAGCCCATGTGACAGTTTCGTAGGACGAGAAGCTGAAACCTAAGGATGTACTAGTTGTACAAGAGTTCTTGGATGTTTTCTCTAAAAAGTTATCAGATTTACAATCTGACAGGGAAGTTGAGTTTACTATCGATTTAATTCCAGATACAACACCTATTTCCCAGGCACCACATAGGATGGTTCCAGAAGAACTTAAGGAGTTGAAAGTTCAGTTGCAGGAACAAGTATCTATCGCCTCGTATAGATGATCTCTTTGATTAGTTGGAGGGAGCCACAATTTTCTCTAAGATAGATTTTAGATCAGGTTGTATTTCTTAGTCATATGGTTCCAGCAGCAGAAGTGAGTATGGATCCACAGAAGACTAAAGCTATAGTGAATTGGGAAAGACCCACCAATGTATCTGAAGTACATTTTTGATCGAAAGGAACTGAACTTGCAACAAAGAAAATGGGTTGAACTGATCAAAGACTATAACTGCTCAATTAAGTACCACCTTGGTAAGGCAAATGTTGTAGCTGATCCATTAAGCAGGAAATCATTGGGATCCAAAGTAGTCCTTGGATCGGTATCAGGAATGTTACTTCAGGAGTTTAGGAGTTTTAGGGCCACTCTATCAGTAGGTCAGTCAGGAGGATTGATTGCTATTTCAGGTAAGACCTACTTTGATGGAAGATCTTAAGCATGAATAGTTGAAGGATCTTGATCTCTAGAAGCTTGCAGAAGAAGTGAGCAAGGGAGTAAGAACTGATTTTTAGTTAGGAGTAGATGGAATGTTAGTAAAGGAAGGAGGAATGTGTGTGCATAACGTGTTGCAGCTTAAGCAGGCTATTCTAGAATAAGCACACAGTCCTACTTACTCCATGTATCTAAGAAACACCAAGATGTATAGAACCTTGAAAAGATCGTAGTGGTGGCCTACAATGAAGAAAGGCATAGCTGGGTAGGTAGATCGATGTTTGATTTGTGAACAAGTGAAACCTAAAGGGCAAAGGCCGACAGGATTACTCAATCCACTACCAGTACCTGAGTGGAAGTCAGGAGTCACGCAAGTAAACATAGACTTTTCACTAGAAATAGAATGTGTAGCAGGTTTGCTCAAAGGTTGGTGGCAAACGTAAAGTCTATTCTAGTGAATTCAACAAAAAAGGTGTAATCTAGAGGAGGTCCTAGTCAGATTAATCCTAAAAGGAGGGAAAAGATGAGCAAAAGTGAGCTCGAAATGTACCAGGGGTACGTTGAGTATAAAATAAGGAACAAAATGATTAGTAGAAGACAAAAATAAAAAGGTCCAGATCTGCTGATGTTCCACGTAATAGCTCGAAGTTTGAATTGTAACTGAGCTAGGGACTAGTACACTTAAGAAAACCTTATGTATACAGTATGGTAAGCCATAGTTGGGAAATGTTATAGTAGAAACAATGTCTTCTCCCAAGTATGGATAGATAGGACATCCTAAGAATAGTGCCCTGGGTTAGGTCGAGAAGTCTAGTTGACACAAATATTGATTTCACAATTAACAAGTAATTCAAAGATATGACAACTGTAAAAGAATGTTCCAGTGGTATTGTTAGGGAATAGAAAAGGACTACCCTAGTAATAAATGAATACTATGACTCAATGGAGAATGGAAGAGTCATAAGAGGATGTAACAAATACAGTGAACTATTATGACCAAGTTATTCATACGTACTGGTATTATTTAATATAGACAAAGTTAATATCAGAGTAGTGCAGCGGAAGCATAGTAAAAGAGAAAGAAAGAAAGAGGAAAGAAAAAAAGAAGGTTGTAAAGTTTACGACCAAAAGATGTGGTGAAACTCTAGTTATAAGTAAGTCCGAGAAAATTTCGAGGACGAAATTTCTTTAAAGGGGAGGTAATTGTAAACCCCGTACTCTATTTTTCCTACATACGTGAGTAACAAGCGTGTTAAGTAAAATTATGAAAGGAGGTAAAGAAAGTAGGCAGATGGAGGAAGAAAGTGTTAGAAATACTTAGTCAAGGGTGAGTTTTAGATGATTTAACAAGTGAAAATTGGCTAAGTATGAAAGCAAAGTGTAGGCATGTGTTGATGGAGAAGTGTGGATGCATGGGGTTGCGTATGTAGCAACCAAGGCTTATAGAGGTTAAGTGTTGAAGGCAAGGGTAAGTTATGCGTTGGTACTAAGGATGAACCCATGGGTTGAAAGGCACGATGCGTTGATAAGGATTGTGACAGCCTCAAGTGTGTGCGAGCAAAGGCGTTGGACAATCATGTAGCAGATGAGCGGCACTATACGATTGAGTATGCGATCATCTAGTAAGTGAACGACACTACACGATGAGGTAGGCGATCGTGTAGGCAGGTGCTGGGCGATCGTGTAGTAATTGCGCGGAGGTAAACGATGCTCACAATAGCCAAGCGATAGGCTATGCGTGAGATTGTTGAGAGCGAGATCAGCGAGAGCGAGATCATTTACTAAATGATTGAGCTAGACGATAGGCGCTGGGTGCTAGACGATATGAAGGATCTCACTAAACGATAGCATTATACGTTGGACGATAGCGTTAAGCGATGGGGCGTTGACACTGCACGAACCGCAACAACGCTAGACGATGAGCTGCACGACAAGTGCTAGACGATAGACATTGAATGTTAGACGATAGGCACTGGGCGTTAGACAATGGAGTATGCGATGCACGCTAAATTTATATTATGAGCTAAAGACCTAATGTGGGTTATAAAGGAAGGGAAGGAAAAATAAATTAATTAAAGAAACTCACTAATGATAATTGCCTAGAAGCAATAAGTGCTAGATGAGGTGGTAGTTTAACCCTTGAACAGGGGAGGCAGAAGGAAGTATAAAAGGGAAAGGAATTTCAGAAGCTTGATTTTGGAAAATAACTTGAGCAAATTAAGTGAGATGCTGTTCGAAAGTTGGGAGAATCTAGTTTTTGAGGTTGTTTTTCCGGAGAAAGATCTCACACGGAGAATAGAAAAAAGTGAAGAATTTGCAGAAGGGGCAGATTCTCGGATTAATCAGGGCTCGAAGTGAAGATTGGAAGCTCCAAGCCAAATTACAAGGAATTTGGGCCGATATTTCAAGGTAAGAAGTTAACTCAATTCTAAACAAGTTTATAGAAGAAAGTTTCTTAAAAAGACTTATGGATTTTGAGTTATGAATTTTTGAAGTTGGAACAGAGAATTGGTGCGTAAGCAGGCAGCTGCTTGGGAGGATTAAGCAGGCAGCTCACCATAGTGAGCGAGAGATAAGAAAATGAGCGAGAGTGAATGAAAGATAAGAAAATGAGCGAGAGCGAGAGTGAGTAAATGAAGACAAGGATCTCGCTAAAAGTCACAAATCTCGCTGGAAAAGTCACAAATCTCACTGGAAAGTTACAAATCTCGCTAGAAGTGGTAAGTCTTGCTGAGGAGGATGATCTCGCTTATGATGATCATCTTACTAGTAATGCAATTTTGTTGGTGAAAGTTTCATTAGTAAGCGAGCTACCTGAAGCATTTTGCTGAGAATTCTAAGGAATCTAACTGGGGATTATGTACTTTCAGGCTAAGAAGAGCTAGGAGAGGCATATAAACCGTTTAAGAGCCCCGACGAGCTGTGAGTGTCTAATGTTTCTAAATGATAAAGTTTATGCTTTGCAAAATTATTCTCATGCTAAGTTTTATGTGATTGCAAGCAACTTATTTCTATGATTGAAAGCATGACCAACATGTTTACTAATGTATGAGTTTTCCAAGTATGTCTTCTATGTCTAACGCATGCTAATGGTTTTTACAAGCTAGTTCAACATGATTTAAGCCAACTTATTTTACAAAGTATGAAGCATGCGTTAGGATTATAGCTAAGGTAGAATGAAGCTTGATGTACTATGTTTTAAATACCTAAGGTTGTCAAAGTATATGTGTTGGTATTCCTAAACACAATGAAAAAGAATACTGAAGGTATCCTAAAGAGACTTCTATGCTATATTTGAAAAATATTCTTTTTAATGCTCTTTAAGAGCTTGATAGCTTAAATGAGCCGGATATTGAAGGTAAGGAAGGTATCTGAGTAAATGTACCTAAGGTGTTGATGGTACTTAGAAAACTCCATGTGCACGTAGGTAGTTCTAAGATTCAGTTTTCAGATTCAATGATTTTAAAGGTTTTATGTACACGGTTGCTTGGCATATTTTAGTTCCAGTATTATGTTTTCGAGCTTTCAGTTTAAGAATGAGATTTATGTTTTATTAAGTCACTCATTGGGCTTCTAGTTCACATTTTCAATTTTTTTCCTTTCAGGTAACGGTCAGTTCCCAAAAGACTTTTCTGCTGCTGCTCTGCCACCCAAGAGACATGTTGAAGGAAGCGTAATTGAAGACCTGTATTAGTTAGTACACATGTGTTTGTCTATTGACTAGTATTCTAGATGGGGCTCACTAAGTTGTAATATTCATGTATGAACAATGCTGCGAAACCCTGTAATGTAAATATGTTAAGTTCTGAGTTAATATGTTCGTATATTGATGATATGTAGTTATTCAGGGTTTGAGAAAATTTAACAGGTTAGATAGGCAGTAAGTACCAGCAAAAGGGTTGGTAACTACTGTCGTCACATTCACTTCTGGATTAAGAAAGGTAATCTGGGAGGGGATGTGACAACAAACCAACTCAATCATAACTTAAACTTAAACATACTTGTATTTAAATATAGATATACAATCAACTGAAACAAACAAACTAACTCAAACTAACTAACTTACACAATCAACTGAAACAAACTAACTTACACAATCAAACAAACTAACTTATACAATCAACTGAAACAAACTAACTTACACAATCAAACAAACTAACTTATACAATCAACTGAAACACCCCCTCCCCCCTCCTCACCCCCTAAAATTATTCTCAATCGTAATAAACAAGCTAACTTATACAATCAACTGAAACAAACTAACTTAAACAATCAAACTAACTTACACATTCAATTGAAACACCCCCCCTCCCCCACTACCCAAAATTATTCTCAATCGTAATATACAAACCAATTGAAACATATATCTATACATTTATGTTGCTACCATAACTGCAGGATAACAACATACACGCTTCTCTTTACGTGGGTCTGAAGCAAACTGAGAAATATGACGATCAAAATGCTTCCACCCTTCAACATCAGCTGGATGTCGCAATACTCCATTAGTTTCAACACGTTTCTTTTTATGCCACCTCATTTTAGGTGCAATATACTTAGATGCAAACAATCACTTCAATTTTGGTATTAAAGGAAAATGTCGTATAATTTTATGTGGAATCTTTTTACTTTTATCAGATTCAACTTTGTATCGAGATTCACAACATATTGGACACTATTACAAATCAACAAATTCTTTCCAATATAGGATGCAATCGTATTTTCAAGCATGAATACGCTCATAACCAAGTCCTAGGTCACATAATTTTCTTTTAGCTTCATAAAATGAACTAGGTATAGATGCTCCAACGGGAAATGCTTCTTTTAACAATTCAAGTAACAAATCAAACGACTTGTTAGTCCAACCGCTAAGAACCTTAATATGCATCAACTTCACCAAGAACAACAATGACGAGAAGTTTGTACAACTAGGGTGCAACTGTTAATATGCATCAAATAAGCTTGAATTGTTATCTCTTTCTTGGGCATTGGTGTGCATCTCATCCTCGTTTTCTTCCTAATTTACATCAGCAATTGGACACTGTAGATAATTTATAATATTCAAAATTTCATTTTCTTCATCTATAACATTCATCTCTGTCATACTTAATCCATCATCATGTGTCGATTGAGATGCGTGACTCTTGTATCCCCTAGACAAGTCGATTAGGTCTCCATGATATACCCAAGGATGATAAGATGTTGAAATTCCATTAATGAATAAATGTCGTTCAATTCCATCTATTGGCTCCCACCTATTCATACATTTTCTGCATGGACATCTTGTTTTTTCCAACTTATTAACATGAAGTTTTGCAACATCAAGGAATCGATATACTCCTTATGCATACTTAGTTGATAACTTGTTCCTAATCTTAATCCGCTCTTTATCCATTCTTAATAATATATGCAATAAATCGAACTTGTATGATTTATACAATTAGTTATATTAGAACATATAGTTTCAATTTCTCACTTTTAATTTTATTTCATTTGCTTCTTGTTCGTGGTTTTGAATGATTAAAAGTACATTTAAGTGTGATTTTGAAAATGAAAAAAGTCATTTTAACTATTTTAGAATCACTCCTAAACATATCCATATTCCTCTTTTGATCTTATACACTTTGCTCTTATAAAAGTAGATATAAAGGTAGAAAAGGTTGAGATGTTTTAAGCTAGTTTCAAAATCCTATGTCTAGGCTATTTTCCTAGAACAATTTTATGAAAACCAAAATTGACCTAACCTTTTCGGCGTTAGATTCAATTTTAGTATGTTAATCTAGATGATCAATCTAGACTAATAATGATTAAATTTTAGGCCTTTGCTGCTTATTTTAGCACATTCACATATTTGAATTCCAAAGACAAGCATGACTTATGATTAAAGAAGATAAGCATGACACATTCACATTCACATTTTCGTCTTTGATTTATTTTAGTTCTTTTATTTTCAATGTTCATTTTAGTTTTCTTACTTTAAAAAGGTGATGATCACCGCATCTTTGGTGTCATGGAGCCGGCCATGATAGAAAGCCCTCACTACGGTAAGAATTATGGTGGATGGGCATTGGCAGAAAGTCTCCCACCCATGCTCCAGCATAACACTTGTAATCAAATCAGGTAGTGGTGTTGACGCAAGAAAGAAACCCATCTCCATCATCATGTCATCATTTTCCTTCTTTGTTGATGGGCACCTCCAGGTCGACGCAAGCTCGCTGCTTCTAACTTTTGTTTTGCCCTTATCTTGGGCCAACGCAAGGCGGGACTATTGTCTTTGTTTGTGTTCCTGTTCCTTGCGCTGCTCTTCTTCTTCCCTTCACTCCGCAACTTCTTTTCTCTTAGTCTCTCTTATGCGCTGCATGTTGGCCTTGCGCCGTTTCTCCTTATTCTCCTTTCTCTTATTTTCTTCTTTTTCTTCTTCTCTCATTTCTTTTTCAAACTGCTCCGAGGCAAGCAATATATGTTGTTCATCCTTGAGCCTTCTTCTTTCTTCTCCTGTCGATATTGCGTTGTTACAGTGCACCTTCTCATCGTGGAGTTTTCTTGCTAAATCACCAGATGTGATGATTTGGCACGCTAGTAACATTCTTTCTTGTTTCTCCTCTTCTTCTCTTTTTCTCTTCTCCGTTTCCTCTATTATACGTTGTAAAAATTTTGGGTCACTTGTTGACCCTTGCGACGCATTCTCCTTACGCCGCATTAGAGGGGTAATGTTCAGATCTTCTCTGCCTTCAGTCGCAACCGTCCTGATATGCGTTGATGATACTTGAGATTGCGTTGATTCTTTTTCTTGTGGTGACACCCCCTCTTCCACCCTTGCGGTGGTGGATTCTCCATCGACATCTGGGCTTTCCGTCTTCTTTCTCTTTTCTTCCTTCTTTAGGCATTTTTCTTCTTGTCTGCGCTACCTCTTCTCACTCGACTTCTTTTCTTTCTTCTCCTTCTTTGATCGGGCACCTTTATCTTCTTCTACTCGTTTCTCCTTGCTTTTTCTTTTCTTCTTCCCTTCAACCACCTCCGGCTACTTCTTCGCTCCCATCTCCTCCAAAATGACCCTTATGGGTCCCTCATAGGAGTTTATTGGAACAATCCCTTTAGGATCCGCAACGGTCAGGGTGCTTCTCCGCGAAGCTTCTACCATCTCCTCCTCTGAACGCAGGGGCTGATTTACAACTCCGGCTTCGGGTAGCCCCCATTCTCTCTCCATGTTTCTTAGGATGCTCCCAAATACCTCTTTGTCATATTTTCTTTTCTTCTCACTTTCTGATGACGGTACTGGGAGTGGGGCACTCTCCGTGCTCGGCTCCTCTCGGATTGGGAGTGGTTTGGCTACAGAAGGTTTTCGCCGCGATTTTCCGACGATTCTTTGGACAGGCTTGGGCTGGGCGGCGAGGCGGCGGCTAGCTGTGAGGAATACCACCTCTCGTGAGGTGACGGGGGCTTGGGAAGGTGATGAAGGTAGGGAAGATGAATGTGAGGATTACTCAACCATGGTTTCAGTTGAGTGAAAAAGTTGGAAAATTTTTAGGACTTAGGAAAGAATTTTGAAGGTCTAGTATGCAGAGGAATTCTTAGGGTTTTCTTTTCGCGAGGGATTCAAATAAAATTCCTTAGGTTGAAGAAGGGCAAGATTTATAGGTTGGGCCTTAATGGGTCCAACGAAAACTTTGCGTGGCAGGCTTCGAGATTCTCAAAAAGCCTGCCCGTCGCGCTCCTCGCATTTATGAATTAGCAGAAAAGGACGTCCTTTCGTCTGCTAAGTCTTCATTTCTTTGGAAGCTTAAACGATTCGACTACTCTCTCGCAAAAAGATTTTATCTTTTGTATTTTATTCGGACGGGCACAAGGTTAAAGATTAACACAATGCATCCGTTACCGCAAATGCATATTTGCAGAAGACGGGCAACAACGCATGCATTAGCACAACACACCCCTCAACTAAGCGCATTTCTGGAGGATGGACGCACGATATTTCTACCAACGCAACACTACCTCGATATAGTGTATTTTTGTTGAGGACGGGCACAGAATACATACGCACGCAACACCCCCCTCAACGTAATGTATTTGAGGAAGATGGACGTAAAGTGTATCTTATCAGTGCAAGATACACCCGTCATTGCAATACATACCAGATATTTATTAAAGTTTATTATTATTTTTATTATTTTTATTATTTTATTTATTTATTTTTCATCAACAATGTAAGTCGATAAGACTTTGTGGTGCTCATTTTATTTTTATTCAATCATTCACAGCAATTTAAGAACAATGCAATTCAAAGACAGGAATGTAAATAAAAGCATGGAATTAACTAACGCAAGTAATAAACTAATTTGAATAACGCAATACTAAAGCAGTAAAGAAAGCCTTAAAGAAAGCGATAAGGAAAACAGTAAAGAAAGCAGTAAGAAAGCGATAAAGATAGATCTAGGGATGCTGATTGAAAGAGGTTTTTTAGAGTCACCACAATAGCGTCCCTGCAAGCGGTCAATCCTGCTTGCCTAAGTCGATGGTCTCCA
Organism: Benincasa hispida; assembly: GCF_027475165.1. Lineage (NCBI taxonomy): Eukaryota > Viridiplantae > Streptophyta > Magnoliopsida > Cucurbitales > Cucurbitaceae > Benincasa > Benincasa hispida. The sequence goes on along the minus strand of NC_143484.1, from coordinate 31,243,132 downwards.
TGCGTCGTTCCACATTGCCCCCTAGTAGGGCTTAATTCTTTGACTATTGAGACTTTAACTTTCATCCTCAGTTGTTAGCTCCACTGCGCCATAGGGAAAGATAGTCTTGATGTGGAATGGCCCAGACCAGTGAGACTTCAACTTTCCTGGAAACAATCGTAAACTTGCGTTAAATAAAAGTACCTGTTGACCTTCGAAGAACGTCCTTTTGCTTATGCGGTCGTCATGCCACTTCTTGGTTCGCTCTTTATAAAGCTTGGCATTTTCGTAGGCATTCATTCGCCACTCGACCAGCTCATTCAACTGCAACTTCCGGACTTCCCCCACGCTTGACAGATCAAAATTCAGCTTTTTACTTGCCCACATTGCTTTGTGTTTCAACTCGAAAGGCAGATGGCAAGCTTTTCCAAAGAACAGAGCACATGAGGACATACTGATTGGAGTTTTGAAGGCAATCCTGTATGCCCATAGTGCTTCGTCAAGCTTGAGTGACCAATCTTTCTTGGAGGTACTGACTACCTTCTCGAAGATGGTCTTGATTTCTTAGTTGGAAATTTTTGCCTGCCCATTGGTTTGTGGGTGATATGCAGTTGCAACTCTATGGCTGATATTAAATTTGGTCAACAGGTTGGTGATGATGTGGTTGATGAAATGTGTGCCTTCATCGCTGACTAAGGCATGGGGTGTTCCATAACGCGTGAAGATATTTTTCTTGAGAAATTTCGCTACTATGGCCGCATCGTTTTTAGTGAATGCGATGGCCTCAACCCACTTTGATACATAATCAACCGCAACCAGAATATATTGATAACCCTCTGAAGGCGGAAATGGGCCCATGAAGTCGATTCCTTATACATCAAATAATTCAATTTCTAAGATCAAAGTCAAAGGCATTTCATCCCTTTTGGACATGTTCCCTATTCTCTGGCATCTGTCGCATTGCACAAGATGGGCATGGGCGTCCTTGAATAGCTGTTGGCCAAAAATAGCCACTCTGTAGGACTTTTGCGGTGGTCCACTGCCCCCCTCAAAATGTCTTTCATAAGGGGACTCATGACAAAGTTCTAAAATGTGCTTGGTCTCATGCTCAGGAACGTATCGACGCAAAATATGATCAGGTCCGAGTCGATACATGAATTGGTCATCCCAGAAATAAAACTTGACTTCGTGTTTCAGCTTCTTCTTCTGCTAGTATAAGTAGTCTTCTGGTACTTGGCCGCAAACTATGAAGTCTACAATGTCCGCATACCATGGAACATTAATTCATACCGACATAAGTTGCTCGTCGGGGAATTTTTCTTCAATTTCTTTCTCTTTCTTCTGAACCTGGCAATTTTCTAACCATGATAAATGATCTGCGACTTGGTTCTCAGCGCCCATCCTATCTTTGATCTCTAGGTCAAATTCTTGCAAGAGTAGTACCCACCTTATCAGTTTGCATCTTTTTTTGTCATGAGGTATTTCATCGCAGAATGATCAGTATACACCACTACATTTGATCCAATCAAGTACTGCCAAAATTTCTTCAGCGCAAACACCACTGCGAGCATTTCTTTTTCTGTGATTGTATAATTTTCCTGCGAATCATTCAACATCTTACTGGCATAATAGATAGGATACAAAATCTTGTCTTTGCGCTGACTCAAGACTGCACCCATTGCATATCCACTGGCGTCACACATCAACAAAGACGGTTGCGTCCAATCGGGCACAATCAAAATAGGTGCGGTAATGAGTGCATTTTTCAGCGTGTGGAATGTTTTGACGCATGCGTCATTAAAATCATATTCACGATCAATCTCGAGGAGCACACATAGGGGTTTTGCGATCTGAGAAAAGTTGTGGATGAATCTTCGATAAAACCCCGCATGTCCCAGAAAACTCCTAAGTGTTTTTACATTGACTAGTGGTGGTAACTTGGATATTACGTTAATTTTTGCTTGATCAACTTCCAACCCTGCCTTTGATATCTTGTGACCTAGCACGATTCCTTCTTCTACCATGAAATGGCATTTCTCCCAGTTCAGAACCATATTTGTTTCAATGCATCTCTTCAAGACTTTTTCCAGGTTTGATAAACAGAAGTCATAGGTGTTTCCAAAAATTGAGAAGTCATCCATAAACACCTCGACTGACTCCTCCAAGAAATCTGAAAATATGGCCATCATACACTTTTGGAAGGTGCCTGGTGTATTATAGAGTCCAAATGGCATGCGACGGAATGCAAATATGCCGAATGGGCACGTGAAAGTTGTTTTGTTCTGATCTTCCGACGCAATTGCAATCTGGTTATACCCTGAATAACCGTCAAGAAAGCAAAAGAATTCAATGCCCGCAAGTTGATCTAACATTTGATCAATAAACGGGAGTGGTAAATGGTCCTTCTTTGTGGCCAGTTTTAACTTGCAATAATCTATGCATATTCTCCACCCCGTGGTTGTTCTTGTAGGAATCAACTCATTTTTGCTGTTGGTGACGACTGTCATACCCCCTTTCTTTAGAATGCATTGCATTGGGCTTACCCATCTACTATTAGATATGGGGTAAATGACGCATGCATCAAGTCACTTCACAATCTCTTTCTTTACAACCTCTCTCATGGGAGGATTCAAACGGGGCTGCCTCTCTATGGATCCTATTTTTCCTTCTTCAAGATGAATCTTGTGCATGCAATACGAGAGACTGATCCCTCGAATGTCCGCTAAGGTCCATCCTAAGGATTTTGCGTTGTTCTTAAGGATCTGAATAAGTGCTTCCTCCTTTTCTTTGCTCAGTGAGGCAGAGATTATAATTAGTAGAGTGTTATTGCCTCCTAAATAAACATATTTGAGGTGCACTGGTAACGCCTTCAACTCCAACATGGGTGGTTCTCCCAAAGATGGCTTAGTTCGCTGCATTGCTCGTTCAGATAACTTTATTGTTTCAAAATCTGGTTCAGTTTGTATTGCGATGCAATTCTCCTCCAACATTGCGTCAATCTCAAAGTTTTCTTCCTCCGATTCTTTTCAAGCCTCGTGCCAATGTTCTTCCTGCAGTTCTTCAACATACTGACAGTTTTCCATATCACCTAGGTATTTCAACGCATTGAGAACGTTGAACTTGACTTGCTGATCGTTGACTCTTATTGTCAGTTCTCTTTTCTGTACGTCGATCAGCGCTCGCCCTATTGCGAGAAACAGGCAACCCAAGATGATTGGCACCTCAATGTCAGCTTCATAATCCAATATGATAAAGTCAGCAGGGAAGATGAATTTATCCACTTGCACAAGTACATCTTCTATTTTTCCCTCTGGAAGCGTTATTGGTCTATCAGCCAACTGCAACGTGACTGTGGTAGGTCTTGCGTTGCCGATGTTTAACTTCTTGACGATTGACAAGGACATCAAGTTTATACTCGCCTCTAAGTCACACAGCGCATTTCTGACTTCTTTTCCCCCTATTGAGCATGGCAATGTGAAACTCCTTGGATCTTTCATTTTAGTGGGGATGTTGTTCTGAAATAGCGCAGTACACTCATATGTTAATGCGGCCATTTCATTCTCCTCGATCTTCCTCTTGTTGGTGAGTATGTCCTTGAGGAATTTCACATAGCTTGGCATTTGTTCCAACGCTTCTACTAAGGGAATGTTTATATGTAATTGTTGGAGAACATCCAAGAACCTCTTGAATTGTTTGCTATCATCCTTTATTCTCAGATTAGACAGGAAAGGTGGAGGATCCCGTCGTACTTCCTGATCAATTGACTGTTCATTGAGGTCTCTTGCTTGCTGTGTTTTAGGAGCTAGAGGTTGCGGTGACTTTGATTCTGAGTCTTGCTGAGATTCATTCTTTGTAGAGGTAGTTTCTTCTGAACTGGTAGTTATGTTGTTTGTGGTTGAGTGGTCATCATTGATGATTGAGTCTACTGGCCTTTTCACTGAATCCAGTACTGGTGGCACGGGGATCATTGTCTTGCCACTTCTCAATGTCACTGCTTGACATTGTTCTTTGCCGCGTGGTCCCGGTGCTTCTGAACTACTGGGCGACGTACCAGGCACTCTATTCTTAAGTTTGATCGCAAGCTGTTCAATCTGCACCTCCAAATTTCTAAGAGAGGAAGCTGCGACTGCTTGATTGCCTCGTTCTTCTCAATATATTGTTTCAATAATGTTTCCAAAGACGAGGTACTAGAAGAGATGTTAGAAGAGGATGGTTGGTCGTGTGGCTGTATCTCTTAAAATTACCTTAGCTGTGATTCTGATTAAGGAAAACCAAAGGATTACCTCGACTTCTGGGATGACTGTTTTGATGATTCCCTTGGCCCCCTAGTTGTGATTCCCTCCCCAACTGAAAGTTGGGTGATTCCGCCAACCAGGGTTGTAGGTGTTGCTGCATGGTTCATTGTGAATAGAGTATACGATTGTTAATTTAACGGGCATACTTCCACTGAGTGCCTCTCTCTGCATTGGACGTAACTTATTGTAGCCATTTGCGTCAGTACATTGGTTTGCGCTGCACTTTGAGAGAGATGTCCTTGATTAATAGCCATAGTCAGGAGGAACGAGGTTACTCTGGCAATCTGAGCGGCCAGGTTGGTCATTGTATCGGCTAGTACAATGGCACTTTCTACTCTTCTTCGTCCCGAGCCTCTTTCCTCATACCCGTTATCCATTCAATCATCTGTATTCCGCGAAATGTGATCTAAGATGATCTTTGCTTTTGTATACGTCTTGTCTATTAACCCTTCTGCCGCAGAGACATCAGCAACTGCTTGCGTTGATCGTTCCAAGCCGTTATAAAAAGTCTCCATCAGAACGCAATCGAGAATCCCGATGTGCGGACAGTTCTTCACTAATTGTCTGAATCGCACCCAGGCGGTGCTCAAAGTTTCATATCCCTTTTGTTCAAAATGACGGCGGGTGGGAAAAATTTCTTTATAAACCTCTCAACCAACTGGTCCCATGCGTTGATTTCATTTGGCTCTAGTGACTGAGCCCACCTCTTTGCCTCGTACCGCAGTGTATACGGGAAGAGATACAACCTAATTCCTTCAGGAGTCACACCAGATATGAGAATGTGTTGCACATTTTTACGAAGCTGGTCAAATGAGCATGCTGGTCTTCTTCTTGTAGTCCTCCGAATTGTCCCACATTTTGGATCATTTGTAGCATAACCGGCTTTATCTCAAACCTTGCATTCTCCTCAACCGTGGGTCTTGAAATTCCAGGCAAGAAGTTATATAGATTCGGTGCTGCATAGTTCCTCATCGGGATATTGCGGTCGGTAGCAAGAAAGACAGGGTCTTGCTCTGGCCAATTTACCCCTTGATTCCCATCGGGCTTCTCATTATTATTCGCCATGTTTATTCTTCACCTAATTTGGTTCTGATGTGCTCTTGCGCGAAAAGTACACTTGATCTCTGGGTTAGCTTAGAATTCTAGATCAATTCCAGTACTCATAGACCGTCAGCCTGCTCTTTGCGATAAATAGACAGTACAGCAGAGATTTGTCCTACAAAATACCACAAAAGTATTCAACACTAAATCGTTACCAATCCTCGGCAACGACGCCATAAACTTGTAACGGAAATTTTAAAATTCCTTATTATGCATGCACTGTGATGATAGATATTATGGTATAAGTTCATGTCCCCGATAACGGCACCATAAACTTGGTGACTTAAATTTATAATCTTTATTATTATGCATGCACTGTGATGATAGATATTATGCTACAAGCTCATCTTGCCATAAACTTGTGAGGATAAAAATGGATCTATCTTTATCTATTGTGCTGATGAATGAATGAAATGATGTGCTATGCACTCAAGTGTTTTGCGATAAAGATACTATTACGAGTAAATGTATGTGTTGATAGTGATATGTTTCGTAGTATGCGATGATGTAGTGCATGTCACAAGTTTTCTTGCATTGAAACCAAGTATAATTCCAATGCAAGTTTCTCAGAATGATCCGAGGTCGAACACGGGGATTGTTGTCGTTAGACGCGATACGAATGTGGTATATGCGACCGGTTATAATAAAGAATAAAGAATTTGGTTTATGCGGAAATGTAAATTGCGCTGAAATAAAATTGCGTTGATAAAATAAAATGCATTGATAAAATAAATGTCTAAACTACTATGATACAGGGTGTGGACTGGCTGTGAAGTTGTACAAAAGAATCTAATGAATGCGATGACAAATCTTGTGAATGAATCAGAAAGAGAATGAGTAGAGGAAAATGACATCGCAAGTTTGTCGATCTCGTTAAGGACGCAACTAAGGTTCTGCTTTCTCTTGGCGTACACCTTTCAGTGATAGGCCGCGTTCCCATACGTCTATAGGAAATAGAGATGAACGTAATGAACGCAAGGTTATTTCCATTTCTGGAAATACTTCTCGCTTTAGTTAACACATTCTTCCAATCTTCTCTTGATAGGTGGAATAACATCTTCACTTCTGCTCTCACAGGTGAAGATGTCGTCGAGCATCTCTAGCTAAACTTAGTCGATTAACTTAACATAGATTAACTCACTTGCTTAATTTTTCCTCTTTACCCACGGGATTAAGAACACACAATGGAGAAAATGGATGATAAATGTATGGAAAGGAACAGAGAGATGATAATGATGACGATAATAATATTTAAATCTAAAGATAAGCGTTTGATACATGATTTGTGAATGAAAGATTAAAGAAGATGAACACAGTAGATGAAATGAAAAAATAGAAACAAATACGGAAAGCGTGTCAACGTCTTGACACAGATCTCGATCAGAGACGTTTTTCTTGCCGGTGTATGGATGAAGTGGAGAGGAAAGCTTCCCTCTCAGGCTTGCTTTCCCGGTAGGAGGTGACCTCTTGTATAGAGCTTCAGCTTCGGGAATTGGAAGAATTCCCTGCTCGGAGACTCACATTTTAGCCTTGTCTCATCGTTCTCCTGAATTTTCTCTATAAAGTCTCTTCAGACTAGCCTCCTTTGCAATGAATTCAAGGAAGTTATTTATAGACAAGACCTTAGCTCTCTTGTATTGGTGGTCCTACTGTATAATTCTGATAATTCCTACCATGGCGTAATGGAAAAGTCTTCTCTGCTCCATGATCAATCTGTCAGAATCGTACAACAGAAAGCTGTACACTTGTCATAATCGCCCGCGAATGCGTTGCTCTTTACATCTTCGATCGATTGTCGCATGCGATGTTGTTTTTTTATTACCGCATGCGGTGGAAATGCATTGATATCTATTACCCATGATCGATCGTCGCATGCGCCGTCATTGCATTGATTATTTCTTCGTTCTTGATCGATTGGCGCGTGCGATGTAGATGCGTTATACATTTTTTTCCTCGGGCCATTAACACATATGGTGACCTATTTCTTGCAAAACAGACACTGGAACATTCTATTTCGCCATCGCAATGGGACTAGTGGATGCGTTCACGATATTTCATAATTTTCATATTTCTTAGCAAATTCTTATACTATCGATGCAATTTTCCTCTCTTTTTGTCGCAATATCTAAATAAAACAGCATAACTAACTTGTATTTCTACAAGTTATCAGGTGACCATTATGATCCATTTTTATTTTCATTTTTATTTAATTTGTATGGATCAAAATAATAGAATTTAAGATAAGAATCTACAAATTCTCATTGTCTAATTTGTTATAGATTAACAATTCATTAATCAAATTGAGCATGTATGATATTAGTGTTATAGTTAGCGTGTCTCAAGAAAAGGGAAAAAATAAAAAGATTTTCTACTTGATGTTTTCAAATATTTTCTGTTAGGATATTTGAGGTAAAAGAAAAACTGTAAATTCTTTTAAAACAACCAACAAGAGGGAGTACAATATAAATGAAAAATGTCAATCAAAGGAGAGAATAATCAATAAATAGATTCAATCCCACACTCAACGTGAAAATTTTAAATAAATGGTTTTATTATGTGTTGAATCTTTCATATTAGTTATATTTATGCACCAATCCAATTACAATGAAAATTAATTATAATTGAATAAAAAAGTGAGATTTTTTTATGGTGTTAATAACATGTCAAAATCGTAATAAAAAATTTATCGAGCCATGTTAACCAAACCACAATTAAATTGTTGTAATTGCAATGAGATTATAAATAGTAAAAGTTATGGGTCCCACATAATTTTCAAACACATACATATTCATGCATAATAGAGCAGAACAATTAATCTTATTCAACCATGTTCAAACAAACATACATAATTTTCAAACATGTTCATCAATCAACCTTCTTATTCTTCCCATACATATTCAAATAAACATAACATGCATATTCATTTATTTAAACTATTTATGCATAATAGAGCTAGTGTATATATTCAAAATATTTATGTATAATAGAGCTAACAGAATGAAAAAAAAAAAAAAGTCCGATGAGGGGGGAATCAGAGTTACCTGTTCGGCGAAGGAGAAATCAGAAACGGCCAGACGACACTCGAGGGGGACCAAACGGTGATTGGACGACACTCGAGAGGGACTGAACGACACTTGAGGGGGATCGGACAGTGGCGGACAAACGAAATTAAAGGGAAAATAGGACAACGAAAAAGAACGGACGAACGAAATCGAGAGTGGAAGAAGAAGAATTGGGGAGAAGGCTATTTATATTGAACTTTTTCCCGACGGTTATCTGCCAGATCGTCGGGATATAGTTGATAAGTGCCGACGGTCATTCACTCACCGTCGATGAAACTCGAACTCCCGACAGTAGTCTAACACAACCGTCGATCGAAGTTTACCAAATTCTGAAAAGACTCACAATCCCGACGGTGTTCTAACACAACCGTCGGCCAAAGTCCACCAAATTCCAAAAAGACACTTCGAGTGCTTGACGGTTGATTGACCACCATCAGGATATAGTTTGGAACTCCCAATGGTAGTCTGACACAACCGTCGGCCGAAGTTCACCAAATTCCATAAAGACTCACAATTTTGACAGTGTTCTGACACAACCGCTGGTCAAAGTTCACTAAATTCCAAAAGACTCTTCGAGTGCCTGACGGTTGACTAAACACCATCGAGATATAGTTTATAATTGCCGACGGTCAACCACACAACCGTCAGCCAAAATTGAGAAAATTTCAAAAGACTCTTATAATATCCGACGGTTACACAGAACCGTCGGGCTTGATTAGAAAATCCTGATAGTTGTTGAGTACTGTCAGGATAACATAAAAAATTCCAGTAGATGGGTTTTGTATATTGCACACCCTGTCTGATGAATAATTGACTACCGTCGGGCTTAAATAATAACTCTCAATAGTTATTGCACACCGTCGAGAGAAATTAAAAAGCTGAACGGTCAAATATAACCGTTGGGCAAAAGTGCAATAAGCCCGACGGTTCCTTAGGTGACCATCAAGAGTATTTAAAATCCCAATGATTTTTTGTAAACCGTCGAGATAAATATTTATCCCGACCCCTTATTTTTACCATCGGGAGAGGTTAAAATCACTGACGCTTTTTTGATCGTTGGGAGAAATATCGTTGGGAATAACCAAAATTCTTGTAGTGAATTCAATCGTCAATTTTCATATATTACAAGTTGTTGATCAAGTAAAACACATAAATAATGTACAAAAGAATATATGAGTTCAATACAACTTCTTATGCAATAAATTATTTGGATGCGAGAGATTATATGAAATATTCTTCAACTAGGAGCTGAAGATTTAATTTTCTACTAAAATAAAATTTGTCATGAGAAATTCAATTGAGACTCAAACAATTTTTCTAAGCAAAGATATTTGGTGAAGAATTGGGGCTGGCCACCCTACAATCGACTAACAAATTCAAAGTAAAAGATCTGGGGACCAACTTAGGTCGGATTATAACACATGTGTCAAAGTCTACCGGTAAAGATGGGCACAGGTTACTTCCACTTAAGTATAGGAGGAAGAAAATTAGGGAACTTGCTAGATACAATGACGATCTAAATAATATTCCTAATGAGGCTTGTCTCTTGGGGTTTAGTCTCAAGTAGACAACAAACACACCTATGTTGTACACCTATGCTCCTCGAAAAAAAAAGACGAGCACGGTGTAAATATGTCACGTAACGTTGTTTAATTGTGGTGAATGTGTATTAGGAACTCAATTCTACTTTTTTTGGGAAAAAAGTTTCAATTAGACACTCTAGGTAAGGCCAGAGAGTCCAGGGTAATCTTGGAAGGGCAAGTTCGTTATGACAAAATGAAGTTGGTTAAAGGAATGTATGTCAAAAAAATTAAAGGAACGGTCAAGTTAGAAACCAACATAATGTAAGGACGATACTCCCAAGTTTTCCATCTCAAGAGTATGGCCGAAGCTTGATTTCAAACTTGGGAGTGAGGGCTAATATTGAGGAGTGAATTTTGGCCTCTCGGAATAAAGCTAAAATTCAAGATAATATGAGATAATATAAAATAAGATAAAATAAAACAGGATAAGATTAGATCTTGCTTGGGGTTAGGAAAATCTCATATTCTAATCCCAGTAGATTTAAGATAAATCCTAGATCAAATCCCCTATAAATGCGTCAAAATGATTTCATCAAAGGTATTTTAAACTTTCGAATTCTTTTCTATTCTACAATTCTCTTACTAACTTAGGCATCAAAGTCATTTTTTTTTGTTTTGCAGGTCTTCTCTGACTTATAAATTTATCGTTGATATCATGTGAAGGTCAGGTGTGCTTTTCGTTGGCCAAAATTTAGCATCAACACACTTTATTATAAAGTCTAGGCTAATGTGATCTTAATTTTGCGAATCTCATATATATATATATACGCTAATTTGTGAATGGTTCAAAAATCATTATATATGATTTTATCATTGGTATACAATAGAAACATGACAAACAAACTGTGATGGATTAAAATTTATTTTTCAATATACAACTCAATTTTAAAATATATAAGATACAACTCTTTTATGGATAAATTGCTACTCAATTTGACAATATATGAGATGCTCAATTTTAGAATATATGAGGATACAACTTTTCTGGTATATATGTTTGTTTGGGTAAATATTCTTGTTAAATATAATTTAATATATGTATAATATGTTAGCAGTTGGCATGCTAGGAAATTTTGAAAATTTAAGGCATGAATAGGGGATACTTTTCCTTTATTATAAAGAGTAATGATTTTAAACAGCATAACTAATAGAAATATTTTTAAATATAGTAAAATATGACTGTTTATTAGTGAGAAATATTAATAAATTTGATAGATATCTATTAATATCAATGGTAAACTGTATTTTTTATATTTAAAAATATTTTATAACAATAATTAGAAACAAAGATGCATCCGAGGTTATTTATTATTTATTTATTTTATTATTATTTTTTCTTTTTTGAGTTTGGATAAGGTTTAGGACTATGACTCGTGCTTTTATTTTTATCGAATATTTGAACTTTATTCGTGATATCATAACTTTTTAGATTTGTTGTATTTATTTTTAGATATTTAGAGCCTTTTAGTTAATTGCACAAGGCAAGACACCTAACATCAAATCGATTATACCTTCATAATAAAGGTTTAAGATTATGGCACGTGGGTTTATGAAATATTTGAAACTTTATTCCTCTTATCTTTTCTTTTCAAACTTTTATGATATAATACATAAGCTAACGTGTAAAGTTGAAGTTTCGAGCCCTTAATATTTAAAATAATTTAGAGCCTAATTCAGATTATGTTTTATGTTTTCAAATTGTTTAGCAAATAAGTATTTGGTTGACAGTTTGGATTCTTTTTTCAAAAATTATTTCTGAATTTTGTGATCCAAATAATACAAATTCTAAGAACCTTTTTTATGTTTTTAATGTCTCCAGATTTTCAATTCAAAATTTTAAAATGCAGCATTATATTAAAAATGATAAAAAAAAAATAATAATTGTACTATTTCATGTTTTAAACTCAATTATTTTTGTTAAACTTAAAATATGTAATATATTATATATATGATATGATATTACAAAATAATGATTATACAAAAACTTTAACATAAAACAAGTTTAAAAATTAATTAGTAATGGTTTATATTTAACCTCGTATTTAGTGAGTAATTAAATATATTTTCAATCACATTTTAAAATTTTGTTTAAATTGGAATTTGAATTTTGAATCTACTACCAAATACATGTCTGAAAATATGAAATACAACACTGTTTTCATTGAATCCCCTGCTTTCAAATTTTCATTTTTAGAATGCCTACCAAACAAGCCCTTAATTACAATGTATGTACAACCCACCTGGGATAGCTTCCTTATGATATTCCAAAATCCATACATCCTTTTGCACTTCACTAAGAATTTTATTCCTTGCCACCGGTTAGATTTGTCAACTCACATTTCCCAACAACTACCAATCGACTCTTGCAAATAAGGGTGTTCATAAATTGGATTAAGCTAGGTTGAAGCTCATTTAGACCAAATCTAGTTCTTTGGGTTATAAGTTTCTTCAATCCAAGTAACCTTCATTAATAATGAACTCAACCCAACTCAACGATGAAAACATTTGAATTGGATTTAGATTGTCCGGTCCTTTATTTAAATTTTTCCCAAGGATAAGTCAAATATTAATGTGTAAAAATTTTATTTGATTACTTTACTATATTAAATTAAGGTTAACAACTCAATTTCAATTTAGATTATGAAAGTTTTCTTTCCAAAATGCTAAAAAAAATTAAATTTATAGGAGTAGTTGTTGAAGAATAAAATTTCAAAGAAATCATGAAATTAAATGAAATTTATGTATATATAATGTACCATAAGTAAAAGAAACATACTTCTTAAAATTAATAATAAGTTGGGGTTGGTTTGAGTTATTTTAATTGAACTTAAACCCAATCAAATGAATAGATAACCCAATCTAAATTGTACGAGTTGGATTGGATTTTTTGGGTCATCGATTTTTATTTTATTTTGTTTTTTTTGAATACCCATACTTAAGAAAACACATCGCAAAGATTCATTAAAAAAAATGAGGAATTTGGAACCAAATTCTCTCTATTTATTTACCCTTCAACAAAGCACCCATAAAAACCTTGCACAACAATTTAAATGCATTCTTCTTGGACAAAATACCACTTGTGGTAAAATGCCAAATCCACATATCAAAGGACTATAGTTTTGCACACAAGTATGGAGCAATTAGCTTCCACTTTTTCTCTTTCAACAAAACAATTCTCATGGCCTAAGTATTCCAACTTCTTGTGTCATGAATGAGTGAGGTCCACATATTCTGAACGATTGGGCGAGATAACTTTAAACAAAGATTCTCGAGGAATCCAAGGGTCTCTAAAAACAAAAGTATCTTCCCCATTGCCCTATTTGCTTACGAAGACCCCTCTAACAAAGTTCTCTCCTCTAAATAAATAAGGGGCGTTTGGGACAATGAGCTAATTATTATAGTTTGGTTATAATAGTTTGTATTTAGAGTGTAAATTATTTTAGTTTAAGTTATTATATAGTATGTGTTTGAGGGATAAACTATTTTAGTTTGAGAAGGAAATAGTAAACACCGTAGCAAAAAATAAAAAAAATGATTGAATGTAAAATAGTAAAAACTGTAACAAATAGTAAATACTATAGCAAATGAGAGTTTTGAAATAGTGTTTGACTGTAACTAATGAGAGACTATAAAATAGTATTTACTATAGTATAGTAAAAGATGATTATTATTGTCTTAGAATAGTTCTTGCCCCAAATTTACATAAATAGTTGAGAAATTTGTACTAGATACATGAATAGTTGAGATTCAAGAAATAGTTGAATACATGAATTACAAGATACATTGATGAATGTTCACGTATTGATGAAAAGTCACATGTATTTGCATTTATCATTGATGTCTTTTGATATATTTTCCTACTAGTATAAATATGTGTAGGATTGTCATTTATAAGCAAGCCAAGAAAATAAAGTAATATTCAAGTTCTAGTTTCTCTAATCTTACGTGAGTAAGCGAACAATCTTCTTCTCTTATCTATTGAGTTGTATTGTGAGGGCTTACTTCGTTTCCAACCGAACTTTATCAAATCTTTCAATACCATACAAAACTCGACCCTCGGGTAACATAGATTGTCTCATCTCATCCAATAAATTATCTTTCTCAGTTGTGTCGAGCCCAAACAAAAAACGAGCAAGGTCGCATTGATTAAGATCTCCTAACCCACGAATATATATATATATATATATTAATCTCATAAATATGTATATTTTCTTAATCTCTCTTTTCTCAACTTGCGAAGATATGACTATGGAAGAGGTGGGAGGGGAATCTACACGATCTCAAGATGGTAAATTATTTAACTTAAAATATTATTCTAGTTATGATTTGTTCTGTTTTAATCTTCTACTTTCAAATATTCAAATTTACTTTCATAAATATTAAAATTATTTTTATGGTTAGTTCATGGTTAATGAACACATACTCATCGGTAAGAGGATAATTATCACTAATCAATCTTACTTATAACATCGTAATAACTCATGCTTTTTAATAGTCAGGACAAGCCAATCACTATCATATTGTTTATGTCGTCTGGCTCAAAGGCGATTCCAGTAATAAAATATATATTGTTATACGTAATTTCATACCAGTAAAATGTCAAAAGTCAAGATCAAACCAAGAGAATTACCTCGCCAGAAAACGAACATGAGATTGGCTAAGGAGAAGGGTCAGGAGAGTTCCAATAAATAAAGATAAGATAAGTTGGGCTCAAAAGAGCTCACTTGGCCCCCTCGGCCTCAGCCAAGAAAATGGCCTTAGGAGCCACCTTGGAATCCCTTATAGTGAGGCTGATCCGGATCCGCCCTTTTGTTAGAACATGCTCAGCGAACTGACCCTAGGTTCCGTGTGTCCGGTTTCAAGGTAGGAAAAGGAAATAAATTTTCTTCTTCAATTGGGGTAAGGAGGAACTCTAAAACTCAACTATAAATAGAGCATGACAACCCCATGTAAACTTATCTCCTCCCTAAAAACTACTTGCCATGATATTTGTGCAAAGTACTGACTTCATCGAGTGTCTATGGCAAACACCACATCGGTACATTACTCTTTTAAATTACAAATCTACCAATAAAAACATGTGAAAGTCAGGTGAGTCTCTTTTATTGGATTTTGCCATCAAAATATATATATACACACACATACATATACACACAGCACACAAATGCTCCTTAATAAAATTCAGCTCTTGCCATTTATTTCGTGAGAAATGCGACCGAAGATAAAACATAAGATTTCAATAGCTTTTTTTTTTCTTAAAAGAACTTTTTAAGCGAGCGGTGTATATATATTCGAAACTAATTTAAAAACAGATTAAACAGATTAAAATTCTCTCTTAACCAACTTTAAGAATAAAACATTTTAAACTAATTTATTACCTTTTTTTATAACCAATTTTAATTTTTTTTTAAAGAAAAAGAGCACATAATTTCGAATTTTTAATAGAGCAAAAATCAATAATTATAAAATATCTTTTTTTATTAAAAAAAAATTATAAAAGATTAAATTTCTTTAAATGATTCGGAGTCGTTTTTGTATATTTAACCTTAAGGTTTAAGCTTAATTCCTCACACGACACACACACAGATTAAACACAGTATTCTATTTTTTTTTTAATATAATTTTTATCCAAAAGTTATAAAACAAGTATGAAATTTGAAGATTAAAGGAAATTAAATACCCTTTGACTAATTATTTTTTACGAAGCTAAAAAGTCAAATTCACAGGTGAAAGATGGAATATTCAAAGATCACATGCAATATTGATATATTGAAAGAGTCTGAACGCTTAATAAACAAAATCCAACCGCCAATCCACCACAAAAATATGGTGATGGAGTTGTATTTTTGACTCTATAAAGAAAAGAGAGAGAGAGATTCAACTAAAATATTGTAAAATAAATTTGAATAAAATAATCGTTAAATTAAATTATTAATCACTTTACCACTCGGGTGTAGAGTATAAGTTATCGATTTAAGCTTTTGAGTTAAGTACTTAAATAACATATAATCGTAGTCCTTCCAAATGAATTTGGTATCACTGTTTTGTATTAGTTACTCTTGTAACATCATTTTCTGATCTAAAAGTAACTTCGACAACTACTTTTCTAACCTCGAGTAAATTTAGAGTCCAACCAAGAATGAATGATATCAATCGATATACAATTAAATTTACTTAACCTACAATTTTTGCTTAACGCTCAACATCTCTTATCCTTCATCATATTTTGTCCTCACTCACATATTTTAAAGAAAAATTTTAAAGACTATACTCACAAAGGGTTCTTTCAACCTACACCTTCTCTCGAGTCACCTAGTATAGGATTACTCTAAACTAAACACGCTCAACTTTGAAGCTCTTACGAACGAGCCACTAAAAAGAAAAATACAATATTTATAGTACGCATCTGGTATAAATTAGTTAGTAATTAGTGACTAACTGTTGTTGTTATTATTATTATTATTTCGAGGTATGAGAATCAAACCTCTAATTTCGAAATTGATCGTATAAACACTATTTTAATTGGGCCAACTATAATTAAAGAAAGAGAAAGAAATGTGCGTAACTTTTCTACGTTGGACTAAATTTAAGATTTCTCAACTAAAATTAAACAAATTTAATAATATATAAATTACACCAATACAAAATATATAAAGAACAAAAAATAATAAATAATAAAAGGCTTAAGCATGCTCCACTTCTACCGCACACCGACGACCATGGCCGTTGGCCGGTCAGAAACCACGAATTAAATTAAAATAATAATAATAAAATTATTCAGTTCACTAGAAACTGTAGAAAAGGCCGTATCATTGTAAAGACGATTGACCGAAACGTGGAGTAATAAGAATCAGCCACGTATGTAAGAGGATAGTTGCGGTATTTTCCTTCCAAATGGAAATGGCTAAGAGGCGGAGGCGACGAATATAGACCGAGTCAAACAGCTCAGGGCCAGACAATTTTAGACGAGTTTGACTATTGATTTTTTTATTTTTATTTTTAAAGACTGTTTAAGTAATTAAAATTAATATTTTAAATAATATAAAATTCAAAATAAACTTCACCTAGGAGCCTGGTAGTTTTTTATTAGCGTCGAGAAGCACTCACGTAGCCGGCGCGTGTTGTGCATGTGCATTAAATTAACCATTTATTTATTGAATTAATTGACTTTTTAATCGTAATTTAAATATTTACCGACATAATATGTATTAGTGATTAAGAGGTATTTGATTTGAATTCTCACTTCTATCTATCGCACTAAAAAAATAATTAGTCAAAACGAGTATAACTGACATATATACAAAATGTTTTTTATGCTGAATATATTATATATGTTTCTTATGGTAGAATGAATTGATGGTTTTTTGTTTGATCAACAATGTAAGTGGATCGTTTTTTTCATGTAGGTAATCTATACAAACTATATTAAAAAATGCAATCAAAATCCTTCATTTGTTAAATAAGAGGAAGATCATGAACATATATAAGTGAGAGATTGCCATTGCCACGTCAATGCCCATAAGCAAACATATAAAACTATTAACACCATGTCATATTATCATGATAAAGTGACATATCATGAAATGATTTCACTTATATTTGTCTAATATGGACAATATCATACCCCAAAAGAGGTTTTTTCTATTTTATTTTTCTTATTTACAAATTATAATCATAGTTTAAAATTTCGGTCGAAATTTCAACCAACTCCAAGTTTCGGTATGGGGGAATTTTGATTTTTCCCCATTATCAAAATTTCCATTGAAATTTTGAGGAAATCTCAAAATTTCGATGGAAATTATGGTTATTTTTTTAGTAGTTAGGTTAAATGAAATTTTTTTAAGGTTTATAGACTTGTCTTGATTGTACGAATTGAATAGTTTTACACATCAAAATTGAATTGATGTAAGTTTTATTTTTTACCATCCAAAGCTTTCATTTCCAATAAACCAAAATTGAGAAAAATAATAACATATACTTATTTTTAACTTCATTCAAACATTTTTCATTGGAATTTCACATCATTTCACCTCAAAATTGGATTGATATAAGTTTTGTTTTTTTTATACCATCAAAAGCTTTTATTTCTAAGAAACCAAATTGATAAAAATAACATACATTTATTTTTAATTTCATTCAACATTTTTTCATTGAATTTTCACATCATTTCACTTCAAAATTAAATTGATGTGAATTTTATTTCTTTTACCATCCAAAGTTTTCATTAAAAAAAAAGACTTAGAGTAAAATAAAATAAAACTTGAAATTATTTTGTAATTATATTTTAAATTTATGCACTTGCATCGACATTTACACAGATATCTATACTATACTTCGAAATATTGTCTTACTTTATAAAAATGATTATTAAAAATGGTCAAATATAGTCTAATTATGGCATAATCAAAGTTTATTAACTAATTATATCAATTTTCATAAATTTTTTTCGAAATTTTATCAACATTTACATAAAATCTGGACCTGATATTTCTATCGACATAGATATTTCGAACATCGATTATATTTGAGCATTATTTACTATTTATTTATTTATTTTTGAAGAAGTTCTTTTTTCTGTTTAAAAAAGTACGTGGCTGCACCGGACTCGGTAAGAGCGTGAAGCCGGATCCTTTCAACTATTCATTCAAGTTGCATTGCAATTTCAATTTGCATTACGCATTGATCCAACCATTTCAAAAAGAAAACAACAACAACAATAATAATAAACAAATAAAAAGTAACAAAAAATAAAAATAAAAATTTGACTTTTATTAGTATTTAAAGTCAACCCAAATTTTAATATTGCTTCTTCCAGAAACACCGCAGTTTAACAAATCCAAACGCCACTATAAATACCTTCTTCCCTTTCCCCTTTCCATTTCATCTTCTCAAAATTCGTTTCAATCAAAAATCGAATAAAGGCAAAAATATCAATATGTGCGCAGTTGCAGTACCGAAGACGACGATGACTCCATTGTTCTCATCTCCAAAGCTCTCTTCACTACTCTACAAATCCTCTTCTCTCAATTCTTCTTCTTCTTCTTCTTCTTCTTCTTCTTCTTCGCCGAAATCGTTGTCCAGTCCGAGAAATCTTCATGTTTCTGCATCGTCTTCCCCGTCGCCGTCCTCTGTGTCCCCTGTTGATACGGTTTTGAAGAGGAAGAGGCCGGCGAGAATTGATGTACCGCCGAGTATACCGATTGGATTTGGATTTGGAATATTCGAGACGCCGGAGGTTATGGAGGAGGAAGGAGAAGGATATTCGGTTTATTGTAAAAGAGGAAGAAGACGAATCAGCGCTATGGAGGATCGATTTTCAGTTACCGTCGGAAGTCAAGGATATTCTAAACAGGTATTTCAAAATTCAGATCTGAAAATCAACGCATAGAATTAGATTTTATTTAAAGTTAGGTTAAATCGAACTTAATTACAGGCTTTCTTCGGAGTTTTCGACGGACACGGTGGAGCAAGAGTGGCGGAAATCGCAGCGAAACGAATGAGCGAGAATGTAATCGATCAAGTAACGAGAAGAGCAGAATCGGAACTCGAGGAAGCAATCAAAGACGGCTATCTGAGGACGGATCGGGATGTATCGGAGGAAGGCGTGAGCGGCGGCGGCGCTTGTTGCGTCACTGCATTGATACGGAATGGAAATCTGGCAGTGTCGAACGTCGGCGATTGCCGCGCTGTGTTGAGTAGAAAGGGAAAAGCGGAAGCCCTAACCTCCGATCACCGGGCGGGAAGAGAAGACGAGAGAAATCGGATCGAAAAATCGGTAGGGATAATCGGAAGTGCTTGATAGAAATGGAATGGAAGAATTGAAGGATTTTGTAGTTGGTAATTACTAATTATATATATAATTTTTGTGAAATTCAGGGCGGTTATGTAGATTGTTGCGGTGGTGGATGGAGAGTTCAAGGAACACTGGCTGTATCTCGAGCCATTGGAGATGAGCATCTGAAACAATGGGTGATATCGGCGCCGGAGACGAGAGTGATGAAGATTGACGATGATTGTCGTTTCTTGATTCTTGCTTCCGATGGTCTTTGGGACAAGGTGAGCTTAGTTTCAACAACTCTCATCAGTTAAACTTGAAAAATAATTATTAGGTGCATTCGACCTCTTTTTAGACACCAATTTCTATGAATGATAGAGTTATATCCGACATCTTCTATTTCAGACACCAACTTCTATCATAATCGATATCAATTTTTTCATTTATATAAATAGTTTGATATTTTTTTTATCGATAAAAAAAACTAAAATATAAATGGTTTACATATTGAAGACAGAGAATTAGAATTATTGTTTCTAAGCACACTTTTAAAAAACTAAAAACTTAGGCTCCATGATAAGTGTTTCAGTTTTTTCTTTTATATTTTTTTAAAGAAGTCTTATGATCTTTTCTTTTCTATAAAAAATTTCTATGTTACAATTCATGTGTAGTTTTTAGAGTTTATTTGAATTGATTTTCTACCCATTAAAATGTGTTTTCAAGTATTTAATGAGTTTAATCTAAAAATCAAAATTTAAGATTTCAAATATTTTTCTAAAATAAAGTAAAAACAACATCGAGATAGTTAGAAGAAAACAAACATATATTTAAAAAACAAAAAATTAAAAACAAAATGATTATCTTAGAATTTTAATATATCTCTAGTATAAAAGATATTACATTAGTTCTTAGTACAATACTTTTCTTAATTTGAACTAAGGATTAAAATATCGATGTTGATATCAATTTCGAGATTTCAATTTTATAGATATATCGATCGATATCGACGAATATTTGTGTAAGTCACAAAATTTATAAAATATATTTAAATTAATAATTAAGTTATTTTTACTCCAAAACTAAGTTATAGATATTGTTATAAGTAGTCATATTCATATTAAACTAAATAGATGACATTTTTATGTTTTACGAGTATTTGTAAAAGATGGAGATATCTATAGATATTTAATAACAATATCGAGTCCTTCAATTTACGAATTATCAGTAGATATATCGGTATATCAATAGATATTTTCATCTTTAACTTGAACTAAATCATTACAAGGATGTTTAATTAAACATTGTTTTTAATCTAATATGATACAGGTTACAAACCAGGAAGCAGTAGACATAGTAGAGGCAATGTGCGGCGCGGAGATAATGAAGAAGAAACCAATTAATCCGTCGTTAATAATGTCGGCCTGCAAACAGTTGGTGTCATTGTCAACATCAAGAGGCTCAATCGACGATACCACTGTTATGATCATTAAACTAAATTCCCTTATTCATTCCTCTACCTCAAATCATCATTAATTAACCCCTAATTTTAAACTAATTAATAATTACCATTCACATTAATTAAGGACAAGAAGAAGTAAAATGAGGCCGGTCCGGTTTGGCAACTCAGAATTTTTGACATTTTCCTTGTCCAACAGTCAAAAACTCTTCAAACATAAACCTTCATTGAATAATTTTTATGTAATCTCTATACTTTTACATTTTATTTTGTTATTTGGTGACTCGGTACTCGGTTTCTGTTAAAGTTGTAGATTATATTACATTAATAAGTGGAACTCTCATCCACTTTTTTTTTTCCTTCTTTAATTGTAAAAATATACAAATTAATTTAAGAGTAAAATATCATTTTGGTACCTATATATTTTGACGCTCGTTCAATTTTAGTTCATGTATTTTTAATCGTTCAATTTTAATCATTATATTTTTAATAAATCTTTAGTCTCTCAAAGTTATTTTTTTTTAAATTGATTGATTAATAATAATAACTTTCATGCAAGAAAATAAAATATGTGGAGGTATATGTTTTCAAAATTTGTAATATGAGTGGAAACGTGAACCGAAAATTTTAAAATTTTTATACGTGAAACCGTATCGAATCGCGAATCCCACATGTGTGGTTCAACTCGGATTTAATTTCGGTTTCAGTATTTTTTTTAAACATGTATATATATTTTTTAAATTAAAAACGGTTCAGTTCGATTCAATTTTAAATTGGAAGGAAAAAATACTTCGAAGATAAACTTGTTCCCATTCAATAGTCAAGAATTCTTCACAGTATCGAGCCGGAACAATCTGTTCTTCCTGAATACCTAGATCTTGTCACTATCATATAGTATTCATCTCGACTTGGTGATAAAAAAAGCATCTGCATTTTTTTTATCTCTCAGAAATGTCATAAAATGGAGTTTCTAGAGATCCCCAATTACCAATCCTTGCATGAATTGTTAATGATCCAATAAGTCCAACATTAATTCTATATATATATATACATTAGTTAAAAATGGTTTGATTCAGTTTTAAATTTGGTTTTCGAAATTGAAACCGAATCACATTTTTCGGTTTCACTGAGTTTTGATTCGATTCGGTTCGGTTCGATTTTTAGAAATGGTTCGGTCTTTTGCGGTTTGAATGACCACTCCTTAAAAATTCTATTAAATAACCATTTTAAAAAAACAAGAAAAATAAATTAGCATGGAAGACTAAATTTAAAATTTATTAAAAATACAATGACTAAAATTGAAAAAAATTGAAAACATAGAAAATATTACACAATTTTCAAAGTATGGGACCAAAAATGGTAATACCATACATATTATAAAAGGTAGGTATAGTTGAGGGGTTGATTCAATATATACAATAAAATATAGATTTAAATAAACTGAATCCTTGTTGTTTGAAGAAGCCTTCCACTTCAATTGGTATTTTCGCAAAGAATTATTTGATTTTTGCATTTCAACTAATTTACATGATACTTTAAAATGTTATACTTTTAAGCATGAAATAATTTCATTCTTTAGGAGATTTTCTAGAAGAAATATGGGATTTTGTTTATGGTGGCAACATCCAAGATGCTCCTAATACATCAAAACTCAAATCTTTTGAGTTGTTCTGTCGGATCGGTCGTTTAAGCATTGTGCTGCTAGGCGAAGCAGTGGAGTGCTGCACCCTAGTGACTCTTCGTATCAGAGTGGAGTTCTAGTGGTTTCCTCAATCACATTGTGTACGATACCGCTTTCAAGCTCAAGCTTCTCGAACCTAAATTTTTAATAATAAAATAGTTAAGAACCCTTCTGATGTTGATGTGAGTTTTTCTTTTGTTTTTTTAAAAATTCAAATTACTATTTTGGTCTTCATTCTATTTTAATCTTTATATTTTTCATTGTATAAATTTATTCTTTGTACTTTTAATAAATCTCAAATTTAGTATATTTAGAAAAAAAATATTAAGAAAATGGTAATGCACACTTTTAAATAAGAAAAACACAACATCAAATGTTATTTTTACTATGAATATATAATAGAAAATAGATGTTCATTGCTTAGTGTTCCAAAGGTCATGTGTCACCATTCATGTTGTCCATGTGCCATCTAATAGTTCATGTTTGGTGTCTATATAAATCCACATCCTATTTGCGACTTTGCCTATAAATAGTCATTTGGTCGATCTTAAAATCACACATACATTGGTGAGAATTCCATTTCCACTCATTTTCATATTATCCAATTTCATGATTTTGTTTATTTTATGTTTTTAGTTATTTTATTTTATAATTTTAGTTTTTATTTATTTATTATTATTATATAAAAATATTATAATATTATATTTTTCATATTCATATTCTCGTTGTGCTCCTTAATTACATAACACGTTATCAGCGCAAGCTCATTTCGTTTTCCCCACTAAAGGTAGGTCCTATTATATTTAATAAATTTAATGTTATTTTTCATATTCAATATCTATTACATTTCTAACATAAATACAATATTTTATGATAGTATTGCCATGACAAATCTCACAAAATTAGATTTTTTCGTCCTTAATATTAACGATAATAATTATTTATCATTGGTACTTGATGCCGAAATCTACCTGGATGCTATGAATCTGGGGAGACTATTAAAGAAGTAAATACGACATCCAGTCAAGACAAAGTAAAACTATGATCTTCCTTCATCATCATTTCCATGAGGGATTAAAAATAGAGTATCTTAGAATAAAAGATCCTCGTATCTTGTGGAAAAATTTAAAAGAGAGGTATGATAATAAAAAAAACAGTTATTCTTCCTAAAGCTCGTTATAAGTGGATGCAATTGAGGCTACAGGATTTCAAATCAGTAAGTGATTACAACTTTGCATTATATAAAATCAATTCAAAATTGTTGTTATGCAGAGGGAAAATTACTGATACTGATATGTTAGAGAAGACATTTTCTACATTTCATATCTCAAATATGCTCCTATAGTAGCAATATCGAGAGAAAGATTTTAAACAGTATTCTTAATTAATTTCATGTCTTCTCGTGATCGAACAAAATAACAAGTTATTGATGAAAAATCTTGAATCTCGACCAACTAGAACAACATCATTCTCGGAAGTGAATGTTGTGAATTTTAATAATAATCGTGGTCGAGGCCGTGACTGTGGTAGAGGAAGAAATAACTATTATTTTTGTGATGGTCGTTCTAATCATTTAAATTTCAAAAGAACCACACAAAATGATGATCAAAAAGGAAAAACTCCACGAGATAAAAATTCAAAGAGTGTTGAAAATAAATGCTTTCGATGCGGAATGATTGGGCATTGGTCACGTACTTGTCATACGTCAAAACACTTAGTTGACCTCTATCAAGCCTCCCTGAAGGAAAAAGAGAAAAATGTGGAAGAAAATTTTGCATAACAAGATAATGACATATTTGACCCATCCCATATGACAAATTTGGATGTGGCGGACTTCTTTGAATCTTCTGAAGAGAAGATTAGCGCAGTTGGTGGCACATCAAGTATTTCTTTTGATTTTGAGAATATCTAGACTTAATTTTGTTGTTTTCTTTTATCTATCTTCATATTTTTTTTAGTAATTTTTGTATATTTTAAGTGTTGTTTTTCTTATTACAATTATTTTCTTTTAATGAAGAAACATGGATCATTTTCATATGTTGGGTGACTAAAAAATGAGCAAAGAAGATCTATGTCTTGCAGACAGTGCAACTACACGTACAATACTTACAAATAAAAAATACTTTTCCAAATTGACAATGCTGAAAGCAAAAGTAAATACAATATCAGGTTCTACAAACTTAGTCGAAGGTTTTGAAAAAGCAAATATTATTTTGCCTAGAGGAACAAAATTTAAAATTGACAATGCATTGTTCTTTAGTTAATAAAAAAGAAATCTTCTAAGTTTTAAAGATATATATTACAAAGGTTATCATATTGAGACTGATAGTAAGAATAATATGGAATATCTATATATCATATCCACTGTCTCAAATGAAAAACGTAATTGGAAGAGTTATCTGCTTTATCTTCTAGATTGCATTATACTCATATACGAGTAATTGAACATATGCAACAATGAACCTGAAGTTCATGAATCCAGACATATTTACAATTTGGCATGACCGATTGGGTCATCCAGGATCTATAATGATAAGGAGAATTATTGAAAATTCAAATGAGCACCCATTGAAGAACTAGAAGATTTTTCAATCTAATGAATTATCATGTGATGCTTGCTCTCAAGAAAAATTGATAATTAGACTATCACCAGCTAAAGTGGAGAATGAATCACCTGCATTTTTAGAACGAATTCATGGTGATATATGTGGACCCATTAACCCACTAAATGGACCATTTAGATATTTTATGGTATTAATAGATGCATCCAGCATAGGGTCACATGTGTGCTTATTATCAAGTTGAAATCTTGCATTTGCAAGATTACTTGCTCAAATAATTAAGTTAAGAGCACAATTTCCTGATTATACAATTAAGACCATTCGTCTTGATAATGCTGGTGAATTTACATCCCAAGTTTTTGATAATTATTGTATGTAAATTGGGATAAGTGTTGAATATCGTGTACTTCATGTTCATATACAAAATGGTTTAGTAGAATCATTTATAAAACGTTTGCATTTAATTACAAGACCATTAGTTATGAGAGCTAAGCTTCCTTCATATGGATGAGGACATGCTATTTTGCATGCAACGTACTTGTACGCATTAGGCCAATAGCTTATCATAAGTACTCGCCATTACAATTAGCTTATGGTCATGAGCCAAATATTTCTCATCTAAGAATTTTTGGATGTGCAGTATATGTTCCAATTACTCTAGCACAACATACTGGGTCCTCAAAGGAGGTTAGGAATATATGTTGAATATGATTCCCTATCAATTATTAAATATCTTGAGCCCTTGACGGGTGATGTATTTACTGCACGATTTGCTGATTGTCATTTCAATGAGACAAATTTTCCAATATTAGAGGGAGGAATTAAGAAGTTGGAAAAAGAAATTACATGGAATGCATCGTTATTGTCTTATTTAGATCCCCATATAGATCAATGTGAACTTGAAGTTTAGAAAATAATTCATTTGCAAAATATAGCAAATCAATTACCAGATGCATTTATAAATACAAAGAAAGTAATTAAGTCATATATACCAGCTGCAAATATTCAATCAAAAATTGATATCCTAACACAACAAGTTGTCACAATGAGTTTGGAAAATGCTATAAGTGTGGTAGACCATTGGGTTCCAAAGATAAAAATCCTCGAAAGACTTGGTTAAGGATGTAAATACCTATAAAGAAATCCTCGACATGACTAGTGAGGAAGGTGAAATACCTAAAGATAATAATGAAGTTTTAATAAATTATGTCATGACAGGAAAAAGATGGAATCGAACTAATGTAATTATTGACAATATTTTTGCATATAATGTTGCTCTTTATATTATCTTAAAATGAGGATTCTGAACCAAAATCTGTTGAAGAATATCAACATAGAAAAGATTGGCTTCAGTGGAAAGAAGCAATCGAGGCCGAATTAAACTCGCTTTTAAAACGTCAAGTTTTTGGACCTGTAGTCCGACACCAGAAGGTGTTAAACATGTGGGACACAAATGAGTATTTATGAAGAGGGGAAATGAAAATAATGAGGTCATAAGATATAAATCTAGACTAGTTTCATAGGTTTTTCACAAAGGTCTGGTATTGATTTTGAGGAGATGTATTCTTCGGTGATGGATGCAATTACATTAAGATATTTAATTGTCTTGATTGTGTATAAAAGTCTGAATATGCATCTTATGGATGTAGTCACAACATATTTATATGGATCTCTTGATAATTATATTTATATGAGAATCCTAGAAGGATTTAAGGTACATAAAATATATACATCAAATTTTCAAGAATGGTATTCTCACTATACGGATTGAAACAATCAGGACAGATGAGGTACAATTGCCTGAGTGGATATTTATTGAAAGAAGGATATCAAAATAATCCAATATGTCCGTGTATTTTTATAAAGAAATCACAATCATGATTATGTTGATGAGTTGAATATAATTGGAACTCCTGAAGAACTTTCAAAGGCAATAAAATATCTTAATAAAGAATTTAAGATGAAAGATCTCGGGAAAACAAAATTTTGCCTAGGTTTGCAAATTGAGCATTTAACAGATGAAATATTTATTCATCAGTCAACTTATACAGGAAATTTTTTTGAAAAGATTTTACATGGACAACACACATACATTAAATATTCCAATGAAAGTCCGTTCATTGGATATAAAGAAAGTTATATTTCGACCTTGAGAAGATAATAAAGAACTTCCTTGGTCCTAAAGTACCATATCTTAGTGCAATTTGTGCACTTATGTATCTTGCTAATAATACAATACCAAATATTGCATTTTTATAATTTTATTAGCTAGATATGGTTCTTCTTCTACAAAAAGACATTAGAATGGAATTAAGCATATACTCCGTTATCTCTAAGGAACAATCGATATGGGTTTGTTTTATTCAAATAAATCAAATTTTGATCTAGTTGGTCATGTAGATTCTGGATATTTATCTGATTCACACAAAGCTAGTTCTCAACAGGTTATCTATTCACATGTGGAGGAACTGCTATGTCATGAAGATCGGTGAAACAGACTATAACGACCACATCCTCAAATCATGCTAAAATTCTTGCAATTCACGAGGCTAGTCAAGAATGTGTATGGCTAAGGTCAATGACTCAATACATTTGTGAAACATGTGACTTGTCTTCTAATAAAAATCTTTCAACAATATTATACAAAGACAACGCAGCTTGCATAGCCCAAATCAAAGGAGGATATATTAAAGGAGATAGAACAAAACATATTTAACCAAAGCTTTTCTACACTCATGACCTTGAAGAAAATGACAACATCAAATTACAACAAATTTGTTCAAAAGATAACCTGGCAGACTTATTTACAAAGGCATTATCAATCGCAACTTTTGAAAAATTGGTGCATAATATTAGAATGCAGCGACTCAGAGATGTTAAGTGATGTTTTCATGAGGGGGAGTAAATATATTGTATTTATTTTGGAAGTATGTATTATATGAAATATGTACTCTTTTTTCTTCACTAGGAGTTTTCGCTTTGGTGTTTTTCTACTAAGATTTTAACGAGGCATATTTCATATATATATATATATATATGGGGATCTAAGGGGGGAGTATTATGAATATTATAATAGAAAATAGATGCTCATTGCTTAGTGTCCCGAAGGCCATGTGTCACTATTCATGTTGTCCATGTGCCTTGTAGTTATTCATGCTTGGTGTCCATGTAAGTCCACATCCTAGTTGCCACTTTGCCTATAAATAGTGGCATTTGGTGGATCTTAAAATCACACATACATTATGAGAATTCCACTTCCACTAATTTTCATATTATCCAATTTCATGATTTTGGTTATTTTATGTTTTTAATTATTTTATTTTATAATTTTAGTATTTATTTATTTATTATTATATAAAATATTATTATATTATATATTTCATATCCGTATTCCCGTTGTCCTCCTCAATTTCATAACAATTTTGACTATTTTAGATGACCCATCCAAGCAAATTTAAAACATATATAAATGCTAAATATTGAATGATCTACCGTTTAAAATTTGTTTGTTATTCATAAAGTTTTAAATTTTACACTTAATACCTAAAGAAAAATGTCTGGATCAAGTCATTTTCATGAAACAATTATTTTAAAAAATAGAAAAATCATTAATTATGATTTTGTTAATGTACTTATATATGTGATTAATTATGTTTGCTATTTGACACAAAATCTAAGCCACCCTTCAAGTCTCATACTTACATGCTTAAATATATAATAAAAATTATAATTTAATTACAGATAAACCTAATAGAATTTAACACTTTTTAATACCATACAATAAAATATAATTTTAGAACAAATGTTAGAGGAAGAGTTTTAGAGTAATCGTAGAAACTATTGTAGGAAGTGTAAAGTGTGTTCTTTGAGAGCTCTCAAGGGCCCATATAGACTCTATGGGTTACTCTAATTCGGATAGTAGAGATTTTTTAATTTAAATGTTTGATAATATCTAAATAAAATATTTACCCAAAAAGCACCTCATTTATATATGGATCTCATCAAAATAAATAATTAATTATTTGAATCATATTCAAATAAATTAGTTCTTCATATTATAGAGTTATAATTTGAATCTTATTCAAATAAACTTTATAATAAATCATGTAATTAATTTTATCCAATACAATTAATATTTTCCCTCATAAATTTGAACATTTCAAGTTTTCTTTCAATGTAGTTGATCCTTGTTAGTCCGTGGTGAATTGGCAAGGGGACCTTATGAATCTACAGATTATAAACTCCAACGATCAAAGATTAATTAATCAAACTATTAAATTAAATTAATTAAATTAATCTTCATTCATTAACTATAGAGAAAACTACTATAGACCCATAGTAGAATTCTTATGCACTGTAGGCAAGTTGTATCCCTATGCGGGAATAAGTGAATTCTATCTTATGAACTTATATTCCTAGCTCCCCATTTAGTCAAGTCCCCAAAATGGTAGGTTTATTGAGTCGGAAACGTGGCCCACTCTCACCCATGCAAATCAAAAGACTGACCTTACTAACAGAAGTTCATAAATTACTTAGGATTAAGATCGAGTCGCACATGATCATCCTATGAAATATTCTCATCAATTAACAGATTTACAAAGAGAGATTAACTATTTCGCTATCCGGTCTTATACCAATTCTTTGTATAGAATACCTCCACTCACATGTCTCCACTTGAACGGTTTGGATTAAACAATTTATAATTATTACAAAGTGAGTCATATCTATAGTGTCACCAGGATAAGACACCCGACCTTATCCATATACTATAGACCTTTAAGTTATTTCTTGAACATGATCCACCTCGTATGTCAACTACATACTGTCCTAGACTACATATAACTGAAAGAGTTACATAACATGCAGCGGAAGTATCAAGGATCTATAAGCATTCTAATTCACTAATTTTGGCAAAAACTAAAGCATGCTCTGCTAAAAAGTGGGTTTTCAAAACATACCTTTGATGAACTCTCCAAGAAAACGTGTGTACAACAACTGTTTTTACTTGATATCACCATGAACCACCTCAAAGCCTTCCCTACTATTCTCTTGGAGTTTTAGTCAGAGTTGTGGGACTCAAGAACAACTTGAAGATGTGAAGAAGCAAGAAGATCTCATAGCAGCCGATTGAAGAAGATAGTTTCTTCTTCACATAAATTTTTCTCTCAAAATTCTGCATCCACCCTTCTCCAACGACTCCAATCTTCTTTATATATAGTAGATGAACATGCAAAGAGATGGAGTGCATGACTTTCCGCTCATGTTTGGAGAATCAAAGTAGAGAGGATAATGGCTTTTGTGTGAACATAAAGATGAAGGTAATGGAGAAAATTGAATCCCCATTTTGTGCAACCATGCAAAATCGTTTTTCCATTTTCTTTAAAAAAAAAAAAAGATTTTAAAACCATTTTAATACAAAAATGATTTTCTTCAATTAATTTAATATCAAATATTAAATTATTTTTTGCACAATAATCATCTTCATATATTTAAATCATATTTAAATATATATTCTCTCGTTCCTTTTAATTTGAACATTTCAACTTAATTTCTCAAGCTACCCTAAAGCTTATCCATTTACGAGCTAGTAAGGGGACCTCGCGAACCTACAGATCATGGCTCCAACGATTCGAGATTAATCGGCTAAACTCATTAGTCCGATCTAACCCCCGTTTGTTAACTAATGGGACACTCCACTATAGCCCATAGTTGAACTCCTCTCACTGTAGATATATTATGTCCACTTAATAACCATAATCAGTAAGTTGATCCTTCATAGGTTGTTCGTAATCACAACCAGGTCAAAAATACCGCTTTACCCCTGTGACTACATCTTGTTCCTTAAGTTCTTACTGATCCTCTAATGAACAATTCTGATTCATAATCACTATGAATAAAATCCTTTCTCTATCATGAGAAGGCGGGGCACCGTTTGTTCAAGACCTGAAGTCAGTACTTAATAGAATAACCTATCTGCTAACCCTAAATAGGGTAGGAGTGAATTCCATCTTGCAAGGCTAGCTATTCATCCAGTCTTATCCCCAAAATGGTAAGATTATTGAGTAGTGTTGTTGGACTACTCTCATCCTTTGCAGATCAAAAGATAATCCCGAACAAACAAGAGTTCATAGCTAGCTCAGGATTAAGATCGAGTTAACCTAGGTTATATAATAAATGAAATTGTCAGTTTTAACAGTAAACAGTCATTATAAAGAAAAGTGACTATTTTCGTGGTCCAGTTTATATGCAAACTCATTATATAGGATGCCCCCACTCTCATGTCTCAACATGAATGATCTGTGGATCACATCGTTTATAGCACCTTACAATTTCTTGTAACAATTACAGAGTGGGCTGCATCCAATAGTGTTACCAGGATGAGATACCCAATTTCATCCATATACTTATTAGACCATTTAAGCTATATACTATCAACTTGATCATGTTTATGTCACTACATAACGTTACAGCATTCAGACTATAGCCAAGGATACGTTTATTGGATTTTCATAATAAGATGCAAAATCAACTAGTCATTGTTTATTGATAAATAGAATGTTTAACACGAACTGCGAGTTCTAGGACATTTCCAACAATCTCCCACTTGGACTAAAACTCCAGTGATAACTAATATATACAATATAATGTTGAGATACATAATGGAAAAAATACAATAAACTAAGGCATCTACAATACCATAGACATTCTCTCACTTGCCCTAGATTATACTACTCGGAGTCCTAGTCCAACTAGGTGGCCTTTGAAGACTTTAGCCGAGAGGGTCTTGGTAAATGGATCAGCAAGGTTGTCTTCAAAGGTTATCTTTGTGACGAGCACATCTCCTCTGTGTAACAATACAGTGTGATAGGCAGGTGCATATTTGGAACGACTTCTAAATTAGCCAAGAATTTGCATAGCCATACTGCTTCCTTAGCAGCTTCGCATGCAACCCTTCCACCTAAGCTGCGCAGGAAAGGCCCAAAGCCAATCCCAGGGAATAGTGAAGCTACATAGGGTCTTTCTGTCCAAGTGCAGGTAGTCCGCATTTTCACAGACATGTTTATTTCACCGAGCCTCTCTCCGAGACAGTGCCCAACGATACAACTTTGCTTGGTGCTTCTCCAAACTATAGCTCCTCCGTTAAGAGTGAAAACTAATCCTGAGGTAGACTTCCTGGAATCTACGTCAATCTAAAAATCAGAATCAGTGTATCCTATAAGGATAAAATCCTTAGGTCCATACATAAGCATATAGTCCCTCGTTCTCCTAAGATACTTGAGGATATTTTTACAGCGGTCTACTGATCATGTCCAGGATTAGATTGGAACCTGATGATGATTCAAGCTGCAAAAAAAAATTTCGGGACGTGTACACAACATAGCGTACATCAAACTCCCAACTGTAGAAACATTTGGAATTCTGTTCATCTCCTCGACCTCTTGAGGTGTCTTAGGACATTTTTCCTTCAAAAAATGAATTCCATGCCTGAAAGGTAATAAACCTTTCTTGGAATTTTGCATATTATATCTTGACAACACCTTGTCAATATAAGATGCCTGAGACAGTGCTAATGTTCTATTCTTTCGGTCTTGAAAGATCTTTATTCCTAGAACATATTGAGCATCACCCAAATCTTTCATTTGAAACTGTGATGCTAACCATCTTTTTACATCAACAAGAAAACTTGTCTCATTCCCAATGAGCAAGATATCATCAACGTATAGAACTAAGAATGCTACAGTTTTGTTGACTATCTTCTTTTATACACAAGGTTCGTCAACGTTCTGTTCAAAGCAATAAGATTTGATCGCAGTGTCAAATCTTTTATTCCAGGATCTGGATGCTTGTTTCAATCCATAAATGGATCGATTAAGCTTACATACTTTCTATTCCTGTCTTGTTTCGACGAACCCCTCTGGTTGAGACATAAAAATACTTTCATCAAGATAGCCATTCAAAAAAACTGTCTTGACATCCATTTGCTATATTTCATAGTCATAATATGTGGCAATGGCAAGAAATATTCTTATTGATTTAATCATGGCAACAGGAGAAAAAGTTTCTTCATAATCAACTCATTCTCTTTGGGTAAAACCTTTTGCCACAAGCCTGACTTTATAGGTCTGTACCTTGCCAGTTTGGTTTCGTTTTCTTTTGTAGATCCACTTACAACCTATAGGTGTAACACCTTGTGGTTGATCTACAAGTTTCCAGACTGAGTTGAAGTACATAGACTCCATTTTATCATCCATGGCTTTTATCCATTGTTCCCTGTCAACATCTTTCATTGCATTCTTAAAGGTTAATGGATCCTCCAAACCATCATCTTGTATAATATTTTGAGTTTCTGTTAAATCCATGTAGTGTTCAGGTTGTTCAATAACTCTCCCACTATGACGAGGCATTCCTAACTCTTGGGTGGACATGACGGGGCAACAACCGTTGTTGATGGACCAGCTTGATCAACAACTCTTGTTGATTTTCTGTAGTATCTTTAGATAGTTTTTGCGATATTAGTTTACTGCGAAGTAGATGATTTTTAATATGATCCTCTTCCAAGAAAGTTGCATTTATCGATACAAACACTTTATCTTCTTGGGGATCATAAAAGTATCCTTCTTTTGTTTCCATGGGATATCCTACAAATAGTCATAATTTTGAACGTATTTCCAATTTTTTAGGGTTCTGTACCAATACGTGTGCTGGACAACCCCAGATGTAGAAATGACGTAAACTTGCTTTGCGTCCTTTCCACAATTGATATGGTGTTTCTGAAACACTTTTAGATGGAACGACGTTTAGAATATAAACTGCAGTCTGTATTGCATATCGCCAAAAGGGTTGAGGTAATTGAGCATAACTCATCATAGACCGAACCATGTCCAACAAGGTTCGATTTCTCTTTTCTGCAACACCATTTTTTATGGTGTTCTAGGTGTTATGAGTTGGGATTGAATTCCATGATCTACTAGATAGTTTTGGAATTGCAAATCCATATACTTTCCACCTCGATCAGATTGAAGTATTTTAATTCTTTTACTTAACTGATTTTCAGTCTCAACCTTAAATTCTTTGAACTTTTCAAGTGTTTTAGACTTGTAACTGATTAAGTAAATATAGCCATATCAAGAGTAATCGTCAATAAAACTGACGAAGTACTGATATCTTTCTCGAGCTTTAACATTCATCGAACCACAAAGGTCTGAATGTATAAGTTCAAAAGGTTCTTTGGCCCAAAAACCTTTATCAGAAAAAGATCTTTTCGTCATTTTTTCCTCAAGACATGATTCACATGGAGGTAGGGAACTGTCTTCTAACCGATTTAGATGACCGTTTTTTACCAATCTCTCAATCCTGTTGAGATTAATGGGACCAAGCCTGAGGTGCCAAAGATAGGCATTAGAAGAAATTTTCCACTTTTTATTATGAGTTTCAGCCGTTTTAAACATCTCTATATTTAAAATAGATTTTGCTTCCGTTGGTTGTAATATGTATAAGTTATTTGCAACTCTAACAGAACAAATATGAATACCTCTTGAATAAACGAACACTTCATTATATTCGAATGATACACTGTACATATTCTCTAAAAAACAAGAAATGGAGATTAGATTTCTTTTCTTCTTAGGTACAAAGAACACATTCCTGAGTAAGATAAAAGAATCTCCAAAAAACAACTTCACATCTCCCATTACTTCAACTGAAATGAATTCACCTGTGCCCACCTTGAAAGTCATCTCATATTTAGAAAGTCTTCTCCGAGAACTAGTTTCTTGTAGAAAAGTACAAACATGATTAGCGGCGCCTGAATCTAATATCCAGGTAAGACGAGAATTTTCCACTATACATGTTTCAACAACTAGTAAATCATATTTACCTTGTTTATTCTTTTCTGCTTTCTTTTCAGCCAAATATTTTTTTGTAATTACGCTTCCAATGCCCAACCTCTCCACAACGGAAACATTTTTCCTTGAGAGTTTTATTTGTATTTTTCTTCGCAGCAGTTTTCTTTTTCCTTTTTCCATTCTTTTTCATTTGTACGGTTTTATCTTTAGAAGAAGAAGAAGGACCAACTTTCTTATCATTAACGGATTTCGTACCAGAAATAGACGCATCATCAAAATTATATTCACGGTTAGCTTCAAGGAGCGCACTTAGGGGCCTTGCGATCTGGGAGAAGTTACGAATAAATCTTCGATAAAACCCAGCGTATCCCAGAAAGCTTCTAAGTGTTTTCACGTTCACTGGAGGAGGTAGCTTGGAAATTGAGTCGATTTTCTCCTGATCAACTTCGAATCCTGCCTTTGATATTTTATGACCCAGTACAATTCCTTCTCCAACCATAAAGTGGCATTTTTCCCAGTTCAGAACCATATTCATTTCCACACATCTCTTTAAGACTTTCTCAAGGTTAGATAAACATGAGTCATAATTATTTCCGAAAACTGAGAAATCATCCATGAATACCTCGACTGACTCCTCAAGTAATCTGAAAATATCGCCATCATACATTGTTGGAAAATGCCTGGCGCATTACAGAGTCCAAACGGCATGCGACGGAATGCATACCAAATGGACAGAATTCATTCTTGTCGTTGGTGACGACTGTCATCCCCCCTTTCTTTGGAACGCATTGCACTGGGCTCACCCAGCTGCTATCAGATATCGGGTAGATGACGCCTATATCCAGCCACTTCACTATTTCTTTCTTCACAACCTCCCTCATGGCAGGGTTCAAACGACTTTGCCTTTCTATCGATCCCGTTTTTCCTTCTTCCAGACGAATCTTGTGCATGCAATACGAGGGACTGATTCCTCGAATGTCTGCCAAGGTCCATCCTAAAGCCTTTGCATTGTTCTTCAGGATCTTGATGAGAGCATCTTCCTTCTCCTTACTCAACGAGGCAGATATGATGACAGGTAACGTGTTGTTACCTCCTAAATAAGCATATTTAAGGTCCACAGGCAACGACTTTTAACTCTAACACGGGTGGTTCTTCCAAGGATGGCTTAGTGCGTTGCGATGTTCGTTCAGATAACTTGAGTGGTTCAAAATTTGATTCAACTTGTATTACAACGTAATTCTCCTCCCACATTGCACCGATTCCAAAATCTTCTTCCTCTAACTCTTCTAGGGGCTCGTGCCAAGGTTCTTCCCTCAATTCCTCAACATATTGGCAATTCTCCATATCACTTGGCTACTTCAACGCATTGAGAATGTTGAACTTCACTTGCTGATCGTCAACCCTGATGGTGAGTTCTCCTTTTTGAACATCGATCAGTGCTAGCCCTGTTGCAAGAAATGGGCGACCCAAGAAGATAGGCATTTCTTTGTCAGCTTCATAATCTAATATGATAAAGTCTGCAGGGAAGATAAACTTATCCACTTGCACGAGTACATCCTCTATTTTGCCCTCGGGATAGGTTATCGATCTATCGGCCAACTTAAATGTGATTGTGGTTGGTCTTGCATTGTCGATATTCAGCTTCTTGAAGATCGACAAGGGCATTAGATTTATGCTCGCCTCTAGATCGCATAGCATGTTTCCGACCTTCTTCCCTCCTATTGAGCAGGCAATGTAAAACTCCCAGGATCTTTCATTTTGGTGGGAATGTTGTTTTGAAACAGTGCACTATATGATATGTTAACGCAACTGTTTCATTCTCCCCGATCTTTCTTTTGTTAGCAAGTATATCTTTTAGGAATTTTACATAGCTCGGCATCTGTTCCAGAGCTTCTATTAAAGGAATATTGATATGTAATTTTCGGAGAACGTCCAGGAACCTCTGAAATTGCTTACTATCATCTTTCTTCTTCAGTTTGGATGAGAAAGATGAAGGATCCCGCCGTACTTCTTATTTATTTGGCTGTTCATTGAGGTCCTGTGCTTGCTGTGTTGTAATGACTGGAGGTTGCGTTGATTTAGAATTCAAGTCTTGATGAGATTCATCTTTTGTGGATGTACTTACTTCTGAATTGGTAATTTTGCCATTATTGGTTGATTGGTCATCATCGACGGTTAATTCCACTAGTCTTGTTACTGAATATGGTACTGATTGCACAGGGGCTATTGTCTTACCACTTCTTAATTTCATTGACTGACATTGCTCTTTACCTCACGGCCCCGATGCTCTTGAACTGCTGAGCAGTGTACCAGGCGCTTTATTCTTCAACTCAATCACAAGCTATTCAGTCTATTCTTCTAATTTCCTAAGGGAGGCAACTTGTGACTGTCTAATTGCCTCGCTCTTTTCGATATAATGTTTCAATGATTCTCTAGAGATGAGGTACTGTAAGAGGTAAGATAAGAACGGTTGGTCATAGGGTGATATACGTTGAGAACTACCTCGGCTATGGTCTGGATTAATAAAGACCAGTGAGTTGCCTCGATTCCCTTGAGAACTGTTCTGATGAAAGCTGTGGCTCCCCTGGTTGTGATTCCCGTCCCAACTTAAAGTTGGGTGATTCTGCCAACCAGGGTTGTAGGTGTTGCCAAACGGTTCATTGTAGACAGAGTATACGGGCTATTGATTCCACGTGCAGACTTCTGCTAAATGTTCCTCTCCACATTGAACGCAATTCATTGCGGCCACGTGTGTCAACGCATTAACTTGCATTGAACCTTGAGAGAGATGTCTTTGTTGATTAACCATAGTCTGAAGGAGCGAGGTCATTGTGGTCATCTGGTCTACCAGTGTGCTCATTGCATCAGTTGGCATAACGACATCTCTGCTCTCTCTTGCTCCAGACCTCTTTCCTCAAACCCGGTATCAATCGACTTATCTAAATGTCATGAGATGCGATCCAAGATGCTCTTTGCTTTCGTATATGATCTGTCCATTAATCCTTCTACTGCGGAGGCATCGACAACTGCTTACGTTGGTTGGTCTAAGCCACTGTAAAACGTCTCCATCAGAATGCCATCGGGAATCCCGATACGCGGACAGCTTTTCACTAATTGTCGGAATCGCACCCAAGCGGTTCTCAAAGTTTCATAACCCTTTTGTTCAAAATTCAACACATCCCTTCGTCTCCTTGCGTTGACGGCTGGAGGGAAGAATCTATTCATGAACCTTTCGACCAACTAGTCCCATGCGTTAACCTCTTCTGGCTCTAACGACTGAGCCCACCTCTTTGCTTCATCCCGCAGTGTGTACGGGAAAAGATATAATCTAAGTCCTTCTTGAGTTACACCAGGCATGGAGAATATGCTGCACATGGCTACAAAGCTCGTCAAATGAGCATGCGGGTCTTCTCCTCGTAATCCTCCGAATTGCCCCACACTCTAAATTATCTGCAGCATAATCGGTTGTATCCCAAAGCTTACATTCTTCTCAACCATGGGTCTTGAAATTCCTAGCGAGAAGTTATAAAAATCCGGTGCCGCATAGTTCCTTATAGCAATGTTGCGGTTAGCAGCAAGAAATATACAGTCTTGCGCTAGCCAATTTTCCTTTTAATTTCCTGCGGGTGCCTCGTTATTGTTAGCCATGCTTCTTCACCATTTAATTTGGCCCTGATGTGCTCTTGCGCGAAAAATACACTGGATCTTTGGGTTAGCTTAGAATTTCTGGATCACTCCAGTACTCATAAGCCGTTATACCGCTCTTCGCGATAAACAACTAGTATAAAGAGATCTGTCCTGCAAAATATCACAAACATATTCAACACTAACCGTTACCAATCCCGGACAACGGCGCCATAAACTTGATAGGCATAAAATTGATCTTTATCTTATGTCACACAAGCATGGATGATTATAACACAAGTTTATAAGATATGTTACTACTTCTAGATGTATGCTTTATTAATGGAATGTTTGTAGTATGCTATGCGTTGTCACAAGTTTCCTTGCATTGAAACCAAGTATAATTCCACCGCAAGTTTCTCAGAGTGATCTGAGGTCGAACACAGGGATTGCATAGTTAATGCATTACGTTCGTGATATATGCGACCGAGGGTTTTTCAATTAATAAAAAGAGTGCATGTGTACAAGTATTTAAAATTGCGGTAAAGTAAAGTTGCGATAATAAAATAAAGTGCGATAAAAGTAAACCTAAGCTATTATGATACAAGATATAAAATACTGATACATGATACTGAGTTTGAGACTGACTGTGAAGATTATACAAAGGGTCGTGTTATGCGGTGGCAAGTCTTTATATATGAAACAGAAGTAGTAAAGATAAGTAATATAAACATCGCAAGTTATTAATTGCATTAAAGACATAACTACGGTTCCACTTTTCCTTGGCGTACACCTCTCGATGATCGGCCGTGTTCCCACATCTCTGTGGTGAAATGGGGATGAATATAACGAACGCAAGGTTGCTTCCATCTCTGGAAGTACTTCTCGCTTTAGTTAATGCATTCTTTCAACCTTCTCTCGACAGGAGGAATGACATCTTCACTTCTGCTCTCACAGGTGAAGATGTCGTCTAGCATGATTTAGCTAAACATATTCATTTATTTAGCACAGATTAATTTACTTGTTAGATTCATGCTAATTACCAATGGATTAAGAAAAAATCATGGAGAAAGTGATTAATGGAGGAATGAAAATATACTTGGAGATGAAAATGATCATGACATTCAATACTAATATTTAGTGCCAACGTCTTGACACAGATCTGGACGGTGGATGTGCTTGTCGGTGGATGGAGTGAATGTAGAGAAGAGCTTCCTTCTCAGGCTTACTTGTCTTGTAGAAGTGACCTTGGTACAGAGATTCAACGGTAGGGATTGAAAGGATTTGTCCTGAGACTCACCTCTCGGCTTTGTCTCTTAAATATTCCCCGATCTTCTCCGATTAGGCTCTTCAGACTAGTCTCTCTCTCAGTATACAAATATCAAAATATGCCCATATCAAGTATATTTTCCAATAGAATTTCAGAGGCTATTTATAGGCTCAACTTTGACTCTCTGCAGTGTGGACCCCACTTTATTGTTATGGCAATTTCGGAAATGGTGGAGTGAATATTCCTTCTGTTACGCGATCAACCCCGTTAGAAATGCACAACAGTCAGCTGTACACGTGTCAGGATCCTCTGCAATTGCATTGCTCTTTTGCATCTTCGATCGTGTGCCCGCATGCGGTGGTGTTTTTTTTATTACTGCATGCGATTGAAGTTGCGTTAATCGCTTGGCTCTCGATCGATTGTCGCATGCACCGTCATTGCGTTGATCGTCTATTCATTTCTGAATGATTGGCGCAATGTCACGTAGATGCGTTGTTCTTTTTCTCTTGAGCCATGAATGCATGCGGTGACTTGTTTTCCTGCAAAACAGACTTGAAATATACTTTTCTACCATCACAATGGTGTCAGTGGGTGTATTAGCGACAATTTATAATTCTTGCATTTCTTAGCTAATGCCCATACATTTGACACAACTTTCCTTTCTTTTGGCCGCAATATCTAAATAAAGTAGTATAAATAACTTGTATTTCTACAAGTTATCAGACCTCATGTTTCTTGTTGAGTAGATCAGATATACTCGCCAAACATCCGGAACCTTTCGGGTTGCCGTTGAACTGGGAACTGGAGGATGCTCCTCCGTTAACACAAACCTCAAATCACGTACTACTAATATTTGTATTGATATTTGATTTCCAATTCGAGTAACCCTCTCCCTTAAATTTGTCAGAAGCAAGTAGTTGTATAATCGAGTTCGATATTGCTGAAACATTTTAAACAAATTCTATTAAATATACATCTAAATCTATTTTAGCAAAACTAATAAAGTACCCAATAAATTTTATTTATTTCCAACGATACTTCAGTGATTTAGAATAAGTGCTACCGTAGGGCAGTCAAGAGTTCCTTCACAGAAGCAAGACAGTTCTTGACCAAATATTATTATCTAGAATAACTCATATCCTAATAATTCTTTTGGTTATCATTTTCGGTCAAGATCTTTACTAATACTTCGTAATTCTTATAAGTGTGACCCACCATTTTCATATCTTATGGGGCGGTATGAATATGCCTCTGAGAGAGAAGACAACATCCAAGACAGAACTATAAGACCCTATTCATTTTACTGAAGCCTGGGTTGTTCCGAATCCTATGTTACAACCTTCCGTAGGGATCACCGTGGTTAACGACTAGCTAGTGTTGCATAAAAACGACAGTAGGCGCAACATAGGAATCTCACGGTTCAAACTAACGGAGGAGATCGTAGGACAATGTTGACACATTTCCTTCACCTACTTACTATGAACCACTTTCCTCATTCACCTTGTTATTGACCTATGCAAACAATTTCCATATGAAGCAGTCGAGGTAAAATCGATAAGAAGCCGAGCATGGATCTCACGGTGTGAACTCTTGAGGACGTGAGAGCTAATAACTATATATTAAATATATTGTTAATCTCCCATTGAAGTGTTCTAAATGTTTGGGTAGTTTACTTAGGCATGATGGCTAATTTCATACAACCTAAGTCTAAGTGGTTTATCCAAATATAACTCTTATAATTGGAATTAATCTACAATGTCTAGGTGATAAACCATTTTTTTTTACCTCACATCGCTCACGCAAGCTCATAAAATTAGTTAACAACTTTCAATAGTTTGGTCATAATCCCCAGATAGAAAGTGTTCTGTAAACCGTCAACTTAAGTACCCCCAACCTTAGACAGGTTTATGAACCGATATAAGTTTGTAACTATATTTTATAAGGCAACAATCTATTTTAATGTTTAAAATTAGTTGTTAACCTAAGTGAGCATGCAACTGTTCT
This sequence comes from Benincasa hispida, assembly GCF_027475165.1. Taxonomy (NCBI): domain Eukaryota; kingdom Viridiplantae; phylum Streptophyta; class Magnoliopsida; order Cucurbitales; family Cucurbitaceae; genus Benincasa; species Benincasa hispida. The sequence goes on along the minus strand of NC_143484.1, from coordinate 31,200,896 downwards.
TTGTTATGGATTTTAAACGTCTAACCAATTTTATAACAAGTTACAAAATTTAAGCATTCTTAACATCCACAACATTCAACAAAGGTATCTAATATAACTATTATATTAAACATAACCCTAACATGCATACATATATTATAACAATTATAACATACTGTCAATGCATGTAACATGCTTCCTACGGTGGAGTTTTAAATCTACATGGCATGTTGTATGCGTATACATGAATTATTTAATTATCACATACATCTCATGCATAAACAATTAAATACTAACTGTTATGGTTTTTATTTTGGCATAAACAAGCAAACAGATAGCTAACTATTACAAACAACTTCATAACCATCTTGAACCCTCGAACTGCTCCAAACCAAACCCAAAACAACTTGAATCGGGCTGGACGAGTATGAATCGCACCAACAAAGCCTGAACCGGACAACCTAAAATCATTTGAGGTTAAACCAGATTGAACCTTGAGTAAACCGGTCGAACCGATTGCTCTCGGTCTAACCTCAATGTGTTGCTAAGGCCGATCGTGTAACGCCTGGAGGTAATCGTCTAGTGTCATCACCTTGGGTTGAGAGGAAGTACATGATCGCATGTGTTTGTTGAAAGCTGAACGATCGTTTAGCTTTATCGCATAGGATTAGACGATCGTTGAGTTCCATCACAGTGCAATTGCTTAGCTCCATCCTATAGTACTAAGCGATCGCATAACACCCTCGACCAGCACATTCAAGTCATCATTTAGTATCCGCCGCAGCTAAACGATCGCATAGCTCCATCGTTTAGGCCATCATCGTATCACTTAGCATTTATCTACACGACCGCTTAGCTCCGTGACCAAACGATCGCTCAGTGCTATCTTGTAGAACTTCATCATATCGTTGTTAAATGATTGTATAACACCATCGTTTAGTACATAATCAACGTATCGTCTAGTTCCCACGACAAAACTAAACGATCGTGTAATGCTATCGTATAGCAAATGAACGTATCACTTAGCTCTCACAGGTACATGATCATTTAGCATTCAACATCACAACGACCAACGCATATTACTAAACGATCGTGTAGCTTTTCTTCTCATTGTCTAACGTCTGGAGCTAAACGATTGTTTAACAACTGGACCTCAACAACAAATTTAAGCAGAAGCTGAAAAATCTGGAACAGCAGCTCGACCTTCTTCGCTTGTTTCTTCATTTACATCTCAATTTCAACTCTAATGACTCCAAATAAATTACAGACTATTGCTAACACATAAATGCTCATCAAACAAGAGCCAATTACAAATTTAATTGAGAAATTAAAGAGAATTAAGATGCCAAAACAGAGAAAACTATAGCAGCACATCAGTTTCATATATCTCATGAAAAAACACCCACCTTGCAAAAATTAGACCGAATTGAAAGCTTAAAAGATGCTCTGATACCGATTGAAAGAGTTAACATACAGCGGAAGTATCAAGGATCCATAAGCATTCTAATTCACTAATTTTGGCAAAAACTAAAGCATGCTCTGCTAAAAAGTGGGTTTTCAGAACATACCTTTGATGAACTCTCCAAGAAAACGTATGTATAGCAGCTATTTTCACTTGATATCACCGTGAACCACCTCAAAGCCTTCCCTACTATGCTCTTGGAGCTTTAGGCAGAGTTGTGGGACTCAAGAATAGCTTGGAGATGTGAAGAAGCAAGAAGATCTCATAGTAGCCGATTGAAGAAGACAGTTTCTTCTTCACAGAAAATTTTCTCTCAAAATTTTGCATCCACCTTTCTCCAACGACTCCAATCTTCTTTATATATAGTAGATGAACATTTAAAGAGATGGAGTACATAGCTTGCAGCTTATGCTTGGAGAATCAAAGTAGAGAGGATAATGGTTTTTGTGTGAGCATAAAGATGAGGGTAATGGAGAAAATTGAATCCCCATTTTGTGCAACCATGCAAAATTGTTTTTCCATTATCTTTTAAAAACAAATAATGATTTTCTTAAATTAATTTAAAATATTAATTAATTTAATATCAAATATTAAATTAATTTTTTTCACAATAATCATCTTCATATATTTAAATCATATTTAAATATATATTCTCTTGTTCTGTTTAATTTGAACGTTTCAAATTAATTTCTCAAGCCACCCTAAAGCTTATCCATTTACGACCTAGTAGGGGGACCTCGCGGACCTACAGATCATGGGCTCCAACGATTCAAGATTAATCGGCTACACTCATTAGTTCGATCTAACCCCCTTCGTTAACTAGTGGGATACTCCACTATAGCTCATAGTTGAACTCCCCTCACTGTAGATATATTATGTCCACTTAATAACCATAATCAGTTTTTTTCGTAATTACAACCAGGTCAAAAATACCCCTTTATCCCTGTGACTACATCTTGTTCCTTAAGTTCCTATTGATCCTCTAATGAACAATTCTAATTCATAATAACTATAATTCAAATCCTTTCTCTATCGTGGGATGGCGGAGCCCCGTTTGTTCAAGACCTGGAGTCAGTACTTAAAGAGAACAATCTATCTGCTAACCCTAAATAGGGTAGAAGTGAATTTCATCTTGCAAGGCTATGTCCCCAATTATTCATCCAGTCTTATCCCCAAAATGGTAAACTTATTGAGTAGTGTTGTTGGACTACTCTCATCGTTTGCAGATCAAAGGATAATCCCAAACAAACAAGAGTTCATATCTAGCTCAAGATTAAGATCTAGTTAACCTAGGTTATATAATAAATGAAATAGTCAGTTTTAACATTAAGCCGTTATAAAGAAAAGTGACTATTTTCGTGATCCAGTCTGTATGAAAACTTATTGTACAGGATGCCCCCACTCTCATGTCTCAACATGAACGATTTGTGGATCACATTGTTTGTAGCACCTTACAACTTCTTGTAACAACTACAGAGTGGGCCGCATCCAATAGTATTACTAGGATGAGATACCCAATTTCATCCATATACTTATTAGACCATTTAGGCTATATACTATCAACTTGATCCTGTTTATGTCACTACATAAAGTTACAGCATTCAGACTATATCTAAGGATACGTTTATTGGATTTTCATAATAAGATGCAAAATCAACAAGTCATTGTTTATTGATAAAATAGAATGTTTAACACGAACTGCGAGTTCTAGGACATTCCCAACAATAACATCCTTGGATTTTTCGGTTAATGGATAAATTAATCTTGCATAGTTAATAATTAATTTGATCAACTAATAAATTATGAGGCATTAAGGCACAAATTACAACAATCTCCCACTTGTACTAAAGCTGGTGAACTATGTATGCTAGGGCATATTCTATACTCAACATGTTCTCCTACTTGCCATAGCGAAGATGAGATATGTATCGTAATCCTAGACATTCTAGGTGATTTTCATATACTTTAGCCTAGAGAGTCTTTTTATATAAATTAAACCATATGTCGTTAAAAGTCATCTTGGTCATCACCATGATACTTTCTCTCAATATGTCTTGTCCTAGACATTGATTTTTACTAATATCCTTAGTCTTAGTCTTTGCACAATTATTATCTTATAAAGTGTGATAGACTAACTTAGAACTAAAATTCTTTAAAAGCTTTAAGGATATTCTATGGCTACACAAACTTTTGCTTCACAAGCCAAAACAATCATCTTGTGTACCAATCTCCATCACATAGGATAAAATTAACCTTACTATAGATTTCTCTAAATCTCTGTAAAATCTAGTGTATCATGTGAAAAATCATATCTTAACACTATACACTAAATTTCTCATTATCTATAGATACTTTGAGAAAGTTTTTAATTTTATACTCAATGGTCACATCATCGATATAATCGATATAACTAATCGATTAAATGTTAAGTCTCATTAATGCATTAATTGTCTCCTACAAAGAGAAGATAATTAATCATCTTCCTCAGCACTTGAAGTGCCTTAGGATACTCTTCCTTAGACTTAACTTCCCATTAGAATGATACGTTATCATTCTTTTGAAGTTTTGTATTTAATATTTGACAAACAATTTGTAAATGTTAGATGCTTGAGATTCACTTAACTAGTCCCTAATTGGTAAGATAGTCAAATTTTTATGTTAATTACAATATTCACAATGAGTAATATGACATTAACATAAACATGAGAAATATCCACGTGTCAATTAATGACTCTCTTGTCTATACAAGATCATTAATATTTTTTCAAAATAATAGGTTATGATAACTCTTATTAAACCTTATATTCAAAGATCTAATTCTTTAATTCATTTCTGAAATGAATAAATACAATTTGCCCACTCTTTGTATTGGATCTTTGAAAGTTGAATTCCCTTATTTGTTTGCGTAGATGCATCCTTTAAATTCTTTTCATAAAAGAATCTAAAGATTCATTTTACATATCTCATATGCAACAATGCTCAATGCATAAAGACTCCACTATGGCATTGAGTAAGAAAATTGACCCATGGTCTAATTTTTCTCAACATGTTTCACTCTCTGCCATGAGTCATACTTTAAAGATCTGTATATTCTTATCTACACAAGGACATCTCTTTTTTAGATCTATTCATACCCTATATTTTTACCCCATTAAGAAAATCTACAAATCCAGACTCGAGATGAAGTACATAGACTTTATCTCGAGATCATGACTTTGTCCAAACAATCCTTGTCAACATGCCTCAACACAACTTTGAGGATAATAAGCATTTAACTTGTCAACTAATATGACAACTTTGACTCCTATTAAGTCATTGTAGATGTTGAGTTATCTCATAACTCACCCTCTATGATAGAGGCTTATCCTGTTTGATTAGGATTCATTTGACATTCAAATGTGAATAAATAGTTAATAACAATTATTAACTATTTTGGACATACTTGAAACTAAAATATTAACACTATTTAACCTTGGAAAAGGTCTATAGTCTTTTATCCAACATTCCTTATAACATTAATATTTGTCATACGAATACATTATTTTATTTAGGATTGCATAAAAGACCATTATGTTTCTCCTCGAGGATAACCTACATATAGGCATACCTTTAAACAAATATATTCTTTTTGGGTTTGTTTCAGCATAGGCATCTTAACATACCCAAATCCTGAAATGTTGTAAACTAATTTACTACACTTCCATAATCCAAAATTGTCTTTAAGACAGTTTTGGAGAGAATAACATTCACAGTGCAATTTCTATTGCACGTCTTAACCAGAATGTGACGATAATGTATAACTTATGAATGATGTGACTATTGGGTTGTATGTCCTAAAACTCACAGTTTGTAAACATTAAACATATTCTATTTTGCAATAAAAATGTTATTGAGATATATTCAGTAAAGTTGTTATTGAATATGTAAATTGCACTTGTTAAAGCCTTAATTCAATAAACTAATGAACCCCTGGCTATAACGTGAATACTTGAACTTTATGTGGAGACATAAAAGTGGACCAAGTTTGAGTATATAGCCAAAACTGTCTATAAATATAGGGATAGAGCTTAACAACTTATCTTGGAAACACTATGAATGCGGCCCACTTTTTATTTAAGACAAACGATGTGATCCTAAATTGTTTATTAGAGATATGCGAGTGGAGGCATCCTATGTAAAAGATGTTTGCATGAGACCGGACCATGAAATAGTCAATTTTCTTTGTTACGCCGTTTACTGTTAAAATCGACTGTTCCATTTCGATGACTAAGGTAACTCGATCTTAATCCTAAGCTAACTATGAACTCCTGTTTATTCAATATTATCCTTTAATCTGCATGGGTGAGAGTGGCTCAACATCGCCGCTCAATAAGACTCCCATTTTAGGAGCAAGATTGAGTAGATAGCTGAGGACATAGTCCTGCAAGATGTACAATTTATCTTCTTACTCTAACTATACTTGTGTAGTTGTGTTCCCAGCTCTCTAATCAGATGAATCTCCAAAATGGTAGGCTTATTGAGTCGGCGAATCTGGCCATTCTCACCTATACAAATCAAAGGATTGCTCTCATAGGTAGGAATTCACAACTCACTCAAGATTAAGGTCAAGTCACCTATGGTTATCCTGGTGAAATGTAAGTCTCTTCTAACAACGACGTTATAAAGAGAGACTTAACATTTCGTGGTCTGATCTTTATACAAACGCTTTTGTATAAGATAATCCCACTCACATGTCTCCACAAGAATGATCAGGATCAAATCATTTGTAGCACTTTACAACAATTGTAACAATTAAAAGGCGGGTCATATTAGTAGTGTTACTAGGATAAGGCACCCAACCTTATCCATATACTACAGACCATTTAAGTTATCGCTTAAACATGATCCACCTGTATGTCTCCACATACATGTTTAAGTTACATCATATAATCTTGGATTTTAGGTTAATGGATTATTGCACAAGTAATATAAAATAAATCAACCATTGATTCAACTAACATAAAACTATGAGGCTTTAGGGTATACACCCCAATAACTCCTACCCAATATTAGGGTTAGTAGATAGGTTATTCTTTTAAGTATTGACTCCTAGTCTTGAACAAGGAACCTTGCCCTCTCTATGACTGAGAAGGACTTGGTTTATTGATAGAACTATAAACAAATTTCTCATTAGTGGATTAGTGGAGACTTAAGAAGTAAGATGTCTTACAGGGTTAAAACGAAAGTTTGACCCAGTTGTAAATACGAACAATCTATTAAGGATTGACTTACTGATCATGGTTAAATCAAGTGGATAGTATGTATCTATAGTGAGAAGAGTGTAATTACTGGGCTTTAATGGAATGTCCCGGTCATTAACAAATGTTGGTTAATTCGGTTAAAAGAGTTTAGCAAATTAATCTTGGATCGTTGGAGCTCATGATCTGTAAGTCCATTAAGTCCCCCTGCTAGCTCATATCGGACTAAACCTTAGAACAGTGTGATGAGTGAGTTTGAAGTGTTCATATTCGAATTAAGGAATAAATGTTAAACATATGCGATATATTTAATGGTGTATCATTCAAATGGGAATTGAATGATAAAGAGAGAGTTGGAGATATTTAAATAATATTTAAATATCAAAACTATGAACAAGGATTCATCGTGATTAGTGTTGGATTTAATAATTGAATATTAAATTATTTTAGCTAAATTGTTTAAAGAATTATTTAATATCAATTTGATTTAAAATAATTATTTGAATTAATTTTGAATTAAATGGAACTAATCAGAGTTGATCAAAGTCAAATGTTGACTTCACCAAGCTTTGAAATTCCAAAATTAGTTTTGAATTAATTTTGAATTAAAATCGTATTTAACTAAAATTTGACTAAAGTCAAATGTGGACTTCAAAATAGTCAAAAGTCAAAATGTTGACTTCACTTAGTGGAAAGATTCAAGAATGATTTTTAGTAGAAAAATCCAACTTTTAGTGCATTAATTAGTAATTCAATTGGCAAAGTGTTGATTCCACAAAATGCCACTTACCCCACTAAATTGCGTGTATTTTGAACTGTCAAAATTTGGTTAATTCAATTGTACATGAATTGCATGTAATTTCTCTATAAATATGATGCTTTGATAAAGATTAAAGTTCTTGGCTATTTTGGTGATTTTCAAGTTAGTTGGAAAAAAAAAGTCTTCTTGGCAACTTAGAGATTCTAAAAGAGTTTTAGAATTGAAGTCCTCAATTCTCTCTCAATTTCTATTCTAAATTCATCCCTCATTTAGTCACTCATTGGATCCCACCATCCCGTTCTAAGATCGGAGAATAGTCGAGAAGACCCTCGTGATAGTTCACAGCCAATTCGTGAGAAGATTGGAGCAGAATTGGTGATCAATTTGGAGCTACAAAGGTTGTAATTCAAACCCTAGTTTCAAAGTTATTTGCATGCATATTTTATCTTTAAAATTAATGAAATTTAAAGTGCTTAAGATCCAAATTGTTTCCGCATGCACGTTGTTTATTCTTTCAATTGGTATCAGAGCATGTTTTAAGCAATCAATTTGTATTAGTTTTAGTTTAGTGGATGTTATTTCATGAGATGAAAGTGTGGTGGCTAAAGTGGATATATTAGCATTTTTTTAAGCTTCGATTTGGTTGTAATTATTATAATTGTCCAATTATTTATAGGCGTTAATGTGTGAAGAAGAGTCTAAAATTTTATCTGAGTCATTAGAGTTGATATTAAGCTATAATTTAAAGAAATCGGAGCAAGATGCAAGCTGTTTTCGAAGCATTTTTTTAGACTGTGCAGACTGGTTTTTACTAGTTCATTTTTTTAGCCAATTTAGCCTGATTTTTAAGCTTTAGAGGTCCGGTTCAAGGTTTTTTAAGTTCGTTCAGGCCAAATTGAAGTGTTCGGGAGTGGTTCGGGGTTGTTTCTGAATTATTATTGTAATAAATTAATTATTTGTTTGCCAAAGATATCAAAATCGGTCCACTTTAGTGTGTTTTATTAATTATGCATTATGAATGTATGTATTAAGTATATTAATCTTGATTGTGTATGAAGTATGCCATGTAGATTTAAAACCCCACCATAGGATAACATATTGCATGTATTAAAAAGTATGTTATAAGTGTTATAATATAATTTGCATGCTTAGAATTTCATGAGTATTAATAGAAGTTGTTACATTAATATATGATATGTTTGTTGTATGTTATAATGTTGTAATATAATTTTTCATGCTTAGAAATTCATGAGTTTTAATATAAGTTGTTATATTAAATGAAATACATGATGTAGATTATGGATGAATGTTTAAGTTATAAAAGTTATAAAATCAATTAGACTTTTAATGATCTATAACAAAGATAACATGCATGCTCACCTAGGGTTAACTTATGGAAACTTGTTTTAAATAGTTAAAATAAGTTGTCATCTTGTAAAATTTTGGTTACAAACTCACATGGGCTAAATCCCGTCTATGGCTGGAGGTACTTAAGTTTACAGTTTACAGAACACCTACTACCTAAGGGTTTTAACCGGTTCTTGAGTGTTATTATCCCGATTTTATGAGCATGCATAACGATGTGAGGTAATAAATTGGTTTGTCACTTAAACATCATAGGTTAAATCCAAATATAAATATTATACTTGGATAAACACCTAGACTTAGGTTGTATTTATTAGCCGAAATATACGTAAGTAAATATTTACCTAAAATAAATAGAACATTTTAGTGGAAGATTAATAATATATATGATATATTAGCTCTTACGTCTTTAAGAGTCCACACCGGTAAGATTCATGCTCGAATTTGAGTCACCCTGGGAGTGACCTCCATTCGAAAAGTATTTGCATAGGTCAATAACAAGGTGAATAAGAAAAGTAGTTCATAGTAAGTGGGTGAAGGATGTGTGTCAACGTATCCTACGACCTCTTCTATTAGGTTGTACTGTGAGATTCTCATGTTTTTCCTGCGAGTCGCCTTGGGAGCGACCACCCATTCGGAAGGTTGTTTCATGGGGATTAGAACACCGCAAACTTTAGAAATGAATATGGTATCTTAAATCTGTTATCGGTAATTGTCTTCCAATTCAGGAACTTGTTGATACTGATCTCTAGGATCTGAAAATGGAGGGTTACATTTACAAGAGTTACTAAGTGCTAGTAAGTTCTTGAACGGAAATGGTAACTAAATGACTATGGAATAAAGAGTTATTCTAGTACTAGTATATAGTCAAGATTGTCTTGCTTCAGTGAAAGAGTATTTGACTGCCCCTTGATAGCATTTATTCTGACTCACTAAAGTATCGTTGCAAATAAATGATGAAATTTGGGTACATTATTGCTTTTGCTAAAATTTTGATTGGGTTTAAAAGAAATTTACTAATAGAAATTGTTTATATTTTCAGCATGTCAAACTCTTCTATACAAATACTCGCTTTCGATAAGTTTAATGGTCATTATTATTCAACACAGAAATCGAATATAAACGTAATACTAGCAAATAATGGTTTAAAGTTTGTCTCAACAGAGAAATGTTCTCTAACTCCTAGCTCATATGCAAACAAATGTATGGAATGCTTATGACATATGGATTAAGGCAAATGATAAGGCCTGAATCCATATCTTAGCAAGCATATCTGATATACTAGCTAAGAAATTTGATAACATGGTTTCCACTTAAGAGACCATGGATTCGTTACAGACGTTGTTTGGTCAATCTATTAGGAACGATTTTCTCGATAATGTTTATAACTACAACATAAAGGATAGAACCTATGTTAGAAAACATGTTCTAGATATGTTGAAAGTAAACAATACTGTCATAGATAAGAAGTTGAGAAAGCACAACAAAGTAGATATGATTTACTCATTGTTGAGACATGTTTAGTGAAAATGATAAATTAATCTGGATATTAGATTTAGTGGCCGCTAATCATATTTACACTTCCGCTCAGGAAACCAGTTCCTGGAGACAACTTACAAAAGGTGAGACAACCCTTAAGGTTGGGACCGGAGAGGTTGTCTCAGCTATAGAGGTGGGAGATATGAAGTTGTTTGTTGAAGATAGATTCATTTTACTTAAAAATATCAGGAGGAATTTAATATCTATCTCATGTTTGTTAGAACAAAAGTATAAAGTTTCTTTTGAAGTTAATGAAGTGTTTATTATTTCAAAAATGTATTAAAATATGTTCTGAAAAACTAAAAAACAATTTTATATGTGTTAAGACCAATTGAGGCAAAAACTGTTTTGAGCATTAAGATGTTTAAAACAGCTAAAACTCAAAATAAGAGGTGAAAAATTTGTTATAATGCCTATCTTTGGCACTTAAGACTTTTCCACATAAATCTCAATAGGATTGGGAGATTGGTTAAGAGTGGGCTCCTGAATCAGTTAGAATCTTTACCCTCATGTGAGTCTTGTCTTGAGGGTAAGATGATCAAAAGATATTTTACGGAAAAAGGTTTTAGAGCTAAAGAACCCTTAGAGCTCGTGCATTCAGACCTCTGTGATCCGGTGAATGTCAAAGCATGGGGAGGGTATGAATATTTCATTAGTTTTATTGATGATTATTCTAGATATGACTATGTTTACCTAAGCATCATAAGTTCGAAACCCTTGAAAAGTTCAAGGAGTATAAGCCAGAGGTTGATAACCAATTAGATAAAAAGATTAAAATACTTCGATCAGATCGAGGTGGAGAGTATATAGACTTGAAATTCCAAGACTATTTGATAGAACATGAAATTCAGTCTCAACTCACAGCACTTAGTGCACCCCAATAGTATGGTGTAGCGAAAAAGAGAAATAGAACCTTGGTGGACATGGTTCGTTCGATGATGAGTTATGCTAAATTGCCTAATTCATTTTGGGGACATGCAGTAAAAACTGTTGTTTATATTTTGAATATAGTTCCCTTAAAAGTGTTTCTGAAACACCTTATGAGTTATGAAGAGGACGTAAAGGTAGTTTACATCACTTTATGATTTAGGGATGTCCGACGCTTGTGTTGGCATATAACCCAAAGAAGTTGGAATGCAGTTCAAAAGTATGCCTATTTGTAGACCCCAAAGAAACAAAAGGTGGTTTATTTTATGATTCTCAAGATGACAAAGTATTTGTATAGAAAAATGCCATATTCTTAAAGGAGAACCACGCTAAAAATTATCAACCTCATAGTAAGCTATTATTGAATAAAATTTATGTAGAGGATACAGATAGATCAACAATGGTTGTTGATTAGGTTGGTCCTTCAACAAGAGTTGTTGATGAAACTGGTACGTCTGGTCTGTCACATCCTTCTCAAGAATTGAAAGTACCTCGACGTAATTGGAGAGTTGTTCAACAGCCTGCCCGTTACATGAGTTTGACAGAAACTTAAGTAGTCATTGAAGGTACTGTGAAGTTCCGTTGCGGAAGTGAGGATCGACCCAATTTTAAATTTTTTACAAAACATGAAAATTATAGTATTGAAAAAATTATGCATAAAGAGGAAAAATTTACAGCATGCATAAAAAGGGGAAAAGGGAGAAGAAATCATACCCTTGAAGATCAAAACGGTTTCTTCACGAATTCCCTCAAATAGTCACAATCCAATAAACAAAATTTCAATGAGCACAACCACAAGTGAGATCTATGTATTCTCTTTTGGATGAGAATCTCTCAAGAATGTGCGAGCTTTGAGATTTTAGAAGAGGGAGAGAGTTTGAGAGAGGGGGGAATTTTTCTGAGAAAAAATTACATAAACTTTTACACTCGTTTCTTCTCATAAAGAATAAGATAGAAAAATGAAAAATAAAATTATATGAAAACCACCCCCACCCATTTCCCACTCTCTACGTGGGATGAAGAGAGAATTAAGGGGAGGGAAGCTATTTCCCTCCCTTTAAATTTAAAAATTAAAATTAAATTAAATTAATTTTAATTTAAATATATATATATATATATATATATATATATATAACTATATGTTATATCATATATAACACATAACCTATAGTTTTAATTTTCTCACTAATTTGTGGTATTTAATTTAAATCACATTTATACTAAATTTGATTATATGAATCCAATTCATATAATTATATTTGAATTATATTCAAATATTTATTTCCTCTCAAATAAACTTTATATTATAATGTATCAAATACATTGTATTAATTATATCAGATATATAATTAATTCAATTATATCACATATAACTAATTCCCTCAATTAATTTGAATAATTCAAATTAATCCAAAATTAATTCTCAATAATCCCTGTTGAGCTACAGAGGGGACCTTATGGACCAATAGATTGAAGCTCCAATAATACTTAGATAATTAATTAAACTCTTTAATTAAATTACCCAACATCCATTAACTATCGGTCACTCCACTAAAGACCGACAGTTGCACTATTCGCACTATAGATATATTTTTGTGTCCATTAGCTATAACCAATCAACGAAATGATAACCCTTCACAAATTGCTCATAAGTACAGTTGGGTCAAAATTACTGTTTTGCGCCTATAGTTACATTTAACTCCTAAAGTACCACTGATCCGTCTAATGAACAATAAGTCATTGTTCAACTATGACCTAACCGCTCTCGGGCTAGAAATGGTGTGGCACCACATTGTTCAAGCCTCAGAATCAGCCTTAAGGGAGCTCCAATAGTAGGCGTATTGAGTCGGAGAACTAGCCACTCTCACCCATACAAATCAAAGGACTACTTTCATAAGCAGAAGTTCACAACTCACTCAGGATTCATGTCATATCACCTATGGTCATCCTAGTAAAATGTAAGTCTTTATTATGAATGGTGTTACATAATGAGACTAGTCATTTCGTGGTCCGGTCTTATACAAACTCCTTTATATGGAATATCCCCGATCATATGTCTCTACATAAATGATCAGAATCATATCATTTGTAGTACTTTATAACGATTGTAATGTCTAAAAAATGGGGCATATTCGTAGTGTCACAAGGATAAGGTACCCAACCTTATCCATCTACTATAGAGCATTTGGGTTATTACTTAAACATGATCCACCTGTATGTCTCTACATACATGTTTAAGTCTACAGATGATAACCTTAGATGTTAGTTTATTGGTTTGTAGGTTAATGCTGCTAAATATTGAATATAACATCTCATATTTTATTAAATAAATAAAATGTTCGTATATTACAATTAGAAACTACAGAACCCACAAGATTTAGGACATCAACCCCAACAGTCATACCTGATGATGGCTTAGAGGATCCGTTGATCTTTAAACAGGTAATGGAAGATATAGATCGAAACCAGTAGATAAATGCCATGGACCTCGAAATGGAGTCTATGTACTTCAATTTCGTTTGGGAACATGTAGATCAACCAAACCTATTGGTTGAAAATGAATCAACAAGAGGAAACGAGACCAAGCTGGTAAGGTACAGACCTACAAAGCACGATTCGTGTTAAAAGGATTTACCCAAAGAGAGAGGGTGGACTATAAAGAAATCTTTTGGCTATGAACAGAACATTTACGAACCTTGTGTTTACAAGAAAATTGTCAACAAGACTTTAGCCTTCCTGGTATTATATGTTGATAATATCCTACTCATTGGCAATGAGGTAGGATTCCTTGTTGACATTAAAAGATAGCTAGCATCAAAGTTTTAAATGAAAGATTTGGAAGATGTTCAATATGTTCTTGGAATCCAAATAGTTCAGAATCGCGAGAACAAAATGCTAGCCTTATCTCAGGCATCTTATATAGACAAAATGTTGTCTAGATATAAGATGTAAAATTCCAAGAGAGGTTTGTTACCTTTTAGACATGGAATTCATCGGTTTAATTAACAATGTCCTAAGACACCTTTAGAAGTGAGGTTATGAAACAAATTCCTTATGCATTAGCAGTTAGGAGTTTGATGTATGTCATGTTGTGTACATGTTCAGATATATGCAATACAGTTGGAATAATCAGCAGGTTTAAGTCCAATCCTGGATATGATCATTTTACTGTCGTTAAGAACAACCTCAAGTATCTTTGTGACTCTGATTTTCAGAATGATATTGATTCGAGGAAATCAACTTCGGGATAAGTGTTCACTCTAAATGGAGGAATATAAATCAAAGTTGTATTACTGACTCCACCATGGAAGCGGAGTATGTAGCTACATGTGACGCAACGAAAGAAGCGGTATGACTTAGAAAATTCTTAACTAATTTGGAAGGAGTTCCAAATATTCATCTACCTATCACACTTTATTATGATAACAGTAAAGTAGTTGCAAATTCGAAAGAATCAAGAAGTCATAAGCACATTGAGCAAAAGTACCATCTCATCAAGGAAATCGTACACCGAGGAGACGTGATAGTCATGAAGGATCCCATTGAAGGGAATCTTGAACGGAAGCGAGATCGTCCCAATTTCCATTTTTCACAGAATGGAATTTTTACAGAAAAGAAAAACATATTATGCGTTTAAATAAATTACAACATGCTTAATTAAAAAAAATATAGGGTTTTAGAAACCCTTACCTTTGAAGACAAATCTTCAAGAATCCCTCAAACTAGAAGCAGGCACTATCACGATGGCGACCTTGGTATTCTCAGGTAGAGAACTCAGGAGTGGTGGGCTCTGGCTATTTTGGAATGAGGGAAGGGATTGAGAGAAGAGAAAAGGATGAAGAATTTTGATTATGCTCTGAGAAAATCTCATACACAGAACGTTTATATCTTCTTTTTGGATTAAGAAAATGATTCTTTCCTATCAAAAGCCAAATATCATCAACCACCCACTTACGTGGGTGAAGAGAAAAAAGAGGAGAGGGAGTAGTAACTCCCTCCTTAATTAAATTAAATTAATTTTAGTAAATAAAATAATAAAATTAATTTATTTTAAAAAATATTTAATATATATATATATATATATATATGATAGCTAACTTATCATATAATATATATATTAAACTATATGTTATATCAAATATGACGTATTGTCTCATATACAATATAACCTATAGTTTCTTTTCTCTCTCATATGACATTTAATATAAATCACATTTATATTAAATTTAACAGTTATGAATCCAATTCATATAATTAATATTTGAATCTTATTCAAATATTTATTTCCTCTCATAAATACTATAATGCATCAAATACGTTATACTAATTATATCATATATAATAAAATAACTTAATTATATCAAATTAATTATTAAAATTCATTATAAAATTGAATTTGTGAAATTCAATTCCACTAGTTATACCACCTCATTTCTCACTTAATGCATGTGATTTGGTGTCATTTGTAGATGCATTTAGGTGTGCATGGTTTTTTCTTTAAATAGAAGATATTTTGACTGGAAAAATCTTCATGCAAATTGATAATTTGAAGAAGAATTTGTTCTTTCAATTTCCTACACCAAAACTCTCAATACCTCAAAATTCCCTTTAATTTCACCATAAATTGGATCCCACAATCCGTTTTAAGGCTAGAGAATAGCGAGGAAGACTCTAGTTGTGGTCCACGACAAGTTCATGATCAGAATTATTCAAGGGATTGCATCAATTTGGTGTTTCTACAAAGGTTGTATTCTAAAACCCTATTTTTCTCCTTTGAACATGCATGCCTGATTCCTAAAATTAATGTAGTTAGAGTGCTTAATATCCTAATTACTTCTGCATGTGCGTTGTAGACTCTTATAGGCTAACATTGTCACTCTCACCTATACGAACCAAAGGATTGCCCTTATAAACAAGAGTTCACAACTCACTCATGATTAATGTCAAGTCACCTATGGTGATCGTAATGAAATGTAAGTCTCTTCTAGCAACGATGTTATATAGAGAGACCATTCATTTCATGGTTCGGTCTTATACAAACACTTTGTATAGAATATCCAACTCACATGTCTCCACATGAATTATTAAGATCAGATCATTTTGTAGCATTTTACTATTAGAGTATATCAGCATACATCAGAAGCAACAAGGATCAATAAGCACTCTAATTCATTGATTTTGACAGTAACTAAAGCATGCTCATCAATCACAAGAGGGTTTGAAGTCATACCTTTGTAGAACTTCTTCAAATCTTGATTCTCAGCTGTAATCTTCTCCGGAACTTGTTGTGAACCACCTCAAGATCTTTTTCACTATTCTCTTGGAGCTTTAGAATGAGAGTTGTGAGACTCAAAATCAGTTTGAATGAAAGGAACTTGGAGAAGAACTCACTGCTACAACCTATTTGAAGAACAATTTCTTCAGCCCGAATTTTTCTGTAAAAACTCTTTAGATGCATGCTTAAATTCTACTCCAATCTTTTTTATTTATTGCAAGTATTTCATGCAAAGAAGATGGTTGCATGAGATGCAACTCATGCTTGGAGTTATTGAAGCCAAAATGAGTGGGTTTGGTGTGAGTTAGTTGAAGATTTAATGGAAAAAACCAAATTTCCATTTTGTGTCATTTTTCTAACTTTTTAATTTCATAAATGATTTCAAAAATCAATTTGATTTCAAAAAATTGAAAATATTATTAATTTTGTAAAATTAATTTCATAAATTAATTTTCTAATGAAATTAATAAATAATTTAATTAATTATAATTAATTTAATATCAAATATTAAATTAATTTTACACAAATCCACCTTTATATATTTAAATTATATTTAAATATAAATTCCCATATTTCATTTAATTCTAATTTGAACATTTCAAATTACTTATCATGCTACTCTAAAGCTAATCCATTTATAGGGGGACCTCTACAGATCATGGGCTCCAACGATCCGAGATTAATTGGTTAAACTCATAACACCAAATTAACCCTTATTTGTTAACTAATGAGCCACCCCATTAAAGCCCATAGTTGAACTCCCCTCACTGTAGATATATTATGTCCACTCGATATAACCATGATCAGTAAGTCAATCCTTCACAGGTCGTTCGTAATCATAGCTGGGTCAAGATCACTGTTTTACCCCTGTGAATACATCTTGCTCTTTAAGTTCTCATTGACTCTCTAATGAATAATTTTAATTCATAACACTTATGAATCAAGTCCTTTCTCTATCATGAGAAGGTAGAGCCCCGATTGTTCAAGACCTAAAATTAGAACTTAAGAGAACAACCTATCTGCTAACCTTAAATTGAGTAGGAGTGAATTCCATCTTGCAGGGCTATGTCCCCAGTTATTCATCCGGTCTTATCCCAAAATGAAAGGCTTATTGAGTAGTGTTGTTGGACTACTCTCACATATGCAGATCAAAGGATAATCCTAAACAAACAAGAGCTCATAGCTAGCTCAAAATTAAGATCGAGTTATCATAGGTTACTTAAAATGAAATAGTCAGTTTTAACAGTAAACGGTTGTTATAAAGAAAAGTGACTATTTTGTGGTCTAGTCTATATGCAAACTCATTGCATAGCATGCCCCCACTCACATGTCTCTACATGAATGATTTGTGGATCACATCATTTGTATTACAGATGGGTAGAAAATAGAGCGTAACTGTGTGTGCATCTTATGATATGCGTTGATCTCCATGGTCATGCGTTGGACTAAGAAATATGCAATATGCGTTTAAGAATATATGCGATGACCATGCGTTTCTGCCATAAGTTTTCTTGCTCTCTCGTCAAGTATAACGAGAATGCAAGTTTCTCGGGGTGATCCGAGGTTAAACTCAGGGACTTGTAACTAAATGTTGCAAAGTAATGTGTTTACGGCGATGAATAAAAGAATAATGAAATTAAAGAACTATACGCTACTCCTATTCCTAACTAAACAGAATAAGCAATAGAAGTATGACTATGAAAGTTGGTAGAGATGCGGCAACTGTTAACGTGTAATAAGATGCATAGAAAAATAGATAAAATGGTGGTGGGGATAACTTCACCGCATCATTAAGCTTGATCGCAAGGGTAACCCCAGCCAGCACAGGTTATGCAATCATGCTATACACAAATATATGCACGCGATGCATATGCGAAAATGTCGATAGAACTTATTTCTAAGTTTCTATTCTTGCTTATACGATTCTAATCCGACTCTCTCAAGCCTAGATTCAATCTTTAAACTACTCTCTCAAGTATGTCCAAAGGGTGAATGATGCATACATAAAACAAGATGATCACATAAAGCATGGTTGTCATAAGATTATTTCTATCTCTAGGAACATTGCTTACTTTGCTTAATGCGTTCCACTACTACTTACTCTCTCGGGCAGTTAGTCTCCACTGATCAGCTCATAGACAAGCGTTGCTATAGCCTCACACTAAGCAAAGAGGATTTACTCACTATACTCGCGTAATGTACACCTCTCGGTGGCTTGCTACATGCTTCATATGTCTATGTCGCATGATTAAGTATGCGATACTCTTGCAATCTTACTTAGTTCGTTGCAATGAAAGTAAGGGGTGATAAAGAAGAAAAGTTAATGAAGATGGAGTCGAGGGAAATAAAGAGATGCATTGATTACAAAATTTATTAATGTCTTAAGCCAAAATGTAATACAATATAGAGATAGAAGAGAGATGGAGGGCTAGATATAGGCAATCTCTTGCTTCCATCAGATGTGTGTCAAGGCTGTCAGTGGTGCCATGGAAGGGCGGTGAAGTAGTCTCTCTCGAGATCTATTTTCGACAAAGCTCCGGTCGTCACTCGGAATGGGTGAAGGAATGAAGAACTCTCAAAGAATGTCTTCTCACGCTCTAATCTGTGATCACAAGGATCTGCCTTAAGGTAGAAGCTCGGATACTTTGAATTTGGGCTCAAAGGCTCTATTTATAGAGCTCAATCTCCGACAGCATTAATGGTCTCACTCTGAATCTCTGCCACTAACGGCGTGATGGTCCAGCTTTGAACCTCTGCCACTAATGGCACGGTAGGTGAAATGTCAACATCATTTTTTTGGTACTCCCAGGGTATGTGTTCAAGCTCGTTTTTGCCGAAGTACCGTCGCATTCCACCAACCTTGCGATCACCCTTATATTATGGTTATTACTTTGTAGCCGCAACATCCATGTGATGAACGCATGTGATCACCCTTGCGATGGTCTGGGATTCATGCATGCGATCGATTCTTGTGATAGCTACAAAAATAGACATTTTGACATGGAATAAAGTATAATATTGGGTGATGATTGACGCAAGCTCACTTTTCACTTGAATTCTTAGTATAATCACCGCATATTCTTCTTGTTAGCCCTCATAATTCTAAATAAGAGGTCACAATAACTTGTATTTCTATCCGTTATCAATTACCTACAAAATGGGTCGCATCCAATAGTGTTACCAGGATGAGATACCCAATTTCATTCATATACTTATTAGACCATTTAGGCTATATACTATTAACTTGATCCTGTTTATGTCACCACATAAAGTTAAAGTATTCACACTATACCCATGGATATGTTTATTGGATTTTCATAATAGAATGAAAAATCAACAACTTTATCGAATAAATTACTCAATAATGTTTTATTGATAAATAGAATGTTTAACACGAACTGCAAGTTCTACTAAAACTCCAGTGAGAACGAATATATTGTTGAGAAACATAAAGGGAAAATAGAATAAACTAGGGCATCTTTAATACCATAGATATTCTCCCACTTGCCCTAGATTACATCGCTTGGAGTCCTAGTCCAACCAGGTGACCCTCGAACACTTTAGCTAAGATGGCATTTGTAAATGGATCAACAAGGTTGTCTTCAGAGGCTATCTTTGTGACGATCACATCTCCTCAGTGTACGATCTCTCTAATGAAATGATACTTTCTCTCAATATGTTTTCTACGTTTGTGACTCCTTGGTTCTTTCGAGTTGGCAACAGCACCATTATTGCCACATTACAGTGTGATAGGTAAGTGCATATTTGGAACTACTTCCAAATCAGCCAAGAATTTGCGTAACCATAATGCTTCTTTAGCAGCTTCACATGCTGCCACGTATTTTGCTTCCATTGTGAAGTCAGCAATACACTTTACTTAATGCTTCTCCAAACTATAGATCTTCCATTGAGAGTGAAAACTGATTCTGAAGTAGATTTCCTTGAATCTACGTCAGTCTGAAAATCAAAATCAGTGTATCCTGTGAGGATCAAATCCTTAAGTCCATACATAAGCATTTAGTCCCTCGTTCTCCTTAGATACTTAAGGATATTTTTTACAGCAGTCCAATGACTGTGTCCTGGATTGGATTGGAACCTGCTGACGATTCCAACTGCAAAGCATTAGTCAGGGTGTGTACATAACACTGCGTACATCAAACTCCCAACTGTAGATGTGTATAGAGTTCTATTCTTTCGATTCTGAAAGATCTGTATTCCTAGAACGCATTGAACATGACCCAAATCTTTCATTTGGAATTGTGTTGCTAACCATCTCTGTAGTCAGCAAGGAAGTTTGTCTCATTCCCAATGAGCAAGATATCATCAACATAAAGAACTAAGAATGCTACAGTCTTGTTGGCTATCTTCTTATATACACAAGGTTCTTCAACATTATGTTCAAAGCCATAATATTTTATCTCCAGGATCTTAAAGCTTTGTTTTAATCCATAAATGGATCGTTTGAGCTTACAGACTTTCTGTTCCTATCCTTGTTCGATGAACTCTTCTGGTTGAGACATAAAAAATACGATAGCCGTTTAGGAAAGTTGTCTTGACATCCATTTTCCATCTTTCATAGTCATAATATGTGACAATGGAAAGAAGTATTCTAATTGACTTTATCATGGAAATAGGAGAAAAAGTTTCTTCATAATTAACCCCTCTCTTTGGATAAAACCTTTTGCCACGAGTCTGGCTTTATAGGTTTGCACCTTGCTAGCTTGGTCTTATTTCCTCTTGTAGATCCATTTGCAACCTATAGATTTAACCCCATATGGTTGATCTACAAGCTCCCAGACAAAATTGAAGTACATAGCTCTATTTCAACGTCCATGGCTTTTATCCACCGTTCCCTGTCAACATCTTCCATTTCCTTTTTAAAGGTTAATGGATCCTCTAAACCATCATCATGTATGATGTTTTGAGTTTCTGTTAAACCCATATAGCGTTCAGGTTGTTGAATAACCCTCCCACTACGTCAAGGCATACTCAACTCTTGAGATGGACGTGACGGGACAACAACAGTTGTTGATGGATTAGTTTGATCAACATCTCTTGTTGATAATTCTATAGCATCTTTGGTCATTTCTTGCAATATTAGTTTACTGCGAGGTAAATGATTTTTTATATGATCTTCTTCCAAGAATATAGCGTTTGTCGATACAAATACTTTGTCTTTTTTAGAATCATAGAACAATCCTCCTTTTGTTTCTTTGGGGTATCCTACAAAAAGGCATAATTTCAAACGTTTTTCCAATTTCTTAGGATTTTGTACCAACACATGTGCTAGACAATCCCCAGATATGAAAATGACGTAAACTAGTTTTGCATCCTTTCCATAATTCATACGGTGTTTCTGAAACACTTTTTGAAGGAACAACGTTTAAAATAAATACTGTAGTCTATACTGTATACCCCCAAAAGGATTGAGGTAACTGAGTATAACTCATCATTGATCGGATCATGTCTAACAAGGTTCGATTTCTCCTTTCTGCAACACCGTTTTGTTGTGGTGTTCCAGGTGCTGTGGGCTGGGATTGAATTCCATGATCTACTAGGCAGTTCTGGAATTTTAAATCTATGTACTTACCATCTCTTAGATCAAGTGTTTTAATTCTTTTACTTAACAAATTTTCTGTCTCAGTCTTAAATTCTTTGAACTTTTCAAGAGTTTCAGACTATGACCCTTTAAAAAACTTCTTCGGTTTAGAAATAACTTTTGTTTCTTTTTCCTTAAGTTTCATCATAGACTGATATGTTTGTAACTCGTTCAACAATGTGGTTAGATTATAAGTAATTTTGTTCATAACAGCATTGGTTCTGAATGGCAGATAACTCTCCAGGAGAGATTCCAATATCATACTTACTTGACTTGTTTCATCTATCATCGCCCCATGAGCCTCAGCAATATTAAAATAGACCATTATATCAAGAACATGTTGTTTAACGTTGGTTCCATCTTTCATGTGAGTAATGTAGACATACTTAATGCCTTCATGTCAAACAGAGGATGATGGTTTCCCGAACATCTTCTGAAGTGACACCATTATCTCACGGGCGGTGGGCATTATCTCATGTCTCTTATTAAGTACATCAGATATACTTGCTAAGATGTAGGCCCGAGCTTTCTCATTAGCTCTTACCCACTGATCATAGATGTCTCGAACATTTCGGTTCACTGTTGTAATGGGAACCGGAGGACATTCCTCCGCTAACATAAACCTCAAATCATCCACAACTAATATTGTATTGATATTGGATTTCCAGTTTGAATATCTTTCACCGATAAATTTATCGGAAGCTAGTAATTGTATGATTGAATTCGACATTGCTGAAGCATTTTAAATAAATTTTATTAAATAATTATGCATCTAAATCCAATTTTAGCAAAATAATAAAGTACCCAGTAAATCTTTATCTATTTGCAACGATACTTTAGTGATTTAGAACAATTGCTACAGAGGGACAGTCAAGAATTCCTTTACTGAAGCAAGACAATTCTTGACCAAATACTATATCAGAATAACTCTTTACTCCTATAGTTCTTTTGGTTATCGTTTTCGGTCAAGATCTTTATTAATAATTAGTTATTCTTGTAAGTGTGACCCGCCATTTTCAGATCTTATAGAACGGTATAAATATGCCCTCGAAATAAAAGACAATACCCAAGACAGAACTGTAAGACCCTATTCATTTACTGAAGCCTGGTTTGTTCTGAATCCTATATTACAACCCTCCAAGGGGATCGCCGTGGTTAACAACTAGCTAGTGCCGCCTAAAAACGACAGCAGACACAACATAGGAATCTTATATTTCAAAGTAGTGGAGGAGACCGTAGGACAATGTTGACACATTTCCTTCACCCACTTACTATGATCTACTTCTCTCATTCTCCTTGTTATTGACCCTAACAAACACTTTCCGAATGGAGTAGTCATGGTAAAAATGACACGAAGCCGGGCATAGATCTCACGGTATGAACTCTTGAGGATGTGAGAGCTAATAACTATATATCGAATATATTGTTAATCTCCCACTAAAGTGTTCTATATGTTTGAGTATTTATTTACTTAGGTACAAAACGACTAAATTTAAACAACCTAAGTCTATATCATTTATATCCAAGTATAACAATTATATTTGGATCCTACGATGTCTAAGTGTTTAAACTAGTTTTAAACCTTACACCGCTCACGCAGGCTCATAAAATCAGTTAACAATGCTCAATCTTTCGGTCATAATCCCCAGGTAGGAGGTGTTCCGTAAACCGTCAACTTAAGTACTCCTAGCCTTAGACAGGTTTATGAATTGTTTTGAGTTTGTAACAAAATTTTATAAGGTAACAATCTATTTTAATGGTTAAAACTAGTTGTTAACCTAAGTGAGCATGTTGTATCTATTTGTTATGGATTTTAAAGTCTAATTCAATTTTATAACAGCTTACAAAACTTTAGATATGCTGAACATCCACAACATACAACACAGGCATTCAATATTTAATATAACAATTATATTAAATAAAAGAAACTCTAACATGCATTATATATTATAACATTTTATAACATACTTTCAATGCATGTAACATGCTTCCTATGGTGGGGTTTTAAATCTACATGGCATACTGTATGCATATACAAGATTTATTTAATTATTACATACATCACATGCATAAACAATTAAACACAAACTGATATAGTTTTAGTTTTGGCATAAACAAGCAAACAAAAGCCTAATTATTACAAAACAGCTTCAAAACCGCTTCTGGACCGCTTGAGCCACTCCAAATCGAACCCAAACAACTTGAACCGAACCAAAAAAATTATGAACCGGACAAGCCAAAAACCTTATGTGGCTGAACCGGACAGGACCTCGAGAAAATCGATCGAACCGGCTACTCTCGGTCCATGCTCGAAATCTTGCTAAGGCTTATTGTGTAGCACTGTGTCTATCGTCTAGCACGATCGTCTAGTGTCTGCCTGATCGTGTGGCGTCATCGTCTAGCACTGGACAAAACTACACGATCGCCTAGTGTCTTCAGACTATCGTGTATCGCCATGTCTAGCGCGATCATCTAATGTCTGCCTGATCGAATAGCGCCATCGTCTAGCGCTGGACAAAGCTACACAATCATGTAGTGTTATTGTATAGCGCCTGTTGCTACATGATCGTTTAGCATTTATACCTCAACGACAATATTTGAGCAGAAGCTGAAAAAGTGGAATCTGCAACTCGACCTTCTTCATTTGTTTCTTCAATTACATCTTAATTTCAAC
This sequence comes from Benincasa hispida, assembly GCF_027475165.1. Classification (NCBI taxonomy): domain Eukaryota; kingdom Viridiplantae; phylum Streptophyta; class Magnoliopsida; order Cucurbitales; family Cucurbitaceae; genus Benincasa; species Benincasa hispida. The sequence goes on along the minus strand of NC_143484.1, from coordinate 31,176,079 downwards.
TTTAATGACTCCAAATAAATTATAGACTCTTAAGAACACATATAAGCTCATGAATCAAGAGCCAATTACAAATTTAATCAAGAAATCAAAGAGAATTTAAATGTCAAAACTCAAAAAACCATATCAGTGCACCATGTTCATATAGCTCATGAAAAACACTCATCACACAAAAACTAAACCAAATTTAGTACTTAAATGATGCTCTGATACCAATTGTTAGAGTATATCAGCATGCAGCGAAAGCAACAAGGATCAATAAGCACTCTAATTCATTAATTTTGGCAGTAATTAAAGTATACTCATCAATCACAAGAGGGTTTGAAATCATACCTTTGTAAAACTTCTTCAAATCTTGATTCTCAGCTGTAATCTTCTCTGGAACTTGCTGTGAACCACATCAAGATCTTTTTCACTATTCTCTTGGAGCTTTAGAATGAGATTGTGAGACTCAAAATCAGTTTGAATGAAAGGAACTTGGAGAAGAACTCACTGCTACAACCCACTTGAAGAATAATTTCTTCAGCTCGAATTTTTCTGTAAAAACTCTTTAGATGCATGCTTCAATTCCACTCCAATCTTTTTTATTTATTACAAGTATTTCATGCAAAGAAGATGGTTGTATGAGATGTAGGTCATACTTGGAGTTATTGAAGTCAAAATGAGTGGATTTGGTGTGAGCTAGTTGAAGGTTTAATGGAAAAAACCAAATTTCCATTTTGTGTCATTTTTTCAACTTTTCAATTTCATAAATGATTTCAAAAATCAATTTGATTTCAAAAAATTGAAAATATTATTAATTTTGTAAAATTAATTTCATAAATAATTTTCTAATAAAATTAATAAATAATTATTTAAATAATTCAATTAATTTTACACAAATCCACCTTCATATATTTAAATATAAATTCTCCTATTCCATTAAATTCTAATTTGAACATTTCAAATTAACTTATCATACTACTCTAAAGTTAATCCATTTATGAGCTACTAAGGGACCTCGCGGACCTACAGATCATGGGCTCCAATTATCCGAGATTAATTGGCTAAACTCACTACACCGAATTAACTCCAATTCATTAACTAATGGGTCACTCTACTAAAGCCCATAGTTGAACTCCCAATATATTATGTCTACTTGATAAAACCATGATCAGTAAGTCGATCTTTCATGGTCGTTTGTAATCACAGATGGGTCAAGATCACTGTTTTACTCTTGTGAATGCATCCCGTTCCTTAAGTTCCCACCGACCCTCTAATGAACAATTTTAATTCATAATACTTATGAATCAAGTCCTTTCTCTACCATGAGAAGGCGGAGCCCTGATTGTTCAAGACCTAGAATCATAACTTAAGAGAACAACCTATCTGCTAACCCTAAATCGGGTAGGAGTGAATTCCATCTTGCAGGGCTATGTCCCCAGCTATTCATCCAGTCTTATCCTAAAATGGAAGGCTTATTGAACAATAGTGTTGGACTACTCTCACCTACGCAGATCAAAGGATAATCCCGAACAAACAGGAGTTCATAGCTAGCTCAGAATTAAGATGGAATTATCCTAGGTTACTTAAAATGAAATAGTCAGTTTTAACCGTAAACGGTCGTTATAAAGAAAATTGACTATTTTGTGGTCCAGTCTATATGCAAACTCATTGCATAGGATGCCCCCACTCACGTGTCTTTACATGAATGATATGTGGACCATATCATTTGTATTACTTACAAAATGGGCCTACAATAGTGTTATGACATACTATATACTTATTAGCCCATTTAGGCTATATAATATTAACTTGATCCTGTTTATGTCACATTCACACTATTAGCCATGGATATGTTTATTGAATTTTCATAATAGAATGTAAAATCAATAACTTTATTGAATATATTACTCAATAATATTTTATTGATAGATAGAATATTTAACACGAACTGCGAGTTCTAGAACATTCCTAACATTTAAGACAATTGTAACAACTACAAAGAGGGTCGTATTCGTAGGGTAGATACCCAACTTTATCCATCTACTACAGACCATTTAGGTTATTAATTCACATGTATGTCAACTACATACATGTTTTAAGTTTCATAAAATAACCTTGGATTTTAGTTTATTGGATTGAATTAATGTGGTTTAAATGTTGATAAAATACTTCTTATTTTATTAGATATATAATTTGTTTTTACATACTATAAGATATATGAGATTTAGAACACCAACGTTTTAAAAAAATAATTTAAATCATACATCTCATGCATAATTAAATTAAAATAACAAAACTGATCGGCATATTGGGCATATCCTATAAATTGAAGATAAAATTCAAAATTGCAATAATTTGAATTTTCAAGACATGTATTGGTCTTCAATTTTTTCCTTGGCCATCAAAATTTAGTGTTTGAAACACCTAAATTTAATCTGTTGAAGTTTCAGTTGTACATACCTTAATCAATGTTTACCAGATGCTTTAACGATGCACAGAAGATGACACACAGCAGATTTCTTTTATTCGGAAAATACATGATTCTTCCAAAATTTACACTACTTTTTTTCATCAAAATAAATAAAATATATATATATAAAAGAAAAGCCTAACCCTTAAGGATTTTAGAAATGATCTAATAAATGCTTTAAAATCAAATGTCCAAATATGCCCAAACAATCAATTTTGCAAATCACAATTAAAAATACATACATCTCATGTATTTATTTTAAAAGCAACCCACCATTTTTTATTTTAAATTTCAATCAAGAATCAAAGATTGACCTTAATACTAATTGAAGGGATTTGAATCCCAATGGAAGCGTGAAATCGCATTATTTGACTCCTTGAACGAATTAAAAATACAAATAATGTTAAGCAACATACCTTTGTCGTTCCACAATTGCAGCAAAATCTCCTCCACAATTGCAGCAAAATCTCCTCTTGAAACTAGTTGTCTCCTTCTTGAATTCTTCCAATTTCATGAGATCTTCGTTACTATGATTGTGGCAAGGATCTGGTTTGTGGGGACCGCTTCTTGAAAGAATAAAGAAAATGAGAAAAATAATTTGCTTAGAACTTTTATAAGACAATTGGGAGAAATATTAGAGGAAAAGTTTCTGACTAATCGTAGAGATTTTTAGAGTAATCGTAGGGAAAATGTGTTCTATAAGGCCTGGTCGTATTTATAAAAGTCTATGAGTTGCTCCCAACCCTATTGGGATAATCCTTTGCAAAGATTTTTTAATTTAATATTTGATAATATCTAAATAAACTATTGGGGCAATTGCAACTTTATAAAAAAAATGAAAATTGGATGCGTGTCCTTAGGTTTTGCTTTTTTGCAAACACGGCAAAAAACTTAAAATTTGATTCCTATCGGATTTCTATGTGATTGCTATCTAATTTCTATGTGATTGCTATGTGATTGCCACATCTGCAATTACAAAAATGTTGAAGTCATGATTTTGGTTTCTTAAAATATATTTGACATACAATGCAATTTTCCTAAAATATTTATCCAAATAATATCTCATATTAAATGATTTAAATATTTTAAATTATATTTAAATATTCATCTCTGGCATAATCTTTAATTTGAATCTCATTTAAATTAATTAATTAATTCTCCCTCCAATTATTTAGTTCAAATATTATTTAAATTAAATAACTTAATTATATAGATCTTATACAAATAATTAATTGATTATTTGAATCATATTCAAATAAATCAAGTTTATCATTATCTATTTAATTCAAATCTTATTTAAATTAAATAATTTATTTATTTATACGGATCTCATCCAAATAAATAATTATTTATTTGAATCATATTAAAATAAATTAATTCTTCACATTATAAAGTTATAATTTGAATCTTATTCAAATAAACTTTATAATAAAACATATAATTAATTAATACAATTAATATTTTTCCCGATAAATTTGAACATTTCAAATTTTCTTTCAATATAGTTGATCATTGTTGGGTCCGTGGTGAGCTAGCAAGGGGTCTTATGAACCTATAGATTATAAGCTTCAATGATCCAAGATTAATTAATTAAACTCTTTAATTAAATTAATAATTAATTAATCTTCATTTATTAACTATAGAGCAAATCACTATAGACCCATAGTTGAACTCTTATACACTGTACGACAAGTTTTGTCCATACATATAATCAATATAAGTAAGTCGATTATTCACGAGTTATTCATAATTATAGTTGGGCTAAATGTCCATTTTACCCCTATAATTACCTCTTTTCCTTAAGTACCCTTGATTTCTCCAATGAACAATTTGTTTATGATCCAACCATAAACTAAGTGCCTCTCAGGCCAGTAAAAGGGTGAAGCCCCTTGTTCAAGACGCGAAATCAGCACTTAAGAGAACTACTTATCTATTTACCCTATGCAGAAAGGAGTGAATTCCATCTTGTGAAGTTATGTTCCCAACTCCCCATTTAGTCAAGTCCTTAAAATGGCAGGTTTATTGAGTCATCTACTTGGGTCACTCTCACCCATGCAAATCAAAAGACTAACCTCACAGATAGGATTTCATAAATCACTCAGGATTAAAATCGAGTCGCACATGATCATGCTATGAAATATTAATCTCATCAATTAACAAATTTACAAAGAGAGATTAATTATTTCGTAGTCTGGTCTTATACCAACTCTTTGTATAGGATACCTTCACACAAATGTCTCTACATGAACGATTTGGATCAAACCATTTGTAACTATTACAAAGTCGATTGTATCCCTAGTGTCATGAGGATAAGACACCCAACCTTATGCATATACAATGACCTTTAGGTTATTTCTTGAACATGATCCACCTCATTTGTTAACTACATACTGTCCATGACTACATATAATAATCTTAGATTTTTTTGGTTGATGGATAAATTAATCTTGCATAATTAATAATTAATTTAATCAACTAATAAATTACGAGGCTTTAGAGAAAATCCCAACAAAATGATAGAGAAATTTTAAGGAGAATACAACTTTTAGATGCTTTATCTGTTACAAAGAGGGTCACTTTCAGAGAAATTGTTCTGAAAAAAAGAAGAAGGATAACATAAGCAATTCAAGAAAAGGAAAATAACAAGTAAAACCAGATGTGGTTATTAGTGAAGATTCACCTGAGTATACTGAAATCCTTGCTACTACTGAGGATGATGGAAAGAGACATGACATCAAGAGGAAGGAAGATTGGGTCCTTGACTCAGGTTATACTGGACATCCTAAAAAAGATGGTTTGTTGATTACAAATCTTGAGATGGAGACTCAGTGTTCATGGGTGATAACCATGGTTGTAAAATCGTGGGAATAGGCTCAGTAGCATTAAAATTAAATGATAACAAAGATATTCTACTAAGGGAAGTTAGACATGTACCAAAATTAATAAGGAATTTGATCTCACTAAATATGTTTGGATGATTCAGAGTGTATCTTCATTAATTCAAGTGAATCACTTATTGTAACAAAAAATGAGAGAATTTTTTTGCAGGGGAAAAACTTAATGCTTCATATTTCATAAAGGATGTATCCTATCCTTGGTTTGCATTAATTTCAAAAAAAGATCATGATTTAAAGCTTGAAACTTGGCACAATTGGCCAGAGCTATCAAACCAAGGTTTGATTCATCTCCAAGGTACTAAGAGATTGAACTTTTGAGAAAACTGCATATATGTTGAGTAAAAAAGAATGAAATTTTCTATACTACTGCAAAAATCTTGAACTATATATATGCTGGCGTGTGGACAACATCCTCTACTCCTATTTGGAATAGGCCAAGGTATTTTCTTCCTATAGTAGATGGTTTTCTCTAGAAAAATTTGGATATTCTTTTTAAAATTGAAAGATCAAACCTCTAATAAATTTAAAGGATGGAAAAAGTTAGAGACACAAACTAAAAAAAAAGATTAAATACCTAAGAACTGATAATGGTTTAGAATTCTTGAGCAATTTGTTTAATGATTTTTGTTCTTTAAATGGTATAACTAGACATAGAACTATAGCTTATACTCCATAACAAAATAGTATTGCAGAGAGGATGAATATGACAATAATGTAAATTGTTAAATGTATGTTATCTCAAGCACATTTAAGTGAGTCCTTTTGAACTGAGGAAATATTTATCATTAATTATACCATAAATAGAAATATTGAGTTTTAAAACTCCTAAAGAAATGTGGTCAAATCATTCCTAAACTTATCAAACTTGAGAGCATTTGGGTGTATCAATTATATTCACGTAAGCCAAAGAAAATCAAAACCTAAAGCTCTTGAGTGTATGTATATTGTCTATATATCCTAATGGAACTAAAGCTTATAAATTGAGATTCTTACACTAACAAAAGCATTGTAAGTCGTGATATTGATTTGAGGGAACAATAATTCTGTATGATCTCTAAATCAAATACAAATCTAGATACCTTACCTAAGGAAAATAATGCCAACTCTAAGGTGGAGCTTTTTGGACCTTCACAATAAATAAGCCTTGAAAAAGAAATCAATCAGTAGAAAACTTATGGGACAGTTGCAAATATAACAATTAGATCCAAAGTGTTAACAGATATAATAAAATGTAAAAAAAATTACAAATATGACAAAATTTAGATAATCTATCAGTGATAGACCATATTATTGGTAGGAGTCTATTAATGATAAACCATATCATTGGTAAGAGTCTATCAATGATGGAAGTCTATTGTTGATAGACATTGTTATATTTGTAATTTTTTTTAAAATGATATTATACACTTGGTTATTATTCCTATAAATGCGACCAATTGTAATTACCCAAAACCTATAACCATAGAGAACAAGGAACTATGATGAAGCAAATGTATATTGTATTTCTTATGCTCTTAATCTTGCAGGTGAGTTAAGTTAAGATGAACCGAGTAACTACAAAGAAGCTATATCTTGTTCTAAAAGGAGGTATTGTATTAATTATATGAATGGCGAAATTGATTCACTTGAAAAAAAAAAACATGGATTTTAGTTTCATGATATGGGCAAGTGCACGTGTTAAGTTATCATATAGTAAAATGACCTTGAGAAACCGAGTATTGTCCTTAGGTGATCAAACTCACATATTAATTTAGCTACCTTGGGATCATGTCAATATATTTTATCTAAGGGATGGAAACACGATGAGTGATATAATTTTCAAATTAATAAAAAAAATAAAAGACAAAGATCAAATCTCAGAGAGTACAAATGTCCTAGAGTGTTGATTTTATTATTTACTTCATTAAGTCATGTAAAGGTTCTGGGAATCTTGTGTTATTGATATGTATAAATCTAGAAACTAAACTCTAGATTATTATCTTTCAACAACAATATTTTCTTATGCAATTTTAATTGATTACTAATCTCTTGAAACTAAATTATGAAGTTTGACATTAAGTAAAGTCATAAACGATTTTCACTATTAACCTAACTATTTTAATGAAATATTAACAAAGATTCAATGCTATAAATCTAGTTAAGCACACAATCTATCAAATTGAACATTCAATCTAATATGCATTGGTGGCCAATCAACATGAACATAAGCATAATAACATTGAAAAATAATCAATTTCACAATATACATAAAAAGTACTAAACATTAACTTAACTCCATGAAAAAATTTATCAACACCCTAAAACAAACAAGTCTAACCACTCATCGTTGTCAAGAACGTATTCTCATACACTTTAACAACCATAATGAGGAAAGAAAGTGAAAGGACAAAGGAAAAAAATATTATCGAAGTGATTCCCCGTTGTTGAAGACGTTATCCAAGCCTCGATTGGCACATAGGATCAATGAACGGTCTCCAAACAATGTCCTGACTCTCTAAACTCTTTCAGTGGCTCCCAAATTTGATGATGGAAAAAGTCTGAAAACCCTAGATTTTAGAAAAAGATTTCTAAAAATTACGCAATTTCTCCATAAAAGATGAGTGGCATTGTGGTAGCGTCATGAATCCTTGATCATCTTCAATTCAACACTGTGCCAAAACCTACTCTTGGGTTTTGGCGCTGCGACTCTCCTTTTGGGTATTTTTGGCATTCTTTTATTCTTTACTTTGGAGAATTAGCCTCTTCTAGTGTTTATTATCAGATAAAACTGGTTCGTTTTCATTTTATTGAACTACAAATCTCGTTCTCTTGCTTAAGCCTTGAAATTCACTAGTAAACAACATAAAATCTAACAATATTAAGTAAAAGCATCTCTAAATAAAAGACAAATAAAACACTTTTCAAGTGTTTTTTATTCTACCACCTAAATCTCAAAAGATCATTTCATGTAAATGGATCTACGAGAAAAAGATTGGGAGGTCAGATGAAGGGGGAATAAAGTACAATACAAGGTTGGTGACTAAAGGTTGGTCTCAAAAGAAAAATATTGATTATCATGATACTTTCTCTCATGTTGTTAAATATACTTAAGTTAGATTACTTCTATCTATTGTTGCATGTGAAGACTTAGAGTTAGAACAAACAAATGGTACTACGACCTTTTTGCATGGTCTAGAAGAAGTAATGCGTATGAATCAACCTAAAGGGCATGTTGAGAAAGAACAACAAGGGTTAATTTATAAACTTATTAGATCTCTCTATGACTTAAAGCATTCTCCTAGATTCTGGTATAAGAGGTTTGATGAGTTTATAACCAAAATAACCTTTAGAAAAAAAAAAAAAAAACAATTATGATTCCTGTATTTATATTAAAGAGTCTTTTCTAAATAAGAAAACTTATTTACTCTCATATGTGAATGATATGTTAATTGCTACAATATTGATATGTTACTAAATCAATGTTACTAATTGATGAAGTTAATAGTTTTCTAAAGAAAGAATTTTCTATAAAAGAACTATGAGATGCTAAGAGAATCTTAGGAATGAAAATCCTTAGAGGTAGATCTAAGGAGAATTATTTTTAAGTTAATTTGATTGTGCTAAAAAGGTTTTAAGAAAATTCAATATGGCTAATGTTAAGGTTGTTGGCTAACCAATTGCACAACAATTTAAATTGTTTGCTCAAGATTCTCCTATTAACATATAAATTGTATATGAATCAAGTTTCGTATTCTAATGCTATAGGTAGTTTAGTGTATCTAAATGATATGGATTCTACTAGGTTTGGCTTACTCTTCTAATTCGATTAGTAGATATATGGATAATTTGAGAAGAAACCATTGGGAAGTAACCAAATGGATACTTAGATATCACCATAAATAGAGTGTTATTGATTAAACTACTTAGTTGACTACTTGACAATATAGATTTTGATTTTGGAGGTAATTATGTCTAAAGTGGACAATATCATACTATTATGGAGATAAACGAAGATTTCTTTGTTTTTATCAATCGCCTCGATTTTGTGGAGACAAGTTTCAAGACATTTAACCTATTCTAAAAAAAAATCTGAGATATTTAATGGGCCAAGGCCTAATTTTAATTAGGTTTCACATTATGGTTCTTATAAATTTTGACAATTGGTGTAACTTTGTCTTTGCGGCAAAGTGCGGTGAAGGACTTTTTACGGTTTTTTTTTTTTTTTTTTTTAAGAACCTACAGAAGTAAAAGATCCTAATAGAGTTGGCAAATGTTATTTATTTAATTTCATTTAAATAAATAATTCAATAATAATATTAATTTGTTATCTAAAATATTTACGATTTCAATATAAATATCAAATTTTAATTTATTTTAAATAAACAAATAATTTAAAATTAAAATAAAAACAAGAAATGTTTCTCCACGGAAACTCGGTTTCTAAAAAGAGATTCCCGACCCCCACTCTCCAAAAATAGAAAATGGGGCGGGTACAAGGATTATAAATCCCCATGAGGATGGGACAGAGACAGGATACATTCTTGGTTTCACAATCGCCCTTTCGGAAGTTTCACTTAGTGATTGTGTGACACTTTTTCCCATTCAAGAACAAGTCAGCCAATTCGAATTCGGATCGTCAATGGAACACCGAGTGCCTCTCACAACCTCCACTCCGTTTTAGAGAAAACGGGTTTAGATGAAAAAGTTTTCGCAAATGTTGAAAGCATGATTTAAGCAAAGAAATATTGTAGTGGGCTAGAAAGCAATAAGCAACAACAACGGCTTCAAAGCGTACTACTTCGAGTATGAGGATATGATGATTAGTCTTACCATATATAGTGCATTCTGAACAAAAAGATATCTGTCACATTTGCATATGGAAATGGACGAGCAGTCACACTAAGAAAAGTACATAGAAAGTAAACTAACTTGCAAAATGAAATACATAAGATGAAAGCATGGTAAAAAGAAGTGAAGGTGGACATACGACCATGGGCAACACGCCATGGACAAGCATGACCGTGATATCCAGTCCTGCTCCACCCCGTTGCCAACCTTAAGTCCTAAGTTTATGATGAACCAATATATTTTTTAGTCGATTACTTATTTGACTCTAACATGTGATGTGGAAGTTTAAAATATAATCTAGTTTATTCCGCAATTATTGACACTATTGAGTTGTTTCATAGCTCTAAATCTCTGATGGATATGCAAGCAACGAAAGCGGTTAGGAATGTTCTTGGGTTAGTTGTGTTAATACGTAGAAGCAATGTCATTACATGAGTAAAACATTATATTGATCAATGTGGGTCTTGGTCCAATTATGGGCGAAAGTGAATTTTTCTACAAGCAACAAAAAGATCTCATTTGTGGTTTTCGGTTCACACTAAGAGCTAGAAATACAACAATCCATTATCTTGCTTTCTACGCACGATAATGCTAATGTTGGAATAAAGTCTAGATCGAGGATTATCCTCATTCAATCACTGGTGCTATCACCATTGATTTATTCATTCTTTTAGTTTACATGGTCCTATTTTATTCTTATTGTACTAAAAAAGAGTTGTAAATCCTTGATACTCGATTTAAAATCAACTCGAAGTTATCTAAATACCATCATTATATTCTCTTAGGAATTTACCACCTGTGATTCTTTCCTAAATAAGTACATAAAAATGGAGGCAGAAGATGATATGAAAAACACACTCATTATAGAGGAGGAATAAAAGATTTTTAAAAAGGCGTATATTAGTAAAATCGCTACTGTATATTCTTGTTGAATCTAGCATATTAATCCTTTTCTTTTTCATTAGGTTTTAAAACAAAAAATTTGATTCAAACCTAATAACAAAGACGATGTTTGTTAATCCTTTCGATTTTGGATTTTAGTTAATTAAACCTTTTTTTTTTTTCATTTTTTACCATGGTTTACATTTTTTTTTTTTAAGTATATGAGTTAAGTTCTTTATTCAAAAATAAAAATAAATTTTCAAAAACTATTTTGGTTTTTTTTTTTTTTGGAAAATATTGGTAAAAATAGATAGTAAAAGAATTTAACGGCGGAATGAATGTTTATAAGCTTAATTTTTTTTAAAAAAAATGAAAATCATATAGTTAACAAATGAGACCAAAAGGAAACAAGATCACAATCAAAACCAATATAAATCAACAAAACTAATATACAAAGGCATAATTGATAACACTTTTTAGATTAAAAAACACATTTGGTCCCTAAACTCTCACAATTTAGTTCCTAAACTTTAATTTGTAACGATTTAGTTCCAAAATTTTTAATTCTATAACAATTTAGTCCATGAACTTTAGTATATAATAATTTAATCATTATACATTTAAATCATAACAATTTAGTCCCTTGCATAAGCAAATTTATCAAAATTATATGCAAATTTTTATTATTTTATGATGTAGACTTTGTATTTTATAAAAAATATCGAGTCTCTAATTAGTTTATTGATTAATACTAATTTTTATAATAGGGACTAAATTATTACAAACCTTAAAGTATGACTAAATTATTATATAGTAAAGTTTAGGGATTAAATTGTTAATTTTATGAAAGTTTAGAGACTAAAAGTGATTTTTAACATTTTTTTTTTATTATTATTCACAAGAAATTGTCATTGCAAGAAGAATGCCAAAGTTACCAATACAATGGTACTTCCAATTAAATTCTAATGACCCTTTTAATTAACATGGAACAAGCAAATCTGAAAACCTCATAATTGAACCAAGAAATAAACAAACAACCCCACATTCAACTTCTATACCCTAAATTCTTGGTTCATTTTTTTCCACTATGTAAAAAAAAATGGAAATTTCAATTATTTTAACACCAAACCCATTTAAACAAAAATCTAGCTGCCCACTAGTCCACAAACTTCTCATTTTCTCTTCATCCAAACACTATCTGAAAAGCATAAGAAAACTTAATTATTTTTCTTCTTCTCATATGTTCTTTTAATTTGATCCCAATAAGTCAACCAACCAAAGATTGGATAAGAAAAGGGAGATTACTCTTATGGAGTTTCTTGAATTGTAGGATCCAGCCCAGGCCCAATTCCAGGCCCAATCCCAAGCCCACCATGGGCCCGTAAACTGTCTATGTAATTTCTAACCTCCTGGGCTATCATCCTCTGCATTATCGTTGCCAAACAGGTCTCATCCACTTCCCTTTTCCGATTCCTTTTCTCCGCCGCCGCCACGCGTCGCCATCCGTCGTTCTTTTCACTTTCCACCGTCACCTCCTCCTTCACTTTCACATCCACCGCCGCCGATACCACAACCTCTCCCGGCAGTGACAGTCTCAACGACGTCTCCGGTCCTCCTCCGCCGCCGCGGCTGTTCCGTTCGAAGCACTTACGTTTCAACGAGGCTACCGAATCATCATCATCGTTATCATCATCATCCGACGCCGATCTAGAAACTTCGTAACTCGGTCGCTTCAGAAACGCCGTCGAATCAGACGACAAATCGGCATCGCGACAGCGTCTAAGCGTCGAATTCCAATGATTCTTAATCGCATTGTCGGTCCGGCCAGGCAATAAGCGAGCAATAGTGGACCACTTGTTACCGTGAATGGCATGCGCTTGAACGATCACAGCATCCTCCGCCGGTGTGAAAGGACGATGCTGAACCGTCGGACTGAGCTGATTACACCAGCGCAAACGGCAGGATTTGCCGGAGCGGCCAGGAATTCCAGTGCTGATCAAAGACCAGTTTCTAGGGCCATGCTGTTCAACCAATTTGATTAAGGTAGCGTCCTCTTGAGGACTCCATGATCCCTTAACTCGATTATTATTAATACTGTTAGTATTTGTTTGATTGTTCTGATTTGGGAGGGCGATTCCGATCAAAACCATGGTGGATTCTGGAATTTAGGGTTTTGATTTTATGAATTGGAAGAGGGGAATTGAGTCATTTGATTTGGGAGTTCGAAGTTAATTGAAGAAGAAGAAGAAGGAAGAAGAAGAAGAAGAAGAAAGATGAGAGAAATAAATGGGAAAAAGAGGGGATTCTCTAACGGTTTCCAAACAGGGGTTGTTGGGCATGAACCGTAAAACCGCTACTTTAAATAACGACTTTCTCACTACTTCCTTCCACTCCTAACAATCACACACCAAACCAAACCGCGTTTGTTTCTTTCTTTTTTTCTCGCTTTCCTTTACTTTGGTTTTGCTTAAAGGTCCCTATACTTTTCACTTCTTTCATTTTGGTCCTAAACTTTTAATAAACCATAAAATTTGTTTTTAGATTGCTTTATTGTTGCCCCCCCCCCCCCACATATATACACACATACATATATATATTATTATAGTTGAGTTATAATAATTTGTGTTTGAGATGTAGATTATTTTAGTTTGAGTTAGTAGTATATGTTTGAGGGATAAATTATTTTAGTTTGAGAAGGAAATAAAAAAACACTGAAGCAAATAATAAAAAAATAATGAAAGTAATAGTAAAAACCGTAGCAAATAGTAAATACTATAACAAATAGAGTTTTGAAATAGTGTTGACAGTTACTAAAAATACAAAATAGTATTTCCTGGGTGCAAACACACATTTCGTATTTATTAACATCCCTCTTATAAATTGTGAAAATATACTGAGGTGTTTGTTTTTGTCTAAAATTTATTATTATTATTTGAAGGACTGAATTTAAGATTGATTAAACTTACAAGGATTCATATTAGAAAATTGAAAGTATAGAGACTAAAATAAAATAGATTCCAAAGTTTAGGGACCAAAATGGTATTTTAATCTTTAGTTTTTTCTTTTTAAAAATTTTATAAATTATCCTTTTTTTGTTAAATTTATTTTAGTTAAATTACAAGTTTAGTCCATGATTTTTTTAACTTTGTGTCTATCTAATCTCTAATCTCTAAATTTTAAAAGATGTCTAATAAATTCATGGATCTTTTTATTTTATGTCTATTAGGTCCTATGGTTTAAAAAAAAAAAAAAAGTATGATAAGTCACTAAACTTTCAATATATTTAACAAGTCTTTGATCTATTTAACATTTTCAAAAATGTGTGAATGTACCACATTAGATCGAAAGTTTACAGTACCTTAAGATATAGAATTTAATTTTATATCTATTAGATTAGTTAATTTATTTTTTTTAATATGCTAGTGATTTGACACAAAATTGAAAATTGAGAAAGTCGTTGGACATTTTTAAAATTAAAAGGACCTAATAGATACAAAATTAAGTTTAAGAATCTTTAGACATTTTTTTAAGTTCAAAGATCTAAGAAATATAAAGTAGAAAGATTAAGGACTAAACTTGTAAATTTAACAATTTAGTTAGTATGCAAACAAAATTGAAATTATGCTTGAGATTTATTTTATTTTGGTCCTTCTATTTTTAAAATATCTAAGGTTTTTTTAAAGTTATTTCAGGATTTTAAAGTTTATATTGTTTTGGTCTCTAAATGTCTATTAAAAGGCATATCAAGAACAAAAAAAACAGCGAAAATTTGGAATTTAAAGGACGATAATAGATATAATAATAATTTGGAGGATCGAAATGTAAAATCTTCAAAAGTTAATGAAGGAAAATAAATAAATATATATTTAAAGATTAAAAATGAAATGGAAAAGAAATAAAAGAAAAAATAGGAGTAGGTGGGAAGAGAGAATTGGATGAGGGAAGTAACGGCAGTATGTAACGGATATCCGTTACATAGGGAACTGTCATGTCAGAGTAAGCGGTGTCACCGTAACGGCACATTGTTGTAAGTGAATAACGTTCAATTGCATGCGTGGCGTTCTTGGACGTTTGCTAACCGCTTTCTAAGTTCTTACTTATATCGTTCTACTATCCATATTTAAAACACTTCAAATAATATTATATACATATTTTTCTTTTTAAAAAAATTTCTTAAATTACTCTAACAATTGTGTCTATTTGGTCCCGAATTTCCAAAAGTTAAAGTTATTTTGGTTTTTTAACAATTAAATCATAAATATTACTTTCGTTCATAAAAATTTATGTTTTGTTATTTACTTTATATTAATATTTTCAAAAATCAAATCAAATCAAATCAAAATTTAAAAATTAGAGAAAGTAGTTTTTTATTCCAGTAATTACAATGGATAGAATGTTAGGACTAATAATTAACAATAGCAATATTTTTAAATAATTGGAGAAAAACAAAATCGAACCACTTCATTGATTAAAGATATAGAGAACCTGAAACCGAACTAGAGTTACTAGTCCGAACCGTCGGGGCGGTTTATGAAATGATATAGCAGGATCTTGGTGAGGAGGGTTTTTTTTTTTTTTTTTGAAAATACTTGAAATTAAAATAAAATCTTACCAACCATGCTAACAAGAGTCCAATTTGCTATTTAGTATTGTTGTTTATTAGATATGATTTAACGGTCGACTCAATTTCTCAATCCTTACTTTCTGCCTAACCCGAACGTGAACCAAAAATTTGGGTTTTATATATTTCGAACCCAAAACTGCAACCCAAACTGATGATCGGTTTTCGGTCAATTTAGGTGGTTTTTTGGTTTTTGTTTTTTTTTTTTCTTGGACTCCTATAGTCTAACATTGAATGATTTTAAGAGTTGGATCTAAATTTTGTTATATATGCAATTGTTTTTTGCATTATGTTATACTTGTTAATACTTTACACTTGATTGCTATATTTGTAACTGACCATTTTGATTTTTGATTTTTTTTTTATTTTAGAATTTAATTAGGAATTCAAGTTTCTTTAATAAAGGTGAAAACTATAATTGAAAAATTATGCAAAAACAAGTATGAATTACAAAAACAGAAGACTGAAAACAAAATCGTTATCCAATGGGACCTTAAATTTTAATCACTGGAATTTTAATTTTGTGTCTAATATGTCGTTGATCTATTCAATATTTCTTAAAATTCATAGATTTACTAGTTTAAATTTAAAGTTTTGTTAAACATAAAATAGATAAGATAATTCTTAAAATTTTTGAAGCCCTCTTTAATTAGCCAAACTATGTAAAAATTTGGTTGCAACAGCGATTAAAAAAGTGAACATCCAGCTGATGGTAACTTATCTTTTGTAAGTTATTATTGAACTTTGAACAGAATTTCTCACAAAAATAGTTATTGATTATCTACTTAACGGTTTTATCCATACTAAAATCTTAGTTAATTTTTAGTTTAATATCGAGTTGTTCATAATTAAAAATCAGAAGTTTTTCGTTTTTTTTAGTCAAATCCTAAACTGTGACTTGGGTAATCCCCTATACTACATAAACTCAAAATTTATATTTTATACTAACTTTTTACATTATCATAAAACCCATCAACTAAATGTAAATAATAACAATATTCTAATCCTATGTAAAATCAAAATGCATATTATGAAAATTCAGGTTTTCCAAATATAGTGTTCATAAATTCGAACTTTTTTTCTTGATAAACTAACAATCCTAACTTAAAACGTCATAATAAGAAATAGAAAAAAAAAAAGAAAAAAAAAAACAGATAATATGTAACTTGTGCAAATTCAAATTGCCTTTTGTCTTCTAAATTAACATAATTTTTTTTTTTTTTTGAAGAATCCTAACATACATCTTAAATTTGATAATCTTGGCTGATTAATTGGGTTTGGTGGTTATGACTTGACCATTAGTTGGATGGTGGTTACTAATTAGTTAGGTCACCGTCTTTAGTTCATTATTATTCACTAATTCTTTCAAAATATACTTTCAATTTTCTTTCTAATTTAGGGGAAAAACAGAAAATAATTATAAAAAAAAACAATAAATAGGAAAAAAAACAGTTATTACGTGAAGAAGAACCCAAAAAAAAAAAGAAGAAGAAGAAGAAATAGGAGCGAAGGTAGGCTTCATCTCATATTGTGACGATGAATCATGGTAGAGCATCTTTGATACAAATTCGGGGGTGTTTGAGACATTGAGTTGAGTTATGAAGTCTGTTGTTAATATGTTGAAGTTAGAAAGTTTATATTTAGCATGCAGGGTTGTAAAACAGATTAATGGATTTCTCCATAAATGTGTAAAAAAAGAGAGAAAAAAAAATATGAAATTCCTTGATAAAGGTACAAACTTGAATCGTGAATACTGTTGAAGTTTGTAAAGTTGAATTATTTAACACCGATTGATGAAGTTAATGGGTCAAATATACCGTTAGTATCTTTCTTAGCGAGCATGAGAAGCTAATAAATATATAATTTCATTACTTTCTCTGCGAGTGAAAACGAATCCGTCCATGAAAAAGAGACTTTGATAGTAGCTTAAAATTGGCAATGGCACAAGTAATTTCGATACAGTGATGACCACTTGAGACCATGATATATATCAAAATTTAATATTTATAGTATTGAGTTAAACTATATGATAATTAATATTCATTTGATTAGATAGTGATTTTCGTGCCAATTCAAGTTGCTCAGTGGATAAAATAGTAATTAGCATTCTTAAAATTAATGGTTTGGCCACTAATTCAAAAAAAAAAAAAAAATCATTTTAGAATCATTTTCAAACATGATATCAATGTAGGGTAAGAAGAAGATCTAAAACTTTTTAGGGGAAAAAGACTTGAGTTATTTAATAAACTAAGAATGTTAGAGTGTGGTTGACAATCTAATCTCCATAAAATAAGTGTTCGGTAGGCCATCTAAATTCTAACTTTTGAAAATTGTTTTCAACAAATTCTAAAAATAACATTTTTATACTTCCAGCATCAAGAATATAATATCTTACTACATAAAATATTATATTAAAAAAATAAAAACGTTTAGAAATATAATATTTCATATTATATATATTTTTTTTTATAAAGATAGTATTTATAAACTCAATGCATTCTTTAAAATTAAATATGTATTATGTCATGTATTATAAAAAAAGGTAGGGAAATTGTTATAAAGGAAAATAGTAAAAAGCAAGATTAGTCCATTTGATAAATTTAATAAATGTTGTATGTGTAAATAGTTAAACCCATTTTCTATATTTAAAAATGCCGCAAAAATCTATATAATTATACAATTTTTTAACATTAAACATGTTAATAAATAAATTTATAATAATTTAATATTAAGTTGGTAACCACAACTAATTTTTTAGTTTATAAATATAATATCAAACATATTTAAAATAATAATTTAAACTAGGATACATTTTTTTAATATGCTACCAAACATAAACACATAACTACATTTTTATCGAATCTTTTGCTTTCAAATTTTTGTTTTGGGATTATTTATTAAACATATCCATTTTTGTCATATCTAAAGAGAGAAAATTGCTCACTTAATTGCAGGTTTAGCATATTCTTTTTGCTTGTAGAGGTTTTTCTCAATTGCATTCTTCTCTTATCATCAATAAGGGAACAGTTGGGTTTGGTCTTTGTGAATTTGTTTATATCTATTTTCTGCCTCTTATATATATATATATGAGGTTCAACTGGTAGAAAAATGCCTATAAAAGATAATGAAATTACTTGAAAGAAAGAAACTCTAACTAAAAAGCAAAAGCATCATGAGCTCATGAGCTAATAGTCGTTTGATGTCAAATCTTCTAAAAGAATGATTAGATGTAGTCTAAGTTATACTTAATCTCATGCATCATGTTTCTGTATATAGTAGAAAAAAATAAAAATATTTTCTTTTTTTAAAAAAAAATTCTTGAATGTTGGGTTGCCAATAGATGGGTGCAATGATATAAGTTTTCTTTCCTTTCTAAAAATAAAGTTAAACTATAAGTTGTTTATATCAACTTTCAAATTTGTGGAAAGGTTATCAACATTTATGCTCTACAAAATATATATTAAACTTAACTAATATAGTGGATATGCTAATAAGATCCTAAGCTTTCAAATTAGTGTTTAGTAAATCTATGAATTTTAGCAAAACGGGGATAAAAACCTATTAGATACAAGATTGAATTTTTCTATAAGAAACAAATTTCATTATTTTATAAAATTTACAAAGGAAAAGGCACTTAGCCCAAACTATTGGAGTTACAAAAGTAAAATTAAAATTTCAAAGATCTGTTAGACACAAAATTACAACTTCAAGAAACTATTAAACACTTTTTAAAATTTTAAAGACTACTAAACACACACTTGAATTAGGAACCTATTAGACACTTTTTAAAGTTTAATAACCAAACAAATACAAATATTTTAAGAACCAAATAGATATAGACCTAAAAGTTTAGATTAAACTTTAAATTTAATAATAAATAAAGAAAAAGAAAAAGAAAAAAATAATTAATAATAAAATGTGTTATTGTGTGGGTTTATAGTTAACTTCACGAGGATTATATAATAATATGGTAATTTGCAAAAGATTACATCTTATTTTGGTTTCCAAACTTTCGAATTTATTATGTTAGGGTCGTCAAGCTTCCAAAATGTCTCTTTCAATAATTGAACTTTCAAGTTTGTTCCATTTTGATACCTAAACTTTTAAAATATCAATTTAGTCTACGATCTAAAACAAAGTATTTAAATGCTTATTTTTATTATAATTTTAACAAATTAACCACATAACTTGACCATATATACTAGCAAGTCAATATGAGTACAATCTCAAACTAAATATGGTGTGAATTCAACTATTGATCCATTGCATGTACCCGAGCTATTAGAACAAAGAAGATTCAAGAGACTTTCACATTACATTTTTAAAGGCTAGCTAATGCACAAGAGAAAGAATTTTGAGCTGAAATTTATGTATAATGTTAGTTCAATGGAGGCTAAAAGAGAATGAAGTAAAGATGACATGGATAAAGTCATGTAATTTGGAAGATGATACAGGGAATGGAAAAATAGTGCATAATTGTGGAGGATCTGAGTTTCTTTTTTTTTTTTTAAATGTATTGTAATTAAAGTGTGGAATGGGAGAATCGAACCTCAAATCTCCAAGTCGATAGTATGAATACTATGTCAGTTGAGCTATGCTCTTGTTGGCTACAATTGAGTTTCAATCTCATAGATCTTGCTTTCTATAATTTTCATTTATTAACTGTTGAATGACTTTTGTTGAACCTTTGAATGCCCATTTGACATTTAATTGGCTTGTAATGCTCTTCAAAATACAGAATAATGATATTAAAACTTTGTGTTTCTTCAACCTCTTTGATGTTTCCTTTTCTCAAGTCTTACTTTAAATTTAATTATCAAACTAATTCATTGAATTAGTTTTGATTAAACTAATTTGGGAGTAAATTGTCTTAGGATTTAAGAGTGACCATCATAAATTCTAACTTAGATCTAAGAGTTATTCATCCTTCTAACTAAGCTCTTGATTAGAATCATTCATTAAGTTAATCTTATTTGTGAGTGTTTGTAAAGATTCTAGAAGACTAGTAGAACCTCTTGCTTTGCATTAATTCAGCATATTAGATGCTTATCAGAATAAGTCAGAGACGAATATTTAGTGAAACAAATTTAAGGGAGAAAAGTAACATGATAAGGACCCATGATTGATTTTTTGGTCCTAGACTTTGAGTTTGTTTCATTTTAGTCCCTCTACTTTTTAATGTTTAAACTAGTTTATGTGTCTTTGAGACAAAGAAATTAGAATGATAACTTAATCTGTAACTTTTTTAAAATAATTTTCTAAATGAAATCACACAGATTCAAAATTACACTAATCAAAATATTGAGCAAAAAACTTTTTTTGTACATTCAAAACTATGCAAAACATTACTGAGTATGGCATCTAGCAAAAGATGAGCATCCAAGTCATATAGAAGAAGATCAAAGAACTATTTCTAGGACAGGAGGTAGCTTTTTGAGAGATCAAACTAACCTCTTTGCAGTGCACTTCAGTACTCATTAAAATGAATTGCACCAACTTTCCACACAATGTAGGTGGTAGCAAACATCACTGTACTAATGAAAACGAATGAAAAGGCAATGACAAAAAGATCCGAACCCCCCGGGAACTGAAACGTCCAGCCTGGTTCTGGCATCCCTCGCTTGCTATCATCGAACAAATTAGTAGGCGCTTCTGGAAGCCTCGACCTTTTCTTCCCACGATCACTCTCTCGTATCGCTTCCAATACTTTGCTGCCCATGTCAGACTTGGAGGTCTTCGATTCGTTGTAACGGCTAAGAACACGAGCTGCCCTTAGTCTTTCTCTTGCAGTTAATGGAGATTTTTTTGTGGATTGTAAATCAGGTGATGAACTTGTATCTGGATTCTGATCTGAAGACAATACTTGTCCATTGGAAGCCTCAGATGATTGAGAAGAAGACTTACTGGTAACATTGAGTTGAGAGATTCCATTATCTGCTGAAGCATCTGAAGGTGATTGACTCAAAGCTGATGAATTGTCATTAGAGAGAGTTCTTCCAGTAATTTCAGAACCCTTCTCATTCGTGTCTGTGTCTACCTGGTTACTGCCTGTAGCCGCAAGTGAGAGAGACAATCCACGTCTTCTATCCTTTCCAAATCCTCTTATTGTGCCATACATCCCACGGAAGGACGTTGATTTTCTGACGTTTGAAAACGAGGGTCTCGAAACGTTCTCATAAGTGACTTGCAACTTCTGATGAACACCAATAGAAACCACAATCACCAAAAATGAGAAGGCATAAGAGAAAGCTTCATGGCAATTTGATGGACCCAGTGATGATTCAAACAAACACTCAGTACTTGATGTTTTGAACTCAAAGATTGAAATCAACATGCCTTTTCAAGTTTATCATATCAATGAAAGACACAATAATCTCTACAGATCACTAGCTGTTCAAAGATAGCAACGAAACGGTGAATCTATTTTACGCAACCAATGAAAGGGATTATAGGACTAAGCTGAGAAATCAACTTTTCTTTGCAATTTGCCCTCAACTCAGGATAATGATTTGATGCTGGTGCTGCCATTCTAAGTGAGGCACCCCATTTATTTCCAAAGAGAACTTTCCTTCATTGGGCTAATGATGGGCTTCTCATATCCAAATTCCAACAATTCAGTTTCAGCATATTCAGATTTATATAGAAAATTTATATGATTTGGCTGTTCCCACCACACATCTCAATTTAGCAAAGGAACCCTCAAGCCAACCACTAATTATATATTTCAGATGCTTGAGTAGTATTCCAATTTACATATAATAACTAAAACTTGCATTATAATATTGGCACCCTTAAACATTATGGATTGGCTTTCAAGAAAGTGGCCTTCATTAGGCCCGTTCTGTTGTATCCTACATCAGAAGGAGAAGGAAAACCTCTACCATATTTTTATATTACTATTGCCCCGAAAACTAAACTCGATGAGTGAAAGAAAATTTAATATCATATCATCTAACACTTTTGATACCAAAGCTTTCCTGAGACATATCCTTTGAAGTTGTGATTATGTACTCTCCGTGTCAAGTTAGAGTTACTATGTGAACACTTTAGATTTATAATTAGGCAGTCACAGAGTTTTATTTAGGACGATTGAGAAGTTCATTATCCATTCGCCTTTTAGGAATAAGGGCCATTTCTCGAGGTTTATTGGAGTGTCATGTGCTATTATGAATATGGAAAAAGAGAAACAATAGAGTGTTCAAGGAGCGGAGCCAGAAAGGGATCCAAGAGTGTTTAGCCCTGATTAGATTCATACTTTTCTTTGGGCTTCTTCGATAGCCAAGATTTTTCTATATATTTTGGCACCCTGGAAACAGAGGGTTTCAAAGTTCTTGACAGTCATACCATACCATATTTATAAACTTTGGACCAAAAATAACACAAACAAATTCGCCAACGAGGAAGACAGAAATTGCAAATGCTTAGAACGGTAAAATTTCATTTCAAACTTTCAGATTTCTCAAAAGAAAACTATCAGAAACACGTAAAACAACCCCAAGAACTCTGAACCAAACCACCACCACTCAAACAACAAAGAAGAAAACCCAAGAAATTCGATGTGTAAAGCTCCGATTTCACATCCAATTTCAATAATAATAATGATAAGCGAACGCAGTACTCGAAAGGAGAAGATTACACGAAGAAATTACACAAACAAATTTGAAAGAAGAGGAAGATTGCTGCATAGAAATTGAAGTGGGTAAAGAGAGAGGTACCGTTGAGTTGAAAGCAGTGAACAAATTGAGAGAAACAGCCATTTCTGGAAGTGGGTTTTAAGGGCCAACCATAGAGAAGGATTCAGAGAGGAGAGCAGCTCCTCCACTGGCCGATTGCTTCCATTTTTCTTGATATTTCTTTTTTATGGGTAAAATAAAATGGTGGATGGTCTGTAATCAGAATCAAGAGGATCAGGGATTTTCCCAATTCACGCTCCATTTTGGCGCGTGTATTACACTCTAGGTTTGAGGTTTCTGGTGGGGAAATTTTGGGCAGTGTATTACACTGTTATATGTGAAGCAATGTGCCCTTTGGATGAGAATTACATCTTGAAATATACTTTTTTTCCCCATTTTCATGCTTGCTGTTAATTGTTGTATGTTCGTAAACGTCGCGATTTTGTCTAACGGGGCACGATCATTCAACTATTACATGGATCAAAATGATATACTATAATCATTCATGTCATTTCGAGTTAAAAGTTTGTAATTTGAATAGAAACACCGTGTACATTTTGGATCTTGCAAATCAAGAGAAGGAAAAAAGATATTGTCGATTTTGAAAAACACCGTGTCACATGTTCTATTCAGTACCATATACACACTACTCTTTACATTTTCACATCCTTGTTTTATGTATGGTATGAATCATGGTTAAATTTAAAAGTTTAGATCTTGTTTGATAACTATTTGGTTTTTTAAAATTGTGTTTGTTTTCTCATAATTTTTTATTCAGGGGTTACATATTACTTTGGTAAACATTTGCATTTTTAATCAATTTTCCAAAACAAAAGCAAGTTTTTGAAAACTACTTTTTTTAAGTTAGTTTTCAAATTTTGATTCAAAATTTGACTTTGGGTTCGAAAACTCTAATAAAACATACAACAAATCATAGAAACCATGACACATAAGTAGGATTTATAAGTTTAATTTTCAAAAACCATGACATATAAGTTTAATATACTTATGGTTAATGAAACTTTGACATTTTTAATCACAATTTTTATAAAGTAGACAACATTTAAATGTCTATTGCTAATGTTGATGCGAGATCATAAATTTAAAAAAGGAAAAGAAAATAACTACAAATTAATATAAAGTTTAGAAATATTTTGAGATGAAATCATGTGAAAACTATGAAAATTTTGTATGATTAAAGGAAAAAACTTACATCAATTTAATTTAGAGATAAAATGATGTAAAAGTCCAATGAAAAAAGTTTGAATGAAGTTAAAAACAAATAAATATTATTTTGTGGTTTAAATATGTATTATTTTTGTGGTTTTTTCAAATTCAATTTATTTAGAATTGAAAGTTTTGGATCGAAAATAAAGCAAAAACTTGAAAAAACTGGAAAATAGAAA
Source organism: Benincasa hispida (assembly GCF_027475165.1). Taxonomy (NCBI): domain Eukaryota; kingdom Viridiplantae; phylum Streptophyta; class Magnoliopsida; order Cucurbitales; family Cucurbitaceae; genus Benincasa; species Benincasa hispida. Next base: position 31,151,321 of record NC_143484.1, on the reverse strand, counting down.
AGATATCACATAAAAAAGACATTCCTTTATTAAAAATGACATTAACATGTGAAATTATGAAATTGTGCAAATAAGACCATAAAATTGAAAATTTTAAATTGAACTAACGTGGTTAATTAAAAAATTCAAAACTTTCTTGAAATAAAAATTTCATTGAAATGGAAGGAATCGAAATATTCTTGAAATTTCTCAAAATTTTATCAAAATTGGGAAAAAACAAAATTTTCCCTAATCAAAATTTCAAAGCCATAGAAATCTCAGAATTTCAAGAGTTTGATAGAAATTTTAAACCATGCTAATAGGTCCATGAACCGTCAATTGTATTTAGTAGGTTCGACAGATTCAAATATTTCAATGATTAATTGGTCTACAAATATAATTTTGAATTTATGCCTAATAAACCCTAAACTCTAATGGAACTTTATAGTATAAAGATCAAATAGTTACAAAATTCAAGTTCAGCCGTTCAGCCGTTCAGGACTAAATTTATAATTGAAGTGCAAATTAACTAAGCCAAGCACTGGAGTGAAAAATGAACTTCTATATTTGGCATGAGAGTTTATGGTTCTGAAGAGAGTCAGCTGTTTCTACCTCAAACAAAAAAACAAAACCTACAAGACATGATGGAATACGTAGGAGCCATATGATTTCCGTTCCTATTTTCGAACTTTGTCAAGCTACTGAGAAACCATAATGTAATACTCCTACCTCTCATTAGACTTCAGAAACTAGTATAAAGAAGATCAATTACAGTATTCAGAGCAATTACTCACTTGCTCGTCACCTCTGAAACTGAGCCAAACACTGGTCGGATTGCTGCCTTGAAATCTTCGTAAAACTTCAGCTCAGAAAATCTCCCTGCACGCTTCCTTGCTGCAGCAGCCATTTTGAGTCTCTCAGTTTCTGGCATTCTTACAACCTGTAGAATAGCATCTGCATATTCATCCACATTGGTGGCGAGAAATCCAGTTTGTTGTTCGTCTTCTTCAAGAACTATGTCCATCTTTGGTCCAGCAGAGTTATGAGCTGAAAGTAAAGGAGAAATATGGGTTGCGCATATAATACATTCAGTGGAGATCTTTAAACCAAAAGAAAAATAAATAAATTTGAACTAAAAGATAAGTCTCCCACCAATTGGGATTGCTCCTGCAGCCATGTACTCTACCACGCTTATTCCGAAATGTTCATCCGTCATGGAATGAATTCCCGCTATAGCACCTCCTAGAAGTCCCACCAAGTCTCTGCACGAGTCTAAGAGTTTCAACATCTTATATAGTAAACAGAAATTGGTTCACAATTTACAATTTGAAGTCCAAATCAGGAATGAACACAATGCCAGCAAATGGAGCAGATACAGTGTAGAGCAACAGCTAATGATAAAAGGTTGTAACGGGCATCGCTTTTGGTATTTGAAGTAAAATTCATCTAATCACCAGAGGTTCAAATGCCAACGGAGTCCAAGAAGAGTCCTTGGTTATGATTGTCATATATGGATGGGCTTTTACTAGTGAGAGTTTAGATCCTAGGTGAAACGTTCACATCTATGCTAGAGGTTCTGTTATTTATGGGCATAGGGGCGGCTGCCTGGCTAATCAAACTTATTTTATATATCCTTCATTTCATAGATATTCTTCATATGATAGTGACCAATGTGCTCTCAAGATGGCACAACCAAATGAAGCATGAAATTGACAACCAATTATTTTGAGCAAGTATTTCAAATCACCATCTCAATCCCCATATATAAACTAAAAAGATTTTGATAGAAAAGCAAAAAAGGAGTTCCAATTAAGGGAGCATGAATGTCTTTCTTACAACAATACTTGAGGAAACTTTTCTTCAAAGACAGGCACTAACCTGTACATTAAATTCTTGTAGAATTCCACATCCTCCTCAACCTTCAGTTCAATAGCCTTGTTTTTCAAATTTTGAAGTCTTTCTTCATCTGAGCTATTGCGACAGCTTCCCACAAACTGGAGCTTTGGCCTCAATGAACTTGCATTTAATTTCTTGATGGCAACTGAAAATGCCTCAAGTTGGAGTAAATGCGCCTGACATGATCAATTTCAGTCATCAAAGACTTGCTAACAACTGAAGGCCCTAAGGATGAGCCAATTGGACTTTAGTACCTTGGATCATAAGAGGCCCACCTTCTCTGGACGAAATTGAGCAACAGATATAATAATTGGAGTTCTAGTGGATCGTTCTAAAGGAAGTGCCTGTGCAGACAACAGCTTGTTAAATGCAATTGTTGGAGTGAACCCAACACTAGAGAAAAGAGAGAAAAAGAACTACAGACTAAGTGGAACAAATAAAATCCAACAGAATTTCTTCAGGAGAAACCAAAAGACAAACCTGTAATACAGAAGTATCACATGGCGGATAGACTCGCTTTATACGGTCTGGAATTTTCCAGAGGCTTTCAATGTGAGATTGAGTCCATGAAGAATTGACCATTGCAAGTTGCGTAAACGAGCCCACAAATCCATACATCCAACTAAAGAGAACATAATAGATAATTTTGCACTGAGAAAGCCACGAGCTGCCACAGAAAAAACTTGTTATACACAACACTAAAGTAAGCAATATTTGCTAGAAAGTTCTCCACTAGGCAAATGCAATTATATTGACTAAAATATCACCAAATAAAAAGAATGTCAGATGGTCTTGAAACATGCAGAAACTAGGTGGGAAAAAAAAGGTTGTTACAGCACAAAGTTCATATTTGTTACAGATGAGCAGCCATGTCCCTGTTGAAATGTTAAAGTGGGAGCCCAAGGAAGCAAGAAGTTAACATCCACTTCTGTTTTACCAAAAGCTTATGTGATAAACTGCTTAAATCCTTGAAAAAGAAAAACAATACGATAAACACAAGCACAAGGAAGCAAGGAGTAAGAATCCACTTCGACTGTGCTTTTAGTTGCTTTATTCATTAATCTTCATTGTTTTATCCTTGTGTATTTTTTGGGCCTCTTTCTTTTTAGTTGTATTGTCTTTTTTCGTTCCATTGGGAACTTGTTTCCTTGAACATTTTTCTCCTTTTCATATATCAATGGAAAGCATTTTTTGTTTCAGAAAAACACAAGCGCACAACTAGGTCGGCAATCAGAGGACATAAACTAATTCTAATGAGAACTTAAAAAACAAACCTTCTAGCAATTAAGGCGTTATTGTTATACATTGAGCTCCTCCCACGAACACGAGATAGCATGTCTAAGCTGATGGTAGGATAATGTGTGTAACAAACAACAATGCAACCAAACAACCGGGCAAGAGGATAAGTAAAAGCATATCCACTAGTGTCAAAATAATATAGAGGAGTGAATTTGCATAAGGCCTCCCATGAGAGATAGATAGAGCCAAGACTTTGACCAATCATAGTAAAGCGAGGATATGTAGTTTCTTCAATCCACTTCCTTTTATGAAGATGCACAACCTAGGCAAGGGAAGAATCGAACAGAAAAACAAAGTAAATCAAGTCAATCAAATTTCCTTGCCACAACAATGAATCAGATAAGCTTCCAGTGAAACAAAAAAAGGAGAAATCGTATAGCAAACAGCTTCAGGAAGATTCAACTGCAGAAATGGTTCCAAAACTAGATAGTTCTATAAATATGCATCATCTGGGGCGACGATTGAAATGGGCAGTTTAGTTTTCGAGAAGCGAGATCAAAGAGAGTAAGAAATAACCTTGGGTGGAAAATGAAGTTTGACGCCAAACCGATCGTTAGCACGAGCCATCAAGCTTTCTGGTGAAGCATCGTGATCGCCAGTGAAGACGAGGCAATCGAAGCTAGGGTTTTCATCCTGAATAGCTTTGACGGCGCACCACAGAACTCTCTCACCGCCTCCGCCGTCGTTGGTGTAGGGATGGAAGAATCCGACGGCTGGCTTCCGGTTCCGACGGCCGTTGAGAATGGCCAAACCAATTCTTCGGATCAAGGAAAGGAGAGCTGTGATCAATGCCCAAAGCAACAATTCGGCAGCCATGAACTTCACGAATTCGATCAGAAAGTGTCGGAGGTGAATCGAATTGAGGAACAGAAGAGTACAGGTTATTTCTCGTTTCCCTTGTTGGGAAATCTGTACAATGATCCAATATTTTGGTCCAAAGTATACCCATTTTTAAAAAGGATAAATAGAATTTAAATCCAAAATAATAGAATATATAGTAGAAGGATAAAATAATTATATATATATATAAAAAATAAAAGACTAAAAAACTCATGCCTAGCCACCTTTGTTTGCTTCTTCCCAGTTTTCTTAGATTAAAAGTTGTCATTGATAGCTGCTATTAGCCAACTTCAAGGATGATCGCTGATAGCAACTATCATCGATAGCTTTCAATTTGAGAAAAATTAATACAATCTTGAAATATTTGCTTTTAATTTACTATCAATTATTAGTAACTATCATTGATTCACCTTCATCCATTGGAATCAACGTTGAAATATTACTACTTAAGGCTATCAGTGGCTATCAATGATAGATTTATAAATAGTGATCAACTTTGAAAGAAGACCAACTTTGATCTCCATAGTAGTTATCACTAATAATCTTTTATCATGGCTATCACTGATAGACTTTCATAAATTAGAATCAACCTTGAAATATTAACACTTAAGGATATCAATGATAGACTTCTATAACTGGTTATCACCTTTGAAAAAAACTCGATATATAGATATCACCTAAGTTTTATCACCGATATCACTAACATCACTCATATTATGGTTATCAGTGATAGCTTCTTTCATTGATAACATCACTAATAAGATGCTATCAATGATCTCACTAATATCATACTATCAGTGATAGTTCTCTATCACCGATAGCGTGCTATCAGTGGTAGCTTCTATCACTGATAACGTTCTATCAGGTAACTTCTATCATCGATAACATGCTATTAGTATTAGCTTCTATCACTGGTAACATGTTATCGATAGTAGCTTTTATCAATCATAGCCACTGAACACCTTTTTGCCCCTTTTCTGTCCTTCCCAAATATTTATAAGTTCTTTTCTTTTCGACGATAGCTTCTATCACTGATAAACATGCTATTAGTGATAACTTCTAGGCATTCCACTTACATTTTTTAATTCGAGATTCAACTTTTTTAATTAAATTGACTAAGTTGTCTATCAATGATAGATTTCTATAAGTGGCTATTAACTATGAAAGTATAATCAAAGATTAAGCTATCAATGATAGAAAATATTAGTGGTTATCACTAATAGACTTTCATTTGCTATTTATATTTATTATTTGTTATAATAATCAAACTTGATGATTAGCTTGTTGGTGTTAAGTCACTTATGAATTGAGTACTTTCAAGTCTTGCGTACGGAACTCAACTTCATAATTCTTGTAAAAAAAAAGGAAGAAGAAAAAATTCAAATAAAGAAAATAGAAATTTTAAAAATAAGAGAAAGAGAAGAAGCAAAAACTGAAAAATGAAAGAAAATTAAATAGAACAAAAGAAGCAAAAAAATCGGAGAAAGAAAAGAAAATAAAATAATAAAAAAAAGATAAAGGAAGAAGCAAAAATCAGAGAAATGGAAGAAAATAAAAAAAAATAAAAAAGCAAGAACCGAAGAAAGAAAAAATGAATAAGCAAAAACTGAAGAAGAAAAGAATTTTTTTAAAAAAAAAGAAGGAGATAAAAAAAATAAAAAAAATAAAGGAAAGAAAAAGAAAGGGAAAAAGAAGGAAATGAAAGAAAATAAGCAAAAATCAGATAAAGGAAAGAAGAAAAAAAGGGAAGAAGCAAAAATTGAGAAAGAAAATAAAATGAAAAAATGAAAAAAAAAAAAAAAAAAAAAAAAAGAAGGGAAGAGGCAAAAATCGACGAAGATAAAGAAAATAAAAAGACTAAAAAAAGGTGTACAACAAGATAAGATAAGGGAGGGCGAAATTGAAAATTAAAAAAAATCAAAGATTGACTAGTCAATTCATCCATATTTGCAAATATTTTAAAAATGTAATATACTTTTAGAATTTTTTCTCTATTCTACTATGTATTACAAATATCCTTTTTAAAAAATAATATCAATTGACACTCTGTTAACATCATTATCATACCAAATTATGTAAATTACCCTTACACCAGCCACACGAGGTAAATCTCACTCTCGTTTGATTAAATGCTCTCGCTCTCGCTTGAAATTCCCGGTTTGATGTGATTGCTCGTCAGTGTTCGAATGATTTGACAATTTTCACAACGGAAGTCTCAAATCAAATCAATAATACCTAAGCACAATACAATGGTGATTTCTTTAAACTCTAAACTCCATTTCAAAGGTGATTATTTCTCTGGTTTTCGACGGTATTTTGTTAAACGGAGACTTTTCGAACAGGGATTTCCAAGACGAGGCTATTTCATAACAGAACAGCTTTTTCAGAAAGGTGTTTCATTATTTTGATCTGTTTAATTATTTTTTATGTGTTATTTCTGGAAAGGTTGCATTACGAAATTTTGTATTGGGAGAGAGTAAGAAAGAGGAAGAGTAAGAGAGAGAGCAAGACTGAGAGAACGAGATTTTTAGAGCAAGCGAGATTAAGAGAGAGAGCGAGATTGAGAGGGGGAGTACACTTCAATTGCTTGTACAACTTAATGACAAATGTTCTCTTGCTTTGTAGGATGACATAAAAGTGTTTACTTATTCGATATGGAGGTGATTGGAATGAGAATGAAAGTTCGTATATTGGGGGACAGTTGACAGGAATCAGTGTGTCTCATACATTGAAGTATGAAGAACTTAAATCTCACATTTACAGGGTTACAAATGTCAGTTCTTCAAAGTTTGATCTTATACTGAAAGTTAAATATAAGCTTGAATTTGAAACCCTCCACAATGCATAATGAATGATGATGATGTTCGCTTCCTTCTTCTGCGAGAAGAGCTTAGTAGACTTCAGATAGTTGTAACGTTGAAATCTAATCAGGACGAAAATATTGGAATGGGGTTTGGAAATGTGAGTTATGATGATACGACTGTGGACAAACAATACGAGGAATCATATCAGTTTCATCGAGAAGAAGATGATATTCCATTGTCTAGCAACACTGTATCATCAACATTCGATTATATGGATTGTGGTCCTTCAATGGATGTGAATGAGCAACCAACAAGATTGAATGAAATGGATCGTGATCATGGAGATGTGCATCGTTCTACAGCAGCTTCAGTGGTTCCACCATCTGTGTCTTCAAGTCATAGGAAAGAGTTGATTATGCCTAGTACCTCTTCATCTGGGACAGAGGACGTTGAAGTTGGTCAACTATTTTTGAGCAAAAAGGACTTGAAAATGAGATTATCTATTCTGTCCATCAACAAAAATTTTGAATTTAAGGTAAGAAAATCAACCAAATCTCTATTCACTGTCAAATGTATTGGGGAGACATGTAAGTGGAGCCTTCGTGCAGTCAAAATGGAAGGGTCTGATATATTCAAGATCACAAAGTACTACAGTTCGCATATATGTTCCATTGGAATTCTGAATCACGACCATAGATAAGCAACTACTACGGTTGTTGGTCAGATCATTAAAGATAAGTTCACGGGAATAGGACATATTTATAAACCTTGTCATATCGTTGAGGATATGAGGAGAGATAATGACGTGAACATAAGTTATGATAAAGTGTGGCATGCAAGGGAAGTCGCGTATGATCTCACTAGAGGTACTCCAAAATACTCATACTCCATACTACATGCTTATGAAGAAGCGCTAAAAATAAAGAATTCGGGTATAGTCTTTGAGATCGAACTTTAAGATGAGGTGCATTTCAAGTATATGTTTATGGCATTAGGACCTTGTATTAGAGGTTTCGCAAGCTGTCGGCCTTGTATTATTGTTGATGGGTCGCACTTGAAAGGAAAATACAAAGGTACCATGTTGGTTGCGGTTTCTATGGACGGGAACAATCAATTATACCCCCTAGCATATGCAATAGTGGATAATGAAACCGATCAATCATGGAAATGGTTTATGTCAAACTTGAAATGCAGTATCGGAAAACCCGATAATCTGGTGTTTGTGTCTGATCGGATGGTATCTATCGACAATGCTATTCGTGCATTTTTTCCCACGATATTTCATGGATTGTGCACATGGCATATAGAAAAAAATCTGGTTACAAACTTTAAGGATAGCACGGTTGTTGGGATATTTAGAGATGCAACAAGGGCATTTCGCATGACAGAGTTCCAGAAAAAATGGGACGAACTCCGTAGTTTTTGAGACGGTAATATCACGACATATTTGGAAGATACGATCTTCAAAGGTGGGCACGGGTATACCAAATAGAACGAAGATATGATAACATGACATCCAATAGTGCAGAGTGTTTCAATTCGTTAACTAAAGAGTATAGACTATTGCCCATAGTATGCTTGATTGAACATGTTAGAGGAATGCTCCAATCGTGGTTCTACGAACGGAGGAATTACTGGGCATCTCGAATGAAATTGCACTTTGACTACTGTGAAGCCGGATTGGCAAGTGAGGCCGATAAGGGCAGACGATATCGGGTGGAGCCTATTGATTGTTATCGGGTACACATGCGAGATAATTGATTGGACGGTATTGTCAATCTTTACACAAAAAAATGCACATGTGAGAAATTTGACTCACTTGGTATCCCGTATTCGCATGCAATTGTTGCTGCCAAGGAACGAAATATACCCATCCACAGTCTTTGCAGTCGATTTTATGCAGTGGACTCTCTAATGACTGCGTATGCATAGCCTATAAATCCACTTGGCCACATATCTGAATGAAAGAGACCTCTTGGATTATGTAAAAAATATTATCCTTCCTTCGAAGTTTGTGCCACAAGCCAAGCGACGGAGAGTGAGAAGAATACCATCCAAAGGAGAATTTCGCAAATAAATGAAATGTGGTCGGTGTGGGAATTATGGGCATAACCGCCAAAAATTATACCGAACTGTTTACAACCGTGCAACATGCTAAAAATGCCAGAGATCGTGACACAAACACCCCTCATCTAGTTTAGTTTTTAACTAACTTGTAACATTTCATTTGTTATAAATATCATTGATCAATTTTTCATACGTCATACTTGTAACATACTTCATACTTTTTCATACTTGTAACATACTTCATACTTTTTCATACTTCATACTTGTAACACTTCATACTTTCATCTTGTAAACAAAAAACAATAACAAGCTAGAGTATTTCTATAATAGCAATCTTCATACTCTCTTAATCTTTATACTCTTTCAATCTTCATACTCTCTCCATCTACATACTCTCTCTATCTTCATACTTGTAACAAAAAACAATAACTTCATACTCTCCCAATGTTCATACTTGTAACAAAAAACAATAACTTCATACTCTCTTAATCTTCATACTTGTAACAAAAATCAACAACAATCTCGCTCTTTCTCAAAATCTCGCTCTCTCAATCTTGCTCTCTCTCAAAATCTCTCTCTTTCTCAAAACCTTGCTTTCTCAATCTCGCTCTCTCTCAAAATCTCGCTTTCTCAATGTTTGAACTTTGAACCTTGAACCATATAATGTTCTACATACCATACAATGAAAAGAGCAGTAACTCAATTATGCATGTTCTGATAAAATTATGATATTGAACTTTGAACTTTGAACTTACATAAAAAATACATGTTCAATTATACAATGAAAAGAACAGTAGCTCCATTATATATAAAAAAATAAATGTTTTTACATATATAAAAAATACATGTTCTATACACATAAAAAATATGGAGTGTTTGCCCATAGTTGACACGCTAACTACATCCTATATTCACTCATCTTCTCGTGAGTGATTACGGACTTGTGTTGTATGTCAACGTTCATAGGCCGCAAGACTTTCCAATGGGCTATGTATAGGTCCGACTTTGAATGATTCACGTCACAGTAGTGAAGTAGGGATGGTACTGTGACCGTCAATGGCTCTAGCCAATTCACCAGTTTTTTCATTGGTGTGTATGATGGAAGTGAATTGAATATGTGACCTCTGTTAATGTCCATTGCAAGGACCATCCAGTGGTCACTGATATTCATCATCGTATAAATGAAATTCACATCTGCCCATTTGACGTTGAATTTACCGATGATGTAGTCCTTATACGTGTCTTCATCTTCCCATGCTAGGGCAGCCTCCATACGTGTCTGATTCTTTATTCGTTTAAATACCTCGACACAAGCATTAAGGTGACTCTGTCAAATAAAATGAGAAGTTAAGTAACGAAATATAATGAGAAGTTAAGAAACGAAATATAATGAGAAGTTAAGAAACGAAATATCAAAATTTATTGTTATACCAATTGGCAAGATGGTGAACTTGTGCATGCACATGTCGGGCCGAATATAAATTTTTTCTTTCATAAAATAAAATAAAGCATTTATGGTCTGCACGAAAAATTACTATGTCAGTAAAAGTACAAGATAGCCAACATGTAAAGAAGTCAAGACTAGGAAACTTACATCCCACTCGACCAATGAATTTGGGGTAATCAATTCCTTGAAGAATTGCTTGGCGAGTGGTTTAAAGGAGTTCTCTCGAACCTCGTTGTCCATTTTGTCGTCTGAGATCCAGTCTATCATTTCTGTAAGGATATTGTGTGGAACATCATGTGCTACGTTATATGTGACAATCGCTCTGGATAGTGACGTAGCTATACTTGAGAGAGGATGCTTAACCATACTTTTCTTCTTCACTTGGGCTGGAGGTGTATATTTATCAACAAGTTTCCTCTTACGACTAATTCTTCGAGATTCCTACATAAACAGATAACAAAAGATTACTCATCAAGAAATATAAAAATATAAACAAAGATTACTGATCAATAAATTACTCACTAGTGTAACTTCTTCTGTGGTTGTAACAAACCCAGAAGTGTCGGCCTTTAGGATGCTAGACATATCAGCCTCTGTATGTGGCATGGTGAGTAAGGCAGACATGTTGGGCTCTGTTTGTGGGACATCAGCCTCTATAGGTTCAACGTCAATTGGTGATATCATGGTGGTATCGGGCTGTAGAGGGGGGATGGAAGTGTCAGAGGCAGTCACATTATTGGTATCGGGATCCCGAGATGGGATAGGTGACCTGGTTGTCTCCTCATTCACCATGGAACCATTCAATTAGTAAAGTAAAATTATGAGTTCACGAACACATAAAGATATAAAATGATAGTAAATGCAAAAGTTGCACATAGACTGCAATAGTGACAGGATGGCCGATAATTGCCCTTTCATATCCGTCATGTTTTCCTCCATACTAGATACACGACTATTTAAACCCGATATACGGCCATCCAACCTCGATAGTGAGCTGTAAATGGTCCGCAGGTACGAATAAATAGACTCGTCGAGATTGGCTCCCTCCCTGCGGCAGGTAACACATTCAGGACACTCCTCATCCACAGGTCACTCTCTATAGGAGTCCGCAAGATAGACATCAAGTTGGTTCAACTCGTCCTCATCACGTACGTCCCCCATCACATCATGGAACATATCATCACTAGGTGTGTATGTCCCTCCTTTCAGCCTTCCATACTCAGCATCCTCGTGCTCAGAATGCTCAGGTACATCCCCTCCCTCCACCCTGACAACTTCATCATTGTCATCTCCACGATGATCATCACCGTCACTTTCACTTTCAGGACTACCCCCATCACTAGTCGACCTATTGCCACTTTCAGAACTATCATCATCTGCACCTAGATCAAATATAGGTTGTCTGTCCATTGGGGTATCCCAAAACTCCCTCTCAGCATCTGACATGACAGTACCCTCTTTAATCTTTATCTGCATCAACAACCCAGTAAACTGGTTAGTGTCAATTTAACAACCAGATAAACATATTATGCATAGAGTAAACGTACATTGTTAGGCTCGAATATCCCTCTCTTGAGTACTTTGAAGGACACTGAATGAGAGCATGACCATTGTAATATACGAGGTAAAGCCACCTTGCTCCTTCGCTCCGCAATGTTCCCAGCTATCGATGAAGCTAGGATCTCGTACGTCCATACCTAAATAAAATTTAAAATATATTAAGAACAATAGTAATGTTAAATCAAACAACACAATTATTATGTTAAGAAAATTTACCTGGAATGCTTGTGGAAATCCACGTAAAGATTACTTCACAACGTAATTTATTTCTTTTGACCCTCGTCTTGTATAGACTGCTCTTATCATTCAACGCAGTCTTTAAGGCATCCAATGTCCTCTCCTAAATAATGGTACCCCAATCAAGACTGTTGTAGTACTCTAACTTTTGAACATCCTTAAAATGTTTGAGGTCCACTGTATTTTTCTGTTTGTTTTTCCCCATCATTGCGACCTCAGTATAGTAAACTACTGTGATCTTCACAACATCATCCATTTTCAAACTCCAACTCCTTGTATTTTTCTTCAAGTTGACAGAGATATAAGGTGTCCTTTGTCACTCGATTATCAAAATACTTGATAACAAGTTCATACGAGGACTGCTGGTTCTGATCAACTCATGTTGGGGATTGCCAAAAATCAATCATCAATAAAAAGTCATCCTTCGAAAAAGTGACAACCTTTCCACAAACAGAGAATGACATTGAGTCTGATCTCGTCCTCTTCACTTCTCTCAGCAACATGTGATGGATAATTGGGTTGTTAAACACCATGTCAACGTCTACAAATCACCCAAAAACTATTCTCTTGAACATGTCCAACTACCTTGGCATAAGCTTCTCCTTCACAATCTTATTTGCATTAGCAATGTGGGCTAAGCTCGTTACTTGATCAGAAAATCGGTCGGCTTCAGGTATTCTGAAATGTGTTGCCATCTTAAATCACTCCTGAATGAAATAAAGATTCAATCAATAAACTCCTTCAGAAGAAAAAAAATTGTAAAACGACATTCTATTTAAATCTCGCTGGATTCGCTCTCGCTAGATTCGCTCTCGCCGGTATCGCTCTTTCTAGTGTCGCTCTCTCTGGTGTTGCTCTCTCCAGTATCGCTCTCTTCGGTGTCGCTCTCTCCGGTATCACTCTCTCTGATGTCACTCTCTCCGGTATCACTCTCTTTGGTGTCATTCTCTCCGATGTCGCTCTCTCTAGTAACTCTCACTTATCTAGCTCACATTCTCTCTTTTTACACAACCACATAACACATCGAATACTAGAAAAACAAACAAAAATACCATAGGTTCACAGTATTTCTAAACTCAAAATGACCCACACTCTCTGGTGTCGCTCTCTCTAGTATCGCTCTACTGATTTCACTCTCACTTATCTCGCTCATAAACTCTTTCTACTCATCTTCAACCACCGAACACATCGAAAACCAAAAAATAAACAAAAAAAATCATATCAGTATATTTCTAAACCCAGAACGACCTACAAAGCCCCATTACTGATCGGTGTAAGAAATTTTCAGGCACAAATTGAAAGATTTACCGATCAGATTCGATTTGTCGGTGGCAGTAGAATCGTTTGCAAGCCGAAATGATGGATTCTAAAGAGTTTTTTAGTTTATGAGCGATACGAAGCCGTTAGCCGGAAAATTTGAATGAAAAGTTTTTAGTTTTGGTGGGTTCTTAGTAAAAAGGTAAGAAGACGAAGAAGTAAGGGCAATTTACGTAATTTGGTATGGCAATGATGTCAGCAGAGGGTCAATTGACATTATTTTTTAAAAATGGGTCATTTGACATTTTGGACCTAAAAATTGGGTCATCCGTACAAATTTCCCTTCCCTTATCAGGCCGGGCCATTGCGATGGCGACCAGTCGGCGACATGGTATTTATTTAGTTTGTTTTAAAATTTTATATATTAAAAAATATTTTTTATCCCTAAATTTTTACGAAAATAACAATATGTAAAGATTTAGTTATTATACTTTTAAATTTATAACAATTTAATCCTTAAATTTTAGTAGGTTACAATTTGGTCTTTATAATTTTAAATTTGTAGCAATTTGGTCCCTAACGCAAAAAATAATCAAAATTAGATGTTGATTTTTATTATTTTATGATGTAAACTTTGTATTGAAGGATCCCTGTGAAGGTTCCGCAACAAAAGCAAATCGTCCCAATTCCCAAAATTTCACAGAATATTAATTTTGAATATTATGCATTTAATTCAGAATATAACATGCTAAATAAAAAGAAGAGGAAAAAAGGGAAGAGGAGACTTACCCTTGAAGAATGAAATCTTCACATTTCTTTTTCTCTATGAAAAACACAAACACAAAAAAAAGACACTACCATAAAAAGCAACCTCAACATTCTCTTGATGAGAATTAGTGGTGCTTTGGCTATTTTTGGATTTTGATAGGGAAGGGATTAAGAGAGGGGATAGGAGACGAAGAGGAAGATCATTGAATATATATATATATATATTTATTTTACACAGGAAGAAGAAGAAAAACCATTCCGCACTTACACTGATATGGAGAGAAAAGAAGGGGAGGGAGTTGATTATTTCAAAAAATAATAATATAAAATAAATTTAATTTTAAAAAACTTAATTTATTTTAATAAATAATTATATATATATTATAAAGTGTTACCATATAGTGTATATATATATATATATTGTTATATCAATCACATATAACCTATAGTTTATATATTGTATCAAATACGATTTAATCTATAGTTTATTTCCCCTCACCAATGACATTTAATAAATCACATTTACATTAAATTTTAAAATATGAATTCAATTCATATAATTAATATTTGAATCATATTCAAATATTTATTCCTTTCATTAATATTATAATGTATCAAATATATTATAATAATTATATCATATATAATTAAAATTTAATTAATTAATCATATATAATTAATTCCCTCAATTAATTTGGACAATTCAAATTAATCCAAAAACTTATTCTCATTAAATTTCATTGAGCTATCGAGGAGACCTCATGGACGTACGTGAACAATTAATTAAACTCTTTAATTAAATTATTCACCATCTGTTAACTGTTGAACATTTCATTAAAGACCGATAGCTGCACTCTTCGCACTACAAATATATTTATGTGTCCATTGGATATAACCAATCAACAGTACAATGACCCTTCACAAATTGCTCGTAAGTACAGCTGGGCCAAAATTACCATTTTACCCCTACAGTTACATCTAACTCCTTAAGTACCACTGATCCCTCTAATGAACAATAAATCATAGTCCAACTATGACCAAACCCCTCTTGGCTTAGGAGAAGGTATGGTGCCACATTGTTCAAGCCCCAGAATCAGCTTTAATGGAGCAATTTATCTACTTTCCCTGATATTTGGGAAAGAGTGAATTCCTTTTTGTGTAATTGTGTTCCCAACTTCTCAATCAGAATAATCCTCAAAATGGTAGGTTTATTGAGTCGACGATCTGGCCACTCTCACCCATACAAATCAAAGGACCGTCCTCATGGGTAAGAATTCACAACTCACTTAGGATTCAGGTCATGTCACTTATGGTCATCCTGGTGAAATGTAAGTCTTTATTATGAACGACGTTATATAATGAAACTAAACATTTCGTGGTCTGGTCTTATACAAACTCCTTTATATAGAATATCCCCCCTCACATGTCTCCACATGAATGATCAGAATCAGATCATTTGTAGTACTTTACAACAATTGTAACATCTACAAAGCGGGCCATACTCGTAGTGTCACTATGATAAGGTATTTAGCCTTAGCCATTTACTATGGACCATTTAGGTTATCACTTAAACATGATCTACCCATATGTCTCTACATACATGTTTAAACTACAAGATAACCTTGGAACTTAGTTTATTGGTTTGTGGTTAATGCAACTCAAAATAAAATAAAATATCACAAATTTCATAAATAAATAAAATGTTTGTACAATATAATTACAAACTATAGGACCTTACGAGATTTAGGGCATCAACCCCAACATGTATGATATAAAAATCTTGAGTCTCTAATTAGTTTATCAGTTTATTTATGCAAAAAATCTCATTAAATATTAATACTAATTTCTACAGTAGGGACTAAATCGTTACAAATTTTAAAGTACAAAGACTATATTGTTACATGGTAAAATTCAAAGACTAAAATGTCAACAAAATTGAAAGTTTAAGGACTAAATCATTACAAATCAAAGTTTAGGGACTAAATTGTTACTTTTATAAAAATTTAGGGACTAAAAGTTGGTTTTTACCAATTTTATATATTAATTTATACCCCTAGTTGTATTAATATGCAATTACCCAATTATAAAATACGAATGAAAACTAACCTTCTGTTGACTGTTGCAATGTAGTATTGCATTAAGATGTCCCCCTATTGCGAAATAATAGGAGCTCAAATACGATATTCATTTCAATCAATAAATACTTTTAATTAATTGTCGACTAATTGGTGATTAAAATTGAAAATTATGTTAGGGCTCCAATTATTTCGCAAGAAGTGATACATCTCTAACACGATAATGCATTCTAGACGATGGTGGAGTGATCTATGACGTAAGCAAAATGTTAGTTTTCATTAGTTTTTAGGGATTGGGTCATTCTGCATTAATGTTGCTGAGATTTGGTCTTCCGTACAAAATCTCTATCAATTAAAATATTGAACTAATAATTGTATTAATTAAATTGAATAATTTAATTGATACAATTCTAAGTTTGACATGATATTTTTTTAGCGAAATGTAATAGAATGAGGGTGTAAATTGATGCACTTATAAAAGTTGGTACAATTATTGTTGTCATTCTAGATTGATGCATGAAATGCCTTATGTCCTGCTTCTTCAATATGAATATCTCTTAATCAGGACACAATGCTTTCTCTAGTTAAATCCAAGCATATATCTAGCTAGAGTGATGAAAAGTAAAGAGAAGAGAAAATGACACACACTTGTTATGTGAAAAATCCTAGTATAGGGAGAAAAAATCACAATGCAAATAACTTTTATTATAATAATTAGATACAAAGTAATGCCCAGAGTCTACAGTTTAAATAGAAAAAGATAAAACTCTAGGGGGTATACATGAAAAGACAAAAATACCCCTAGGGCAAATATTATATTTTTCAACATATAGTAAGCCTTAGTGTGATCCGAGTGTCGAACTCAAGGGCATGCAATAAAATGTGCAGTAAAGTTTTGGTTGATCTTGACGCAGAGTTTTGGTTATAAAGTAAGCAATGAAAGTGTGTATATCTAACTACTTTATTTAATCTAAGCGATGGGATGGATGAAATGGATACGATGAAAATTGCAATAAAATATTAAGCAATGTGCGACGAAAACGGATGAAACACGAATAAATGAATAGGGTTGAGAAAGATTCATTAATATTCTCCTAAGTAGTGCATAAATTATATTGGAAATGTCCTAAAACTCGCAGTTTGTAAATAATGTTAACATATTTTCTTTTTCAATAAAAGTATTAGTGAGTATTTTATTCAATAAATTGTTTTTAATACTGCATTCTGTTATAAAAATCCAATAAACGAATCCATGGCTATAAATGTGAATACATTAATTTTATGTGGCAACATAAAAGAGGATCAAGTTTTAGTATATAGCCAAAATGGTCTATAAGTATATGGATGAGATTGGATACCTCATCCTAGTGACACTATTGGATACGGTCTATTTTGTATACTGATACAAATGATGTGATCCCAAAATCATTCATGTGGAGACATGTGATTGGGGACATCCTACGCAATGAGTTTGCATAAGAGCGGACCTCGAAATAGTCATTTTTCTTTATAACAATCGTTTACTGTCAAAACTGACTATTTCAAACTCACTGACCTAGGGTAACTCGATTTTAATCCTGAGCTAACTATGAACTTCTGTTTTCAGGATTATCCTTCGATCTGCATAGGTGAGAGTAGTCCAACAGCATGCTCAATAAGCCTCCCATTTTGGGATAAGACTAGATAGATTTTTGGGGACATAGTTTTACAAGATGGAATTCACTCCTACCCGACTTAGGGTTAGCAGATAGGTTATTCTCTTAAGCACAAATTCCTAGTCTTGAACAATGGAGTCCCGCCCTCTCATGGTCGAGAGGGACATGGTTTATATGTTGGACTATAAACCAAAATGTTTGATAGAGGATCAGTGTGAGCTTAAGGAGCAAGATGTATTTATAGGGGTAAAACGGTAATTTTGACCTAGTTGTAAATATGAACGACCTGTGAAGGATCGACTTACTGATCATGGTTAAAATGAACAAAAATATATCTACAGTGAGAAGAGTGCAACATTGTGCTATAGTAGTGTGTCTCGGTAGTTAATGAACATTGATTAAATTCGATCTAAAGAGATTAGCCAATTAATCTCAAATCGTTGGAGCTCATGATCTGTAGGTTTATAAGGTCCCTCTACTAGCTCGTAAAATGATTTTGGCTTAGTGAATTGAGCAGATTTGAAATGTTCAAACCGAAATCAGAGTTTTGAATATGAATTCAATTTAGGGTTTGGTTAATTATATTAGATATAATTAACGAAATTGGAGAGTTCAAAAATATTTAAATAATGATTTAAATATTTGATGAGGTAAAATATAATATTTAATATTTGATATTAAATTTTTTAATTAATTATCCAATTTAATTCAATTTTGAAATTGGTATCCAAAATTGGCAATTTGATTAATTGAAATTTTTTGAAAATTCAATATTAATAAAACTTAATTTAGATTTTGATTATTGAAAAATCAAAATTAAGTTTTAGAATTAATCAGATTTTATAAAATTAAATTGGATTTAAATAAATTTAAAAAAAAAAAAGAAAAGAGAAGAGAAAGTGGAAAAATCTCACTCAAATTCCACCTCATGCCACTTCAAATACAATGGAAATTGAAGTGGCATCAGCTAGAGATGTCCATAGGGTGGGGCGGAGTCGCGGATGCCATTCCCCATCCCCATCCTTTCTCCCCATTTCATTCCCCATCCCCGTGAAATTCCCCAATGGATCGGGGCGGGGATTTCCTGTGATGAATTTGCGGGGATCGGGTTTCCAACGGGGAAAGGAAAAATTTTTCCTGTTACTCTTTTTTTTGTATAAAAGTCAATTAATTTAAATCACTAATATGAGCAAATTATAGTCAAATAATTAACTTTATTACTAAAATGGTTATTATAGCTAGTTTTACATGACAATTAAAATTTAAAGATAAATTATTCAAATTTTGGTCTAAAAAAGCTAATTAAATTTTTTTAGTAAAAAAAATAAATATAAATAAAATTATTCACATATATAATCTAAATTTAAATATTCAATTTAAACATATTCATTATCTTTCGCAATAAAAAATCAAATTTGAAATTTAAATTTAATATATAATAATATTAATAACATAACATTAGAAACTATACTAAATAAATATGTAGAAGCTAATCGGGGTGGGACGGGGAATGGGGTGGGGACGGGGGCGGAGGTGAGGACGGGGAATGCATTCCCCATCCCCGTCCCCGTTAGCTCACGGGGAATTTTTTCCCCACTCCCTCCCCTATTCCCCACCTAATTGGGGAATCTCCACCCCGTTCGTGGCGGAGCTCGTCCCCGTGGGAAAATTGGACATCTCTAGCATCAGCCTTACAAACTAAATTGTATGGTCTTCATCTATAAACAAAAGTACTGAACTTGAATTTTCCATCCATGCAAGTGAATTGGTTGTTGAAATTTTGCAGAAACTTTTCCTCTCCAAACCCTCATCCATCTAAACTCTATTGGCCTCAATTCAGTGTTTCCACCACACATTCCAAGCTTGAGAATAGTATGGAAGGAATCTGTGGTGGTCCATTGCAAATTTGAAGTCTCAATTCGTGGAGTAAAGCTGTGTTTGAAGATATTCATCAAAGGTTGTAATCCTTGAAACCCTTTCTCTGAAAATTTGTTTCAATGCATGTTTTTAAACTCAAATTAAGTGTAATTAGAATGCTTATTGATCCTGATTTATTTCGTTGCATGTTAGTTTACTCTATCAATTGGTATCAGTGCATGATTGAAGCACTCAATTAACGTTAATTTGAGTTTGGTGGGTGAAATTCTATAATTGCATGTTTGGTTGACTGATATGGTGAAAATTCAATTTTGGCATTAGATTTCTCTTTAATTATGAAGTTTAATTGATAATTGGCTCTTTTTTGGTGAGCTTATATGTGTGCTCTAGTGTCTGTAATTTTATTGGAGTCATTAGAGTTGAAATTAGACTGTAATTGAAGATCGAAGTAAGCATGGTTGTGTTGCAGAAACCTGGAAATAAGCTTCTGCTTTGCAGCATCATGACGCTGCGAGGAGAGCATTGCAACGCTGTCATATTCAGCCCGAGACGTTGCAACACTGGGATGGAGCGTTGCAATGTTGTTCATCCTAGTCAGAAAGGCACACATTCGTGATTCGGTTCGCAGGAGGACGTCTGATTTGACCGGTTCGGTCTTCATCCAATTTGGTTCAACAACATCTGGTCCGGTTCAGCCTCAATTGGAGCATTTGGAGGCTAGTTCGGGCAGTTCGAGTCTGATTCGAGTCAGATAGAGTGGTTCAGACCTCTTTTGATGCTGTTTTTGGGTTGTTTTTGTAATAATTAGTTGTTTTGCTTGTTTAGGATGCGAAAGTTGAACCATATTGGTGTTGTTTAAGTATTTTATGTATGTGATGTATGTTATATTTAAATTAAACATGTTTGTGCATATAGTATGCCATTTAGATATAAAATCCACCACAGGAAAGTATGTTGCTTGTATAATATTATGTTATAAGTTAGTTATAATATATAGTATGCATGTTTAAGGTTTCTTTAAATTAATATAAGTGTTATGTTAATTTTGAATGCTTTTGATAGATGTTATGGATGGAT
This sequence comes from Benincasa hispida, assembly GCF_027475165.1. Classification (NCBI taxonomy): domain Eukaryota; kingdom Viridiplantae; phylum Streptophyta; class Magnoliopsida; order Cucurbitales; family Cucurbitaceae; genus Benincasa; species Benincasa hispida. The sequence continues at coordinate 31,130,482 of NC_143484.1, read as the reverse complement.
AACATGTTTATTGTTTTATAAATTGTTATAAAATCACATTAGACATTAAAATCCATAGCAAATATTATCATCATGCTCATCTAGGTTAACAACTTGTTTTAATAGTTAAAATAGGTTGTTATCTTATAAAATACGGTTACAAACTCAATCGGTTCATAATCCTGTCTAAGGCTGGAGGTATTTAATTTGACGGTTTACGTAACACCTCCTACCTGGGGATTATGACCGAAATGTTGATCATTGTTAACCGGTTTATGAGCTTGCGTGAGTGGTGTGAGGTTTAAAATTGGTTTAACACCTAAACATCGTAGGTTTAAATCCAAATATAAACGTTATACTTGGATAAATCATATAGACCTAGGTTGTTTAAAATTAGACCTAAGTAAAAGAATACCCAAACATTTAGAACACTTCAGTGGGAGATTAACAATATATACGATATATCGTTTTTAGCTCTCACGTCCCCAAGAGTTCACACTGTGAGATCCATGCTCGGCTTCGTGTCGCTTATACCGTGACTGCTTCATTTGAAAAGTGTTTGCATGGGTTGATAACAAGGTGAATGCGGGAAGTAGTTCATAGTAACTGGGTGAAGAAAATGTGTCAACATATCCTACGGTCTCCTCCATTAGTTTGAACCGTGAGATTCCTATGTTGCGCCTGTTGTTGTTTTTAGGTAGCACTAGCTAGTCGTTAACCACAACGATCCCTTCGAAGGGTTGTAACATAGGATTCAGAACAATCTAAGCTTCAGAAATGAATAGGGTTTTATAGTTCTGTCTTGAACATTGTTTTCCAATTCGGAGGCATGTTCATATCATTCTATAACATCTGAAAATGGCGAGTCACACTTACAAGAGTTACTAAATGTTAGTAAAGTTCTTGACCGAAAACGGTAACCAAACAACTATAGGAATAAGAGTTATTTTGGATATAGTATTTGATCAAAGATTGTCTTACTTCGGTGAATAAGTATTTAATTGCCCCTCGGTAGCATCTATTTTAACTCACTAAAGTATCATTGCAAATAAATAAAGAAATATGGGTACTTTATTATTTTTGCTAAAATTGGATTTAGATGCATAAGTTTAATTGAATTTGTTTATTTTTCAGCAATGTCGAACTTGATTATACAACTTCTTGCTTCCGAAAAATTCAATGGAGAAGGTTACTCTTACTGGAAATCGAATATAAACACAATTCTAGTGGTTGACGACCTGAGGTTTGTTTTAATGGAGGAATGTTCTCCTCTTCCCTGTTCAAATACTAACCCAAATGTTCAAGAAGTTTATAATAGATGGGCTAATGAGAAGGAGAGAGCCTACATCTTGACGTGCATATCTGATGTGCTCAATAAGAAACATGAAGCCATGCCCACTGCTCGTGACATCATGACATCGTTACAAGAGATACCATCATCTTCAATACGACATGAGGCTATAAAATATGTTTATAATTCATACATGAAAGATGAGACCAATGTTAGGGAGCATGTCCTAGACATGATGCTCCGTTTTAATATTGAAAAAGCTCACGTATGATCTTCGAGTCTCTTCCAAAAGGCTTCTTGATCTTCCGAACTAATGCTGTAATGAGTAAGATTAATTACAACCTAACTACTCTATTGAATGAAATCCAGACTTACCAATCGATGATGAAATTAAAAGAAAGTGAAGCAAACGTTATTTCACAGAAAAATTTATGAAGGGATCATCTTCAGGAACAAAGCCTTTAGACAAAAAGAAGTCTGCCTCTTCCTCTTCTAAAGATAAAAGTATCCAAATGAAGAAGAAGGGAAAAGGGAAGAAGAAACCTGCTGCTAAGAAAACCAAGGCTCCTAAAGGAAAATGTTTTCATTGTGGAGAAGACGGACGTTGGAAATGCAGCTGCCCGAAATATCTGGCATAAAAGAGAGTAAAAAAGGAAAAACAAGGTAAATCAGATTTACTTGTAATTGAAACATGTTTAGTAGAAAGTTCTCACTTAACCTGGATATTAAATTCAGGCACCATTAACCCCTTTCTACGGGAAGCTAGTTCTTGGACTCAACTCTAAGAAAATGAAATGACTTTCAAAGTAGGAACAAGAGAAGTCATTTCAGCTAAAACAGTGGGAGACATCAAGTTATATTTTGGAGAATCTTTTATTTTGTTAAAAAAAATATATATTATGTACCCAAAATGAAACGAAATTTGATCTCCATATCTTGCCTACTAGAAAATATGCATAAAGTATTTTTTGAAATCAATGAAGTGTTATCTTTTCAAGAGGTGTTCATATTTGTTCTGCTAGACTTGAAAATAACTTATATGTATTAAAACCAATTGAAGCAAAAGCCATTTTAAATATAGAGATGTTTAAAACGGCAGAAACTCAAAATAAAAGACGAAAAATTTCTCCTAATGCCTATCTTTGGCACCTTAGACTTGGTCACATAAATCTCAACAAGATTGAGAGATTGGTAGAAAATAGTCATCTAAATCAATTAGAAGACAGTTCTTTACCACAGTGTGAATCATGTCTCAAAGGAAAAGGACGAAATATAAAGAACAGTATACATAGTGGAAGCAAGGATCGATAACATTCTTATTACATAAAACTAAGAATAAGCATGCATAAAGGGTTGGAAAATAAAACCTTTGTAGAATCCACCGCAATCCCACCAACGATAAATCCTCGCTATTCTTCGGTTGAAGAACATGATGGTGGGACCGTTTTGTTAGTGAAGACAAGGGAATTTCACTCTAGAAAAGTGGAGAGTACAAAGATTTTGGTGGAAGAGTCAAGTGAAAAATCAAAGACGCATTAGTCTTTTTACATTTGAAAAACCAAACTATTTAAAGACAAATTTCATGCAAAATCCTATTTTGCATGTCTTCCACCTCAAAATCTACTAGCATGTAATCTTTAGGTATCAAGCTTGGGAAGTGCTACTTCAAAGTTTACTTAGTTAGTGGAAAAATCCAATAATTGGGTTTTTCTATTAACTAATTTAAAAAATCAATAAATCAATCTTTTATGAAACAATATATTCATAATTTAGAAATTATTTAAAATAATTTTAATATCACATATTAAATTATTTTTGACACCTAACTTTGATTAATCATATTAATCAAGTTTAAAAAACACTTTCATGCTAATTTTCAAGAATACTCTAAAAATAATTAATAAATTAATTATTTAATTGTAAATTATATCTCGTATAAAATACAATTTTTCCTAATGCCCGAATTTGAATATTTCAAATTCTTCACTTAGTTCTTCAATTTTGTCTGTAGTGAGCTAGCAAGGAGAATCGATGGACCTGCAGATCATGGGCTCCAACGATCCGAGACTAATCGGTCAAACTCTTTAACCTAGTTAATTAACATTTGTTAACTAATAGAATTGTCCACTATAGCTTGTAGTTGCACTCCCCGTACTGTAGATATAAAATGTGTCCATTTGATATAACCATGATAAGTAAGTCAACCCTTCATAGGTTGTTCGTAATAACGGTTGGGTTAAAAGCTATTTTACCCCTGAGATTACATCTTGCTCCTTAAGTCCCACTGATTCTCTAATGAACAATTGGTTTGTGATCCAATCACTAAACTGAGTCCCTCTCGGGCCATGAGAGGGTGGGGCCCCTTGTTCAATACTCGGTGTCAGCACTTAAGAGAACAACCTCTCTACTATCCCTAAAAGCGGGTAGGAGTGAATTTCGTTTTGCACTCTATGTCCCCAGTTATCTACCTGATCTTACCCTGAAATGGGAGGCTTATTAAACCGACGCTGTTGAGTCAAGCCTCACCCATGCAATTTTAAGGATAATTTTGAATAAATAGGAGTTCATAGTTAGCTCAGGATTAAGGTCAAGTTACCTAGGTCATCGCTTTGAAATAGTTAGTCTTAAACAGTAAACAACGTTATGAAGTAAGAGTGACTTAATTCTTGGTTCGATCTTATACAAACTGATTACATAGGACGCCTCCGCTCCTTATGTCAATACATGAACGAATTAGGATCACTTCGTTTGTAGCACTTTACAACAAATTGTAACAACTACAGAGTAGACCGCATCCGATAGTGTTACCAGAATAAGGTACCTAGCCTTATTCGTATGTATTCGTATGCTATAGACCATTTTGACTATTTACTGAACTTGATCCACTCTTATGTCTCCACATATAGTTCATGTATTCATATAATATCCATGAATCTTTAGTTTGTTGGATTTAGACTTTACAAGTACAATTCACATATTCAATAACAGTTTTATTGAATAAACGTCAATAACATCTTTATTGATAATAGAATATTTTAACATGAAAATCTGTAAGTTTTAGGACATGCAACCCAACAAAAAAAATGATTAAAAGATATTTTATTGGAAAAGGTCTTCGTGCAAAAGAACCTCTAGAACTTATACATTCAGACCTTTGTGGTCTGATAAATGTTAAAGTTCGGGGAGGATATGAATATTTCGTCAATTTTGTTGATGACTATTCAAGATATGACTATATTTACTTAATGAGTCACAAGTCTGCAACTCTAAAAAAGTTTAGAGAATTTAAGATAGAAGTTGAAAACTTATTAGGAAAAAGAATTAAAACACTTCGATCAAATCGAGGTGGTGAGCATATGGATTTAAATTCCATAACTATTTAGTAGATCATGGAATTCGATCCCAACTCATAGCACCTGGAACACCACAACAAATGAGAAATCGAACCTTGTTAGACATGGTTCGTTCGATGATGAGTTATGCTTAGTTACCTCAGTTCTTTTGGGGGTATACTATACAGACTATTGTATATATTCTGAACATGGTTCCTTAAACAAAGTGTTTCAGAAACACCACATGAGTTATGATGGGACGTAAAAGTAGTTTACGTCACTTCAGAACTGGGGATGCCTGATATACGTGTTGGTGCAAGACCCTAAGAAATTAGAACGATGTTAAAAAATAAACCTATTTGTAGGATCCCTAAAGAAACAAAAGTTTGATTATTCTATGATCCCCAAGAAGATAAAGTATTTGTATTGACAAATGGTACATTCTTGGAAGAAGATCATATTAGAAATCATCAACCCGGCAATAAACTAGTATTGAATGAAATGACCAAAGATATTACTGACAAATCAACAAAATTTGCTAATCAAGCTAGTCTATCAACAATAATTGTTGCCCCATCACGTCCATATCAAGAGTTGAGAATGCCTCGACGTAGTGGGAGGGTTTTTCATCAGCCTGAACGCTACATAGGTTTAACAGAAACTCGGGACATCATACCTGATGATGGCCTAGAGGATCCATTGACCTTTAAACAAGAAATGGATGATGTCGATAGGGAATAATGAATAAAAGCCATGAACGTGGAAATGGAGTCAATGTACTTCAATTCTGTCTGGGAACTTGTAGATCAACTACATGGGGTTAAACCTATAGGTTGTAAATGGATCTACAAGAGAAAGCGAGACCAAACTGGTAAGGTGCAAAACTATAAAGCCATACTCGTAACAAAAGGTTTTACCCAAAGAGAGGGGGTGGATTTGAAGAAACCTTCTCTCCTTTGCCATGATTAAATCAATAAGAATACTTTTATCCATTGCTGCATATTATGACTATGAAATATGGAAAATGGATGTCAAGATAGCCTTCTTGAATGGCTATCTTGATGAAAGTATTTACATGTCTCAACCAGAAGAATTCATTGAACAGGGTAAAAAACAAAAGGTTTATAAGCTTAAAAGATCCATTTATAGGTTAAAACAAGCTTCTAGATCTTAGAATATAAGATTTGACACTGTGATCAAGTTTTATGGCTTTGAACAGAATGTTGACAAACCTTGTGTATATAAGAAAATAGTTAACAAAACTGTAGCTGCATGTGAAGCAGCTAAAGAAGCAATGTGGCTGCACAAGTTCCTGACAGATGTGGAAGTAGTTCCAAATATGCATCTGCCCATTACTTTATATTGCGACAACAGCGGTGCAGTTGCCAATTCCAAGGAATCAAGAAGTCACAAATGTGGAAAACACATCGAAAGAAAGTACCATCTTATCAGGGAGATAGTACACCAAGGAGACGGATAGTCAGAAGATAGCCTCAGAAGATAACCTTTCTGATCCATTTACGAAGGCTCTCTCAGCTAAAGTGTTCGAGGGCTACATGGTCCAACTAGGACTACGAGCATCATAATCTAGGGCAAGTCGGAAAATATCAAGGGTATATTAATGCCCTAGTTTATTGTATTTTCTCTCTATTTTTCTCAACATTATAAAACATTATGTTTGTATGTTTTTTCTCACTAAGTATTAGTCCAAGTAGGAGATTGCTGAGAATGCCCTAAAACTCGCAGTTTGTCATATTGTTAACATATTCTATTTTTCAATAAAGTATTATTGAGTATTTTATTCAATAAATTATTTTAAATACTGCATTCTGTTATTGAAATCTAGTTAACGAATCCATGGCTATAAATATGAATACTTTAACTTTATGTGGCGACATAAAAGATAATCAAGTTTTAGTATATAGCCAAAATGGTCTATAAGTATATGAATCAGATTGGATATCTCATCCTGATGATACTATTGGATGCAGTCCATTTTGTATACTGATACAAATGATGTGATCCTAAAATCATTCATGTGGAGTAGACATGTGAATGGGGACATCCTATGCAATGAGTTTGCATAAGACCGGACCTCGAAATAATCATTTTTCTTTATAACGACTGTCTATTGTTAAAACTAACTATTTCAAACTCACTGACCTAGGGTAACTCGATCTTAATCCTGAGCTAACTATGAACTCCTGTTTATTCGGGATTATCCTTTGATCTGCATAGGTGAGAGTAGTCCAACAACACGCTCAATAAGCCTCCCATTTTGGGGATAAGACTGGTTAAATTGCTGGGGACATAGTTCTACAAGATAGAATTCACTCCTACCCAACTTATGGTTAGCAGATAGGTTGTTCTCTTAAGCACAGATTCCTGGTCTTGAACAATGGGACCCCGCCCTCTCATGATCGAAAGGGACATAGTTTATATGTTGGACTATAAACCAAATTGTTCGATAGAGGATCAGTGTGAGCTTAAGAAGCAAGATGTATTTATAGGGGTTAAAACGATAATTTTGGCCTAACTGTAAATACGAACGACCTGTGAAGGATCGACTTATTGATCATGGTTAAAATAGACAAAAATATACCTAAAGTGAGGAGAGTGTAACTATTATACAATAGTGGTGTGTCTCGGTAGTTAACGAACATTGATTAAATTTGGTATAAAGAGTTTAGCCAATTAATCTCAAATCGTTATGTTGTGATAAGAGGTCGCAGCGCTTAGTTCAATGTTGCGAGAATGCGATAATGTTATAAATACTTCTTTTACCGAATTAGGTTAAGAGAGACGAGGGAGATATGTTTCTAGCCAACTTCTGCATTGTTTTTCTCCACTTTTCTTCTGTTATTGGTTTGAGGATGGATCAAAACAATCCCCTGGTGTTTATAATAAATATTATGGACTAAGGTAATCGTTTCTAGCTTGGATTTGGATTTTTCTACCTATTTCGAGGTATTTTGTGAGTTTTCGAACTAGTTTATCGTAATTGTCAGATTCAGTTATGTTCTTGATTGATTATGATTATATTATTTGATGCTTGGGAATTTTATAATTATTGTTTTTTATTGACATTTGATATGTGACATATAATCTCGTGTTAATCATCTAGAAGCAATAGGTTAAGTTAGCTTGCGAATCAATTTGGATGAGTATTGTTCTAACTAACTTAGAATTGAATCCATGAATGTTTAATTAAGGTTGTTTTTGTTAGATGTTCAACTTAACTTTGCCCTAGATCTTAATGCAATTAATGCAATTAGGCCAACTTAAATTTGCATGTTGTTCATTCATTTGAATTGGGCTAATTATTTAATTAGGTCGAATTAGCTTGTTGTTTCAATTAATTTGGTTAGTTATAAAAAATTACTTGACTCTAGTAATGAAAATTTTATGATCAAATACATTGAATAAGAGAATTCCGAAACAACCCAACTTAGGCTTTCTCAAATTTAATTTCAACACCTTGTCTTATTTTATGCATTTAAATTTATTTTCAACAAAACAATTTCACAAAACCCCTCTTTTGGTTACCCTTAGACTGGAAACTATTTAATTGAGAAATTCGAGGGCTCCCTGAGTTCGATTCGTGCTACCACTACTATATTAGTTTTGAGGGGATACGATTAAATTATTTGGTCTGAATTTGGGCGATGAAATCTGCTCCGACCAAATTAGCGTCATTACTAGGGAACCAACTATTTTCTCTTTTGAAGGGTTTTTTTGTTTTTTGTTCGTTCTTGATTTTTTCTTTCTTTGTATGACCCAATCCTCCTGGAATCGATATTCTTTATTATACTTAGCAGAGTTTGGTAGGGAGGAAAAGAAATGAAGAAGAGAAGCCAGAGAATGAAGAGCTTTTGAAAGATAAATCCGTGTAGAAGGCACATATGAAGTAGAGCATTCTGAAGAGGAGTTTGAACAAGACATAATGGTGAGCCTGAAGAGCGCACCTTGAAGACACAATTCATTCTTGCATTGTTCCCTCAATATGATTTTCCTTGGTTTTTAAGGTTGAGTATCGACAATATATCCATGCTATTTTTTCTTTAATTGTGCTATTTTTTGTTACTTAAATATATATTTTTTTATAATCTATTATAATCCAACTATTTTAAAATGATGTTTTTTAATGTAAGTTTTTATGATCTATAGATTCTCTAGGTATGAAGCATAGTTTTATTTAGCTCTCACTACAAGAATTTTGGGCTTTAATATCGGTTGAAAAAAGTGAAATCGGATGTATAATGTCGGTTTTAAACCAACATTGTAGGGGTAACTTTAATGTCGGTTTTAAACCGACATTAAAGACCCGCTTAATTTTTCCCTCTTCACTCTCCCTCTATTTTCTATTTCCCCCCCCCCCCCCCTTTTTTTTCATTTTTCCCTCTTCACTCTCCTCCTATTTTCTTTTTCCTCTCATTCTCACACACTTCCCTCTTCAGATCCTCTTCTTTCTCACTTCTCTCTTCCAAACCCTTGCCATTCATTCGTCGGTCATGGGTGAAGAGTCTGTCGTGGTGTAGATTTGGCTTCCATGCAGGTCTATTCGTCGTGCAACTCGCACCACCACACCTAGTCGTCTGGATCTGCTGCTCATTCTGTCGAAATGCCACAGTCAACATGGATCTGATCCTGGGTGAAGCTCGTTTTGTTGAAGCACCACAGCTCGGTCTGCTGCTCCCTCTTCAGTTATTTTTCTGTGTCTTATACTTTCGGTTTGGTAGATAAGCACCTAAACTTGATACGCTAATTATGTGTCTCCAAATCTGAAGTTCATATTCCCACGTGGCGTGTGCCACCGTGCATCGTTCGATCTGAAGTTCGCCATTCACTGTTCGTCCAGATCAGTATGCTCTTCTTCTCTTTCCTCTTTTAAACTCACAGCAATTTTTGTTCTTATGTTACGCCTCTCAACTATTTGTGTAAATGTTTCAATGAAAGCTAGTTGCAGTTTCACTTCAATATGTCTCTCTACTCCTAGATTTGGGCCTTTTTATGTGTCTATGGCCTTTGAAATTCGATTTGATTAATGGTTTTATTGTATATGATACATTTGTTGAAGTATTGGCAAGAGGCGTTGCCAAGAGTTTCTCCTGCGTTGGGTATGCATGAGCAAGAGCAGTAAAAGCGAAATGTTGAGTACAAGTGATAACGGGCAGAAATACACGTTATAACAACATAAAGATATAAAACAATGAAGGATTGCGATCGTAAAAATATGTAAGAACGTGTCCAAAAGCATTAAGTTGAGAACATTGCGATCGCATACGTCCATCGTATTAAAACAACTAATTTACGTATTTTGTGCAGGAAAATGCTTTGGCGCAAGGCAAAATTGCAATATAAGGAATTCAGCGTTTGAGCACATTAGAAGATTGCGACCGTAAAGCTATGCGATCGTATGCGTTCGCGAAGATCTGCTCAAGAAGGTGGCCGCATAGAGATGGCGTATCAAGGTGGAAGCTAAATAAATCACGACGGGACAAAAACCTGATGACGATCGAATCGGAATTAAGTTGAAAGCCGTTAACGACACACTGTAGCAAATACACTCAACTTTTCGATGACAACTAATCGACGCATCAGACAGAGAATTAATGACATCCTATCAGTGCAATAATTTAAGAGAAAAAGCTCTTCACCCTGAAGCTCTATAAATACCGAAGGTCACCTTCGTTAAAGGAGCCTCGATATTTAGAATTTAGAGTTCTTCTTCGCCATATACATAGATAGCGTAGTCTGTAATTTTACATACTTAGAAGGCGAAGGTGAGTGAAGAGAGAAAACGCCGAAAGATCATCCTGGTTAGCTCGGAAGAGTGTCGGCAAGCGTTGAGAACAGAGAGAGGACCGACTCTTATGGAAGCAAGTGTTGGGGTTGATGCCCTAAAATCTCGTATCCTGTAGTTTGTAAACAGTATATTCGAACACTTGTGATTGTTAATATATAATATTTACTTCACATCTTGTTGTTTTGCTTATTTACTTGGTTTAGTTTCTTTACCACAAACCAATAAACATCAAATCCCTGGTTATCTGTATGTGACTTAAGCATGTATGTGGTGACATACAAGTGGATCATGTCTTGAGTGATAACCAAAATGGTTTGTAGTATATGGATATAGGAGGGAAACCTTATCCTGGTAATCCTACAGACATGGCCTGCTTTGTGGAATGGTCACAAGTGTTGTGACTTGCCACAGATGATCTGATCCTGATCATTCGTGTTGGGGACATACGAGCGGGGGCGTCCTATACAAAGAATTTTTATAAGACCTGACCACGAAGTGTTAATATCTCGTTATATAACACCGTTCATGACAGAGACTTCACTTCACTAGGATGACCATAGGTAACATTACCTCAATCCTGAGTGAGTTGGGAACTTCTGCTATTAAGGGCGGTCCTTTGATTTGTATGGGTGTGAGTGGCCAAGTCGCCAATTCAAACCTACCATTTTGGGGATACGTCTGATTTGGGAGTTGGGAACTCAACTACACAAGAAGGAATTCACTTCTTCCCCGAGGCAGGGGTAAGTAGATAGATGCGGGTTGGTTTTGGCCCCCCGGACGTAACCTTTTCGGCTCCCTTAAAGGCTGATTCTGGGGCTTGAACAATGTGGCGCCACACACACCTTCTCTTGGCCCGAGAGGTGTTCACACATAGTTGGACTATGTTGTATTATTCATTAGAGGAATCAGTGGTACTTAAGAAGTGAGATGTAACTACAAGGGCAAAACGGTAAATTGGCCCAGTTGTACTTACGAGCATCTGTGAAGGGTCATCGTACTCATGATTGGTTATATCCAATGGACACAGAAATATATCTGTGGTAAGAAGAGTTCAGCTGTTGATCTTTAGTGGAATCACTGACAGTTAACGGATGGTGAATCTCGTGGCTAAAGAATTTAGTCAGCTATTCACGTACCATTGGAGCTTCGAGCTATAGGTCCATTAGGTTGCCTGGGTAGCTTGGATAAAGTTAAGAACCAGTGTTTGGGGTTAATTTGAAATGTTCAAATTGACAAGAGGAAGTACAATTATATATGATATAATTGGAATGGCTAATTATATATGATATAATTTGCTAAATGTATGAGATACATTATTTTGGAGGAAATTAGATATAAATATGATTTATATCAAATATAGAAAAAATACTATAGTAGATATATGATATCAAATTATAGGATATAAATATAATATGATTACATTTATTAAATAAATTAATTGATTAATTAACCAATTTTCACGTGTGTAAGTGGGAACGTGGGCCGCGAGGGTTAAGGTAACCGGCGGGATACAAGTTGAAAATCGTTTTCAATTTTTGGGACAATTCATTCATGCAAAAGAAAGCCTGCGCCCAAAAGAAATCGTGAAAGACTGATTGCCGAAAGCCTATACGATAGATTCTCAGTCGTCTAAATGATCGTCTAATTCACGCGTTCCCTAAACGATCGTACATCAGTTTCCTAAACGATCGTCCAATTTTTCCTAAACAATTTTGTAGTTTACTACACGATAAGCGTCCCCACTATACGATAGCAAAGTTCTTCTCGTGTGCGCTTGTTGTCTACACGATTTCTTCTCCTCCGTCTTCTACCAAACTCACCAGAGCCCACTCTCTGGGTTTTTGACGCCGAGGGTACCTGGGTCTCCCTATTGGTGGTGTTATCCCCGACACTTTATTCGTGTACGTACGGATCGCGCAGTATCAGACGAGAGACTCGCCGGGGTTCTGGTAGATCGGTGGAGTTCTTCCGCTACTGTGGGTTCATATATTCGAAGATCGTCTTCCTCTGGTAATGAACCCCTTCTCTATGCTTTATTGTATACTGAGCATGTTGTTGTTGAGTTTTATTATGCATAACTATTAATTTAGAATGTATTCATTTTATATTCCGATCACTGTGAAAAACAGAGTGATCTAAACCCACTCATGGAATTCTCGTTTTGAGATCATTCAATTTGTATCAGAGCCAGGTTTCTGATACTCCGATTTAACGTTTACATTCTTGGTGGGTGCATTTCTACGTTGTTTTAAATGTTAATACTATTGTGGATGTACCAGATTAATGGATGTTTCCGGATGAATTGCCTCGGTTTGTTTAAATACCTTTTACATTTCTGGTTGTATGTAAATGCCCCTACGTTTTGGGGCATATATATAATTGTAATCGAGTCTGTATTCAAAGTGTTTGAAGTCTTAAGTCGTTCATCGAAGTTCTGGGTAAAGGTTGCGACTCTTCGTGGAAGGAGATGATCAAGGGTTGATCATATCATGCAGAAGAGGTTCTATGCGATTGTTGTCCATCGCATCGTGAAGATGAAGAGTATGCGATCGCAGTCGAATGTATTGGGAAGACGATCGGGCTCGCGATCCTTGAGTATCGTTTAACGAGCACGCGCTAGACAATCGTTTAAGTCAGCAAGCCTCATCGCTTAGTAAATGACTCAACGATCGTTTAGCATCGCAAGGTAAATCGTTTACCTGGATGTACGCATCATGTAAACAATGAGATGCTTGCGGATCGCTTAACGCATGGGCGCGCTAGACGATCATTTAAGTCAACAAGCTTCATCGCTTAGGTATTGACTAAACGATCGCTTAGCATCATAAGGTAAATCGTTTACCTAGTTGCACACATCGTATAGACAATGAGACGCTCGCGTATCGTTTAAAACGCGCTAGACGATCGTTTAGGTCAGCAAGCTTCATCGTTTAGTAACTGACTGAACGATCGCTTAGTAACTTAAGGTAAATCGTTTACCTATCGTCACGCTACACGATCGCATGGACGATCAGGATTTGTAACCTCGTCATCGTCTACGTGATCGTTTGGTAAAGTTCCTATCGTCTAGTGTGCGCTAAACGATCGTTTACTTGCTAAAGATTGCTACACGATGGAGACCTCCTGGCGGTTCAAGACCCAGTTCGCCTGTGAACCAGTTTGCTTGATGAAAAATGTAATAGATAGGATTTTTTCATTTTGGTTCTTTTTGGTTTAAAGGCTCATCCCGGTCCATTAATCTATTTATTTAATACATGCGATGTATGTCTTATTTGTCATATGGTATGCACATATAGTAAATCCCACCTTAGGTTATGCATTGATCATGCATCATCTCTTTATTGTAATTGTTATAATTTAGAGAAGCATGATTTTATTATGTAAGAGCATGCTCATGCATCATTAATATAAGAGTTATATTTATGCATGCAGAAAAAACATTGACATGCATCATCTTTATATTATAATTGTTATAGTATAAGGGTGAATGATAGCATGTTTGCTTGGTTATTATGCGTTATATAAAAGTTATATAGTAATGACTGGACATTGCATGAAGCATGACACATAGGTTACTTTATAATTGTTATGAACGCCTCGTTATGCGCAATATTTTTTTTAGTTGTTTCTTTTTAAGAGTTAAAGAGAAATTAGAACTAAAAGAAATAAGAAAGACATGCATGCTCACTTAGGTTTAATTCATGTTTTTAAAATGTTTAAAACTTGGATCACATAGACCTAAGATCACAGTTTTAATATGATTAGCAACCCTAAGACTTTAATCTTTTAATCAGTTTAATAGGATTAAATTGGCTAATAAAAGGTTAAAGTGTAGCAAATCTATCTATAAGGGACCTTTTGTCTAAGGCGGGTCCTGGCTAGGCTGGGGTATTTAAGTTGACAGAAACGTAACACCCCTACCTGAGAACTTACCTGGAAAGGTGAATTAGATAGATTTGATGCATGCATGCAAGTTAAGGACAGTCCATTAAAGTATTTAAATGTGACTACTTAACTTGTTTATATTTCATAAACAAATGCTGTTTATGAACGGACTTTAGAAAGTCCACTTAGACTAAAATCAGTAGTCGGATTGTCTAGGTTAATGAATCCCTAGGTAGAACATTCAGTGGGAGGTACTTGAGGCATAAGATGCTTCACTTAAACCTTTCACTTTTCTCTTTAAGTCCACACTGTGGCCTCACGGCACCTTTGGCGTGTCCCCCCAATGGATGGTGTTTGGGTAGGTCAATATCAAGATGGATAGAGAGAATGTTCATAGTAAGTGGGAGCGGGAAGTGCGATAGCATATTCCTCGGTCTCTCTCGTTAGATTGAATAAAGTTACTACGTATCGCCTCGAGGCACCCTAGGAGTGTCCCCCTAAAGAATGGTAGTTTTGCGCGTTTCTTTATTTGACCTCCTGTAAGAGGATAAGGTAACTTAGTCTTTTGTTCTAATCTGTCTTTTCTCTACGGTAAGCGCATTAGGGCGGGACTCTGGCATCGAAAACGAGGGCTTACACTTACACGGAATAGTTAAATGTTAACGATCCTGGAAAAAAAAAATGGTGGTTGTTAGGTTCAGTTCAGAGAGTTGGTTCTGCCTAAGGGATGAAAATGTCTCATCCCAGTGAAGGGGCAATTGATCACCCCACTGGTGGCGTTTGTCCTGACTCACTAGGGCATCATTGCAAAATAGAAGTCTATAGCTTAGGGTACTTGAAACTGTTTTGCAAAACAAATTGGTTTAAACATGGTTTAGCAAAACTAATCAAGATTTGTTCGTATTTTCAGAAATTTTTTCAAATGGAAACGCCACATTATCTTTGTTAAGCGCCGAAAAATTGTCTGGCGATAATTTTTCAACATGGAAACATATGATCACGAAGATCTTAATCATCGAGGATCTCATGTTCGATCTCATGAAGGCTTGTCCTCCTATTCCAGCTCCAAATGTCGCTCGAAATGTTCGGGAGGCATACAAGTGATGGACAAGGGTGAATGAGAAGGTCCGAGCCTATATCTTGGCAAGTCTTTTTGACGTCTGGCCAAGAAGCATAAGCCTATGGTCTTAGCTCGTGAGATCATGGAGTCCTTGGGGGGAATATTTGGACAACCGTCTAAACAGCTTATGCATGAGGCTCTAAAATATATATTCAATTCTAAAATGCAAGAAGGCACCTCTATTCGTGAACATGTGGTAAACATGATGGTCCACTTCAATGTGGTGGAGTTGAATGGGTCTACCATCGATGAAGGCAGCCAGGTTAGCATAATCCTGCATTCTTTGCCGTAGAGCTTCCTGCACTTTGTTAGCAATGTGATTCTTAACAAAGTGAAATATAACCTTACAACTCTCCTAAATGAGTTACAGACATGCCAATCTTTACTGAAAAGTAAGAAGAGGCTGAAGGGTGAGGCAAATGTTGCTTCATCCTCAAGGACGTTCCATAGAAGTTCGACCTCAGGAACAAAGTCTGCACATTCTACTTCTAACTCTGTAAAGGGGAAGAAGAAGAATAGTGGTAAGGGAAAAGGGAAGGGACCTGCTAACCCACCGTCTGTCACTCTGAGGAGGCGTCCACCAGTTGCTAAGGGAAAGTATTTCCATTGCAAACAAGATGGACATTGGAAGAGGAACTTTCCTCGGTATCTGAAGGAGAAGAAAGCAACCAAGGCAGATAAAGGTAAAAATGATTTACTTGTACTCGAAACTTGTTTAGTACAGAATGATGATTCTGCCTGGATAATTGATTCAGGTGCCACTAACCATGTTTGTTCTTCTTTTAAGGGGATTAGATCCTGGCGATAGCTAGAGGCTGGTGAGATGACGATGTGAGTAGGCATCAGTTGACTTTACAGAATAGGTTTTTAAATTTAAATGATGTATATATTGTTCCTGAATTAAAAAAGGAACCTTATTTCTATAAAGTGCTTACTATAATGTAAATACACTATTTCTTTTGAATTGAGTAAAGCATTTATTCATAAAGATGGTGTCTTTATTTGCACAGCTAATCTAGAATCAAATTTATATGTGCTAAGGCCATTAGCCATTAATTCCCTTCATAATACTGAAATGTTCAGAACTGCCATAACTCAATCAAAATGTCAACGAATTTCTCCAAAAGCAAATGCCTAACTTTGGCATCTACATTTAGGGCATCAATCTCAATAGGATTGAGAGATTGGTGAAGAATGGACTTCTAAGTGAGTTAGAAGAAAATTCTTTACATGTGTGTGAATCTTGCCTTGAAGGTAAAATGACTAAACAACCTTTTACTGGAAAAGGTTTTAGAGCCAAAGAGCCTCTTGAGTTAATACATTCTGACCTTTGTGGTTCTATGAATGTGCGAGCCCGAGGTGGCTATGAGTATTTTATTAGTTTTACTGATGATTACTCCAGGTACGAGTATGTTTATCTTTTGCAACGAAAGTCTGAATCTTTTGAAAAGTTCAAAGAGTTCAAGGCTGAAGTTGAAAACGCATTGGATAGACGGATTAAAACACTTTGATCAGGTCGAGGTGGAGAGTTTTTGGACTCCAAATTCCAGGACTATTTGATAGAACATGGAATCATTTCCCAACTCTCAGTGCCGGGTACACCTCAGCAGAATGGTGTAGCGGAAAGGAGAAATAGGACCTTATTAGACATGGTTCGTTCAATGATGAGTTACGCTTCCTTACCGGACTCGTTTTGGGGTTTTGCAGTGGAGATTGCGGTGTACATACTCAACTGTGTTCCCTCCAAGAGTGTTGCAAGAACACCTCTGGAGTTGTGGAATGGGTGTAAAGCTAGTTTACGTCATTTCCGCATTTGGGGTTACCCTGCACATGTGCTTGAGGCTAATCCCAAGAAATTGGAACCACGGTCGAGATTGTGCCTCTTTGTAGGCTACCCCAAAGGTACACGTGGGGTTATTTTTATGATCCAATGGAAAATAGGTTGTTTGTTTCAACAAACGCTACTTTCCTAGAGGAGGATCATATAAGGGAGCACAGTCCATGAAGCAAAGTCGTGTTACGCGAGCTTTCTAATAAAACTACTGAAACTTCAACAAGAGTTGTTGAAAAGCTTGCTACATCAACAAGAGTTGTTGATGGGAGTTCATCCAGTAGGTCAGTTCCACCTCAAGAGTTAAGGGAACCTCGACGTAATGAGAGGGTTGCGAACCCACCCGTTCGCTATCTGGGTTTCACGAAAATCCTTGCTATGGTAGCAGATGACGATGTTAAGGATCTGTTGTCTTATAAGAAGGCAATGGAGGATATAGACTGGGATGAATGGGTCAAGGCCATGGATCTCGAGATGGAGTCGATGTACTTCAACTCAGTATAGGATCTTATAGATCAACCTGATGGGGTTTGCCCTATAGGTTGTAAATGGATCTACAAGCGTAAATGGGGTGCTCATAGGAAGGTACAAACCTTCAAGGCTAGACTTGTGGCAAAGGGTTATACCCAGGTAGAGGGAGTCGACTATGAGGAGACTTTCTCGCCTGTTGCTATCTTAAATTTGATCTGTATCCTCCTATCCATTGTAGCTTATTATAATTATGAGATCTGGAAAATGGACGTCAAGACAGCCTTTCTAAATGGCAATCTTGAGGAGACCATTTATATGGTGTAGCTCGAGGGATTCATAGCCTAAGGTTAAGAGCAAAAGGTTTTCAAAATGAATCGGTCCATTTATGGACTGAAACAGGCATCTCGATCTTGGAACATACGATTTGATGCTGCGATCAAGTCGTATGGCTTTGACCAAAACGTTGATGAACCTTGTGTCTACAAAAAGATCATCAACACTTCAGTAGTCTTCTTAGTGTTGTATGTAGACGATATCCTACTCATTGGAAATGATATAGGTCTACTAACTGCAGTTAAGAACTAGCTAGCGATCCAATTCTAAATGAAAGATTTGGGAGAGGCTCAGTTTGTTATAGGGATCCAGATTTTTCGGATCGTAAGAACAAAGTCCTAGCACTGTCTCAGACATTGTACATTGAAAAGATGTTGCTTAAGTACTCGATGCAGGAATCCAAGAGGGGCCTACTGCCATTCAGGCATGGAGTCATTTTGTCTAAGGAAATATGTCCTAAGACGCCTCAAGAGGTTAAAGAGATGAGATGGGTCCCATATGTGTCTGTCGTTGGCAATTTAATGTATGCGATGCTCTGTACTCGTCCAGACATCTGCTATACTGTGGGCATAGTCAGTAGGTATCAGTCTAACCCAGGCCGGGGTCACTGGACCACAGTGAAGAATATGCTCAAGTATCTTCGGAGAACGAGGGACTACATGCTCGTGTATGGTTCTAGGGATTTGATCCTTATAGGATACACGAATTCTGACTTTCAGATTGATAAGGACTCTCGCAAGTCCACATCAGGGTCAGTCTTCATTCTTAACGGAGGAGCTGTAGTGTGGCGAAGCACTAAGTAGGGGTGCATCGCCGACTCCACTATGGAGGCGAAGTATGTAGCGGTTTGCGAAGCTGTTAAGGAGGCCGTCTGGCTCAGAAAGTTCTTGACAGACCTATAAGTTGTTCCAGAAATGTCTAGACCCATTACCCTCTATTATGACAATAGTGGGGCAGTGGCGAACTCCAAGGAGCCAAGGAGTCACGAGTGCGGTAAACACATAGAGCGAAAGTATCATCTGATCCGCGAGATAGTGCATCGAGGGGATGTGATTGTCACGTAGATCACTTCGGAGCAAAATGTTGTTGATCCGTTTACAACAAAATGTTGCTTGAGGACAAACATTGTTTTAAATTTGGGGGTGTGATAACAGGCAGAAATGCACGTTATAACAACGCAAAGATATAAAACAATGAAGGATTGCAACGGTAAAAATATGTAAAAACGTGTCCAAAAGCATTAAGTTGAGAACATTGCGATCATATGCGTCCATCACATTAAAACCGCTAATTTACATATTATGTGCAGGAAAATGCGTTGGCGCAAGGCAGAATTGTGATCCAAGGAATTCAGCATCCAAGTGCATTAGAAGATTGTGGCCACAAAGCTATGTGATAGTATGCGTTCGCGAAGATCTGCTCAAGAAGGTGGCCACATAGAGACGACACATCAAGGTGGAAGCTTAATAAATCACGACAGGATAGAAAGCTGATGACGGTCAAATCCAAATTAAGTTGATAAGTCGTTAACGACATACTGTAGCAAGTACACTCAACTTTTCAATGACAACTAATCGGCGCATCAGACAGAGAATTAATGACATCCCATTAGTGCAATCATTTGACAGAAAATTCTCTTCACCCTGAAGCTCTATAAATACCGAAGGTCGCCTTCGTTGAAGGAGCCCCGCTATTCAGAATTTAGAGTTCTTCTTCGCCATATACATAGATAGTCGTAGTCTATAATTTTACATACTCAGAAGGCGGAGGCAAGTGAAGAGAGAAGACGTTGAAAGATCGTCCTGGTTAGCTCGGAAGAGTGTCGTGAAGCGTTGATAACAGAGAGAAGGTCGACTCTTGCGGAAGCAAGAACATTCTTTTGGGCAGAGTAGAGAAAATCTCAGTGTAAAAGCCTTGAGAAGCAAGGCATTGCTACCAGGCTCTCTATCCATACTTTCCATTGTCATTCTATATTCCGATCTTATTTATAAAATGGAATTTGCATCTCTATATCTGTTCACTCTTTTTACATTACGCATGAGTAACTAAACTGTCGAATGGGTTGAGAAGCACTTAGCTAGCATTACCTCAGATCTTCATTTTATGCGATCATCTTGTATTATGTATCCGTCATTCGTCCTTTAGAGATGCTCAGGAGGGTGGTCTAAGGATAGAATCTAGGCTTGGAAAAGTCAGATTAGAATCTAGACTCGGGAGAGTCAGATTAGAACCGCATAATCAAGAGATAGAAACTTAGGAATAAGTTCTGTTTGCTATTAACGCATCGCATGCACCCTAGAGATAGGATATGATAGTATGTGGTCACCTTGTATGTGTGTACATCATTCATCATCGCATAAACAAGAATAAAGACTTAGGAAAAAGTCCTATCGACTTTATCGCATACATCACATACGTCCTAGAAATAGAAGCTATGGCATTTACATTGGAAGATGAATTGTTGTTGTGTGTATGTAGCATGATCGCATAACTTGAACACAAACTCAAGAAGCGGTAACTAAATCTATCAACCCGTTCCCCTGCATACTCATTGTAATTTTCACTGTTATTAACTATTTTCTCAATTCCGCCACATAGAATCTATACCTTGAACAAACATACCAACCAACTCATTGTTTTATTTGTTACCGCAAAGAAATTTGAAATCGCTGTCGCATATTGTCTCCTTAGTCCCTGTGTTCGACCCTGGGCTTACCAGGCAACCTAGTAGGATTTATACTTGGATTTTGCTAGGAAAACTTGCATGCACAACGCATACACCACCATCGCATTATACATTATTATTTCATCATGTTAACAACGCAACAGCAAGGTGCTGGGTAGACAATCGTCTAGCAAATGGGTAGCACTACACGATGAGGTAGGCGATCGTGTAGGCAGGCGCTGGACGATCGTGTAGCAATGCAGAGAGCTAAACGATGAGGTAGACGATCGTGTAGGCGGGTGCTGGACGATCGTGTAGCAATGCGGGGAGCTAAACGATAAGGTAGACGATCGTATAGCAGATGCGCGGAGCTAAGCGATACGATATACGATCGTGTAGATATGTGCGGGCGCTAGACGATCATGTAGGCGGGCGCTGGATGATCGTCAATCGTGTAGGTGGGCGTTAGACGATCGTATAGCAGATGCGCGGGTGCTGGACGATCGTGTAAGCAGACGCTGGATGATCGTATAGCAGATACGCGGACGCTAAGCGATATAGTACACGATGGGCATGAGCACTAGATGATGAGCAGACATGCTACACGATAGGCGGAATGCTAAGCGATAGGCGATGACGTTAAGTGATAGGCGAATGCGTTAGACGATAAGGTGTGAGCGCTAAACGATAGCCTATGCATGAGATTGTTTACTAAACGATTGAGCTACACGATGGACCGCTGGAGCTAAACAATAGATGCAGGAACTAAATGATTGATTGGCTTGAGAACATGTGCATTATGCTAATTAAATACACTAAAAGAATGTTTGACTCACAGTTTTAATAAGTTTTAGTTGATGACTCGCAGTTTTAAAAAGAAGATTATCTCATTTATTCAACTATTGAATTTTCTTGTTTTGCAGGTGCAACAAAGGAGTAAAGATTTGGTATCGCAACCTCTTTATGCTTTTTCTTGGGGAACTCTAGTAAAGAATTTTGCCTTAAATGTACCATTTATACACATTCTCAATAAACATGGTTAGTTGAATATGAATTCTGATTACATTTTCACTTTCAATCCTTTGTCTTAAACCTTTTTTGTTTGTGATCCTTTGAATAACAGTGGTCAGACAAAGATGCCTATAACCAGACATTGCTGAAGCTGGGGGGTCTGTTCAAGAAGAATTATGAAGGGATCCATACTTACCAAGTAAAGAGGGACAGTAAACTCATAATGTTTGTAAAATTATAATGTTTGTATTACTTGTAATTTGTGTTTTCAAGGCCTGAATTATTGTACGACCTTTTAAATTATAATTTTATAGCAGAATTTGTGGATTAAATGTAATAGATTTGCAATCCATACATAAATAATATGTCATAGCCACAGTGTTCGATGATGATGTATCATGTTATACTTTTTGACCAAAAAAATGGATTCGGCAACGAAATTTAAAAAAAAAAAGGGACAATAATTGATAAAACGGACAGATTCTAGGCTTTAATGTCGGTTGCAAATTTCATTAAAGGGCTTTAATGTCGGTTGCAACCGACATTAAAGACAGTGTTATTAAAGCCCTTTAATGTTTGTTTAAAACCGACATTAAAGGGCTTTAATAACACTATCTATGTTGGTTGTCAACCGACATTAAAACCCGAGATTCTTCTAGTGGATCTGAAGCCCATATGCATATAGATAAGCAAAAAAGTTAAAAAAAAAAAATTGTATTAAGGATATATTTGTAATGGAATCTCTATCATCCTGCTTCTGCTTAAAGAATAAAATATGAAACTTCATACACCTTAAAGTTGTTCATAAGAGCAAATTGAAGAAATGACCTTAAATCTTAGTGTCCTGACTCCGGATCCCTCTTGTTCCTGTTTAATCCCCTTCGTTTCGGAAGTGGTTTCTATTTCCAAAAAAAGGAAAGAGAGGGATGGAGTTTCTCTCGCTTTTTCTGGTTTTCTTTTGTTTAACACTATAATGTTTGTTATTTTGTTACTGAGGTTTTGTGTTAGATTGAATTAATTTATAACTAGAGCAAAAGAAAAACCATGAATTATTTATGTAGGTAAAAATTAAGAACATGAAAGAAACAAAGGAACAGGGGAAAAAAAACTTACCTCTAATTCAAATTAATTTATGAGTTACAAAAACAAAGATAAAGAAGAAAATAAAATAAAAAAGATAATCCAATAACAACACAAGCAATTGTGTTTACGTAGTGAGAGGGAGAGTTTACGTATGAAGGGGAGAGATTTATAAAAAAGATCTCGTTGGTAAATTGGAAGTTGCTTTTTTTTAGTTCTAAATCCTTCCAAATCCGATCAATTTGGAACAAAAAAAATGGTCTTAAACAACAATGTTTTAATCATCCAAACAACAGAATTGATTTCAAATCAACCCAAATCCATGGGTTCCAAACAGGGGTTAAAGTTTAGAGGTTAATTTACGAGTTCAGTTCCTGATATTTGATGTTTGCATCTATTTAATTTTCGAACTTTAAAAAATGTCTAATAGATCCAAGAATTTTCAATTTTGTATGTTCAATAAGTCTATAAACTCTCAGTATTGTGTTTTTTAAATCTATCAAAGATTGGATTTGTAATTATGGAAGTCTAAGAACTTAATAGATGCACACCTTGAAGTTGAAGGACTTAACTTGTAAACTCTAATGTGTCTATTTGGTCCGTCGACTTCTAAAATTACAAATTTAATCTCTAAGGGGTGTTTGGACCCCCAACTTCAAATGGGTGGAGTGCGCTATTTTGACTCGCTTCATGATTGGGATTCCAATTGTAATAGTTGGTGTTTTCGACTATTATAACCTACAATTAACTATAACATTACTATTTCAAATCCCTCTTTGTTACAATATTTACTATTTATTACTCAACTAAAATAGTTTGCATCCTAAACACAAATTATTATAACATATAGTCTATTACAACTTACATACTATAATAACCAATTCAGTGCCTCAAACACCCCCTAACAGGTTCAATAGATACAAAGTTGAAAGTTTAAGTTTACATTAACAAATTAAATTACAAGTTTAGTTCATGAACTTCAAGATGTGTGTTTATTAGGTCGTTGTTCTTTCAAAAGTGTCTAATTGCCCAAAAGTTTCAATTGTGTGTCTAATAGGTACCTGAAAAATTTATCAAATTTCGAGAAAAGTATTACTTTAATTAAAACAAAACTTAATTGAAACCAAACTTTTCAAAATTAAGAATATATCCTTTTGAAAAGTATAGACCAAATAAAAACTAGACATAAACTTTGAGATTAAAAAGAGGTATTTTTCCGTTTATTTGAAATGATATTACTTGTTTTTCTTAGAGTAGATTGAGCGAAAGAAAATATAAGATCAAAGCATATTAACTAGGGTATGGAGAATCAAGAGAAATACATAAATAAAAAAGGTCAAAAGAGAGAAAAGAGAAAACAGTGGAAAGTGCCAATGTTTTCATTAATCAATAATAAAAGTTGGGGGCTCAAAAACGATCAAATATCATCCTAGTCTTAACCCATAAATAATGTTGACTAGGGATTGATAGATTATCACTTATATATTTATTTTGACTATCGACAGATTATCACTTATTTAGTTGAATGAGGTATAGTAATGAGATTCCCGCACATTTATGATTTTGTTAAACACAATTAATAGAAATGAAAGTTGAAAGAAGGGTTGTCTGACATACAGTGTAACTTGTTACACACAATGTTAGAGCAATTCCAAGGATATATAAGAAAGTACAAATAAAAATATTAAAAGGCAGAATATGAGGTTTGGTAACCCATTTTGGTGCAATAGCACTTATCCTAGGGGCAATATGTCGAGGAAAAATTATTTCACTAATATAAAGTCAAGCAATTAGAAGTTATAACATTGTCCTTATCGGTAAATAAATGAGATATAAAAAATATAGGCCCCATTTGATAACCATTTGGCTTTGGGTTTTTTGTTTTTTAAAATTAAGCTTATAGACATTATTTCTACCTCCAAATTTCTTCTTTTGTTATCTACTTTCTACCGATGATTTAAAAATGCAAGCTAAAATTTGAAAACTAAAAAAAAAAAGTAGCTTTTAAAAACTTGTTTTTGTTTTTTGGAATTTTGCTAAGAGTTCAATTATTGTACTTGAGAAATATGCAAATTACTGTAATAAATAGGAATGAAATAGGCCTAATTTTCAAAAATAAAAAATAAAAAGTGGAATGGTTACCAAATTGAGTCTTAGTTTTTGGTTTTTAGTTTTTGAAAATTAAACCTATTTCTTTTCAATTTCTTACAATAGTTTTCGTTTTTTTTTCCAAGTAAAAGAGTTGACTTCTAGACCAAATTTTGAAAACAAAAACAAGATTTAAAAACTATTTTTTTTTAACTTTCACAACTTTGGCTTAATTTTTGAAAATTTTGGCAGAAAGTATATAATAAAACAAGAAACTTAAAGGTAGAACGAGTATTTTTAGGTTTAATATTCAAAAACGAAAAACAAAAAATCAATGGTTATCAAATGGGATCTAGGATTCTCTTGGATATCCATTTGGTTCTTGATTTTTTTTTTCAAAAAAAATTTAAGTTTATAAACATAAGCCAAGTTTTGAAAACTTAACAAAATAGTTTAAAATAATTGTTTTTATTTTTAAAATTTTGGTTATGAATTAGGGGTGTTCATGAGTTGGATTAGATTAGGTTGAAGTACTTTTAGACCCAACTCAATTGTTTGGAGTGTATGTTTCTTCTGTTGGGAAAATTATGAACTAAATACACTAGCAAACTTATTACACCTCAACTATATTCAAACTCAAACATAAACCAAATGATGTAACAAGGCTTAGATATAGAAATAATAAAAATCTTAAAAGAACCTCAAAACCTTTGGAGACTCGAAACATAGTTGATGCATGCTTTTGATAAGCGATGTTCTGAAGACAATTATTCGCTATGCACGGGCTGCAAGCAGACTATAGTTGATCATCTCAACAGGATACAAAAACTATCTTCGATAAAATTATAACCTTGAACTACTCGGATATGGCACAACTTTTTTGCTCTCGACTAAGACAATATCAAAAGAAAGAAAGAACAGAGGGAACTCTTCAATTTTTGAATTGGATACTCCAAATGAAGAACCAAGTTTCTATTTATAGGCTAGCAACTTAATAACTCTCTAAAATATAAAATAGAATCAAATTAATAAAAAAAAATTGAAACATTTGTCAAATTTAAGTCAATTGAGTTGTTATTCGACAAAAAACAAACATAACTCATTCAAACTGAAGAAACTACAAATTTAACTTTCATACATGTTAAATTTATACATGAAATAATTTTAATTTGAAGTTTCAATCCAATTTGAAAGTTTCTAAACAATGAATTTAATCTACACAACTAAATCCATTTTTATGTTTCAAATATTCACCAAACTTTCATTTTCTTTCACTATTCAACATATTCAACCTAAATAACCCCTATTTAAAAATGAACCCAACCCAATCCAACCATGAAACTTGTAGGTTGGGTTGGTTCGGATTACTCTGGTCATTTATTTAAATTATTTTTTCTAACAATAAGTAAAATGTTAATATGTAAATATTTTATTTAATTATTTGCATATATTAAATTAAGATTAACAACTCAATTTCAATTTATACTATAAAATTTTCTTTTCAAAGTGCTCAAAGATTATTTTTAGGAGTTATTGGATAATAAATTATCCAAAAATATCATGAAATTAAATAAAATTAAAATAAATATATATAATTATACCATAAGTAAAAAAAACATACTCTTTAAAATTAATAATAAGTTTGGATTGGTTTGGATTGGTTTAAATTGTTTTAAATAAACATATGAACCAATCCAACCCATAAAATTTTCATATATTTGAACCAAACCCAATCTAAACTGCATGAATTAGATTGAATTAATCAATTTTTTCGAGATATCAAGTTTTTGAACACCCCTATAATGAATTATAAAGAAAGGTATTGTTCATACTTGCCCTCATAGTCAAATTATTCCCCTAATGTGGCATATCCTTCAAACTCCATTTTATTTCTAATATAGGCATATCATTTGGCATCTGCAAGATGCTTTTGCCAATTAAAAGTTATAACTAATACATCTTTTTCACTTCTTTTATGCACAAAATTGTCCAAAAAGACGGAAGGGATAATCCATTTTGAATCTCTATTTTTCCTCAATAGGAAAAGAAGACTAAAAACCATCCCTTCCAAAAGAAACATCACATGAATCTTAACAACAGTTTCTATAGTCCGGACGACAGACAATATCTCGGAGTTGTACGATTTATTTGAGGAGAGATTATCTCCTAATTTGATGTGGTTGTTAAATAATAAATCCGGTAATAAATGGAGGTTTTGAAATAATATACTTAGCAAGAAGTGGTTTTCAACTGACATAATGGTCGACCTAAAAAAGTTCTAACCATCTTTTCCCAAATTTGCTCACCATATTGAACAATTTGGATTTTTGAAATTTTTACATATAATTAGAACTTAAGTCTTTGGATTTAATAATAGTTGTATATGGTATTAGAAAAGATAACATCGATAAAAAAAAATTTACTACATATATCTATCAACTTAAGTTTTTGAATTTAATAACATTGACAAAAAAAAATATTAAAAAAAAGACTACATCGATCAAAACCCAATTGTTATTTTCATTCTAATTACCTAGTTATAGACTTCGGAAGACAATATGGATAGAGTATTAAATTTATCCAAGCTTTTGAGTTCAATCGTAATTTAAAATTAGAGAAATAACTCATCGTCGTAACTTCAAACCATTTGAAGATTGTTCGAGGTATCGATACAGAGAGAGACACGGCAAAGGGGGCAGCTCGACTGTGATCGGAGCCACCGGTCGACACACTCGGAATGGTAACAATGGCGGCACAGCGGTAGAATCTTCACCTTCTCCCCATCCTCAAACACGCCCAAGCAAATAGAGCACTCCCCTGCAGCCGCCACGGTGGCACGTGGATCCTCCTCCGCCGGCGGTGCCTTGTACAGACTGATTGGAAGGCAGTTAATCGCCGTCGGGTTGAGCCCCTGCTGCGGCGGCGACCTCGGCGGCCTTCCGCCGGGTACGGCGGCGGGGAAGGTAGTGAGTTGGTGGAATCGGCAGACCCATCGGGCGTAAAGGAAAATAAAAGTTACAAGAAGGATGATGGCGAATAAAACGGCGACGAAGAAGAAAGTCCGGCCGCGGATTTGGAAGAGCCGATCGTCGAGCTCTGTGAAATGCCAGGTAACGGACGGAGGGACTTGGGATGTTGCCATTTCAACCTGCTACTCATCAAACGGACGGCAGCCAGAGAATCTCGCGGCGGCAGCGGAAGAAAGAGGAAAGGGGAAAAGGTTTTGGCGTTTTGGAACAATGTCGGATATTTTTTTTTTTTTTCTTTTTTAATTTCTGAGAGTAAATAATTAAGTTTAGATATTTATTTTTTTGTCGATAAAGATAGTTATGAAGGTCGTACAGATATTATTCTAACTTTCTTGGCGTGATAACTCGCGTTTAAAGCGCGTGTAATGTACGGCTTCATCTCTGCCTTTCATCGTTTTAAATGATCGTTTTGGGAGCGCGTGGGCTATGATATAACTGAGGGTGATTTTTCTGTCATTTTCATTTTTCATTCTTACCTAGCAGAGGAAAATTCTTAAGATGAATTAAACTTACCTTAGGTGAACCACTCTCCTTTATTTTTCAGATGTAGGGAAGTGACTTAAATACGTACTTAAGAATTTTAAAAGATTTAAGGATGAACTTAAACTTTGACTTAAAATAACTAGGCTATTGATTTGTTTACTTATGGAATTTAATTAAGTATGAACTTGATGATCAACTTGTATGCACTAATTAATACATATGTTGATATTTTCCTTTTAACGTTGAAATCAACTAATGTATAAGAAAAGAGTTAAAGTGAGTATAGTTCAATTGACATAAGTATGTTAAGTTTTTCAACCCTATTATGCTTAAAAAAAACTAATGAAAATCTGATAGGTGTATATATATCGAATAGGTCAAAGGCATTGTTCTATGAGATTTTCGGATGAATTTAATTCGTTCAAGTGAACTTTGTATTTGTACTAATTTAAGTATAGTGAGTATAATATATAATAATTCATCCTATGATGCTTTCTCTTGAATGTATGGACTTTAATTCTCAAGCTTGTTGATCTTCTTAGATGATTGACCTTTGGGTTGATGATTTTCTTAGAAGATCGGGCTTTAGACTTGTTGATTAGTTTGGAGCGGCCTTTGGGTTCTTGATCTGTTTGGATCGACCTCTTGCTTGTTAATTGGGTTGGATCAGTCTCTGGCTTGTTGATTGGCTTGGATCGACCTCTGATTTGTCAATTGACTTGGATTGGCCTTTGACTCATTGATTTGTTTGGATTGGTCTTTGGCTTGTTGATCTGCTTGGATCAACTTTTGGCTTGTTGATTTGTTTGGATGGACCTCAGACTGAAGGCTTTAGTTTCTGATTCCTCTAAGTGAGTGGCAATCAATGGATGGTTGAATTTGATTCCTTCACTTTTGACTTCTCCCCGTTTGATGCATACACTTGATTTGAAGAAGCAGAGTGAATGGATATTCTTGAAATTGAAGCCTTGGAAGAATGTTTGTATTTTCAAAGGACTTGGGCTTCAACGAGTGGTACAGTTTTCAAGATTTTGAGGAGTCTTTTGATTGTTGAGAGCTTCGGTCTTTAAATCTCAATCTTTATAGCTTTTCATATTCCCCTGCAAAGTGAAGGGTATGACTTATATTTATAAAGTTTCGTAGACCTTAGGTGAGATTGAAATTAGTAATGGACTTGGCTCTTGGGCCTAGCAAATTGGGGTTTCGGTTTAGTGACCCTTAGCCAAATTAAGTCTATTTTTGGGCTCAGATTGGACATGAGCCTAAATACTAATACTTAATTAGACCAAATTAATTAATCCGATCCAATGGTCAAGGTGAAGACTCATGGCAATATCGGGATCAATCAACTTCTGTCTTCAATTTCAATTTAGGACACATGTCAACTTTTAATTAATCCCAAATTTAATAATTATAATTTCATCATTAATTTGAGAAATGACGTGACAATTTATGATTGATTGAAATTTTCTTACAAGATTGAAACATTTTGAATCTATTGGGTACAAAAATTGAAATTCTAAAGATCTATTAGATACTTTTTAAAACTAAAAAACTTAATGTACACAAAATTGAAAGTTTAAGAATTTATCAGACGTTTAATCAAGAACCTACTTGTCACAAAATTAAAAGCCCATAAACCTATTAGATACTTTTGAAAGACTAAATAGCTTATATTTTTAATCTAAATTATATTTTAATCAAATAAATATTTAGATTCAAATGGTCAAGATGCTATAGACAAATTTGGACATCTAGTATCCATAATTAGACTATATACTTTATCTTTTCTAATACTTAGCACTTCAAATGTAGTAAGTGACCCATGTTTTTTTTTTTTTTAATGTTTATGAATATATAAATAGGGAAATTTATGGTTCAAAATCTTACTAATTTCCTTCGATCTCTTTTGCTTAGACTTTAGTGAAGATGAGGATAAATTTGTCTCAACCTCTTTTTAGGCAAGTCTTTGTTTGGTACAATAAAAGATGAGAGGATTCTCGAACCATAGACTTTTTAGTTGCTAACACATATTTTATGCTAATTGAACTACGTTTGTTTGATTTTTAACAAGTCTTAAGTCAAACTAGAATAATATTTCACAATAAGCAAATTCATTTATTTTTAAACTACCCTATTTACTTGACTAATCACTTGTTTTGCCATGGTTGATTGAAGAGTCGATTGTTTCATAATTCTTGAATAGGGATGAAGCAAAAGATGACTTTGAATCAATATGTATGTATATATAAAAAGTGCTTTCCAAATTTAAGTTCAATTATTATTTTTTTGCTTTGTGAGAAGAGAAAATGATGCTGAGGCCCATGGGCTTCCACACACGTATCATTGGGCTGGCCTCAAATCAATTGGGTTTGATTTTGTTGCCTTTTATTTTTCCTTTGGTAATATTTTTGTAAGTCTAATTACATCATTGTCTAAACTTTAATTTCTTTTTTTTATATATGAATAGCCTAATGGATTATTATTTTACACAAATATTTCTCCAATTATGCCTTCAGCCCTTCGGAAGCTTCTCTTGGTTATGTATTTCTCAAGATGGTTTTCTTTTCAAAATCTACCTAAGGAAAGTTTCTTTAAAAATTCAGATATTGTTGCCCTCATAAATTAAAGCAAAATTTGACAAGAAATTTCGAATGAGAAAACAATGTAATTTGATATATAAAGTACTGTATATGTGATTTTTTAAAAAGTAAATTAGGGTACATTTGATAAATGCATGAACAAGACAATTGGTATAATATATCATCTTAGATCCAAACAATATATGCGATACACATTCATATTTTTCAATATATTTATAAACACATCAAAAAATAAATCATGGTATATATGAGATATATTTACATCGTCTAATATATTACTAGTAAATTTGACATATACGTTAAATCTCACTGGAGAGATGATCGATTTTCAACTAAGTATACGGAAGAAATTAACGAAATCTCTAAAAATGAATGAAATAATTTGACATATCTTGCATTAAATAAATATTAATTGAAATTAAAAAATAATAAAAAAATAAAGTCAAAATAGAAAATAATGTTATTAAAGAGAATTAAATATTTAAAAAATTTATTGATAAGAGATAATGTAATTAGTGATATTTAAAAAAATATAAAATCTTAAATAATTAATACTAAATCTAGAAATGATATATTATTTAATTTTAAATATTACGAAATAAAAAGATGAGAGAGAATTTATCTTTAGGTTGTTATAAAATATAGTTAAATATATAATATATTAAAAAGTGAGAATGTAGAAAAAATTTTTGGACAGTTTTATCCCTCCTTCTGTTTATTAATTTACAAATATGTCATTAAAGATTAATTATAAATAGTAAGTAAATAATAAATTATTAATTATCAAGATAATACATAATTAATTAATTTATTATTATAAATAAGTGTAATAGAAATTCAAAGGTTAGATTGTAAAGAGTTTCTTCTCCATTGAAGATAAATAGTAAATAAATAATAAATTATTATTGACAATTAATTATTCTATAATCTATAGTATATATAAAAGTCACTATGTGGAGAAATGTGCTTGTGTGTACTTTTTTCCTTTTGTTTTTATTTTCAAAGAGATATAAAGAAGAAATGCAAGATTGAAATATTTGAGGTAATTTTATTATTATTATTATTATTATTTTGTTGTCTCATCCTCACAAAATCACAATAAAAACTAGGAGGTGAAAAAAATCACATTATTCTCTTATTTTAATTTTAATTTTTTCTTTTTACAATTTTAGTCAGTTATTTATATAATACTTAAATGACTATCATTCTTAAATCTTTTAAATTAAACATGTTTTTATTACTCCCTCAATTATTTGTACCTAAATTTCAAAGATGGATGTGAAAGAGCATAATATCTAGATGCACTATTTTTTTATATTAAATTAAAAATATCATGTACATCGCACGTGTTAAGACTAGTCTAGTTATAAAATATTACTAAATTTTAGGATATTTGTAAATTATTAGTTATGTATTATGTTAATTCCCTAAATCTTTTATTTTTGTTTGATATAAATGATTATCTTGATTTAAACAAAGCTATAAAAAATCTCTATCTTTTTTTTTTTTTTTGAAAAAAAATATCTTTGAACATTTAAAAGATTTATCAATAATTTTAAAATTTTAAAAATAGCTCAAAAATATTTGTACCATTGAGATATGGGGGAAAAAATGTTATTACTTTGTTTAAAAAGTACAACCGAAAAAAGAGAAATAATAGAACCATCAAGAGACCTTAGGACTTAAAATATTTTAACAAGCTTGTAAATTAGTAGTTAAAATTACATGAATCAATATAAGATTTCGGATCTAAAAGGGACTATGGGGTATTTGGTTTCCCTTTTATCCTTTTAATGATTGGTCATAAGGTTACATAATATAATTTTACATTAAAATCATAGTTTATAATTCACATAAATTAAATTTATCTCTAACATTTGATTCCAAAATTTATCATTAGAAAAATAAGATCTTTTTCTAGGATCCCAAAAAATTATCATTCAAATGGACTTTATTGGTCTATCTAATATTTGATTTTTTCAATTTTTCTTGGCGTCCAAGAATATTTTTCTTTAAAAAAAATCCTTATTTTCCTGGCATCCACATTAAAGAAAATATTTTTTTAAAAATAAATCAAATCATATTTATAATTTTTTCAAAGAAAATAACAATGTCTAAATCACGTTAAAAGGGAAAAAAAAAATTATAACGTGATTTAAAAAATATATCTTAAATGGTTTATCATTCACGTTAAACCAAGGGATATATTTGGTTTCAATTTTGATTTTTTTCCAATATTTGATTTAAAGATCAAATCAAATTAAGATTCAAATAAAAATGTACTCCATAAATTCACTCAACTACACTCCAAATTTTCTTTGTTTTTCTCTTTTCTTTCTTATTGTTTATCTCTATTTTTGTAACCCCACCTCCTAGGACTACGGGATCGTTACTGCATACATGTATAAATAAGGAAAATAAAGCACAAAAATAAAATAGAATAACATAATTTTGAACTGCCTTTAAGTTTATAAGAAACTGTTCTGCCATTATCTCAAGATCTTAAATCATTTGACTCGGGTACCCTTTAACATGAAATAAATTATAAAAAAAAAATATAATAAAATCAAAACATGAGAAAACATAAAGGTTCAAATGTGGAAGCAGCTTTAGTTCTTTTGGCATTGTCACGGATTCCTCTTGTTAGTCGTCTGAGATGAAAATAACATGGCTCATACAACTACATCGGTTTTTTGTGATGAAAGGAAAACCAAAAGACATACTGTCTTGCCTTGATACACATGTCTAGTGGCCCATAGGCACACCGTCAAAGATGAAAATAACATGAACGTAAACCTGTCAACTCACGCATGTCTAGCGGCCGGTAGGCACACCATCAAACATGGAAATAATATGAACGTAAACATGTCGGCTCACGCATGTGTAGCGACCCGTAGGCTCGCCGTCAAACATGAAAAATAACATGAACGTAAACCTATCGGCTCACACATGTCTAGCGGCTCGTAGGCATACCGTCAAACATGAAACATGAAAAAAAATAACATGAACGTAAATCTGTCAGCTCACGTATGTCTAGCGGCCCGTAGGCACACTATCAAACATGAAAAATAACATGAACGTAAACCTGTCGGCTCACGCATGTCTAGCGGCCCGTAGGCACACCGTCAAACATGAAACTAGACCCTCCCGCTGAAGCAATTGTAGCAGCTCCGACACCCATTGATTTTGCACCTTCTAACATCTCGGGTTGAGAATTCTCGTCACGCTTTTTGATTCACGATTTGATGTTATGGATTCCTCGTAGATTCTTCCCCTCGTTCCTTTTATCTTGGGCATCTCAGAATGCTATGCATTCTTTTCTGATTAAAAATTCGAACATGCTCATAATACTCATAACGGTCATGCAACAAGTAAAACATAATGACAAAATCATGCTTCAAGAGTCCATTGATTAACTTTATAATTCTAGACTAGGCCGCCTGGCACAAAGACTACCACTTACCTCAACTTGGCAAAAATGCAAAACAAAATCTCCTTAAAACTTCTTTAGCACACTTGAATCAACCTAGAGTTATGGCTTGGTCCAAGACAAATTCCAAAACTCGATTTAATTAGCCAATCTGATCATGAATTAAATCCAAAATCATTAACTTAATTTTCCCACTATTACTCTCAATCCAAAAGAATAACCATTTAACACTTACCAAAACTTACCCAACTCAAGATTTTTCAAGAATAGGCAGTGGCGGTCGGCGAATTCAATGGTGACTGACCGGTAACGACGACGGAACCCAATCCAATGCCGACTGAAACGAGTGGCTGCACCGATCGGAAGCTAGGGCGGTCGTGTGCGTCGACTTGTGGCTGGGCGCAGCGGCAGAAACGGGACTGCACGGGCTGAAGGGCTTGGGCGATGCTATCCTGCGAACGCCAAACGGAGGAGATGGCTGCGACAGAAACCCGCATCAGCTTCAGATCCGCGAACGGTGGCGCGCAAAAGTGGGCGACTCGAACCGGCTGGGCGGATCCTCGACGGTGTGGCTGGAGACACGACCGGTTGGTGCACTGAACGAACCGGGGAAAAAATAACGGCTGGCTTGAAGAGAAAAGAAGGCCGACGTCGGTGGTAGGCGGTGGCTAGGTTTTGGGTAAAAACGGGAAGGGGGGGGGGGGGGGGGGGGGGGCGTGTTACGCAGCTTGAGGAGAAAGGGAGAAAAGAAAATCTATTTTTTTTCCTTTTTTTTCCGTACCTTTCCCACATGTATATGTAAATAACTTAAAGCTTTTCTCTTTTCCTTTTAAAAACCAAATTCCCTATTCCTCTTTCAAAATATATATACTTATATATTTTTCTTTTTAAAAAAACTCTAAGAAACAAATTTAATTATCTCCCTAGATAATCAAATCTCCAAACGCAAGCCAAAATAAAAACTTGATTAATTCTAAATAATTAAATTATATTTTAACTCAGCCAAAAACATAAATCTCATATTCCAATTTATCCAAATAATCCAACATAAAAAAATAAAGCTTAATTACAAAATAAATCGGGGTGTTACTTTCTACCCCCTTAAGAAATTTCGCCCTCGAAAGTTCTAATCCTGAAAAAGCTCGGGATAATGCACCCTCACGTTGTCCTCGCGCTTCCACATTGCTTCTTCAAACTAATGATTCTGCCAAATGACCTTCACCAAAGCTATCTCCTTGTTGCGCAGAACTTTCACTTCCCTGGCCAAGATTTGAATGGGCTCCTCTTCGTAGCTCAGGTTCTCATTTAAATGCAAAGGTTCATAATCCACAACATGAGATGAGTCTGCTACGTACTTTCTCAACATGGAAACATGAAAAACATTGTAAACTAAAGAAAGGGATGGGTGTAAGGCCAGCTAGTAGGCTACAAGGCCAACCCGCTCTAGGATCTCAAACGGCCCGATGAACCGAGGGTTCAACTTACCCTTCCTGCCAAATCTCAACATCCCCTTCATAGATGCCACTTTCAAAAACACTTTTTCACCTACCTCAAACTCCAAATCCTTACGCCTAACATCAGCGTAACTCTTCTGCCTACTTTGAGCCGTCAACATTTGGGCCCTAATCTTCTGTATTGCCTCGTTCGTGGTTTGTACTAACTCAGGTCCTAGTAATTTCCGTTCACCAACCTCATCCCAGCATATGGGTGACCTACAACTCTTTCCATAAAGGGCCTTAAACGGCGACATGCCAATGGTTACCTGGTAACTATTATTATAGGCAAACTCTATCAAATGCAGGTGAGAGTCCCAACTCCCTGCAAACTCTAACGCATAAGCACATAACATATCCTCCAGTGTCTGGTTTAAATGCTCAGTTTGACCGTCAGTTTGTGGGTGAAAATTCGTACTGAAATCCAAACGAGTACCTAATGCTGCCTGAAGGCTCTTCCAAAAGCTGGAGGTAAATCGAGGGTCCCTATCAGACACGATGGACACTGGTACCCCGTATAATCTTACCACCTCTTTCATATACAACTGAGTCCACTTATTCACTGAATATGTAGGCTTCCTTGGAATGAAATGTGCCAGCTTGGTAAGTCTATCCACTATAACCCAAATTACTGTAAAACCCTTCGTGGTTCGCGAAAAACCCACAATGAAGTCCATCGAGACATTCTCCCACTTCCATTCTAGTACGCTCAAAGGTTACAACAAGCCTGCTGTCTTTTGTCTTGGAGCCTTTACCTGCTGACACACTAAGCACTTACTAACAAACTTGCTATCTCCACTTTCATGTTATTCCACTAGTAACAACATTTTAGGTCCTGGTACATTTTAGTACTACCAGAATGTATCGAAAATGGGGAGTTATGAGCCTCCCATAACATATCGTTCTTGAGGTCATCGTCTGCTGGTACACATAAGCGTCTCCGAAAAGTAAGACCATTATTTGCGGACAAGGAGAACTCACCACCCTACCCTGTCTTCACCTATTGCGCTACCTCAATCAAGTAAGGATCATTGCAGTGAGCATCTGATTCTCTGCCTTAAACTCGGTTGTATCGATAATTGTGCTAACTATGCAGAGACCTCCCCTACCACCACTGCTATTTCGGCCCGCTCAAGGTCCTTATATAACCAGGTTTGTCTAGTGATAAGGGCTGTTGAATGGGCTACCTTCCTATTTAGTGAATCTGCCATTACATTTGCCTTCCTTGGGTGGTACAGAATTTCACAATCATAGTAATTTACTAGCTCCAACCACCTACGTTGTCTCATGTTTAACTCCTTCTGAGTGAAGAAGTATTTTAAACTCTTGTGATCGGTGAAAATCTATATCTTCTCGCCATACAAGTAGTGCCTCTAGATTTTTAAAGCAAAAACCACGACTGCCAATTCCAAATCATGTGTGGGATAGTTCAGTTCTTGGTTCTTTAACTGGCGAGAGGCATAAGCAACTACCTTACCTTGCTGCATCAATACGCACCCCAACCCTCTCTTGGAGGCATCACTGTAAATAACAAAACCACTCATTCCATCCGGTACGGTGAGAACTGGGGCAGTAACCAACCTATGCTTGAGATTTTGGAAACTATCCTCACAAGTCTTACTCCAAATAAAGGAAGCTCCTTTTCTGGTCAACTGGGTCAGAGGGGTGGCTATACGGGAAAAGTCCTTCATAAAACGACGATAATAGCCTGCCAATCCCAAGAAACTACATACCTCTTCGACTGTGGTAGGACGAGACCAACTTGTGACTGCCTCGATCTTTGCGAGGTCAACAGATACACCTTCCTTAGATACCACACGCCTTAGAAAGGACACTTGCTTTAACCAAAACTCACACTTGGAGAATTTAGCATATAACTTTTGCGCCTTCAAGGTTTCTAGAACCTTTCGTAAATGCTCCTCGTGTTCCGCCTCTGTCTTGGAATAAACCAAAATGTCATCTATGAAGACTATCACAAAAGTGTCAAGAAATTCCTTAAACACCCTATTCATCAGGTCCATGAATACTACAGGAGCATTCGTCAACCCAAATGACATCACAATGAACTCATAATGCCTATACCTCGAACAAAAAGCTGTCTTGGGAATATCATTGTCCTTTATCCTCAACTGATGATATCTCGACCGAAGATCAATCTTAGAAAACACTGTAGCTCCCTGCAACTAGTCAAACAAGTCGTCAATCCTGGGAAGCGGATACTTGTTTTTTATAGTCACCTTGTTTACTTCCTTGTGGTCAATGTAGAGCCGTAATGACCCATCTTTCTTTTTCACAAAAAGTATCGGTGCCCCTCAAGGGGACACACTAGGGCGTATGAAACCCTTATCTAACAACTCTTGCAACTGAACCTTAAGTTCCTTTAGTTTTACTGAGGCCATTTTGTACGGAGCTTTCGAGTTAGAAGTTGTGCCTGGCTCCAACTTGATAGCAAAGTCTATCTCCCGATGCGGCGGCAAACCTGGGAGTTCCTCTGGAAAGACATCTGGGTAGTCACGTACCACTGGCTCTGAAGTTAAGAAGACCTCAGGCTCTCTAGTGTCAACGACACTAGCCAAGATACTCTAGGTACCCTAGTTAAGTAACCTCTGGGCTTTCATGGCAGAAATCACTTTGAGTAAGACCACGATCCCCGCCCCTTTAAATTTAAAGCTGGCTCCCGTGGGAGGATTAAAAATCACCTCCTTACGAGAGCAGTCTATACTGGCATGATTAGCAGCTAGCCAATCCATGCCCAAAATCACATCAAAATCCCGCATGTCCAAGACTATTAAAGTCACATCCAGGGTATGACTCGCTACTTCAATCTAACATGCTTTTATCTTTTCCTTTGCTAATATAATTTCTCTAGACGAAATGGATACCGACAACACATAGTGCAAAGGCTCTAGTTCTAACATGGCATGCTCAACAAATAATGACGATATAAACAAATGAGATGAACCAAAATCAAACAATACCAACGCAAAATGTCCCAAGATTGGGAGCGTGCCTGTCACAATAGTGCCTACTTTCTCTGCCTCCTGCTGGGTAACAGAGTAAACACGACCTTGTTAATGCTGAGGCCTACCCGAACTCCTTTGTTCATGGCCTACAAACTGGTTCCCATAACCGAACGTGCATCTATCTATCGAGTGCCCCTCCTGCTTGCAATGAAAACAAACCCCGGTGTCTGCCAAACATCGTCCCCAGTGGCGTCTTCCACACGAACTACACACCAGCCGATTCCTTTCCACCATACTCGCCTCGACAGTCTACTGCTTAAAATGTCAAAGCGGTCTGTCTGAGTTTTGAACCTTCTGATAGGGGTGAGGCTCGAAAGCCTTTTGATCTGCCTTCCTCTTTTGACCTGAGGAAGGTCCCGCCTCAAACGCCCGTGAATAGTCATCTCTCAATTGTGGGTCCACCTCAGCTACCAAGTGAAGTGCCTCAGCATGAGTGGTTGGTTTGAATGCTCGCACAATACCTCATATACTGTCCTTTAGGCCTTGAACGAACCTTTCTGCCCTCATAGCTTCCGTGGCAACCAACTCCGGGGCGAAACGGGACAGGGTGTCAAACTCTTGGTCATACTTCTCCACTGACCTGTATCCTTGCCTCAGCTCCAAGAACTCCTACTTATTGTACCTCAGGTTGGTAGAGAAGTACTTCGCGTAAAAGCGCTCCTTAAACTACTTCCATGTCACCGGTTCCCCTTCTACACCCAACATCCATTCTACCGACTGTCACCAAATTTATGCTTTGTCGGTAAGCATGAAAACGACACATTGCACTTTCTGATCTTCTGAGCATTTCATATAATGAAAGATTGTTTCAATTGTGGATATCCATAACTCTGCATTGGTAGGGTCCTTTAGTGACCCATTGAAGGTGCTGAAGTTGTACTTCCTGAAATCTCGCAAATGTTTGGCCTCCATCGAAAGGCCCGACATGCTTTGGTTTTAGATCATGTTCTGAGTCTAGACTTGCGGCACCTGATCCTGTGATGGTAGTGTCTGTTGGAACTGGGCAAACTAAGCCATTCATTCATCCAACATGTCACACAACTGATGTAATTGCTTCCCTAATAGTGGATGCCCAATCGGTAACCTCTGATGGAACGACTGGGGTGGCTTGCATCTATGGTGGCGTGGCCGTGTACTGGGTTCTACTTCGTGTCTGAGTTTGCTGCCACCCTGACCCTGAGGGGTCCCTAGGCGGCAAGGAATCCTCTGGTACCGGAAGGTCCTGAACTTGTGCATCTTGAACTTGTGGATCCTCATCATGAGGATCTTAGTCCTAAACTGTCGGATTTTGCTCTTCGGGAATGTGCCCTCTTCCGGTAACCCTATGACTGCCTCTTCCCCTAATACGAACCATTTTCCTGACAGTTATTTGCAACCACCCCTTAACTACTTTCCTTACCAGCAAAAAATAAAAAATAAAAAAAAATAAAAAAAAAATCAAATGCAATCATAAATGTTACTAACTCGGGTGCATATTATCCTAGATACTTTTCATAAGGGACATACCTAGCGATGATGAAGAATCTATTATAGGCCAAAAGGAACAACCTGGACTTACATAGTAAGTCAGTCTACAGAACCCAAAACACGGGCTCTGACACCAACTGTAACAACCCCACCTCCTAGGACTACTAAAAAGGGGATCGTTATTGCATGCATGCATAAATATTCGCACTGAGGAAAATAAAGCAAAAATAAAATAGAATAACATGATTTTGAATTGCTTTAAGTATATAAGAAGCTATTCTGCCATTATCTCAAGATCTTAAATCGTTCGACCAGGGTATCCTTTAACATGAAATAAATTATAAAAAAAAATAATAAAATCATAAATGTAATAAAATCAAAACATGAAAAAACATAAAGGTTCAAATGTGAAAGTAGTTTTAGTTCCTTTGGCACTGTCACAGATTCAACTTGTCAGTCGCCCGAGTATCCTTGCCCTTACTTGAAAAAAAATAAATATAAAGGTTTAGTATAAAATACTCAGTAAGTGATCCCATTACCGGGATCAGGCTATGCATCCATGAGTAGAGAATGATGGCCCGTGGCTCATACAACTACATCGATGATGAAAGGAAAACCAAAAGACGTACTGTCTTGCCTTGATACGCATGTCTAGCGGCCCGTAGGCACACCGTCAAATATGAAAATAACATGAACGTAAACCCGTCGACTCACGCATGTCTAGTGGCCCGTAGGCACACCATAAAAAATAACATGAACGTAAACCTATCGGTTCACACATGTCTAGTGACCCGTAGGCTCGCCGTCAAACATGAAAAATAACATGAACATAAACCTGTCGGCTCACGCATGTCTAGGGGCTCGTAGGCATAGCGTCAAACATGAAACATGAAAAAAAAAATAACATGAACGTAAACTTGTCGGCTCATGCATGTCTAGCAGCCTAGGCACACTGTCAAACATGAAACTAGACCTGTCGGTCCTCTGAAATAAAACATGCATCAAGACGAGACGATAAACTGCCCTATTGGTCTATTCATGCATCACATACATAATTTCAGTACTGATTAAAAATTCGAATATGCTCATAATACTCATAACTTTCTTTTAACAAGTAAAACATAATGACAAAATCATGTTTCAAGAGTCCATTGATTAACTTTATAATTCTAGACGCACAAAGACACCGATAATAGTACCACTTACCTCAACTTGCAAAAATGCAAAATAAAATCTACTTAGAACTTCTTTAGCACACTTGAATCAACAAAAGTTGTGGCTTGGTCCAAGACAAATTCCAAACTCGATTTAATTAGCCAATCTGATCATGAATTAAATCCAAAATCATAACTTAATTTTCCTATTATTACTCTCAATCCAAAAGAATAACCATCTAACAACTTACCAAAACTTTTGCAAGAATAGGCAGTGGCGATCGGCGAACTCAATAGTGACTGACTGATAACGGCGACGGAACCCAGTCCAATGCCAACTGAAACGAGTGGTTGCACCGATCAGAAGCTAGGGCGGTCGTGCGCGGCGGCAGAAATGGGTCTGCGCGGGCTGAATGGCTTGGGTGGCGCTGTCCTGCGAACGCCAAACGGAGGAGACGGCTGCGACAGAAACCCACGTCGGCTTCAGATCCACGAACGACGGTGCGCAAAAGTGGGCGACCCGAACCGGCTGGGCGGATCCTCGACGGTGTGGTTGGAGACGCGGCCGGTTGGGGCGCTGAACGAACCGGGGAAAAAAAGGTGGCTCTTCGCGGTGACGGCGACTGGCTTGAGGAGAAAAGAAGGCCGGCGACGGTGGTAGGTGGCGGCTAGTGTTTGGGTAAAAACGGGAAGAAGAAAAGAATGGGGGGTCATGCGGCTTGAGGAGAGAGAGAAAAGAAAATCTATTTTTTTTCTTTTTTTTTTTCCTATCTTTTTCCACATGTAAACCTTTTCTCTTTTCCATTTAAAAACCAAATTCCCTATTCCTCTTTCAAAATATATATACTTTCTGTTCCCCTGGTTATTCCTCTTTCAAAATATATAAATATGACATCTATGATATTGAAAAGAAAAAAAAAACCCCACACAATTTGATGCACCACATTGATGTAGGAAACAAGAAGATATCTAACATCTCTCTGTTCCCCTGGTTATTTTGTTTTGGAAATTACATAGGAAGTGTATATTTTGGTTAACTAGTTAAAAAGCACGTACGATACATGTCGAAAGGTTTAGTTAAAATTTAAATTTTTATAGTAGAATTTGGATATTAAATAGATATATTATCATTTAGTTTGAATAATAAGCATTTCACATAAATTATAAAAAAATAAGTTATAAAACTTTATGTATTTTGTTTGAGGTTAATTTACCATGAAAATAAAATAAATTGGACATGGTTGAAAATCTTTGGAATAGAAATTTTTATGGTGAAATATAAATGTTGAATAAATATATTTTCAGTATGTGAAAATTATAAATACAATTGACCTTAATTTTTAAAATAATGGAAGACATAGAAATGAAAAAAAAATGGATGGATTGAACTAAAATACATATGATGTATTTGAAATAAAAGTTATATATTATAATTTATAAATGGGCAGCATAATAAAGTATTAAAAAATTATATTATATGTTCTTAAAATTAAAAGAATGAAACAAAGGAATGATTTAGATATAAAATCTTGTTTCATTTGGAAAAAAAAAAGTTTGAACATTCATAAAATCAGAAGGAGAACTCCAAATAGTTTTTGAGTTATATTTATGTACATTTTCAAATATGTTATTGATAAATGATTATATCTTCCTAACATTAAAAAATAGAATTGTTTAGATTTTTCAATATTTAATGATATCACCATCAAATTACTTGAAGAAAAAGCCTAATAATTAAAGAGAGATACACAAAATAATATATTTAAAAAAAAACTTACTAGCGTTCCAAAATTTATATGAAAATAAAAAAAATTGTAAAATTATTGATTTCATATAAAAATTGTAAAATTATTGATTGTATTTTGAAATTACATCCGAAGAAAACATCATAATATTTAAAGAGATGACAAACAATACTTAAAAAAATAAAAGAAATGAAATACCTTATTTGATAATATGTTTGTTACTTTCAAATCTCTTGAAATAAAATCCTAGTGATTAAAGAGAGACATATAAAACAAATCTAAAAAAGAGAAAAATCAAGATGAAGTATCTTATTTGATGATACATTCGGTCAAATCTCTTGAAATGAAAACTCTAGTGATTAAAGTGAGGAATGCAGAACAAATCTAGAAAAAAAAACTATAGATGATAAACCTTATTTGATGATTGTATGTTTTCTCTATCTTCCAAATGCACAGGGTGGATGGTTGTGTTATACATTTTTCGCAGAAGAAATAATTGACTGAGAAATTGTGTTTGTTGGCTTGCCAAGGGTTGAGAGTAAAATGAGGGGCAAAATGGAGAGAAAAGATTCTCCCTCGTTGTCCCTTTTAATATAACTAGTCAAGAAATATGTGTAATGCACGTGAATCTTGTAGTTTTAATTAAACATGGTAAAAAATAGTAGGTTTTAGCATGTGACAAATAAATATTATATATAGTTTCATTTTAATTCCCATTACCTATATCTTTTGAAAAGTAAAACATC
The DNA here is from genome assembly GCF_027475165.1 of Benincasa hispida. NCBI lineage: Eukaryota > Viridiplantae > Streptophyta > Magnoliopsida > Cucurbitales > Cucurbitaceae > Benincasa > Benincasa hispida. The sequence goes on along the minus strand of NC_143484.1, from coordinate 31,086,417 downwards.
AAACCATTTTTTTTTTATTTACGAAATTCTAATTTTGACATTTATGTAAAATATTTGTTGTATGAAAAAAAAATATATATTATATTTTCATTTTCTAAATGATGAATATCTTTTTTATCTTATTAAAAAAATATGTTTGTTTTGCTACTTTAAAATTTCTCATAAAATTTCTCTCAAAGTGTTTTTTATTTTTATTTTATGACTTGAGAGGACATTAACAGTTTTTTAATATAAGTTATAAATCTTTATAAATCTCATTAACACAACACACCTAGAAATTAATAAATTACGAGATTATATTATTTTTTGTAAGTTTAAAGAAAATTTACAAAGGGATCGTTTGTGTACATAATTGTTATAAGCATAACAAAAAAACCATAGTATTTCAAGTAACTACACTTTTGATGTGCATTTTATCAAATACTTTTCGGGCATCAAATCTACGAAAATCTCCAAAAACAAATTCCAAATGCATTGCAATATTTAGAATCATTATGAAATTCACCAAGATTATGTAATCTCCTAAAAAAGAAAAAAGAAGGAATAATTATATAAAAAAATGAAAAATAGCAAAGTTTGCTTTTAAAATGGAGATTTATTTTTAATTAAACTAAGAATTAGATTACTAAGAGAATTTATGGGCATGAAATAATTTTACACTCTCAAGTCTCAAATGTATGAGTTTGGATAATCAGTTACTTGGAAAGTTTGATTAGCATTCTTTTACATTATGAGAATTTAGTCACCATTATCGTCGATGATCTGAAAATTAAATATGTTCTCTTCGTGAATGTGAACAGTCATAATGAAGTTGAAGGAGTTATAAATATATTGAATCGTGAGATAACAATTACACGAAAGTCTGGACTAATAATAGAATCGTTAATAACTAACCACCAAATCTAGGAGAATATTATAATCATTTGTTTAAAAACTAAGGGCAATTTGGGGAAGTAAAAATTCTCCTACTTCTCCGATTTTAATATAGTAGAGATATAGATATAGATTTTATGGTTGTATTCTTCTTTGTGAAATTTATTTATATTTTAAATAACAAGTTTATGTGTTACACATCTCTCAATGGTCTAATAATCCATATTCACCTTAAAATAACTAAAAAAAATCCTATTCACCAATTTTTATTTCTAACACAGAAAGAAAAAAAAATTTTTAAATCACATTTTATCTTTAATAATCTCTATTCGCCTTAAATAAAAGGACTTTTATGAAAAAAAATCACATTTTACCACATTCAAATCAAGATTTTTTTTATAAAAAGAACCACATTTTATTTTTACCAATTCCTATTTATTTTATTGTGTTTTATATCATAAGACTCTTATTTCAACTTATACATATACATTTCATTTTTAATCTTATGAAACACGTGCAATGCATATAGTTCCAACTAGTACACAAAAAAGAAAAAAGAAGAAAGAGACACATTGAGAATTTTGATCATAACTTTAAGACAACCCATGAGAAAAACTGAACTAAATATGTATATTACCAAATTTGTAGCGTATAAAATTTGTTGATCTTTTTTGTCATTCAAAAATTTTATCTTTGTAATAAAACATACTAAAAAAAATCCCGAAAAATGTGTCAAATGACATGTCTAACATTACTATTAATATTGTTACAAATGGGTGGATTCAACACAAGAGTGTAATATTTTTTATTTGAAATATCATCCAAAAGACCAATGATATCACTCAAAAGAAAATTATAAAACCAATTATTTTCACACAAAAAAACCAAATATACTTACAAAGGGTTGATTTTCATTAAAATTAATAGTCTTCATAGTGCTTGATTTTTCTTTAAGAATATGTTAACTTAACATCATCAATATATATATGTGAAGACTTTGACTTCTAAAATTTCTATCGATGTCATGGGACACATTTAAAAATTCATTAATTTATTATACTCTTTCAAAATGAGGCAAATAATTGAGGAAGATTGAAGCAATTAAATAATTAGACTCTTTAATTATTGTTGTTGTGAAAAGACGTGATGGGTAAAACATGAAATAAACCTATTTCTAGGCAAAAGCAACAGCAAAGACAGAAATTTTTGCCTACACATCCATGCAAATCCTTGCACAATGAAATAATGAAAAAAATATATATTTTTGGTCTCTAGTTTTTTTTTTTTTTTTTTTTAAATATCTCTAAATTTTGAAACCTTTTTTTAAAATTTTTTTAATTTAAGACAATAATTAATAAGAAAAATCCAAACAACTACAAAAGAACATCACTATATATAATTGATAACTTGTAGAAATACAAGTTATTTTTGCTCTTAAGTTGAAACAACTAAGGTTTTTAATGATAAATTCTCCTCATTTTTAGAAGAAACGCATGGAATTACTCAAACATTAGCAAACTCATGCAAAAGAAGTTTTATTACTAAATATTGTGCCGCTAACGCATTGTATTGCAGGATTTTTACAAGAAGTTAATGCATAATCAAGAAGTGTCACAGGCAAAAGTTCTAACGCAAGGGCCATGCGACGAAGGGAGTTTAATGCAGAGAAGATTCATTGATCCGGGCTGATTGTGTCACATCACCACTTGCAAATATGGACACCTGCAGCAGGCGGCATCTGAAAAGCTTCCGAGTGTCAGGCGACTGACCAGGGCATGGACTTTAATGCTGCCCATCACCAAGTGGACATGACCAATGCCTATAAATAGATGAAGTCCCTCCAGAGTTCGCATAGATACACAGAAATTTATCAAGATTCTCACTCTCTGTAATAGTGTAATCATAGTTGTAGTTATTTAGAAGATGTGTTGTGGTGCCAAGACGATCAGAAGGGTTGATAACCACCACCATCGTCGATCAGGGAGGGGAGGAAGTCAAGCTTGAGAAATACACTTCGTCCAACTCCTATACAAATGATTGTACACAATAGAATTAAGCCAAAGAGATACAAGAGATTGTACTCTGCGGCTTGACTCAGTTCCTTTCATCTCATTTATCGCTTTCATTTCATTTGATTGAATGTTGCTTTTGTAAAGACAATTTGCTTCTTTATAAATTCATATATTTGATCCATCAAACTTGCCATTGTTTATTTCTTGTTTATGTTGAATGCATTTATACTTCATGCAAAATCTCATCTCAAACGCTTAAGCCGACTTGATCAATTGGTGAAAACATCCTTAGCTTAGATTATTCGAAAGAATAGATAAGCCAGCATCAAGTAGGATGCCTAGTACATCTAGAGATAGACTTACTGGTGTCTATTGCATTCTGTGTTAGACGCATGCATCCTAGAGATAGGTTTTGTATGTTATTCGCATTGAGAAGTGTTGAATAAAGTTTAACACATAAACAAAGATAAGAAAATTAGCCCATCTCATCCACATCACACTCTGGTTTGTGTATACTCATCTTAGACCGACACATACCACTTACATTAAAATCTATTTTCGCATGATCCATTACTCACTACTCAACTCTTTTGTATCTTCTGGCACAAGCACAACACTTTAGTGTAAATAACATATTTCTCTCATACATTTAGGAAACCCCTACAATAGCTACAATGCAAGGTCTGTGTTAGTTTAACTGAATCCCTGAGTTCGACCCTGGACTTACCAGGAACCTAAATTGGATTTATACTTGGGTCTGGTTTAGGAAAACTTGAACGTCAATAGTGGAGTGTTGTGCGTTCTGTTGCATATCTCTAACACACCAACGCATTACAATTACATAAACGCATCAAAGCATCAATGCATCATTTATACTTAGAATTTATTCTTCCAATTTATTTTATACAATACATTCATAGCACGAATCACGATAGCAACGAACAAGTTTTTGGCGCCATTGCCGGGGATTCAGAAACAAGACTAACTAGAAATTTCGTTTGTATCTTTTGTAGGAACACTTCAGTCGAGAGAGTATTATAAGTTAAGCCTAAGCTTGTGAATATTTATGAGCAGGGAGAGCACTCCTGAACTCATATACGACCCCAAGATTGAAAGGACCTTCCGACGTAGAAATCGATCTAATAGTCGTCGAAGGTTGAGGCAGTAATTTCTCAGACAACAGAACAGGAAACAAGCAATGGCAGACAATCAGGCAAATCAGAACTTAGATCAGCAACTAGCTCATGCTGCACAAAATTCGATCCTAATGGCAAATAGCAGCACACATCCCATGAGGGAGTACACGTCCCTTGTACTATAAGATTTCTCTCCAGGAATCATATACCCAACACCAGATGGGACGAGGTTCGAGATGAAATCTGTAATATTTCAAATGCTTCAGACTACTGGACAATTTGGGGGTTGTCGTGGTGAAGATCCTCATGCTCACATGAAGCGTTTCCTGGAAACGTGTAACTCATTTGTGATTCCTAAAATCACCCCAGAGGCGATAAGGCTGTCTTTGTTCCCCTATTCTCTGTGTGATGACACAAAACAATGGGTGAGCTCATTGGAGCCTGGTGAAATCACCACCTGGGAGAAGTTGGTGGAGAAATTTATGCAAAAATACTTCCCACCTACCACCAACGCGATGAGGTGTCGAGAGATTATGAACTTTGAACAAGAAGAAGTTGAGACCTTAAGTGCCGCATGGGAGCGTTTTACGGGATTGGTCAAAAATTGCCCAAACCATGGACTAACACTAACTATCCAAATGGAGACTTTTTATGGTGGATTGAATAGAGCATCGCAGATGGCAGCAGACGCAGTGGCAGCTGGTGGAATTATGGATAAATTTTACTATGAGGCTAAGGAGATATTAGACCGCATTGCTAAACACAACATGGAATGGGTGGACGATACGTATGATGGAAGAGCTGACAGGAAGAAGAGATCTTAGAATGTTAATTTTATAGATTCCAACGCAATAGCCACACTTTCTGCACAAGTGGCTACGATGACCGACCTTTTGCAGAACATAACGCTAGGGAACGCATCAAATCAGTAGAAAGTGAATCAGGTAGAAGCGTTTGGGTAGCCCATGGTTAGTTGTGTGGGCTGTGGAGATCCTCACTCCTATGCGGATTGCCCACAAAATTCTCAGTCAATATATTTCATTAAAAACAACCCATTTTCCAATACATATAATCTTGGATGGAGAAACCATCCAAATTTTTCTTGGATAGGAGGAAATCAATAGGAGCACCACCCAGGGGCGAATCAACAGCAAAGGCATGGACCGCCACCTACATTTCAACCAACGCATCAACCACATCAACAACCCTTTAATAGAGGAGGATAGGCGTCGAGCTCAGGATCTCTACTTGAGAACCTATTAAAAGAGTACATAGCCCAAAATGACGCATTGTTGAAAAGCCAGGCATCGTCTATCAAAAACCTGGAAATCCAAGTAGGGCAGATAGCGAGTGAGTTGAAAAATAGGTAGCCTGGAGTTCTACCTAGTAACACTGAAACACCTAGGAATAACAATGGGAAGGAGCAATGTCACGCGGTGACGTTGCGAAGTGGAAAAGCTCTTAAAGAAAGAAGAATGAATCCAAAAAACAACAATCCTTCAAAAGAACGCATCACACATTCAATGGATCAAGAAGAAAGAACACCTGAGGCTACAAGATATTTAGAACCCAGTACGTCTAACGCAGGAAAACCTGCGGTGCCGATGAATACACCATTCCCTAGATGTCTGATGCAGAAGAATGATGAACAACAATTCAAGCACTTTCTTGAGCTCCTGAGGAAATTACATATCAACATTCCACTTATAGAGGCCTTGGAGCAAATGCCAAAATATGTAAAATTTTTTAAGGATATTTTGACGAAGAAAAGAAGAGTCAGCGAAACAGAAGTATTCGTGCTAACGCAGGAGTGTAACGCGTTAGTAAGCAACAGTCTACCCAAGAAGCAAAAGGACCCTAGGAGCTTCACTATCCCTTGCTCGATAGGAGGGTTGGATGTGGGACATGCGTTGTGCGATTTGGGAGCCAGTATTAATCTCATGCCACTCTCAATCTTTAAGAAACTGGGAATTGGCTAAGCACAACCCACTTCTGTTACTCTTCAGCTCGCTGACAGAACTATTAAGTACCCTGAAAGAAAGATTGGAGACGTTCTGGTAAAGGTTGACAACTTTATATTCCCAGCAGATTTTATCATCCTGGACTATGAAGCAGATAGGGAGGTACCAATTATCCTTGGACGCCTCTTCTTAGCTATTGGGAAAGTTTTAATTGACGTGCATAAAGAAGAATTAACTATGCACGTAGACAATCAAGAGGTGAAGTTTAATGTATTAAACGAATTAAAGTTCCCAGACAATGAAGATTATCAACTGAACAGTATAGAGTTGCCTGAAGAAGAGAACCATGTATGCGAGGTCCTTGCGTTAGAGGAAAACCTGAAAGAATCAGAGCCGCTAAGTCTGAATGAGCGGCGGACAAAACCAACGCGTCCATCACTTGAGGAACCATCAGAACTTGAGTTGAAACCGTTACTTAGTCACTTGAAATATGCCTTCCTTGGAACAAACAAAACTTTACCTGTGATCATTTCTGCAAATCTTATTGAGCCTAACGAGCACTCTCTCTTGCAGATGCTGAAAAAGCACATGCATGCAATAGGTTGAACGCTAGTGGATATCTGTGGCATCAGCCCTTCTTATTGCATGCATAAGATCAGGCTAGAAGAAGAGAAGTAGGAATCGATTGAGCCTCAAAGAAGGCTGAACCCCATAATGAAAGAAGTGGTCAAGAAGGAAATTTTAAAATGGTTGGACGCGGGGGTCATCTATCCTATATCCGACAGGAGTTGGGTAAGCCCAGTCCAATGCATTCCCAAGAAAGGGGGAACGACTGTGATAGTAAATAGCAATAATGAACTCATACCTTCGAGGACTGTCACGGGCTGGTGCATCTATATAGAATACAGGAAGCTCAATGCGGAAACTAAGAAAGACCACTTCCCCCTTCCTTTCATTGACCAAATGCTTGATAGACTTGCTGGCAAAGAATTTTATTGCTTTCTTGATGGATACTCTGGTTATAACCAGATTTTGATTGACCCAGAAGATCAGAAGAAGACAACATTTACCTGTCCCTTTGGAACATTTGCATTCAGACGCATGCCCTTTGGGCTGTGTAACGTACCTGGAACATTTCAAAGGTGTATGATGGCGATCTTCTATGACTTCTTAGAAAAGACCGTTGAAGTCTTCATGGACGATTTCTCAGTCTTTGGAGACTCATTCCAATCATGCCTAGATAATTTGGCCGTCGTTTTCGCTCGATGCGAGGAAACAAACCTTGTGCTGAATTGGGAAAAATGTCACTTCATGGTGACTAAAGGAATTATCTTAGGCCACAAAGTATCTAAGGTTGGGTTGGAAGTTGATGAAGCCAAGATAGATGTCATAGCAAAACTTCCACCACCATCAAATGTTAAAGCTTTACGAAGTTTTCTAGGGCATGATGGCTTCTATCGAAGGTTCGTTAGAGGATTCTCATAAATTGCACAATCTCTGAGCGCATTACTAGAGGCGAACCGACCATACGATTTCAATGAAGACTGTTGTGACGCGTTTGAAACTTTGAAATATGCGTTGACGACAGCTCCAATACTAATAGCACCGGATTGGATGCAACATTTTATTCTCATGTGCGACATGAGTGATGTTGCAGTAGGAACAATGTTAGGGCAGAAGAAGGGAAATTTGATACATCCCGTCTCTTACGCGTCCAAAACACTAAATGACTCTCAGGAATACTACACAACCATTGAAAAAGAAATGTTGGTTGTAGTGTTTAGCATTGAGAAGTGTAGATCTTACTTAGTTGGTGTGTCAGCCACCATATATACCGACCACTCAGCCATAAAATTCCTGATGAGAAAAAAGGATGCGAAGGCAAGATTGATAAGATGGTTGCTGCTATTAGAGGAATTTGATATTGATATTCATGACAGAAAGGGAACCGAGAATCAGGTGGCTGACCACCTGTCTAGGCTGGAGAATCAAGAAATGCAAGATCAAGAAAGTGAAATCAAAGACGCATTTCCTGATGAAAGCCTGTTTAGAGTTGAAGGCAGGGAACCTTGGTACGCGGACATGGTCAATTATTTAACTATCAAGCAATTCCCTGGGAACTTCAATTCTCAGCAAAAGAAACGGTTAGTACATGACAAAAAAATTTATTTTTGAGATGAACCGTTTCTCTATAAACAAGGCCTTGACTCCATAATGCGTCGATGCGTTCCGGAGGAGGAGACACAAAGCATCTTGGCTGAGTGTCATGACTCTCCTTACGGAGGGCATTTTGGTGGGCAAAGAACCGCAGCGAAGATCCTTCAAAGCAGATACTTCTGGCCCACCTTCTTCAAAGACTCGAGGGAGTTTGTTTGTAAATGTGACCCCTGCCAACGCATCAGGAATATTTCTTCAAGGGATGCAATGCCCTTGAACAATATTCTCGAAGTTGAGCTGTTTGATGTTTGGGGCATAGATTTTATGGGACCTTTTCCCCTGTCCTACAGCCAACAATACATCCTGCTTGCAGTAGACTATGTATCAAAGTGGGTAGAAGCAGTAGCTTGTGCTAGGAATGATGCATCCACTGTTTCCAAGTTTCTTACCAGAAATATCTTCACACGTTTTGGAATGCCAAGAGCCTTGATAAGTGACGAAGGTACGCATTTCATTAATCACATCATTTCAATGTTAGGCACAAGATCGTTACTGCCTACCACCCGCAAACAAACGGTCATGCTGAAGTATCCAATCGAAAAATCAAATCTATCATGGAGAAAGTTGTCAATGCATCGCGAAAGGACTAGGCGCAGAGACTGGATGAAGTGTTTTGAGCCTACAGGACTGCCTACAAGACCCCTATAGGTATGTCTCCATACTCTCTAGTATTTGGAAAAGCTTATTACTTACCTTTAGAGTTGGGAGCACAAGGCTTTTTGGGCAGTTAAGAAGCTAAATTTGAACTTGGACGCTGCGAGCGCTCAACACAAACTTTAGCTCAATGAGCTTAAGGAGTGGCGATTGAACACATACGCAAACAACAATCTATACAAAGAGAAGACAAAACGTTGACACGACCAACGCATCAGTAAGAAAGACCTTGTTGTTGGCCAAAACGTTCTATTGTTCAATTCACGTCTGTGTTTGTTCCTAAGGAAGTTAAAATCCAGGTGGTCAGGACCCTTCATCATTAAGACAGTCTTTCCATATGGAGCAGTGGAATTAACACGGGAGGATGGCACCAACGCGTTCAAAGTAAATGGCCAAAGAGTGAAGCCATACTTTGAAGATGGCATGGAACGTCAAAAGTCATCTCTCGCACTACGTGAAGCCAGCTGAGGCCCATGTCGAAGCATCCCTACGTTCGCATCGATATTCCAGGGACGCTTCCTCTTTCCTTGTTCTTTTTGCATTTTGTATTTTACCTATGCGTTTAAGTTTATTGGTTTGTTTGTTTGTCTATGAATTAAGATTGATTGTTCTTTGTTTTTTCCTACATAAGTTAGAAATTTTACTTTTTTTAAAAAAAAAAAAAAGTTGTGTATAATCAGGGTAGGAATAACGGACGCGTCAGACTCAAGTCTAACGCATGGCCCAATTGAAAGGACGTGTCTCGAAAATACAAAGCACTTGAGTGCTTAGAAACCCAAGACGTCCCTTCAACTTCGCATTTATTACGGATGTCAGACGCCGCTTGACGTCATCCCACTATCTGTCTCTCTCAACCTATAAAAATACCAAAACGGTTCGTTTTCCTTCTTCTTCCTCATTTACTCTCGAGCCATCTGTGAAACGAAAAAGAAAAACCCTAGCCCTCTCCGTTTCCCTCACCGTCGATCTGCTCAAGCTTCTCTCCGGCCACAATATCGTCTACATCAGATAGTCAGAACCAAACCATGAGCTTCAAAAACGACTTGCCGGTAGTTCCTACTTCTCCTCGCCTGTTTCGATTTCATCTCCCCCGAGCCCTTGAAAAACTTCTACCGCTCCCACTTTTAACTAACCCTTAGCCACCATCTACCCAGTCGAATCAGACACGTCAAGCCAACCGTCGCGTTCACCCATCGTCATATCATCACCTGGGTCGCCTCATACCCCAACAGGAACCCCTCCATTTATTCCACCTAGACCCCCCTCTAACAGTCCTACATTAGAGCGTAACCTTGAAGAGTTGGCGAAATTGGCTCGATTGGACGAACAGGAAGTATTTGGAGCCATTTTGGCAAGCCTCAATCAAGGCCAAGAGGAAGAGCAAATGATGCGTTCCGACCCACCTAACGCATCACTTGAAATAGACGAAGTGGAGCGCTATGCTATGATGCTCGAAGTAGAATTAGAAGAAGAAAGGAGATTTAGCCCTGACACATCTCAATCACGCCAAACCGACGCGAATGAAGGGCCCTTAAAAGAAAGGAGAGTGACAAGGAAAAGAAAATTAATATTGGAGGAAGAAGATGAGCAATTAGCATCCGACCCTGATGATGCAACGCGTGGGAGTTGCTCTAGGCACGACGCGTTAGAGAAAGACTCGGAAGATTATCAACCCGCAAGGCAAGGGCGAAGGAAGATAGCTCTTCAAAGGGAATTGGAGAATGAATTGAGAGAGTTAGTGCGGGAAGCCAAAGAACACGCGGCGGGCAAACACAAGGTAACTGACGCGTTACTTAAGAAGACCACGGGAAGAAAGTGTTAATTTAGTGATATACTTGTAGAGAAAGGCTTCTTTCCCGAGCGCAACCCACTGCCAGTATACATAAGAGAAACCATAAATGCAATGGGTTGGGGTCAGTTCTACGTTGGGCACACAAGAATTTGGCCCATCTGTATGTTCTATAGCAGCGAGTTTGACATGGAGAAAAATACAGCCTTTGTTGATGGGGTATTAGTGCGCTTCTCAGCCGACAAGATCAAGAAAATGTTCAACATTGATAGTAATCCGGACGCTAAAGGTAATCCCATCTTGGAGCAACCAACGCCAAGTCAACTGGAAGATGCGTTAAGGACGGTAGCCAAACCTGGAAGCAAGTGGCAAACATCTAGGAATGGAGCAAAGATGCTAGTTTCTAGGAATTTAACCCCAAACGCGAATCTATGGTATTATCTGATCAAGAGGAGCATCATGCCTTCAACGCATGATGAAACACTGTCAAAGGAACGCGTCCTGGCAACCTATTGTGTCATGTAATGCATCCCTTTAGACATTAGAAGAATAATAAGGGATCAGATCAAGGCCATCAAGACTAAACCACGAGGACAACTCTACTTCCCATGGCTGATCTGTGCACTATGTGCATGCAGGGGCATCCCTAATCATGAAGAGATCGATGGTTTGATATATATCAAGTTAGTAAGGCGTTTACTTCACAGTTCGCCGCATTAACCTACCTTACCTAACAAAGAAGTGGCAACCAAACCTCGATCATTTAAACGTGGCCTCAAAAGAAGACGCGTCCAAATTGTTTTACATAGCGAGGAAGCTTCAGAGCATGAAGATTATGAAGCAGAGCTTGAACTTACGGAAGAAGAAGCACGCCCAAGCCTCAACCTTACTATCCATGACTCGTCAGTGGCCCCGCTAGAAGGGAGTCTTTATCAAATCCACCAAGAACCTACTCATATAGATCAAGACATCCCTTGTTCCCTTTCTTCGCCCTCACCAAGTCCAATTCCAAATTTTGTGCCTCCTCCAACCATCTTTGAATCAACTGGGTTAGGATCGAGCAACGTAGCAAATTTTGAAGACCCAGTTAGAAGAAGTGAAGAACCAACACCACCTCAACACAGCGCTGACCTAGAAGAGTTGAAAACTTTCATCAGTGATCAGCTCAGACCATTGGCCGCGTCCATCGAAGGTCTTCATTAACAGAACCAGGTTCTAAGAGATTACCTAAGGCAGTAAACAAAACGAATGCAATACCAATTCCTTTATACAACGCAGTACATCAATCAGGTCTTGGTTGGAATGTTTGCCTTGCCTTCATTGCCTGCCCATCTTAGAAACCCCTTGCGTTTTATGGATGAAGACCCTGGAGAAGAACGTAGGGATGACGTGCCTGCACAATAGAGTTTTGGGGTGTTGGGTTATTTTTGTATTTTGATGTATTTGATCTTTTGTATTGGTTTGACTTGTCTATTTATTCTATGTTATTCTATGAAAATGAATGAGAAACTTCTATCATTTTGTTCTTTGCGTTTTACCTTAGCATACCTTATTTTTGTTCTTTAGCTATTTTCTAGTCTTGGGCTTTGTCTGATCTCAATGATATCAACTATATGAAATCTATAAGTATAGAGTAGGTATTAGGAAAATCAACAAGGCCTGAACTTCTCTAAAAAGACTACATGTTTTCTTTCTAACGCATACAAGCTTTAATGCTTAAACTCCTTTCAGACTCTTAAAGCCTTTTTGAAATTTTGTTTCTCTTTTAGCAATGAGGATTTAGTTCATCTCCAAATTTGGGGATGAGGGAAATTCAAGTTAAGACGCATCAAACGAATACATCAAAAAGAAAGGGGACAAAATAAGAAAAATGTTAAACGCAACTTCTCTATCATTACTCTAAAAGAAAAACCTTAAAAGTGACATGAGTTAAAAAGTTGGAACAGGCACTTAGCCGTAGTTGGATACTCGCATGATACCCGTGGGGGCAAGCCAAAACGAAGTTAAGTCTCCTAGACCAATGCGTCCCATAGAACTCCTCTATCTAGTCTGAAGAAATTATATCTTGAAACACATGAATATTAGATATGAGTTTAGTTGTGAAGGGTTTTCACCTATAGTTGGATGCTCGCATGACACCCATGGGGGCAAGCCAAAACGAAAGTGGGACACCTGGAACAACGCATGGGTAATTGAGAATTCATAATTTTTTTCTTTTTATCGCATTGCTGGTTTAGAAAAAAATGGGAATGTTTTGAGAAACAAAAGGAATTGTTGATAAAAGGCCTGCTGCATCTGAAACTAAATATTATTCCTTTTAGAAAAGAGTCAATCTGAGTTACATTTTCCAAACTCTTGTCTCAAGCTTATGACTGGATATGATGAAAGGTGAACTATGTACACTTAAGACAACAGAGATAACAAGGAATTATTTTGGAATGTTTGAGGACAAACATTGTTCAAATTTGGGGGTGGTGATAACTTATAGAAATACAAGTTATTTTTGCTCTTAAGTTGGAACAACTAAGGTTTTAATGATAAATTCTCCTCATTTTTAGAAGAAACGCATGGAATTACTCAAACATTAGCAAACTCATGCAAAAGAATTTTTATTACTAAATACTGCGCCGCTAACGCATTGTATTGCAGAATATTTACAAGAAGCTAACGCATAATCAAGAAGTGTCGCAGGCAAAAGTTCTAATGCATGGGCCATGCGTTGGAGGGAGTTCAACGTAGAGAAGATTCATTGATCCAAGCTGATTATGTCACATCACCACTTGCAAGTATGGGAACCTACAGCAGGCGGCGTCTGAAAAGCTTCCGAGTGTCAGGCGGCTGACCAGGGCATGGACATTAATGCTGCCCATCACCAAGTGGACATGACCAATGCCTATAAATAGATGAAGTCCCTCTAGAGTTCGCATAGATACAAAGAAATTTATCAAGATTCTCACTCTCTGTAATAGTGTAGTCATAGTTGTAGTTATTTAGAAGTTGTGCTGTGGTGCCAAGACGATCAGAAGGGTTGAGAACCACCACTACCGTTGGTCAGGGAGGGGAGGAAGTCAAGCTTGAGAAATACACTTTGTCCAACTCCTATACAAGTGATTGTACAACACAGAATTGAGCCAAAGAGATACAAGAGATTGTACTCTGCGGCTTGACTCAGTTCCTTTCATCTCATTTATTGCTTTCATTTCATTTGATTGAATGTTGCTTTTGTAAAGACAATTTGCTTCTTTACAAATTCATATATTTGATCCATCACACTTGTCATTGTTTATTTCTTGTTTATATTGAATGCATTTATACTTTATGCAAAATCTCATTTCAAATGCTTAAGCCGACTTGATCAATTGGTGAAAGCATCCTTATCTTAGATTATTCGAAAGATAGATAAGTCAGCATCAAGTAGGATGTCTAGTACATCTAGAGATAGACTTACTGGTGTCTATTGCATTCTGTGTTAGACGCATGCATCCTAGAGATAGGTTTTGTATGTTATTCGTATTGAGAAGTATTGAATAAAGTCTAACGCATAAACAAAGATAAGCAAATCATCCCATCTCATCCACATCACACTCTGGTTTGTGTACACTCATCTTAGACCGACGCATACCACTTACATTAAAATCCATTTTCGCATGATCCATTACTCACTACTAAACTCTTTTATATCTTTTGGCACAAGCACAACACTTTAGTGTAAATAACATATTTCTCTCATACATTTAGGAAACCTCTACAATAGCTACAACGCAAGGTCTGCGTTAGTTTAACTGAATCTCTGAGTTCGACCCTGGACTTACCAGGAACCTAAATTGGATCTATACTTGGGCTTGGTTTAGGAAAACTTGAACATCAATAGTGGAGTGTTGTGCGTTCTATTGCATATCTCTAACGCACCAACGCATTACAATCACATAAACGCATCAAAGCATCAATGCATCATTTATACTTAAAACTTATTCTTTTAATTTATTTTATACAATACACTCCTAGCGCGAATCATGATAGCAACGAATAATAATTAATGTAAACACTCTAGATAAGAAACCTAAAGTAATGATCCGATCCATCAAGGCTTTACATGCAATACAGTGCACTAGAGCATTTTGACTTCGGTGAACATGAGAAAAACAAACAACTTCCAAGTTCATTGGCTTGATCCTTAGTCTCCGCAATGAAGAAGACTTCAGAGAAATCAACAGTAACATTATTTAGCAGATTAATAACCTCTAAGTAATTAGATTCAACCACCACATTCAAGATAGGGATTGAAGTTCTTTCTAATCCAGAATAAATCATCATTGCTTCTAGAAGATTTACTTTTTTGCATCGGGGGATGGAATTTAATCCAGCCATACAAACACGCCCCAAATGGTCCTAGAGCACCTTTCCCAGACCATTTGAGTTTGTAACAGGGCTCCAAATAGCATCAAAATTCACCTTCCACGAAGATGCTTCAAATGGCTGCCAAATTTAGCCAACTTGTGGCGAGATCTGAAAAGAGTAGTCTCTTGCCTTTAGTATTAGCTCTCTCCCCACCATTTTTAGACTCTATAATCTACTTGTTAATTGAGTCACAAGTAGCATCAACATCAATCTACTGTCTTTGAAACACCACTTCCTAGCTTTCTAAATCTACCACACCATGATCATGATCTATCAAGGTTTGCAGTTGCAACATGATAAAAAATCCAATGCCAGTAATCTTGGTAGCTCCAATGGACCCTGTCATCCCAAAAAACATCAAAATTAGTTGAAATAAACTTAGGCCAAAATGTTACTTGGTTATGTTTCTATTTGGTCATTGACTTTAAAAATGTTCATTTTGTGTCTTAAGTTTTTAATTTGGTTTCAATTTAGTCCTTAGGTTTCAAAATAATACAATTTTACCCTTCAGATTTGAGTTTTTTGTTCCCTTGATATCAAGATTTACACTTTTTAACCTCAATTTTTCACTAATTACTCACTTTATGTCTTTAGCATTAATGTCCATTAAATTAATTAAAAAGAAATATGATTAACTAAGTTTTACTATTTTCATCACTTTTATATAATTAAATTTTAAATTTTACTTCATAATTATTTTCAGTTAATTAATAAATATTGACACAAATAATTGAAAGTAAATATTTAATGAAAAATCAAGGTTAATTAAAAATGTAAATCTTGAAACCTAAGGACCAAATTGAAATAAAACTCAAATCTTAAAGTTAAAATTGTAAACATTTTAAAATTTAGATATCAAATTGAACTAAATTCAAAATTTAAGAATTAAATGTGTAGCGTTTTAAACGTATGGACTAAATAGATACTAGACCCAAATCTTAGAGATAAAATGTTAGTTTTCTCTGAAATAAATATATATTGAGAGGACCATTTTATGGAGGAAAGAAAGGGGGCTAAATAGTGCATGTGTGATATAATGTGTATTCTTATCTCCAACTTCAAATCCCATATCTCAATATCTCTCCCTAAGATTGCTTTTGGAAGGGACTTTATGGCCTTTTTTTTCTTGAGAGATTTGGATCAATCTTTTGGGGCCCTACTCTATTTTGACCTCTTATTGCTTTCTTATCAACCCTCTTCCTCCTAGAATCTATCTCCCTTTCTCTCTCTCTAAAACCATTTTTAAATGACTTTTTAATTCCCCTCTCTATCTCTCTCATACCTTCTCCAAAAGTGTTCCCCTTCCATCTCCCTCTAGTAACATTTAAAAAAAAAAAAAAAAAAAAAAAAAGACATCTCTAATACTATAGGAAAAAAATGTATTTGCCCTTTTATAACAAGAATTCAAGTATATTTCTATACGTCGATATATCAATAAATTAAAGAAATTTATCATCAATATTAGATTTTGACCGATACCGTAAAAGTACTCATAAAATATAAAATATATTAGTAATTCAGATAGTTTGTCAACATGAGTATAGCCCAACTTACATGAACTTGTACTATCAATGATCAACCTCAAAATCTGAAGTTCGATTCTCCTACTCAGCATATTTAAAAAAAAGGTACTCATAAAATATATATAGAAAAATATATCATCAATTAGTTAATATTATAGATTTAAATACTAATAATATGATTTATAACTTATTTAAGGAGTGAAAAGAGAGTGATATTCCTTATTTATTTATTTATAAAAATATTGTCAATAAATTAAAATCTCGATATTGATATATCAACATCAATATTTTGATCATGCTCTCTAATATCATCTTGAAAATTTTCCTTGGCCTCTCTCTCCCTCTCTAACATTATAACATTATCATTTTTTTGAAACCTTTGTCTTCTCTATAACATTATATAATATATATCATCTTTGAATCCTTTAGCCTCTCATGTTGAGAGTAGGAGTGTTCAGATAACCCGATAACCCAAATAATTCGGACTATCCAACCCAAATTATAAGGGTTGGATTGGGTTAGTTTTATTTTTGGATTGGGTTGGATTACTTTTTTTTTTCTATTTTTCTTGGGCTGGGTCAGGTCTAGGGTTGAATAAAAAAAATTAGGTTGACCTAATCCAACCCGAATTACATATATATATATATATATTAATAAAAAAATATACATATTTCTTTTAGAATCGACGAATTTGTGAATTCTTTATGTTTTTGACGAATTTGTGAACTCTTTATGTTTTTCTTTTAAGAATGTTTGTTTTTGTATAAGGTTTGTAATAGATATTATAGATATTTGTAGGTAAGAATTTAATTTTATGAGATTTTAGTTATTAAATATATGTTGTAGATAAATTTAAGTATTTTAAATTAATAAGGAAAATAATAATAACACGACAACCTAATCCAATCCAGATTTTGAAGGTGAGTTAGGTTAGGTTGGAGACCATATTGAAATCATTTGGATTGCCAATTTGATTGATCTGAATTTTCGAATGGATGAAAAAAAAGATGTCACAATCCAATCCAATTCATATAGGAAGGATTCTTTTGCCACTTTAGACCTCTCTCTTGGAGGTCATAGAGAGAGGTTAATATTTAATTTGAAGACAAATATAAGATAGGGAGGTGGGGGATTGTTTAGGAAATGACAAATAATGCATCTATTGGTAATGTCAAGGATCTTAATCAAAGCATTGAATTGTAATTAATTAAAAGGGAATTTTGTTGATTTGATTAAAGATTATATATACACACACAAAATCCCCTCCTTAAAACATACTTTAATTCCATCACCCACACCATCAAAATTACACTTCATTTCTCACTTTAAATTCCATCTTATATTATTTTTCTAAAGATAAAGTTGCCCACAACTTTGAAATTTAAAAAAGGAGAAAAAAACATACAAACTAGTTTGGGAATTTCAATTTGAGTTGATAGTCAAGACTATTTAATTCAACTAAATCATGTCCTCTTTTTCTATTAAAAGTTCATTGCTTTTTGGTAATTATATTATATAGTTTACATATGTATAATTTTGGTTTTTCAACCTCTAAATTTATTGTATACCTTAATTTTTGTAAGAGACAGTTGCAAATATAATCAAGTTCAAAGTATTTACAGATATAGCACAATACAAAAGAATTTGTAGATATAGCAAAATTTAAATTTTACTCCGAAGTCTATCAATGATAGACCGTATTCGAGAAAACACAGATACTTCTAATTGTGTAGAAAATCGGTATCAGATAAGGATCAATCCAGATACGTGACGGATACGTGCTTGATACGTGATTTGAAGTATCTATTTTATTTTATTTTTTTTAATTTTTCAGATACACATATTTGCTTTCTGATACGTGAAGGTGATAGGTTGAGTCATTTTTTTTTTTTTAATTTAAGCCCAACCCACAACCCACTTTATTTAAGTGCATGTTTCAGAATGATTTTAAAATCATCAAAATCACACATTTCATTTTTTAAATCACTCGAAAACACACTTTTAATTACTCAAAATTAATTTAGTTTTCAATTTTACACTTTTAAATGCATTTTTCATATCATCAAAATTACTTTTGAAGGATTAAACATGCTTCACGATGATTTTGAAAATGACAAAAGTGATTTTAGTCATTTTAAAATCACTCCTAAACATAAAAGTCTACTTAAATTGAGCAATCCAAAACAAAATAAATTAAAAATGATAAAAATATATAAAGTTAAAAGAAAAAACTTGAAACATAACTAAATCTTCATTCTTCTCTTCTCTCTCGCTATCTAAATCACGATTCACACTCCCTTCATCCTCAACTTCATTCTTCATCTTCATCATCTACCTATTTCCTACACTCTGCTCTAGTCGCTCAACCATCACTCAACATTATTGGATTTTTTTCAAGTTTTCATTTTATTCTTGAATCTATTTTAATCTAACTTAAAATAAGCATTATAACAATTAATTGGGCACTATCATGTATATACACACACATATATAATAAAGTATCTTTAACGTATCTGTATCTTAGTTTTTCAGAAATTGACGAATCTTCGTGCCATATCGTATCTGTATTCTGTATCCGTATCTGTGATTGTGCTTCTTAGATCATATCATTAGTAGGAGTTTATTAGTGATAAGTGGTAGAAGTCTATCACTGATAGATTTTGTTATATTTGCAATTCTTTAAAAATGTTGTTCCATTACCCTTTCTTTAAAGATTAAACTACAAATTTAGTCCCTCGACTTTAAGTAACTATTTAGTAGACTTCCAAACTTTCAATTTTGTGTTCAATAGGAGTCTAAAGTTTGAATTTTGTGTCTAATAAATTGTCCTTGACCAAGTTGACATTTTTTAAAAATGTATTGACGTACTATATACAAAATTTAAAGTTTAGAATCTCATTAGACATGAAATTCAATTTATATTTTAAGATCAACTAAAATTTTTTAAATATGAAATTATTAGACATTTTTGAAGTTTGGACCTATTAAACACAAAACTAAAAACTTGAGAGATCGATTAGACTTTTTTTTTTTAATAAGTTCATGAACTAAATATACACTACATAGGTAAATATTCAAGAAATAAAATTGAAATTTAAAATGGTTTAAATTAAAATTTTATTTCCTGAATTTTGATAGGTTATTTCTATTAATTACTGAATATTAAGAAGTTTGAACTTATATAACTAATTTTTTTTTTATTTTAACTTCAATAAATTCCTACCAATTTGAGAAAAGGGTAACCAATTATATAAAAATATTTTTCTCAAAAAGCAGGCAAGGGAAGGATGATTTTTTTTTTAAGGGTTGAATTTTGGGACATGTAATAATGTTTTACTGTAGTAATTATGGACTTATTGAATGCAACACAAAAATTTCGCAATAATTTCCAGAATAAAGTTCTAAAAAGTTGAATGACCATAGGAGAAAAGTTTGAATTTGGGGATAAAAAAATTAATTAAAGCATAAAAAATAGGACAAAAAAATGTGGAAAATTTGAGAAACTTGAAATTAAATTTGAACAACTCTTGGCATATTTATGATTTAATATATTTATTTTCTGATTATTTAGGGAAAAAAAACAACAACAACAAAGAGAGGTTGATTGGAAAAAAGTAAGATTTAAATTAATTTAGTAAAAAAGAGAAAAGAAAATTAGATTCGAATTACATCATCTCTATTGTCTAAAAGTTGGATAGATTTCTTTAATTCTGATTTTTCATTAATATTATATATAAAAACATATCAGGAATCCTTTAATTCTATTTTTTTGGGAACTTTAATTGTGATTTTTAATGAAGATGAATAGTTGACAAAAGGAATCAATAATGAAGATCATGATTCCATTTTTGAAGTGCTTATGGTATATGGCTTAAGATGTAAAATATAGAATCTTAATTAAAAACTTTTGTATTTATAAATTGTTGTAAGTGATAATGGACATGACGAAATATGACAAAAGCTACAAAAGAGGTTGGAATTAGGCTTAAATAAATTAATGACCAACTAATTATTGAACGATCTAGAAACTTGAACTTGACTTCTACTCTATTCTATCGTTTTCTATCTTTAATTTCGGTATAGAAACTATTTTTTTTGTTTTGCAGGTCGTCTATTTCCTAATTTATCAATTTATCGTTATTGTCACGTGAAGGTTAAATGCATTTTCATTGTCCAAATTTTGACATCAACAAAAATAAATTGTGTTGAGAGTTGTCCAAGGCAAGATTCAAACCCCACGATTGGGCTCAAATAGAGAAGTACTGAAAAAGGACATAGGGAAGTGCAGGTTTGACCAAAAGAAAAATGCCAGTGTCTTAGAGTTTGAGTCGATCAAACGAGTTAGTAAATATATACCAATCAAAAAATAAACAAGCTAAGATTGGACTTACGCCCTACAACCTCGAGTGCCATAAATGTTTCTGACACCCCTGACGTCACACAATTGTGGGTAGGTGTCAAAGGATTGACTAATAAATAATCTCATTCAATTACCTCCAAGAGGAGGGTAAGTAATTTACAAAGGAGGAACTCGACCTTACTTCTTTTCCGTGCTTAATTGAATTAGTCATTCCTATTATTAACTTAAGCATCAAAGTGTAGTACGCTCATCACCACATAAGTGTGAGGATCTCTTATGCAGGTTAGATTAGACAAGATCAAGACCAGACCAAAGGAAAGTGGACCGGAGGTCAAGGCCACCAAACACCCACGATGACGCACAATGTGGACAAGATCCAAACGCCAACAAGTTCCAATAAATTAAATTTCTACTTTTTAATTAACTTTTCTATTTTAACTCCAAATAAAAGGAATAAAATTATTATTATTATTATTTTATCTTTTGACTTTTGAGATGATAATAATAATATCTCATATCTACTAATTATGTGTTTGAAATAATATGAAAAAATATGCTTTTGAAATAAAATCATTTTTTTGATAAGCATATTTAAAAAACAAAATCTTTTAAGTGAGTTTACAATGGTTTATTGAACGATTTAGATGGTAAGAATGATTTTTTTTAAAAGGAAAAAAATAATAATTAAGTTGTTAAAAATTGGATTAGTTTAAAAACATTTTTTTAAGAGACACTAGAGATTATAAGATGATTATAAAAAGTGATCTTAAAGTGTTTAACTAAAACATGTTTATAATCCATCACTTTTGAATATAGTGCAAACAAACAAAATTCTCATTTAAAAATAATGTTGAAGAATGTAAATATAATAAAATGTTTTTTTTTCAAAAGTGTTTAAATGAGATTGTATTTTTCAAACTAATCAAACCTAGATTATATTGAAAAAGTGTTTAAATTAGAAGCTAGGTTTAGGCCATGGTTGTTTTATAACTAGGCTTATATTAGTAAAAATTAGTCATTTTTTATAAGTTAGTTTGTTAAGTAATCAAAATCAATTTTAAATCAACATAAATTTAACTAAATTGACGTAAAGTTTGTATTATCAAACCATATAGTTATTACCACACGTATTGTTAAAATCAGTTCTAAACAAATTTTTAACCTATGTATAATTTTTATTATGCAATAATGTACAACAAATATAATGAAATATAAATGTATGGCAAGATTATAATTTTATTAGATGAATATATATATCATTCAAAATTATTGTTGGGACATTGATCATATGCCACATGGGTTGTTATAGACATTATTCAAATTAATATATTATACTCTCTCCTTCCAACTAAGTATTTAAGTTGGCTTGAGGATCCAAGGTCCATATATTTGAGGAAACATACATATCTATCTCAACCAACTTTAGATTATATTCATCAACTCCTTATTTAACATCAATATTAATGTCCATATATGAATGTTTTTTTTTATTGACCTAAGATGTTTCACAAAGTCAATTACAAATTATTGTGGCTCTTGTGATTCATATATCTCTTATTAATTAGCTAAAGGGAAAAAGAAAAGGTTTGATGATTAGGATGAAAAAATTATCAATGAAAGAAACATCTATATATAGGGACAATTACAATGATAAACTTTGAAAGGACAATGAAGATATGGGTAAAGTGAAGATTATGTTTGTTGATATGTATGGTTATGTTTTTTAGAGTACTATTTTGGATGAAACTTATGGTCCACATTGTTGATATCAATGATATATCATGAATTCTTTAGATCATGATTATAAACTATGGTGAAAAAAATGGTATCTACACAAATCTCTAGCAAAAAGTTAGATTAAAAAAATCATAACTAGAAAAAAATAATTGTTTGCAAATATACTAGAAAAGATTTATTATTTGCAAATATAGCAAAAATGAGAATTAATATTTGTAATTACTATTAATCATCAAGTTTAGATAGATTAATCAATGATGTAGTTTTTCAGACAAATAAGAAACAAAACTAAGAAACAATCAATATACTTTAATTCCGTTCAAGAAGTTGAACGAGCCAAATTAGGAAAATTATCTTGCAAAACATCCCATTCGAAGCCCTTCTGGTGGCAATAGCGACAACATACACCACTGAATTTTGCTCTTGCAAGACATGTCGAAAGATATATCTACCAAATCGAGCATAGCTCAATGGACAAGACAATAAATATTATTTTAATAAAGTTGATGGTATGATCATCCATCTCTATATTGATTAACTAAAAAAATTGATGATATATGTTTTGGTACAATTGAGGGTAAGGAGGTTCGGACCACGAATCTTGTGATTTTTAATACACTCAAATGTCTATGGAATTGTACTCCATTAGGCGATGATATATCTAATCAATGGTTATTATTTGTTGAAGTAATTAATTCATAAAGTGGTATTACAACTAATTAGGTTAGTTTGTGATAGATAAGATAATTATAGTTAATTCATATTTAAGTTCATTCTTGATTTAAGTTAATTAATGACTCTAAAGTAAAGACAACAATTTAAATTAAAGAAAAATGTCCAAGTTTAAAGTTGCATTTGAAAGAATATCAAAAAACAAAGTTTTATTGGATTTATAGCAAACAATACATTCACAATATTTTATGAAAAATATGCTATATCTATAGCGTATATATTTAAAACATTAGGCTACCATTCAAATTGTATTTAAGAAAAAAAACAATTGTAGATTTATGGGATAACAATGTTGTATTCAGTTCTTAGAAATTTAAGCCTGTCTACCCATTATTATATTTTGTTTTCCATTTTTTTTCTAGAAAAAAGTTATAAGGATTTTAGCCAATTTATTTTTTTTAAAAAAATAATTATTTTGTTTTGTTTTGAACACGAAAAAGAATACACCCAGGTATTGTATAGATTCTTTTATGGAATCCAACAACTTTTTTTTACTACAATAAAATAATCCAATAGATTACAATCATACTTAATTAAAAGCCAAACTTAACACCTAATCCCATGCCACTTTTTATTTAAGGGGGAAAAATCCAATTTATTTTTTTAAAAAAATAATTATTTTGTTTTGTTTTTTTTTTTTTTTTTTTTTTTTTTTTTTTTTTTTTTTTTAAAAGAATGCTTTACACCCAGGTATTGTATAGATTCTTTTATGGAATCCAACAACTTTTTTTTACTACAATAAAATAATCCAATAGATTACAATCATACTTAATTAAAAGCCAAACTTAACACCTAATCCCATGCCACTTTTTATTTAAGGGGGAAAAATCCAATTCCTCCATGAAAATAAACTAGCATTTTTCTAATGAAAAACTACTCAAAATTTTTGGTAGGTTTCCATTATGTTTTTAGATTTTGATTTTTTTTAATTACTTCTAAACTTTTTTAAAGTGTTATTATTATTATTAACAACATGATAAAAATTGACGCGACAACTTTGAAGGAATTCGTATGAGAAGAATCTTGAGGGGAAGCGGATCGTCCAAATTCCATTAATTATCAAATACTAAGTTTACAATAAGCATACAATATATATGTATTTAAATTAAATTACAACATGCTATATAAGAGAAAAGGGTTCAAGAAATATCACCTTTCAAGAACCTTTCTTCACGAAACCTCCCTCGAACAGTCACGAACCTCGAAAGAAACCCGGACACAACCACAATGGAAGCCTTTGGTATTCTCAGTGTGAGAACCTAGGAGTGGTAGGCTCTGACTAGAGGGAAAGAGGCTTAGGGTGGAGGAAGAAGAATGAGAACTTTTCACACTAAACTCAAAAGATAGAACTCTTATGTTTTCTCAATCGTTCAACAACATCAATATAGAAGAAGAAGAAGAAAAATTGTTTTTCTTTTATTTTCCTTTTTGTCATTAAAAACATAACCACCCACTAAAGTGGGTGGAGAGAAAAAAAGATAAACTCTCTTCCTTATTATTCAAAATACAATAATATAATATAAATAAATATGATAACTAACTTATCATATTAGTTATCATATTTATTTATATTAAATAATATGTTATATCAAATATACATATAACATATAGTTTTAATATTGCATCACATACAATATAAACTATAGTTTCTTTTCTCTATTATATGACATTTAATATAAATCATATTTATATTAAATTTAACAACTATGAATCTCATTCGTAGAAAATATATTTGAATCTCATACAAATATTTATTTCCTCCCATTAAGCTATAATGTATAAAATACATTATGACAATTATACCACATATAATTAATAATTTAATTATATCATATATAATTAATAATTTAATTATATCATATATAATTAAATTCCTCTATTAATTTGAACAATTTAAATTAATCCAAAAACTGATTCTCAACTAAATCTTTTTAAGCTACCAAGGGGACCTTATGGACCTATAGTTTGAAGCTCCAATGGTACATGAATAATTAATTAAACTCTTTAATTACCTTATTCACCATCCATTAGCTGTCGGGCACTCCACTAAAGACACTCTTCGCACTACAGATATATTTATGTGTCCATTGGATATAACCAATCAACACTACAATGACCCTTCAGAAATTGCTCATAAGTACAACTAGACTAAATTACCGTTTTGCCTGTGTAGTTACATCTAAATCCTTAAGTTTCACTAATCCCTCTAATGAACAATAGATCATAGTCCCACTATGATTAATTGTTCAAGCCTTGGAATCAGCCCTTAAGAGAGCAATTTATCTATTTACCCCTACTTCGGGGAAGAAGTGAATTCAATCTTGTATAGTTGTGTTCCCAACTCCCTAATTAGACGAATCCCCAAAATGGTAGGCTTGTTGAGTCAGCGATCTGGTCACTCTCACCCATACAAATCAAAGGACCGCCTCATAGGCAGGAGTTCACAACTCACTCAGGAATGAGGTCATGTTACCTATGGTCATCCTAGTGAAATGTAAGTCTCTATTATGAACAGTGTTATATAATGAGACTAAACATTTCATGGTCCGGTCATATACAAACTCCTTTGTATAGAATATCTCTACTTGCATGTCTAATACATGAATGATCAGGATCATATCATTTGTAGCACTTTACAACAATTGTAACACCTATAAAGCAGGTCATATTCATAGTGTCACAAGGATAAAGTACCCAGCCTTATCCATCTACTAAAGACCATTTAGGTTATTACTTCAATATGATCCACCTGTATGTCTCCACATACATGTTTAAGTTACAAAGATAACCTTGGATGTTAGTTATTGGTTTGTGGTTAATGCAACTAAAATATCACATATTTTATAGAAAAAGTGAATAAAATATCATATATTTTATTAATCACGTAAAGATTTTGTTCAATAATATTTACAAACTATAAGACCCTACAAGATTTAGGGCATCAACCCCAACAATCTCCCACTTGGTCTAAAGCTAGTGAGATGTACAATATAATAAAATACAAAGTATATAAACAATAAACTAGGGCGTAACATGCCCAGTACAATATCTTCCACTTGTCTTAGTCCAGACATGGCCGTCCCATAGACCCATACTCTGCTGGTGACCCTCAAACACTATAGCCGTGATGGCCTTCTTAAATGGATTAGCAACGTTGTGCTCTGAAGCTATCTTCATGACAATCACATCTCCTTAATGCACAATCTCTCGGATGAGATGATACTTCCGCTCTATGTGTTTGTCACGCTTATGACTTCTAGGCTCTTGGGAATTAGCCACAACACCATTATTATCACAATAAAGTGTAATGAGCTTTGACATGTCTAGAAAAACTTCTAGATCAGTAAAAACTTTTCTGAGCCAAATGGCTTCCTTAGCAGCTTCACAAGTCTCTACATACTCAGCGTCCATGGTGGAGTCCGCGATGCACCCCTGCTTGGTGCTTCACCATACTATTTCTCCTTCATTAAGAGTGAATACTGATCTTGATGTGGATTTCCTAGAATCCCTATCAATTTGAAAATCAGAGTCCTGTATCTCGTAAGGATCAAATTCTTAGAACCATACATAAGCATGTAGTCCCTCGTTCTCTGTAGATATTTGAGGATGTTCTTAACGGTTGTCCAGTGATCTAATCCTGAATTAGATTGATATCTACTGACGATCTCCACAGCATAGCAAATGTCAGGCCTAGTACAACTGCTCACGGTAGATGCATAGGGGATCTGTCTCATCTCCTTAACCTCTTGAAGTGTCTTAGGCCATTGTTCTTTAGACAATGTAACTCCATGTCTGAAAGGCAATAAGCCCCTCTTGAAGTTCTACATCAAATATTTGACAAGCATCTTGTCAATATACAACGCCTGAGACAGTGCTAGCATTTTGTTCTTTCGATCTCGAAAGATCTAAATACCCAGAACAAACCGAGCCTCTCCCAAATCTTTCATTTGGATTGGGTCGCAAGTCAATTCTTAACTGTAGTCAGTAAAACTACATCATTCCCAATGAGTAGGATATTATCTACACACAATACTAGAAAAACTACTGAACTGTTGATGATCTTCTTGTAGACACAAGGCTCATCAACGTTTTGATCAAAGCCATAAGATTTGATCGCAATATCAAGCCTTATGTTCCAAGATCGAGATGCTTGTTTCAGTCCATAAATGGACCTATTAAGCTTGCAAACTTTTTTCTCTTGACCTTAGGTTATGAATCCTTCGGGTTGCACCATATAAATGGTCTCCTTAAAAGTAGTCTTGACATCCATTTACCAAATCTCATAGTCATAATGTGAGGCAACGGATAAGAGGATCTGGATAGACTTCAGCATGGTAACAGGCGAGAAAGTTTCCTCATAGTCGACTTCTTCTACCTGGGTATAACCTTTTGCCACCAATCTAGCCTTTAAGATTTGTATCTTCCCATCAACACCCTGTTTTCTCTTATAGATCCATTTACCACCTATAAGTTTAATCCCATCAAGTTGATCTACAAGATCCCATACTGAATTGAAGTACATAGACTCCATTTCTAGATCTATGACTTTGATCAATTAATCTCTGTCAACATCCTCCATTGCCTTCTTGTAAGACAATGGATCCTCAACTTCGCCATCAGCTACCATAGCTAGGATTTCAGTTAAACCCATCTAGCGAATAGGTTGCCACTACGTTGAGGTCCCCTCAACACTTGAGATGGATTTGACTTACTAGATGAACCTACTTCAACAACTCTTGTTGAGGTACTAGGTGAAGAAACTCGTTTTGAAGAGATCCTTGAGCGGAAGTGGATCGTCCAAATTCCATCCATTATTGAAAACTAAATTTACAGTAAACATATTAGATATGCATTCAAAATATATTACAGTATGCTTGATACAAGAAAAGGGTTCAAGATACATTACCTTTGAATAACTTTTCTTTGTTTAACTCCCTCGAACAGTTACGAACATGACAACCTCTTGAAGACTTTCTTTAAGAACTTCTCGAACCACATAGAGACACAACCACAACGAGCCTTTGGTATTCTCAGGGTGAGAACCCAGGAGTGATAGCCTTTGACTATTTTGGTTAGGAGGGATTGTTTGAGTTTGGAGGAAGAAGAAGATTGAAGCACACAGAACGTTTCTGTAAAAACTTAATCATATGTCCAATGCCAATGTCCAATCGTATAGAGGAAGAAGAGAAACTCCTTTCTTTTACTCCTCTTGCCATAAAATCAAATAACCACCAACTAAGGTGGTTGGAGAGAAAAGAGAGAAGTTATTATTCAAAAAAATAATAAAATAATATAAATAAATATGATAACTAACTTATCATATTATATTTATAATAAACTATATGTTATATCAAATATAATATATAATCAATATTCATATATAAATTATAATTTCTTTTCTCTATTTTATGACATTCAATATAAATCATATTTTTATTAAATTTAAGAACTATAAATCACATTCATAGAAATAAACATTTGAATTTCATTCAAATATTTATTTCCTCTAATTAACAGTCGGGCACTCTACTAAAGACCGGCAGCTACACTCTTCGTACTACAAATATATTTCTGTGTCCATTGGATATAACTAATCAACAGTACGATGACCCTTTACAAATTTCTTGCAAGTATAGTTAGGCCAAATTTCCGTTTTTCCCTGTTGTTACATCTAACTTCTTAAGTACCACTGATTCCTCTAATGAAAAATAGATCATAGTCCCACTATGACTAAACCTCTCTCGTGTCAGGAGAGAGTGTGACACCACATTATTCAAGACCCAAAATCAGCTCTTAAGTGAGCAATTTATCTACTTAACTGTGCTTCGGGGAAGGAGTGAATTCCATCTTGTGTAGCTGTGTTCCCAGCTCCTAATCAGACGAATCCCCAAATTGGTAGGCTTGTTGAATCGATGATCTGGCCACTCTCACCCATACAAATCAAAGGATTACCCACATAGGCAAAAGTTCACAACTCACTCAGGATTCAGGTTATGTTACCCATGGTCATCATGGTGAAATGTAAGTCTCTATTATGAACGGTGTTATATAATGAGACTAAACATTTCGTGGCCTGGTCTTATACAAACTCTTTTGTATAAAATATCCCCGCTCGCATATCTAATACATGAATGATCATGATCATATCATTTGTAGTACTTTACAACAATTGTAACACCTACAAAGCAGGCCATACTCATAGTGTCACCAGGATAAGGTACCCAACCTTATTCATATACTACAGACCATTTAGGTTATCACTTAAACATGATCTACCTGTATGTCTCCACATATATGTTTAGGTTACAATGATAACTTTGGATATTAG
Organism: Benincasa hispida; assembly: GCF_027475165.1. Classification (NCBI taxonomy): domain Eukaryota; kingdom Viridiplantae; phylum Streptophyta; class Magnoliopsida; order Cucurbitales; family Cucurbitaceae; genus Benincasa; species Benincasa hispida. Next base: position 31,056,697 of record NC_143484.1, on the reverse strand, counting down.
TTTATTGGTTTGTGGTTAATCCAACTAAAATATCACATATTTTATAGACAAAGTGAATAAAATATCATATATTATTAATCACATAAAGAATTTGTTCATATAGTGTTTACAAACTATAGAATCCTACAAGATTTAGGGCATCGGCCTCAACACGAACCATGTCTAATAGGGTTCGATTTCTCCTTTCTAATACACCATTTTTCTGAGGTGTACCAGGTGCTGAGAGTTGGGATACTATTCCATGTTCTATCATATAGTTCTGGAAAGTTAAATCCATAAACTCTCCAACTCGATCAGATTGAAATGTTTTAATCGTTCTATTTAATGCATTTTCAACTTTAGCCTTGAATTCTTTAAACTTTTCAAAAGATTCAGACTTATGTTGCATTAAATAAACGTACCTATATCTTGAATAATCATCAATAAAAGTGATGAAATATTCATAACCTTCCATAGCTTTTACATTCATCTTACCACAGAGGTCCGGATGTACTAGCTTTAGAGGTTCTTTGGCCCTATGACCTTTTCCAGTAAAAGGACTTTTAGTCATCTTGCCTTCAAGGCATGACTCACACATAGGTAAAGAATTTTCTTCAACTCGCTTAGAAGTCTATTCTTCATCAACCTCTCAATCCTATTGAGATTAATGTGTCCTAGTCTTATGTGCCAAAGTTGGGCATTTTCCTTAGGAGAAATTCTAAGTCTTTTATGTTGAGTTACAATGGTTTTAAACATCTCTATGTTATAGAGAGAATTTGTTACTAACGGCCTTAGCACATACAAATTGTTTTCCAGTTTTACAGAACATATATCGACACCATTCTTTGTAATAAACACTTTATTAAAAGAAAAGTTTAAATGATAACATTGTTCTAAAAAACACTTTACAGAAACTAAGTTCGTTTTTAAATCAGGAACTACTTATACATCATTCAAAATGAGAAATTTGTTCTATAAAGTTAATCGGAGACCTCCCACTGCCACAGCTGAGATGACATGCCCGATTCCAACTCGCATCGTCATCTTACCAGCATCAAGTTTTCGCCAGGAACTAATTCTATGAAATAAAGAATAAACATGGTTAGTGGCCCTAGAGTCAATAATCCAGACAAAATCATCATTCTCCACTAAACATATTTCCAAGACAAGGAAATCACATTTACATTGTTTTACCTTCTTCTTTTCTGTCAAATATCTGGGACAGTTCCTCTTCCAATGCCCATCTTGGTTGCAATGAAAATATTTTCCCTTGTCAACCCTAACAGGTTGTCTACCTCTTGGTACAGGAACTCCTAGGTTAGTAGCAATCTCCCCCTTTCTACCCTTCTTCTTCTTCCATTTTTTGGTATCAGAGGAAGAAGGTACAGACTTAGTTCCAGAGGTCAAACCTTTGTGGAACTTTTTGAAAGATGAAGAAACATTTGTTTCACCCTTCTTCTCCTTGCTTTTCAATAAGGATTTGAAAATTTGCAGCTCGTTGAGCAGGGTAGTCAGGTTGTAGTCAATCCTGTTCAGAACGTCATTGCTACGGAAATGCAGGAAACTTTTAGGTAAAGATTCCAGTATAATGCTAACCTGGCTAGCCTCATTGATGCTTGACCCATTCATCTCTACCACGTTGAAGTGAATCATCATGTTGAGAACATGTTCTTGAACAGATGCCCCCTCTTGCATATGGGCATTGAAGATGTACTTGAGAGCGTCGTGCCTGAGCTGTGCAGACGGTTGTTCGAATATTCCCCTCAAGGACTCCATGATCTCACGGGCTATGAGCATGGGCTCATGCTTCTTGGCCAAGATTTCGTTAAGGCTTGCCAAGATATATGCTCGAGCCTTCTCGTTTGCCCTTGTCCAGTGATCATATGCTTCCCGAACATTTCAAGGAGCATTAGGAGGTTGAATGGGAAGACACTCCTCCATCAGGACAAAACGCAGGTCATCGATGATTAAAATAGTGTTGATCGTACTTTTCCAACTAGCGTAGTTCTCGCCAGTTAACTTATCGATAACAAGTAAACTAAGAGTCGCGGTAGCCATTTTAAAAATTTACTAAAAAAGAACAAACTTAATTTAGTCTACTTGCATTAAACTACTTTTAGAAAACTAATCAAGTTTTAGTAAAATAGTCTAGTGTACTCTAAGTAACATCTATTTTGCTATGATGCTTCAGTGAGGTAAGACAAAAGTCATCGTAGGGTGATCAAGTTGTTAGATTGTATCATCACGCAGCGGAAGTAATAAGGATCAATAAGCACTCTAATTCAATAATTTTGGCAGAAACTAAAGCATGCTTTTGTAAAAATAAATGGGTTTCAAGTTTTACCTTTTTAGAACCTTTGAAATCTCAATTTCCAGCCACAAATCTCTCTGAATCTTATTGTAGGCCAACCAAGATCTTCCCTACTATTCTCTTAGTACTCTAGATTGAGTTGTGGGATTCAAAATAAGCTTGAATTAAGGGAATTAGGAGAAGAACTCACAGTAACAACCCACTTTGAAGAACACTTTCTTCAACCGAATTTTTCAAAAAATTATATCGATTGCATTGCCTCAAATTCACGACCATCATGCAAGGAATATAGCTACATGAGATGCAACTCATGTTTGGAATAATTGAAGCCAAAAGATGGTGGGTTATGGGTGAGCTACTTGAAGAATATAATGGAAAAACTCAAATTCCATTTTGTGTTTTTCTTCTTTTTTAACTTTTCAAAAATTGATTTCATAAATCAATTTATTTTCTAAAATTGAAATATTATTAATTTTATAAAATTAATTTCACAAATTAATTTATCTAATAAAATTAATAAATAATTATTTAAACAATTTAAATAATTATAATTAATTTAGTATCAAATATTAAATTAATTTTACACAATTTCACCTTCATATATTTAAATATTAATTCTCCAATTTCGTTTAATTCTTATTTGAACGTTTCAAATTAATTATCACGTTACTCTAGAGCTAATCCATTTTCGAGCTAGTAGGAGGACCTCGTGAACCTACAGATCATGGACTCCAACGATCCGAGATTAATCGGCTAAACTCATTAGACTGAACTGATCCCCATTCGTTAACTAATGGGTCACTCCCAAAAGCCCATAGTTGAACTCCCTTCACTGTAGATATATTACGTCCACTCGATATAACCATGATTAGTAAGTTAACCCTTCACAGGTTGCTCGTAATAATTTCTGGGTCGAATCTCTATTTTACTCCCGAAATTACCTCTTGTTCCTTAAGTCCCACTGGTTTTTTAATGAACAACTATTTTGTGATCCAATCAACAAGACCGAGTCCCTCTCATGCCAATGAGAGGATGGAGCCCCTTGTTCAAGACCTATAATCAACACTTAAGGGAACAACCTCTCTATTATCCCTAACAGCGAGTAGGAGTGAATTTCATCTTGCACCCTATGTCCCCAACTATCTATTCGATCTTACCCCTAAAATAGGAGGTTATTAAGCTGACGTTATTGAGCCAACCCTTACCTATCAAATCTCTGGATAATCCAGAATAAACGGGAGTTCATAGTTAGCTCAGGATTAAGGTCAAGTTACCTAGGTTATCGCTTTAAAATAGTCAGTCTTAAACAGTAAATAGCGTTATAAAGTAAGAGTGATTGATTTCGTGGTCCAATCTTGTACAAACCCTTTTGCATAAGGACAACCCACTCCTCATGTAATAACATGAACGAATTAGGATCACTTCGTTTGTAGCACTTTACAACTCTTTGTAACAACTACAGAGCAGGCCGCATCCAATAGTGTTACCACACCCAACCTTATCCATATACTATAGATCATTTTGACTTTTTACTCGAACCTGATCCACTTTTATGTCTCCACATAAAGTTCAAGTACTCATGTAATAGTCGAGGGACTTTGAGGTTTATTGGATTTCTATTAAGCAAAACATCTATTAAATAACAATTTACTGAATTTACAAAATAAGTTCTATTGTTTACAAGCCATGAGTTTTAGGACTTAAAACCCAACATAAGTGTCTCTTCCCTGAAATGAGACATTCTCAACCATTAGACAGAAACAACTCCTTGTAATTGTAACTAATAGCCACCACTGTACGATCTAGAATTTGTCAACATTCTTAACAATTCTATGTAAGTGTAACCCCTCATTTTAGGTTCTAGAGTCCTGCCTCAATGAGTCAACCTTAGCGAAAAGTCAATTGGAACAAGAGACTAAAGCAACCCTATCCATTTCTGAGGATCAAATAAAGCGGCATGCAATACAACGATCATTTAGGGGGACATCCACGATACCTTGAGGCGATGCATGAAACTTTATCCAACCTAATGAGAGAGACCAAAGAATGTGTTGTCAACGGCGCCAAAAACTTGATGTGTGAAAAATGGAGTAAATAAATATGCATTCATTGTTCGTTCTCCATGCGTCGCTGGTCATACGTTGAACTAAGGGTTATACAATATGCGTTTAATGATATATATGATGACCATGCATTCCTGTCACACGTTTTCTTGCTCTCTCGCTAAGTATAATGAGATCGTAAGTTTCTCAGGGTGATCCGAGGTCGAACTCAGGGACTTGTAGCTAAATGTTATGAAGTAATGTGTTGTTGTGAAGAATAAAAGAATATTGAAGTTTAAGGGTTATGCGCTACTCCTACTCCTAACTAAACAGATTAAGCAATATATTACATACATGTACATACAAATTAAGCAATATCACTTAAACATGATCCACCTGTATGTCTCCACATACATGTTTAAGTTACAACGATAACCTTAGATGTTATTTTATTGATTTGTGGTTAATGCAACTAAAATATCACATATTTTATAGACAAAGTGAATAAAAATATAATATATTATTATTACATAAGAGTTTGTTCATACAAAATTTACAAACTATAGAACCCTACGAGATATATGGCATCAACCCCAACAGTTAATTGCAATAGCAACTTAACAAAATTTGGAAATACACTAAATGGATGTAAAAACTGCATTTTTAAATGGAGATTTAGATGAAGAAATTTATATTGAACAACCTGAAGGGTTTGTTGTTAAAAGACTTGAAGACAAAGTTTGTAAATTTGTTAAGTCTCTTTATAGGTTGAATCAAGCACCTAAACAATGTCATGAAAAGTTTGATCACACTATGTTATCAAATGGATTTAAGATAAATAAGTGTGATAAATGTGTATATGTTAAAACCATAGATCAAGATTATGTCATTGTTTGCTTGTATGTGAATAATATTTTAATAATGGGCACAAATAAAAATGTTATTGATTCCACTAAAAGGATGTTAAAATCGAACTTTGGTATGAAAGAACTTGGTCTTACTGATGTTATCATTAGAATTCAAATAATAAGAAATCCACTTTCTGAATCTCATTATATAGAGAATGTTGTAAGAAAATTTGATCATTTTGAGAGTAAGTTGATTGTTACTCCATTTGATCCAAATTATAATTTGAAGAAAAATGATGATGAAGGTGTGTCTTCTCTAGAATATTCTAGAGTTATTGATAGCTTAATGTACATAATGAATTGTACCACGAAATAAGTCACTCTTATTTTATAACGTTGTTTACTATTTAAGACTGACTATTTCAAAACGATGACCTAGGTAACTTGACCTTAATCTTATTAACTATGAAGTCCTGTTTAAGATCTGATATTGCCTAATCAGTAGGAAAGTAAACAAGATACTCCAGCAATCCTGGACATAATTATTGAGATGCGTTAGTTAGAGTTATAGGTACTTAAAGTACAATCTAGATGATGGATTGCATTATACGAGGTATCCACATGTACTGGAAGGATTTAGTGATGTTAATTGGATTTATGATTGCATGGAGACTAAATGAAAGATGTTAATTGGATTTCTAATAGCATGGAGACTAAATGAACCAGTGGGTATATTTTTACCTTAGGTGGAGCAGTTGTATCATGGAAATCTTCAAAACAGACGTGTATAGCACGTTATATTATAGAATTAGAGTTTATAGCTCTTGATAAAGCAAGAGAAGAAGTTGAATAACTCCAAAATTTTCTTGAAGATATTCCATTGTGACCAAAGTTTGTAAGTGCAATATGTATTTATTGTGACAATTTAGCAGCTTTTATGAAAGCCAAGAATAATATCTATAATGGCAAGTCACAACATATTAGACGTAGGCATAATTTGATAAGGTAATTACTCTTTAATGGAATAATTTCCATTGATTATGTGAAGTCAAAATAGAATATTGCAGACTCTTTGACCAAAAGGATTGTCAAGAGAGTAAGTCACACATACATCGAGGGAAATGGGACTAAAGCCTATGAAATAAGTTATCCAATAGTAACCTAACCTAGTTGACTGAAGATCCCCAAGATCTAGGTTCAATAGACAAACTAGTTGGATAATTTATCGTTGACACACTAAGAAACTCCCCATCTCTATAATATTCTAGAGTGTGTGATCTGTTGATGTTAAGGTTATATTGATATCTTGTTTTACAAGAGGAGTAGTGACATGATGCTCTTAATCAATACTAGAGATGTCCAATTTTCCCATAGGGACAGGACCTGCCCCATTTGGGGCAGAGATTCTCCAATTATATGGGAAATAGGGGAGGGAGTGGGACAAAAAATTCTCCGTGAGCTAAGCGGGGAAGAGGACGGGGAATGCATTCCCCGTCCATGTCTCCGCCCCCGCCACCGCCTCTACTTCGTTTCCCGTCTTCGCCTCGATTAGCTTCTACATATTTATTTCGTATAGATATCTAATGTTATGTTATTATTATTATTATATAAATATTACATTTACATTTTAAATTTGATTATTTATTGGGAAAGATAATGAATATGTTTAAATTTAATATTTAAATTTAGATTATATATATGAATAATTTGATTTATATTTATTTCTTTCTACTAAAAAAAATTAATTACCTTTTTTAGGCCAAAATTTGAGTAATTTATCTTTAAATTCAAATTGTCATGTAAAACTAACCATAATAAACAATTTAGTGATAAAGTTAATTATTTTATTAAAATTTGCTCACATTAGTGATTTAAATTAATTGACTTTTTTTTTAAAAAAAAAAAAAAGTAATGGAAAAAAATTGCCCACGGGGAATCATTGTCCCGATCCTCGTGAGAAATTTCACGGGGATGTGGAATGAAATAGGGAGTGGGGATAGGGATGGGGAATGGCTTTCCCAGCCTCGCTACGCCCCATGACATCTTTAATCAATACTACCTATATGAGAGTAGAAGTGGGATCACTTCTATAAGAACTTTTCAAATGGTTTATGTTCTCTAAAACTCTCATGAATTCAGGATTTTGGCCATGACCAAAACGGACACAAGCGTATAAAATTCAAAGATATAAAATGAGTTGTGTGTCATCTCAATTCACTAATGAGAAGGACAATTATAGAGTTTAGTCTCATTATTTCTTTGGTAAATTCCATAGATATTTACTAAGGAAGGTTCAAGTCCAAAAGACATCTCTTCTGATTTGTAGCTTGTCAGTTTGTTCTCAATGGTTTTGTTTGATTTTTCTCACTTTCTTTCATGTGAATGATTGTTAGATACATATAGTGAAAGAAAGTGAAAGTTTGTTGAAGATTTAAAACATAAAATAAACTTAATTATGTATATTAAATTCATTGTTTAAAAAACTTTCAAATTAAATAAACTTCAAATTAAAATGATGTTTGATGTACAAACTTAATATGTATGAAAGCTAAATTTGTAGTTTTTTCAATTTGAATGAGTTATATTTTATTTTTGTCAAGTAACAACTCAATTGAGTTAAATTTAACAAATGTTTCAATTTTTTTGTATTTATTTTATTTTATTTTGTAATGTGGAGAGTTACCAAGTTGCTAGCCTATAAATAACAACTTGGTTCTTCATTTGTAGCATCTCATTCCAAATTGAAGAGTTGTCTCTTTCTTTCTTTCTTTCTTTTGTTCTTGAGTTGAGTTCAGAGCAAGTATCCAAGAGTCCTACCAGATCCGAATAGTTTGAGGTTGCAGTTCTATTGGAGTTAGTTGTTATATCCTGCTGAGACAATCGTAGTAGTCTGCTTGCAGTCTGCGCAGAGCGAATAATTGTCTTCAGGACAACACTTACCAGAAGCATGCCTCGACTATGTTTTGAGTCTCCAAAGGTTTTGAAGTTTTTGAAGTTTTTTATGATTTTCATATCTAAGCCTTTGTTACACCATCTAGCTTTTGTTTGAGTTTGAAAATTATACATTGAATTTATTGTTTGTAGTAATTTAGGTGTAAACAGTTTGTTAGTATATTAAGTTCTATATATATCATTTTCTCCCAACAAAAACATCTTTCACATAAATTAACATATCAGTTGATAGGTAAAAATTGATTTTGTGACTATGGTGTTAACAATATTCTTGAGATAAAGTAAATGGTAACAACAATCTGTCATATTCTATATAAATGTAAATACCACGCTAATTTTCATCCGTTATTTTAATAAAAAAAAATGTTTTGAAGTTCAGAAGTAAAAATGAGTCCAAAAATATAATTGAAACATACTCAAGTTTTAGAATATATGTTGTATAATCTGACAAAAAAAACTATTTTAAGTTTTGAGTTTGATTTCGATTTAGTCCGTAGGTTCAAAATGTTACAATTTTACTCTTGAGATTCGAATTTTGTTTCAATATAATTTGGTCTATAGATTTCAAGAGTAATAACAATTTTAATCTCAAATTTTCATTAAATACTCACATTTTAATTTGTTTTTAGTAGTAATGTCTATTAGTTAATTCAAAAGAATTATGATTAATAAAGTTTCACTATTTTTTATAAGTATTAAATTTAAATTTAAAATTTCTCTTTATAATTTATTTTTAATTAGTTGATAAACATTAATGCCAAAGACTAAAATTGAGCATTTAGTGAAATGTCAAGGTTAGAAGTATAAATCTTGAAATTTGGGAACCAAATTGGAATAATACTCAAATTTCAAAGGTAAGAGTGTAACATTTTGAGACTTAGGAACTAAATTATACCCAAACTAAAAACTGGGCATTTGGGTCATTGAGTTGAGTTAGTAAGTCTAGAGTTAATATGTTTAAGTTTGTGTTTGGGGTGTAGAGTTGTGGAAATTTTTCTAGTACTACCGAAATACTGTACTCCTCTTGTTCACACTATAAATTTGCTATTGAAATTGGGTTGTTTACAGTAACTTAATGAGTTGGTGAGTGTGAGTCAAATAGCTTCTCAAGAAATAAAAGTGTAACAATTAAAAAACCTAAGATTAAATAGAAACTAAACCTAAAATTTATGGACCAAAAAGATATTTTCTTTCTTATTTTATACGTATCAAATTTAAAACCTAACTAATTGATCTCCAAAATTATAGAAATATCAATAAAAATGTGGAGGTGATTTATTATTTATTTTATAAGATTGAAATAAATGTTAATTTGGAGCTAAGTGGAAATAATAAAAGGAGGAAGAACCAGATGTTCACAGGCTGTATGTATATCCTCTATTGACAAATTAGATACCCTAAACGAGAAAAGCTTTAATCAAGTATATGTGCTCATTCCAAAGGGATTCCATACAAGTGGGCCCATGATCTGATTCTCAAATTGGACGGCTGTGATCTTCCCATTTAAGATGCTTAATTAAGGTACATGATTTAGGTTATTTTTTTATATGTCACATAGTTAAATGTTTTTTTTTTCTTAAATATCCATATCTCATCTATATCTACCTTAAGAATAAAGACTTATACTTGAAAAGACTGCAATCTTTAAGATTAGCTTTTAAAATCTACTAAAACCTTCTTTTTACCTTACTTTTAAAATTATACCATATAAAGGAGAGAGGGAAAATGCAAAGATTTCTTCTTTTTTTTTTTTTTAATGTGAAGATTAGATCTTTCTAGGAAAAAAAAAAAGATTTGTTCTTCATTCTACTATTTTCATGTGTGAAGGATTAAAATACTCGTGATACGTCAATATAAACATAAATCAAAGAATATGACGTCGATATTAATTATAATTAGTCGATATCTTTAATATTTTCTGTATTGTCCTATAAAACAGAAAATAGTATCTATTAATTTTAATATAAAAGATATACTATTTACCTATTATATATCTGGAAGCGAAAACGACATAATTATTAAAGTTTTGTTTGGTAATTATTTCATTTATTTTGTTTTTAGTTTTTAAAAATTAAGTTTATTTTTTCTTCATTTTTTACAATGATGTGCATCTTTTTTAAGTACAATAGTTAAATTCTTATCTAACAAAAATAAAAATAAATTTTTAAAAACTACTTTTTTAGTCTTAAAAATTTGATTAGTTTGTTAAATTATTGGTAAAAATGGGATAATAAAGAAAAAATTTAGAATTAGAATTAGAAGTAGTGTTATAGACTTAATTTTTAAAAACAATTATTAAACTATCCGTAGAATCTGATATTAGGAGGAAAAAAAAGAAAAAAGTCATTCCCTTAATTATTATTATTATTATTATTATTATTATTATTATTATTATTATTATTATTATTACTATTATTATCATTATCATTAATATAATTTTTTTATAAATAAATTCAAAACATGTGGCTTAATAACTATGGTAGTGTTCAACACGAGAAAAACAAAACAAGCTGTTGCCATCATGACTAAATTGAGCACTAAGAGAATTGGTATTATTTGCCATTTTTCTTTTTCTTTTTCTTTTTTCTTTTTTCAAAGAAAAAAATATTAGTAAAAGTTGAATACAAATTATTTATATTAAAATTACGATGAGCAAATTTGTGTCCTGAAAAAAATAAGTTATTTGTGAAAGCATACTAAAAGAAAAGAAAATTAAAAAAAGAAAAAAAGTTAGCTAACAATTATAAATTTATACACACTCACACAAACATCTATCAAACCGAAATTAAACTAATGAAATTCATCATTACCAAACTCCTAAATCTAGAATAATTAAATCCAAATTGAATTAATAAACGATTTTGAAATTTCATAGTTTATGAAATAAAACATTTTTTTTTTCATTTCTACAACTATCCATTTATAACCAATGATGTATAGCTATTTCTACTTGAATATTTAAATCCGTTCAAAATCATCTAAATAAAATTATTCTTCTAAAAAAACCTACCAAACTAGCAAATGAAAAATTATGCACATTTAATAAAAAATAGTTACTATCTATTTAATTCACTTATGAGCAATATTTAGAATATACCTAAGTTTCATATTCCATTTTCTTTACGGACACTAAAAAATAATTTTTTTAAAAAAATAAATTGTTATGTGATAATTTTTACTTAGATGTTGGGGTGCATTGTGTCCTCATATTTTTCTTTAATTCATAGTAATCATTGTATTTAACGAAGTCTTACACTCGGTATGTGAAAGTTATGAATTAAATGTTTTTAAAATAAAATTAGAGTAGATTATTTAAACTAGTTGACTTATGAAAATTTAGGGTTTAAATTGATACAATAATTAGTTTGAAGTTTTAATTGATACAACGACCTCAAAGTTTAGGATCGGGGTGTTGAAATTGGTTTTTTTTTTAAAAAAAAAATCTAACTAATTGAAATAGCTCACTTAGGTAAGCATGAAAAAGATTTTGTTTTTTTTTCCCTTTTTTTTTTTTAATGTGACTTAGGGTAAAAAAGGATTTCAATTTCAAGTTGCATTGAACAACTTTGAAAAGTAGTTGTAACAAATTTCTTGGGAAGACAAAGTTGAGCAATAGAATAAGGAATATCCTAAAGTGAAAAAGATGAAAAAGTAAAATTAAAAGGGAAAATTTGAAAAGCTTTTCTTGTAATAATCTCATCTCCGATGGGTTCCACCGCCCCAACAACCACCGTTGCCCCCACCACCCCCTACCAATATTCCCCAACCTCATTGTCTCTTGTATTTATTGTTAAATCAATTTTAAAAATAACGGATTCAAAGAAAATATAGAAATATGTATTTGGTAGTCGATTAAAAAATGAAATTTTAAATTTAAATAATTTTTCAAAATGTGTTTGATAATATATTTATAAACCATAAAATTAATTATAGTTATTCTAGATTGAGTATAAACCTGAATGGTTAATTTATGAACTTGTTTTATGTCAGAAAAATTTTATAATAATTATTTTGTAATGTTGAATATTCTATAATACAATATATTAATTTTACAAAAATAAGTAATTTTATAACATGAAATACTATATTCTTTATTGTTTTTATATTTTCTAATATAATTTGTATTTTAAAATTTTGAATTCAAAATCTAGATATACAAAAAATGTAATGATATTGTTTTCAAAATTTGGAACGTTTTGGTCATAAAATCCAAAAACAATTTTCGAAATCAAAATTTAGATTGTCTACCAAATTCATATTTGCTGAACTTAATGAATTTAAAAATATAAAACAAAATTTTGAATTGCCTACCAAATATGTCCTAAAAATTTTAACATTGTGTCAATAGATTCTTGAACTTTAAAAAAGTAAAATAAATCTTCAAACTTTTGATTTTGTGTCTAATGAGTTCTTTTTTTAAAAAAATAAGTAATAATAAGTTTTTTTAACTTTCAATTTTGTGTTTACTAGATCATTGGCATATTCAACGTCTCTTCTTTACAATTAACAAATCTACTAGCCATAAAAATCAAATTTTGTATCTAATAGAATATTAATCTTTCAATTTTATGGCTATGAGGAACCTATGTGACAGTTTCGTGAATTTTAGGGATGAATTAGATAAAAACATGAAAGTTTAGTGACTAAACTTCAATAAAGACAAATATACGATGAAAATAATAATATTTTTATTCAATAAAATATAGATTGGATTCAAACTTTCAACCAAAAAAAATAATTATCGACATAAAAAGTAATATCTTATGATTACAACGAAATATAATAATGAAAAAAAATCACAATACCTTCATTAAGAAGGTTTGATAAGAGGTGTAAAATCTATAGTATTTTTTTTTTTTTTTGAATTCTTAATCGGTTTCACTAAATTATTAAATTTGCTTCACTTTAGTAAAAGTTAATAAATAGTCATTTTGATAATGGTTGTTATTTTATTGTTAATTTTCACTCCTTCAATATTCACTCGATCAATCGATGTGTTTTTCATACATATTTGAAGTTACATTATCAAATATATATGACAATTGATAACATTGAAGGAGATAAAATTCGAACAAGAAGCTTTATAAATTTAACAGATATAAGAATTATACATATTAATTATATAAACTAAAATAAGTTTTGAATTAGGAAGGAGATAAAATTAGAACAAGAAAGTTTAAAATTTTAATTTTAATCTAATGCAACCAAAGGAGTTTTATATTTTATATATTTTCATTATAGTCTTACTATTATTATTATTATTATTATTATTATTATTATTATTTGTAATGATATGAGGGATGTGCTTACACTATGTTATTTTATGGATTATTTTTAAAATATAGGAAAATGAATTAAAATATTTATAAATATAGTAAAATTTCACTATCTATCTATGATAAACTGCGATAGACTAGACACAGATAATAGTCTATCTAGTCTATTGCAGATAGACTGTGTTACTATTATTTGTAAATATTGTCAACAATTTTGTCATTTAAAATTATATTTTTTATTTTTATCATATCATTTAATAAGATTTTTATGTTTTTTAAAAGAAAATTTTATTCGATTCATTCCCTTTTTGCAATTACAACATTATGGTCGACTTGATTTTGGTAATTTATCACATTTTTCATGCAAATTGATGAAGAATAAAATTATCCATATTTAAAAAAAAAATTATTTGAACTTAATTCTTTATCCCGCATATTAAGAATAATCAATCTTTACTTTGTTATTACTTAACCATATAATTACATTGCATGATTGCAATGAGGCATTTCGAATAACTTGCCATTTGTTTTTCCTAATTCTTTTTGGATAAATATAAATATGTACAGAAACAACCAATGGAAAATTGCAAATATTGAATTTTACAATTTAAATAATACACATGATTACTATAGCCTAGATTAAGAAAAGCTTAATAAGAGAAAATATACTTTTAAAATAGTAAAAATAATAATAAATAATCGTTGTTTAGCATAGGGGACAAGTTTGGTTCTATATAATGACAGTTAGTTTCATTTTAAGATTATAAACTTATGTTTCCTTCACATTTCTATATATTTGTGGTTTTGACATAGATATGAAAGATGAATCGACATTTCATTATATCATAGAAAATCTATGGAACACAAAATAATAAACAACAAAATGATGCTAATGTGAATATCATATAAATAATAAACATTTTTCTTTGATTTTTGTTGGTTCTTATAATTTTTCATTAACATCGATATTTTATTGATGTTTTCATTGACATTTTTGTAAAACTAAAATCTCATATTTTTTTTACATCAACATTTTAAACCCGAGCCAGGATTTATCAATTTAGTTTTTTTTTTTTTTTTTTTTTTTTTTTTTTCGATTTCCTTTTTGACATGGAGACCAATACAACAAATGTATTTACCTAACATTTAATGGAGAATCTATGAGCCTATTTCAATTATTTGCAACGAAGGAATGAGGTGGAAATGAAGATTGAAATTCTCCTCCATCCCAATGTTATTCCTACTCAACTACCATCTTCGTAACTTCCAAAAATAGCTTGAAAATAGAAGAAAAATATATTTTCCAAAAATAGATCATCTCAAACAATCATCATATGAATTATATTATTATTCCAAGTTATTTTTTTTTAAAAAATAAAGTATTAAAAATGAAAATGATGGAAAGAGAGGATGTTCATAAGTGTTTATGGATGGTTTGGGTGGAAGGGAATCAAACAAGCCACATGGGAAGGGAAATTCATAGGTCATTATAATAAATAACATTCATAAAAAAAAAAAAAAAAAAATCACATGATTTTATTTGGGTTAAAATACTCTTTTTTATTTTGATAAACTTTGGATTTATCTAATTCTAATGTCTGTATTGTCAATAAATCTTTAAATTTAGCCTATATTGAAGAAAAAAAAAACTTGGTGTAGTAGCAAAATTTCTTTTAAAGAAAGTTGATTTTTTTAAAATTTTTATTATTAGCATGTAAAAAAAAAAGAAAACATGAAATTAGGTGCAGTTAATCATTACTCACCATTATTATTAAGATTTTTTTTAAAAAAATATTATGTTATTTACCAATATTTTCACCACAAATTTTAAAAATAATTTTATTTATTATGTGTATATATATAAATATATTAATATTTTTAGTCAAAATTAATAACAATTATCTTTCGATGACTGAATTTAAAAATTTATTAAAAATATTGAAACTAAAATTAAATATTTGAAAATATATAAATCAAGATGAAATAAAATAAACCAAACCAAAACTATATTTTTACCTAAACTTCATCGTCAACTCCTTAAAAAAAACTGAAATGTTTCCCGATATACTCTTCTCAATTAGTTAGTGGGGCCCACGGAATGTCCCGTGAAAACAACTTTTTTCTTAAAAGGAATTAAATTAAGAATGGAAAAAAAAAAAAAAAAAACATTATTCCAAACGCAACACACAAGACACAACAGCCATCACGGTCATAATTCCGTCCCCACCCTTTCACTTGGGTGTAGTGGGTGAGTATCGATCGATTGGAGTTATTTTTCAATCAAATTATCATCGAACTGACTATGATTAATTTAATAAATATCTAAATCAACTTCAATAGTCGATGAATAAAAATTGATCGATCAATTTGGTCTTTTTTTGTTTTTTGAAATTTACCGATTTGGAAAACCGACCGAGTCGGCTTGGTTTTTCGATCTATCATGTTCCCAGACCCCTACGTCGTATCACTATTATTAACTATGTTTTTTCCTCTATTATTATTATTATTATTTTATATTTTAAATTTTTGTTATTTATAATCTTAAATTAAACCGGTTACTTTTAATTTTGAATCTAGTGAGTTTGTTAATTAAATAACGTTTTAGATAAAATTATAATATTGTAACCCATTAAACTATCTACAATGAGATATTTAATCATGTGACACAACACGATAAATTTATGAGATTAAAATGTAGACCTTTTAAAAAAAAATCTACTCGTCTCATGTTATGTACTTTAAAGTATCTTCATAAATATTTAAATAATACATAATATTATGAAATCAATTATCTTTTATCTCGTTGTGAGTTTTCACAACGTAATGACTACTAATAAGTAGAAGTAATGTGAATGAAATTTATTTTTATTGATAACAAAAAAAATTATTTTCTCACCATTTTTATTTCCCATTTACATGACTCATAATCACATCATATTTTATAAATATCATTATTTTTGTTTTTTTTAGTACAATATTAAAGTGAGAGATGGAAGGTAATAAGTGCTTTATTCACACTAGATTAATTAAACTAATTAATTAAGATTTGACTTAATTTGAAAATATGAAGTAAGTGGAAGAAAAAATCTCAAAATATCTAGTTCCTATATTAGTACTTAGCCACATAATTGATTGATACATTATTTATATCCATAGTTGACATTTTATTCTTAATCTACTCTTAAATGTAACTAAAAAAGAATAAAAGTACCAAGTTGAATATTTAATTGTGGATTTGTTTTTTTTAAGACTATAACATATAACCTTTTATTCTTCGTATGTCATTTATACTCGAACATTTAAAAATAATAAAGGTTTAAGCTCATGAAATAAAATAAAAATTGGTGCAGATTTATTGTGCAACCTAAATAGCATCCAATCAAAATCTGCTACGTGTCAATGTTTTTTTAAAACATTTTACTAGATACAAAGTATATCATACTAGGTTATACCTAATTATGACCAATAAAATAATATATCATCGAATAACGTATATTAAATTTGATTTCTCCGACCCACCAATGTAAGGTATGACCATTCCTCACATAATAATGATGATAATAATAATATTGTTAAAAGAATACTTTGATTTAGTAGCATTTATTATTTAGTCCATGTAGTTTCGATTTTACAAAATTTTAGAGCAGGTAATGATTAACTTTCTAAGTACTTCAAAAGTGTTTGTGAAAGTCAATATAAACAAGTTCTTAATCATTGGATTTCAATATATAACATCTTTCTTTTATTTTAGAATTTTTAACAATTTAGTTAATTAAATTTTAATGAGATTTTTTTTTTATATTTTTATATTGATAAATGATAAGAGAACAAATTTTATTGGATGGAAATTTTCATGGTAGAGATTATATTGTTACAAAATTTATAATACAAGAACTAAAATTATATTTATTAAACACTATTGTTATAAACAAAAGCCTAATATTGACTAGGGCATCACTGGTCTTATTGTATATATCATATTGGTGTTCAAATTCACCTTATTTTGTAAGTCACATCTTTTTTTAGTTACAAATTCAACTTTTCATGTCAAGCAAAGGTCAAATACGTTTTTCTCGATTGTATTTTTGCATCGACACAAAATTTTTAACTAGAAGTTTAAATTATTTCACTTGCAAAATATTTATAAGTTTAATTAATATCTTTATGATTTAAATTATGAAAACTATCCATTTATATTCATAAACTTTGGGAATTGTATCAATTTAAACCATAAACTAATAGTCGTATCAATTTAAACCTTGAATTTCATAATTGTATCAATTTAAACCTAAACTTTTATAAACATATTAATTTAAACCCTCAATTATATTTTATTTAGATACACTTATGAAAGTTTAGGATTTACATTAATATACTTATGAAAGTTAATTTAAATTAATATCATTATTAATTTCAGATTTAAATTGATATTATCCAAAATTTAGGATTTAAATCAATACAATTAGATTTAAAAATTTAGAAATATAAATTGATATTTATTTTTTAAATTAATAAAATTAGGAGTCTAAAATTTAAAAGTATAAATAGACAATTTTCTCCCCTAAAATAAATAAATAAACCGACGTATCAGTGATCGGTGATGATTTTCGCCGGATACCGGCGTGGACCCATCGATGGGCACACCTAATCCATGGATTCGAAAGCAAAAGAAAAAGAAAAGGATTGTAAATCGGCCAAGCAGACATAAAGCAAAACCCAAAAAACTATTTCCCCTTGAGAATCTCCCCCACAAATCTTCTCTACAGTTTCCTTAATCCTTCAATCTCTCTCCTCTCTTCCCCTAAAATGTCCTCTTCAAATTCACCCCTTCTTCCCCATTTCCCCCAATTTCTTCCTTCTCCCTCCCATGGCGGCTTCCACTCCCATCCTCATCCAACACGCCCTTCTCCTCAATCCTTCCCAACCCATTTCTCCACGTGTCCTCCCCCTTTCCGCCATTGATTCCCAGCTCTTCCTCCGCTTCACCATCGAGTATCTTCTCATTTACAATCTCCCTTCTGTTTCCGACCCATCCGCCGTTTCTTCCACTTTCCGATCTGCTCTGTCGGAGCTTTTGATCCTTTACTACCCACTTTCGGGTCGGGTCACTGAGAAACCCGATGGGTCTGGGTTGGAGGTGGTTTGCCGATCTCAAGGGGTTTTGTTTGTTGAAGCTGTTTCGGATTTCTACACGGCGGCGGACTTCGATCGTCCGCCGCGGTCCGTCGCGGAGTGGAGGGGGTTGTTGTCGTTTTCTGTAGAGGATGTTTTGGATGGATCTCCACCGTTGGTTGTTCAGTTGACGTGGCTTAAAGATGGAGCGTTGGCGGTTGGGGTTGGGTTTAATCATTGTATTTGTGATGGAATTGGTAGTGCTGAGTTTCTTAACTCGTTTGCTGAGTTGGTTGTTGGGAGACTCGGCCGTGTTGCCGAGTTGAAGCCGATTCCGGTTTGGGATCGACATCTACTCACTCCACAACCACCACCACGGCTTTCTCATCGTCGGTCGCCAACGCCGGAATTCCAACGTGTACCTGATCTCTGCCGTTTCATGTCACGGTTTGTTGATGAACCACTCGTTCCAACTTCCGTGACTTTTGGGAAAATTCATCTCACGCGCTTGAAGTCACTTGCACACTCCACGCGCTGCCCTGGTGAGGCGGCGTTCACGGCGTTTGAGGTTCTTGCTGCTCATATATGGCGGAGTTGGGCTCGATCTTTAAAACTCCCTCCCAATCAAACGCTTAAGCTTCTGTTTAGTGTAAATGTAAGAAAACGGATTAAACCGAATCTTCCCGCCGGTTACTACGGCAACGCCTTCGTCCTCGGTTGCGCTCAGACCACCGCCGGTGAGTTGGCGGAGAAGAAACTCGGCCATATTGCCGGTTTAGTAAAACAGGCGAAAGAGCGAGTCGGAGATGAGCATGTGAAGCATGTGACCGAGTTGGTGAGCGAGTCAAGAGTGAGTCCCGACTCGGTCGGCGTTCTTATACTGTCCCAGTGGTCAAGGTTGGGGTTAGAGAAGGTTGATTTCGGAATGGGTCGGCCGGTTCACGTCGGCCCGGTCTGTTGCGACCGGTACTGTATTTTGTTGCCGGTTTTTAATCAAACGGATGCTGTGAAGGTCATGGTGGCGGTCCCCAAATCTGCAGTTGACAAGTATGAATCCATGGTCAGAAACGTGGCCACGTGAATGTACTTGAGTGTGACACGTGGCGGAGTTGACATGTAAAAAAATGTTTGACTATTTTTTTTTCCCTCTTTCGTTCTTGTTTTTTTTTCGCTTACGAATATATTTATTTATTTATTTATTTAATTTACTTTCCTGCCCCTTGGAGACATGCCACGTGGACTCCACAACACTGAAAAGTTTTTGCTGTCCTAACTTTGGGTGGCAGAACGTGGCCGTTTAGATGCCCTCGTCGGCTTGGTATCACTAATTAATTAAAATTAAATCTTTTCATCCATATGCCAAAAAGAAAAAAGATATTTTTTCCTTTTGTAACCTCCAACCCCTTTAAATAATATCTTAAAAAATTAAAAATTAGCATATGTCTATAGATTTTTTGACAATATAAATGTGGAATTGATGTCATATGTTATAAGGACAAAATATCACTAATGTTGGCATAATATTAATAATAAAAATGGTTCACTTATAATTTAAGAAATAGATAAAATGTTTATTTGTCAATCTAAATATCTTTTATGAATTTTCTAAATTTTTATAACTTCTATAGAAATATTTATCAATAATTTATAGGTTCTTAGTTTATGTTTCTTAATAAATAAACTTGTTACAAACGACCAAATATATATCTGAAAATTTACGTACGAGTATATTTCAATTTTCTAAATAATTAATAAATTTTTAATTTAAGATGAGAAATCAAAGTAGCCTACACAATGTACTCATGAGCATCATTGTGGTGTACCACAATTTCAAATGACAAGATTTTAAATGCAAGAAATGATTTCAAGTTATTATCTGCATTTAGAGTCATTTAAATTAAAATTTCCTGTGTGGATACCACAGAAAATGAAAAGAAAGAATGACATTTTACTTTTTTGTCCTCATATGTTGTAGGAAATTATATTAATAATTATACCAACATTTAAAAAAATCTAGCTATTAAATGATAAATTTTGGCTAATCACAAGTTGCCATTTCATCACAACGAAGGCTCGGGACCATTGTGAAAATTTTAAATTGGATTGAACTGAGTAATTAAAGTTGCTCGAAGCCAACCGAATTTAAGTCCATGATGAAATTTTGGGCCAAATTAAAGATTGGGCTCATGCCCGATATTTAGGCCCAACAACAACTGGGCCCAAGCTCATATAAGGTTCACGAGAAACCTTTATAAATAAAGACCTTACCTCTTCATTAGGAGGAGGTTGGAATAATTGACAATGAAGTGTTGAAGCTCTAGAGATCAAGATTAAAGCTCTTAGCTCTCAAGACTTTGAAGTTTTGATCGATCAAGACTACCATCTTTTGAAGATTGGAGACCTGGAAGACTAAATCTTCCTTGAATTCTAGAAGATTGAAACTCAAGTTGATCTCAAGTTTATAACCTTCTGAGGATTGAAGACTTGGAAGATTAAAACTTCCTTGAATTCTAGAAAAATGAAGCTCTGATTGATCTCAAGTTTACAACTTCCTGAAGATTGAAAGAACTGAAGGCCAAGGATCAATGAAGATTTGAAGTTCCAAAGAATGGAGTTTCGAAGAATATAATTGTTGAATGAGAAACTTCAGCTAATTAAATTTCGCCACGTCATCACAATGAAAGTTCAAACCTATTGTGAAAATTATTATTGGATTGGGCCGAGTAACTAAAATTTCTCGTGCCCAACACAATGCAAGCTCATGGTGGAAATCTGGGCTATATAAAAGATTGGGCCCAAGCCCAACTTTAGACCAAACCTAATTTTTGGGCCCAAAAAGCAATTGAGCCCAAACCCATGTAAGGGCCATGAGGTGTTAGGGTTGATGCTCTAAATCTCGTAGGGTTCTGTAGTTTGTAAACACGTGTATGAACAAACACTTTGTGATTTATAAAATATGATATTTTATTCACTTCAGTCTATGAAATATGAGATATTTTAGTTGCATTAACCAGAAACTAATAAACTAAGATCCATGATTATCGTTGTAACTTAAGCATGTATGTGGAGACATACAAGTGGATCGTGATTTAAGTGATAACCTAAATGGTCTATAGTATATGAATAAGGAGGGATACCTTATCCTGGTGATACTACAAGTGTGGTGCTCTTTTGTAGGTGTTACAAATGTTGTAAAGTCCTACAAATGATATGATCCTGATCATTCATGTATTAGACATACGAGCGGGGATATTCTATACAAAAGAGTTTGTATAAGACCGGACCACGAAATGTTTAGTCTCGTTATATAACGTCGTTCATAATTGAAACTCTTATTTCACTAGGATGACCATAGGTAACATGACCTTAATCCTGATTGAGTTGTTAACTTCTGCCTATGAGGGTGGTCCTTTAATTTGCATGGGTGAGAGTGGCCAGATCGCCGACTCAACAAGCCAACCACTTTGGGGATTCGTCTGATTAGGGAGCTGGGAACTCAGCTACACAAGATGAAATTCACTCCTTCCCTGAAGTAGGGGTAAGTAGATAAATTGCTCCCTTAAGGGCTGATTTCGAGGCTTGAGCAATGTGGTGTCACACCTTCTTTTGGCTCGATAAGGGTTTAGTCATAGTGGGACTATGATCTATTGTTCATTAAAGAAATCAGTGGTACTTAAGAAGTTAGATGTAACTACAGGGGAAAAATGGTAAATTGGCCCAACTGTACTTACGAGCGATTTATGAAGGGTCATCATACTGTTGATTGGTTATATCCAATGGACACAGAAATATATCTAAAGTGCGAAAAATGCAGCTGTCGGTCTTTAGTGGAGTGCCCGACAGTTAACGGATGGTGGATATCATGATTAAAGAGTTTAGTTAGTTATTCACGTACCTTTAGAGCTTCAAGTTACAGGTCCATAAGGACCCCTTGGTAGCTCAATGGATTCAAGTTGAGAATCAGTTTTTGGGTTAGTTTGAAATGTTCAAATTAACAAGAGGGAATTTGATTATATATGATATAATTAAATTAATTTAATTATATATGTTAATTGATATGATGTATTTGATACATTATTTGGTTTGGGAATTAATATAAATATGATTTATATTTTATGCCATAAAATAGGAAAAGAACTATGGTTTATATGTTGCATATGATGCAATATTAAAACTATAGGTTATAAATATAATATGATAAGTTAGTTATTGTATTTATTTATAATTTATTAATTATATGATAATTAATATTTCTTTTTGTAAATAACCGACCTTAATGGGTGGTTATACATGGTTTTATGGTAACTGTGAGATAAAAGAAAAAAAAGTTTTTCAAATCATTTAATCGAAACGTCTCACATAATTGACTATCGAGTAAAAGAATTTTTACTACATGATAGCTTTACAGAGCCTAAACGATCAAGCGTTGAGTCTATACGATAGATTTCTTTTACTACATGATTGTGTGATTGCATACTCGATCGTCTACTTCCTTCTTTCCCTCTATCTAAGATCATACAGAGCCCACAACTTCTGGAATCTCACAACGAGAATACCAAGGTAATCTTGTGGTAGTGTCAAGTTCTATTCGAGGATCGAGTTTTACTCGCTGGTGATCGAGGAAGTTCCAGTGCTTGTTGCGTTCAAGTTGATTGTTGCATTGGTGATTGATCAAGGGAAATATGTGAAAAAAGAGTTTTTCAAAGGTATTGTCACTTGATCCTTTGTATTT
Organism: Benincasa hispida; assembly: GCF_027475165.1. Lineage (NCBI taxonomy): Eukaryota > Viridiplantae > Streptophyta > Magnoliopsida > Cucurbitales > Cucurbitaceae > Benincasa > Benincasa hispida. The sequence goes on along the minus strand of NC_143484.1, from coordinate 31,033,445 downwards.
ATTTTCAAAGCATGTTGTAATTTATTTTTTAATGCATAATCGTTTGTGTATGATTGTAAATGTTTTTGTTCTTTCACAATGGAGTTTGGAACGATCTGCTTCCACTCATAGGTCCTCTAGTTTTAGAGTTCCTTCATGAGGAACCTTTATAAATAGAGGCATCACCCCTTCATTTTAGGGGGGGAAGAAGAAGAGAAAATTGGAGGAACTAAAGCCTGAAGCTCTGAAGCTCTGAAGACTGAAATTTTAAAGTTATAAAGCTCTTAAGACTGAAATTCCAAAGCTCTGAAGATCTAAATGTTGAAGCTTTAAAGATTTGAAGAACACAACTCCATTGAAGATCAAAAGATATACTAAAGCTCTGAAATCTTAAGCTCTCATGTCTTGAAGACCAAAGTTCTTAAGCTCTAAAGTGCTGAAGATTGAAGCTTTTCAAGTTCCAAAGTCTAAAACAATCAAGTTCTGAAGAACTGAAGATAAAAAATATTATAGGCTTCAAAAGATTAGAAGACTTCAACAAATTGATCGTAACTTTACAACCAATATGTTAAAGATTCAATCTCCTCAAACTCAAGGAAAAGATCAACGAGTCAAAGGCCAATCTAAGTTGAGAAACAAGTCACATGCCGATCAAATTGATCAACAAGCCCAGAAGCCACTCTAAGCTAATCGACAACTCCAAAGGTCGATCCTCCAAGAAGATCATCAAGCCCAAAGACTGATCATCCAATAAGATCAACGAGCTTAAGGATTAAAGTCCAAAAGCTACTCTAAGCTAATCGACAACTCCAAAGATCGATTCTCCAAAAAGATCATCAAGCCCAAAGGATGATCATTTAAGAAGATCAACAGGCTTAAGGTTTAAAGACCAAAGGCTGCTCCAAGCTGATCATTAAGCCCAAAGGCTACTCTAAGCTGATCATCAAGCCCAAAGACTGATTCTCTAAGGAGATTATTAAGCCCAAAAGCCAATCATCCAGGAAGTTTAACAAGCTTAAAGATTAAAGTATTCTTTTCGAGAGAAAGAATCAAAGGATTATGTTTTAGAGATTGTATTCACTATACTATACTAAAATCAATAAAAATTTCATGAATTAGATTTCTCCAAAAATTTCATCAAACAGTTTCGCACACCCAACAGGACAATCTCTACCTTTCATTTCCTTTTCTACAACAAGATTTACCTAAAAAAGTCATGGCATCTAGAGACAACACTCCCAAAAATTCAAATGATGTTTACACGAGAATAATTACTCGAAGACGTCTTTGAAGGAATCTTGACATGAGGAGATCCTTGAATGGAAGCGGATCGTCCAAATTCCATTAATTATTGAAAACAAAATTTACAGTAAACATACAATTAGATATGCATTCAAGGTTAGATTACAACATGCTTTTACAAAATAAATAGGTTTCAAGAAACTTCACCTTTGAAGAACCTTTCTTTAAGTAATTCTTCGTACTAGCCACGAATAGAGCTCCTTCTTCATAGATCTCCTTCTTCACACACGGACACTACCAAGTGCGAACCCTTTGTATTCTCTTTTGGAATTAAAGAATTCAAGCAAGAGTTGTGGGCTTTACTTGAATCCTTGGTAGAGGGAAGGAGAAGGAGAGGATGGGATTTTTCTTAGAGAACTCTTCTCTTAGACTGAGAACACTTAAGGAGATGATCTCTCCAACCAATTTGAAAAACACGTTAGTTATCTTGAGAGAATTTGGGATTGAGTTATAACTCCTTTTTTTTTTTTTATTAATTTCAAATAAATTATTAAAAAAAAAAATATAATAACTACTTTATTATATATACACTATTTGTTATATCAAATATAACATATAGCCGATAGTTTTATATTGTATCAAATACAACATAGACTTTAGAATTTATTATCTCTCAACTATACGTGACATTTAATATAAATCACATTTATATTAAATCCATTTATATGAATCTCATTCATATAAATGATATTTGGATCATATCCAAATATTTAATTCCTCTCAATATAAAACATATTTATATTTAATTATATGAATCACATTCATATAATTGGTATTTGAATCATATTCAAATTCCACTCATATATAATGTATCAAATACATTAGAATTAATTATATTTTCCTCAATTAATTTGAACACTTCAAATTAATCCAAAGATTAAGTCTCTGTTGAGCTATAATGGAAACCTTATGGACATGTAGATTGAAGCTTCAACGGTACTCGGATAATTAATTAAACTCTTTAATTAAATTATCTAACACCCATTAACTACCGGTCACTCCACTAAAGACCGAAAGCTGCACTCTTCGCACTATGGATATATTTATGTGTCCATTGGATATAACTAATCAACAGTGTGATGATCTTTCACAAATTTCTCATAAGTACAACTGGGCTAAAATACCATTTTCCTCTAGTAGTAACTAAAGGAACTCTTAAACAAGAGTATCCATGAGCGGTAGCAGATCATTCTGATTTCATTGTGACCGAATTACTACACATACATTCGAACAAACAGATATGCATTGTAAGATTAATTACTGGCATGCTTTAAAAAATAAAATAACAAAAGACTGAGTAAACGTACCAGTTGAAGACAATCTTCAAACGAACTCAGTTTAGTGGAAGCAAACTCTTCCACACTTCTTATTGCCCAACAAACAATCGCCTAACAGCACCATAGTCTTCTACACGATCGGCAGCACACGAACCAACAGCAACTGGGGACTACACCACCATACGAAGCCCTCGCTATTCTCGGAGTGAGAATCCAAAGAAAAGACTATCATATAGTCGGTTGCTTGTCGTTTAGAAAAAAGGTACACGATCGTGTAGGTTTTGTTAAGCAATCATCTAGCAAATAGTAAACGATCGTTTACATCTGCTCGGCGCGCTAAGCGATCGTTTAGAAAAGGTAAGCAATCGTTTAGAAATTACATGTAATCGTTTAGCGCGTAGGTGTGCGATCGTTTAGGACGATGGGCACTTCGTATAAGCTCTCAACGTTAAGCAATCGTAAAGTTTTCACACCGTGAGTGAATTTCTGCATATCTTTCATATATCTCAAAAATGAAAATAATTTTCATTTTATTCTTTAGTTACAAGAATTGAATCCGATCTTCCCACTTTCACACGATTCTGGAGAAATTCTCGGCCAATTATCTCATAACTGCCTAATTAATTAAATAAAGAATATAATCATATTATATTCTTAACCTATAGTTTGATATCAAATATCTACAATAGTATTTTCTCCTTTACTTGATATAAATTGTATTCATATCCAATTTCCTCCAAAATAATGTATCTCATAAATTTAGTCAATTATATCATATATATAATTAACCAGTTCAATTATATCATATATAATCGAACTCCCTCTTGTCAATTTAATATTTCAAACTGACCCAAAAACTGATTCTCAACTTTATCTAAGCTACCAAGGGGACCTTATGAACCAATGGCTCAAAGCTCCAATGGTACGTGAATAGCTGACTAAACTCTTTAGCCACGAGATCCACCATCCATTAGCTACCAGAAATTTCACTAAAGATCAACAACTGAACTCTTCTTACCACACATATATTTCTGTGTCCATCGGATATAACCAATCATGAGTACGATGACCCTTCACAAATGCCCGTAAGTACAGTTGGGCCAAATTTACCGTTTTGCCCCTGTAGTTACATCTCACTCCTTAAGTACTATTGATCCCTCTAATGAATAATACAACATATTCCAACTATGTGTGAACACATCTCGGGCCAAGAGAAGGTGTGTGGCGCCACATCGTTCAAGCCTTGGAATCAACTCTTAAGGGAGTTATCTATCTACTTGCCCCTGCTTCGGGGAAGGAGTGAATTCCATCTCGTGTAGTTGAGTTTCCAACTCCCAAATCAGACGATCCCCAAAGTGGTAAGTTTGATTCGGTGACCTGGACACTTGCATCCATGTAAATCAAAGGACCGCCCTTAATGGCAGGAGTTCCCAACTCACTTAGGATTGAGGCCATGTTACCTATGGTCATCCTAGTGAAGTGAAATCTTTGTAATGAACACGTTATATAACGAGATGTTAACACTTCGTGGTCAGGTCTTATATAAGCTCTTTTGTATAGGAGCCCCCGCTCGCATATCCCCTACACGAATGATCAGGATCAGACCATCTGTGACAAGTTACAACACTTGCAACTATTCCACAAAGCGGACCGCATCCGTAGCGTTACCAGGATAAGGTTTCCCTCCTATATCCATTATTACAGAGCATTTTAGTTATCCCTTAAGACATGATCCACTTGTATGTCACCATATACATGCTTAAGATATATCCAGATAACTAGAGATTTTAGGTTTATTGGTTTGTGGTAAAGCAAATAAAACAATTAACTGAGCAAAATCAATATGTGAAGTAAATATCATATATTATACATCACAAGCGTTCGTACAAACTGTTTACAAACTACAGGACACGAGACGTTAGGACATCAACCCCAACTGTAAAACCCAAACCCTAATTACTTTAAGTAATGTGATGTCTTCTAATGAGCTAAATAATGCCATGTCTCAGGAAGGATAGAAGATAGAATGCACAATAAGCATATGAATGAGACCATGCCATCTAATGAGGAGTAGTGCTGAAGTAATATTGTGAGTAAAGTTACAAAAGGAAATTTGCTAAATCCTAGCCCTTCATCACCAATAGTGGGCCAGGTGGCACAAGGATGGTTCATGATAGATTTTGGGCGGTAATATAAGCAAGAAGGTTGAATTCATTAGGTCGGTTTGGACAGACTACTTAGGCTATTTGTGTAATTTCAGTGACATTTGAAAGCTTCGTGTGTCTATTTTCTGTGGCTAAGCTGCTGGAAGGAAAAATCGCTGGAATAAGGCCGAAGGGACAAAATAAAGACGAAGGGTTCGTTTCTTGGGTGAATCTAGGCCATCAGTGAAGAATTGAAGCTCCAGGACGAATTACGAAGTGTTTTGAGCTAAACATTTGAGGTAATATTATTAACTCAATTATAAACAAGTTTGTAGAATGAAACGTTTTAAGATGAGGCCTAGAAATAGAGTTATATAATTTTGAAGGTTGAACTGGGAATTGTTGAGCAAGCAAGCAGCTGCTTGAATTGGGGCCAATGATGAAGTTTTGAATCTCCAGATTAAACGACGAGGCATTTTGAGCTGAAATTTTAAGGCAAAGAAGAGCTAGGAGAGGCGTATAACCCCAAAACGACTCTGGTAAGGAAACGTAACTCATTATCGAATGAACCATGTCCAACAAGATTCTATTTCTCTTATCCGTTACACCATTTTGCTAAGGTGTACCCAGTGCTGAGAGTTGGAAAACGATTCCATGTTCTATCAAATAGTTCTGGAATTACAAGTCCAAGAACTCTCCACCTTGATACGATCGAAGTGTTTTAATCCGTCTATCCAATGCATTTTTAACTTCAGCCTTGAACTCTTTGAACTTTTCAAAGGATTCAGACTTTCGTTGCATAAGATAAACATACCCATATCTAGAGTAATCATCAATAAAACTAATAAAATACTCATAGTCACCTCAGACTCGCACATTCATAGGACCACAAAGGTCAGAATGTACTAACTCAAAAGGTTCTTTGGCTCGATAACCTTTTCTAGTAAAAGGTCTTTTAGTCATTTTTCACCAATCTCTCAATCCTATTGAGATTGATATGCCCTAATTGAAGGTGTCAAAGTTGGATATTTTCTTTTGGAGAAATTCATTGATATTTAGGTTGAGTTACGACAGTTTTAAAAAATTCTGTGTTATGGAGGGAACTTATTCTAACGGGCTTAGCACATACAAGTTATTTTCCAGATATGTTGTACAAATATTAACACCATCTTTATGAATAAATGCTTTATCCACATTAAGCGAAATAGTGTATTTACATTGTAGCAAGCACGTTACAGAAATAAGGTACCTCTTAAGTTCAGGAACAATATATACATAATTTAAAACAAGAAACATATTCTATAAAGATAACTGGATCCCTCCAACTGTCACAGTTGAGACGACGTGTCTGGTGCCTACGCGCATCGTCATCTCACCAGCCTCCAGCTGTCGCCAGGATCTAATCCCCTGAAAAGAAGAACAAACGTGATTAGTGGCGTCCGAATCAATTATTCAGTCAGAATCATCATTCTCTACTAAACAAGTTTCAAGTATAAGTAAATCATATTTACCTTTATCTGCCTTAGCGGCCTTCCTTTCCTTCAGCCAGCGAGGATAGTTCCTCTTCCAATGTCCATCCATGTTGTCGTGGAAACATTTTCCCTTTTCAACCGGCGACGGACACCTTTTTGGGACGACAGATGGCGAGTTAACAGACGCCTTCCCTTTTCCTTTACCACCCTTCTTCTTCTTCCCCTTTGTAGAGTTAGAAGTAGAAGGTGCAGACTTCGTTCCTGAGGTCGAACCTCGATGGAACGTCCTTGATGATGAAGCAACATTTTCCTTAGCCCTCTTCCTCTCCTTACTTTTCAGTAAAGATTGGTATGTCTGCAACTCGTTACGGAGAGTTGTAAGGGTGTATTTCACTTTGTTAAGAATCACATTGCTAACAAAGTACAGAAAGCTCTCTGGCAGAGAATGCAGGATTATGCTAACCTGACTGCCCTCATCGATAGTAGACCTCGTGCTTGAGCTGTTCAGACGGTTTTCCAAATATCCCCCACAGGAACTCCATGATCTCACGCACTAAGACCATGGGCTCATGCTTCTTGGCTAACTAATTAATTTTGTAAAATAGTTTCAAATACCCTAAGTGTAAGACTTCTATTTTGCAATGATGCTCCAACGAGGCAGGACAAACGTCACCGGTGAGGTGATCAGATGCCCCTTCATTGGGATGAGACTTTCTCAACCATTAGGCAGAACCAACTCTTGGAACTGAACCTAACAACCACAATTTATTTAGTTCAAAATTATTAACCTTTAACAATTCCGCGTAAGTGACCCCTCATTTTTGGTGCCAGAGTCTCGCCCTAATGAGCCCACCATAGGGAAGAAGAAGATTAGGACAAGAGACTAAGTAACCTTATCCTCGTACAGGAGATCAAATAAAGAAATGCGTAAAACTGCCATCCTATAGGGGAACACTCATAAGGTGCCTCGAGACGATGCGCAACAACTTTATTTAATCCAACGAGGGAGATCGTGGGATATACTGTCGCACTTCTGTTGAGACAAAAAATTAGGGATGGATGGGGTTGTACATACAGTCATGCATTAGACATGGTTTAAGCTATGCGTTTATGCCCATGCGTCTGAGGTCATACGTCGGAATGAAAATGCATTAATCTAGTATGCAATGACCATGTGTTCCTATCACAAATTTTCTTACGCTCGCGCCAAGTATAATGCAAACGCAAGTTTCTTGGGTAATTCGAGGTCGAACACATGGACTTGTCACTCAATAATGCTGGTGAAGTAATGCGTTTGAGGCGATGAATAAAATAAAGCAAAGAAAGTTTAATGGATTTACACACTACTTCTCTAACTAAACAGATTGAGCAATAGAAGACTTGTGATGAGAATAGATAAATACACAACAACTATTAACGCATAGTAATGTTTATTATCTTAACTCGCCCGAGTAATCCCAGCTCATTGTACTAACACATTGCACACCTCTCGGTGGTCAGCTGCACGATTATATATCTATAGTGCATGGTTACGTCGAGCATAAGATTGTGCCTATCTCTAGGAACAATGCAAACTTTGCTTTAGTGCGTTCCATCTCTTACCTTCTCAGGTAGTTAGACGCGGCTATTTAACTTATAGACAAGTAATGCAACAATCCATAGACAAGTGCTGCTGCAAACTTTCACCAAGCAAAGAGGATTAACTCACTATACTCGCACAACGCACACCTCTCGGTGGGTTGCTACATGTGTCCTATCTCTGGGCTACACAATTAAGTATGCGATCGCCTTTGATAAATAAACGTTGAAGATAAACAATGATAGAGTTAAAGATAAAGAAGAAGATGGCATTGAAGGAATCAAGAGATGCATTGATTTCAAATTATCTTAATATCTTAAGCTAAAATGTAATACAATACAGAGGTTAGAAGAGAAATGAAGGACTCTGAGTCAAGGCTGCTGATGGTGCCATGGATGAATGGTGGAGATGTCTCTCTTGAGCTCTATCTCCGCTGAAAGCTCCAGTCGTCACTCGGTCTGGTTTGTGGAGGTGAAGAATTTTCACTGAAAATTCTGTTCAAGCTCTCATCTGTGATCGCAAACCTCTGCCTTGAGGCAGAATTTCGGATGTCTTGAAATGAAGGTCCAAAAGGCTATTTATAGAGTTTAAATGGTGACAGCTATCATGATTGCGTTATGGCTCACTGCTGCTTTTGTCGCGGTATGGGCAATGTCACATCATCTTATCTTGTTGATATTCCCAAGATATGCGTCCGAGCTTGATTCAGCTAAAGTATCAACGCATTCTACCCATCTTGCAATTATCCTTCTATTATGGTTGTAACTCCATGGCTGCAATTTCCAATTGATCACTGCATTCGTTTGATCAACGCAACTTCCATGCGATGGGCGCCTTCGATCACCGCAACTTCCATGCGATGGATGCATTCGATCACCGCAACTTCCATGCGATGGACGTATGCGATCCAATTTTCAGCGCATGCATTTGTCTATGATTGCTTATTTCAAACGCATGTGTTTGATTCCTGCGATAGTTACAAAAATAGACACTTTGGCATGGAGTAACGCATAATATTGGGGTCAGTGAGGATTTAGGTGCTAATCGATGCAGAACTCAATTTTTTGCAAATTCTAAGTATTATCACCGCATTTTCTACTTATTAGTCCTCATGATTCTAAATAAAAGGCTTATAATAACTGGCACTTCTGCCAGTTATCAACTTTTGCTCCCATTTACTATGAGCACTCTCTCCATCCATCTTGATATTGACCTACCCAAACACCATTCTTTAGGGGGACACTCCCAGGGTACCACGAGGCCGAGGGTAGATCTCACAATGTGGACTATATAGGAAAAACGTGAAAGGTTAAATGAAGCATCATATGCCCCAAGTACCTCCCACTGAATGTTCTACCTAGGTGTTCATTAACCTAGACAATCCAACTACTGATTTTAGTCTAAATCATCTTTTTAAGTCCGCTCATAAACACCTTTTGTCTATGAAATAAACAAGTTCAAGTAGTCACATTTAAACACTTTAATGGACTGTCCTTAACTTGCATGCATGCACCAAATCTATCTAATTCACCTTTCCAGGTAGGTTCCCAGGTAGGGGTGTTACGTTTTCGCCAACTTAAATACCCCAGCCTAGCCAGAACCCGCCTTAAACAAGGTCTCTTATAGATAGATTTGTTACACTTTAACCTTTTATTAGTCAATTTAATCCTATTAAACTAATTACAAGATTAAAGCCTAAAGGTTGCTAATCATATTAGAACTGTGATCTTAGGTCTATGTCATCCAAGTTTTAAACAATTTAAAACCATGAATTAAACCTAAGTGAGCATGCATGTCTTTCTTATTGCTTTTAGTTCTAATCTCTCTTTAATCTTTAAAAAGAAACAACTAAAACACATTGCACATAACTAGGTGTTTATAACGCTTATAAAGAAACCTATGTGTCATGCTTCATGCAATGTCCGGTCATTACTATACATAACTTTTATATACATGTAATAACCAAGCAAATATGCTTTCTGTACACCCTTATACTATAACAATTATAATATAAAGATGATGCATGTCAATGCTTTTTATGTATGCATAAATATAACTCTTATATTATATGATACATGAGCATGCTTTTATGTAATTAAATCATGATACTCTAAATCATAACATTTATAATAAAGAGATGATGCATGACTAATGCATAACCTAAGGTGGGATTTTACTATATGTACATACCATATGACATATAAATAACCATACATCTCATGTAATAAACCAAAGATTAATAGACCAAGATGAACCTTTAGAAAACCGAAATGAAATAATTCTATCTATTACATTTTTCATCGAGGTGTAAACCAGGTTTTGAACCGCCAGGAAGCTCCATCGTTTAGTAAACGCTACAAGTAAACGATCGCTTAGCGTACACTAGACGATGGCGCGAAAATTTTAAACAATTGATTAGACGACAACAAGGCCGCGAAGCTTGATCATTTAAATGATCGCTTAACATGCGAAGAGGTAAATTATTTATCGTGCATTACTTCGCGATTATTTAGTCAGATATTAAGCGATGAAGCTTGCTGAGCTAAATGATCGTCTAGTGCGCACGCGCGTTAAACGACACCCGAGCATTCGTTACTCAGCTATCACCTACCCCATCGTCTACACGACTCGATCAACACTTGATCGTCTTCTTCCTTAAAGAACCGCAACCCTTGCTATGAACTTCTTCACGAACGACTCAAGACTCAAACTAACTTTGAGTTACAGATTCGATAACAATTAATTATGCCAAAAAACGTAGGGGCCTTTACAATTAATCGAAAATGTAAAAGAATTAATCAAACCGAGGTTTCATCCAAGAAAACTCCATTAATTCGCACATCCACAAATAATTTAACAATTAAACAGAGAGTAGATGTGCACCCATTGAGAATGTATATGTAATTCTTTGCAGCAATGAAATTGGAATATTAGAAACCTGGCTCTTATACCAATTGAAGGAACTCTTAATCAAGACTATCCATGAGCGGTAGTGGATCATTCTAATTCCATTGTGAACGAATTATTACATATACATTCGAATAAACAGATATGCATTATAAGACTAATTACTAGCATGCTTTAACAAATAAAATAATAAAAGACTGAGTTAACATACCAGTTGAAGATAATCTTCAAACAAACTCAGTCCAACGGAAGCAAACTCCTCTACACTTCTTATAGCCCAGCAAATAGTCACCTAACAACACCACAGTCGTCTACACGATCGGCAATGCATGAACCAACAACAACCGAGGACGACACCACCACACAAAGCCTCGATATTCTCGGAGTGAGAATCCAAAGGGTGGGTTTTGATGGAATTGGTAGAGGGAGGAGGAAAAGATGATCGTGTAGTACGAACAAGCAAGTGGGAGAAAGGGAAGACGATCGTATAGTCGGGTGCTTGTCGTTTAGACAAAAGGTACACGATCGTGTAGGTTTTGTTAAGCGATCGTCTAGCAAATAGTAAACAATCGTTTAGGTCTACTCGGCACACTAAATGATCGTTTAGAAATCGCGTGCGATCGTTTAGTGTGTGGGTGTGCGATCGTTTAGGACGATGGGCACTATTATATAGGCTCTCAACCTAAGCGATCGTAAAGTTTTCACACCATGAGCGAATTTCTGCATATCTTTCGTATATCTCATAAATGAAAACAATTTCATTTTATTCTTCAGTTACAAGAACTGAATCCGATCTTTCCACTTTTGCACAATTCCGGAGAAATTCTCGGTCAATTATCTTATAACTGCCTAATTAATTAAATAAAGAATATAATCATATTATATTTTTAACCTATAGTTTGATATCAAATATCTACAATAGCATTTTCTCCTTTACTTGATATAAATCATATTCATATCCAATTTCCTTCAAAATAATGTATCACATATATTTATATTTAGTCAATTATATCATATATAATTAACCAGTTCAATTATATCATATATAATCGAACTCCCTTTTGTCAATTTGAACATTTCAAACTGACCCAAAAATTGATTCTCAACTTTATCCAAGCTACCAAGAGGACCTTATGGACCTATGGCTCGAAGCTTCAACGGTACGTGAATAGCTGACTAAACTCTTTAGCCACGAGATTCACCATCTGTTAACTGCCAGACATTCCACTAAAGACTGACAACTGAACTCTTCTTACAACAGATTTATTTCTGTGTCCATCAAATATAACCAATCATGAGTACAATGACCCTTAACAGATGCTCGTAAGTATAGTTGGGCCAAATTTACCATTTTGCCCATGTAGTTATATCTCACTCCTTAAGTACCATTGATCCCTCTAATGAACAATACAACATAGTCCAACTATGTGTGAACACCTCTCGGGCCAAGAGAAGGTGTGTGGCGCCACATCATTCAAGCCTTGGAAACAGCCCTTAAGGGAGTTATCTATCTACTTTCCCCTACTTCGGGGAATGAGTGAATTCCATCTTGTGTAGCTGAGTTCCCAGCTCCCAAATCAGACGAATCCCCAAAATGGTAGGTTTGAGTCGGCGACCTGGCCATTCGCACCTATGTAAATCAAAGGACCACCTTCAATGGCAGATGTTCCCAACTCACTCAGGATTAAAGTCATGTTACCTATGGTCATCCTAGTAAAGTGAAGTCTTTGCAATGAATGACGTTATATAACGAGACATTAACACTTTGTGGTCAGGTCTTATACAAGCTCTTTGTATAGGACGCCCCCGCTTGCATGTCCCCTACACGAATGATCAGGATCAGACCATCTGTGACAAGTTACAACACTTGCAACTATTCCACAAAGCGAGCCACATCTGTAGCGTTACCAGGATTTCCCTCCTATATCCATATACTACAGACCATTTTGGTTATCCCTTAAGACATGATCCACTTGTATGTCACCATATACATGCTTAAGATATATCAAGATAACTAGAGATTGTAGGTTTATTGGTTTGTGGTAAAGCAAATAAAACAATTAACTGAGCAAAATCAAGATGTGAAATAAATATCATATATTATACATCACAAGCGTTCGTACAAACTACAGGACACGAGACTTTAAGGCATCAACCCCAAAAATTTCCCACTTATCCTAAAGCGAAGTGGGATGTACAAAAATAGTACAAAATAATAAACTAGGGCATAAAAACCCAATACAAGAAAATCTCCCACTTGCCCTAGTCCAGCCGCAGGCGATCCTGTAGACCCATGATCTGAAGGTGACTCTCAAACACTGTAAACGTGAGAGCCTTTGTAAATGGGTAAGCAACATTGTGCTCTAAAGCGATCTTCGTGACGATCACGTCCTCTCGATCACTATCTCGCGGATAAGATGATACTTCCGCTCTACGTGTTTGCCGCACCTATGACTACTAAGCTCCTTGGAGTTCACCACAGGCCCACTATTGTTACAATAGAGGGTAATAGGCCTAGACATATCTGGAACAACTTCCAGTTTTGTCAAGAATTTCCTGAGCCAGACGACCTTCTTAGGAGCTTTGTAGGCCGTTAGTACTCCGCCTCCATAGTGGAGTTGGCGATGCACCCCTGCTTAGTGATTCGCCACACTACGGCTCTTCCATTAAGAGTAAATACTGACCCTGAAATGGACTTACGAGAGTCCCTATTAGTCTGAAAGTCAGAATCCGTGTATCCAGTAAGGATCAAATCCTTAAGAGTTTTAGTCCAAGTGGGAGTTTGTTAGATTTTATGTCCTAAAACTCGTAGTTTGTAAATTAATAAACATATTCTGTTTTATTTTTCGATAAAGTTGTTATTGAAATTGTAATCTTGAATCCACTAAACTAAGGTCCTGAGGCTATTTAATGTAGTTTGAACTTTATGTAGTGACATAAAAGTGGATCAAGTTCAAATATATAGCCAAAATGGTCTATAGTATATGAATAAGGTTAGGCGTCTTGTTCTGAGGACACTATGGATGCGGCCCACTTTATAGTTAGTACAAACGATGTGATCCTGAATCGTTCATATAAAGATATATAAGTGGGGGAATCCTATGCAATGAGTTTACATAAGATTGAACCATGAAATAGTCACTTTTTACGTTCTAAATGCCGTTTTATGTATAAAACTGACTATTTCGTTAATTGATGACCTAGGTAACTTAATCTTAATCCTGAGCTAACTATGAACTCCCGTTCACTCAGAATTATCCTTAGATCTGCATAGGTGAGGGCAGCTCAATATCGCTGGCCCAATAAGTCTCACATTTCAGGGGTAAGATCAGGTGGATAATTGGGAACATAGGGTGCAAGACGGAATTCACTCCTACTCGTTATAGGGATAATAGATAGGTTGTTCCTTTTAGTACTGAATCCAGGTCTTGAACAAGGGACCCCACCCTGTCCTTGGCCCGAGAGGGATTCGGTTTATAGGTTGGACCTTAAACCAATTGTTCATTAGAGGATTAGTGGAACTTAAGGAACAAGATGTAGTCTTGGGGGTAAAACGGTTTTTATAACCCAGCCGAGATTACGAACAACCTGTGAAGTATTAGCTTACTAATCATGGTTATATCAAATGGACACAAATATATCTACAGTGAGAGGAGTGCAACTACGGGACTTTAGTAGAATGACCTATTAGTTAACAAATGTTGATTAATTATGTTAAAGAGTTTTACCAGTTAATCTCGGATTGTTGGAGTCCATGATCAATAGGTCCATTAGGTTCTCCTACTAGCTCATATGGAATAAACTTAGAACAGTATGATAGAATAATTCGAATTGTTCGAATTAGGTGAAGAGAGAGAAACCGACAAGTATATGTGATATAGTGATCGGGTTTTCAGTTTAGAGATACAGTTTTAATATTTAAATGTGATTTAAAGATCAAGAATATGAATACGTTCATATTCGGAAGCTCGGAAATAATGGAAATGGTCAAAGATGTAAAAAGTCAAAGAGTTGACTTTTTACTTTGAAAAGTCAAACTTTGACCGACCTTATATTCAAATGTGATTTGAATTTCGAGAAAATGAATGCGGATTCATGTTTGGGAGGTCAAAATTAGTCAACACGGAAAAAATCATAAAAAGTCAAAATGTTGACTTTTTGGTCAAAGTTTGACTTTGACCAAATGACTATTTTGCCCTTTGACTAAAGTTAGTGGGAAAATCCAAACTTTTGTTGGATAATTCCACTAACAAAATAGTGGGCTAGGTGTTGGCTTATAGTGGAGACATTAAGCCCACTAAGATAGTGGATTATAGGTGTTGGGTTTTTATGGATTTGGTTCATGCAATTGTTGCATGGTTTTTTTTTTTTTTTTTTTTTTTCTATAAATTGGGTTTTCAATTATGGATGAAAAACTTTTGGCCATTTTTCCAAAATTGTTTTCAAAATTGGGCTGGAAAAATAAAAAACCCAAACCCAAATTCATTCTTATTTTCCATCTCTTTCTCTCTCTCGGTTTCTTCATCCACTGGGTCCTAATTCTGAGTCCAGAGGATAGTAGGTCAACTCTAGTGGTGGTCCGGAAGAGTTGGGGTCGAGATTTAGCTAGGAAAAGCGTTTTGGAGCTTTAAAGGTAATTTTTTAATTATTGTTTTTCCTTTCAATTACATGCTAATTTCCTTTAAATTAAAAGCAATTAGAGTGTAATTAGATCCTTATTCTGCTGTGTATGTCTCGTGTTCCATCACAACACTCTTGGAAGGAATACAGTTGAGTATGTATACCGTAGTCTCTACTGCGAAATCCCAGAGTCTGGTAAAGAAGCGTAACTCATCATCGAACGAACCATGTCCAACAAGGTTCTATTTCTCTTCTCTGCTACACCATTTTGCTGAGGTGTACCTGGCGCTAAGAGTTGGGAAATGATTCCATGGTCTATCAAATAGTTCTGGAATTGCGAGTCAAAGAACTCTCCACCTCGATCCAATCGAAGTGTTTTAATCTGTCTATCCAATGTATTTTCAACTTCAGCCTTGAACTTTTTGAACTTTTCAAAGGATTCAGACTTCCATTGCATAAGATAAATATACCCATACCTAGAGTAATCATCAGTAAAACTGATAAAATACTTATAGCCACCTCAGGCTCGCACATTCATAGGACCACAAAGTCAGAATGTATTAACTCAAGAGGCTCTTTGGCTCTATAACCTTTTCCAGTAAAAGTTCTTTTAGTCATCTTACCCTCAAGGCAAGATTCACACAGTGGTAAATAATTTTCTTCTAACTCACTTAGAAGTCCATTCTTCACCAATCTCTCAATCCTATTGAGATTGATGTGCCCTAACCAAAGGTGCCAAAGTTGGGCATTTTCTTTTGGAGAAATTCGTTGACATTTAGATTGAGTTACGACAGTTTTAAACATTTTTGTGTTATGGAAGAACCTTATGGCTAACGATCTTAGCACATACAAGTTATTTTTCAGATACACTGTACAAATATTAACACCATCTTTATGAATAAATGCTTTATCCACATTAAGCGAAATAGTGTATTTACATTGTAGCAAGCACGTTATAGAAATAAGGTTCCTCTTAAGTTCAGGAACAATATATACATCATTTAAGACAAAAAAAACCTATTATGTAAAGATAATTGGATCCTTTCCATCTCCACAGCTGAGACGACGTGCCCGGTGCCTACTCGCATCGTCATCTCACCAGCCTCCAACTGTCGCCAGGATCTAATCCCCTGAAAAGAAGAACAAACGTGATTAATGGCCCCTGAATCAATCACTAGGCAGAATCATCATTCTCCACTAAACAAATTTCAAGTACAAGTAAATCATATTTACCTTTATCTGCCTTGGCCTTAGCGTTGGCGACCTTCTTTTCCTTAAGCCAGTGAGGACAGTTCCTCTTCCAGTGTCCATCCTCGTTGCAGTGGAAACATTTTCCCTTTTCAACCGGCGTCTGACGTTTTCTTGGGGCGATAGGTGGCGGGTTAGTAGGTGCCTTCCCTTTCCCTTTACCACCATTCTTCTTCTTCCCCTTTGCAAAGTTAGAAGTAGAAGGTTCAGACTTCTTTCCTGAGGTCGAACCTCGATGGAACGACCTTGATGGTAAGTTAGTTATCATTTATATTTATAATAATATTAATTATTGGATAATTATCTCTTTTTCTCTAATAACCAATTGAGTGGGAGGTTATTGGTGGTTTCATGGTAACCATGAGATAAAAGGAAAAATGTTTTCCTAATTTTAGTAGGGTTGATTTGAGATTTCCAATCTCGGAAAATACTCACGTAGAAGTTGTCAAGAAAACTAGATTTACTAAGCGATAGCTTGGATTTAGCTAAACGATTGTGGAATGTTAGTACACGATGGCATTTAGCTAAACGATGAGCTAAACGATCGCATAGCTTTTACTAAACGATTGGGCATCGACCTATACAATAGGTTATTTCATCTCCCACTTTCTCAATCATTTACATGATTATCCTTTCTCTGTTTTTCTGCCTTAAACCAAGTCCACACACCACACTTTGGATTCTTACATCGAGAATACCAAGGTAACCTTCTTGGTGGTATCATATTCAACTCGACATCGACGAGGTTCTGTGGAGGCTGTTTGCGGTGTTCGGGGTGTTCATGACCTTAGTGATCGCTTAGTTCGAGTGCGCGGCGTTCGTGCAGTGTAGCAGTTGTATGGGACGAACATTCGTGTGTTGCTATGTCGCTGTGATCGAGCGTTCATGATCAAGGATCTAGAAGATGAGTCTGCAAAAGTTTGTTATCTCTTATCCTTGATCTATAGTAAAGTATATTGTAATTTTCTTATTTCGCATAGTCGTATGTTTCCGTTTGTGATTGTAATTGCAATGTTCATATACGATTGAAATTTGGAAAGATCATTCCGCTGTTCATGGAAATTCTCGTGTTCGATTTCCTTCAGATATGATATAAAGATACTTCATATTATTCGTTCTGTCAGTCTCAATATGATAACAATTGCAATATATATCTTTAAAAATTAGAAGATTCATCTTTGATTGACTAAAGAACAATGCATTTTTAATTGTAAATTTTGTCCCTCTGGGCGAAATAATATTTTCTTTTCCAAAACTTTCAACCATATTTGAAGAATCTGATATTGTATTTACTTTTGCTTTCAACATTGTCAATTCGAAAAAGTATTTTTTATTTGTAAGTATTGTATTTGTAGTTGCACTGTCTGCCAGACATAGATCTTCTTTACTCGTTTTTAAATCACCCAACCTATGAAAATAATCCATGTTTCTTTAGAACCTACCTTCAGCGAGGGAAGCGAAAAAAGCTTATGCTGATAACATGTTGTAAAATTGAGGAGCACAATAGGAATACAGATATGGATATAATATAATATAATAATAAAATAATAAAATAAAATAATTAAAATTATAAAAATAAGATAATATGGAAATTCAAACTGGGACTTTTTAATTGTATTTTCAAGATCCATTAAATTTCGCTATTTATAAGCAAAGTGACAAATAGAATGTGGTCAGTGAAGAGGGAGAAGAGGAGAAGATGAAGAAAGAGGAGAGAGAGAAGAGAGAGAAATGAGAAAGATAAAAAATATAATTATTTCTAAGTCATCTTGTCACATCATATATTTAATCAATTTTATGTTTAAATTTAATAGATTTATTAGTTGATGGAACTTTAAACCTCTTCTTAAAAACTCGGGATTAAAATGGCCAATTTCAAACATTTTTTTCTAAAATTTAAAATATAATATTTTAAAATTTAAAGATCAAATAGAAACTAGATCCAAAATGTAAGGACTAAAAAATTATGTCTTTCCTAAATTTAAGGCAGGTTTTGGTTGACTAAAGATTTTTTTTCAAAAAAAAACATTTTTATTTAAACTCTTTTGACAAAATCTTATTAAAATTCACTTTGAAATTCCAAAAGTTATTTTGAATTATTGTCAAATACTTCAAAATTTTTTAAAATTAAACATTTTAAAAATTAGAGTTATTTGTGGAACATTGACAAAAATAGGACTTTCTAAGGGAAGTAAATACTTTTGGGACCACTTTTTAAAAAGATGACTTTTGGGACAAATTAAATGTGAATTGACCATATTACCCTTAAATAAAAAAGAAACTAATTTTATTACTTTAGTCTTATTCTCTAACCTTTTCTTTCATTTCTCTCTAACTTATGTCTAACTTCTCTTCCCTCGAGCTCCTTTGCCATATCCTAGGATTTTTAGCTATTCTTAAACATTCTCTCAACTTCAATATATTTGTTGTAAATTTTTATGGTTTTTTTTTTTTTTTTATTGTTATAGATTTTTTGTCCTCTACTCTTATTTTTATGTTGATGTTGGATTGAGTTAGGTTAAATTTTTTTCTCTTTTTAGTGTAACATCCAATCTTAAAATATAGTCCCGAATTAATTTTATACTTGTTTATTTAAGTGATTTAGAATGGTTTTACACATGTTTTAGTAAGGTTTTTTAATTACTCTTTTTTTTTTTTTTTTTTTTTTTTTTTTTTTTATATCTCGCAACATCTCATAACATCTCACATTTTCTAAACTTCAAATGCACAATCCCAAATCAATTATATACATTTAGGTGATTTAAGATGGTTTTACACATGTTTTATGGAGTTTTTTTAGCTACTATTTTTTATCTCACAACATCTCGCAACTTCTAAACTTCAAAGGCACAATCCCGAATCAATTATATACTTGTTTTAGGTGTTTATCATGGTTTTACACATGTTTTATAGAGTTCTTTTAGGTACTTTTTTTATCTAGCAACATCTTACAAACATCTCACATCTCACAACTCCCAACCTTCAAATGCCCAATCCCAAATCAATTATATACTTGTGTTAGATGATTTAGGGTAATTTTACACACGTTTTAGCAAGTTTTTTAGCTACTATTTTTTATCTCGTAAATATCTCACAACTTCCAAACTTGAAAATGTCTAACCCCAAATCAATTTTATACCTGTTTTAGATGATTTAGGTTGATTTTACACATGTTTTAGAGAGTTTTTTAGCTACTGTTTTTTTAATCTCCCCTAAATTGGCATATGGAAGGGCCAAATGTAGAAATGAGATTAATTAAAATCCTAATATTATATTTGACCATAAGTGTGTCTCATTCATCAACAAAGCATAAAAAATGAACTGAGAATTGAAGTTGCAGTCAGTGCTAAAAAATTATGAAAAACATTCAAAGCATGGAAGTTGCAATCAGGCTCAAGAATTTTTAAAAATATTTGAAATATCCATATGCTTTGTCGCTGCAATCGTCACAAGAACACGAGGCTTTTTTTTCACTAAGAGGGTAAATTGGACATTTCATATACCCAACTGTTCTATTTCTCTTTAAATTGAAAATTCATCCCAATAAATCTCTTTAAACCTCCTATTTTTGCCATATTTTTAGCAATTCCCCCATTATTTGTTGGTATTGTTATTTCAAGGCTAAATTATGAAAAAATCCCTTCAACTCTATTTTATGTGACGAAAATATCCTACATTTTCAAAATTTTCAAAAATAATCTTAAACTTTTAAAAAGAGTTAAAAAATGCCTTTACCGTTAGTTCTGGATGGAAATCGTTAATGTTTTGTTTAAAAATATCTCTGAACTTTTTAAAGTATAAAAATACATTTAAATTTAAAAAAATTCAAATATATTCTTTCTGTTAATATATGGATAGAAACCGTTGATACCTCGTTGTAAAAATAACTCTAAAAATTTTTTTTAAAAAAGTTTTTAAATGCTCATACCATTTTTCTAATGCAATAAGGGATGAGAGAATTCAAACCACAAATCTTTTATTCGCTAACATTTGAGCTATGTTCGCTTTGTGACCCTATTGTTAATGTAATGATCGATTTGTTTGAAGTTTTCTTAAGTTTGAAAAAAACCAATTTTTAAACAAATTATATCGATATCCTCATTTTTTTTTAATATATAAATACTCACAACTACTAACATACAACCTTGTTAATTTATATACCCTAACTGAAAAGGAAAATTTTATTTAATTATTTATTTCTAGACAAACAAATGTCAAACAATTAACAAGGGGAGTAAGAGAGCATTGACAAAGAGAAAGGAGAAAAAAGAGGAAAAGAATAGAGAAGTAAGAGGGTATAACAGTTCCTTATTCATATACTAATGTAAAGATATTTGCGAATGTTTTTTTTTATTTTTTTATTTTAAGTTTAAGGGTATTTTTTTAAACTTTTTAAAATTTAGAGGTATTTTTTACACAAAATACTTTCATTCAAAACTAATAATAGGGGTATTTTTTTAAAACTTTTTTTTGGAAGTTTAAAGGTATTTTTGAAACTTTTAAAAGTTTAAAGATATTTTTGATACAAAGTACAAGGTTTAAGAATATTTCGTATAATTTGACCTTATTAGACTCACATTATTCTATTACATTTTATTGAAAATATTACATTTTTTTATTCAGAGAGGATCAATTTTGAAGTTAAGGAAAGATAATAACGTGTCTTATCCTCACTTAATTAATTGAACTAATTAATTAAGATTTCTCTTTATCCCAAAATTTTTACTCACTTAATTAAGTCATACATTGTTTAGATTTAAAATCTCACACTATCCCAAAGTTTATCATACGGTATAAATACTTTATCTCAAAGTTTATCATATGATATAAATACTTTATCCCAAAGTTTATCATAAGGTATAAATACTTTAACCCAAAGTTTTTTTTCGTTGGCTTTTATTTTGAACGTTATCCTAACTTAAGATGTGGATTCATAATTTTTCATGTCATCTAATAATTAATTGATGCAAATTCAAATGTCTTTTGTAGTGTCTCTTCAATCAACATATTACTATTTAATAGAATTATTTATTCTTTAAACACTCATATTACTATTTATAATGAAATCTTTTCTGTAATCAGAAAAATAAGCTTTTTCTTTTTTAATTATATTTGTAGTGAACAAACCAAAAGGAAATTTTAATGGCAAGATTTGTCATATTATCATTTCTTTAAACTGAGAAGTTTTTGCTTTTGAATGATAATTTTTCCAATTAGTTACAAATTTGTACAAGTTTTCCTTTCTTACATATTTCACATTTTAATCTAAAATTCATAATCCCTAATTTTGGTGGTTGTATTTAATACAGAAGTATTCGTTTACATCTATGTTTCATATTTTACATATATATATACGAGGTTTATTTCAAATGTATATAAAGTTTATTTCAAATATATTTAGAACTATTACAAATTTAAGTGTGTTATATACTACATACTGCACATACTTTGTCATGTATACGCACGTATATATTTGAAATTGAGATGTATATTTAATTATTTTGCAAATATATACTTTTTTTTTCTCTTTTTTATAGATTTCGAATTTTGACTTAAAATTTAAATCCCCATTTTTTATAGATTATATTTAATGCAGAATTATGGTTACAAATCTTCGTTTATATATATATATATATATATATATATACGAGGTTTTTTTTTTAATATATAAGAGATTATTTAAAATGATTTAGAACATGTACTAATAAATATTCCATATTTTAATTTTAATCTCGTTTCTATTGAAATTTATGTTCCACATATTTTTTCATGTTATATACATGTATATTTAGATATTATGCAAATATATACTTCATATTATATAATAATAATGTTCATATTATATAATAATAATGTTCGTACAAATTATTAATTAAAATAAATTTATATATATTTGAAATTGAAAAAAAAAAATAGAGAAGATAGGGAAGATGTCGTATGTGTGGGTGAGGAAGAGAGAGAAATTGTTTAATTAAGGAGCTATGAGAAAAATAAATTTGAAAAAAAATAATTTATTGCACATTATTTCCATATTTGTATATTTTCTATTTTTTTTCAAATGGTCAGGAATTAATAGGGTCGTTATGGTCTTGGGTTGTTATGGGCTTTTGAACTTAATTTTTACGGTGAAATTCTCATAATTTGATGTTAGATTATTAGTGCAGAAAGTCTTAAATTTAAACTAATATTTGTTTTATAAAATTTTTTTACATTAATATAGATTATTTTGTTGAGAAAAATAATATAAACTATACAAATTTTAGAAAAAAATCAAATCAATAAAAATAAATATGTTATATAAATTCAAATCATATTAAATTAATTATAAATGGCTTGTTCAAAGTACATTATATAAATTTGTAAATTTAAAATATTCTAAAGTAAAAATTTAACAAAAACAAGATTTTTTTTTAAATAATATTTTTTAATATATAATGACAAAAATAGGATTTGAGGAAAACTTTTTCTAAGAATAGGTGTTTGGGGAAACTTTGACAAAATTAGGGTAGTGAAATCATGTACCGGGTACATGATTGCCATGTGACAAACTTGTCTATCCGGTACACGAGTACCGTTTAATCGCACCACGTCACGATTTGCTTATCTTATTTTTTTCTTTTTTTTAAAAAAAAAATTGTGTTACTATTTGTAGATGTACAACAATATTAAAACTTTAGGAATTGGTCCACAAATTATATATTAAAACTTAATTATATATGTAATATACAATGAAAACATCTTACACTCATATTTAAAAAAAATGTCATGATATTAAAGAATATTTACAATTAGTTCTTTAATTTACAATTTGAAAATAAAAGTTTACATAAAATTTTAAAAACGACCCCCTACCTCTTACCGTAAATGGGGTGTCCTCTTACCCCTCATGGGGTTGTCTGGTATCAAATTCCAAGAGTGATGAATGAATCTTCCCCATCTAAGGCCAGTTCTGGGAGACCCATATACCCGGGGCAGAAAGAATCCGCATTAGAGGTGATCAGAAACGCAATCCCATCTCCAGAAGGACACAGTGGGGAAGATAGTTTTGAGAAGGAGAAACGGCATGAGAAAGATGCGGTGGAGTTCGTCTCGGAATCAAGAAACCGAATAGGATAGACATAAAAAGTTCCTGTCCCTCTAAATTAGGTTCATCCGTCGTTGTCATCTACGACGAATACGTCTTCGATTGGTGTCAGCAACATTGTCTTGTTTGTTGAATAATACCTTCTACGTTGACCAATGTTTGCTGACACATTGAACCTTTGTCATTTCCCAATCTATTTGGGTGAACATTTCCCCACTACTATCGTCAATCTATTTGGGTGAACATGTTATAGTTGACAAAAAAAAATATGTTAATATGTCAACCCAACAAAATCCAATTTCTAAGTTCAACGTCTAAATATTATACATTTAAATCAGTCCAAATCTAAGATTTATAAACTCAAATCTAAGATTCATAAACTTTATATTTAAATCATATACATTTAAATCAGCCCAAATCTAAGATTAATAAACTTTAAATCCGCTCAAATCTAAGATTCATAAACTATACATTTAAATCCACCCAAATCTAAGATCCATAAACTATACATTTAAATCAACCAAAATCTAAAATCCATAAACTATACATTTAAATCAGCCCAAATAAAAACAAAATAATATATTCATGAATCATACATTTAATTCAACCCAAATGTAAACAAAGTAATATATCCATGAATCATACATTCAATTCAGCCTAAATGCAAACAAAATAATATATATATATATGAACCAATCTTCATTTTTATAAACATATACATTTATTTCTATATTCAACCCAACAAATACATAATCATCCAATGAATTAATCATAAAAAAAAAAAAAAAAAAATAGCCAAACAAATAAACAAACATAATCATCTATAAAAATAGCCAACAAAATCAGTCCAATAAAATCTAATTTCTAAATTCATAAACTACATTAGACAAAATTAGACCAACAAATAGACAAATGTATACATATATTTCTAAATTCAACCCAACAAATAAATCAATGATCCATAAACTAATTTTGGACGGACGAGCAAATGGAGGCGTTAGGATGCACAAGACAGAAGCAAAATGAGGAAGATTTCAGAATTTTGGACGGAGAAATGCAACAAAAGAAGGCAGAAAGTTTGAAATTGGACGGAGAAAGCAGAAGGTCGGATGAGGAAGAAGGGTCGCAGCGGGATTTAATAGAGGAGGAAGTCGTATACCGGGTACACGACTTAAGGTAATCGTGTACCAGGTACACGATTACCTCAATCAACCACTGCCACGGTAGACTACGCGTGCTAGATGGACAGGAACTCGTATACCTAGTAGGCTGGTACACGATTTAGTGCTAATCGTGTACTCGGTACACGATTTAAAAACCTATTTTTTAAAATCCTTTCCCTCCACCCCTATTTTTGTCATTGTATATTAGAAAAACATTATTTAAAAAAAAAATCACAAAATAAATACAATTATTCAAGTATTTCCAAATATTTAAAAAAGTAATCCTATAAAACAAACATGATTATCTAAAAGGGCCAAACTATAGTTCCAAACCTCTCGAAGTATCCAAAAATATAGTTATCTACCTTTCCAAAAATCAAATGATCCCTTCACATGAGCTGATTAACTAATTATCATATTGACCAAAATTAATCATTTACTACAAATAAGATTTGATTATTCAACGTTGAAACTTTAAGAACTAAATTGACACAAATCCCAAACAACTAACTCCAAACCAGACCATAACTCCAAGGAATAACAAAAGTATAATTTACCAAAAATTATATTATTCTTAACATTAATTTAACCTGCATCAGTAGAAAAGAAACATATGAACTAAAATCACTATATTCGAAAATTTATGTTACAATTAAATTATTCTGAGTTTTTTCATATCACTAAAATCAACTGTTAGTGCCAAAGCGAGCCAATTGGCATGCAGTTCCTCTTTTCACGACAATTTTTATATGTAAACAAAAACACTCAACTCCCATTAAAAAAAATGAAGTATGAACTCTGATACTTGATAGTGTTAAGATGGCTTCTCAAAGCTCAAGAGCTCATCGGTTTCATTTCCATTAAGACGGCTTCTCAAAGCTCAAGATCTCTTCAGCTTTATTTCCATCAGATTGAAGTAACCGAATCCTCATCACTACCTTCACTGTCACTGCTACCACTGCTACTTCCACTGCTGCTGCCACTGCCCGATCCGCTACTACTAGAACTTGAGCTCTGGTCGTCTCTACCTTCTGCATCAACCTGAGCTCTGAGGGCTGCTGCTGCAGTAGGTCCCTCCCTACCCTCTGCATTGACCTGAGCTCTGAGGGCTTCTGCAGCATTAGGTCCCTTCTCCGCTTCGTCACCACTATCATCCACATCAGCAATCTCATCATCGGTATCGTTCTGATGTGGTATATTTATATCGAATCCAGTCTCAACTCTTTCTTCTTCGGCATTATTTCCATCATCAGACAAAACAGACCCAAAAAGATCATCAATATCTATATCTTGATGCTCATCATCATTCTTCAGGCCCGGAGAAGAAGCAGATACATTTGGTGGATCTGATGAGTAATCAGCAAGCCCTTTACTAGCAACAACAGATTTTGCACCTGCCATGAGCATAAAATATTTTTGATAAGAGGTAAGAAAGATAATAACTAAAACAGACATCACTTGAATGTTCACTTGTTCAAGTTCAATGAAATAAACAAAACAGCATCCCTTATAGAGTTGAAACAGTTGAAGAAACATCAGAGAATATAAGAAGACATGAACTGTTTAGCTAATCAAGAACCACATTTTGAAGAGAGAGAATTAGCTGACAAGAATATGAGTGAAAACAATTATACACAAATTGAACCCTCTATAATGGTTAAAGTTGCTGCTAATGGAACAAAACACGAACGCCACTTTGTTCCATGAGGCCCCACTAATGACCGTCCAGTAGAAAGACTATGCAAACCAGTCACTGAAAGATTCATAATTCATTTCATAAGGCATTCTGAAGTTCGTTCAACATCTATTGGAGAACACCACAGTTATATAGAATGACAAATGGAACCAATAAAAATCTAAATATCCAAAAAAGGTGCACTAATTTCTGGGAGGACACAATATATTCTACAAAAGATAAATGTTGTTTGGCCTTGAAAAATACATTTAGACGATACGAATCTTCAAACGAATAATCAATTAAATGCATCTTTTTTTAACGTTTCTCCTGTTAGGAATGATGCAAGAGGCACGTAAGGACTGAATCTTGCAGATGACATTACATCCTAACTTCATAAATAGTCTGTCATCTTGATATTAGAGAAAAGATAACTTCCCAAAGGTTATAACTTCCCAAAGGTTATAACTTCCCAAAGGTTAAAGATAAAGAAAAAAAAGTTGCTACATGCTAACATATCTCACTTAGAAACATAAGATCCACCCCTATGAGGCATAAACCTACCCTCACATCGCAGAAATGCATACAGATGGAAACTAACTACATAGCAAATTTATATAATGTCGAGGATCCCACGTTGGGAAAATCAAGGACTTCACAATCTTTATAAGATAGATGGACTACTCATCTTATTGCCAATGGGTTTTGAGATGGAACCCCATGTTATTTAATATGGAATCATAGCCCATAAAACCCAAATGGGTAATCATTCCAATAAAAAGAAATTGGAATCCAATCAAGAATTGTGAAACCCAAAAGAGACCATCCTAAGAGGGTATGTTGAGGATCAAATATTGAAAAAATTGAAGGATCTTGTAATCTTTAAAAGATAGATAGGCTACTCCTTTTATCGTCAATTGAATTTAAGATGGAACCCTACGTTATCTAATATATAACAAAGATCTTTTGTCATTATTCTTCCCCTCAAATTCTCAACAGAGCCCTTTTTATAACTTCACGTGACCAATGGCTCCCGTTGTCATGAGCTTTCTCTTTCATTATTTTTGCATTGGCTCTTGTTCCTTTCATTTTTCTCAAGCTTGGTTTCTTATTTAAAAGAAAAAACTGCACATTGTAAATTAAGACACCAATGGGGCAGAAACAACAACCACAATGGATATAGTAGGTAAAGGATCCAATTTCAAAATCATAGGTAGCGTTTGGTCTGAAATCATTTCACAATCAACAAATACCATGGAAATGGACAGCCGACTGTCTCCTTAGAACTCAAGGACACAGATGTACAAGCTATAGAACAGATCTGTTCAAGTAAGGCTGTGAAATGGACAGCCAACTGATTACCATAAAGTACGTAAAAATCCAGAAAAATTATAATAGAACCAGATTAGCATATTGACCTGTATTTCCTGGCTCTCCAATATCTATCCTTTCCACCTCTACCTGTTAATGCAGATGGATCACGTATTAGAACTCATGGACACAGTTATACAATCTATAGAATATATCTTGTTCAAAAGCAAGATGGATAATACGAAACTTCAGCATGTAAATACCAAAAATTCAAATGCTTGTTCTATTTCATAAGTTTATGCAATCAGGAAACAATTCATAAAGAGCTCTTACCGGCATAGTTGGAAAACTGCCTCGACCCATATGCATAGGTTTGGCAACTTTAGCCACTGGAGGAGATAACCGAGGCTCCGGTGGTGTCAAAGAATGAAGGGCAGAAGCCACACCAGAGGTGGATGTGGTGGCGGGGGCAGCCACACCAGTGGTAGTGGGAGGGGCAGCGGCAGCAGCAGCTGCAGACTCGCCTGGCTGTCGAAGGTGTCGAAGCTGCTTGACCGCCCGGTGCAGCCGCTCCAACCGGAATGTCTCGCCATCAAAAAACAAAACGGCATCATTCTCCTTATAATCCTCACTACTACCAACAAAAGCCACATTGGGCTTCCCAAATTGATTGTTCTGAAATTCAACAGTAACCCTATTTTCCTTGGTCTTTTTCAGCGATCCCGGCTTTGTTTTATCAATCGACGCGGGTTTAAATTCATCTAAAACCACAATCGAAAAAAAATTCAAACGATTGATAAAAGAAATAAACAAAGGCAAAAACAAAAAACTAATTTCTCACATCCCGCAGCTTCGTGGCAAAAGAATTTACACCAACTGGGTTTTGTTTTTCAATTTGGAATCAATTCAATTGACTTACATCGAAGAGTGCAAAATTTGTTGGAGGATTCATCCTTGAATGAAGGACCAAGAGATAGGTTATACCACCGATCGGGCTGGGGCGCGGTCTTCGGCTCTTCTTTGTTGTTGTTGGCCATTGTTGATTCAATATATATCAAGAAATTTTTTATTCGAAGTCGTCTTTCGACCTCGAATGGAACCAACGAATCTTTTCAAGCTGAAACTGTCCATAGAGTAATTCGAAAATTTAATACTCAAACCTAAAAGTTTAAATTGAATTGAAAAGGGCTTAGAGATGGTCGTTACCCATGAAAATTTACGAAGAGAATTCAATCCCTTTCTGTACAGTGTTACAAATTGCTCGAAAATTAAGAAGACCGATCGGTAAGTCGACTCAAGGTCCAATAGGTCGTAGGTTACACAGATGGACGCCGAAAAAGGGGGAAAAACCGAGCTGCCGGACTGATGTTGTGCGCGGATTTTGCCTAAGCGGCGGCGGCGGCTGGCGGTGCGTGGCCGGAGGGAAGGAGAGCTGTGAGACGAGAGAGATGAGATCGAGAGTGAGGGGCTGAGAGAGAAAAAAGAGAGAGAGAACAAACAGAGACTTACCGGCGGGGAGAACGACGTCGACTGACGGAGAGAGAGACAGACAGACCGTCGGAGAGGGAGAGAGGAGCAGTGGATGCCGATGATACACAAAGGAGAGGGAGAGACTGAGAGACAAAACGTTAGGCTTTTCAAAAAAAATAAAAAAGACAGAGGACAAAAACTACTCGTATGGTGGAATTACACACAAAAATTACATTAGGTTAAAATTACATCATCAAACTTATAATAGTTATAAAAATTGAACCTACAAAAGATAAAAATTAAAACCTTAAACTTATACAAATAACAAATATTACAATTTGTACAATTATGTAAGTTTGAAAGTTTAATTTAGCCCAATTTAAACATTTATATAATTATGAGAGTTCAATTTTTAAAATTATAAGTTTAAGGATATAATTGTAACTATAACCATACTTTGAGAGTGGTTTTTACAATTTACCCTTATAAAACCTACCAAATAGACTAACACTATGACAAAAGCGTCTTTTGTCCATAGTATTTGTTTATTTGGTAGGTTTTATAAAGTGGTCATTTTTAGTTCGAAAATTTTTAATAATGGTTCTAAATGACCTCTATACCCATTTGACCGTTAGTTGACTTAACGATTTGTTGATTGGACTACTTGCTTACTTGTCAATTTTTGTTCTAAAATTATATTTTATTAGGTTAAATTGTTAGATTTTTAAAAATATTAAAAAAAATAGAAAAAGAAAAACGATTTTTAGCCCCGTTTGGTAGCTATTTTTAATTTTGATTTTTTGTTTTTGAAAATTAAGTTTATAGACACTATTTTCACCTCTGAATTTTTTAGATTTAATTTTACAAAAATGGTTATCAAACAAGGTCTTAGTTTTTTTTTTTTTTTTTTGTATATTGTGTGAATACCAAGAGTTAGAATCTCAACTAGTAAAAAACTTGAAAATTTTAGGTTGATGACCTAAAATTTGGGTCCATAGTGCCAAATGACCCTTTTTTTTTTTAAAAAAAAATGTCAACTAACCCTCTGTTGATGTCATCATAGTATGAGATTACAAAATTGTCCCTCCTTTTGTCTCTCATACGATATCCCTCTCTTCATACATAATAGTCGTCCTAGAAGGTGTCGCTCGAAATTCTTGTGTGGAAGTGTCGTTCAATCTCGCTTTGCAAAATCATCGTCCATCTACTGCCGCAATCGAAGTTCTTGGGTAAGTGAATTTAATCTTTTTCGTACATGTTGTGTTGTGTCTATTTAGGTTTCATTGGGTTGGAATCGGCCGACACTTTTTGTGGGTTTCGGGGTTTAGTAACCATTCATGTCTGTTTTTATTTTGGGTTTCGATGTGTTCTACGTGGGTTGAGGACAAAGAAGATATAGTGAGAGCCAGATAAGGTGAGAGCGAGTTTTACAAGAGCGATATAAGAGAGAGTGAGATCAGTGAGATGGACACTAAGGAGAGCTAGATCAGTGAGAGCGAGATGGGCGCATAATAGGTGAGAGCGATATATGCGAGAATGAGATAAGCTAAAGCGAAATCGACGAGAGAATAATAGGCGAGAGCGAGACTAGTGAGAGTAATTATAGCGAGACTTTAACAGTACGTATAGTTACTGATTTTCTTTTAAGAACCTGTTAACTGATAGATTGAATGTTCATATTATGCAGAAGTAATTTAAGATGTCAAAAGCTTTGAAAATACATGAAGTTGATAGATTTCTTGATCAAGTAACGAGTTTAGCCCACATTACGAATGCCAACAAGATTGTGAAGGAGAAGCTTACCAGAGGGCAGTTAGAGATGTTCAAGAGAACAGTTTTTGGGTGATTTTTAGACATTGACCCCGTATTCAACATGTTGGGGTTGATGCCCTAAATCTCATAGGGTCCTATAGTTTGTAAACACCTGTATGAACAAACTCTTTGTGATGTAATAATATGAGATATTTTATTCACTACAGTTTATGAAATATGAGATATTTTAGTTGCATTAACCACAGACCAATAAACTAAGATCTCTGGTTGTCGTTGTAACTTAAGCATGTATGTGGAGACATACAAGTGGATTGTGCTTTAAGGGATAACCTAAATGGTCTGTAGTATATAGATAAAGGAGGGAAACCTTATCCTGGTGACGCTACGAGTGTTGTCTGCTTTGTAGATGTTACAAGTGTTGTAAAGTGCTACAAATGGTCTGATCCTAACCATTCATGTATTAGACATGCGAGTGGGGATGCTCTATACAAAGGAGTTTGTATAAGATCAGACCACGAAATGTTTAGTCTCGTTATATAACGTCGCTCATGACAGAGACTTTCATTTCACTAGGATGACCATAGGTAACATGACCTTAATCCTGAGTGAGTTAGGAATTCCTGCATATGAGAGTGGTCCTTTGATTTGCATGGGTGCGAGTAGCCAGATCGTTGACTCAAACCTACCACTTTTAGGATTCGTCTAATTGGGAGCTAGGAACTCAGCTACACAAGACGAAATTCACTCCTTCCCTGAAGCAGGGGTAAGTAGATAAATTGCTCCCTTAAAGGCTGATTTTGAGGCTTGAACAATGTGGCACCATACCTACTCTTAGCCCGAGAAGGGTTTACTCATAGTAGGATTATGATGTATTGTTCATTAGAGGAATCAGTGGTACTTAAGGAGTTAGATGTAATTATAGGGGCAAAATGGTAAATTGGCTTGATTATACTTATGAGCGATTTGTGAAGGGTTATTGTACTGTTGATTGGTTATATTCAATGGACACAAAAGTATATCTGTAGTGCGAAGAGTGCAGCTGTCGGTCTTTACTGGAGTGCCTGGCAGTTAACGGATGGTGGATATCGTGATTAAAGAGTTTAGCCAGTTATTCACGTATCGTTGGAGCTTCAAGCTACAGATCTATAAGGTCTCCTTGGTAGCTCAATGGATTCATGTTGAGAATCAGTTTTTGGGTTAGTTTGAAGTGTTCAAATTAACAAGAGGGAATTTGATTATATATGATGTAATTAAATTAATTAAATTATATGTGATATGGTTGATTTTATGTATTAGATACATTAATTGGAGGAATTAATAAAGGAGAAAAAGGACTATGGTTTATATATTGCATGGGATGTGATATTAAAACTATAGATTATGAATATAATATTTATTTATAATTAAATCAATTATGAGGTAATTGGTATCGGTTTTTTCTCCTAATAACGGACTTTATGGGAAGTTGTAATCAGTTATGGTAACTGATAGATAAAATAAAAATCGTTTTCATTTTTTCATAATCAATTGATAATTGAACGATAATAGAACGTGCATTAACCAAAAGCTATACAATAGCTTGAGAGAGTAAACGATCGTGCATCGAACTTTTCTATACGATAGTCGCTCACTTCTAAATGATCGAGTACCCAAGTCTACACGATAGACTTCTGTCTTCTCCCACTTACTCAATCATCTACACGTTCGTTCAATTCCTCCTTCCCTCTACCAAATCCATACAGAGCTCACAACTCTTAGATTCTCACACCGAGAATACCAAGGTAGCCTCGTGGTGGTGTTTGCTTGTTGTTCAAGAGTCGAGAGGCATGTGTTACTCATTGTTGTTCAAGGATATTGCTGAGTCGTTGCGTTCGTGCTATTGAGCGTTCGTGCTGTTAGATCGAGGGATACAAGAAGAAAAGTTCTTTAAGGGTATGTTCACTCGATCTTTAGTATTTTCCTTTGGAAGCATGCTGTAATTTCAAGTTTATGCATAACTGTTGTTGTGTGATTGTAAATGTGTTAGTTCTTTCATAATGGGGTTTGGAACGATCTTGCTTTCTCTCACTGGTTCTTTTTGTAGAGAATGCCTTCAATTGGTATCAGAGCCAGTTTCTTCTGATATTCCAAATTTCATTGATGCATGGAATTACATTTGCAGTCTTGGTGGGTTTTATGTTATCTGCAATGCGTTTAAACGTTAGATGTAGTTGCGGATGTGAATTGATGGATGTTTCGGGATGATTGCCTCTGTTTGTTAAAGCTTTCTTTACATTTCAAGTTAATTTGTAAGGCCCTTGTGTTTTTGGGCATAATGACTTTGCTATCGAGTCTGTATTCAAAGTGTTCGAGTCTGTAAGAGTCATTCGTGATGAAGCTTTAAGTGTATGTAGATGTCGTTCTCATCGAGGAAGAAGACAAGGGTTGGTCGCATCGTGTAGTCCAGGTTAAACGATTGTTTAGATTTGGCTACGCGATCATGTAGCAAAGTTCTACTCGATCGTGTAGTATTTGCTAAACGATCGCATGGCTGATGCTACCGATCGAGTAAAGAGTCTACTCGGTCGTGTTGCGTTGGCTACTCGATCGCATAGAAGCTGAGGTAAACGATCGTTGAGTATATGAAACTCGATGCATGGTAGGCATGCGCACTAAACGATTGAGTAGGCCAACATGCTCATCGCATAGTCATTGGCTACTCGATCACTTGGTATGCGATACTTGATGTTTGCTCCTCGATTGTTTAGACGATCATGCTTCACTACGTAGTTGTCGTCTACTCGATCGTTTAGGCATGCGTTACACGATGTCCGCTACTCGATCGCGTGGCCTTTATGCTTCATCGCATAGTCAAAGGCACTCGATCCATGTTGCACAATCGTTTATACTTGTTCAGCGTTACTCAACGATTACAAGAAGCTGCTATATGATCAGTGGAACGAGGCTTCGTTCGAGCGGTTCAAGACCCGGTCACCTGTTTGAACCGGTTGGCTCGATGATGACATAAACATCCACTAGTCCATTTACACCCCCAGCGAAGATATGTTTCATGATGTGCTGGTGGGCCACGTACGTCCTGAGCCTAAGGAGAAGCGTTTTGAGCCCGAGGAGGAGCATTCTGAGCCCGAGATTTTAGGCCGCAGCGAATGAGCCAATCTTGATCCTTCTGTATATTTGTACTTGTGGAGTATTGATAGCTCAATATCGAGTTTAGATGTTCGTGTATCGAACCTCGAGGGAGACACAAGAGACATCAAAACACAATTATCAGCCATTATGTCTCTGTTACAGTCTATGAAGGGTTCCACGGTGTTTAAGGTGATGAGGTCACCCACCCCACATACAGGCCACGATGCCACTATGTCACCCATCCCTTCTCTATCTCAGTCACCCACCTAACCTCTACATAGGTCACCCATCCAGCCTCTATCTAAGCCACCTACCCAGCCTCGACCCAGGTCGCTTGTCTCACCCCTACCTCGATCACACATCCAGCCCTTACCTAGGTCACCCACCCCACCTCTACCTCCATCACCTACCTCACATATACAACTTGATACATCCACCTCACCCATTCCTCTTCCATCCACAGAGCCAGATATCGCGGTCTCACCTATCACTCTTCCACCCGCAGAGCCTTATATCACATCTTTGCCTATTTCTCACCCTGATACCTCAACCGCTACCTTTTCTATTATCTTTCAACCTCTAAATATGAGTAGAGAGGACATTGAACATCTACCTTCTGAGAAACAATACCTACTGGAGCCACAACCTATCGTATAGTCTGACACCATACATCTCAATTCATTGGTATGATACTTATGTGATTGGAAAATATATTTCTTCATATTTGTTATTCGATATATTCACCATTTTGTTATATTTTTATAGGTTATGGTTGAGAGTCGAAAAACCACTCGTAAGAGAAAGACTGTTGATAAGTACACACCTCCAACTAAACCAAAGAAGAAAATAACAAAACAAAAGGAAAGTAAGGTACAATTTCCTTTGAACTGTCCATCGATTAAGTACCCTCTTGTTAGCTCTCAAAAAGAGCTATTATTCCTAGTTTAATTTAGGTTCGTTATTGGATTTTACGTGTTTATTTCCCTATTCTGTAGGTACCGAGCAATCAAGTGGTAGAATTAATAATTTGGTGAGTAACGGGATTAATTTGAAGCAATTTGGAGTTGATTTGAACATCCAGAATTACCAAAATACCATAGAGTTCCACCGAGTATGATCAGCCATTGAGCATCATCGAGTACCATTGAGTAAAAGGTTGTCGAGTAATAAAGTATAATGCTATTGAGCATTGAACATTGAGTATCGAGTATCTGGCAGAAGACTCAGTGTTGCAACGCTGCCCCAAGCGTCACGACGCTCTGGAGTTGAATCATCACTAACGTTCCAACGCATCTCAACCCTTAAACTTCAATGCTGAAAGACAAAAGCATTAGCGTTGCAACGCTTCTCTAGAGCATTGCGATGATGCGACAATTGACGGACAAGCAACGAGGCGCACACACAAGTGAGCGTTGGCCATGCGTTGGACTTCTTGCATGACGCTTTCCTTTCGGCTGCTTCAGCGATGCAATGTTATTCCAAGCGTTGCAACGCTGCATTGATCTCTATATATACTTCTCCTCGGCCATAGGTCAAAGTATGTTTATTTTTAGAGGTGAATGCTGAATTTAGGAGGCCAAATTGATGGAGGCCGAAGTAAAACTTCATCCTTCTTTCTTTTCCTTCAATTTTCAGTATCTTTAGGTTAGTTTTTATTTTATTTTCGGATTGTGGATGTGTTTTGGATTGTATCCCATCGGTTTGTCTATGAATAGATGAGGTAATCTTTCGTTTAGTTCTTGGATAAAACATTATTTGTATTTGATGAGTTTTCTATTCAATTTTGTGCTTTAATTCAAAATTATGTTTTTCTTGAATCTTGTTTAATATAGACTTGCTTTTATGTGTTGGATTGACGCTCATATCATGATCACATGTCTTCGCTAGTTAAATTCAAGCTTGCATGCATCCTTGTAATTGTCCATGTTTTGAATTTACCCTTGTAGCATAGATTAGATGAGCATGCTTAGGTTTATAGGCTGGTCTTGAATCTTTGCATCGCACGTTTAATCCAGATTTAAAGAATAAGTTGATTATTTGAACATGGCTATCCTGACACTTAATCAACATAGTTGAATCCTGAATCTTAATGCATGTATTTCTAGTTCTTTATGGCCGTTGGGGACCCAATTGCATCTAGGAACATATAGGTTAGTTGAGGCATGGTCTTTCCAGCCTTGATTACGAATTAGGATGCTCGATTGGTTCAGATTAATTGATTTTCAAGCTTGTAGAGATTAGTTAATTTTCATTAATTGGGTAGCTATGCATGCATAATTCAAATATATGATATGTTGGCTTAAAACAATGATTTAAATTACATTAAATGGCTATTTAATTCGAGAATTAAATGAATCCATTACCGTTTCATACATCCCTTGCACTTTACTTTTCTTGCATGTTTTCAATTTTAAAACCAAAAACCAAAAACCTATTTTTACTATTTTTCCACGGCAAATCTAACCTAAAAGAAATTAATTCTTCGCCTTTATGTGGTTCGACCCCGCACTTACCATTGTTTTTACGTTTTAGTAGTAATAGGAGTAGCTCGGGTATTTTATAAGTTTTCTTTTAACCAGACTCGAGGCTTGTTAATGATGTAGGTTTCGGGGTTGGCTGAACCAAAGAAGAAAATAACAAAACAGAAGGAAAGTAAGGTACAACTTCCTTTGGATTGTCCATCGATTAAGTACCCTCTCTTTGGAGTACCTATGACACTGTTTAAAGTGACGATGCAATACTTCTTAGCTCATGAGGTTTCACCTACTGTATTTATGGAAATGATGAATTGGATTGCCGATAAGAATACAGTGGTGGGGTTGATGCCCTAAACTCTCGTCAGGTCCTGTAGTTTGTAAACACTGTATTGAACAAACACTTGTGATGTAATAATATATGATATTTTCTTCACTATTGTCTATGAAACCTGAGATGTTTTATTTTCTTTACCACAAACCAATAAACTAAGATCCCTGGTTGTCGTTGTAACTTAAGCATGTATGTGGAGACATACAGGTGGATCATGCCTTAAGTGATAACCAAAATGATTTGTAGTATAGGGATATAGGAGGAAAACCTTATCCTGGTGACACTACGGATGCGGCTTGCTTTGTAGAAGAGTTACAAGTGTTGTGACTTGCTACAGATAGTTTGATCCTGATCATTCATGTGGAGACATGCGAGTGGAGGCGTCTTATACAAAAGAGGTTGTATAAGATCGGACCATAAAGTGTTATAGTCTCGTTATATAACGCCGTTCATGATAGAGACTTCACTTCACTAGGATGGCCATAGGTAACATGACCTCAATCCTGAATGAGTTGGGAACTTCTGCCTTTGAAGGCGGTCCTTTGATTTACATGGTACGAGTGACCAGATTGCTGACTCAAACCTACCACTTTGGGAATTCGTCTGATTTGGGAGCTGGGAACTCAGCTACACAAGATGGAATTCACTTCTTCCCCGAAGTAGGGGTAAGTAGATAGATTGCTCCCTTAAGGGCTGATTTTGGAGCTTGAACGATGTGGTGCCATACACCTTCTCATGGCCCGAAAGGTGTTCACACATAATAGGGCTATGTTGTATTGTTCATTAGAGGGACCAGTGGTACTTAAGAAGTTAGATGTAACTACAGGGGAAAAAGGGTAAATTGGCCCAGCTGTACTTATGAGCATCTGTGAAGGGTTATCGTACTGTTGATCGATTATATCCAATGGACACGGAAATATATCTGTGGTGAGAAGAGTGCAATTGTCAGTCTTTAGTAGAATGCCTGGTAGTTAACGGATGGTGGATCTCATGGCTAAAAAGTTTAGTTAGCTATTCACGTACCGTTTGAGCTTCAAGCCATAGATCCATAAGGTTCCATTAATAGCTCAATGGATTCAAGTTGAGAATCAGTTTTTGGGTCAGTTTGAAGTGTTCAAATGACAAAAGGGAGTTTGATTATATATGATATGATTAAATTGGTCAATTATATATGATATAGTTGACATGATGTATGAGATACATTAATTGGAAGGAAAGGATATGAATATGGTTTGTATCTAGTAGAGGAGAAAATGACTATGGTTTATATGTTGCATATGATGTAATATTAAAACTATAGGTTATAAATATAATATGATTATATTTATTTTAATTAAACAATTATGAGATAATTGTTGGTGGTTTTTCTCCATAACCTTACATGATAGTGGGAGGTTGCATTCAATTTTTGTAACTGAAGGATAAAATGAAAATAGTTTTCATTTTGCATAGAGATTGGATAATCGCTTCACGATTAGTACACTGCCCATCGCCTAGCTAACGAGACATACACGATAGCTCAAGTTTTCCTAAATGATCGTGTACATGCGACATTACCTAAACGATCATATAGCTTTTTCTAAAAGATCGCGTGCGAGAGCAATATTTCCTTAATGATCGTCTAAACAATCAGACCTGTTTTACTAATTGATCGTGCACCCTTTGCTAAACGATCAAGCACCCGTCTATACGACAGACATAAAATCTCTCCCACTTGCTTGGTCATTGTAAACGATTGTAGTTTCCTCCTCCCCTCTACCAAATCCAACAGAGCCCACACCTCCTGGATTCTCACTCCGAGAATACCGAGGTTATTGAGTGGTGGTGTCCCCCTTGCTACTTGTTCATGTTTAAGACCATTTGGTGGTGAGCGATAGCGAGATTTGGTGGAAAATTTCCTTGACGATCAGAGTGACAAAGAGAGTTGTTGGCCTAGACGAGAATGAGAGAAAGGCAGAAGAAGTGTTCTTGAAAGGTGAGTCTCTCAGTCTTTTATTTTTCTAGTTAAAAGCATGAAGTAATTTGTTTATAGATGCATAACTTGTTGTATGTTTGTGAATGCGGTATTTCTTTCACAATGAATTTGGAACGATCTTGCTTCCGCTCATAGGTACTCTTTGATAAGAGTTCCTTCATACGGACCACAAGGTTTGAGAAAATACATTTCGGTCCTTATCCAAATCATTTCTACGATCCTTGTCCTTTTTTTACAATTAGATTCAGTGAACTCCTCTCTCCTAACATATACCTTATTCTAGATGCAGGCCCTAAATATCCTGTTTCAATTCGTAAAAGATAAATTTACAGGTGACCAGACATATGCATGAACAAGTTCACCATCCTCCCAATTGGAATAATGGTAACCATTTACTGCACTTGTGAATAAAACTATAGTGGTTGATTATTACGTGTTTTTAATGTTCAATTCACTGTATAGAGTCACCTTAATGCTCGAGATGGGGTCTACAAATATATAAGAACAAGTCAACATTGCATGTTGTCGTAGGATGGGGGGAAGAAGAAACATATAAGGACTATGTCATGGGTAAATTCGATGTCAAGTGGTCAGATGTGGATTTTGTGTATGCGGCAACAAACATCGGTGAACATTGGATGTTGATTGCATTTGACCTAAATAGAGGTCGGTTGTTCGTATTAGATTCACTACTTAATGGAATACACAAGCATGCAACGGAAGCAAACAGAATCAATAAGCACTCTAATTACATTTAATTTGAGTTCTAAAGCATATTATTTCAGAAATTCAAAAAAGGGTTTCAAAAAGAACATACCTTTAATGATTTCTCACAAATCCAAGATGCTCTTCACTCCAAATCAGCTCCAAATCGACAGTGAACCACCAAGAGATCTTCTTTACTATTCTTAGCCTTGAATTTGAGTGGTGGAACTCGAATTTGAGTGAATTTTGTGAAGGATATTGAGGGTTTTTGTGAGGAAGAAAATGAAGTAGTAGAAACTTTTTTCAACTCAAGAACCACTATAGCTCGATAGTTGCACTCTCCTCACTATAGATATATTTGTGTCCACATGATTTAACCATAACTAATAAATCAACCCTTCACAGGTTGTTCGTAATAACGGTTGGGTCAATATGCTATTTTACCCCCGATATTACGTTTTATTCCTTAAGTTCCTACTGATTCTCTAATGAACTATTGGTTTATGATCTAATCACTAAACCGGATCCCTCTCATGCCAGTGATAGGGTGGGGCCCCTTGTTCAAGACCTGGATTCAGTACTTAAAAGAATAACCTTTCTCCTATCCCTAAATTGGGTGGCGTGAATTCCGTCTTGCACCCTATGTCCCTAGCTATCTACCCAGTCTTACCCCTGAAATGGAAGGCTTATTGAGCCGGCGCTGTTGAGCCAACCCTCATCCATGCAAATCTAAGGATAACCTCGTATAAACAGGAGTTCATAGTTAGCTCAGGATTAAGATTGAGTTACCCTAGGTCATCTAAGCGAAATAGTCAATCTTAAATAGTAAACAACGTTATAAAGTAAGAGTGACTTATTTCTTGGTCCGATCTTATGCAAACTCATTGCATATGACACTCCCACTCTTCATGTCAATACATGAATGAATCTGGATCACTTTGTTTATAGTATCCTTACAACAACTTGTAACAGCTACAAAGTAGGCCCCATTCAATAGTGTTACCAAAATAAGGTATACAACCCTAATCATATACTATAGACAATTTTGGCTATTTACTTGAACTTTGATCCATCTTTATGTCTCTACATAAAGTTCAAGTATTCATATAATATCAATGGATCTTAGTTTATTGGATTTAGACTTTATGAATACAATTAATAGATTCAATACCTTTATTGAAGAAATATTGAATAACATCTTTATTGATAATAGAATATGTTTAATTTTTTTACAAATTGCGAGTTTTAGGACATAAAACCCAACAATACTCCCACTTGGACTAAAACTCCTGTGGATCAATATATATAAATATATACAATATTGAGTTACATTGAGAGAACAAAAGTTATAAATACAACAAACTAGGGCATTAGATACCCATAAATTACCAATGATCGTATCCAGGATTGGATTGAAATCTGCTGACTATTCCAACTGCATAGCATATATCTGGAGGAGTACACAACATTGCATACATTAAACTCCCTACTGCTGATGCATATGGAATTCGTTTTATATCCTCAATCTCTTAGGGTGTCTTAGGACTTTGTTCTTTAGACAGGTGAATTCCATATCTAAGTTAACTTTCCTTTCTTGGAATTTTGTATTTTATATCTAGACAACATCTTGTCTATATAAAATGCTTGAGATAATGCTAATGTTTTATTCTTGCGATTCCGAACTATTTGGATCCCAAGAACATATTATGCTTCTCCCAAATCTTTCACTTGGAATTGTGTAGCCAGCCTTCTTTTAACGTCAGCTAAAAATTCTACTTTATTTCCTATGAGTAGAATATCATCAACATATAATACCAGAAAGGCGACAGTTTTGTTAACGATTTTCTTGTAAACACAAGGTTTGTCAGCATTTCGTTCAAAGCCATAAGATTTGATTGTAGTGTCAAATCTCATATTCCAGGATCTAGATGCTTGTTTCAACCCATAAAGGGACGAATTAAGTTTGCATACATAGATTCCATTTCAAGGTCCATGGCTTTAATCCATTGATCTTTATCCACACCATTCATTGCTTGTTTGAAAGTCAATGGATCCTCTAAGCCACCATCTGGTATGATGACTTGAGTTTCAGTTAAACCCATGTATCGGTTAGGCTATTGCACAACCCTTCCACTACGACGAGGCATTCTCAACTCTTGAGAAGTATGTGAAGTACCAGTTTCATCAACAATTCTTGTTGATGGACCTGCTCTGTCAACAACTCTTGTTGATGCATTTGTCATTTCTCTTGACATTTCTTCTATTACTAGCTTACTGGGAGGTTGATAATTCTTCATGTGGTTTTCCTCCAGGAAGGTTGCATTTGTCGATACAAATACCTTGTCTTCCTCAGGATCGTAAAAGAAACCACCTTTCGTTTCTTTTGGGTAGCCTATAAATAGGCATACTTTTGAACGGTGTTCCAACTTTTTAGGATTTTACACCAACACATGTGCTGGCAACCCCAAATTCTGAAGTGACGTAAATTTCCTTTATGTCATCTCCAAAACTCGTAAGGTGTTTCATAAACACATTTTGAGGGAACAATGTTGAAAATATACTCTGCAGTTTCAACTACGTGTCCCTAGAAAAAATTAGGTAACTGAGCATAACTCATCATGGAACAAACCATGTCTAACAAGGTTCTGCTTCTCCTTTCTGCCACACCATTTTGCTGAGGTGTGCCAGGGGCTGTGAGTTGAGACTGGATTCCATGTTCTATCAAATAGTTCAAATTCTAAGTTCATATACTCACCACCTCGATCTGATTTTAATCTTTTTACCTAATTGGTTTTCAACCTTAGCCTTATATTCTC
Source organism: Benincasa hispida (assembly GCF_027475165.1). Lineage (NCBI taxonomy): Eukaryota > Viridiplantae > Streptophyta > Magnoliopsida > Cucurbitales > Cucurbitaceae > Benincasa > Benincasa hispida. The sequence continues at coordinate 30,991,008 of NC_143484.1, read as the reverse complement.
TGAACTTTTCAAATGTTTCAGACTTTTGGTGCATCTAGTAAATATGCCCATACCTAGAATAGTCATCAACAAAGCTGATGAAATATTCATACCCTCTTCTAGCTTTAACATTCATAGGACCACAAAGGTCTGAATGTACCAGCTCCAAGGGTTCTTTGGCTCTAAGACCTTTTCCAGAAAAAGATCTTTTAGTCATTTTACCCTTAAGACAGGATTCACAAGGTAGTAATGAACTGTCTTCTAACTTATTTAGATGATCGTTCTTAACCAGTTTCTCAATCCTGTTGAGATTTATGTCACCCAGACTCAAATGCTAAAGATAGGCATTTGGAGAAATTTTCCTTTTCTTATGAGTCTCAACATTTTTAAACATCTTTATGTTCAAAACGGCTCTAACCTCAGTCAGTTTTAATAAATATAAGTTATTTCTAATTTTGCAGAACAAATTTGATTATTTCTTGAATTGATGAACACTTCATCATTTTCAAAAGAAGTTTTATAATTTTTTTCTAGCAAACAAGAGATAGATATCAGATTCCTTTTCATATAAGGAATGTAATAAGCATTTTTCAGATAAATACTGTATTTATCTCCCACTGCTTTAGCTAAAACAACCTCCCCGATTCCTATCTTAAAGATTGTTTCGCCTTCTGTTAACTGTCTCAAGGAACTTGTTTCCTATGAGAAAGTACAGACGTGATTAGCAGCACCTGAATCAATTATTCAGGTTTTATTATTTTGCACTAAACATGCTTCGATAACAAGTAAATCATATTTATCTTGTTATTTGAATTTTGCATTTTCATCTATATTGTTCAAAACTTTAGATGTGTTGGGAGATAGAGGATAATCCTCTGTTAAAACTCTTTTGAAGATATCAACTGCTAGTAGTTTGTTTATTGATTTGATTTTACCGTTAACTAATTCGGAAATGGGTATTCTAAAAGAATTCGACATGTTAAAAAGTTTAAATAAATTCTAATTAGCAAATTGCAATTAAATCCAAAATCAAGTTTTAGCAAAACAAGTAATAATGTACCCATAACCATTATTTATTCGTAATGATACTATAGTGAGTTAGAATACATGCCAACGAGGGGCAGTCAGATACTCTTTCACTAAAGAAAACAATTTTGACCAAACACTCAAGAATAACTCTTATTCCTATAGTCGTTTAGTTACTGTTTTCGGTTAGAAATTACTAACACTTTAGTAATTCTGTAAGTGTAATCCTCCGTTTTCAGACATCAGAGGTCGGCCTTAACTATGCTACCAAAATGGAGAGTCAAGGTTGGGAATGGACCTAAGAAATCCTATCCATTTCTGGAGTTGTGTTGTTCCGAATCCTATGTTACAACCCTTCGAGGGGATAGCCGTCATTAAACGACTAGCAAGGGCCGCCTAAAGCAAACCATCAGGTGCAACATAGGAATCTCACGGTCCAAACTGACGGAAGAGACAGCAGGACATGTTGACATATATCCTTCACCCACTTACTATGAACTACTTCCCCCGTTCACCTTGTTATTGTCTCATACAAACACTTTCCAAATGGAGGTCACTCCCAGGGTGACACGAAGCGTCATATGAATCTCACGGTATGAACTTTATGGAGACGTGGAAGTTGAAATCTATTTATCATATATTTGATTTATGTTTGAACCACTTCCTCTTATTCACCGGAATCTAGATTTATGCAAATACTTTTCGAATGGAGGTCACTCCCAGGGTGACACGAAGTACCGCTTAAATCTCAATTGTGAACTCCTAGGGACGTGAAAGCTAAAAATAATATATCGTATATGTTATTAATCGCCCATTGAAGTGTTCTAATAACTTTATCATATAAGTTATTGAACTCCCACTGAAGTGTTCTACTATTTAGGTAAATTTATACTTAGGTTCATTTCGGTTAAATAAACTACCTAAAGTCTATGTGGTTAATCCAAGTATAACGCTTATAAATGGATTTTAAATCTACGATGTCTAGGTGATAAACCATTTTATTACCTTACAATGCTCACATATGCTTATAAAATTGGTTAATAACGCTAAACTATTCGGCCATGATCCCCAGGTAGGAGGTGTTCTGTAGACCGTCAACTTAAGTATCTCCAGCCTTAGATAAGATTATCTACCGGTTGAGTTTGTAACCACGTTTTACAAGATGTCGACCTATTTTAACTTATTTAAAATGGGTGACTAACTTACGTGAGCATGCGCTTATCTTTGTTATGGATTTTAATGTCTAATCCAATTTTATATCAGCTTATAAAAATTACATGCTCTTACATCCACAACATGCATCAAAGGCATTCAAATTTAATATAACAGTTATATTAAACAACAGAAACCCTAAACATGCATTCTATACATTATAACAGATTATAACATATATATAATGCATGTAACTATTGGATTTTATGTCCTAAAACTCGTAGTTTGTAAATTAATAAATATTCTGTTTTGTTTTTCGATAAAATTGTTATTGAAATTGTAATCTTGAATCTAATAAACTAAGGTCCTGAGGCTATTTAATGTAGTTTGCTTTATGTAGTGACATAAATGTGGATCAAGTTCAAAAATATAGCCAAAATGGTCTATAGTATATGAATAAGGTTGGGCGCCTTATTCTGGGGACACTATGGATGCGACCCATTTTGTAGTTAGTACAAACGATGTGATCCTAAACCGTTCATGTGGAGACATGAAAGTGGAGGCATCCTATGTAAAGAGTTTACATAAGATTGAACCATGAAATAGTCACTTTTTACGTTCTAAATGTCGTTTTATGTATAAAACTGACTATTTCGTTAATTGATGACCTAGGTAACTTATCTTAATTCTGAGCTAACTATGAACTCCTGTTCACTCAGAATTATCCTTAGATCTGCATAGGTGAGGGTAACTCATTATCGCTGGCCCAATAAGCCTCCCATTTCAGGGGTAAAATTAGGTGGATAGCTGGGAACATAGGGTGCAAGACGGAATTCACTCCTACCCATTATAAGGATAGTAGATAGGTTGTTCCCTTTAGTATTGAATCCAGGTCTTGAACAAGGGGCCCCACCCTCTCCTTGGCCCGAGAGGGGTTCGGTTTATAGGTTGGACCTTAAACCAATTGTTCATTAGAGGATTAGTGGAACTTAAGGAACAAGATGTAGTCTTTGGGTAAAACGGTTTTTATGACCCAGCCGAGTTTACGGACAACCTGTGAAGGATTAGCTTACTAATCATGGTTATATCAAATGGACACAAATATATCTATAGTGAGGAGAGTGCAACTACGGGACTATAGTGAAATGACCCGTTAGTTAACGAATATTGATTAGCTCCATCTAAAAGAGTTTTAGCCAGCTAATCTCGGATCATTGGAGCCCATGATCTATAGGTCCATTAGGTTCCCCTACTAGCTCATATGGAATAAACTTAGAACAGTATGATAGAATAATTCGAATTGTTCGAATTAGGTGAAGAGAGAGAAATCGACAAGTATATGTGATATAGTGGTCGGTTTTTCAATTTAGAGATACAGCTTTAATATTTAAATGTGATTTAAATATCAAGAATATGAATACATTCATATTCGGAAGCTCGGAAATAATGGAAATGGTCAAAGATGTAAAAAGTCAAAGATTTGACTTTTGACTTTGAAAAGTCAAACTTTGACCGACCTTATATTCAAATGTGATTTGAATTTCGAGAAAATGAATGCGGATTCATGCTCGGGAGGTCAAAATAAGTCAACACGAAAAAAATCATAAAATTCAAAATGTTGACTTTTTTGTCAAATTTTGACTTTGACAAAATGACTATTTTGCCCTTTGACTAAAGTTAATGGGAAAATCTAAACTTTTGTTGGATAATTCCACTAACAAAATAGTGGGCTAGGTGTTGGCTTATAGTGGAGACATTAAGCCCACTTAGATAGTAGCTTCTAGGTGTTAGGTTTTTATGGATTTGTTTCATACAATTGTTGAATGGTTTTTTTCTATAAATTGGGCTTTCAATTTGAATGAAAAAACTTTTTGACATTTTGCCAACTTTAGTTTCTAAAATTGGGATGGAAAAATAAAAACTCAACCCAAAAGAAAAATCCATCTTTTCTTTTTCATCTCTTTCTCTCTCTCGGTTTTCTTCATCCATCGGGTCCCACAACCCGGTTCTGAGTCCAAAGGATAGTAGGTCAACTCTAGTGGTGGTCCGGAAGAGTTCGGGTCGAGATTCAGCGAGGAAAAGCATTTCGGGAGCTTCAAAGGTAATTTTTAATTTACTGTTTTTCCCTTCAATTGCATGCTAATTTCCTTTTAATTAAAAGCAATTAGAGTGTAATTAGATCCTTATACCACTGTGTATATCTCGTGTTCCATCATGTAACATGCTTCCTATGGTGGATTTTTAAATCTAAATGGCATACAATATGCACAAATATGTTTAAATTTAAATGCAATATACATCACATGCATAATTTATTTAAATAATACTGATATGACTTTGGCATCGAAGGCAAGCAAAATAACTAAATTATTACAAAACCGGTTCAGAACCAGCTTCAAAATGGTGTAGAATAGCTCGAATCGACCCAAACCAAACCCAAACCACTTGAACTGGACCTTAAGGCCATCAAAATGGGTGAAACCAGTCAAAAAATGGTTGACTCGGACCGGATTGGGGCTGAACTGGACCAAAACTAAAGAAAACCGGTCGAACCAGCCCTCCTCGGTCGTCCTTGCTCAGTCAAACTAGTTCAGACTTGATATTCGACCAAAAACTCGCTCCTCGCTCGAAATCTCGTTGGAAGCTTGAAATCTCTTTGGAAGCTTGAAATCTCACTTGAAAGCTTGAAATCTCACTCCTCGATGACTGGTTGAAGGAAAACTCGATGTAAATCTCACTGGTACTCGAAATCTCACTAGAAGTTTGAAATCTCGTTGGCTCGTTTGAAATCTCGCTCGGCACTCGATCAAAATCTCGCTCATACTTGAAATCTCACTCGAATCTTGAAATCTCGCTCGACGCTCGATCAAAATCTCGCTCAAACTTGAAATCTCGCTTGAACTCGATCAAAATATCACTCAAACGGGAAATCTCGCTCGAATATGAACATCGAGTTTTGAGCAGATGCTGAAAAACTGGTTCCTGCTGCTCGACCTTCTTCACTTCTTTCTTTAATTATAATTTAATTTCAACTCTAATGACCCAAATAAATTACAGACTCTTGAGCACACATATAAGCTCATCAAACAAGTGCCAATTACAAAATTTAACTTGGAAATCAAATAGAAAACTAATGTCAAAGTTTTATAACATCCATATCAGTCCATAAACATACAATATCAGAAATTCACCCACCAAAACTCAAATTAATGTTAATTGAGTGCTTAAATTATGCTCTGATACTTGATGAAATACACAAGCATGAAACAGAAGCTAACAAAATCAATAAGCACTCTAATTACATTTAATTTGAGTTCTAAAGCATGCTATTTCAGAAATTCAAAAGAGGGTTTCAAGAAGATCATACCTTTGATGATTTCTCACAAATCGAAGTTACTCTTCACTCCAAATTAGCTTCAAATTGACAATGAACCACCAAGAGATCTTCTCTACTATTCTCAACCTTCAATTTGAGTGGTGGAACTCGAATTTGAGTAAATTTGGTGAAGGATATTGAGGGTTTTTGTGAGGAAGAAGATGAAGTAGCAGGAACTCTTTTCAGCTCAAGAACCACTATAGCTCGATAGTTGTACTCTCCTCACTGTAGATATATTTGTGTCCACATGATTTAATCATAACTAGTAAATCGACCCTTCACAGGTTGTTTGTAATAACGGTTGGGTCAGTATGCTGTTTTACCCCCGATATTACCTCTTGTTCCTTAAGTTTCTACTGATCCTCTAATGAGCAATTGGTTTATGATCTAATCACTAAGCCAGATCCCTCTCAGGCCAGTGAGAGGGTGGGGCCCCTTGTTCAAGATATGGATTCAGTACTTAAGAGAATAACCTTTCTTCTATCCCTAAATTGGGTAGGCGTGAATTCCGTCTTGCACCCTATGTCCCCATCTATCTACCCGGTCTTACCCCTGAAATGAGAGGCTTATTGAGTAGGTGCTGTTGAGCCAACCCTCACCCATGCAAATCTAAGGATAACCTCGAATAAACAGGAGTTCATAGTTAGCTCAGGATTAAGATTGAGTTACCTAGGTCATCTAAGCGAAATAGTCAGTCTTAAACAGTAAACAATGTTATAAAGTAAAAGTGACTTATTTCTTGGTCTAATCTTATGCAAACTCATTGCATAGGATACTCCCACTCCTCATGTCAATACATGAACGAATCTGGATCACTTCGTTTGTAGTATCTTTACAACAACTTATAACAGCTACAGAGTAGGCCGCATCCAATAGTGTTACCAGAATAAGGTATCCAACCCTAAACATATACTATAGACCATTTTGGCTATTTACTTGAACTTTGATCCATATTTATGTCTCTACATAAAGTTCAAGTATTCATATAATAGTCATGGATCTTAGTTTATTGAATTTAGACTTTATGAATGTAATTAATAGATTCAATACCTTTATTGAAGAAATGTTGAATAACATCTTTATTGATAATAGAATATGTTTAATTTTTTTACAAACTGCGAGTTTTAGGACATAAAACCCAACACTACCAACCATGACATCAAAGAAGAAGCTGGAGTCTTGCCTTGAACCATTGACTTACACCCTACCAACACTCCTTCACTATTGTGATTTCAAACATTGGAAGCCGGGCATAGAAACATCTTTTTGGAAAATATCCCAACTTATTACTACAAACACAAAACATAAGTCGCTAGATTGTGGAATATTTGCATTTAAATTCTTAGAGCATTTGATGACAGGTAGTGATCCTTCTGTAATCACTCAAGAGAAAATGAGTAACTATAGGATGCAGTTGGTAAGTCAGCTATGGGCGAACACTCCATATTGTTGATGTAATTTTACATGTGATGTATATACAACTCAATGTAATTTTACATGTGATATATATAAATTGTTAGTGTAGTTTTACTAACATGTTAAGTAAGAGAAAGCGAGATTAGCGAGAGTGACACTAAGAAAGAGCGGTACATTTACAGAAATGATGATAAAGAGATATAAACATGTTAAGTAACATTACTAGATAGAGCGAGATTATTGAGAACGACATTAAGAGAGAGCGTGACATTTTCAAAACAAGTCATAAAGAGATATAAACATGTTAAGTAACGTTACTAGAGAGAGCGAGATTAGCGAGAGAGACACTAAGAGAGAGCGAGATTAGCGAGAGAGACACTAAGAGAGAGCGAGATATTTATAGAACGAGTCATAAAAAGATATAAACATGTTAAGTAACGTTACTAGAGAGAGCGAGATTAGCAAGAGCGATACTAAGAGATAGCGAGACATTTACAGAAAGAGTCATAAAGAGTTATAAACATGTTAGGTAATGTTACTAGAGGGAGGGAGATCAGCGAGAGCGGTACTAGGAGAGAGCCAGGCATTTACAGTAAGAGTCTTAAAGAGTTATAAACATGTTAAGTAACGTTACTAAAGAAAGCGAGATTAAAGAGAGCGATACTAAAAGAGAGCGAGACATTTACAGAAAGAGTCATAAAGAGATATAAACATTTGAATCATTTCGACTATGTTCAGTACATAGAGCATACAAGGAGGATTAAAAGTGGTACATATAAAATCACACTTGACCAACATTTGAATCATTTCGACTATGTTCAGTACGTCGCCCAGACGTGAGTGGTTCACTGCAGTTTTGTCGATTATGCCCATAATTCCCACACCTACCACTCAGTTCGAGTTACCTAGGTCATCTAAGCGAAATAGTCAGTCTTAAACAGTAAACAATGTTATAAAGTAATAGTGACTTATTTCTTGGTTTGATCTTATTTCAATACATGAATGAATCAGGATCACTTCATTTGTAGTAACTTTACAACAGATTGTAACAACTACAGAGTGGACCACATCCAATAGTGTTACCAGAATAAGGCACCCAAACTTATTCGTATACTATAGACTGTTTTGGCTATTTACTCGAACTTGATCCATCTTTTTGTCTCTACATAAAGTTCAAGTATTCATGTAATAGCCATGAATCTTAGTTTATTGGATTTACATCTTATAAGTGCAATTTATAGATTCAACAACAACTTTATTGAAAAAATGTTGAATAACATCTTTATTGATAATAGAATATGTTTAACTTTACAAACTGCGAGTTTTAGGACATACAACCCAACAATACTCCCACTTGGACTAAAACTCCAGTGGATTAATATATACAAATATATACAATGTTGAGTACAATGAGAAAATAAATACAAAAGAATAAATACAATAAACTAGGGCATCAGATACCCATAAATTCTCTCACTTGTCCTAGTTGTAAGTTTCTCGTAGACTGATGCGTGTGAATTGTGATGTGTTATGGTGTGAGTTTGCGGTGATATATTATACAGTGAACATGCAAGTTTTCCTAACAAGACCCAAGTATAAGCCTTCTTAGGTTTCCTGGTAAGTCTGGGGTTGAACACAGGGACTTTAAGTAAATATGTGGCAGACTCTTTGATTCTATTGCGGTGATAAATAAATGAAGTGGATAGTGTTTGAGTAAGATTTTTCCTATGCGATGGAGTTAAATGTAAAGTGATGAAAGCGTAAAGTTACAATGAGTATGCGATGAAGGGGTTGAGAAGGGGTTTAACTAACATTTCCTAAGATTGTGCACAAGCTATGCGATCATGCTACACACAAATATTAGTTCTACATTTCTCAATGCAGAATGCCATTATTCCTATTTCTAGGACGGATGCAATATGTATACGAAAAAGTCGATAGGACTTATTTCTAAGCCTCTACTCTTGTCTATGCGATGATGAATGATGCACACATAAAACAAGGTGACCGCATACAATCATTCTTATTTTTAGGGTGCATACAATGTGTAGATAGCAATAGAGCTTATGTCTAAGTCTCTATTTCTTGCTTATGCGGTTCTAATCTGACTCTTTCAAGCCTAGATTCTAATCTGACTCTTAGATTCTATCTTTAGACTTCTCTCAAGTATGTCCAAATGATGAATGACGTATACATAAGACAAGATGATCGCATAAAATGTAAATCTTAAGTCATGTTAGCTAAGTACTTCTCAACCCATTCAGAAATTTAACTACTCATGCGTGGTATGGAGAGATTGAACATAGATTGAAATGAGATTTCCATTTTCTGTAAATAAAGTACTGAATACAAAATATCAAATGGATTTGAGAGATAAGAAGCCCGGTAAACAATGTCTTGTTTCCTGCGGCCTTTTACACTACTCTTGTTCACTCCACTCTATTCAAGATGTGTATTCTTGCTCTCGCAAGTGTTGGCCCTCTCTCATTTTTAACACATTCCGAAAGTCTCTCGATCTGTCCGGGAATGATCTCTCGGCTTCCTCGTCTCCTTACTCTTATCCGTCCTCTAAGTATATGTACGAGTATGTGTGTGAACAGCTAACTGATTCTCTACTCCTAAGCTCGTCACTTCTTTTACACTAGTGGCCTTTAGTATTTATAGAGTTCAAGGTAAAGCAGCCTTTCTTGCGAATGATTGCAATGATGTGCGGCATTAATTCCACTGCTCTGATGCGCCGATTAATGGTCACCGAAAGTAGAGTGTACTTTCTATAGTATGGCTTTTAACAGCTTGTCAACTAAATTTGGATTCGACCGTTATCAGCTTTCCATCCCATCATGATTTATTATGCTGTCACCTTGATGCGTAGTCTTTATGCGGCCACCTTTTTAAGAAGTTTCCCACGATCGCATGACTTGCGATCGCAATCTTCAAGCGCACTGACACCTATCGCAACTTCTCATGCGCCAACGCATGTCTTGTGATCACATTGTTCCTTGATAACGCATATGCGCCATCGCATCGTTCCTTGATATGCAGTCTTTATGCGGCCGCCTTTTTAAGAAACTTCTCATGATCGCATGTCTTGCGATTGGAATCTTCAAGCGCGCTGACGCCTTATTCCTTTGGATCGCAATTTCTCATGCGGCAACGCATTATTCCTGCACAAAATAAGTAAATTAACTGTTTTTATGCGATGGGCACTTCCGATCACAATTTCTTTTAGTTTAGCGCTTTCGGACATGATATTGCTTATTTTATCGTCACATTCTCTCATTGTTTTACTTATTTGAGCTGTAATAACGTGTATTTCTACCAGTTATCATAGGCCTAGTCCTATTAGGTGAGCCTTGAACACTTTAGCCGAGAGGGCCTTCGTAAATGGATCAGTTAAGTTGTCTTGTGAGGCTATCTCTGTGATGATCATGTCTCCTCTATGTACAATCTCCCTGATGAGATAGTACTTTTGCTCAATGTGCTTTCCACGTTCATGGCTTTGAGGTTCCTTTGAATTTGCAACTGCTCCACAGTTATCACAATATAGGGTGACTGGCAGGTGCATATTTGAAACCACTTCCAAATCAGTCAGAAACTTCCTGAGCCATACTACTTCTTTCGCCGCTTCACTTGCAGCTACATACTCAACTTCCATTATGGAGTCAGCAATACAACTTTGCTTGATACTTCTCTACACCATTGCTCCTCCATTTAGAGTGAATGTTGACCCCAAAGTTGATTTTCTTCAATCTACATCGATTTGGAAGTTAGAATTAGTGTATCCAGTAAGGATCAGATCCTTAGCACAAACATGAGCATATAATTCCTCGTCTTCAAAGATATTTGAGGTTGTTTTTAACGGAAGTCCAATGATCATATCCAGGATTGGACTAAAACCTGCTGACTATTCCAACTGCATAGCATATGTCGAGTCGAGTACACAACATGGCATACATTAAACTCCGTACTGCAGATGCATATGGAATTTGCTTCATATCATCAACCTCTTGAGGTGTCTTAGGACTTTGTTCCTTTGACAGATGAATTCCATGTCTGCAGCGTTCCTTTCTTGGAATTTTTCATTTTATATCTAGAGGACATCTTGTCTATATACGATGCTTGAGATAATGGTAAAGTTCTATTCTACGGTTACGAACTATTTGGATCCCAAGAACATACTGTGCTTCTCCTAAATCTATTTTGAATTGCGTAGCAAGCCATCTTTTAACGTCAGCTAGAAATTCTACTTCATTTCCTATTAGTAGAATATCATCAACATACAACACCAAAAAAAAGATAGTTTTGTTAATGATTTTCTTGTATACACAAGGTTCCTCAACATTTTGTTTAAAGCAATAAGTTTTTATCGCAGTGTCAAATGTCATATTCCAGGATCTAGATGCTTGTTTCAATCCATAAATTGATCGATTAAGCTTGCAAACTTTTTGCTTTTGACCTTGTTCTATAAACCCTTCTAGTTGAGACATATAGATACTCTCTTCAAGATAACCATTTAGAAAGACTGTCTTGACATCCGGTTTCCATATTTCACAATCATAAAATGTAGCTATGGATAAGAGTATTTAATTGACTTTATCATGGCAACAAGAGAGAAGGTTTCTTTATAGTTTACCCCCTCTATTTGGGTAAACCCTTTTGCCACAAGCTTTGCTTTGTAGGTCTGTACCTTACCAGCTTAGTCTCGTTTTCTCTTGTAGATCCATTTGCAACCGATGGGTTTTACCTCTTCAGGTTGACCTACAAGATCTTAGACTGAATTGAAGTACATAGACTCCATTTCAAGGTCCATGGCTTTAATCCATTGGTCTTTATCCACATCATCCATTGCTTGTTTGAAATTTAATGGATCCTCTGAGCCATCATCAGGTTGATGACTTGAGTTTCAGTTAAACCCATATACCGGTCAGGCTATTGCACAACCCTCCCACTACAACGAGGCACTCTCAACTCTTGAGAATGATGTGAAGTACTAGTTTCCTCAACAACTCTTTGATGGACCTCCTCTATCAACAACTTTTGTTGATGTATTTATCATTTCTCTGGACATTTCTTCTATTACTAGCCTACTACAAGGTTGATGATTCTTTATGTGGTCCTCCTCCAGGAAAGTTGCATTTTTCGATACAAATACCTTGTTTTCCTGAGAATCATAAAAGAAACCACCTTTTGTCACTTTGAGGTAACCTACAAATAGGCATACTTTTGAACGACATTCCAGTTTCTTAGGATTCTGCACCAACACATGTGTTGGGCAACCCTAGATTCTGAAGTGATGTAAACTGCCTTTACGTCCTCTTCAACGCTCGTAGGGTGTTTCAGAAACACTTTACGAGGGGACTATGTTCCATATATACACTGCAGTCTCAACTGCGTGTCCCCAAAAAGAATTTGATAACTGGGCATAACTCATCATGGAACTGTTGAGATTGGTGTCCTAATTCTTCTGAAATCTTGTAGTTTGTAAACTGTAAACATTGTTAGGAGTAAAATTAGAGTTATTTCATTTTGCATTTACTCATATCCAATAAAAAAAGCTCAACGGTTATTGTATGTAAACTTAAGCATGTATATGAGATATACAGGTGGATCATGCCTTAAGTGATAACCTAAAAAGGTCTATAGTACAAGGATTAAGGAGAGATACTTGATCCTGGTACACTACAGATATGGCCTGCTTTGTAGAGCTTTACAAGTGTTGTGAACTACTAGAGATGATTAATCCTGCCCATTCATGTGGAGACATGTGAGTCGGGGTGTCCTATACAAAGAGTTTGTATAAGATCGGACCACGAGATGATTCGTCTCTTTATATAACGCCGTTGATACTTGAGACTTACATCTTACCTAAACGACCATAGGTGACATGACCTTAATCCTGAGTGTTTTGGGAACTCCTGCCTTTGAGGGTGGTCCTTTGATTAGTATGGGTGAGAGTGGCCAGATTGCCAACTCAACAAGCCTACCTTTTTGGGCCTTTTTCTGATTGGGGAGTTGGGAACTCAGTTATACGAGATGGAATTCAATCCTTCCCCGAAGCAGGGGTAAGTAGATACATTGCTCTCTTAAGGGTTGTTTCTGGGTCTTGAACATAGTGGTCATAACCTCTCTTTGGAAGAGAAGACTCAGTCATAGTAGGACTATGACTTATGTTCATTATAGCGATAATGTTACTTAAGGAGTTAGATGTAACTACAGGGGCATAACGGTAAATTGGCCCAGTTGTACTTACGAGCGATCTATGAAGGGTTATCGCACTGTTGATTGGTTGACATGGACACAAAATATATCTGTAGTGAGAAGAGTGCACTTGTCGATCTTTAGTGGAGTGCCTGGCAGTTAACGAATGGTGGATTCTTTGACTAAAGAGTTTAGTAAGTTATTCACATACCGTTGGAGCTTCAAGTTACAGGTTCATATGGTCCCCTTGGTAGCAATGGATTCAAGTTGAGAATCAGTTCTTGGGGTTGATTTGAAATGTTCAAATTGACAAGATGAAATCCAATTATATATGATATAATTGGTATGATGTATGAGATACATCAAGTGGAGGATTAATGTAAATATGATTTACATTAAATACCATAAAATAGAAAAAGAACTTTGGTTTATATGTTTCATGAATGAAATATTAAAATTATAGGTTATAAATATATGGTAAGTTGGTTATCATATATATTTATAATAATATTAATTATTTGATAATTATCTCTTTTTCTCTATAACCAATTCAGTGGGCGGTTATTGGTGATTTTATGGTAATTGTGAGTTAAAAGGAAAAAGGTTTTCCTAAAATTATAGAGTTGCTTGATTCGGAAAGGTACTCACGGAGATGCTGTCAAGTGAAAATGTTTCACCAAACGATACTGATAGAGAGACTAAACGATCGTGGAGTGTCACTATACGATAGTTCACTCAGCTGGTCGTAGCTAAACGATAGCAGGGCATTGTCTATACGATAAACTGCCATCTTCTACATGATTGTGCATATCATCTATACGATAGACTGTGTCATCTCCCACTTGCTCAATCGTTTAGACGATTGTTGTTCCTCTAGTCTCTTCCTCTAACCAAGTTCATACAGAGCCCTCAATTCCTTAATTCTCACACCGAGAATACCAAGGTAACCATTGTGGTGGCGTCCTCACTCAACTCGATTGAGTTCGAGGTTTTGAAGACTGTTCATTGGGTTTGTGTTTGTTGTTGATCGTGTTGTGTTGCAGTTGTTGTGTTCGAGCATTCGTGTATTGCTGTCTTGGAGACTGTTGAGCGTTCGTGATCGAGGGAGTTTGAAGAACAAGTCTTCAAAGGTATAGTACTCTATCCTTTGATTATCTGTATGCATGCTTTAATTTCTAGTTGTTGCATGACCAGTTAGTTTCCGTTTGTGTACTGTAATTATGTACGTTCAATTTCGAATGGAATTTGGAACGATCATTCCGCTGCTCATGGAAATCCTCATGTCTGATTTCCTTCAATTGGTATCAGAGTCAGGTTTTTCTGATATTCCAAATTTCACTTCTGTTTTGAACTTCTTTTACAGTCGTGGTGGGTTTTCTACATTGCATTTAAGTGTTAAATGCATTTGTGGATGGTGTTGATGAATGTTTATGGGAGAATTGCCTCTGTTTAGAGCTTTCTTTTGATTACAAAGTGTTAATTTGTAAGAGCCCCTATGTTTTTTTGACATAATTAACAAGCAATTGAGTCTGTAATTCAAAGTGTTTGAGTTTGTTGAGTCACCCGTGATGAAGTTTCAAAGCATGGAGATGCGGTTCTCAGTGAGGAAGAAGACCAAGAGTTGGTTGTATCGTGTAGCCTCAGGTAAACGATCATTAGAATTTGGTTAAACGATCGTGTAGAATTTTCTACGTGATCGTGTAGTATTTACTAAAGGATCGATGGGGTAAAGTGTTTTCTCTATCACGTAGCGTTGGGTGCCCGATCGCATGGACACTGGAGGTAAAAGATCGAGTGGGAGTATTTAATGCTCATCGTTTAACAAAAGGTGCGCACACTAAACGATCGTGTAGTTAGCATGCTATATCGCATAGTCACTGACTACACGATCACGTGGTATGCGATACCTTCGAGCTTCCTCAGCGATCGTTTAGACGATTGTGCTTCACCGTATCGTTGTCATTTAGATGATCGATTAAGGCTTGCATTGTACGTTGCGCACTGTACAATCACGTGCCTCATGCTTCATTGCATAGTAAAGGTACACGATCATTGCTAAACGATAGTTTAGCTCTGGAAGCATTGGTAAATGATTGAGTAAAGCGTTTACTCTTTCGTGCAGGTGATCACAAGAAGTTTGGTACATGATCAGTGGAGACGCGTTCCTTCGCCCAGACAGTTCAAGACCCGATTCGCCTATTTGAACCAGAGACTCTTTGCTATTTGTAATAGTTAGCTTTGTTTTTGAGGATTTGAGGCAAATTATCTCGGTTCATCAACTTTTATTTAATATACATGAGATGCATGTGGTTTATATGACATAGTGTATGACATATAGATTTAAAACCCACCTTAGGTTGTACAATTATTCATGCATCATGTATTATAAATGTTATAATATGACATGTTGAAATTACAAGAGAGCATACACATGCATCATGGAATATAAGAGTTATATTTATGCATGCAGTAAGCATATTCATGCATCATCTTTATATTATAAGCATTATAGTATAAAGGTGTATGGAAGCATGTGTGCTTGGTTCATTGCTTGGTTGTATAAGTGTTATATAAAAGTAGCAATGAATGAACAATGCATGGAGGATGACACTTAGGCTAATTTGTAAAAGTTATGAATGCCTTGTATGTGTTTGCTTCGCGTTGTGAATGGTTTGTATTGTTTCCGATTATAAGCGTTATAATGGAAATTAGAACTAAAATCAATAAGAAAGAGTTGCATGCGGACTTAGGCGAACTCATGTTTCAAAAGGATTTTTAAAATTGGATTGAGATAGACCTAAGTTCAAGGTTCTAATGGGATTAGCAACCTAAGTTTAATCTTTTTAAATTGGTTTAATAGGATTAAATTGATTGGCGTAAAAGATTAAAATTGTATTAAATCTATCTATAAGGGACCTTTTGTCTAAAGTGGGTTCTGTCTAGGTTGGGGTACTTAAGCTGACGGAAATGGAACACTCCTACCTAGGAACCTACCTGGAAAGGTGAATTAGATAGATTTTCTACAAGCATGCGATAGTTGGTCAAAGACTCCGTTAAAGAGTTTAATGAATGATGATCAAAAGTTGTTCAACTTTCCAAGGTAAAAGTTACTCTTGGACAAACCTAGAAAATCACTTAGTTAAAATTCTTAACCGTGTTTTTTCTAAGTAAACTAAACCCTAGGTTATAAAATACTCAGTGGGAGGAAGAGATATATGTGATATGTCAATGATTCCACTAATGTTTCTCCCTGAATGTTCACGCCGTGAGATTCATGCTTGGCTTTGTGGTGCCTTGGGAGCATCCCCCTTTGAATGGTGTTTGCATAAGTCAATATCAAGGTGGACGGAGAGAGTATTTATAGTAAGTGGGTGAAGGATGTGTGTCAACACGTCCTGCGGTCTCCTTCATTAGTTTGCACCGTGAGATCATTCTTGTACTTCCTCATGGCTCCCTGGGAGCCTCTCCCTTTGGATGGGTTTTGTGCAGTTGGTTAATATCAAGGTGAACTCCAGAAATGGATAGGGCCACTTTAGTTTTTGCCTCAATCGGATATTTTTTCCTTCGGATTAGCTGCTTAGGGAAGAACTTTAGGGCCTAAAATGACGGGTCACACTTACAGGAAATTATTAAGTAAGTTAATGATTTATTGATCAAATCAATGATGAATAGTTGTTATAGGAACAAGGGTTATTCTGGTATTAATGACTGGTTGAGAATGTTTCAATTCAGAGGAGGGATAAATTGACCATTCTTTAGCGGCTTTTGTCCTAAACCTTTGAAGCGTCATTGCGAAACTAGATGTCACATGGGGTTCATGTTAGTTTTGCTAAACCGTATTGGATGTTGTATGTTTTTCAACGAGTATTTGCTTAAAACCTAACGTAGGTCAATGTGTTTTTGTTTTTAGCAACATGTTTGATTTTACGTTAAATGCCTCTAGTTTGACCGATTTCATATAGTGGAAAGAGCCTGTTAAAACATATTTCGTGGTAAATGACCTCGAGTTTTTCATGGTTGAAGAGTGTCCTTAAGTCCCGACCCTTGATGCACCGTGAATTGTTCGTAATGCATATGAGGTGTGAATGAAGGCTAATTCATTGTCCCAACTTCACATTTTGGCTAGCATACCTGATGTTTTGGCCAAAAGGGTTGAGAACATGGTCATTGCACATACGATCATGGACTCGTTGTAATAATTGTTTGAACGTCAGTTCTTATTTTTCTAGCACAAAGGGATGGATGACAAAACCAG
This sequence comes from Benincasa hispida, assembly GCF_027475165.1. Lineage (NCBI taxonomy): Eukaryota > Viridiplantae > Streptophyta > Magnoliopsida > Cucurbitales > Cucurbitaceae > Benincasa > Benincasa hispida. Next base: position 30,973,606 of record NC_143484.1, on the reverse strand, counting down.
TAGTGTCAATTCCCAAGATAATCTCCAGGAAGAGAAAGCAAGTGTTGCTGATTCTGTTGAAGTTCATCGGTGAGAAGTGTTTTCCAACATGAAACTTGGAGTTTATTTAGGTTCTGAAACTGATCCCACTACTTTCCAAAATAAGAGGAAGTCTAAAGACAGTAAATATGATTTATTGGTATTGGAGACGTGTTTGGTAGAAAATGATGATTCTGCCTGGATCCTTGATTCAGGTGCTATTAATCACATTAGTTCCTCTTACCAAGGATTTAGTTGCTGGCATACGTTGCCACAGAGAGAGATGATTCTTCGAGTCAGTACTGGTGAGGTTGTTTCAACTGTTGCTGTAGGCAAGCTGAAGTTATTTTTGGACAAGAAACGTTATCTGTTACTGGATAATGTTTTTGTAGTTCCTCATATCAAGAGAAACTTAATCTCCGTTTCTTGTCTTAATGAACAAGGTTATACCGTCTCCTTTTCTGAGAGTAAAGTGTTTATTTTCAAGAATGGGATGCAGATTGGTTTTGGTTCAATTGAAAATAACTTGTATGTACTAAGGCCGTTAGTCATAAAAGCCTTGTTTAATACTGAAATGTTCAGTATGACGCAACAACTAAAAGACCAAAGGTTTATCCTAAGGAAAATGCCCATCTTTGGCATCTAAGGTTAGGTCACATCAACCTCAATAAGGATTGAGCAGTTGGTGAAATGTAGACTTTAAAGAGTTTAGAAGAAAACTCCTTGCCGGTATGTGAATCATGTCTCGAAGGCAAGATGACCAAACAACCTTTTATTGGAAAAGGCTACAGAGCCAAGGAAGCCTTGGAGCTTGTACATTCAGACCTCTGTGGTTCAATGAATGTTAGAGCTCGAGGTGGGTATGAATATTTCATCTCTTTCATAGATGATTATTCAAGGTATGGATATTTCTACCTAATGCAACGTAAGTCTGAAGCTCTTGACAAGCTCAAGAAGTATAAGGCTGAAGTTGAAAATTTGTTAGGTAAGAAGATAAAAACACTACGATCTGATCGTGGTGGAGAGTATATGGACATCCAATTCCAGAACTAAATGATAGAACATGGAATTACGTCCCAACTCTTGACCCCAGGTACACCTCAGTAGAATGGTGTATCAGAAAGAAGAAACAGAACCTTGTTGGACATGACTCGGTCTATGATGAATTATGCTCATCTTCCAGACTCGTTTTGGGGTTTTGCAGTGGAGACTGCATGTTATATTTTGAACAACGTTCCCTTAAAAAGTGTTTCTAAAACACCTTTTGAGTTATGGAGAGGTCGTAAAGGTAGTTTACGCCACTTCAAGATTTGGGGGTGTCTAGCCTACATGCTTGTGACTAATCCGAAGAAGTTGGAACCGCATTCGAAAATTTTCCTCTTTATAGGCTACCCTAAGGAAATGAAAGGTGGATACTTCTATGATCCGAGTGAGAACAAAGTGTTTTTTTCTACAAATTCTATCTTCTTGGAAGAAGACCACATCAGGGATCATAAACCACAAAGTAAGCTTGTTTTACGTGAGACTTCTAGTGAGACTACTAAAGGTTCAAAAAGAGTTGTTGAACAGACTGACAGATCAACAAGAGTTGTTGAGGTTGGTGCATCTAGTCAACCATCTCAAGAGTTGAGACTGCCTCTGCATAGTGGGAGGGTTATAAACCCACCAGAATGCTACATGGGTTTGACTAAAGCCTAGAACATCACTTCTAATGATGAGGTCGAGGATCCATTGTCTTTTAAGCAAGCAATGAAGGATATTGACAGAGATGAGTGGATTAAGGCCATGAACCAGAAGATGGAGTCTATGTACTTCAATAAAGTCTGGGAACTTGTGGATTAACATGATGGGGTAAAACCTATAGGGTGTAAATGGATCTACAAGTGAAAATGAGGTGTAGATGGAAAGGTGCAAACCTTTAAGGCTAGACTTGTGGCAAAGGGTTATACCCAGGTCGAGGGAGTGGACTATGAGGAAACTTTCTCACTTGTGCCATGCTTAGGTCTATCAGGATACTTCTGTCCATAGCTACATTTTATCATTATGAGATATGGAAAATGGACGTCAAGACTGCCTAAATGGTAATCTTGAGGAGACTATTTACATGGCTCAACCAGAGGGGTTCGTAGTTTCAGATCAAGAGCAAAGAGTTTGCAAGCTTAATAGGTCCATTTATGGGCTGAAACAAGTGTCTAGATCGTGGAACATTAGATTTGACAGTGTGGTCAAATCATTTGGCTTTGATCAGAACGTTGATGAGCCTTGTGTTTACAAGAAGATCATCAATAGCTCAATAACTTTCCTGGTACTGTATGTGGATGATATCGTACTCACTGGGAATGATGTAGGGTTTTTGACTAACATTAAAAAATAGCTAGTCGCCCAGTTCCAAATGAAAGATTTAGGTGAGGCGTAGTATATCATAGGGATCTAGATTATTTGGGATCGTAAGGAAAAGAGGTTAGCTTTGTCTTAGGCATCGTACATAGATCAAATGTTGATCAGGTACAGGATGCAGGATTCCAAGAGGGGTTTATTACCCTTCAAGCATGGAATCGTATTGTCTAAGGATCAGTGTCCTAAGACACCTCAAGAGGTTGAAGAGATGAGATGGATTCCTTATGCTTCAGCTGTTGGAAGCTTAATGTATGCAATGTTATGTACCAGACCTGATATTTGCTATACAGTAGGGATTGTCAATCGTTATCAACCCAATCCAGGATTAAATCACTGGATGGCGGTCAAAACGATCCTCAAGTATCTTCGGAGAACGAAGGATTACATGCTCGTGTATGGAGATAAGGATCTGATCCTTACAGAATACACGGACTCTGACTTTCAGACTAATAGAGATTCTCGTAAATCGACATCAGGGTTAGTGTTCACTCTAAATGGAGGGACTGTAGTGTGGCGAAGCATCAAGCAAGGATGCATCACTGACTCCACTATGGAAGTCGAATACGTAGCTGCTTGTGAAGTAGCTAAGGAGGCTGTTTGGCTGAGGAAATTCCTTACAGGTTTGGAAGTTGTTCCAAATATGTCTTTGTCGATCACTCTTTATTGTGATAATAATGGGGTTGTGGCAAATTCAAAGGAACCAAGGAGTCATCATAGAGGCAAGGATATAGAACGAAAATATCATTTGATCAAGGAGATTGTATATCGTGGTGATGTGATAGTCACGAAGATCGCATCGCAGCACAACGTTGCTGATCCATTTACAAAGGCTCTCACGGCTAAAGTGTTCGAGGGTCATCTGAAGAGTCTGGGTCTATAGGATGCGATATCTTATCTAGGGCAAGTGGAAGATGATACTGGGGTATAGAGTATGCCCTAGTTTATTGTATATTGTACTTGTATTTTTCATGTATTGTACATTAGTCTCCCGAGGCATTAGGATAAATGGGAGATTGTTGGGATTAATGTCCTAATTCTCCCGGAGTCTCATAGTTTGTAAACTGTACACATTGTTATGAATAAAATAAGAGTTATTTTATTTTGCATTTACTCATATCCAATAAACAAAGCTCTATGGTTATTGTATGTAAACTTAAGCATGTATATGAGATATACAAGTGGATCATGCCTTAAGTGATAACCTAAAAAGATCTGTAGTATAAGGATTAAAGGGGGATACCTGATCCTTGTGACACTACGGATACGACCCGCTTTGTAGAGGTTTACAAGTGTTGTGAACTACTACATATGGTTGATCCTGACCATTCATGTGGAGATATGCGAGCGAGAGTGTCCTATATAAAGAGTTTGTATAAGACCGAACCACGAGATGATTCGTCTCTTTATATAACGCCATTGATACTTGAGACTTACATTTCACCTAAACGACCATAGGTGACATAACCTTAATCCTGAGTGTTTTGGGAACTCCTGCCTTTGAAGGCGGTCCTTTGATTAGTATGGGTGAGAGTGGTCAGATTGCCAACTAAACAAGCCTACCTTTTTGGGGCTTTGTCTGATTGGGGAGCTGGGAACTTAGTTACACAAGATGGAATTCAATCCTTCCCCGAAGCAGGGGTAAGTAGATACATTGCTCTCTTAAGGGGTGTTTCCGGGTCTTGAACATAGTGGTCATAACCTCTCTTTGGAAGAGAAGACTTAGTCATAGTAGGACTATGACTTATGTTCATTATAGCGATCAATGTTACTTAAGGAGTTAGATGTAACTACAGGGGCATAACGGTAAATTGGCCCAGTTGTACTTACGAGCGATTTATGAAGGGTTATCGCACTATTGATTGGTTGACATGGACACAAAATATATCTGTAGTAAAGAGAGTGTAGTTGTCGGTCTTTAGTGGAGTGCCCGAAAGTTAATAGATGGTGGATCCCATGACTAAAGAGTTTAGTCAGTTATTCACATACCGTTAGAGCTTCAAGCTACAGGTCTATAAGTCCCTTGGTAGCTCGATGGATTCAAGTTGAGAATCAGTTCTTGGGGTTGATTTGAAATGTTCAAATTGACAAGAAGAAATTCAATTATATATGATATAATTGGTATGATGTATAAGATACATCAAGTGGAGGATTAATGTTAATATGATTTACATTAAGTACCATAAAATAGAAAAAGAACTATGGTTTATGTGTTTCATGAGATGAAATATTAAAATTATAGGTTATGAATATAATATGGTAAGTTAGTTATCATATATATTTATAATAATATTAATTATTTGATAATTATCTCTTTTTCTCTATAACCAATTCAGTGGGAGGTTATTGGTGATTTTATGGTAACCGTGAGTTAAAAGAATAAAGCGTTTCCTAAAATATAGAGTTGCTTGATTCAGAAAGAAACTCAAGATATGCTGTCAAGTGAAGGTGTTTCACTAAATGATAGCTGATAGAGAGACTAAAATATCGTGGGGTGTCACTATATGATAGTTTACTCAGCTGGTCATAGCTAAATGATTGTAGGGGCATTGTTTATATGATAGGTTGTCATCTTCTACATGATTGAGCACATTGTCTATACGATAGACTGTGTCATCTCCCACTTGCTCAATCGTCTACACGATTGTTGTTCCTCCAGTCTCTTCCTCTAACCAAGTTCATATAGAGCCCACAACTCCTTGATTCTTATACTGAGAATACCAAGGTAACCATTGTGGTGGTGTCCTCACCAAGGTAATCATCAACGAAGCTGATGAGATATTCATATCCTTCTCTAGGTTTAACATTCATAGGACCACAAAGGTCTGAATGTACTAGCTCTAAGGGTTCTTTGGCTCTAAAACTTTTTCCAGAAAAATATCTTTTAGCCATTTTACCCTCAAGACAAGATTCACAAAGTGGTAATGAACTGTTTAACTGATTAGATGATCGTTCTTAACCAATCTCTTAATCCTATTGAGGTTTATGTGTCTAAGTCTCAAGTGCCAAAGATAGGAATTTGGAGAAACTTTCCTTTTCTTATTATGAGTCTTAGCTATTTTAAACATTTCTATGTTCAAAACAGCCTTTACCTTAGTCGATCTTAACAAATACAAGTTATTTTCTAATTTTGCAGAACAAATTTTGATATTTTTCGAAGTAATGAACACTTTATCATTTTCAAAAGAAACTTTATAATTTTGTTCCAGCAAACAAGAGACGGATATTAGATTCCTTTTCATACAAGGAATGTAATAAATATTTTCAAGTAAAATGTATTTATCTCCTATAAGTAACTTTATTCTCCCACTACTTTAGCTGAAACAACATCTCTGGTCATTACCTTAAAGATTGCTTTGCTTTCTGTAAACTGTCTCCAAGAACTTGTTTCCTGAGAGAAAGTACATATATGATTAGCGGCACCTGAATCTATTATCCATGTTTTAACGTTTTCCACTAAAAATGTTTTGATGACAAGTAAATCATATTTATTTTGTCGTTCGATTTTAGCATTCTCATCTAATAGTTCAAAACTTTAGATGATTTGGGAGATAGAGGACAATCCTCTGTTAAAACTTATTTTGAATCATCATTTGCAAGTAATTTGCATGTCGAATTGATTTTACCATTTAATTAATTCAGAAGTGAGTATTCTAAAAGAATTCGACATGATGAAATTTTTAAACAAATTCTAATTAGCAAAGTGCAACTAAACCCAAAATCAAATTTTAGCAAAAAGTAATAATATACCCCATAACCATTATTTATTTACAACGATAATATAGTGAGTCAGAATAAATTCCACCGAGGGGCAGTCAAATACTCCTTCACTAAAGCAAGACAATCTTGACTAAACACTATCTTCAGAATAACTCTTATTCTTATAGTCGTTTAGTTACCATTTTCAGTCAGAATAATACTAACACTTTATTAATTCTGTAAGTGTAACTCTTCGTTTACAGACCTCAAAGGTCGGCCCCAACGATGCTACCAAATTGGAGAGTAAAGATTGAGAATGGACCTAAGAAATCCTACCTATTTCTAGAGTTTGAGTTGTTCCGAATCCTATGTTACAACCCTCCGAGGGGATAGCCATCGTTAAACGACTAGTAAGGGCCGTCTAAAGCAAACCAGTGGGCGAAACATAGGAATCTCACAGTTAAACTAACGAAAAAGACTGCAGGACACGTTGACATATATCCTTCACCCACTTACTATGAACTGCTTCCCCCATTCACCTTGATCTTGACTCATACAAACACTTTCCGAATGGAGGACACTCCCAGGGTGACACGAAGCATCATATGAATCTTATGGTGTGAACCTTTTAGGGACGTGAAAGTTGAAATCATATATTTGATTTTTATTTGAACGACTTCCCCTTATTCACCTTAATCTTGATTCATACAAATACTTTCCGAATGGAGGTCACTCCCAGGGTGACATGAAGTATCACATGAATCTCGATTGTGAACTCTTAAGGACGTGAGAACTAAAAATAACATATCGTATATGTTATTAATCTCCCAACGAAGTGTTCTAATAACTTTATCATATAACTTATTAAACTCCCACTGAAGTGTTCAACTATTTATTTGGGTATATCTATACTTAGGTTTATTTCGGCTAATTAACAACCCTAAGTCTATGTGGTTTATCCAAGTATAACAATTATAAATGGATTTTAACCTATGATGTCTAGGTGATAAACCGTTTTATTACCTCACACCGCTCACATACGCTTATAAAACCAATTAACAATGCTCAATTATTTGGCCATAATCCCCAGGTAGGAGGTGTTCCGTAGACTATCAACTTAAAAACCTCCAGCCTTAGATAGGATTATATACCGATTGAGTTTGTAACCGTGATTTATAAGATAACGACCTATTTTAACTATTAAAAAAAGTGTTTAACCTACATGAGCATGCAACTTATCTTTATGGATTTTAATGTCTAGTTCAATTTTATAACAACTTATAAAGTAGACATGTTTTGCATCCATAACATACATCAAAGGCATTCAACATTTAATATAACACTTTATTAAATAAAAGAAACCCTAAACATGCATATTATACATTATAACAATTTATAACATATATATAATGCATGTAACATGCTTCCTATGGTGGGATTTTAAATCTAAATGACATATTATATGCACTAACATGTTTAAATTTAAATACAACATACATGCATAATTATTTAAATAATACTGATATGGTTCAACTTTGGTATCCTAAGCAAGTAGAATTAACTAATTTATTACAAATTAGGTACAAAAAGCAGCTACAATTTGATGTAGAACCATTCGAACTGAATCGAATTGCTCGAACCGGACCTCCACAACTTCTAAATATGTTGAAACGGTCCAAGGAGGGCTGAACCAGACCGGATGGGAAGTAAACTGGTAGAACTGAAAGTTTCCCACGTGAACCGACTCGAATGCATGCCTGGAAGCTAGGCTGGGGTAAGCAGCATTACAATGCACTCACCCCAGCATTGCAATGCTGAGGGGTAAATCCTCGTTTCTTGGCTGCTACGAAGAACAGCGTTGCAACACTACTGGACAGAAGCTCATTTCCAGTTTTTTTTCCTCCTCGACCTTGCTTGCTTCAATCTCCAAACTACAACTTAATTTCGACTCTAATGACTCCAAATAAAGTATAGACTCTAGAGCACACATATAAGCCCATCAAACAAGAGGCAATTACAAATTTAATTCAGGAATCAAAGAGAAATCTAATGCCAAAGCTGAAAAAACGCCATATCAATCCACAAACATGCTAAATCAGAAATTTACCCATCAAAACTAAAATTAACGTTAATTGAGTGCTTAAATCACGCTCTGATACCAATTGATGGGATAAATAACATGCAACGAAAGTAAATAGAATCAATAAGCACTCTAATTACATTTAATTTGAGTTCTAAAAGCATGCTAAAACACATTTTTCGGAAGTGGGTTTCAAGTTATATACCTTTGATAAATTCTCCCAATTCTAAGCTGCTCTTCACGTGATTCTAGCTACAATTTGAAAGTAAACCATCAAGAGATCTTCTCTACTATTCTCAGCCTTGAATTTGAGTAGTGGAACTCCAATTAGAGTGAATTTGTGAAGGAAAAAAACTGGGTTTTTAGGTGAAGGTGAAGAACTTCTACAGAAACTGATTTTAGCAGCTTTCAGCAGCTAATCCCCTTTTACATCATAAAAAATTAGAGTATTTTATCACTTCTCTTCATGCAGGAACACCTTCAAGTGGTCAATGCTAGCCCCAATTTGTTGAAGAAGGTGAGCTAGGTGAGTGATCCAAAGAGGAATCGTCTCTTACTCAATAGGATGTGGGAATTTCCCACTTACTTATTATTTTAATTTCCATTTTCTTTTTGTTTTTAATTTCAATTAATTCAAAGATTAATCAAAATCAAAATCACAATTTCAAATTATGAAATTTGAAATAAAATGAGAAATTAATTTTAATTAATTAATTAAATAATAATTTAATATCAAATATTAATTTAATCACACATCTAATTTTAAACATGAACTCTATTCATATAATTAATATTTAAATATTATAAACTCTCCAATTTCGTTTAACTTCAATAAATTGAACGTTAATTAATTATATCAAATATAATTATACAAACCCTAATTTGAATTTGAACGTATTCAAATTCAAACCCTAATTTTAATTTGAACATTTTCAAATTGAAATTGATCTCATTCCAAATTCACTTAATTTATTTATTCAAGGTGTTCATGTTTTACGAGCTAGTAGAGGGATCTTATGGACCTACAGATCATGAGCTCCAACAATTTAAGATTAATTCGCTAAAACTCTTTAGACCAAATTAATCAACATTCGTTAGCTATCAAGTCACACCACTATAGCTCGATAGTTGCACTCTCCTCACTATAGATATATTTGTGTCCACTTGATTTTACCATAATTAGTAAGTTGACCCTTCACAGGTTGTTCGTAATAACGACTGGGTCAATATGTTGTTTTTACCCCCGATATTATGTCTTGCTTCTTAAATTCCATTGATCCTCTAATGAACAATTGGTTTGTGAACCAATCACTAAATCAGATCCCTCTCGGGCCAATGAGAGGGTGAGGCCTATTGTTCAAGACATGGATTCAATACTTAAGAGAACTGAGGCCTATTGTTCAAGACATGGATTCAATACTTAAGAGAACAACCTTTCTCCTATCCCTAAATTGGGTAGGCGTGAATTCCTTCTTGCACCCAATGTCCCCAGCTATCTACCCAGTCTTACCCCTGAAATGGGAGGCTTATTGAGTCGGCGTTGTTGAGCCAACCCTCACCTATGCAAATCTAAGGATAATCCCGAATAAACAGGAATTCATAGTTAGCTCAGGATTAAGACCGAGTTACCTAGGTCATCTAAACGAAATAATCAGTCTTAAATAGTAAACAACATGATAAAGTAAGAGTGACTTATTTCTTGGTTCGATCTTATGCAAACAAATTGCATAGTATGCCCCTACTCCTCATGTTAATACATGAACGAATTAGAATTACTTCGTTTGTAGTACCTTTACCACAGATTGTAACAACTACAGAGTGGGCCACATTCAATAGTGTTACTAGAATAAGGCACCCAACCTTATTTCTATACTATAGACCGTTTTGGCTATTTACTCGAAGTTGATCCATCTTTTTGTCTCTACATAAAGTTCAAGTATTCATGTAATATCTATGAATCTTAGTTTATTTGATTTAGAATTTATAAGTGCAAAATTTATAGATTCAATAACAATTTTATTGAAGAAATGTTGAATAACATCTTTATTAATAATAGAATATGTTTAACTTTACAAATTGCGAGTTTTAGGACATATAATCCAACAAATAGGGAAAGTAGGGTTCGGGTTTCATAATTTTCAAGTTCGATTTCAAACCTTGTACTTGGATTCTCCATTTTTAACACTTCACTGTAAGCATGTAAAACGGCTTACGACTCTTCTGGAATACCCCTAGTGAGAGCATAATCGGTTTCCCTTGCACGCTACGCCTTATCGTAACATATGTTTACGTTGTACTCTTTTCTCATATCCTCAATGATGGACGAGGTTTATAAACACATCTTATGCCTATAAACTTGTTTTTGATTAGTTGCCAACTATCACAGTCGTTGCTTGTCTATGATCATGATTCAAAATTTCAATAGAACATGTGTACGACCACATATACTTTGTGATATTAAATATATCACACAGTGAGATTTTCACTGCACGAAAGCTCCATTTACAACTCTCTCTAATACATTTGACAGTGAACAAAGACTTACTTGACTTCCTTACCTTATATTCAAAATTATTGTTTATGGACAGAATAGACAATCTCATTTTCAAGTCACTCTTACTCAAAAAAAGTTGACCAATTTCAACATCTGTCTCAGATGAAGAGGTACCATGCATAATCAGTTCTCCTCTACGACATGAATACATGAAATTCAATCCTGCTGATCTCTCATTAATAGCCACTACAGGTCCACGCACCTCTGTAGGACCACAATCCATAGAATTCAATCCTGTTGATCTCTCATTATCAACCACGAAAGGATCATGCTCTTCTGAAGGACCAGAATCCATAGAATTCAATCCTGCCGATCTCTCATTACCAGCCACGAAAGGATCATGCTCTTTTGAAAGACCACGATCCATTGAAGTAAATCCTATTGATCTCTCGTTACCAAGCATAGGTCTATTACATTAGTACCATCATTGTCTATTGATAATGTTGATGGTTGAGTGTTCATAGACAATGGAATATCACCCTTTTCTCGATTAAGCTCATATGATTCCTCATATTGTCTGTCTACCCCCGTATCATCATAACTCATTTTCACATTTCTGTCATGCTTCGATTTTAGCATTAAAAATAGTTGAACTCTACAAAGATCTTCCCGGAAAAGAAGGAAGCGAACATCATCGTCGTTCTGTATGTACTACAGGGGGGTTTCATAGTCAAGCTTATATTTAACTCTCATAATAACATCAAACTCTGAAGAACTTACATTTGTAACCTTATAAATGTGACCTTTAAGTTCTTCATACTTCAATATAATAGGCACAATAATTCTTGTTAGCTCGTCTCCAATATACAAATTTTGGTTCTCATCCCAATCACCTCCATATCGAATTAGTAGACACTTTTCTATCATCCTACAAAGCAAGAGATCATTTTTCATTAAGTTGTACAAGTAGATGAGTATCGTCTAATACACATGGATCTCTCTCATTGTCGCTCTATCTTGCTCTCGCTCTCGTGACTATCATTGTTGCTACCTCTCGCTCTCGAGGTCTTGAGCTATCGCGGTCTCTCATTGTCGCTCTCTCTCGCTCTTTCTCTCAAAATCCTAAACCCTTGGTAATGATCGCTCTCACTCACACTCCTTTCGTTATGCTATTTACATACCTTTTTTGAGACCATGATCCAACAAACACCAATGAAACCATGTTCTAGAAAAGTCCATTCCGTTCTGAAAAACCCGTTCTGAAAACTCCGCTTGGTTCTGGAAAGCTTTGTTCTAGGAAACCTCTTTCACTAAATCTCTGTTCAACAAAATCACAGTTCAAATGAAGTTTAGAGTTTAAAGAATTCACCATTATATGTTTAGCATGTTAAAGATTTGAGGTTTTAGACAACTGATTTCGTGAAAATTGTCAAATCATTCGTACACTTACAAGCAATCACATCATGATGGAAGAGAGACAGCGAGAGCGAGAGCGAGACCAATATTGTAAGGGACAATTCTTGTCAGCAGAGGATCAATTGACAATTTTTTTTTTTTTTTTTAAAAAAGGTCATTTGGCATTTTAGGCCCAAATTTTAGATCATTGGTACAAATTTCCCAAAAATCTTTTAACTTTGACAATCCAATCCTCTTAGGCGGCAACTTCTGAGGATACATGCCTAGGCCCGCAACAACAAGATTTTTATTCATCTTTTCTTTATACTTTTGTTTAGAATTGGATCTTTTGTCCATCTTTTCTTTAAAATTTTGTAACATTGGCTGCAATTAACTTGGATTCTAATATCGCAATTTTGATGATGTCAAAATAATGGCCAGTATTCAGAATTTTAACTTGGATTTTCTTTTCATGGCATTCCCTAAATTAGAAGTTACATTGATCTTAGAATTACAATTCTCTTCTTAAAAAAATCCAAATCAAAAGAAAATTAGTATTTGATTTAATCTCCCAATTTGGTCTATTTAGTTTCAATGTTGCCAAAATTTAAATTGTGATATTATATTACTCCTACTTCAACATTCTATATTGCAATGTCAAAAACCTAAGCTGGAATTTCTATCAAAATCTATTGATATCTATATATCTATATCTATATATATATATATATAGAAAAGATGAATGTAAATACAAAAATCAAAATAAAAAAATTATGAACAAAGTTTTTAAGAAAATATGTATATAAAACTAATTATAAACAAAACTTTAAATAAAATGTGAATAGAAAACCAATTCTAAACAAATTTTAAGGAAAAGATTTAACAAAAAAGCAATTCTAAAGCAAATTTTAAAGAAAAGATGGACATAAAACCCAATTCTAAACAAAATTTTAAAGAAATGAATAAAAGCCTTTTTGTCGTGGGCTTAGGCATGCGCCGCCAGAAGTTGCCACCAATGTCTCCGGAAGTTGCCGTCCAAGAGGTTAGCCGTTATGAGATTTTTCTAGATTCGTGACTCATAGTCTTCAATGCAAGATACCATAAAACTAAAACTAAAAGATTTGTTTCTTCTTTTTTTTTTTTTTTAATCTTTTTTAAAAAATCTAACAATTTAACCTGATAAAATATAATTTTAGAATAAAAATTGACAAAGCATCATCATTTAGCTCGTTAGCAAACTGTTAAAAGTCAAGTAATGGGTACCATTAGAACCATTATTCAAATTTCAGGAACTAAATATGTCCAATATAAAATTTTGGGGGCCAAATAGATATCGAATTAAAACTTGAGCGACTATTCCTTATATATATATATATTAAAATAGAATTTTTCTCTTCTTTTTTGCTCTTAAAATTTTTGAAAATTTCTATTTTTCACTCAAAAATCCTTCATAATATTTAAATAATTTCTATTTCGCCTACACTATACTCAAATGTACACATCTCCGGAAAAAATCATACATTTTCGGTTTGACGCATCACTTCACATAATAACTAAAATTCATATAGATCATATATTCCTTCACATCATAACCACAAATTTTATAGACACATCTTTTCGCATCGTTACAACCATTTTTTTAGAGTATAAATACATATTTTCACTAAAGACCATTTTACCCTCACACTCATCCCCCTTCATGTCTTACCATCCATCACTTTATTTTCTTTTTTCCATTTAATTTAACGTGAATTGTATTTTTTTTTAACCTTGATGTGGGGTTGAGATTTAGATTGATTAGTCTTTTTCTTAGAAAAAAAAAGAATTAGTTTTTCTTTTAAGAAGTTAAATAGTAGTTATTAATATATCAGAAATAGATTTTTATTTCTAATAAAACCGATTAGATTTTATTTTAAAGTTTTTTTTTATTATAAATACAAATATTGTTAGTTTGTTTATTCTCTTACTATCAAAGATTTAAACTAAGAGAAACATATTCAATTTGAAAACTAAAAAAATAGTTCTACAAGAAAATATTAATTCAAATGTGTTTGGAGTAGTATCATTGTTGAATGAGAAATTTCAGCCAATTAAAATTCACCATGTCATCAAAACGAAAGCCCGGACCTATTGTGGAAATTATAAATTAGATTGGGCCAAGTAGTTAAAATTACATGGGCTTGACTCAATTCAAGCCCAATGTAAAAAAAATTCAGGCCAAAGAAAGGTAACTGGGTCCAAACCCAACTTTGGTTCAGACCTAGAAAGTAGTTGGGCCCAAGCCCAAAACAAATGGGGCTCAAGCCCACTTAAAACCCATGGAAATCCTCTATAAATAGAGGCTTTACTCTTTCATTTAGAGAGGGGGGTTCTGAAGATTGAAAGCTCTAAAGATCAGGAGGTTCTGAAGATTGAAAGCTCTAAAGATCAGAAGTTCTAAAGATTGAAAGCTATGAAGATTGAAGTTCTGCAGAATTGAAGTCTGAAGCTCTCAAGTTCTCAAGCTCCAAAGGATTGAAGCTTCAAAGTTCTCAAGCCCGAAAGACCAAAGCTCTTAAGCTTTCAAGCTTTGAAGACTAAAGCTCCCAAGCCCTAACGATCTAAGACCGAAGACTTGGAAGACTAAGGCTCCAAGCTCCTAAAGACTTCAGAACTAAACTTGCAAGAATATTTGAAAGATTTAAACTTATTGTAACATTTGAAGAGAAAGAATCAAAGGAATATATTAGAGATTATACCTTTATATACCACAAATTGATACAAATATAAAGTTCGAATTCAGCAAATTGAATTTCTCTGGAAAACCCGTTCAAACAATTTGACATGCCTAGTGGAACCATCTCTACCTTTCATCTATTTCTCTACAATACAATCTACCTAAAGAAGTTATGGCCTCCAAAAATAACGCTCCCAAAACTTCAAGCGATGTCCACAACAGACCAATTGCTCGCAATCACTCTAAGGGGATTCAACAATCTGAAGAGTTGCTTCCCTTTGAGATTGTAAGGATTATATGGGAAAAAATTTCGAAACAACCGTAAGGTAGAGTTATCATTAAAGAAAGCCCTGCAGTTAACAATCATACTCCACCTTCTGAACAATAATGTGAAGAAGCATCAGACCTAAATATAATGTCAGTCATAATGGCCGACGTGGGAACAAGTGAAGAAAGGACGGTCGAACTAAAAAAAAAAAGTTAACATGCTGATGAAGGCTATCGAAGAAAGGGATTGTGAAATCGCATCCCTCAAGAATCACATCAAGAGTCATGATGCTACTGAATCAAGTCATACATTCGTAGCCAAGAATGATGATAAGGAAAAGACTATTCTGTAAGAAGGTAAACTACAAAATTCGACGTCAATTGCTTCATTGTCTGTTCAGCAATTACAGAAGATGATTGCCAACTCCATCAAGGCTCAATATGGTGAACCTACTTAAACTTCCCTCTTATATTCTAAGCAATATACGAAGAGGATCGACAATTTAAGAATGCCAAGTGGGTACCAACCAACCAAATTCTAACAATTTGATGGGAAGGGCAACCCAAAACAACACGTTGCTTATTTCATCGAAACATGTGAGATTGAGATTGCTGGTATGCGAGGAGATTTGATGGTCAAATATTTCGTTCGAACTTTGAAGGGAAATGCCTTTGATTGGTACACTGACCTTGAACCTGAAACTATTGATAGCTGGGAGCAGCTTGAAAGAGAATTCCTCAATCGCTTTTATAGCATGAGGCGTATCGGCAGCATGATAGAGCTCATGACCACCAAACAACGAAAAGAGGAACCGATCATTGACTACATCAACTACTGGAGAGCATTAAGCCTTGATTACAAAAATAGATTAACTGAATTGTCAGCAGTGGAAATGTGCACTCAAGGAATACACTAGGGACTTTTGTATATTCTGCAAGGGATAAAACTCTACACCTTTGAAGAGTTGGCGACCTGAGCTCATGATATGGAGTTAAGCATTGCTAATAGAGGAAGCAACGATTTACTAGTCCCAAAGGTAAAAAAAGATAAGAAAGAAGTGAAAAACATCCAAAAGGTATTAAAGGGTGCCACTAAAGAAGCCATGGTCGTCAATATGACCCCTTTGAAGTTCATCTCCAAGGAGAAAAAGACTGAAAAACGCCAAGATGGGAGCGAGAAAAAAATGCCCAACATTGAAAGAGTGACAAGAAAAAGTCTACCCATTTCTAGACTCCGATCTGCCTGATGTGTTAGAGCAACTACTAGAAAATCAACTCATTGAGCTTCCCGAATGTAAATGACCTGCAGAAATGGGGAGAGTAAATGATCCAAATTACTGCAAATATCATCGAGTTGTCAGTCATCCGGTAGAAAAATGTTTCGTACTGAAGGAGTTAATTTTAAAGTTAGCTCAAGAGAAGAAAATTGAGCTGGACCTCGACGACGTGGCATAAAAAAATCATGCCACAGTAACGATTCATCCTGATACTTGACTACCTACGACAGAGAGTTTGATCCAATTTGGATCTTTTGAGCCTATCATTATATATTCTTCATCGGATCCCTCCCGAAGACTAGCTTCTTGAAAGTTGACTCTTGGAAAAATAAGGAAAAGGTGGAAGATGTAGATGAGGGATGGACATTAGTAACTCGTCGAAAGAGGCACGAACCAAATTTTGTTCCAAAAGAATCTCGTGTGTATCAAGAATATAAAAGGAAGAGTACGTCTCAAAGAAAAAATGCAAGGAAGAATACGAGAAGACTTCATTTAGTTATAAAAAAAAATCAAGGATATTCCTCGACCTTAACAACCAATAACCTTGAAAGACTTTTTTCCAAAGAGTTTTCTAGTCGAAACAGTTTCGTGTCACATCATCAGTACAACTGAAGATGATGGCACCCCTTCAAAGTTTGCTGAAGTGACGAGCGAGCTAGAGAAACTACCTCCTTTCATCATAAATGATCTGTGTCACTATCACGGGAGACCAAGGATGCACTTGCCGAAATATTAAAAGGAAATGAAATTCCAACTACTTCAGCAATCCAAACAAATACATGTGCTTCATGTTGTATATCGATAACATTCACCGACGAAAATTTACTACTTGGATCAAAGCTCCATAATGACCCCTATTTATGTCGGGATACGTCCAAGAGCAGAAACTCAGTTGAATCCTCATCGATAATGGCTCGGTTATGAATATATTGCCAAAATCAACCATGAATTAGTTGGGCATTTCAGTGGAGGAGTTATCGTGTAGTAAACTGGTAATTCAAGGCTTCCATCAAGGAGCGTAGAGAGCTATAGGTATAGTTCGTCTAGAAATCACCATAGGGAATTTGCAAGCAAGCACCATTTTCATGTGATCAATGCAAGAACCACCTATCGGTTATTGCTAGGGTGTCCCTGGATTCATGAAAACAGAGTAGTAACCTCCACACTCCACCAATGTTTTAAATTCTATCGACACAACATAAAAAAAGTTAATGCTGACTCGAAGCCATTCTCAGAGGCTGAATCTCACTTTGTTGATGTAAAAGTTTATCTAAAAAGCGATAATATCAATGAAGTTATAATGAAAGAGGTTCCTGTGGCTAAAGGCACTTATAAGCCCGAGCAACGAGTGATTACAACAACGAAGTCGAATGAAGTAGATGCTTCCAGCAATCGAGGAAATGATGAACCGACCACTTAAATCAAATCTGAGGTGTTAAAGAACGAAAAGACAATTAGCCCACAAAAAAGGGTCTCAAACCCACATGTCCTACGCTATGTTCCTCTTTCTCGATGCAAGAAAGCCGAATCACCATTTGCAGAATGCTCAAAAAGTCTAACGGTTGAAGGCATTGAAATTTTGAAAGAAAACTTCACCACACCACTTACAAAGATGGATAAGGGAGAAAAACGAACAAAAGATGGCTTTGATCCAAAGGCATGTAAGCTACTGGCAAAGGAAGGGTATGACTTTATAACTCGCACCGAGCTTAAAAGTCTAAAAATATTTGATGAAAGGCCCAGGCTTTCTTTGACTCAAAAAAAGCTTCAGAAACAAGGATATTTTATACCTATCTCAAGGTCTAGACTTAGATATAAGTCCATTGAGCCAATTCACATAACTAGAATAGAGAAAACAAAAGTAGCAGACATATGTCACATTACTGTAGAAGAGGGCCACAACTCTAAAGAGGACGTGAGAAGAAAAATTCAGAGGACTTCAGTCTTTAGTCACATTGCCCCTTTAACAACATGTCCTTCAATTTTTCAAAGATTAAGCACACCTGCAGTTGAAGACGAAAATCAACATTCAACCTCTGTCTCCACCCGATTTTTAGCCTTTCGGAGGCTCAATGCAAAATCGAATAAGATAAATAGTGTGTGTTCAACTCCAACCTCTGAGCATCTGCTTTCGAGAGATTAAGCGTGACCACAAC
The DNA here is from genome assembly GCF_027475165.1 of Benincasa hispida. Lineage (NCBI taxonomy): Eukaryota > Viridiplantae > Streptophyta > Magnoliopsida > Cucurbitales > Cucurbitaceae > Benincasa > Benincasa hispida. Next base: position 30,955,110 of record NC_143484.1, on the reverse strand, counting down.
AAGAATCTAGAAGCGATCTCCCATAGTGTTCTCAAGCAAAGCACGTGAGGCGAAAAGTGATGAAAAAATTTGCAACACTGTTCCCTTAATAATGAAAAGGAAGTTGTTTGTTTCTGTAAGTACAAAAGGCTCATTAAAAGTAAAACGACACGATGTCATTTTCACTCAATCGAAAGAGAATGACGCAGATGGTGAAGAGGATGCAACAAGTTGTTGCCATCTCATAATAGAGGAAGCATAAGATTCTGACATGTTTGAAGAGGACACGGAAGGAGCTCCTTTATCCTTGGAGGATGGTGGTTAATCAATGATTGATGGGCTGAAGGAAGTCAACCTGGGAATGATAGAAGAGCCTCGTCTAAACTTCATAAGTGCACGACTTACTAATGATGAAGAAAAGGAATATGTGAGCTTACTCACGACATATAAAGACGTCTTTGCTTGGTCGTATAAAGAAATGCTCAGACTTGACGCAGAAGTTGTGGTCCATTGCCTAGCAATTACATCAGGGATCGACCAATCAAGCAAGCTCAATGATGTTTACAGCCAGAATTGATTCCTCAAATTGAGGAGGTGTTACAAGCTAATAGAAGCTAGATTTGTACGTGAAGTCAATTAACCAATATGGATAGCCAACATTGTGCCCGTGAGAAAAAAGAATGGCCAACTACGTGTATGCATGGATTTTCGTGACCTAAATAATGCATGCCTAAAAGATGACTTTCCCTTGCCTATCACAGAAATTATGGTGGATGCCACTATTGAGCATGAAGCCCTATTTTTCATCACGAATGGCTCTAGAAGATGAGAAGGAAACATCATTTTGAACTAAAAAAGGTATATATTATTATAAGCTGATGCCTTTCAGATTAAAGAATGCAAGTGCCACATACCAGCGTGCTATGCAGAAAATCTTCGATGATATGCTACATAAGCACGTCGTGTGTTACGTCGATGACCTTGTAGTGAAGTTTAAGAAGCTGCATGACCACCTAAAGGACCTAAAGCTTATCTTTGATCGTCTGAGAAAATATCAATTAAGACTAAACCCTCTTAAATGTGCGTTCGACATGACTTCAAGAAAGTTTCTTGGGTTTGTCGTAAGGCCGGTACGAAATCAAAATCGATCAGTCTAAGATCGATGCCATTCAAAAAATGCCAAATGTAAGAAACCTGCATGAGTTAAGGAGTCTTCAAGGTCGCTTGGCCTATATCAGAAGGTTTATATCTAACCTTGTAGGATGATGTCAACCATTTTAGAGATTGATGAGGAAGGATAGGGTCTTTGAATGGGATCAAACCTGCCAAAATGCCTTTAATAGCATAAAGAAGTATTTGCTCAATCCTCTGGTCCTGAGTGCACCTACAACCGAAAGACCATTAATATTATATATTGCCGCTCAAGAAAGATCTCTTGGAGCACTGCTTGCACAAGAAAAGAAGAATGGCAAGGAATGTGTGCTCTATTATCTAAGTAGAACTTTGATCACAGTTGAGCTGAATTATTCTTTAATTGAGAAGATATGTATCACCTTGTTCTTTGCCATAGAAAAGTTGAGACACTATATGAAATCCTTTACTGTATACTTGGTAGCAAGGGTCGATCCTATTAAATATATCTTATCCAGGCCAGTCATTACAGGACGCCTCGCTAAATGGGCAATCATACTTCAATAATATAATATTGTGTATATACTCAGAAGGCAGTGAAAGGTTAAGCATTGGCAGATTTCTTCGTAGACCATCCAATCCTAACAAATTGGAAATTATGCGAAGATGTCCTGATGAAGAAGTATTCCTTGTCGAAAGTAGGGAACCTTGGATTATGTACTTCGATGGCGCGACACGAAGAGGTGGAGCAGGCATTGGTGTTGTCTTCATTTCTCTTTAGAAGCACGTGTTGCCGTATAGCTTCACACTCAATGAACTGTGTTCGAATAACGTTGTTGAGTACTAAGCACTCATCATCAGCTTACAAATGGTTCTTAAGATTGGGATAGCATACATAGAAGTATATGGGGATTCAAAGTTAGTTATAAATCATCTCTCGCTCCAGTATGACATAAAACATGAGGATTTAAAGACCTACTTCATTTATGCCAAGAGATTAATGGATAAATTCGAAGGCATAATACTGGAACATATACCAAGATCAGAAAATAAGAGAGTAGATGCACTAGCAAATTTAGCCATTTGCTTTGACGACCTCAGATGATGTACCTATATGTTGGGATTGATGCCCTAAAGTCTCATCTCTTGTAGTTTGTAAACAGTACATACGAACACCTGTGATTGTTAATATATGATATTTACTTCACATCTTGTTGTTTGCTCATTTACTTGTTTTAGTTACTTTACCACAAACCAATAAACATCAAATCCCTTGTTATCTATATGTGACTCGAGCATGTATGTGATGACATACAAGTGGATCATGTCTTGAGTGATAACCAAAATGGTCTGTAATATATGGATATATGAGGGAAACCTTATCCTGGTAATGCTACGGACGTGGCCCGCTTTGTGGAATGGTCACAAGTATTGTGACTTGCCACAGATGATCTGATCGTGATCATTCGTGTTAGGGACATGCGAGTAGGGGCGTCCTATACAAAGAGTTTGATAAGACCTGACCACGAAGTGTTAATCTCTCATTATATAACACCATTCATGACAGAGACTTCACTTCACTAGGATGACCATAGGTAACATGACCTCAATCCTGAGTAAGTTGGGAACTCCTGCCATTGAGGGCGGTCCTTTGATTTGTATGGGTGCGAGTGGCCAAGTTGCCGATTCAAACCTACCATTTTGGGGATACGTCTGATTTAGAAGCTTGGAACTCAGTGATGACATAATTTTGTATCTTTTTTTATCTTACAGCATGTGGATAAATATGAATGTGAATGAATGAACAAGTATATGCGTTGAAAACATAAACTTGGTGACAAAGGTAAAGATGAAATGTGGATGCTGTGTTATACTTATTCACACTTTATGTGATACTACTTCTAGATAGATGCGTTGTTAACTATATGCTTGTAGTATGCTATGGAGTAATGCGTTGTCATAAGTTTCCTTGCGCTGAAACCAAGTATAATTCCAATGCAAGTTTCTCAGAGTAATCCAAGGTCGAACACAGGGATTGTTGTCGTTAATGTGTTACATTTGTGATATATGCGACCGGTTTTTACAATTAATAAAGATTGTGTGTTTATACAGGAAAGTAAATTGTGGCAAAGTGAAATTGTGCAGATAAACTAAAGTTGCGTTAATAAAATAAATTGCGATGAAAATAAACCTAAGCTACTGTGATGCAAGATACAAGATATATTACATATATGATATTGAGTTCGAGACTGATTGTGAAGTTTATATAAAGGGTCGTGGTATGCGATGGCAAGTCTTTATGGATGAATCAGAAGGGGAAAGAATAATTAGTTGAAACGTTGCAAGTTTTTTAATTGCGTTAAAGATGTAACTAAGGTATCGCTTTTCCTTGGCGTACACCTCTCGGTGATTGGCCACGTTCCCCTATCTATATGGTGAAACAGGGATGAACGTGGTGAACGCAAGGTTGCTTCCATCTCTAAAAGTACTTCTTGCTTTAGTTAACACATTCTTCTAACCCTCTCTCGATAGGCGGAATAACATCTTCACTTCTATTCTCACAGGTGAAGATGCCGTCTAGCATGCTTTGACTAAACTTAATTATTTCCTTAACCCAATTAATTTACCTGCTTAATTCTTGCTAATTACCCATGGGATTAAGAAAATGTCATGGAGAAAATTAATTATGGGTGAACGGAAATAGACAGAGAAATGATAATGAAGATGATCATAACATTCAATACTAAGATTAAGCGTCTGATACATGGTGTGAATGATAGAGATTAAGAAGGTGAGTACAAGTGATGATAAAGAGATAGAAACAAATACAGAAGAGTGTCAACGTCTTGACACAGATCTGGATGGTGGTTTTGCTTGCCGGCATGTGGAATGGATGAAGAGAAAAGCTTCCCCCTCAGTCTTGCTCGTCTGGTAGAAGTGACCTTCGTACAGAGCTTCGACGGCGGGGATCAGAAGGATTCTTTGCCCGGAGACTCACCTCTCGGCCTTGTCTCTTAATTCTTCCCGGTTCTACTCTGATTAGTCGCTCAACCAGACTCTCCCTCAGATCAGTATATACATTTTTCTCTGTATTCAAGCATATTTTCTTTAGTGGAATGACCGGAGCTATTTATAGGCTAAGCTTTGACTCTCTGACTTGTAGTCCCCACTTTATTGTTAAGGCAATTCCGAAAATGGTGGAGTGAATATTTCTTCTGTTTCGTAATCAATCCTGTCAGAAATGCACAACAATCAGCTGTACACGAGTCAGAATCCTTCGCAATTGCGTTGCTCTTCATATCTTCGATCGTTTGGCCGCATGCGGTGTTATTTTTTTATTACCACATGCGGTTGAGATTCCGTTGATCGCTTAGCTCTTGATCGATTGTCGTATGCACCGTCATTGCGTTGCTCGTCGCTCATTCTCGATTAACGGGTGCAATGCGACGTAGATGCGTTTTTCATTTTATCTTTGAGCCATGAACGCATGAGGTGACTTGATTTCCTACAAAACAGAACTAAAACATTCTTTTCTACCATCGCAATGATGTTAGTGGGTGTATTGATGACAATTTATAATTCTCGCATTTCTTAGCTAATTTCTATACAATTAACGCAACTTTCCTTTCTTTTGGCCGCAATATTTAAATAAAACAGTATAAATAACTTGTATTTCTACAAGTTATCACTCAGCTACAAAAGAAGGAATTCACTCATTTCCCGACGCAGAGGTAAGTAGATAGATGGATCCCTTAAGGGCTGATTTCAGGGCTTGAAAGATGTGGTGCCACACACCTTCTCTTGGCCCGATAGGTGTTCACACATAGTTGGACTATGTTGTATTGTTCATTAGAGGAATCAGTGGTACTTAAGGAGTGAGATGTAACTACAGGGGTAAAACGGTAAATTGGCCCAGCTGTACATACGAGCATCTGTGAAAGGTCATTGTACTCATGATTGGTTATATTCAATAGACACAGAAATATATCTGTGGTAAGAAGAGTTCAGCTATTGGTCTTTAGTGGAATCATTGACAGTTAATGGATGGTGAATCTCGTGGCTAAAGAGCTTAGTCAGCTATTCACGTACCATTGGAGCTTCAAGCCATAGGTCCATTAGGTCACCTGGGTAGCTTGGATTAAGTCGAGAACCAGTGTTTGGGTTAATTTGAAATGTTCAAATTGACAAAAGGAAGTACAATTATATATGATATAATTGGAATGGCTAATTATATATGATATAATTGGCTAAATGTATGAGATACATTATTTTGGAGGAAATTAGATATAAATATGATTTATATCAAATATAGGAAAAATACTATAGTAGATATATGATATCAAACTATAGGATATAAATATAATATGATTATATTTATTAAATAAATTAATTGATTAATTATTTTTAATTAACCAATTTTCACGTTTCGTAAGTGGGAACGTGGGCACCGAAGGTTATGGTAACCAGCGGGATACAAGTTGTTTTTCGTTTTCAATTTGTGAATGAATTCAGTCATGCAAAAGAAATCCCGTGCCCAAAAGAAATCGTGAAAGACTGATCGTCGAGAGCCTATATGATAGATTCTCAGACGTCTAAACGATTGTACATCAGTTTCCTAAACGATCGTCCAGTTTTTCCTAAACGATCGTGTAGTTTTATTATACGATAAGCGTCCCCGCTATACGATAGCGAAGTTCTTCTTGTGTGCGCTTGTAGTCTACATGATTTCTTCTCCTCCGTCTTCTACCAAACTCACCAGAGCCCACTCTCTGGGTTTTTTACGCCAAGGATACCTGGGTCTCCCTATTGGTGGTGTTGTCCCCGACTTCTTGATCGTGTATGTTCGGATCGTGCAGTATCAGACGAGAGACTCGCCGGGGTGCTGGTAGATCGGTGGAGTTCTTCCACTACCGTGGGTTCATAGATTCGAAGATTGTCTTCCTCTGGTAATGAACTCCTTCTCTATGCTTTATTGTATATTGAGCATGCTTTTGTTGAGTTTTATTATGCATAATTGTTCTTTGTAAAAAATGGATTGTTCCACCAACTGAAGATCAATATGAAAACACCGATACAATATCTGTTTACGTGGTTGAAGAAGAAGTTTGGCGTTGGCCCATTATAAATTATCTTGAGCATGGAAAGCTTCCCACCAATCTTTGGCATAGAGCTGAGATACGGAGAAGAGCTGCGCGATTTATCTATTATAATGATACACTTTATCGACACTCATATGAAGGCCTCTTTCTTCGATGCTTAGGAAAGGAAGACTCAATAAAAGTCCTAGAAGAGGCACATTCAGGTATTTGTGGTGCTCACTAGTCTGGATCAAAGCTCCAACATCAAATAAAAAGAATAAGTTACTATTGGCCTACCCTGATCCACGACTCAATTAGTATGTGAAACATTGTAAAGCTTTTCAATTCCACGCAAATTTTATACATCAACCACCAGAACCTCTTCATCCAACAGTAGCTTCATGGCCTTTATCAGAACACACATCATTTATCAATACGGCATTCCTCATCGTATTGTAACAGATAATGGAAGACAATTTGCTAACATTCTGATGGATAAATTGTGTGAGAAGTTAAATTCAAGCAGTATTAGTCTTCTATGTATAATGCGACAGTGAATGCATTGGCAAAGACATTCAATAAAACCCTGTGCAATCTACTGAATAAGGTGGTTTCCAAGACAAAAAGAGGTTGGCAAGAAAAGATTGGAGAAGTTTTATGGGCTTATTGAACTACTCACTGCATCCCTACAGAAGTTACACCATATTCTCTTGTTTATGGAGTGGAAGTCGTTCTTCCCCTAGAAAGAGAGATCTCATCGCTGAGAATGGCAGTGTAATAAGGATTGACCACAGAAGACAATGCCAAGTCACGCCTTTAGAAGTTAGAAGCAGTTGATGAAAAACGACTAGAAGCTCAGCAGGCGTTAGAATGTTATCAAGCATGAATGTCTGAAGCCTTTGATAAACACGTGAAGTCTCGAACTTTTTAGGTTGGTGATCTGGTACTTGCTGTTAAAAGACTCATTATCACAATGAGACATACAGGAAATAATTTCACATCTAAATGGGATGGACCATACATCGTCAAAGAAGTCTACACAAACGGAGCATACAAGTTTCTTAAGAAATTTTTGTTGGGGTCGATGCCCTAAATTTTGCAGGGTCCTGTAGTTTGTAAACACTTATATGAACAAACTATTTGTGATATAATAATATGAGATATTTTATTCACTACAATCTATGAAATATGAGATATTTTAGTTACATTAACCACAAACTAATAAACTAAGATCCCTGGTTGTCGTTGTAACTTAAGCATGTATGTGGAGACATACAAGTGGATCGTGCTTTAAGTGATAACCTAAATGGTCTGTAGTATATGGATAAAGGAGGGAAACCTTATCCTTGTGACGCTACGAGTGTGGCCCACTTTGTAGATGTTACAAGTGTTGTAAAGTGCTACAAATGATCTAATCCTAACCATTCATGTATTAGACATGCAGGCGGGGATGCTCTGTATGAAAGAGTTTGTATAAGACTGGACCACGAAATGTTTAGTCTTGTTATATAAGGTTGTTCATGATAGAGACTTTCATTTCACTAGGATGACCATAGGTAACATGACCTTAGTCATAAGTGATTTGGGAACCTCTGCCTATGACGGTGGTCCTTTGATTTGCATGGGTGTGACTGGCTAGATCGCCGACTCAAATCTACCACTTTGGGGATTCGTTTCATTGGGGAGTTGGGAACTCAACTACACAAAATGAAATTCACTCCTTCCCTGAAACAGGAGTAAGTAGATAAATTGCTCCCTTAAGAGCTGATTCTAGGGCTTAAACAATGTGGCGCTACACCTTCTCTTGGCCCGAGAAGGGTTTATTCATAGTAGGACTATGATATATTATTCATTAGAGGAATCAGTGGTACTTAAGGAGTTAAATGTAATTACAGGGGTAAAACGGTAAACTGGCCCCAACTATAATTACGAGCGATTTGTGAAGGGTCATCGTACTGTTGATTGGTTATATCCAATGCACACAGAAATATATTTGTAGCGCGAAGAGTGCAGCTGTCGATCTTTAATGGAGTGTCCAGCAGTTAATGGATGGTGGATATCGTGATTAAAGAGTTTAGTCAGTTATTCACGTATCGTTAGAGCTTTAAGCTACAGGTCCATAAGGTCCCCGTGGTAGCTCAATGGATTATGTTGAGAATCAGTTTTTGGGTTAGTTTGAAGTGTTCAAATTAACAAAAGGGAATTTGAATATATATGATATAATTAAATTAATTAAATTATATGTGATATAATTGATTTCATGTATTAGATACATTAATTGGAGGAACTAATATTAAATGCCATAAAGGAGAAAAAGAACTATGGTTTATATATTGCATGAGAGATGATATTAAAACTATAGTTTATGAATATATTATTTATTTATAACTAAATCAATTATGGGATAATTGGTTTCAGTTTTTTTTCCTAATAACCAACTTAGTGGGAAGTTGTGATCAGTTATGGTAACTGATGGATAAAATGAAAATCGATTTCATTTTTTTCATAATCGAATGATAATCGTGCTCATTAACCAAAAGCTATACGATAGCTTGAGAGAGTAAACAATCGTGCATAGAGTTTTCTATATATAGTCGCTCGTTGCTAAACGATCGAGTACCTAGTCTATACGATAGACTTCAGTCTTCTCCCATTTACTTGATTGTCTACACGATCTTTCAATTCCTCCTTCCCTCTAGCAAATCCATACAGAGCCCACAACTCCTAGATTCCCTCTAGCAAATTTCAAGTTTTGACTCTCAGTATTAGCTTAGTCATAGTTTTAGATTTTTAGAGCTGTGCTGTGGTGCCGAGAAGAGTAGAAGGGAAGAGAACCACCATAACCGCCGATCAAGGAGTGGAGAAAGCCGAGTTTGAGAGAGACACTTCGTCCAATTTTTATACAAGTGATTGTACACAACTAGAATTGAGCCAAAGATATACAAGAGATTGTACTCTGCAGCTTGACTCATTTCCTTTCATCTCATTTATCGCTTTCATTATTTCATCTGATTAAGTATTGCTTTTGTAAAGACAATCCGCTTCTTTATAAATTCATATATTTGATCTATCACACTTTGCCATTGTTTATTTCTTGTTTATGTTGGATGCATCTATACTTCTTGCAAAATTCCATTTCAACGCTTAAGCCAACTAAAATTGGTAAAAGCATCTTTAGCTTAGACTATTCGAGAGAATAAGTAAGCCAGCATCAAGTTAGAATGCATAGTACATCTAGAGATAGACTTACTAGTGTTTTACTGCATCTTTTGTTTGACGCATGCATCCTAGAGATAGGTTTTGTATGTTATTCACATTGAGAAGTGTCGAATAAGAGTCTAACGCATAAACAAAGATAAGCAAGCCATCTCATTCACATCACATTCTAGTTCGTGTACATTCATCTTAGATCGACGCATACCACTTGCATTAAAAATCCATTTTCACACAACCCATCATTCTCTGCTCAACTCTTTTGTATTTTCTTGCACAAATACAACACCTTCGTGTAAATAACACATTTCTTCATACATTTTAGGAAATCCCTACAACAGCTACAACGAATGTCTACGTTAGCTTAATCTGAATCCCTGAGTTCGACTCTGGACTTACTAGGAACCTAAATTGGATTTATACTTGGGTCTGATTTAGGAAAACTTGAACGTCAATAGGAGTGTCGTGCGTTCTATTGCACATCTCTAACGCATCAACGCGTTACGAGTCATAAATGCGCCATTCATATTTAGAACTTATTTTCCAAATCATTTTATACAATACACTCCTAGCTCGAATCACGATAGAAACGAACATGGTGTTTGCTTGCTGTTCGAGGGTCGAGTGTTACTCGTTGCTATTCGAGGATATTGTTGTGCTATTGAGCGTTCTTGCTGATTGAATGTTTGTGCTGTTTGATTGAGAGATACGAGAAGAAAAATTCTTCAAGGGTATGTTCACTCAATCTTTAGTAATTTCCTTTGGAAGCATGCTGTAATTTCAAGTTTATGCATAACTTGTTTGGGTTGATGCCCTAAACTCTCATTAGGTCCTGTAGTTTGTAAACACCTGTATTGAACAAACACTTGTGATGTAATAATGTGAGATATTTTCTTCACTGTTGTCTATGAAACATGGGATGTTTTAGTTGCTTTACCACAAACCAATAAACTAAGATCTCTGGTTGTCGTTGTAACTTAAGCATGTATGTGGAGACATACAAGGATCATGCCTTAAGTGATAACCAAAATGGTCTGTAGTATATGGATATAGGAGGGAAACCTTATTTTGGTGACACTACGGATACGACCCGCTTTGTGATTGTTACAAGTGTTGTGACGTAATATAGATGGTTTGATCCTTATCATTCATGTGGAGACATGCGAGTAAGGGTGTCCTATACAAAATAGTTTGTATAAGACCGGACCACAAAGTGTTTAGTCCCATTATATAACACCGTTCATGACAGAGACTTCACTTCACTAGGATGACCATAAGTAACATGACCTTAATCCTGTGTCAGTTGGGAACTCCTGCCTTTGGGGGCGGTCCTTTGATTTGCATGGGTGCGAGTGGCCAGATCGCCGACTCAAATCTACCACTTTAGAGATTCGTCTGATTGGGGAGCTGGAAACTCAGCTAAACAAGATGGAATTCACTTCTTCCCCAAAATAGGGGTAAGTAGATAGATTGCTCCCTTAAAGGCTGATTCCGGGGCTTGAACAATGTGACGCCACATAGCTTCTCATGGCCCGAGAGGTGTCCGATCATATTAGTGAAGGAAATCAGACATGAGGATTTCCATGAGCAGCGAAAGGATCGTTCCAAATTTAATTCGTATTTGAACATACATAATTACAATCAAGAAACGAAAAAATACAGGCTATGCACAATACAAAATTACGGCATGTTTTTCTAAGATCAAGAGATAGAATTACACATACCTTTGAAGACTCATCTTCAAACACCCTCGATCGTGAAGACTCGAATAATCTGCAAGACTACAAACTCGAACGCTCAAACACTACGATCGCAACACAACACGATCACAACAATCATGAACACAATGAACTCCAAGATCACGAACACAGCGAACGACCTCCAAAAACCTCGATTAGGTCGAGTTGAGTACGACACCACCACAATGGCTACCTTGGTATTCTCGGTGTGAGAATCTAGAAGTGTGGGCTTTGTGTGGACTTGGTTATAGGATGAGAGCATAGGAAAAACAATCGTGTAAACGATTGAGCAAGTGGGAGATGACAAGGTCTATTATATAAACGATGCCCAATCGTTTAGAAGAAGCTCCATGGTCGTTTAGCAAAAGCTTCGCGATTGTTTAGCTATCGACCAGCTGAGTGACTATCGTGTAGTGTCACTCCACGGTCGTATTATAGTCTCTCTTCAGCTATCGTTTAGTGAATCTAATCCACTCGACAGCATCTGCGTGAGATCTTTCTGAGAATGGAAATTCTCACAACAATTACTAAAATTAGGAAAACATTTTTTCTTTTATCTCATGGTTATCATGAAACCACCAATAACCTCCCACTCAATTGGTTATTAGAGAAAAAGAGATAATTATCCAATAATTAACATTATTATAAAATATATATGATAACCAACTTACCATACTATATTTATAACCTATAGTTTTAATATTTCATCTCATGAGTAACTCTTCTTTTATTCATAACAATGTGTATATATTACAAACTACGAGACTCCGAGAGAATTAGAACAACAATCCCAATAAGTAGGATTATGATGTATTGTTCATTGAAGGGATATGTGGTACTTAAGGAGTTAGATGTAACTATAGGGGCAAAGCGATAAATTGGCCCATCTGTACTTACGAGCATCTGTGAAGGGTATCATACTATTGATTGGTTATATTCGATGGACACAAAAATATATCTGTGGTGAGAAGAGTGCAGTTGTCGGTCTTTAGTGGAGTGCCCGGCAGTTAACGGATGGTGGATCTCATGGCTAAAGAGTTTAATCGGTGATTCACGTACCATTGGAGTTTCAAGCTATAGGTTCATAAGGTCCCCTTGGTAGCTCAATGGATTCAAGTTGAGAATCAGTTTTTAGGTCAGTTTGAAGTGTTCAAATTGACAAGAGAGAGTTTGATTATATATGATATGATTAAACTAGTTCAATTATATATGATATAGTTGACCTGATGTATGAGATACATTAATTGGAGGAAATGGATATAAATATGATTTATATCAAGTAATGGAGAAAATGACTATGGTTTAAATGTTGCATATGATGTGATATTAAAACTATAGGTTATAGATATAATATGATAAGTTAGTTATTATATTTATTTATAATTAAAACAATTATGAGATAATTGTTGGTGGTGAAGGAGATTCGACATGAGGATTTCCATGAGCAGAAGAATGATTGTTCCAAATTCCATTCAAAATTAAACATACACAATCACAATCTTAAAACAGAAACTCACAGGTCATGCAACAACAAGAAATTACAGCATGCTAACAAGATAATCAAGGGATAGAGTATATGTACCTTTGAAGACTCATTCTTCAAACTCCCTCGAATAATTTCCAATCGTCCAAGAACAGCAACTCAACCCTCCAACACAACAATCGGTGCACAACACGATCAATAACACGAACACAACGATTACGAACCCAACAAACGGCCTCCAAATCCTCAAAATCAAGCGGGTTGAGTGAGGACACCACACAATGGTTACCTTGGCATTCTCAGTGTAAGAATCCAGGAGTTGTGGGCTCTATATAAACTTGGTTAGAAGAAGATACAGAAGGACAACAATCGTGTAGACGATCGAGCAAGTGGGAGATAAGAAGTGTTTATCGTATAGACGAAATGCTCAATTGTGTAGAAGATGGCAGCTTATTATATAGACAAAGCCACGATATTGTTTAGCTACGACCAACTGAATGAACTGTCATATAGTCAATGTGCACAATCGTTTAGTCTCTCTAAGAGCTATTGCTTAGTGAAACATTTTCACTTGATAGCCTCTCCGTGAGTTATTTCTGAAAGTAGTAACTCTTAGTTTTAGGAAAACATTTTTTCTTTTATCTCGCGGTTACCATAAAACTATCAATAACCTCCTACTCAATTGGTTATTAGAGAAAAAGAGATAATTATCAAATAATTAATATTATTATAAATAAATATGATAACCAACTTACCATATTATATTTATAACCTATAGTTTTAATATTTCATCTCATGAAACATATAAACCATAGTTCTTTTTCTATTTTATGGTACTTAATGTAAATCATATTTACATTAATCCTTCACTTGATGTATCTCATACATCACACCAATTATATCATATATAATCGAATTTTCTCTTGTCAATTTGAACATTTCAAATCAACCCCAAGAACTAATTCTCAACTTGAATCCATTGAGCTACCAAGGGGAGCTTATGGACCTGTAGCTTGAAGCTCCAACGGTATGTGAATAACTAACTAAACTCTTTAGTCATGGGATCCACCATCCGTTAACTTTCGGGCACTCCACTAAAGACCGATAGCTGCACTCTCCTCACTAAAGATATATTTTGTGTCCATATCAACCAATCAATAGTGCGATAACCCTTCACAGATCGCTCCTAAGTACAGCTGGGCCAATTTATCATTTTGCCCCTGTAATTACATCTAACTTCTTAAGTACCACTGATTCCTCTAATGAACATAAGTCATAGTCCTACTATGAATTAGTCCTCTCTTCCAAAGAGAGGTTGTGGCCACTATGTTCAAGACTCGAAATCAACCCTTAAGGGAGCAATCTATCTACTTACCCCTGCTTCGGGGAAGAAGTGAGTTTCATCTTGTGTAATTGAGTTCCCAGCTCCCCAATTAGAAAAATCCTCAAAAAGGTAGGCTTGTTAAATTGGCAATCTGGCCACTCTCACCCATACTAATCAAAGGACTGCCTTCAAAGGCAGGAGTTCCCAAAACACTCAAGATTGAGGTCATGTCACCTATGATCGTTTAAGTGAGATGTAAGTCTCAAGTATCAACGGCGTTATATAAAGAGACTAGTCATCTTGTGGTCCGGTCTTATACAAATTCTTTGTATAGGACACCTCCGCTCGTATGTCTCCACATGAATGGTCAGGATTAGACCATCTATAGAAGTTCACAACACTTGTAAACCTCTACAAAGTGGGTCGTATCACCAGGATAAGGTATCCCTCCTTTATCCTTATACTACAGACTTTTTAGGTTATTACTTAAGGCATGATCCACTTGTATATCTCATATACATGCTTAAGTTTACATACAATAAACACAGATATTTTTTTTATTGGATATGAGTAAATGCAAAATAAAATAACTCTTCTTTTATTCATAACAATGTGTACAAAGTTTACAAAGTACAAAACTCTAGGAGAATTAGGACACCAATCCCAATAGGTGGTTTTCTCCTTAACCATGCATCAGAGTGGGAGGTTTTATTCAGTTCTTATAACTGAAGGACAAAATGAAAATTTTTTTCATTTTGGAAGAGAAACGTTGAATCGCTTCATAAAAGTACACTATTCATTGTTTAGCTCACAAGAGACTACACGACAACTTCAAGTGTTTGTAGCTTCAAGTGTTTGTCTAAACTATCGTTACACACACTGTTGACTAAATGATCGTGTTATCTTTTACTAAACGATCATGCGCCTAAGCTATATTCTCTAAACGATCGTGTAAACGATTAAGCTGCTTTTCCTAAACAATCATGTACCTTTACTAAGCGATCAAGCACCATTCTAGTCTACACGATAGACACAAACCTCTCCCACTTGCTTAGTTGTTGAGTGCAATCGTAGTTTCCTTCATCCCTCTACCAAATCTAACAGAGCCCACAGCTTCTGGATTCTCACTCTGAGAATACTAAGGTCACTAAGTGGTGGTGTCCAAGAGGCTGCTTGTTCATGGAGAAGACTGTTCATATGCCAAGCAACTACGAGAGATTTGGGTTGATGATTGGGTTGATGATCTAAGTGCCAACGAGAGGTGCTAGTCTAAGATTCCATGAGAACGAGAGAAAGTTAGAAGAAGAGTTCTTCAAAAGGTATGTCTCTCGTTCCTTTGTATTTAATGTCGTAATTTGTTCTAAAATGTATAACTATTTTGTATATTTGTGAATGCTTGTAATTTTGTCACAATGAATTTGGAACGATCTTACTTCTGCTCATAGGCTCTCTTTGATAAGAGTTTCTTCATAACTGTTGCTGTGAGATTGTAAATGTGTATGTTCTATCACAATGGGGTTTGGAACTATCTTGCTTCCGCTCAATGGTTCTCTTTGAAAAGAGTTCCTTAAATTGGTATCAGAGTCAGGTTGTTCTGATAGTCTAAGTTCCATTGATGCATTGAATTACATTTGTAGTCTTGGTGGGTTTTATGATGTCTATAATGCATTTAAAAGTTAGATGTAGCTGTGGATGTGAATCGATGGATGTTTCGGGATGATTGCCTCTGTTTGTTAAAGCTTTCTTTACATTTCAAGTTCATTTGTAAAGGCCCTTGTGTTTTTGGGCATAATGACTTTGCTATCGAGTCTGTATTCAAAGTGTTTGAGTCTGTAAGAGTCGTTCGTGATGAAGCTTTAACGCATGTCAATGTCGTTCTCATTGAGGAAGAAGACCAAGGGTTGGTCGCATCGTGTAGTCCAGGATAAATGATCGTTTAGATTTGGCTAGGCGATCGTATAGAAAAGTTCTACTCGATCGTGTAGTATTTGCTAAATAATCGCATGGCTGATGCTATGCGATCGGGTAAAAAGTTTACTCGGTTGTGTTGCGTTGGCTACTCAATCGTGTAGACGCTGAGGTAAACAATCGTTGAGTTTATGATACTCGTCGTATGGTAGGCGTGCGCACTAAACGATTGAGTTAGCCAGCATGCTTCATCGCATAGTCACTGGCTACTCGATCATTTGGTATACGATACTTGACGCTTGCTTTGCGATCGTTTAGACGATCATGCTTCATCATATAGTTGTCGTCTACTTGGTCGTTTAGGCATGCGTTACACGATGTGTGCTGCACGATCACGTGGCTCTCATGCTTCATCGCATAGTTATAGGCACTCGATCCACGGGTGGTTCAAGACCCAGTTCGCCTGTTTGAACCGGTTGGCTCGTTGGTTTTGTAATAGATAGATTTACTTTTCCGGTTTTTTAGGCTAATCATCCCGGTCCATTGATTATTGATGAATGTACATGTGATGTATATTTATTTATATGTCATAAAGTATGTCATATACTTTTAAAACCCACCATAGGTTATGCAATTGCCATACATCATCTTTATATTATAAGAGTTATGATATAGTAGCTTACATGACTAAATTACTTTAAAGTCAGGCATCATATAATATAAGAGTTAGAATATATGCATGCATTAAACATATCCATGCATCATCTTTATATTATAAGTGTTATAGAATAAGGGTGTATGAAAGCATATATGTTTGGTTCGTTACAAGTTATATATGAAGGAAATCGACTATCAAGATTTTCGTGAGCAGCGGAAGCAAGACAATTCCAAATTACAATCATGAATTAACATAACATTTACAGTCAACTTCAAACATAAACGGTTATACAAATTACAGAGAAATTACAACATGAAACAATACAAATGTACAAAGAGAACTATATGTACATATGCAGAAACATCTCCATGCTCTGATGTGCGACTCAGATCGAACAACCCCAACCACGAGCGCTCGTTCTACACAACCGCAACACCGCACGAACACTTCGCACTCGTCCTCAACGATCTCCTCGGTCACGAACTCCTCCATAACACGAACTCCTACGCAACATCACAAACAGACTCCTCCAAAGCACCACGAACGGCCTCCAAAAAACCTTGACGATATCGAGTTGAGTCTGACACCACCAACAAGAAAACGAACGGAGGAAAGACAGATCGTATGCACGACTAGGCAAGTGGGAGAAGTCGGAGACCTATCGTATAGGTCGATGCCCAATCGATTAGATAAAGCTATATGATTGTCTAGCAAAAGCTATGCGATCATTTAGCTCGACAGACTCTACACGATCGTTTACCTTAGGCCAACGATCGTTTAGCAAAGCTATATGATCGTTTAGTAAACACTGCACGATCGTTTAGCTAGCACCTGCACGATCGTGTAGCTCAGCTCAGCCGTCGTTTAGTAAATCTGTATTTACTTGATGACTTCCGTGAGTTTCTTTTCGCCAGAGAGAAAACTCAAATTCTTTTTAAACTTTTGTGAAAAACTTATTTTTAAAAAAAAAAAAATTGGAAACCGATTTTCTTTTAAACTCATGGTTACCATGATCAATAACCACCCACTATTTTGGTTATTTAAAAGAAAAAATATTAATTATTTAATAATTAATATTATTATAAACATAAATGATAACCAACTTATCATACTATATTTATAACCTATAGTTTTAATATTTCATCTCATGAAACATATAAACCATAGTTCTTTTCCTATTCCATGGTACTTAATGTAAATCTCATTTACATCAATCCTCCACTAGATGTATCTCATATATCATACCGATTATATCATATATAATCAAAATACCTCTTGTCAATTTGAACATTTCAAATCAACACCAAGAACTTGATCCTTCAACATGAATCCAAGCTACTAAGGGGACCTCATGGACCTGTATATCCGAAGCTCTAACGGTACGTGAATAATTGACTAAACTCTTTAGTCACGGGATCCACCATCTGTTAACTGTCAAGCACTCCATTAAAGACCGACAGCTGAACTCTCCTCACTATATATATATTATGTGTCCATCTTAATCAATCAGTAGTGCGACAATTCTTCACAGATCGCTCGTAAGTACAGCTGGGCCAATAAACGCTATGCCTCTATAGTTACATCTATCTCCTTAAGTACCACTGATCTCTCTAATGAACATAAATCATAGTCCTACTATGATTGAGTCTTCTCTTCCAAAGAGAAGTTGTGGCCACTATGTTCAAGCCCCAGAATCAGCCCTTAAGGGATCAATCTCTCTACTTATCCCTGCTTCGAGAAAGAAGTGAATTCCATATTGTGAATTGAGTTCCCAGCTCCCATATCAGACAAGTCCCCAAAAAGGTAGGCATGTTGAGTTGACAATATGGCCACTCTCACCCATACTAATCAAAGAACCGCCCTCAAAGGCAGGAGTTCACAAAACACTCAGGGTTGAGGTCGTGTCACCTATGGTCGTTTAGGTGAGATGCAAGTCTCTAGTATCAACGACATTATATACAGAGTCTAGTCATCTCATGGTCTAGGTTTTATACAAACTCTTTGTATAGGACACCCCCGCTCCACTCTCTACACGAATGGTCAGGATCAACCATCTATAGTATTTTACAACACTTGCAAACCTCTACAAAGCGGGTCGTATCCGTAGTGTCACCAAGATCAGGTATCCCACTTTAATCCTTATACTACAGATCGATTTAGGTTATCACTTAAGGCATGATCCACTTGTATATCACATATACATTCTTAAATTCACATAAGATAACCAAGGAGCTTTGTTTATTGGATATGAGTAAATGTCAGAATTAAATAACACTTATTTTATTCATTGAACAATGTGTATCTTTACAAAACAATGAGACTCTGGGAGAATTAGGACACCAATCCTAAAAATATAAGAGTTATATATAGTAATGAATGAACATTGCGTGAAGCATGACACTTAGGTTTATTTATAAAAGTTATAAATGTTTTGTCTAGCTTAGCAATGTGGATGGTTTTAGTTGTTTCTTTTTGTAAATGTTATAATAGAAATTAGAAGTAAAATCAATAAGAAAGACATACATGAAAACTTAGGTTTAATCATGTTTTAAAAGAGTTTTAAATTTTGATTGAGATAGACCTAAAATCACGGTTCTAATGAGATTAAAAACATAAGTTTAATCTTAATCTTTTAATCGATTTAATAGGATTAAATTGACTAATAAAAGATTAAATATTTACCAAATCTATCTATAAGGGACCTTTTGTCTAAGGCAGGTTTTGTCTAGGCAGGGTTTTTAAGCTAATAGAAACGGAACACCCCTACCTAGGAACCTACCTGGAAAGATGAATTAGATAGATTTTTTGCATGCATGTAAATTGATGATAGTCTGTTAAAGTGTTTAATAAGACTTGATTTGAACTTTGTTTAATTATCAAAAGCAAGAGTTATTTTTTAGCAAATTAAACTCACACTTAGATAAAATCAGTAGCCGAGTTGTCTAAGTTAATGAATCCCTTATTGGGATTGGTGTCCTAATTCTTCCAAAGTTTCATAGTTTAAACTATACACATTGTTATGAATAAAATAAGAGTTATTTTATTTGGAATTTACTCATATCTAATAAACAAAGCTCCATGGCTATTGTATATAAACTTAAGCATGTATATGAGATATACAAGTGGATCATGCCTTAAGTGATAACCTAAAAAGATCTGTAATATAAGGATTAAGGAGGGATACCTGATCCTGGTGACACTACGGATACGACCGATTTATAGAGGTTTGCAAGTGTTGTGAACTACTACAGATGGTAGATCCTGACCATTCATGTGGAGACATGCGAGCGGGGGTGTCCTATATAAAGAGTTTGTAGGACCGAACCATGAGATGACTAGTCTATTTATATAAAGCCGTTGCTACTTGAGACTTATATCTCACCTGAATGACCATAGGTAACATGACCTTAATCCTGAATGTTTTGGGAACTCTTGCCTTTAAAGGTGGTCCTTTGATTAGTATGGGTGAGAATGGCCAGATTGCCAACTCAACATGCCTATCTTTTTAGGGATTTGTCTGATTGGGGAGCTAGGAACACAGTTACACAAGACGGAATTCACTCGTTCCCCGAAGCAGGGGTAAGTAGATAGATTGCTCCCTTAAGGGCAGATTCTAGGTTTTGAACATAGTGGCCACAACTTCTCTTTGGAAGAGAGAACTCAATCATAGTAGGACTATGACTTATGTTCATTAGAGGGATCAGTGGTACTTAAGAAGTTAGATGTAACTACAGGGGCATAATGGTTAATTGGTCCAACTATACTTACGAGCGATCTGTGAAGGGTTATTGTACTGTTGATTGGGTTATATGGACACAAAATATATCTATAGTAAGAAGAGTGCAGTTGTCAATCTTTAGTAGAGTGTCCGGCAGTTAATGGATGGTGGATCCCTGACTAAAGAGTTTAGTCAATTATTCACATACTGTTGGAGCTTCAAGCTACAGGTTCATAAGGTCCCCTTGGTAGTTCAATGAATTCAAGTTGAGAATCAGTTCTTAGTGTTGATTTGAAATATTCAAATTGACAAGAGGAAATTCAATTATATATGATATGATCGGTGTTATGTATGAGACACATCAAATGGAGGATTAATGTAAATGAGATTTACATTAAGTACCATAAAATAGAAAAAGATCTATGGTTTATATGTTTCATGAGATGAAATATTAAAACTATAGGTTATAAATATATTATGGTAAGTTGGTTATCATATATATTTATATTAATATTAATTATTGGTTAATTATATCTTTTTCTCTAATACCCAATTAAGTGGGAGGTTATTGGTGGATTTATGGTAACTGTGAGATAAAAGGAAAATGTTTTCCTAAATTTAAAAGAGTTACTCAATTCGAAAAGAACTCACGGATTGTTGTTAAGTGAATTGGTTTTCACTAAACGATAGCTAAAAAAGAGACTAAATGATCGTGGTGTGTTACTATACGATAGTTCACTCAGCTGGTCGTAGCAAAATGATCACAGGGCATTTTCTATACGATAGACTGTATTCTTCTACACGATTGAGCATTCATCTATACGATAGATACTTCTCATCTCTCACTTGCTCAATTGTCTACACAATTGTTATTCCTCTAGTCTCTTCCTCTAGCTAAGTCCACACAGAGCCTACATTTCTGGATTCTCATATCGAGAATACTAAGGTAACCATTGTGGTGGTGTCCTCACTCAACTCGACTAAGTTCGAGGTTTTGGAGATCGTTCATTGTGTGTTCGCGCTGTTCGTGTAGTGGTTGCTGTTGATCGTGTTGTGTTGCAGTCGTAGTGTTCGAGCGTTCGTGTGTTACTGTCTTGGACACTAAACGAGCGTTCGTGATTGAGGGAGTTTAAAGAATGAGTCTTCAAAGGTATGTATTTGTTATCCCTTGATCTAATCTTTAAGCATGCTATAATTTCATATTGTGCATAACCTGTTAGTTTCCGTTTCTTGTACATAATTGTGTATGTTCAATATCAAATGAATTTGGAACGATCATTCTGCTACTCATGAAAATCTTCATTTTTGATTTCCTTCATCCCTAGGTAGAACATTTAGTGCGAGGTACTTGGGATATATGATACTTCACTTAAACCTCTACACATTTCTCTCTAAAGTTACACCCTGAGATCTATTCTTGGCCTCATGGCACCCTGGGAGTTTGGGTAGGTCAATAGTAAGGTGAATGGAGAGAATGTTCATAGTAAGTGGGATCGGGACGTGTGACAACATATCTCACGGTCTCTTTCATTAGGTTGGATAACGTTTTGTGCATCACCTCGAGGTACCCTGGGAGTGTCCCCCTAAAGGATGGTAGTTTTGCACAACTCTTTATCTGATCTCTTGAAAAGGATAAGGTTGCTTTATTCTCTTTTCCTAATCTTCTTTTTCCCTATGGTGGGCGCATTAGAACGGGACTCTAAGGCCTAAAATAAGGGTTACACTTACACGAAATTGTTAAATGTTAACAAATTCTAGACTGAAAGGTGACGGTTAGAGTCAGTTACAAGAGTTGTTTCTGTTTAATGGTTGAGAATGTCTCATCCCAGTGAAGAGGCACTTGATCACCCCAACGGTGACTTTTGTCCTACCTCGCTAGGGCATCATTGCAAAATATATGTCATTCCACTTAGGGTACAATAAAACGATTTTGCTAAAACCTAAAATTGGTGTTAAAAGTGGTAATGCAAGTAAACTTATTAAGTTTGTTCTTATTTTCAGCAACTTTAAAATTATGGCAACCACTAATTTAGCTCTATTAGTCACCGAAAAACTAACTGGCAACAACTACGCTAGTTGGAAGAACTCAATACTCACTATACTTATCATCGATGACCTCCGATTTGTCTTTATAAAGGAATGTTCTCCTATTCCACCTCCTACTACTGCTTGAAATGTTCAAGATGCATATGAGTGATGGATATGAGCGTACGAGAACGCTCGAGCATACATCTTGGCTAGCCTAAACGATATCTTGACCAAGAAACATGAGCCCATGGTCACTGCACGTGAGATCATGGAGTCCCTAAAGGGAATGTTCGGACAACCGTCCGGGCAACTCAAGCGTAATGCTCTAAAGAGCATCTTCAACTCCAAAATGAAGGAGGTTACATCTGTTTGAGAATATGTTCTGAACATGATGGTCCACTTTAATATGGCAGAGATGAACGAGGCTCGCATCAATGAGGGCAACCATGTTAGCATTATTCTGCAAATGTTGCCAGAAAGCTTCCTGCACTTTATAAGCAACGCTGTTCTGAACAGGGTTGATTACACCCTTACAACTCTCCTCAACGAGATGCAGACGTTTGAATCCTTGCTGAAAAGCAAGGAGAAGACAGTTGATGAGGCAAAAGTTGCTTCATCATCTAAAAAGTTCCACCGAGGTTCGACCTCAGGAACTAAGTCTGCATCTTCATCTTCCGACACTAACAAGTGGAAGAAGAAGAAGGGTATTAAAGGGAAGGGGAAGGCACCGACTAACCCATAACCTATCGCTCAGCGGGGTAGGCAACCAGCACCGGTTGAAAAAGAAAAATGTTTCTACTGCAACCAGGATGGGCGTTGGAAGTGGAACTGCCTACATTGGTTAAAGGAGAGGAAGAAGGCAAAGGCCAAGGCCAAACAAGGTAAATGTGATTTACTAGTTTTGGATACTTGTTTAGTGGAGAATGATGATTCTGCTTGGATTATAGATTCTTGAGCCACTCACCGTGTTTGTTCTACTTTTCAGGGGATTAGATCCTAGCGGCAACTTGAGGCTAGTGAGATGATGATGCGAGTAAGCATCGGGCACGTCGTCTCATCTATGGTAGTGGGAGGCCTCCAGTTGACTTTACAGAATAGGTTTATCATTTTGAATGATGTGTATGTTGTTCTCGAGTTAAAGAGGAACTTAATTTCTATAAATTCCTTTCTTGAATGTAAATATATTCTTAACTTTTCAGTGAATAAAGTGTTTATTCTGAAAGATGGTGTTGAGATATATCAGCTTTACTGGAAAATAATTTGTATATGCTAAGACCGTTAGCAATAAATTTCCTCCATAACACAAAGATGTTTAAAAATGTTGTAACTAAAAATAAACGACTTAAAATTTCTCCTAAAGAAAATGCCCAACTTTGGCACCTTCATTTAGGGCACATCAATCTCAATAGGATTGAGAGATTGGTGAATAATGGACTTCTAAACAATTTAGAGGAAAATTCTTTACCTGTGTGTGAGTCATGCCTTGAAGGCAAGATGACTAAAAGACCTTTTACTGAAAAAGGTTATCGAGCCAAAGAGTCTCTAGAGTTAGTGGATTCAGACCTTTGTGGTTCGATGAATGTGCGAGCCAGGGGAGGCTACGAGTATTTCATCACTTTTACTGATGATTATTTGAGGTATGGATATGTTTATTTGATGCAACATAAGTCAGAATCCTTTGAAAAGTTCAAAGAGTTCAAGGCTAAAGTTGAAAACGCATTAGATAAATGAATTAAGACACTTCCATCTGATCGGAGTGGAGAATTTTTGGATTCTGAGTTCCAGAACTATTTGATAGAACATGGAATTGTTTCCCAATTCTCAGCACCTGGTACACCTCAACAGAATGGTGTATCGGAGATGAGAAATAGAATCCTGTTGGATATGGTTCGATCGATGATGAGTTACGCTTCCTTATCGAACTCGTTTTGGGGTTTTGCAGTAGAGACTGTAGCTTATATCCTCAACAGTGTTCCTTCCAAGAGTGTTTCCAGAATACCTTTGGAGTTGTGGAACGGGCGTAAAGCTAGTTTGCATCACTTCCACATCTAGGGTTTCCCAGCACATGTGCTTGAGGCTAATCCTAAGAAACTAGAACCACATTCGAGGTTGTGCCAATTTATAGGCTACCCCAAAGGGACACGAGGGGGTTACTTTTATGATCCTAAGGAAAACAAGGTGTTTATGTCAACAAACGCTACCTTCCTTGAGGAGGATCATATAAGGGAGCACAGTTCGAGAAGTAAAATTGTATTGAGTGAACTTTCCAAAGAAACTACTGAAACTTCAACAAGAGTTGTTGAAGAACCTGCTACATCAACAAGAGTTTTTTATGGAAGTTCATCTCGTACGTCAAATCCACCTCAAGAGTTGAGGGAACCTCGACATAGTGGGAGGGCTGCCAACCCACCTATTCGCTATATGGGTTTAACTGAAATCCTGGCTATGGTAGCCGATGGTAAGATTGAGGATCCGTTGTCTTACAATAAGGCAATGAAGGATGTTGAAAGAGATGAATGGGTTAAAGCCATGGATCTCGAGATGGAGTCTATGTACTTCAACTCAGTATGGGATCTTGTAGATCAACCTGATGGGGTCACACCTATAGGTTGTAAATGTATCTATAAGAGGAAACGTGGCGCTGATAGGAAGGTGCAAACCTTCAAGGCTAGACTTGTGGTAAAGGGTTATACTCAAGTAGAGAGAGTTGACTATGAGAAGACTTTCTTGCCTGTTGTCATGCTTAAGTCTATCCGCATTCTCCTGTCCATTGCCTCATATTATGATTATGAGATATGGAAAATGGATGTCAAGACTGGCTTTCTGAATGGTAATCTTGAGGATACCATTTATATGGTCAACCCGAGGGATTCATAGCCCAAGGTCAGGAGCAAAAGGTTTGCAAGCTGAATTGGTCCATTTATGGATTGAAACAAGCATCTCGATCTTGGAACATAAGATTTGATACAGCGATCAAATCTTATGGCTTTGATCAAAACGTTGATAAGCCTTATGTCTACAAGAAAATCATCAGTTCAGTAGTTTTTTTAGTGTTATATGTAGACGATATCCTACTCATTAGGAATGATATAGGTTTACTAAATTCAGTTAAGAACTGGCTAGCGACCCAATTCCAAATGAAAGATTTGGGAGAGGCTTAGTTCATTCTTGGGATACATATCTTTCGAGATTGAAAG
Organism: Benincasa hispida; assembly: GCF_027475165.1. Taxonomy (NCBI): domain Eukaryota; kingdom Viridiplantae; phylum Streptophyta; class Magnoliopsida; order Cucurbitales; family Cucurbitaceae; genus Benincasa; species Benincasa hispida. The sequence goes on along the minus strand of NC_143484.1, from coordinate 30,929,654 downwards.
AACAAAGTGCTAACACTGTCTCAAGCATCATACATTGACAAGATGTTGATCAAGTACTCGACGCAGAACTCCAAAAGGGGCCTTTTGCCTTTTCGTCATGGAGTTGTGTCCTAAGACACCTCAAGAGGTTGAGGAAATGAGACAGGTCCCCTATGCATATGTCGTTGGCAGTTTCATGTACGCGATGTTATGTCCTAGACTTGACATCTGCTACGCTGTGAGGATAATTAGTAGATATCAATCTAATCCAAGACAAGGTCACCGAACTGCCGTCACGAACATCCTCAAATAACTTTAGAGAACAAGAGATTACATGCTTATGTATGATTCTAAGGATTTGATCCTTACAGGATACACGAACTCTGATTTCCAGACTGATAAGAATTCTAAAAAATCCACATCAGGATCAGTGTTCACTCTTAACGGAGGAGTTGTAGTGTGGCGAAGCACTAAACAGGGGTACATCGCTGACTCCACCATAGAGGCCGAGTATATAGCGGCTTGTGAAGCTGTTAGAGAGACGGTTTGGCTCATGAAGTTCCTAACTGATCTGGAAGTTGTTCCAGACTATCTAGGCCCATCAACCCTTTATGATAATAGTAGTGCTGCGGCAAATTCCAGAGAGCCTTGGAGTCACAAACATGACAATCATATAGAGCAGAAATACCATCTCATAAGAGAGATTGTGCATTGAGAGGATGTGGTTTCCACGAAGATAGCTTCAGAGCACAATGTTGCTGATCCGTTTACGAAGGCTCTCACAACTACAGTGTTTGAGGGTCACCTACAGCATGGATCTACGAAACCGTCCGCGGTTGGACTAAGGCAAGTGGGAGTATCGTTGTACTGGGCCTTTGTGCCTTAGTTTATTGTTTTGTACTTGTTTTTTTCTTGTGCACCCCATTAGCTTTAGGACGAGTGGGAGATTGTTGGGGTTAATGCCCTAAATCTCGTAGGGTCTTGTAGTTTGTAAGCACTTGTATGAACAAACACTTTGTGATTTATAATATATGATATTTTGTTTACTTCAGTCTATGAAATATTTGATATTTTAGTTACATTAACCACAAACCAATAAACTAAGATCCATGGTTATCGTTGTAACATAAACATATATGTGGAGACATACAAGTTGATTGTGTTTTAAGTGATAACATAAATGGTCTATAGTATATGGATAAGGCGGGATACCTTATCCTGGCGACACAGTGTGGCCCGCTTTGTAGGTATTACAAATGTTTTAAAATGCTACAAATGATCTGATCCTGATCATCATGTATTAGACATGCGAGCACAAATATTCTATACAAAGAAGTTTGTATAAGACCGGGCCACAAAATGTTTAGTCTCGTTATATAACGTTGTTCATAATTTAGACTTTTATTTCACTAGGATAACCATAGGTAACATGATCTTAATCCTGAGCGAGTTGTGAACTCCTGCCTATGAGGATAGTCCTTTGATTTGCATGGGTGAGAGTGGCCAAATCGCCAACTTAACAAGCCTACCACTTTAGGGATTCGTCTAATTAGGGAACTAGGAACTCAGCTACACAAGATGGAATTCACTTCTTCTTTGATGCAGGGGTAAGTAGATAAATTGCTCCCTTAAAGACTGATTCCGGGACTTGAACAATGTGGCGTCACACCTTCTCTTTGCCCGAAAAGGGCCTAATGATAGTAGAACTATGATCTATTGTTCATTAGAGGAATCAGTGGTATTTAAGGAGTTAAATGTAACTATAGGGGCAAAACAGCAAATTGGCCCAGGTGTACTTACGAATGATTTATGAAAGGTAATCGTGCTGCTGATTGGTTATATCCAATGGATACATAAATATATATGTGCGAAAAGTGCAACAGTCGATCTTTAGTGGAGTGCCCGGCAGTTAACTGATGGTGGATAATGTGATTAAAGAGTTTAGTCAGTTATTCACGTATTGTTGGAGCTTCAAGCTACAGATCCATAAGGTCCCCTTGGTAGCTCAATGGATTCAAGTTGAGAATCAGTTTTTGGGTTAGTTTGAAATGTTCAAATTAACAAGAAGGAATTTGATTATATATGATATAATTCAATTAATTCAATTATATATGATATAATTAATATAATGTATTTGATACATTATTTGATTGGTGGAATTAATATAAATATGATTTACATTAAATACCATAAAAAGAACTATAGTTTATATGTTGCATATGATGCAATATTAAAACTATAGGTTATAAATATAATATGATAAATTAGTTATTATATTTATTTATAATTTATTAATTATTTGATAATTGATATTTCTTTTTCTCAATAACCGACTTTAGTGGATGGTTATACACGATTTTATGGCAACTGTGAGATAAAAAGAAATTGGATTTCAAAATCTCATATAACACTCGACTGACACTATTAACTATCGAGTAACTAAACGATATGTTCGAGTTTACTATACGATAATATTCTTTTCTAAACGATCGAGTGTCAAGTCTATGCGATAGGCTTCCATTTGCTACACGATACTGTCATTGTCTACTCGATCATTAACTCCTTCACTCTCCTCCTTCCCTCATTCCAAAATAAGTCAGAGCCCACAACTTCTGGATTCTCACATCGAGAATACCAAGGTAATCTTGTGGTGGTGTCTAGTTCTGTTCGAGGAAGATCGAGTTTGAGTTCTTGATCGTTACATTCGAGTTTGATCGAGGGACATACTTGAAGAAACGTTCTTCAAAGGTATTGTCTCTCTTATCCTTTGTATTTGATTCGAAGCATGCTGTAATTTATTGATTAATGCATAATCGTTTCTGTATGATTGTAAATGTTTGAGTTCTTTCACAATGGAGTTTGGAACGATCCGCTTCCACTCAAAGGTCCTATAAATTAGAGTTCCTTCACTATGGACCTTCTATTGAGCAGAAGCTTGAAGATGGAAGGATGAGGAAGGGGAAATGTTATGGTGGTAAGAGGAAAATTTAGGATGGGGAAGAGGAAAAGTTCATGGGAAGAGGAAATGACAGGTTAAAGAGTGTAGGGTTAGCTTTTTGGGAAGATAAATCTGCAGTGGGTTTTAAAAGCATGTTGGTACTTTTAGTTTGGTATAATTAGAGTGTCTCTAAGCTTTTGTCTTATTAAGGATTGTATCTATGTGTTAGGGGTAGTTTGGACTTTTAACATTTTGATGTATTATTTTTTTTATTCCGGTTTGCTATTTTTACAAATGAAAAGTAAGTTCGCCAATTTTCCAAATAGGAAGTTCAAATATGCTATTTTTATTGTTACAAAAAAAAAATGACCCAGCATATCCCCTTCACGTATTTGGAAGTAGATACGCGTATCTGAAAATTAAAAAAAAAATTAAAAGTCAAATACTTCAAATCACGTATCACACATATCTGCCACGTATCTAGACGTATCTATGTTTGATATGTATCTGATAACGATTATGTGCATAATTAAAAGTATTTGTGCTTCCTAAGTACTTAGTATCAATTAGATATTAAATAGAAATCATTGTGTTAAGTATGATATCATTTAATAAAATTAGATTGAAACTTGTGACTGATAGACTGGTAATAGTATCATTGAGTTACAATAATATGTATACAATAATGTGATAAAATATATTTACTATCAAGAAAGAATGTTGATATCCCTTGATAAACTGATATTTTCCATAAATATCAACCGATCACTAATATATAATGATAGATTGATATTCCTATTTGATATTAGTCTACTACTAATAAAATGATATCAACACCTATTATTAATAGACTTGTGTCAACTTCATTGATTTTTATAGTTGTTATTTGTTTTCTAAAAGAATCTAAAGTATGAAACTTGCTAGTAATAAACTTCTATCACTAATAGTTTGTGATATCACTGATACACTAAGTCTATTACAATCTATCAATGATAGAAGTCTAGAACTTACAGGCTTATCAACTAAAGTATAGTAATTTATTAGTAAATATTTGTTTGGTAACACTTTCTCTTGAGTCAACATTAGTATAGTAGAGTTAGTTTGAATGATTGTAATTAGAATTTAGTTTCTTTTTTTTCTTTTTCTTTTTTTAACGTGTAGTTGGATACTTAAGATCAAAGTAAAAGTTTAAAACTTTTAGAATCTATTAGTGGTTATGAATGATAAACTTCTATTATTTTGACATAATAATAAAGAATCTACTGGTGATAGTTATTGATATACTTAAATTGATTGAATAATTTATTGATTCTCACTCATGTATTTAGATGCTAGAAAAGAATGAACTAAAACACTATTTAAAATGTGAAGTTTGAATTTGGTAATTCTAGTGTTTAAAATTGATGGTATCAATGGTAGGTAAACGTTAGTGATATCCATGTACCCGTGGTATTAGTGATATCGATGAAACCAGTGATATTAATGATATTAATGAAACCGGTGATATCAGTAATATACCTTAGGTAGATATTAATGGTACTAATGATATTAATGATATTGGTTAGTGATATCCATTATATGACTAGGTATATCAGTGATATTTGTGTACTAGGTGATATCAATTATCTATGATATCATATCAATTAGGTATATAACAATGATATTGGTGTATTGATGATATCGATGAGAGAACTTAAGTAGATATAAGTTATATCCATGTATCAGTGATATCCGAGGTAAAACTTAGGTAGATATTGGTGATATCGATAATATAAAGAAGTCTATAAATGATAGATTTCTACTGTTGATAAGAATTTATCAATGATATTATATATAAAAGCAATCTATCAATGATAGAAATCCACCACTAATAGATTTCAAAAATTAGAAATTCCATACCTCCAGCACTGTTTTGTGTCTTCAATTAGGATCAACTTCAAAAATATGGTATACTTTCAAATTATTGACAAAAATTGGGTATATGGGAAAGTATTTTTAAAAATAGGTGGGAATGGAAAGTATTGACAAAAATGGGTCGTTTTTGTATGAAGAAAAATCGTGTACGGGGTACATGATTAGCATTTAATCCAGTCAGCACCACATCGGCTGAGTTGGTTGACCGGTTGCATAGAGATTTGTGGACCAGGTCCACGATTTTTTCTTTTTAAAAAAAAATAGATTGACTAATTATTTTTTTTAATCGGAGTTGTACAACAATATTAAGACTTTAGGATCGGGTCAAAAAATTCCTTCCTTATTAAACTTAATTATATATTTAATCTACAATGAAAACATAATTATTTTGCACTCATATTAAAAAAATATATATATATTTCATGATACTAAAGAATATTTTCAATTAGATCTTTAATTTGAAAATAGAAGTTTACATGAAATTTAAAGACGACCCCCTTGGCCCTTACCCCACATGGAGGTTGTCGTCCTATACCTCTAAATTAGCTTCACCCTACTATCGTTGTCGTCTACGAAGAATACGTCTTCGATCAGTGTTAGCAACATTGAGTCATCTTGTTTGTTGAATAATACTTTCTATGTTGACCAATGTTTTGTGACACATTGAACACAACTTTGGTAAGTTATGTTGTACATAATATTATTATACATCTCTGATAAAATTATTTTGTACGATGAAAAAAATAAATATTAAACAATATTCATATCATATATTTGGAAAATGTCTGATTTTAAATCTCTCACCATGCAGTAATAGTAAGCGCTATCAGGTGTGATAAATCGCCTCGTGATTGAATCGTACCAAGAAAAGTAGTCATCTGATACAGCTGGCCCATTTGTTATTTCTCCCTATGCACAACGATCATGTCGTTCATACCAGTAGTATATATATTCCGCATAAATTCGACGCTAGTCTTGGTCGTACTTACCTCTCGTATCAATCTGGTGTAGTGATGGGAGTATATAGGACAATGAAGGTATCATTTGTTGCAAATCGAACTGTCTCAACACAAAATTTGGATGATGTCACTCTACTATATGGAAGCATATAAGAGGGCTAATGATCAACCAGATGTCTTCACCATCACGATAGTAATCAGGTCGTGATGACCAAATATCTTGTGTGTATGGCGTCCAATTAATCTAACAAAAAAAGGAAGATAAGTATACATCCAAAATGTTTTAAATATTCATTTATATATACATTTGTTACCTAATTGTGCATCAGTTTGTCAAATATTTTTCGGTATACTAGCAACATATTTGTTGACTATTCAAAGGCAGCTAATATACCAGTCCATCTAAAATTATAAAAAAAATACAATTAACTTATATTCTTACATAAAATGATAATGAAATAATACCTGGCACTAAGTGGACGAGGATTTGGGGCCTGTAACTGGACTTGTGGTGCTATAATTGGAAATCTATCATAAGCCCATACTTGTAGTAGTATCAATGGCCCCGCTATTTCCAATGCTTGTGCATTGATAGCCCGACAAAGTTCTCTATAAAGCCATGCAAGACAGGCACCACCCCACAACTATGTACCAGCATGCTCGAAATTAGACAGTAATGGGAGAAACATGAGATGTACTAGAGTATTTGACTTGTTAGCGAACAAAAATCCTCCAATAAGCTGCATAATGTATGCTCGTGCATACCTACGTACGCTGATGTCGTCAGCATTGGGAGCTAATTCTGAAAACCGGGACACCAACTACGGGATACTCAATCTTGAGTCTTTCATATCATCTAGTAGAACGCCTAAGAGCTCGTCACAAACATTTTTCCAATCATATTGTAATGAATCTGTCAATGGTTCTCCGTTCACTCGTAACCCAAACTGAATGGCAACATCCTACATTATAATTGTACATTCCCCACAAGGCAGGTGAAATGTGTGGGCTTCTGGTCTCCAACGCTCAACTAAAGTAGTAATGAGGTGTCAATCAAGTTGGATAAATCCGATTTGTACAACCCCCAAGAAAACCTGCTTGCTCAACTTAGGGAATAATACGTTATCAAATGGGACAGTATGTTGTGTAGATGCCTCCCTTCTCCGACAACTCAAAACTACGGTAGAAGAACTATCTCATATTGATTGTCAACGATGCGTATTTTATTGATATAGTTGTATAGGATTAGAAGTACCAGACTCCATTACCTAAGAAGTTCAAATTACATTACATAATAAAATCCATCACATAACAAAATCTATTTCCTAAGAATGAATTAGATAGAATAAATTCATTACATAAAAAGTAGAATTACATACAAAAAAATATAAGTACATAAAAGATACAACTACATGAAAAATACAATTACATAAAATATACAATTACATAAAAAATACAAGTATATAAAAGATATAATTACATGAAAAATACAATAAACAAAATGATATATATATGAATCAATCTTCATTTTTATAAACATATGTATATATTTTCTTAAATTAACCCAACAAATAGGCCAACATAATCATCCAAAAAAAGAGCCCAATAAAATCTAATTTCTAAGTTCAACATATATCCAAAAATTATAGATTTAAATCATGGATCCAGAAACTACAAATTTAATTAAGCCCAAATGAAAACAAAATGATATATATATATGAAGATTATACATTTAAATCATGGATCCATAAACTATACATTTTCGAACTTGATCCTCATTTTTATAAAGAAATACATATATTGGGAAAAATTAAAACTTTACCTCAGCTAAAGAAAACGCTTCGGATGGAGAAAACACTTCGGTAGATCGACTCACAACGGCAGTAATAAGAGAAAAAGCTCACGGCCAGATGGAGGAAGAAAAGAGGCTACGACAGTAATGGAAGGAAGAAAACACAACATGACAAAGAAAACGCTTCGGATGGAGGAAGAAGGTGTCGCGGCATTTAATGGAGCACTAGTACACGACTTAAGGCAGTACACGATTACCTCAGTCATTTAATGGAGCACTAGTACACGACTTAGGATGGTACACGATTACCTCAGTCAACACTGCATGACTGCCACATTGGCAGTTTGCGCGTGTCAGTTCACAGTGTACCGAGTACATGATTTAGTTCTAATCGTGAATCGGGGATTTAAACATAATCGTGTGCCGGGTATACGATTAAAAAAAACCTATTTTTGTCAATATATTTCGTCCAATCCTATTATTATTAATAATTATTAAAATAGCATTATTTAAAAAAAATCCTTCAATTAATATTAAGTTCTTACTTTTGCAATATTTTGGCCTTATTTTCAGATATACGCCTAGGACTCAAAAAAAAAAAAAAAAAAAAAAAAAGAATATGGGGCGAGATTTTAGAAGATGGGGTTCATTTTTTAGATTGAAGAAGAGGAATAAGAAGGTTGGAAAAGAAGAAGATGAGGTGTGTTAGTTGTGAAAATAAAAATGGAGGGGATGGGTTTGTTTTCTCAATTTCAAGAACATTTTGACTTGTGTCGATGACACAATTAAAAACACAAAAGTTAAATAGTTTAAAAGACTGAATGGTTACTTCGCATAAAAAGTTTATAGACAAAAGTTATCTTCATTAAAACCTTTACATTTTCTTCAATTAACTATTTAACAGATTCCATTAATTTAGAAACCAAAACATAGCATTTTCAATAAATTATTAACACAAATTCTAAACTACAAGGAACAAAGTATAATTTACCCAAAATTATATCATTCTTTACTGCTAAGAACTAAATTTAGATCAAAAGATAACTTTAATTTAACTCTGCCTCAGTAGAATAAAACATGATGAACCACAATCACTACATTTGAACATTTATGTTACAATTAAATTATTCTGAAGAATTTTAACATAGCACTAAAATCAATTTACAATGCTTAGCTGAATGATAATTGAGCTACACTTCCTCTTGTGATCACCAAAAAAAAAAAAAAAAAAAAAAAAAAAAAAAAAAAAAAAAAAAAAAAAAAGAGTCAAAAAGAGAAAAACAACTCAAGTATGATCCACAAGAATCGAGGGTGAGTACAGTTGTTGCATATACTTGCCATCGTCATAAGATGGCTTCTCAAAGCTCAAGATTTCATCAGCTTCATTTCCCATCAGATTGAGGTAACCGAATCCTCATCACTACCTTCACTATCACTGCTGCCACTACTACTTCCACTGCTGCTGCCACTGCCCGATCTGCTACTACTAGAACTCGAGCTCTGGTCGTCCCTACCCTCTGCATTAACCTGAGCTCTGAGGGCTTCTGCAGCATTAGGCCCCTTCTCAGCTTCGTCACCACTATCATCCACATCAGCAATCTCATCATCCGTATCGTTCTGATGTGGTATATTTATATCGAATCCAACTTCAATTCTTTCTTCTTCGGCATTATTTCCATTATCAGATGAAACAGACCCAAAAATATCATCAATATTTATATCTTGATGCTCATCATCACACTTCAGGCCACGAGAGGAAGCAGATACATTTGGTGGTTCTGATGAGTAATCCGTAATACTAGCAATGCCAGATTTTGCACCAGCCATGAGCATAAACATATTTTAGATAAGAGGAAAGCAAGGTGATAATTGAAACAGACAACACTTGAATATTCACTTGTTCAAGTTTCCATGAAACAATCAAAACAGTGGCACTTATCTAAAACACTTAAAGATACATCAGAGAAAATAAGAAGACATGAACTGTTTAGCTAATCAAGAACCACATTCTGAAGAGAGATTCTGCTGTTTCTCAGTAAAAAAAGATGTAAGGGGGAAAACAAGAACATGAGTGAAAAATGTTATCAAACAGCCATACGCAAATAAACCCTCTAATAACGGTTAAAGTTGCTGCTAATCTAACTACTTAGCCGCTGAAAGATTTATATTTCATTCCATTCTGAAGTTCGTTCAACATCTATTAAAAAAACATCTCACTTGTAGAATGACAAATGGAACCCATGACAATCTGAATTTCCGAAAAAGGTGCACTAGTTTCTGGGAGGAATGGTGATATTACAAATGAATTGAATGGCATCTAGCGAAAAAGATTTCATCTGCTAAACACATTGAAGCAATAAATTCTACTAAAGGTAAATGTTGTTTGGCCTCGAATCTTGAGTAAAACAGGTTGTTCAATATGCTGGGCAATACTATCAAATCATTGCCCCTAAAATTAAACAAAAGCAAGAATCTAGAAGAAAAATTCATTTAGAAGATGCTTCAAAATCTTCAAATAAATAATCAACTAATTGCATTTCTTTTTAATGTTTCTCCTCTTAGGAATAGTGCAAGAGGCCTGTGAGGAACGTATCTTGCAGACAACCATCCTGACTTCATGAACAGTTATCATCTTGTTATTGAGAAAAGATAAGTTCCCAAAGTATTAGAGAAAAAGAAAAAAAAGTTGCAACATACTAACATCTCTCACTAGATCCACCCCTGTAAGGCATAAAACTACTCTCACATCGTCGAAACGTATACGGATGCAGACTTACTGCATAGTAAATTTCTTTGGATTTCTGTAACAGAGGTCTTTCGTCATTCTTCTTCCTCTCATATTCACAACGAAGCGTTTTTTACAACTTTTTGTGACCAACGGTTCCTGTTATCATGAGCTTTCTCTTTCATTATTTTTGCATTGCCTCTTGTTCTTTTCATTTTTCTCACGCTTCGTTTCTTATTCAAAAGACAAAACTGCATGTTGTCAATTAAGAAACCAATGGGGGCAGAAACAACCACAATGGATATAGTAGGTAAAGGATCCAATGTCGAAATCCTAGGTAGTGTTTGCTCTGAAATCTTTTATAAATAGCGAAAACCTTGGAGATGAACAGCCAACTGATTACGACAAAGTACACATACAAATCCAGAAAAATTATAATAGAACCAGATTAGCATATTGACCCGTATATCCTGACTCTCCAATATCTATTCTTTCCACCTCTACCTGTAAATGCAAATGGAGCACTTATTAGAACTCAAGGACATAGTTATACAATCTATAGAAAATTATCTTATTAAAAAACACTTCGAATAAAAATGAGATTCTTGCCTGACAGAAGCAAGATGGATAGTATGAAATTTCTTCAGCATGTAAATACCAAAAATTCAAATGCTTTTTCTATTTCATATAAGTTTATGCAATTAAGAAATAATTCATAAAGAGCTCTTACCGGCATTGTTGGAAAACTGCCTCGACCCACATGCATAGGTTTGGCAACTTTAGCCACTGGAGGAGATAATCGAGGCTCCGGCAGGGTCAAAGAATGAAGGACAGATGCAGTGGTGGATGTGGTGGCGGGGGCAGCCATGCCAGCGGTAGTGGCGGGGGCAGCCACGCCAGCTGTAGTGGCGGTGGCAATGGCAGTGGCAGCGGCAGCAGATTCACCTGGCTGTCGAAGGTTTCGAAGCTGCTTGACCGCCCGGTACTGCCGCTCCAACCGGAATGTTTCGCCCTCAAAAAACAAAACGACATCATTCTCCTTATAATCCTCACTACTACCAACGAAAGTCACATTGGGTTTCCCAAATTGATTGTTCTGAAATTCAACAGTAACCCTATTTTCCTTGGTCTTTTTCAGTGATCCTGGCTTCGTTTTATCGATCACGCCGGTTTAAATTCAACTAAAACCACAAGGCAAAAACAATTCAAACGATTTGACAGAAGAAATAAACAAAGGAAAAAAAAATTCTCACATCCTGCAGAGTGCAAAATTTGGGATCAATAACAATGACTTACATCGAAGAGTGCAAAATTTGTTGGAGGATTCATCCTTGAATGAAGGACCAAGAGATAGGCTATACCACCGATCGGGCTGGGACGCGGTCTTCGGCTCTTCTTTGTTGTTGATGGCCATTGTTGATTCAAATATTTATCAAGAAATTCCTGGTTCGAAGCCGCCTTTCAACCTCGAATGGACGGTCCGGAACTAACGAATCTTTTCAAGCTGAAACTATCCATGGAGTAATTCCAAAATTTAACACTCAAAACCTAAAAATTTTAATTGAATTGAAAAGGGCTTAGAGATGGTCATTACCCATGAAAATTCAAAAGAGAATTTAACCCCTTGCTGTACAGTGTTCCAAATTGCTCGAAATTTGAGAGATCGAATGGTAAGCCGATTCAAGGTCCAACGGGTCGTGGATAACACAGATGAACGCCCAAACAGGGGGAAAACAGGATTTTCGGACCGATGTTACGCGCGGATTTAGCCTAACCCACGACGGCGGCGGTGGTTGGTGGTGGGTGGCCGGAGGGAAGGAGGGCCGAGAGATCGAGAGTGAGGGGCTGAGAAAGAGAGATAAACACGAGAGAGAGAGAACGAACTGCGACTTACCGGCCGAGAACGGCGTCGACGGGACGGCGGTGCCCTACGATTAGGAAAGCGAGATAGAGAAACCGTCGGGAGGTAGAAAGGGGGAAAATCTGTACGGATAACCATTTTTTTGCACTAAATGACAATTGACCTCTCTTTTTTAAAATAATATCAAATGACCATTTGTTGTCATCATTACCATATCAGATTATGAAATTGCTCTTTTCTTGTCTTCCATACACTTTTATTGAAATTTCTTCAAATGTAACCACTTTCTCGTGTTGTTCATTTCATCTTCGATAATCTAAATGATCACGTTGCATTTGAAACCCATCAAACATTTCTTGCAAAACCGTCCATTTGCTGTCGACGAGTCGAATGTCTTTGGTAAGTAAATTCAATCTTTATGTCGCATGTTGTGTCTATTTAGGTTTTGGGTTGGAATCGGTCGACTGTTTCAATGTTTAGTAACTGATTGTATCTTTATGGTTCTTGTTTGTTTTTGGGTTTGGATGTATTCTATGGCATTGATGTCGAAGACGAGTTATAGTCAGAACTAGATAAGGTGAGAGATATTAAGGGACATGGTTTAGTGAAGTTAAGCGAGATAAGTGAGAGTGATATTTGCGAGACCGAGACTAGCAAGAGTGTTACTAGCAAGAATGAGACTAGCGAGACTTAAACAGAATGTTATGTTTATTGATTTTTTTTTTCAAAGAACCTATTAACTGATAGATTGAATGTTTATTTCATGTAGGAGTGATTTAAGATGTCAATAGGTTTCAAAATACGTGAAGTCGATAGATTTTCTGGGCAAGTAACAAGCTTGACCCATATTGTGAAAGCCAACAAGACTGTGAAATAGAAGTTTACTTGATGGCAGTTAGAGATGTTCAAGAGAATAGTTTTTGGGTGATTCGTATTCAACAATCCACTTGTCCTCCATATGTTGTTGAGGGAAGTGAAGAGCAAGAGGGTCGACTCAATAAGCTTCTCCATTAGAGAAAATGTCGTTACATCTTCAAAGGACAATACTTTGTTGATTACTGGTTTGTGGTAGTTCCCTACGCAAGTTGTTCGAAATGAGGAGTCCTCACAAGAACTTGCAACCAAGTACTTTGGTAATCGGTCAACTTCAAACTCATTCCACATCAATTTACTAGAAGAAGAATATAAGAAGTTGGAGTTTGAAGATGATGATGATGTTATGAAGATCATCGTAGTGTACTACATGGAGGTTACAATGATGGGGAAAGAATAAGCAAAAAAGTACAGTTGAATGTAGAGTATTTGAGGACATTGAGGACATAGAGTATTATAATAGTCTAGATTACGTACAATTATTTGAGAAAGGACACTCGATGCCCTCAAGATTGTTATGAAGGGACTTCATAGTCAAGCTTATATTTAACTCTCCTTATAATATCAAACTCTGAAGAACTGACATTTGTAACCTTGTAATTGTGAGCTTTAAGTTCTTCATACTTCAATGTAATAAACACAATGATTCCTGTCAGCTCTCCTCCAACATACAAACTTTGGTTCTCATCTCAATCACCTTCGTATCGAATGAGTAGACACTTTTCTATCATCCTATAAAGTAAGAGAACATTTATCATTAAGTTGTACAAGCAAGTGAATATCAGTCCAATATACAATTTCAATTTTTCTCTCATTATCGCTTTCTCTGGCTCTAAATGTCATTCCCTTGTTGTCTAACTCACTCTCGATCTCGCGTTCGAACTCAATCTCAAAATCCTAAACACTTGGTAATGATCTCTCACTCTCACTTTCCCACTCTTTCACTCTTTACTTTTTGCTCTCGCTCTCGCTCTCACTCTCCCAATACACAATGTCTCTTTCGTAATGCTCTTTTCGTACTTTTTTTAGAAATAACACAGCTCCAATAAATACCTAAACAATGAAACCTCGTTATGGAAAAACCCGTTTCATTATGAAAAACTCCAGCCTGGAAAACCTCATTCAATAAAACTTCATTCAACAAAACATCGTTGAAAAGAACCCCGTCGAAGAAAGTAGTCACTAGAGGGCATTTGGCGCGCAGGTCTAGAATCTTAAATCTGGAAATGTTAAGCTTGGGGGATTAGGGTGGGAGGTTTAGGTAGCCTGGGTTTAAGAAAACTGTGTTTTGAGTGTAGGTTTTAAAAGTCTGGGTTTAAGAAGCCTGTGTTTAGAGTACAGGCTTAGGTAGCCTCAAAATGAAGTGTAGATTTATAAATATTTAGTTTGTAAAATATTTCTTGTATTTAATCACCAATTAGATTTTAGATTAGTTTAAATTTGTCATCTTAATTATTTTAATATAGTTAAGTTTAAAATAAACTAAAAAATTTAAACGAATATTTTTTTAAAAAAATTGAAATAAAGATTTTGACTAAAATAATAATTTCATTTAATCTATTTATTTAATAATTTGATATTTTAATCTTATTAGATCTTGAAATAAAAAGGCTTTTTTCACTTTAACTAATTTGAAAATGATCAAATTTTTTTTACCATAATATGCTGACTTAATATTGAAATAAACTAGTATTTTAATATTAAATTCAATGATTGAAAAACTATACTTTTTTTTTCTCATCAAATTACATTTGAGGAATAAAAAATCGTAAATTTTAAGTTTTAGTTTTTATTTGGTCGCTAAGTTGTTTTAAACATTTTAAATCTTTATGTTTAGAAAATGATTCTAAGTCTTCAAGCTAGTTAAATTGATCAACAAAAATAAATGTTATTAAATTAAATTAGAATTTTCAAACATATATAGTTCTACACATATAACCTAAATAAATGTAATTATACAATTGCAGTCTATTGGTGTGTATGGAATGACTTAGAAAAAAAAAATATCTTCCAAAAATTCATTTTTAATAAACACTTTTGATAAAAACTCATTAAAATAAACAAACATACATGTACTGCAATTCTTAAACAAACATACATGTACTGCAATTCTTTCTTAAATTTGTTTTTATATACAAATTTGTCTAATTCGTTATATACCAAGAGTATTTTTATTAATGTTTTTCAAGGTTGTTTGGTGGCGGTCGCCGGAGGTGGCTAACGAAGTTGGTGGTCGAAATTTTGCCAGTATGGGAGGAAGAGGTGGCTAGAGATTGATCAATGATGGTCGAAGTTGGCCAATGGCGATTGAAGGTTGGCCAACGACGATCACCAAGGTAGCAGCCAGAGTTGGCTGATGGCGGTCGCCAAGGTGGCAGCCAGAGTTGGCCAATGACAGTCGCAAAAGGTGGTGATCGTAGTTCGTCGAAGGTGGCGGGCGGAGTTGGTCGTCGGAGGTGGTGCCAAAGTTGGCTGGCGGCATTCACGCGGAGTTGGCTCGCGGCAGTCGCCAGAGAGTGGTAGCTGGATTTGACAGGCAGCGATCGTCGGGGGGAGGCGGTCGGAGTTGGCCGTGATGGTCACCGAAGCTGGTGTCCGGAGGTTGGCCGACGTACTTCATAGATTAAATTAGAAAAAAAAAATGAGGGAATAACCCATGGGTCTGAATAGTAAACACTATTCAAACCCATGGAAAAAGGAAGTACGAAGCCATACTTCCTAAATCCATGCCCCAAACAAGGGTTGGGCTTAGGATACCTAACTCATCCAATCCCAATCCTTGAAACAAACAACCTTAAGCATGCTGTGAATTTCCTTCATACTTTACCCTTGAAGAACGAACAGTCTTCACAAAAATTTCCTTCTCCGGATATGTCACTAACAAAACACGAACGATCCAAAATGGCCACCACCAATTGGAACCTTCTATATTCTTTTTTGGGATGAGAATCACAAGAGTTTGTGGGCTCTATGATCTTTGGAGAGAGGGTGATTGAGAGGAGAAAAAAGAGAGGTTTTGGAAGTTTTCTGTGTCACACACTAACAGAGAGATCGAGATCTCCTATGAAGAAGACAATTTCACCCCCAAAACCAACTCTCCTTGATCATGAGTTATAGAGAGAATTAAGGGGAAGGAAGTTATTTTCCTCCCTTTAAAATTGAAAAATAAAAAATAAAATTAAAATTAATTACTAATTTATTAATTAATTTTAATTTAATATACATATATAAAATTACTAACTTATTATATATATATAACTATATGTTATATCATATATTACATATAACCTATGGTTTAATATTGTATCATTACAATATAACCTATAGTTTTAATTCTCTCATCAATAGTATTTAATATAAATCCCATTTATATAAACTTAATTATATGAATCCAATTCACATAATTAATATTTGAACCATATTCAAATATTTATTTATTCTCAAATAATGTATCAAATACATTATAGTAATTATATCATATATAATTAAGTAAAATTAATTAAATCACATATAATTAATTAATTCTCTCACTTAATTTGAACGATTCAAATCAATTCAAAATTGATTCTTATTTAATCCCTGTTGAGCTACAGAAGGGAACTCATGGACCTGTCGATTGAAGCTCCAATAGTACTTGAATAATTAATTAAGGTATTCAACATCCATTAACTGTCAGACACTCCACTAAAGACTGATAGCTGAACTCTTCCCACTACAGATATATTTTTGTATCCATTGGATATAATGAGTCAACAGTATGATGACCCTTCACAAATTGATCGTAAGTATAGTTGGGCCAAAATTACTATTTTACCCCAGTAATTACATTTAACTCCTTGAATACCACTGATCCCTCTAATGAACAATAAGTCATAGTCCAACTATGACCAAACCCTCTCTGGCCAAGAGAGGGTGTAGTGGCACATTGTTCAAGCCCTGAAATCACCCTTTAAGAAAGCAACTAATCTACTTACCCCAACGTCGGGGAAGGATGAATTCCATATTGTGTAGTTGTGTTTTCAACTCCCCGATCAGACGAATCCTCAAAATGGTAGGCTTATTGAGTCGACGATCTGGTCACTCTCACTGATACAAATCAAAGGACCACCTCCATAGGCAGGAGTTCACAACTCACTTAGGATTCAGGTCATGTCACCTATTGTCCTACTGGTGAAATGTAAGTGTCTATTATAAACGGCGTTATATAATGAGACTAGTCATTTTGTGGTCTGGTCTTATACAAATTCCTTTGTATAGAATACCCTTACTCACATATCTCTACATGAATGATCAAGATCAGATAATTTGTAGCACTTTACAACTATTATAACATCTACAAAGTGGGTCATATTCGTAGTATCACCGGAATAAGGTACCTAGCCTTATCCATCTACTATAGACTATTTGGGTTATCACTTAAACATGATCCACTTGTATGTCTCTACATACATGTTTAAACCACAGATGATAAGCTTGGATATTAGTTTATTAGTTCATAGATTTAATGCTACTAAATGTCAAATAAAACATTTCATATTTTATTAAATAAATAAAATGTTTGTACAATACAATTACATGCTACAAGACCCTACGAGATTTATAACATCAATCCCAATAATCTCCCACTTGTCCTAAAGCTAGTAGGGTGTACAATACAAAAGTCACACTAATATACAAGTACACAAAGCAATAAATTAGGGCATAAAACATACCCAGTACAAAATCTCCCACTTGTCTTGGACTAGTGGCCTGTCCCGTAGACCTATACTCTGCAGGTGACCCTCAAACACCTTAGCTGTGAGGGCCTATGTAAATGAATCAACAACGCTATACTTTGAAGCTATCTGCGTGACGATCACATACCCTCAATGCACAATCTCTCGAATGAGATGATATTTATGCTCTATGTGCTTCCCATTCTTATGACTCCTAGTCTCTTGGGAATTAGCCATAACACTACTATTAACACAATAAAGGGTAATGGGCTTTGACATGTCTAGAACTACTTCCAAATCTGTTAGGAATTTCCTGAGCCACACAGCTTCCTTAGTAGCTTCACAAGCCATTACGTACTCAGGCTCCATAGTGGAGTCAGCAATGCACCCTTGCTTGATGCTCCTTCTGATTACTGCTCCTTCGTTAAGAGTGAACACTGATCCTGATGTGAATTTTTTAGAATCCTTATCAGTCTAAAAATCAGAGTCTGTGTATCCTATAAGGATCAAATTCTTAGAACCATACTCGTGTTGGGATTGGTGTCCTAATTCTCCCAGAATCTCGTAGTTTGTAAACTGTACACAAAATAAGAGTTATTTTATTTGGCATTTACTCATATCCAATAAACAAAGCTCCATGGTTATTGAATGAAAACTTAAACATGTATATGAGATATACAGGTGAATCATGCCTTAAGTAATAACCTAAATAGGTCTGTAGTATAAGGATTAAGGAGGGATAATTGATCCTTGTGACACTATGGATACGGCACACTTTATAGAGGTTTACAAGTGTTGTGAACTACTACAGATGGTTGATCCTGACCATTCATGTGGAGACATGCGAGCAGGGGTGTCTTATACAAAGAGTTTGTATAAGATCGGACCATGAGATGACTAGTCTCTTTATATAACGTCGTTGATACTTGAGACTTACTTCTCATCTAAACGACCATAGGTGACATGACCTTAATCCTGAGTGTTTTGGGAACTTCCTTTGAGGGCGGTCATTTGATTAGTATGGGTGAGAGTGGCGAAATTTTTGACACAACATGCCTACTTTTTTGGGGATTTGTCTGATATGGGAGCTGGGAACTCAGTTACACAAGATGAAATTCACTCCTTTCTTGAATAGGGGTAAGTAGATAGATTGCTTCATTAAGGGCTGATTCCGGGTCTTGAACATAGTGACCACAACTTCTCTTTGGAATAGAGGACTCAGTCATAGTAGGACTATGATTTATGTTCATTAGAAGAATTAATGCTGCTACTTAAGAAGTTAGATGTAACTACAGGGACAAAACAGTTAATTGGCCCAGCTATACTTACGAGCGATATGTGAAGAGTTATCGCACTGTTAATTGGTTGCTATTGACAAAAAATATATTTGTAGTGAGGAAAGTGCAGCTGTCGATCTTTAGTAGAGTGTCCGGTAGTTAACGGATGGTGGATCCCGTGACTAAAGAGTTTAGTCAGTTATTCACATACTGTTGGAGCTTCAAGCTATAGGTCCATAAGGTCCCCTTGGTAACTCAATGGATTCATATTGAGAATCAGTTCTTGGTGTTGATTTGAAATGTTCAAATTGACAAGAGAAAATTTGATTATATATGATATAATCAGTGTGATGTATGAGATACATCAAGTGGAGGATTAATGTAAATGTGATTTACATTAAGTATCATAAAATAGAAAAAGAGCTATGGATTATATGTTTTATGAGATGAAATATTAAAACTATATGTTATAAATATAATATGGTAAGTTGGTTATCATATATATTTATAATAATAATAATAATTAGATAATTATCTCTTTTTCTCTAATAACCAATTGAGTGTGAGGTTATTGGTGGTTTTATGATAACCGTGAATAAAAGGAAAAATGTTTTCCTAAATTTAGAAGAGTTGCTATTCTCGAAAAGAACTCACAGATTGCTCTCAAGTGGAATTGTTTCACTAAATGATAGCTTACAAAGAGACTAAATAATCATGGAGTGTTACTATACGATAGTTCACTTAGCTGTCATAGCTAAATGATCGCAGGGTATTGGTTATACGATAAGCTGCCTTCTCTTACATGATTGAGCATTCATCTATACGATAGACTCTTCTCATCTCCCACTTGCTCAATCGTCTACACGATTGTTATTCCTCCGGTCTCTTCCTCTAACCAAGTCCATACAGAGCCCACACTTCTGGATTCTCACACTAAGAATACCAAGGTAACCATTGTGGTGGTGTCCTCACTCAACTCGACTGAGTTCGAGGTTTTGGAGGTTGTTCGTTGGGTTTGTGATCTTAGAGATAGTTGAGTTCGTGTTTGCTTTTGATCGTGCTATGTTGTGGTCGTTGTGTTCAAGCGTTCGTGTATTGCTGTCTTGGATGCTTGGAGTTCGTGATCGAGGGAATCTGAAGAATGAGTCTTCAAAGGTATGTATACTTTATCCCTTGATCTCACTATAGAGCATGCTGTAAGTTCGTATTGTGCATGACATGTTAGTTTCCGTTTCATGACTGTAATTATGTATGTTCAATTTCTAATGAAATTTGGAACGATCATTCCGCTGCTCATGGAAATCCTCATGTCTGATATCCTTCAACACGAGCATGTAGTCCCTCGTTCTCCATAGATACTTGAGGATGTTCAAACGATTGAGTAAAGTGTTTACTCTTTCATGTAGGCAATCATAAGGAAGTTAGTAAACGATCAGTGGAGACGCGGACTTCGACCGGATGGTTCAAGTCCCGGTTCGCCTTTTTGAACCAGAGACTTTTTGTTTTTGTAATAGTTAGCTTTAGTTTTTGAGGATTTGAGGCAAATTATCTCGGTTCATCAACTTTTGTTTAATATACATGAGATGTATGTGGCTTATATGGCATAGTGTACGATATATAGATTTGAAACGCACCTTAGGTTGTGCAATTATTCATGCATCATGTATTATAAGTGTTATAATATGGCATGATGAAATTACAAGAGAGCATATGCATGCATCATGAAAATATAAGAGTTATATTTGTGCATGTAGTAAACATATTCATTCATCGTCTTAATATTATAAGCTTTATAGTATAAGGGTGAATGGAAGCATGTGTGCTTAGTTCGTTGCTTATTTGTATAAGAGTTATATGAAAGTAGCAATGAATGAACAATGCATGGAGCATGACACTTAGGCTAATTTGTAAAAGTTATGAATGCCTTATATGTGTTTGCTTTGCATTGTGAATGGTTTTGGTTGTTTCTGTTATAAGCGTTATAATAGAAATTAGAACTAAAATCGATAAGAAAGAGTTGCATGCAGATTTAGGCAAACTCATGTTTTAAAATGGTTTTAAAATTGGATTGAGATAGACCTAAGTTCAAGGTTCTAATGGGATTAGAAACCTAAGTTTAATCTTTTAAATCGATTTAATAGGATTAAAATTGTATTAAATCTATCTATAATGGACCTTTTGTCTAAGGCATGTTCTATCTAGGCTGGGGTACTTAAGCTGACAGAAACGAAACACCCCTACCTGGGAACCTACCTGGAAAGGTGAATTAGATAGATTTTCTGCAAGCATGCAATAGTTGATCAAAGACTCCGTTAAAGAGTTTAATGGATGATGATAAAAAATTGTTCAACTATCCAAAGTAAGAGTTACTCTTGGGCAAATCTAAAAAGTCAGTTAAAATTCTTAGTCGTGTTTTTTCTAAGTAAACTAAACCCTAAGTTATAAAATAAACAGTGGGAGGAAGAAATATATGTGATATGTCGATGATTCCACTCATGTTTCTCCCTGAATGTTCACGCCGTGAGATTCATGCTTGGCCTCGTGGTGCTCTAGAAGCATCCCCCTTCGGATGGTGTTTACATGAGCTAATATCAAGGTGGACGAAAAGAGTATTTATAGTAAGTGGGTGAAGGGTGTGTGTCAACATGTCCTGCGATCTCCTTCATTGGTTTGCACTATGAGATCATTCTTGCACTCTCTCGTGGTGCCCTGGGAATGTCCCCCTTCGGATGGGTTTTGTGCAGTTGGTCAATATCAAGGTGAACTCCAGAAATGGATAGGTCACTTTAGTTTTTGCCTCGATCGGATTTTCCCCCTTTGGATTGGCTGCTTGGGGTGGAACTCCAGGGCCTAAAATGACGAGTCACACTTACGGAAATTCGTTAAGTAAGTTAATGATTTCTTGAACAAATCAATGATGGCTAGTCGTTATAAGAGCAAAAGTTGTTCTAGTATTAATGATTGGTTGAGAATTTCTCAATTCAGAGGAAGGATAAATTGACCACCCTTCAGAAGCTTTTGTCCTAAACCTTTGAAGCGTCATTGCAAAACTAGATGTCACACGGGGTTCATGTTAGTTTTGCTAAACCATATTGGATGTTGTATGTTTTTTCAACGAGTATTTTCTTAAAACCTAACATAGGTCAATGTGTTTTTGTTTTCAGCAACATGTTTGATTTTCCGTTAAATGCCTCTAGTTTGACTGATTTCATACAGTGGAAAGAGTCTTATAAAACGTATTTCGTGGTAAACGACCTCGAGTTTTTCATGGTTGAAAAATGTCCTCAAGTCCTGATCCTTGATGCACCGTGAAGTGTTCGTAATGCATATGAGGTATGGATGAAGGCTAATTCATTGGCCCGACTTCATATTTTGGCTAACATACTTGATGTTTTGGCCAAAAAGATTGAGAACATGGTCATTGCACATTAGATCGTGGACTCGTTACAAGAATTATTTGAACGTTAGTTCTTACTTTTTGAGCACAAAGGGATGGATGAAAAAACCAGTCGTTTCAGTTCCCAAGATAAACTCCATGAAGAGAAAGCAAGTGTTGTTAACTCTGTTAAAGTTCATCGACGAGAAATGCTCTCTGAAATGGAACTTAGAGCTTATTTAGGTTCTGATGTTGATCCCACTACTCTCCAAAAGAGGAGGATGTCTAAAGACAGTAAATATGATTTATTGGTCTTGGAGACGTGTTTGGTAGAGAATGATGATTCTGCTTGGATCCTTGATTAGGGTACTACTTATCATCTCAGTTCCTCTTATCAAGGATTTAGTTCATGGCAAACATTGCCACAGGGAGAGATGACTCTTCGAATTGGTACTGGTAAGGTTGTTTCAGTTGTTGTTGCAGGCAGACTGAAGTTATTTTTGGACAAGAAACGTTATCTATTACTGGATAATGTTTTTGTAGTTCCTTATACCAAAAGGAACTTAATCTCGATTTCTTGTCTCATTGAACAAGGTTTCTCCTTTTCTGAGAGTAAAGTGTTTATTTTCAAGAATGGTATGGAGATTGATTTTGGTTCAATGGAGAATAACTTGTATGTACTAAGGCTGTTAGTCATAAAAGCCTTGTTCAATACTGAAATGTTCAGTACAATGACAACAGCTAAAAGACTAAAGGTTTCTCCTAAGGAAAACACCCATCTTTGGCATCTAAGGTTAGGTCACATCAACCTCAATAGGATTGAGCAGTTGGTGAAATGTAGACTTCTAAAGAGTTTAGAAGAAAACTCCTTGTTGGTGTGTGAATCATGCCTCGAAGGAAAGATGACCAAACGACCTTTTACTGGAAAGGGTTACAGATCCAAGGAAGCCTTGGAGCTTGTACATTTTTACCTCTATGGTCCGATGAATGTTAAGGCTCAAGGTGGGTATGAATATTTCATCTCTTTCATAAATGATTATTCAAGGTACGGGTATCTCTACCTAATGCAATGTAAGTCTGAAGTCCTTGACAAGTTCAAGAAGTATAAGGCTGAAGTTGAAAACTTTTTGGGTAAGAAGATAAAAACACTACGATCTGATTGTGGTGGAGAGTATATAGACCTCCAATTTCAGAACTATATAATAGAACATGGAATTACGTCCTAACTCTCGACCCCGGGTACACCTCAGTAGAATGGTGTATCAGAAAGGAGAACATAACCTTGTTGGACATGGTTCAGTTTATGATAAGTGATGCTCATCTTCCAGACTCGTTTTGGGGTTTTGCAATGGAGACTGCATGTTATATTCTAAATAACATTCCCTCAAAAAGTGTTTCTAAAACATCTTTTGAGTTGTGGAGAGGCTGTAAAAGTAGTTTATGCTACTTCAGGATTTGGGGGTGTCCAGCCCACGTGCTTGTCACTAACCCGAATAAGTTAGAACTGCATTCGAAAGTTTGTCTCTTTGTAGGCTACCCCAAGGAAACAAGGGGTGGATACTTCTATGATCCGAGTGAGAATAAAGTATTTGTCTCTACAAATGCTATCTTCTTGAAAGAAAACCACATCAGGGATCATAAACCATGAAGTAAGCTTTTTTTTATGTGAGATTTCTAGTGAGACTGAGACTACTGAGGGTTCAATAAGAGTTGTTGAACAGACTGACAGATCAACGAGAGTTATTGAGGTCGGTACATCAAGTCAACTAGCTCAAGAGTTGAGACTGCCTCGACGTAGTAAGAGGGTTATGAACCCACCGAACCGCTACAAGGGTTTGACTAAAGGCCGGAACATCATTTCTAATGATGAGGTCGAGGATCCATTGTCTTTTAAGCAAGCAATGGAAGATGTTGACAAAGATGAGTGGATTAAGGCCATGAACCAAAAAATGGAGTCTATGTACTTCAATAATGTCTAGGAGTTTATGGATCAGCCTGATGGGGTAAAACCTATAAGGTGTAAGTGGATCTACAAGCGAAAATGAGGTGTAGATGGAAAGGTGCAAACCTTTAAGGTTAGACTCGTGGCAAAAGGTTATACCCAGGTCGAGGGAGTGGACTATGAGAAAACTTTCTCACCTTTTGACATGCTTAAGTCTATCAGGATACTTCAGTCCATAGCTACATTTTATGATTATGAGATATGGCAAATGGACGTCAAGACTGCCTTTCTTAATGGTAATCTTGAGGAGACCATCTACATGGCTCAACCAGAGGGGTTCATAGTTCCAGATCAAGAGTAAAGAGTTTGCAAGCTTAATAGGTCTATTTATGGGCTAAAACAAACATCTAGATTAGGGAACATTAGATTTGACAGTGCGGTCAAATCGTTTGATTTTGATTAGAATGTTGATGAGTCTTGTGTTTACAAGAAGATCATCAACAGCTAAGTAGTTTTTCTGGTACTGTATGTGGATGATATCCTACTCATTGTGAATGATGTAGGGTTTCTGACTAACATTAAGAAGTAGCTAGCCGGCCAGTTCCAAATGAAAGATTTGGGTGAGAAGCAATATATTCTAGGGAGACAGATCATTCGAGATTGTAAGAACAAGAGGTTAGGCTTGTCTCAGGCATCGTACATCGATTAAATGTAGATCAGGTACAAGATACAGGATTCCAAGAAGGGTGAAGTTGAGGAGATGAGACAGATTCCCTATGCTTCAGCTGTTGGAAGCTTAATGTATGCAATGTTGTGTACCAGACCCGACATTTGCTATGCAGTAGGGATTTTCAGTCATTATCAGTCCAATCTAGGATTAGATCACCGGACGGCGGTCAAGACGATCCTCAAGTATCTTTGGAGAACGAGGGACTACATGCTCGTGTATGGAGAAAAGGATTTGATCCTTACAAGATACACAGACTCTGACTTTCAGACTGATACAGATTCTCGTAAATCAACATCGAGATTAGTGTTCACTCTGAATTGAGGTGCTGTAGTGTGGTGAAGCATCAAGCAAGGATGCATCGCAGACTCCACTATGGAAGCCGAATACGTAGCCGTTTGTGAAGAAGCTAAGAAGGCTGTTTGGTTGAGAAAATTCCTTACAGATTTGGAAGGTTTTCCAAATATGGATTGGTCGATCACTCTTTATTGTGATAACAGTAGGGCTATGGCAAATTCAAAGGAACCTCAGAGTCATCGTCAAGGCAAGCATATCGAACAGAAATACCACTTGATTAGGGAGATTGTGCATTAGGGTGATGTGATAGTCACGAAGATTACGTCGGAGCACAACGTTTCTGATCCATTTACAAAGGCTCTCACGACTAAAGTGTTCAAGGGTCATCTGAAGAGTTTGGGTCTACGAGACATGCGACATCTTGTCTAGGGCAAGTGGAAGATGATACTGAGGTATAAAGTATGCCCTAGTTTATTGTATATTATACTTGTTTTTCTCATGTATTGTACATTAGTCTCCCAAGGTATTAGGACAAATGGGAGATTGTTGGGATTGGTGTCCTAATTCTCCCGGAGTCTCGTAGTTTGTAAACTGTACACATTGTTATGAATAAAATAAGAGTTGTTTTATTTGGCATTTACTCATATCCAATAAACAAAGCTCCATGGTTATTGTATGAAAACTTAAGCATGTATATAAGATATACAAGTGGATCATGCCTTAAGTGATAACCTAAATAAGTCTGTAGTATAAGGATTAATGAGGGATACCTGATCTTGGTGATACTACGGATACGGCCCATTTTTAGAGGTTCACAACATGTGGAGACATGCGAGTGAGGGTGTCCTATACAAAGAGTTTGTATAAGACCAGACCACGAGATGACTAGTATCCTTATATAATGTCGTTGATACTTGAGACTTACTTCTCACCTAAACGACCATAGATGACTTGACCTTAATCCTGAGTGTTTTGGGAACTCTTGTCTTTGAAGGCAATCATTTGATTAATATCGGTAAGAGTGGCCAGATTACTAATTCAACATGCCTACCTTTTTGGGGATTTATCTGATTTGGGAACTAGGAACTCAGTTACACAAGATGGAATTCACTCTTTTCTCGAAGTAGGAGTAAGTAGATAGATTGCTCCCTTAAAGGCTGATTTCGGGTCTTGAACATAGTGGCCACAGCTTCTCTTCAGAAGAGAGGACTCAGTCATAGTAGAACTATGACTTATGTTCATTAGAGGGATCTGTGGTACTTAAAGAGTTAGATGTAACTTTAGAGGCAAAACGGTTAACTGGCCCAGCTGTACTTACGAGCGATCTGTGAAGGGTTATCACACTGTTGATTGGTTAATATGGACAAAAAATATATCTGTAGTAAGAAGAGTGCAGTTGTCGGTCTTTAGTGGACTGCCCGACAATTAATGGATGGTGGATCCCGTGGCTAAAGAGTTTAGTTACTTATTCACGTACCATTGGAGCTTCAAGCTACAGGTCCATAAGGTCCCCTTGGTACCTCAATGGATTTAAGTTGAGATTCAGTTCTTGGTGTTGATTTGAAATGTTCAAATTGACAAGAGAAAATTTGATTATATATGATATAATTGGTGTGAAGTTTGAGATACATCAAGTGGAGGATTAATGTAAATGTGATTTACATTAAGTACCATAAAATAGAAAAAGAGCTATGGTTTATATGTTTCATGAGATGAAATATTAAAACTATAGGTTATAAATATAATATGATAAGTTGGTTATCATATATATTTATAAAATATTAATTATTGGATAATTATCTCTTTTTCTCTAATAACCAATTGAGTGGGAGGTTATTGGTGGTTTTATTGTAACTGTGAGATAAAAGAAAAATGTTTTCCTAAATTTAGAAGCATTGTTACTCTCGGAAAGAACTCACGGACTGCTGTCAAGTGGAATTGTTTCACTAAACGATAACTTACAAAGAGACTAAACAATCGTGGAGTGTTACTATACGATAGTTCACTTAGTTGGTCGTAGCTAAATGGTCGTAAGACATTGTCTATACGATAAGTTATCTTCTTCTACACGATTGGGCATCGACTCTTCTCATCTCCCACTTGCTCAATTGTCTACACCATTGTTATTCCTCCAGTCTCTTCGTCTAACCAAGTCTATACAGAGCCCACACTTCTGGATTCTCACACTGAGAAAACCAAGGTAACCATTGTGGTGGTGTCCTCACTTAACTCGACTGATCGAGGTTTTGGAGGCCGTTCGTTGGGTTCGTGATCTTGGAGATCGTTAAGTTCGTGTTTTCTATTGATCGTGCTATGTTACGGTCATTGTGTTCGAGCGTTCGTGTATTGCTGTCTTGGACGCTTGGAGTTCGTGATTGAGGAAATTTGAAGAGTGAGTCTTCAAAGGTATGTATACTTTATCCCTTGATCTCATTGTAGAGCATGCTGTAATTTCGTATTGTGCATGACCTGTTAGTTTCCGTTTCATGATTGTAATTGTGTATGTTCAATTTCGAATGGAATTTGGAATGATCATTCCCTTGCTCATGGAAATCCTCATGTCTGATATCCTTCAACACGAGCATGTAGTCCCTCGTTTTCCATAGATACTTGAGGATGTTCTTAACGGCAGTCCAATGATCAAATCCCGGATTAGACTGATAACTATTGACTATCGACACCATATAACAGATGTCAAGTTTAGTATATAACTTCGCATACATCAGGCTACCAACAACCGATGCATAGGGAATCCATCTCATTTCCTCAACTTCTTGAGGTATCTTAAGACACTGTTCCTTAGACAATATAACTCCAGGTCTAAAAGGAGTAAACCTCTCTTGGAGTTATGCATCGAAAACCTTACAAGCCTCTTGTCAATGTATGATTCATAAGACAGGGTTAGCGTTCTGTTCTTTCGATCTCTATAGATCTGAATGCCCAGAATAAACTGCGCCTCTCCCAAATCTTTCATTTGGAATTGGGTTACTGTCAATTCTTAATTTCAATCAGTAGACCTACATCATTCCCAATGAGTAAGATATCATCTACATACAGCACTAGAAAAGCTACTGAACTGTTGATGATTCTCTTGTATACACAAGGCTCATCAACATTTTGATCAAAGCCATAAGATTTGATCGCAGTATCAAATTTTATATTCCAAGATCGAAAAGTTTGCTTCAATCCATAAATGGACCTTTAAGCTTGCAAACCTTTTGCTCTTGACCTTGGGTTATAAATCCCTCAGGCTGATCTATATAAATGGTCTCCTTAAGATTGCCATTTAGAAAGACAGTTATGATGTCCATTTGCTAAATCTTATAGTCGTAATATAAGGCAATAGATAGAAAGATCCAGATAGACTTCAATATGGAAAAAGGTGAGAAAGTCTCCTCATAGTCGACTCCCTCAACTTAGGTTTACCCTTTACCACAAGTCAAGCATTGAAGGTTTGCACATTCCCATCAACACCCCATTTTCTCTTATAGATCCACTTGCAACCTATAGGTTTAACATCATCAGATTGATCTACAAGATCCCAAACAAAATTGAAGTACGTAGACTTTATTTCGAGATCCATAACTTTGATCCACTCATCTTTGTCAACATCCTCGATTGCCTTCTTGTAAGGCAGTGGATCCTTAACATTTCCATTAGCCACCTTAGCTAGGGTTTCTTTTAAACACATATAACGAATAGGTGGGTTCCCAACCCTCCCACTACGTCGAGGCTCACTCAACACTTGAGATGGATTTGACATACTAAGTGATCCAACTTCAACAACTCTTGTTAAGGTATTAGGTTCTTCAACAACTCTTGTTTAGGTATTGAGTTCTTCAACAACTCTTATTGAAGGTTTAGTCGTTTCGTTGGAAAGTTCACTCAACACAATCTTACTACAAGATTTATGCTCCCTTTGGTTCTCTTCTAAAAAGGTAGTGTTTGTCAATACAAACACCTTATTATCCTTATGATTATAGAAATAACCATCTCTCGTTCCTTTAGGTAACCTACAAATAGGCACAATTTTGAACGAGGTTTCAATTTCTTGGGATTTGTCTCAAGCACATGTACTAGGCAACTCCAGATCCTAAAATGGCGTAAACTACCTTTACGACCATTCCATAATTTCAAAGATGTTCTAGTAACATTTTTGGATGGAACACAGTTCAAAATATAAATTGTAGTCTGTACTGCATAATCCCAAAACGAGTCTGGTAGGGAAGTAGAACTCATCATCAACCGAACCATGTCCAACATGGTTCGATTTTACCTTTCTAATACACCATTCTACTTAGGTGTATAGGTGCTGAGAGTGTGGATACTATTTCATGTTCTATCAAATCGTTCTAGAATGTAAGATCCAAAACTCTCCACCTCGACCAAATCAAAATGTCTTAATTGTTTTATTTAATGCATTTTCAACTTCAGCCTTAAACTCTTTGAACTTTTAAAAAGCTTCAAACTTCTGTTGCATTAAATAAAAATATCCATATTTTGAATAATCATCAGTAAAAATGATGAAATA
The DNA here is from genome assembly GCF_027475165.1 of Benincasa hispida. NCBI lineage: Eukaryota > Viridiplantae > Streptophyta > Magnoliopsida > Cucurbitales > Cucurbitaceae > Benincasa > Benincasa hispida. The sequence continues at coordinate 30,899,748 of NC_143484.1, read as the reverse complement.
TTCAAACCCTCCTCTTGCTTTAACATTCATCAGACCAAAAAGGTCTGAATGTACAAGTTCCAAGGGTTCTTTGGCCCTATGACTTTTTCAGTAAAAGATCTTTTAATCATTTATCCTTCAAGGCATGACTCACACACAAGTAAAGATTTTTTTTTTTTTTTTAACTTGCTTAGAAGTCGATTCTTGACCAATCTCTCAATCCTATTGAGATTTATGTGTCATAATCTCAGGTGCCAAAGATGGTCATTTTCTTTAGGAGAAATTCTAAGTCTTTTATTCTAAGTTACCACAGTTTTAAATATTTCAATGTTCAGGAAGGTATTAGTTGCTAACAATCTTAGCACATATAAATTATTTTCCAACTTAGCAGAACAAAGATCTATACCATTCTTGGAAATAAATGCTTTATTTACAGAGAAATGTACAAAATATTTTTGTTCAATTAAACACTTTACAGAAATTAAGTTCCTCTTAATTCAAGAACAACAAATACATTTTCTATTAAAATATATCTATTATGTAGTCAACTTAGAGTCCTCCCACTGCAACAACTACGACGACATGCCCAGCTCCAACACGCATCGTCATCTCCCCAGTTTCCAGTTGCCGCCAGAAACTAATTCCCTGAAATGAAGAACAAACATAGTTAGTTGCGCCTGAATCAATTATCTATGTTGAATCATCATTCTCCATTAAACAAGTCTCCAGTACAAGTAAACCATATTTACCTTGTTTGGCTTCCTTCTTTTCCGCCAAGTATTTGGGACAATTCTTCTTCTAGTGTCCCTCATGGTTACGATGAAAATAGATTCCCTTTGCAGCATTAGCCTTATTGCCCTAGTAGTTGGTGGGTTAGCTTTCCCCTTTCCACCTTTCTTATTCTTCCACTTTTTGGTGTCGAAAGAAAAAGGCATAGACTTAGTTCCAGAGCACGATCATCTGTAGAACTTCTTAGAGGATAAAGCAACATTTTCCTCACTCTTTTGTTCCTTGGTTTTCATCAAAGACTAGAAAGTCTGTAGCTCATTGAGCAAAATGGTCAAGTTGTAGTCAATCTTGTTCATAACAAAATTGCTACCGAACTGTAGGAAACTTTTAAGTAAAGATTCCAATATGAAGCTAACCTAACTAGCTTCATCAATGACAAACTCATTCACCTCTGCCACGTTAAAGTGTGTCATCATGTTGAGAACATGTTCTCTAACAGATGCCCTTTCTTTAATACAGGCATTGAAGATGTTTTTCAGAGCGTCATGTCTGAGCTGTGTGGACGATTGTCCGAACATCCCCCATAGGGACTTCATGATCTCACGGGTAGTGATCATAGGCTCATGCTTCTTGGCCAATACTTCAGAAAGGGCTTGCAAAGATATATGCTCGAACCTTTTCATTTGCCCTTATCTAGCACTCGTATGCCTCTCGAACGTTTCGAGTGCCGTTTTGAGCGTAAATAGGAAAAAAATCCTCCATGAGGACAAATCTAAGGTCATCTATGATTAAAATTGTGTTGATTTTGTTTTTCCAAGTTGTATAATTTTCGCCGATAAGTTTGTCAGTAGCGAGAAAATTCAGTGTTGCGGAAGCCATAATGAAATTTTCTGAAACCATACAATTTATTTATATTAGTACTTTATGCATTAACCCATTTGGAAAAAACAATCAAATTTAGCAAAAAAATTTAGTGCACCTATGTGACATCCATTTCGCAATGATGTTTTAGCAAGGCAAGGAAAAGTCACTATAGGGTGATCAGGTGCCCTTTCACTAAAACGAGACATTCTTAACCAATATATAGAATAACTCCTTATTATTGTAACTATCAGTCACCATTGTTCGGTCACTCACTTAAACATTTTCTTGTAAGTCTAACCCCTCATTTTAGATTATAGAGTTTCGCCCCAATGAGCCAACCGTAGGAAAAAATCGATTGGGACGAAAACTAAAGCAACCTTATTCATTTTTGGAGTTTCTATATACAGTCATGCAAATATCATCCGTAGGGGGACACAAGCAAAGGTGCCTCAAGGTCAAGCATGAAAATTTACTACAAACTAATGAGAGAAACCGTGGGATGTGTTGATACACGTCCAACTCCCACTTACTATAAACACTCTCTCCATTCACCTTGATATTGACCTATACAAACAACACTCGTAGGGGGACATAAACAAAGGTGTCTCGAGACCGAATATAGATATCACAATGTGAACTTTTAGAGAGAAACGTGAAAAGAAAAAATGAAGTATCATACACCCCATTTTCCTCCCACTAAGTGTTTTACCTAGGGTTATTTAACTTATGAAAATCCAACTACTGATTTTAACTAAGTGATTGTTTAAATTTTCCCAAAAGTAACACTTATTTTGGATAGTTGAACAGTTTTGATTAATGTTCATTAAACACTTTAATAAACTTTAATCAACAATTGCATGCTTGTAGCAACACCTTTCCAAGTAAACTCCTAGGTAGGGGTGTTACGTTTCCGTCAACTTAAATACTTCAGCCTAGACAGAACTAGCCTTAGACAAAAGATCCCTTATAGATCATTTGCTACAAATTTAATCTTTTAATTAAAACCAATTTAATCCTATTAAACTGATTAAAAGATTAAACATAACTTCTAATCTCATTGGAAATTATGATCTTAGATCTATGTGAATCATATTTTAACACTATTTTTTTTTAAAAAAAAAAATGAATTTAACCTAAGGTTTTCATGCAATTCTGAATTATTGATTTTAATTTCTAATTTTATTTAATTATAACTTTTATAAAATAAATGAAATAAATTAAAACCATACAATTGCATTCATTGACACACTTAGTAAAAATATAACATTTTTAAAATTACCTAAAGTAGTGTCATGTTTCATGCAATTCCATTTCATTACTAAACTTATATAACACTTATATAATAAAGCAATGAAATAATTAATAACATACAACCATTCATACACATATACTATATATTATAACTCTTATAATATAAATTATGCATGGACATGTTATAAATACATGCATGCAATAACAATTATATTATATGATGCATGAGCATGCTATAAATATAAAATCATGAGACTATATATTATAACATTTATAATATAAATGATGCATGAAATGTGCATAACCTATGGTGGGATTTATACTATATGGCATACATTATGACATATAATAATAAAAATAAATCATACATCATCTGCATAATTTAAAAAAATATTGGATCGGGATTGAATACCTAAACAATTAATTAAATTAATATAACACTTATATTAATTTAATTAATTTAAAAATAACCATTACAACTAAAAGCCAAATAGGTTCGAAACAAGTGAACCGGGTCTCAACCGCTCGAACTAAACCATCCAACACCCGAACCAAATTCGAACTACTCGAACCAACTGAACCGCAAACAAACTAATCGAGCCACGAATCGAATTGGGCGCGAATCGGTTTGTTCTTTCTGACTCGGAGCATTGCAATGTTGTGGCTAGCATTGCAACGCTACAGAAAGAACAAATCGTGTTTCCTCATCGCAGTGTTGCAATGCCAGGGTACAACATTACAATGTTGCGATACAGTCAACACTATACAACCGCGATCCTCATTGAAAAACCTCCAATTTGGGTCTCGTTTTCTCCAGAAACTCATCGAGAATAACACGAGCGACTCAAAAATAGTAAATTACAAACTCTATCGCAAAATTTATACCCAAAGCATGGGCCTTTACAAACTATTTTTTGAATTGAAAGCGATAAATCTAAATGGCCAATCCCGAAAAACATCCAATAATGGAAAATTATCATTCAACAAAACATTCATCGCATGAAATAATTTTATAGATGAACAACCATCATTACTGTAATTCAATTATGGAAAATAAGAAAAATTGGGACCAAAACCATGTTCTGATACCAATTGAAGGAACATATGAAAGCCCTGAGCGAAAACGTGGATCGTCCTAATTTTTAATTTTCACATAAATGAAAAATTTTAGAAGAAAATATGCATTAACACTAACTTATTACATATATATATATACCATATATAACATATAACCTATGGTTTAATATTATATCATATACAATATAACTTATTCTTTTAATTCTCTCATCATTGGTATTTAAAATAAATGTCATTTATATTAAAAACTTAATTATATGAATCTAATTCACACCATTAATATTTAAACCATATTCAAATATTTATTTCCTCTCAAATAATGTATCAACTACATTATAGTAATTATATCATATATAATTAAGTAAAATTAATTAAATCATATATAATTAATTAATTCCCTTAATTAATTTGAACGATTCGAATTAATCCAAAATTGATTCTCATTTAATCCTTGTTGAACTACAAAGGTGACCTCACGGACTTGTCGATTAAAGCTTCAATATTACTTGAATAATCAACTAAACTCTAATTAAATTATCCAACATCCATTAACTGTCAAGCACTCCACTAAAGACCGATAGTTGAACTCTTCGAGCTACAGATATATTTCTGTGTCCATTGGATATAACCAGTCAACAATATGATGACCTTTCACAAATCGTTTGTAAGTACAACTGGGCCAAAATTACTGTTTTGTCTCTGTAATTACATCTAACTTCTTAGGTACCACTGATCCTTTTAATGAACAATAAGTCATAGTCCAACTATGACCAAACCCCTCTCTGGGTAAGAGTTGGTGTGGTGTCACATTGTTCAAGCCCAAGAATAAGCTCTTAAGGGAGCAATTTATCTACTCATCTCGACGTCGGGGAAAGAGTGAATTCCATCTTATGTAGTTGTGTTTCCAGCTTTCCCCAATCAGACGAATCCCCCAAAATGGTAGACTTATTGAGTCGGCGATATGGCCACTCTCACCAATACAAATCAAAAGATCGCCTTCATAGGCAGGAGTTCACAACTCACTTAAGATTCAGGTCATGTCATCTATGGTCATCCTGGTAAAATGTAAGGCTCTATTATGAATAATGTTATGTAATGAGACTAGTCATTTCATGGTTCAGTCTTATACAAACTTTTTTGTATAGAATACCCTCGCTCACATGTCTCTACATGAATGATAAGGATCAAAACATTTGTAGCACTTTAAAACAATTGTAGCATTTACAAAGTGGGCATATTCATAGCGTCACAAGGATAAGGTACCCAACCTTATCCATCTACTACAGACCATTTAGGTTATCACTTAAACATGATCCACTTGTATGTCTCTACATACATGTGTTAAGCTATAGATGATAAACTTGGATGTTAGTTTATTGGTTTGTGGGTTTAATGCTACTAAATGTCAAATAAAACATCTTATATTTTATTAAATAAATAAAATATTTATAAAGTACAATTACAAACTACAAGACCCTACGAGATTTAGGGCATTAACCCCAACAATATACATAATTGCGTTATAAGTAAAAATTATACATACATTTTAAAGTTAATAATAAGTTCAGGTTGGTTCGAGTTGGTTAGGTGAATCCATGAACGAACCCAACCCATAAAATTTTCGTTTATTTGAACCCAATCCAACCCAAATGAGTTGATAACCCAATCCAAACCACATGGGTTGGGTTGTATTGATCGATTTTTTCGGGTCATCGAGTTTTTTGAACCCCTTAGTAATCACCATTGAAATGAAGTTTAGAGTTTAACAAAATCACTGTTGTATGTTTAAGAAATTATTGATGTGAGGATTCATATAGATGATTTCATGAAAATTGTCAAATCGTTCGTACACTGACAAGCAATCACATCACACTGGTCGAAGGTATAGCGAGAGTGAGATCAAGAACGTAAGGGTACTTCCTGTAATCTTGTATGGTGATGATGTCAATGAAGAGTCATTTGATATTATTTTCACAAAAGAGGCCATTTGGAATTTTGGACACAAAATTTGGTCATCCGTTCATATTTCCCGTGGGAAGTAGTAGTAGGTGCTGACGATACACGAAGAAAAGGGAGAGAATGAGAGATAAAAGCGTTTGTTTGGTAGAGAATTTGAAAACAAGTTCTTCAGGCTCGTTTGATAACCATTTCATTTTTTATTTTTGGTTTTTTGAAAATTAAGCATATTTCCTCTCCATTTCTTACAATGATTTGCATCTTTTTTAAGTAAAATTGTTGAATTTTTAGTCAAATTTCAAAAATTAAAAGCTACTTTTTTTTAATTTTAAAAAATTAGCTTGGTTTTTTAAACCATTAATAAATAGTAGATAACAAATGAAGAATTTTGAAGGTGGAAGTAATGTCTATAGATTTAATTTTCAAAAACAAAAACTAAAAATAAAATGGTTACTGTTGATACTAAAAATAGACCAACCGTGAATTTACTTTTTCGGGAGAGATCCATCTGAGCGTCTGCAAGACAGAAGCAAATAACACTGTTGTAATGTCTACCTATACACACTCTGACGCTCAAGTCAATTTTGTGTTTATGAGTAACTAGATAATAGGAAAATAGCAAGGTATTTTTGCATACCTTTGACCAATGGTCTCAGTCATTTTTATAAGATAGTAGAATGTAACCGATATTTTAGGTCATAATGCCTCTCTTTAATCCTTAAAATTGCGGTGTTAATTATTTGAGCGGTTATATCATTATTACAGCAACTAATGCATTGCTTAAATTCTCAACCTCTTATTAAAAGCCTATTCTTTATGAATATGGACGATTTGAGCCTCAATTGCTCAACTAAGATTGACTTTCCTAAGCTTTCTTCTAGGCTTAGGCTTCTTTCGTTGGGGTTGATGCCCTAAATCTCGTATGTCCTGTAGTTTGTAATTGCAATGTACAAACAATTTATTTATTTAATATAATCTGAGGTATTTTATTCGACATTAAGTAGCATTAACCCACAAAACCAATAAATTAACATTCAAGGTTATCTTCTGTAGCAAACATGTATGTAAAGACATATAGGAAGATCATGTTTAAGTGGTAACCTAAATAGTCTGTAATAGATGGATAAGGTTGAATACCTTATCCTGGTGACACTACGAATACGGTCTGCTTTGTAGATGTTAAATTTTGTAAAGTTCTACAAATGATCTGATCCTGATCATTCATGTAGAGACATGTGAGCGGGGTACTTCTATACAAAAGGATTTGTATAAGACCAGATCACGAAATGAATAGTCTCATTATATAACATTGTTAATAATCAAGACTTACATTTCACCAGGATAGGTGGCACGACCTAAATCCTGAGTGAATTGTGAACTCCTGCCTATGAAGACGATCCTTTGATTTGCATGAGTGAGAGTGGTCAGATCGTCGACTCAATATGCCTACCATTTTGGAGATTCGTCTAATTGGGGAGCTGGGAACACAACTACATAAGACGGAATTCACTCCTTCCCTAGTGTCAAGATAAGTAGATAAATTCTCCCTTAAGGGCTAATTTCGAGGCTTGAACAATGTGATGTCACACCTTCTCTTAGCCCAAGAGGGGTTTGATCATAATTGGACTATGACTTATTGTTCATTAAAGGGATTAGTGGTACTTAAGGAGTTAGATGTAACTATAGGGACAAAACGGTAATTTTGGCGTAGTTGTACTTACGAGTAATTTGTGAAGGGTCATTGCACTGTTGATTGGTTATATCTAATGGACACAGAAATATATCTGTAATGCGAAGAGTGTAGCTGTCAGTCTTTAGTAAAGTGACCGGCAGTTAATGGATGTTGAGTAATCTAATTAAAGAAATTTAATTAATTATTTAAGTATCATTGGAGCTTCAATCTATAGGCCCATAAGGTCCCCTCTATAGCTCAATTGGGATTGTTGAGAATTAATTTTGGATTAATTTTAATTGTTCAAATTAATTGAGGGATTGATTATATATGATATAATTAATTTAAATTAATTATATGTGATATAATTATTATAATGTATTTGATACATTATTATGAAAGAAAATAAATATTTGAATATGATTTAAATACTAATTATATGGATTAGATTCATAAAATTAAATTTAATATGGACTTGATTTATATTAAATATCATGAATGATTGAGAAAATTCAAATAGTAGATTACATTTTATTTGATACAATATAAACGATAGGTTATGTGTTATATACAAATAATATATAGTTTAATATATTTTTAAAATTTTATTTATTTAATTGTTTGAATTTAATTAGGGAGAGAGTTGACTCCCTCCTTCTATTTTCTCTCATTATCATTCATGGGAGTGGAAGTTTTTACGATTACTTCTTCATCTTCTTCACAGAAGATTATCACAGGGTGTCTTTGAGTTTTTAGTCTCAAAATAATTCTCTCAGAAAAATATTCCTCTCTTCTAAATCTTTCCCCCTCTCCCAAAATAGATAGAATCCATGCACTCTGTTATTCTCACCCTACCCTTAGGAGAATACAGAGGATTACCTCTTGGTGATGGCCATCTTGGATTACTGTTTTTGGTTTGAGGAGAATTGAAGAGTTCATGACTGGTGGGAGTAGGAATTTGTGAAGACTTATTTGGCTTCAAGGGTAAGTAATCAAATCCCTTATCCTTCTCTATTTAATCAAATTAGCATGCTGTAAAATTTTGTAATATGCATAATGTGTTTCTCTGTATTATAATTCATTGAAATTGAAATTGGAACACGATCCGTGCTTCCACATCATACCTTATAGTCTTTAACCTTTGAGCTCTTCTAGGCTCGAGCTCAACTCTCCTAAGTCTTCTTCTAGGCTTTAGGCTCCTCTAAGCTCTCTTAGACTCTTCTAAGCTCAACTCATACTCTATTAAGCTCTCTTTTAGGCATAGGCTCAACTGAGCTCTCCTAAGCTGAACTCTTCTAGGCTTGAGCTCAAGTCTATTAAGCTTTCTTCTAGGCTTAGGTTCCTTTAAACTCAACTCATACTCTCCTAAGCTCTCTTCTAGGCTTAAGCTCATATGAGCTACACTATGCTTACCTCATAAGTCTCACGAGCTTTCTCGAAGCTCTCTTAGGCTTTCCCATAATAGATCCTCTTAAGCTGTCTCCTAGGCTCCTCTAAGCTCCACTAAGCTTATCTCATAGGTCTTATAGAGCTTTCCCTTAATTCTCTTAGGCTCACCCATGGGTCATCTTGAGCTCTCTTTTAAGCTTTGCTGAGCTCCATTAAGCTTACCTCATGGCTCCCACTAAACTCTCTTTAAACTCTGTTAGGCTCTCATGTGGGTACTCTTAAGCTCTCTCCTAGGCTCTTTAGCTTACCTCATGGGTCACACTGAACTCTCTCTAAGCTCTTTTAGGCCCTCTCATGAGTCTTATTAAGCTTTCTCCTAGGCTTCACTAAGCTTACCACACAGGTACGCTTTCTCTAAGCTTACCTCATAGGTTCCACTGAGCTTGGGCTCTCCCATAGGTTCTCTTGAGCTTCACCAAGCTTACTTCATGAATTCCACTGAGCTTGGGCTCTCCCACGGGTTCTTTTCAGCTCTACTTACATTGTGGGTCCCATGAGCTTAGGCTTTCCCACGGGTTCTCTTGAGCTTCACTAAGCTTACCTCATAGGTCCCAGTGAGCTTGAACTCTCCCATGGGTCTTCTTAAGCTCCCACTAAGCTTGGACTCTCCCATGGGTCCTCTTTAGCTCCTCCTGCCTAGGTTTTTTCTCTCTAGGCTTATGCCTTCATAGGCTCCTTATGCCTAAGCATGCAAAGCCTAGGCTTTCTCTAAGTTCATGCTCTCCTCGTGCCTAGGCTCAAGCTCCTATAAGCTCCTCATACCTAGACTTTCTCTCTCTAGGCTTAGGCCCCTCATAGGCTTCTCATAACTAGGCCACCCTATTATGGGTCCTACTGAGTAGGCTAAATTTACCCATAATAGTAACCAAACGAGGCTTTAGTGAAAATAAAGTTTTATTTGTTTTCAGATATGTGTTTGGTAGTAGTTTTAAAAATTAGATTCTAATTTAAACAATTTTTTAAAATAGGTTAGTTGTAGTTACCCAGGAATATTTAGTTGATAATAAATTATTGTTAATTTTTTTAGGAATATAATTTATGTTTAAAAAAATTATATAATAATAATATATAATTTATAATACATTACATAATACATATTATATTTTTAAATATTTTTTTTTATGCATTTCAAAATTGAAATTCAAAGTCTGGATACAATGGAAACATATAAATCTTTATTTTCAAAATTAGCACGGTTTGAATCATAAAATCTAAAAATAGTTTTTAGAAACAAAATTTAGGTTGTCTACCAAACACACATTCACTCTAAATCTAGGAAAAGATTAGGATTTGATTGGTAGACATTTTTTTTGTTCTATGTTTTTAGATTCATTGAATTTAATTAATATGTGTTTGGAACGTAGTCAAGATTCGGTTTTCGAAAAGTAATTAAAATAGTGCAAAGTCTGAAAACAACATTTGTTTTCAATATATATAGATTTTGAATTTGAAATTTTAAAATGCACAACTATATTATGAAAGATAAAAATAATAACAAAGATAATATTTCATTTTATAAACTCAATTTTTTATAAATTATAATATAAATTATAAAAAACATGATATGAAAAAAATAATAATTATAAAAATTATTTAACATAAAACAACTCTTGTGTGGTCGAAGTATTTGGGTGGTTAGCTAGTCTAGTAATTTGTCTTGATGATACCAGGCTATTCTTTTTATTCAAGACACTTTGTGGCCCTTGGTTCGTTACTCTATTAGAGATGGTCACCAATGTTCAGTATGGTTTGACCCTTAGTTAGAAATGGATCCTATTTTGCAACAATCTGATAAGGTGATTTCCGAATGATGGGATATAGAACTGACCTTTTCACTCTAGAGAGTTTATTGATCTTTTCGAGCAAGTTCAATTGATTGCGCCTGATGTTGGAAGGAAGATTGTGTGACTTGGCTTCCTTGTCACTATGTTTTTTTTTATTTCTAGTGCCTAGGAGTTCCTACGGCCTAGGGACCCTGTGGTAGCTTAATCTAACCTCCTTTGATTTGGAGATAATATCCATAGACATTCTTTTATCGCATGGCTTGTTATTCATACTCAGTTCTACGCTTGATTGAGTCGATAGGTGGTGTCTTGGTATTCTTAAGGACCGTGTTAATATCCAAATACATAAAAAAAACATGAAATACAACATTATTTTTACTAAATCCATTGTCTAGATAATCTAAATTATGTTTATGTTTTCATTCACTAAATTGAACAGATGTGCATTAATCTAGATTCTATTTTCTAAAACAGTTTTGTTATTTTGTAACTAATTCTAAAATCGACATTCTATGTTTTGAGTGTATCATTTTTTGCTTTTGAAATTTAAAAAAGAAGAATTATATTGTAAAATATATAAGAAATATAAATACAATATTTCACATTTGAGACTCAATTCATTCTTCTTATAAATATAATATTTCACATTCGAGATTCAATTCATTCTTCTTTTAAATTAAAAAAAATGCTATGTAATGTACTAAAAAATTATATGAAACAAAATAATAATTATATAAGTTTTTTTTGACATTAAATATGTTCATAAATGAATTAATCAAAAAAGTAAATATTTAAGTTCAACTTAATATTAAATAGTATTATCAAACACATTTCAAACCATCATTTAATAATTTCTAAATATACCATAAACACATATCTCATGAAAAGCACACAGTATTATATTATGCTATTAGTGAATCCTTTGTGTTTTAAATTTATGTTTACAAATTGTCTATCAAACATATTCTAATTATAATGACTTAAAAAGGACACTTAAATCTAATTATTCAAATTATATTTCAAGAAATATTTCAATAAGCCTAGTCAAATCCAAATTAATCTCCAAAATAATATGCTATATAAAAATTAAGTTTATATAAAAAAATTTACTCAAACTAGACTAAAAGGACATTGAAATCGAATTTATTCAAATTATATTTCAAGAAATATTCCAATCAACCTAATCAAATCCAAATTAATCTCCAAAATAATATGCTTAAAAAAGTTATGTATATATTCAATCAATGACGGAGCTAGAAATTTTATATAGGGACACTACATGTACAAGTCTAACAAAAAAAATATCTATAAATAAATGTAAAAAAAATATATTCCTAACTTTATAAGTTAACTAATTTAATACATTACAATTGCCCTCTACGAGTTTTCATGTTTTGAAATCGATCCATGATGACTTCAGTATCTAATTTATTAAATAAATCCTTTTCTATATAGGCTATAAGACAATCATTCATCCATTGATCTCCCTTTCGATTACACAATCAAGTCTTCACAATATGCATAGCAGAGAATGTTCTTTCTATAGCTATAACGACAGGTAAAATCAACGCCAAGGTGAGTAATCTATAAACTAATGGATAGACCTTATCTTTATTTGTTAAGACCACTTTTACTGCAATATCACATATGCTTTTTAACTTAACAAACTCAATATTTGAATGCATATCAGTAATGTAATTTTGAAGTTGATCCTTAAGCTAGAGAGTTCAATAGCTGAAAAGTCTTTTGGGTAAAATTGAGCTTTTTTTCTATCAAAAGAAACAAATGAATTACTCGGATTAAACATGCTACACAGAGAAGCAATTCAGTATTTGTTTCAGTAAAACGATTATTCAGCTCCTGAAATTGCATATCAATGACGACATAGAAAACTTCATCACGATAATGATGTAAATTTGTAACTGGTTGAGATATTTTCCTTTGTTGTCATCGAATTAAAAATAGATCCATTTTAAGGATATTCCATTTTAAGGACTTCAATATCATGACTATGATAGAAATAAGAAATTATACTCAACAACGAATCCCTATTTGACTCTCTTGTTTTCTGCCATCTTTCTTTACAAATTGACTAAATTCATTGCATTCACAATATCTTAAACTTTTCTTTATAATGCTTGGGATAAGTCATTTGTGATTCCCAAGATAATTTTCATAAAATGTATATGAAAAACAAAGTCAAAAGATAGAATCGAGCTTACTAGAGTCTTTGCTTCATATTTTTGTTCTGAATTTGATCTACCTCACACAATTGTCTCAAGTACATCAACTACTAAAGAGAAGATTGTAATAAAAACTCGTTTAAGTGTAGTATGTGATCCCTATCGAGTATCTCTTGGTCGTTTAATCATTATCTCTTGATTTAATCCTCGACCACTTAATATTTCACCATTATTTAAAACTTCCAAAAAAAAATCATTCTATGTATCTCTCATAGAGTATCTCGACATTTTGTTAATGCCCTAATTACATTCACCACATCTATAACAATAAAAAACAGAGCAACAGTTTCCACATGATTTTTAGTAATAGCTATAAGAGCTAATTGAGGCTGATGAGAAAAAATTAGCCGAAGCAAATTACAGAGGATGGAAAATAGAATATACATTCCTAATTAAGCATGTTGTACAAAAAAATTAGAAGAATCAAAGGGTCGAAGAACACTTATTCTTGAAATTTAATCTCTTCATGATCCCCCTTCGGTCACGAACTCTTCATTCTCTCATAAACTCATGAACAGAGTAATTGGAATCCTAAATTCCGGACACCACCACGCGGAGAAGTCGATATTCTCGAAGGATAGAGAACCGATGAGAGTTTTGTGGGCTTCATTCAATTTTGGCAGGAAAAGGGGAATTAAATTTGATAGAGAATTGCAGAGGTTGAGTGAGGGGTGTCTTCTGTTCTGTGTGAGCTTCTACATAAGATACAGGAAGAAGGGAAGAAATCCCTAACATCCTGCTACCCATGTTCCACAAGAGAAGGGGGAGTTATCGCATAACTCCCTCTTAATAACTAAATAATTAAAAATTAATTTAATTAAATTATATATATATATATATATATATATATATATACATACATACATATATATAACTATATATAATACACAACTTACTATATATCATATGTTAAAACCATATGTTATATCTAATATAACATATAACCTATAGTTTATATTATATCACATAATATAATCTATAGTTTAATATTCTCTCATTTAACCTATAGTATTTAATATGAATCATATTCATATTAATTTTAACCAATAGTTTTTATATGAATCACATTCATATAGTTAATATTTGAATCATATTCAAATATTTATTTTCTCTCAAATAAAACTTTATATTATATTGTATCATATACATTATATTAATTATATCTCATATAATTAATTTTATATTAATTATATCTCATATAATTTATTCTTTTTATTAATTTGAACAATTCAAATTAATAAAAAATTAATTCAATTCTCATTAATCCCAATTGAGCTAACAAGAGGGCTTTATGAACCTATAGATTGAAACTCTAATGGTACTTGATTAATTAATTAAATTCTTTAACTAAATTAACAACTTCAATTAACTGTCGGTCACTCCACTAAAGACCGACAGCTGTAATCTTCGCACTACATATATATTTATGTGTCTATTGGATATAATCAATCAACGGCGCGTTGACTCTTCATAAATTACTCGTAAGTACAGTTGGGCCAAAATTACCATTCTACCCCTATGGTTACATCTAACTCCTTGAGTACCACTAATTCCTTTAATGAACAATAAGTTATAGTCCAACTATAATTGAACCCTCTCGAGCCAGGAAAGGGTGTGACGCCACATTGTTCAAGTCCTGAAATCAGCCCTTAAAGGAGCAATTTCTTTACTTGCCCTAACACTAGGGAAGGAATGAATTCATTCTTGTGTAGCTACGTTCCCAGCTCTCCAATCATACGAACCCCAAAATAGTAGGCATGTTGAGTCAATGAAACTGGTCACTCTCACCTATGCAAATCAAAGGATCCCCTTCATAAACAGAACTTCACAACTCACTCAGTATTCAGGTCAAGTCAACTATGGTCATCCTGGTGAAATGTAAGTCTCTTCTAGCAAGGTGTTATATAGAGAGACTATTCATTTCATGGTCTGGTCATATACAAACTCTTTGTATAGAATATTCCTGTTCACATGTCTTCACATGAATGATTAGGATTAGATCACTTGTAGCACTTTACAACAATTTGTAACAACTACAAAGTGGGTCGTATTCATAATGTCACTAGGATAAGGTACCCAACCTTTTCCATCTACTACAGACCTTTTAGGCTATCACTTAAACATGATCCACTTGTGTGTCTCCACATACATGTTTAAGTTACAACAAATAACCTTAGATCTTATTTTATTGATTTTTGTGGCTTAATGCAACTAAATGTCGAATAAAATAAGATCTTAGTTTATTGGTTTTTATGGCTTAATGCAACTAAATGTCGAATAAAATATCTCTTATTTTATTAGATAAATAAAAAGTTTGTACAATACAATTACAAACTACAGGACCACGAGATTTGGGGCATCAACCTCAACAATAAATTATCAAACACATTTCAAATAATTGTTTAATTTGAATACAATTTCTAAATCTTCTACCAAATATATATTTGAAAACATGAAATACATCTATGTTTTGAAAGTTTTATTTTCAAGTTATCTACCAAAGAGACTATAATTATCTTGATCAAGGACAAAAATATCATTACCGGTATAAATATTGGTAACTCGAATTTACTAAATATGAACGGACGATATTCTAGGAAAAATCACAGATATCATGGAAATTTATAAAAATATTGTGATTTTTTTAATGAAATTTAGATACATGTATTTAAGTAATAAACTATGTAAATCAACAATTATAAGCAAATATAATTGGTAATTAAATAATAACTAATAGGGAAGATGGAAAAATGATTATGGATTGAATAGTTCATTATTAAAATCTAGGTCTTATAAAATAAAGGTCAAATACAAGATTCAATAGTAAAAAAATGATCTCGGAGATACTAGCCCACCGGCATTAACATAATCTACTTTATAATGACTATATTGCTTCCCAAGTTATAGTATGCTTAAAATTTCTAACATAATGGAAAGTATGTCATCTATGAAGCACAAACACGGATACAGATATGAGATACGGATACGACAGGATACGACGATACGCCAATTTCTAAAAAAAACTAGGACATTGATACGTTGCAAATATGATTTCTTTTTCTTAAAAAGATGGGATGTAGATAAATTTAGCATATAAGTTAATGACAATAGTACAAAATATAATACAAACACTGAAATACAATACAAAAAGCAACATATAAGACATAAAGTAAAATAGTCAGTAAAATGCAATAGAAAAGTGACTCACATTGATCGGAGAAGAAGAAAAAGATTAGAGGGAGAAGTATGAAGATAACGAAGAACTTCTTCGTTGAATTGTTGAAGATATTCAAGTAAGTTATATTTTGGTGGACTTTGTGATGACTCAAATGTGAAGATGAAGATTAGATATTCTAAGGTTTGGTCTTTTATTATTTTTTTTCTTTTAGTTTTGGACTTGAGCTGTAAGTTTTTTAAATAGGTTGTCTAGTTTTAGATTGGAAAATATTAGATGAGTTACTTGTTTTTTTTTCTTTAAAAAAACGTAAGCGTAAAAATAGATACGTCAATGTGTATTTAGGAAGTATCTGGAAGTATCGGTATCTGAAACAGGTCTGATACGGATTCTTTGCCTCACATGAAATATCTATGATTCATAGCATGTCTTCATGAGTCTTAACATCGACCCCGATGTTACCAATAGGAAGATATCTTGGACCAAACTAAGTTTTATCCAAATGAAGAAAATCTAAAGAACGTAGATAATGAGAGCTTCTGGAGTCTTCATCACTTTCACGAGAAAGTTCTAATCCTCGTAAATAGATCGGTATGTTACACCCATCATTATAACCATAAGAACCATAATCACTTGAATGACTATAGTTATTATAAGAATAACCATAATTACTATTATTTTAGACATATTGTTTATGTTCATATTGATTCTCCAAACTCATCCCCTTCATACTAGAATCAAGTGAGTCTGCATCAACCTAAGAATCATCTTATGTGGATCTTTTATACGAATAAAAGGCTTTCCTATTGGTTCAATTCCTTGGCCACCAATTTTATAGCCTTGGTTGGAGTCTTGTTTGACATGCGTGAATTGAGATTCTCTAGTGCAAGGGCTAGGCCCTTCATATTGTTGACCTCCTCTAGTATTTTCCTGACTTGACTGTCTCCATCACCACCACCATCTCCCCTCTCACGATCATCATGGTCATCACCTTGATTTTGTTGACCTTGATCTAACTTCTGCCTTTACAAAATAGTTGTGTGGTAGTGTGTGGCACACATGTTTCGTTTGAAATGTCACACATGTTTCGTTTGAAATGTCACCATCACTACTTGAACTACAATTTATTATCACTTCTTCACATATGACACGTTTAACATTGGCTACCTACTAGCAACCATGTAAAAATTTAATGGAAAAAAATTGAATGAGGTTAAAAATAAATATATGTCCTTTTAAAATTCTTTTTCTTGAAAATAAAAATTTTGGATGTTAAAAGAAGAAAAACTTATAGTAATTCAATTTTGAGGTGAAATGATGTAAAAATTCAATGGAAAAAGTTTGAATGAGGTTAAAAATTAACATATGATCTCTTTTATGGTCTTTTCAAATTCAATTTCTTTGCAAATGAAAGTTATGGATTGAAAATTGAGAATTTGGAATTTGGAAAAAGGTAGTACATTGGAAAAGCTTGATATTGGGGAAAAAAAAAGACGTAAAGATATCTAGACAACATGTCGGCAAAATAACCACGATAACTTGGTGATATTTCCACGAAAAATTGATAGAATATCTACGGTATATCGGCAAAATATCCAAGATTAATTTACTTTATCAGTGAAAGATATTTCCATGAAAAGATATATCAGCTACATATCAACAAATTTCGAGGAAAATTATCTTAACCCTAATATCTCTATGATTTTATGGATATATCATGATATTTTAATCCTTGATTTTGACTTAAAAGTGACATTAATTTACTCAAATTATATTCCAAGAAATATTTCAATCAAATCAAATCTAAATTGATCTCCAAAATAATAAAATTAACTTTACCTGAAAATTCAAGGCAAAACAATTATCTACCCAAACAATACATCTATGCATCTTATTTTCATCACACACAAAAAGAATTACAATATTACCGGAAAAAAAAAGTAAAGTGATCTCTGACGACGAGGAGGAGCACCATCTTGACGTACACATAATTAACTTCCTCCGACGAGCACCATCTTGACGTACACATAATTAACTTACTATTTTTCTAATGTTATTGACTTGATCTTTTCGTCATTTAAATCGTATGAATTGTATGTCAAATTTACGCATCACAACGGAGTGATGATTTCATTTAACCAAATATTCATTAGTGATGCTACCCCCAATAAAAATGGAAAGCAAAAAAATAAAAATCCAAAATAGAAAATTTTCCAATTCTCTCTCATTCTCATCCCAATACGGAAGAAAACACATCAAATTTCATTACATTTAGCACCAAAACTGAACACAATTCAACACAACCAAAAGAAAGAAAAAAGAAAAAAAACCACAAATAGAGAGAACATATAGAAGTTTAAAATGTAATATTTCTCAAAGATCTAGAGGCATTTCTCAGGGTGGAAAGCCAACGGCCCGGCAGCGTAAACGGCAGCTCTATAATGGGGACCGACGACAAGCTTTTTCTCGTAGCGGAGCGGGGCTCCGACGAGGCCATAGTTGAGATTGGTCAAAAGGTTACAGTCGGAAAGTGGGGAATAAACAGGCTTGACCTTACAAGCTTGAAGCGGGTGATCAAGAACCGGGTGGTTCATTTTGTACCCGACCAACTCCGCATAAAAGTAACCATCTTTGTTGGTTTCATACACCTTGTAAAAGTTCACTTGGTTGTTATGGTTCTTGCAAATCACACTGATTTTCGCTCCGCTGATTGCCTTGGCGCCGCTCAGCGACCACGTCCCGAGTTTTTGACAGCTTTGGCAGTAGACCAGGCCTTCGATCGCCACAGAGATGGGTTTGTAGGCGGGTCGGGTGGTGTCGGCGGCGGCGATGCAGAGGAGGAGGAGAAGAAGGGAGAGGGAGAGGAGGTTTTTGGCTGACATTTTGTGTGTGTGTGTGTGTTCTTTCTTTTGAAGATGGGGCAAAGGGAAATGGGATTTATATATTTGGTGGAATTAAGGATTTTGAAGACGTGGGGGCGACTAATTTGAGGATTTTGATATGTTAATAATGAAGAAATAATGTTTTTGGTAGTACGTGACAGCCACCAATTGCTTTGTATGCGTTTTATCTAAAGAGAATTCTGGTAGGTAATATTGCTTATGTCCCATTTCATTGCAATTTAGTAGGTAATAATTTAGTCCTATCCTAAAAAATTTTATCAAAATCACATGTGGATTTTTATTCTGTAAATAATGCGTATGATAACTATTTGATTTTATTAAATTTATTTCATTCACATTTTTTCAATGATCTATATCTTTCTCAAATCAAATACAATGATTAAATTCGTAGCCAAATTCCAAAAATAAAAACGTTCTCAAAATCTGACTTATTTTTTTAAATCATTGGTTAAAAGTAGATAACAAAATAAGAAATTTGAATGTGAAAGTAATGTCCATAAACTTAATTTTCAAAAACAAAATAGTTACCAAATAGGATCTTGACCTTTGTGATTTATAAACACTTTTGAATCTTAATCAATTTATCTCATCTATCTATTATATATATATATATATATATATATATATATATATATAAACCTTCATTAAATTTTAACCATGATTTTCATGATAGAGTCTTTAATTATTGGATTTTTAAAAATGAATATTATAGAATCTTCAATTGGTTTGAGAATGGTAAGTGATTGTTTGATCCAATGGACATTCACATGAGATGTATAATTTATATTATAAGCGAACATAATTTAATTGATATGAAATATGTCTTAGTAACTAAGAGATCTATTGATCGAATCTCCCACCTTACTAAAAGAATAAATAAATTAATATCATATAAAGAGGTCATCTAGTCACTATCACATCATTTGTTGTGAGAATTAAAAGTTAAAGAACGATTTGAAATATTTTTCGAATTTGAAAGTTTAAAAGTGACACTTTTGAAGTCTCATATATAAAATATAAATTAATTTTTAACTCCAAATCTAAATACTAAATTATGAGTCATTTTTAACTCAATTATTAATGAATTAAGTTATGGGCTTAAATCACTTTTTAATCAGGTCAGAAAGAATGACACAATCATTAGAGACAAATAAATAAATAAATAAATCCAAAGCCTAAATTTGAAGGAAAAATTTTGAATTCTTCACATCAATATGCCTTCTCTGGTGCACTTGTAATATTTGGTGGAAGTACTTGGGTTAAAATACCATTATAGTTTCTTACTTTAGGTATTGGTCTATCTTAATCTCTATTATTTCAATAAATCTTAAAAATTAGTTTGCAATTAGTTTGTTGTTCATTTCTAAAAAACAATTTAGTCTCTATTAACATATATTCACATAATGTATGGCATGAAAAATATTATCATTATTTAATCAATTTCAATAATAATTAATTTTAATGAACTAAATTTAAAATTTATTAAAAATATACGAACTAAAATTGGATAGTTGAAAGTATAGAGGTTAAAATAAAATGAAATCGAAATCAAGGACCAAAAGGATATTTTAACCGAGTGGTTTTTTGAAGAGACTAAACTTGTTATGCATATATATTAACCATCTCACATATATACAAGCAAAACTTTTAAAGCAATGATATCTACAGTATAATCCAGCAGAAAACTAGATACAGGATACAGAAGTTGTGCTCATACTTGCAATAATACATCCACGCCTCATCGTCCTTCTGATGCAATCTCGAGCTCGGCCCACCAAAGAGGAGAAAGCCTCGGGATCGCTTCATCCGGGGTTATCCCGGTTATTAATCTCAACCTTGAGGTAATGAGCTTCATCGTTGGTCTCTGCTCTGGATTGGAATGTAAGCAAGATCTTAGTAACTGACCGATTTGCTCCAACTGCTCCTCTTGGAACGATGTGAGAGTCGGGTCGACGAACTTCTTGAGCGGTTTGTCCAATCTTAAGTATTGTATTGCCCAGTCTTCAAGTAAACCATTTTGTGCTGAATGGGGGATTCTACCTGTCATTAGTTCTAACAACACTAACCCAAAGCTGTAGATTTGGCTTTCTGGACCTCCTGATGAAGTGTTTAAGAGGTGTCCACTGGTGCAGATCCGCTCGTCTGCAACGATTTCGTTTTGTAAACTACACTCTGAAATCTTTGCTGCATAATCCTCAGTCAGATTGATGGCCGATGAGGTAAGGTTGAGTTGGATTAGCGGTGTGTTCTGCTCGTGCAAGTATTCAAGGCAGTAAGCCATTCCCATTGCAATTCTCATTCGCATTCTCCAGTTCAAGTGTTCAAATTCTTCATCTGCAGAGATAAAGAGAAAAAAAAAACAATCAAATTTCTATGAAAAACTATGGTAGCTTCAATCGAACACGATCTCACAAATATGGCAAAAAGAACTTCTATATCATCCTCAAAAGGAAGGAATTCTAAATAAATGATGGGTATCTAGCATTCTATGATTGATGACAGTGATACTCCAGCCGGAAAACGCAGCGATAATGATAAGTAATCATTAACATTCTTGACACAAATGCAAATTTTGAAACACTTCTCAGCATAACATAGAATCCAACTTGGTTTTCCACCGTGCCCACGATCTACAATCTTCCACATATTTAAGACAGTTTTATGGCTGAAATTGACTTAATTGACATAGTATAGTCGTTTGTATATAAGCATATCAAGCAGACTGCATCTAGTAAATTGTACAATTTTTTCTCAAACCCTAACTTATCTTGATAGGAACTATCTTGTTAAATCAAAAAATGATGATAACTGAGCATATGGCTCAATACTTACCATGAAGATGTTCGAAAACCGTTCCATTGGGAGCATATTCGAAAACCATCATTCTGCTGAAGGGCTCCTCTTCTTCGCAATAACCAATAAGGTTGACAAAGTTCTTGTGGTTTATTTTCGATAGCGTATCGATCTACAACAAGATAATACAAAACATTAGAGAGATCAAACTTGACAGAGAAAATGTGGTTCAGTGAAATTTATATATCATCTACCTTTTTCCTGAACTGAGATTCCAATGCCATGGACCAATCTTTAGACGACTTCACTGAAATGATGTTTACGGCTATTTCGACCCCACTAGACAATGTCCCTTTATAGACCGGGCCGATGGGTGAATAACCAATCACATTACTGAAATCCTCACAAGATACTTCAAGCTCTGATCTTTTCAGCTTTGGCACACCTGAGAAATATATCCCCAGTTAGAAGTAGGAAGATGCTGCCATAATTGCTATTTCTAATCAGTAAACCCACAAAAGGAAGGAGGATAAATCATAAAAGCTTATTGCAATGATTCTTTCATATTCTAAATTTGCTACTAAATACATATGAAAATGTAAATAGTGTAACCATGGAATACAAGTTATAATCCATGAGATCTCTTGTATCTAGATTCCTCCTTTTTTTCTTTTTTCATCACCAACCAAACATACCCAGATACTTTCTGTTCTCAACTGACAAGTTATTTCATCTAAAGCTAGCCAATCAGTTCCAAATCCATAGATCCAATCAGAAAGCAAAACTAACCAATTAATGAAACCACTAGATTTTTTGTTCTTTTTTCAGAATGAAGAATACCAGTAACGAATGCTTTCTGAAGCTGTCCACTTAGTCCCGTCGCCCACGGTTTGACAGTAGCTTTATTGTTGGTCCAGAGGTAAATGCCAACAGCCAATGCAATAACAAATATTGCAGCCCCCACACTTGCTCCTACAACTACACCGACTGAAGACTTTTTCTTGCCTGTTTCTTGTTGGTTTGAAGCAGGCTGGGGTGGAGGTAATTCCTTGGAAGCTTCTGGTGGGGTTTTCGTTGGGGGAGGAGACCGAAATAAAGGAGGTGGAGTGGTTTCATTATTTGATATAGATATGCCAGTTGGTGGACTGGTTTCATTAGAAGATATGCCGGGATGTGGTGGTGGTGGTGTTCGAGGATCTTGAGCTGCTGGTGGTGGTGATGATGGTGGTACAGGTGGTGCTTCAGATGTTCCACCTGACAATGGTGGCGGAGATAGTGCAGAGAGTGGACTTGTAAGAATTACAATTTGTGCAACTCTACTCTGAAATGTCGACTGAGCTTGACTAGCTGACGCCCGGAGCTCTCTTCTTCCTCTACTGTCTTTTACTTGAACAACATCACTAGCAGAAATGAAACATATAATCTAATTAAGCTGTTTGTCAAACAAAAAACATAGATGGAACAAGATCAAGAATTGTAGAAAAGCCTGATTTGATTTCAAAAGGACACGTTTTTAAGGGAACTCGCCCATTTATTTTGAACAAAAAGTAGTTTTCATTTCAGTAATCCACAATGACAGCAAATAATATTCCAGTTATAGCATTTTTCTTCTAGTTTCTCATGCAGTAAATAAAGGAATCCTTCTAAACTTAACCCAATGGGCATAAGATTCATCCTATGTTCGTTAAGATCAGCTAGTAATAAGATGAAATGGGGTCAAATACCATGAAATGGATTCCTTGTTGCATAATGATCCTTCAGCTGTATTAGAAAGATGGTTCTCATCGACTTGAAACTCAGAAAGTAGTTGAAGCTGATAAATTTCAGGAGATAAGCCACCAAGATGCTTATTGTTATCCAACAGGCTGCATGGATTTACAGAAAACTAAAGTTATTAAAGAGGAGGAAGAAGAAAATTTTAAGCAAAAAAAACTAACTCTTAATTTGTTGAGGCCAAACATACAGGATTCCAAGTGAAAGATTACTTCCAAGATCAGATGGAAGTGGCCCACAAAAGTTGTTGTATCCTAAATCTAGCACCTCCAGTTCTTCAAGTCCTCCCAATCCTTGAGGGATGGTTCCAATAAAAGAATTGTTTCGCAAATTACTGCAAGACAAAACAGGAACCGAAGGTAAAACGGCATCTCACGGTTGCAGATAGAACAAAAAGCAACAAATAAAACAAACTGAGATCAAAGAACTAAGTTATTACATAGATTTTATATGGAGTAAGTTCTTGAGCTCAGGAGCAAGTGTTCCTTGAAGACAAAGATCTTTCAAATTCCTGCATATCATATAATTCCACTTCAAAATCATCTTCAGAGGGAAATTATTGGAAAATAATCTAAGTTTGACCACCTAAACAAGGCTTACAAAACAATCATCATATTATGATCAAGAATTTTATCTGCTTAAGCATAGAAGATAGAGGTTTTCCAGAATCAAATTCCAAATTCCAGAAACTTGGGGGAAGGAGAGAAGAAACAAGACCAAGAAAGATATAAAAGAAAAAGAAAAATGAAGAACATACAGAGATACAACTTTCCCATCTGAGCATTCAACTCCAAACCAAAAGCATGGATTAATATCTTCTTTGTGATCATTCCAATTTGACAAAGCACCAAATGGATCATTCACAACTCTCTCCCTGAACTTCAGAAGAGTCAAACCTGACCAAATGAAAACACACAAATCAAATTCAGAAAAACCTTTAGACATAACCTCTGAATTTTCATCAGAAACAGAAGATTAAAAAGAGCTTAAAAGCTAAAGCCATCAAACTAGTACATGAAGATCCATCCCATTTACCTTCTTCATTCAGCGACCAACACAAATGAAAACTCTGAAACAGAAAACTCATTACAACAAACCCATAAACCCCAAATCGAAGCCTGAATCGATGAAAACTCCGATTCTCAACTTTACCCATTTCAAAGAAAGCAACCAAAACCCAAACCAACACAAACCCAATTGAGTTTTAGCCAAATACAAACACCAACTGAGTCGAAACTTCAAATCGAGCTGAAGAACATGGGCAGAGATCAAAAAACAAGTGGAAAAAACAGCGTTCTGATCACAGAAAGCTAAGGCAAACCAACCATTAAAGGGAAACTTTGAATTAAAACGCGTAGTCTAACTTTATTTCATGTTTGCAGTCTCTATCAACTGAGTTATTTTGAATTTTTGGAGGCGAAAAGGAGAAAAGATCAGAATGATGCCGCAAGAAGACAAGTGGGTGTTGATAAAACGATTGGATTATAAGAAAGAGTGGGAGGACTGAGTCTAAATTTCACGAACAGGGCCTGCCTTAGGTGAAATTTGTGAAGAAGGGAAGGTGAATACGTCTATGGCACCTTTGAATGATTAAATTTATACGTAACAAAGATTAAATCATTCTTTCGGGTGGGGAAGCCTTTGCTTTAGAACTGAACCCACAAACAAATGCTGCCTTTTGAAAAGGTTCGTAATGATGATGAGATAATATTTTTAAAATGATTTTATACCATTAAAATTAATTTTAAATTATTAAAATACATGCTTTGAACAAATAAATACGTGAAATAACATTTTATTTTTTATATTTATGCAATTTTTAGTTTGGGTACTTTTGATAAATTTTAAATTTTAGTCCTTTAGAGTTAATTTTTATCGGAATTGGTTAAATAATAATAATAATTTTCATGTATTAAGATACAATATATGAATATATTTTTTAAATTTAAAATGCAAAATAGATAATAAATTATTTTTTTCAAATTTCAGTAAACTATCGATAGGGATTAAATGTTTCATTTATTGAAAGTATATGGACGAAATTTGAAGAACTAAAAGTACAATAATTAAAATTGAATAAACTTCAAAGTATATAAATCAAAAAGTTATCTTAACCTTTAAACTACGACAAGTTTAAACCACTTTCTAACGTGTCTTAACATTTTTCTAAGTTAAAAATAAAATTTCACAAAAGTCATGAGTTAGTTCTTGAACTTTAGTATATAACAATTTAGTTCATATACTTTTAAAATTGTAACAATTTAGTTTTTTTGGTGAAAAATCTCATCAAACTTAATTGTCAAGTTTGATTATGTAACGACTTATTCTCTGAAAGAAGGGCTATCAATATCCAGTACACAATGTAACAAGTTACACACAATGTTATAGCAATCCCAATCACATAATGCAAAATGCTGAAAACAAAATGATAAAACAAAACATAGGGTTTGGTAACTTAATTCGGTGTAATACCACCTACGTTTGGGAGGCTTTTTTCTTGAAGAAAGGTATTCTCACTAATGTATAGTTAAACATTTACAACAATGTACTTATTTGTAAATATAAAACTTCTACAGTGACACACACAGTCTAACTTAATGAAATGATACTTATGCTTCCCCTAAGTGTGAGATTTCTTCTCAATGATAGCTTCAATCTTTCCAGTGTCAAATGAAGACCACTTCACTTGATATAGTTAAGCTTCCACCTAATTCTCAAGTAAGAAACAATGTTTCAAGATGATCAAGAGAAACAAACCAAGATCTACAAACATTCTTGCTTCACAACCGTACTGATTGACACATTTATTGTTTTCAAAGTGATAACCCCGAAAAAGGGAAAGAATCAAACTATTACCATAACTAGTTGAGCCTAGAGAAGGGAAAAAAAAACCTTAAGA
The DNA here is from genome assembly GCF_027475165.1 of Benincasa hispida. NCBI lineage: Eukaryota > Viridiplantae > Streptophyta > Magnoliopsida > Cucurbitales > Cucurbitaceae > Benincasa > Benincasa hispida. The sequence continues at coordinate 30,873,201 of NC_143484.1, read as the reverse complement.
ATAACCCACAAAAAAATTCCAGATAAGAAAAGAATTTCAAGCCAGAATTGCATTATGTAGGACATCATAGAGAACCTCTAGTGGAACAACAGGAACAAGATTACAAACAACCACCGAATCACATCTAAAAATTATAATCAACATAAAAGTACTAACAATCTTTATAATTTACAAACAAACTTGACCTTTAATCAGTTTAGCAATCTACCTACGTAATTTTCATTAAAGATTAATAGTATTTTTCACGATAAGAACAAAATCGTTACAAAATATAAAGTAGAAAGACTAAATTGATACCTATTAAAATTCATTGACTAAATTGTTACAACTCTGGAAGTATAAGAATTAATTTTTTTTAAATTTGAAAGTTTTTTTTTTTTGAAATTGAAATTGAAATTATAAGAACCAAATTTGGAAGTTTAAGAATTAAATCTTTACAAATTAAACTAAATTATTGTTTCCATAAATGTTCAGGAACCAAAAGTAATTGTTAACGTATTTTTAGTACAACAAGTAGAGATATTGATATTTGAGCTTCCGACCTCAACACAAAATTTATGTTAACTAGCATTAATTTATGTTTATTTTTACAAACATGCAATTAACTTTAGTCATATTTTGTTTCATTTTTCTTAATATATCGTTTTTTTCAACCGTATATTTTTTTTGTAACCATTAATAAAAATATCGGTTCATCTCTTATGTCGAGAAATCAATACAAATATGTGATAAAATCATCTTCCAATAAGAAATTTAAAACCTTGCAGTCTAGATGGCGACGGCCTTGTGGCTGTTATCCTTTTTTGGACTTGGTCAAATCCATTCTTCTTCATTAGTTGACTTTACTTGGGATTTACGTTTTTCTTTTCTTTTCATTTTTTCCCCTTTTTTTGGTATATTAACCAGAAATTTCTTCTTTAGAATTAGCAATTTTCCGTTCCTTTTTTCTCAATCTATAATTTTAAGATAATTATTTTAGATGATAAAACTGTTGAAAATATTTTTAAATATAACGAAATATCTATCGGTGATGGATCGTAATAGACATCTATCAATAAGTGACAGATAGCGATAGGTATCTATCAGTCACAGTCTATCATGGATAGATAGTGACATTTGTTCATGTTGTTTTATTTGAAAACAACTCATGATTTTACCCAAATGAAACTTACCCAATCAAAAGACGCATTAAAAAAATTATATCTAGTTAATAAAAATGTTTGAGGTTTTAAAGTTATGGAAATGTGGTGAAAATATAGATAAAATATCTATGTGAGTGGATATTTTTTAAAAGAAAAGTAAAAGTAAAGTTTAATTTTAATAATGTAAAGATAAATATTTATAAAAATTTATCTAAATTAAGAAAAAAAAATTGATTTATAAGTTATATCAATTAAAACCTTGAAATCGATTTAAACTATATAAACTTTCGTGAGCTTATCAATTTATACACTACATTATATTCAATTGGATAAAACATCATATGATACTTATAATTTTATCAATGTTAAATTGTAAATTTGGTTCATTTGGTTTAGAGAAAGTTATAATTTTGTTCCTATTATTTTAAATATTATAATTTTGTTCATATGGCTTGATAAAACCTCATAAATATTAGTAGTCTCTATGGTTTGATATGGATTGTTTATGAAGCGCTTTTATCAAATCATAGAGATTAAATTCTAAATATACACCACTAGAACTAAATTCTCCTTCAAAGCCTTATAAGCAAATGAATTTAAACTCTCCATTAGGATTACCTCTAAAAATCATATCCATGTATTAATTCTAATCGTTCATTTTTTCCAACATTTGAATAAGTTGACACATGTAAAGAATTAATACATTGACGATTTTCAAAAGTGATATTAATAAAGAGTCTATATTTGATTCACTTATGAAAATTTAAAAATTTAATTAACATAATTATAAGTCTCACACCATTTTTTTTTTTAAGGAAAGAGGGTATAAATTAATAAATTGTAAAAGTTGTTTTTATTTTTGATGTATGATTTTACACTATTTTACAATAGTTTATAATAAAAACATTTTGTCAACATAATAATAATAATAATAATAATAATAATAATAATAATAATAATAATAATAATAATGCATTCTCTAACCTTGTCATCCACGGCTTTCTTGACTCTAAAATTAATTATATTAATTAATAATATTTTCAAATTTTTATTGAATCATTTTCAAATAGAAGAAAATGAATCAAAATATTTACAAATATAGCAAAATATCACTATCTTTTTATGATAAATCATGATATTTTGTTATTATTTATAAATATTTATAACGATTTTGTCATATATTATATGATTATTTTTAAAGATGATTGTACATATATCGTTTTGGAACATAAGTTTTAATGTTACTTGTCTATTCAAGAGATGAGGAGGCATAAGATATATGCTAAATTATAATATTTCTATAGATAAGTATTCATTTGAACTTTTTATGTGTAAAAAAATTTAACATATTTGCATAATATATGAAAATATATTGGTAAAGGTATAAATTAGTTTATTCCAAAGTTGCTTTTCTTTTTTATAGTAATCGGTGCAGCCTAAGGTATACCCATATATATATATATATATATATATATATATTTTAAATAATTAAAAGTTAATGGAGATCAAGATGCAAGGTTGAAGGAGATCGATCAAAAAGTTCTGAAATGGTTGCAACCCACATCTACTTATCCGAGAATTTGTTGAGTTCGATCTAACTGATAAAGTTGATTCTTTAGTAGAAGAAAATTTTAAGGTAATATTCTCCCTAAGCATTGTTAGGTTCCTTTTTGTTCCGAGAGAGGATAACAAAACACACCCTACTCCATTGTTGCTTTGATCGATATTTTTTCTTAATGATTCTTTTGTTTGAAAAGAGAGTTTTTCAAATTATATTCCCTCCCTCATTCACGAGGAGTTGTATTTTTTAGTTGGTAGGGTGGTTGCATCATATTTAGCCTAGAAAATAAATAACTATATTATTTAATATGTTGGAAATAAATGCTTATTTCTCTTTTCTACTCTACCTCATTGTGCAAAGTATACAAACAAGGCTAAGTCCATACATTATGGACATTTATTTAAAAATTAAAAAGATTTTTGGGCATTATGTTTAATTTTTTTCAAAAGCAATTTCAGGGTATTTCCAGGAAGTTTCTTGTTATGAATTATTAATTAATTAGAATATATGGTATTAGTAAATCCAAGTGGGCTACGACGAGAAATTTAAAATATAATAATCTATAAAGTAAAAGTATTTTTAGTTCTTAATTAAAAAGTAGGTAAATCAGACTATTTTATAGAAATAATTAATAAAAAATCATTTAGTTATTACTTTACAAAATTTTCATATTAAAAAATTTAAAAAGTTCTTTTAATCTAACTAAAGATCATATAGTTATTATTATTATTTTCTAATACACTAATGGTAGGGTTGAGAGTTCAAACTTCCAACGATTTCGAAGGAGAAAGTATATATCAAATATTACTGAATTAAGTTCTTTTATGAAAAAAAAAATAAAAAATACAAACTATACAGTTATCGAAACGAGTTCTAAATTTCTAATTTTGAGTTAATAAATCTCTAAACTTTAATTAACTATCTAATGGTCACTTATCTTGTAGGTACTTGTCTTAATTGATATTTAATTTGATGTATAATATCTATTAAAATTTATTAGTGTCAAATTGATTGTTAAGATCCCATTTAACAACCATTTTGTTTTTAATTTTTATTTTTATATATTGTTGATAAAATATTGTTTAAAAGTTATAAATTTAAAATTTGAATCTATAGGGTGGAATTTAAATTTATTTAGTCATCAAATATTTGTATTTATTTTTATCATTTGCACCGTTAAAACTTAAAACATCCACTAAACTACTAAAGGGTAACAGTGGGACAAATGCTAACTATCTAATTTGACACAACATAAAAATAATCTATACTAAGTATATTCAATGGGTAAATTCATATCTAAATTTTTCAAGCAGAGAAGATAATTACTTGTCAAATAATTCTAAGAGATTAATAACAATCATTATATATATATATATATATATTGAATAATACATTTTTTTTCGTAAGTTTTATCTCTAATTTCTATTGGGTCCCTAGGTTTTAAAATGTTATATATTTAGCTCTTTAAGTTTTGAGTTTTGTTTCAATTTAATTCATGAGTTTCAAAATATTAAAATTTTATTTTTTTAGATTTGAGTTTTATTTCAATTTGGTTATTGGATTTCAAGATTTTACATTTTTAATCTCAATTTTTTAATTAAATAATCACTTTGAATCATTGATGTTAATTTCTACTAATTAACTAAAAATAACCCTGTAGTGAAATTTTAAATTTAATTTTAAAAGTGGTAAAAATGGTGAAATTTAATTAATTATAATTCATTTAATGGTTTTTAATTTATTAACATAAATTAACTTTAAAGACGGAAAGTGAGTATTTAATGAAAAATCGGGATCAAAAGTGTAAATCATGATATATAGGAAAAAACTCAAATGTCAAGAGTAAAGTTGTAGCATTTTGAAATTTAGAAACTAAATTGAAACCAAACTCAAAACTTAATAACTAAATGTATAATATTTTGATATCTAGGGACTAAATAAAAATTAGACCCAAAATCTTTGAGACCAAATCTATTTTTTTTTTCTAATTTTATTTTTCATAAATTATTATCAAAATACATAATGATTTTAAGTCTTTAATTTCCCATTAGAAAAAAAAAACATGGAAACTGATTTAAATGATGGCAACAAAAACCTTAATTTAATTGGTGAACCTCTCATGTCTCAAGTATTTGAGATAAAAAGTCAAATCTTAATCCACAAAAAAATATTAATAATATTTATATTGACGTTTTATTATTATTATTATTATTATGGTTATTTTTAAAATTAAGAGAGCCGACTTCTTGTTGAGGAGGACGATTTCCTCGGCTGAGGTTTGACTTGGTTCAAAATCGGCTCTTTCTTTTCTTTTCTTTTATAAAAAAAGTTTTTTTTTTATAAAAAAGTTTTTTTTATAAAGAAAAAACAGTTTTTAAACAAAGTTATTTACAGATATGGTAAAATATAACTATAAATATCTATCATAGACCGCGATAGAAGTCTATCAAAATGTGATAGATATCTGTTTATTATTCCGTTATAAATATCGATCTATCATTGATAAACATATATTTAAAAATATTTTTTAATCATTTAAAATAATGAAAAAAAAACTATCCAAATCGGACACATATTTAAACTGCCCTAACAATTAAGCTCGTAAATTATTATTTTTCTGATTCAATATATCATTTAACATTTCAATCTATTTTGAAGGTTGGAATATTCTAGCCATCCGAATCTTACTCAATTCCCAATCAAATACTGAAATTGTAAAATTATATATAGGATTCAATATTGACTTAGAGGAAATATTCTCTTATTTTCTTCAAAGCTTGAATGAATACTCTCTCTCTCTCTTTTCATTTTTTCTAAGAAATTGAACAGTTTCATTTTATATATAAAATTTATGGTTTTATTCTAGAAAAGAGAAAAATAAAAGTTAAAAAAATCTAATTACTGAAACAATCTATTACATTTTTCTTTATAGGAATAGTTGTTACTATTTTTTTTTAAAAAAGTAAATAATAAGAATTAATGAATTTTTATGAAGGTCAAAAGATGTGATTCTCCTTCAAACATGTCTTCCTAGATCATGATATTTTCATATCTATAGGGATTTTATTTAACCATAGAATTTTTTTTATGAAGATCTATCAAATTATAAGATATGATCTATTAATAATCTATCACTTATAGACTTCAAAAACAAAATCTAAATTTTGCTGCATAAACCATTAAGGCGGTTTTTGGTTTCACCGCAAAAGACCTCAGACCATTATTGGAGATAGTTATCCTCTCTTATAAACCCAAGATCATTCCCTTATTTAACTAATGTGGGATTTTGGTTGTATTCCCGACAATCATTTGTTAGGAGTTTTTTGACAAAATATTAAAAATGTAGTTGTCCCACATAAAAAAGATTTAAGAAAACTATGACTTTGTCCTATATTGAAAACGTTTAGGAAAGTCATGGGTTTGTCCTACATTGAAAAGGTTTAAGAAAATTATAGGTTTTAAGCATTATAAAAAGAGTCTATACCTTGGTTTTCAGTTGTCCCAATTAGAAACATTTTAAGCTTGAGTTTGTTAATTCTAGTTAAATTCCCTTGATGTATTCTCTAGGTTGAGAGAGGGAAAGGAATGTGAATAGTATAAAAGTTTTGAGAGGGTGCTCTTGTAATTCGGATTAGAGAGAGAATTATTTTATGTGATTGTAATAATTTTTCACATAGTGTATTTATTTCTGGTGGGTCGTGGTTTTTCTCCAAGTTGGAAGTTTTCCACGTAAATTTTTATGTTCTCAGTTTTTATTGCTTTCTTTTGTAATTTTTCGTTTTTTCCTATAGTAGAAAGTAGGAGTTTTTTTTCCCAACAAAACCATTGTAAACTAAATAGATACGAATTTCAAATATCTAATTTAACCTTATTTTATGAAAAAAAAATTAACAATATAGCAAAAAGTATTATTTAAAAAAAAAAGAAAGAAGAAAGAAGATACCCAACAAAGAGACCTGTTCTTAGATAATTTTGAGCCAACAAGACATAATCAGATTGGATAAATTTGGTGATCATCTGACTAGAAAGCAGATGAAATTGTGGCTCGAGCTATATCCTAAGACTCAATTGGACATGGGCAAGAGACAAGGATTTGGCCCAAGGCCCAAATTCTATGCTCGATATTGGATGAGGTCGATGATGCTTACTTCTCTCTAAGTGAAGCTAGGGGCATGCAAATACATGTCCCTAGCCTGGAAAACTCGAGAGTCAATTCAATTTAACACTCTAATACTAAATGGAGAACAAATAGAGCCAAGGAAGTTTGAAATATAAACTAGCACAAATCTAGGTAGGTTGAGATCGACTAGGAATTGGATCGTGTTTGCCCAAGGTACATCCAGATTAAGGCCTAGTGAAAGACAAGTATTCAGCCAAGGTCCAAGAGGGAGCCTCAACTTGGCCGAGGCCAACCTACTACTTCATGAATGATGATCTCGTAGACAACCTAAACTATTCTAGTCCCTTTCATTTCTATCAGAGTTAAAGGAAAAGTTTGGGAACCCTAAGTCAATCTCAAATACAAGGATACTTATAACTCCACTGGAAGAAAGTCTATTCTCATTTCTCACCCTCTAAACTCTTAGTTAGTTGTACTTTTCCACTCTTTTGACTTATGCATCAGAATATGATAAATACCATTTTTAACTTATACATCAAAATGTGTGTGACAAGTATCACATTGGAGTACCGTTTATTTATTTATTTTCTTCCTTTCCTCTTACCTCTACAAATTCATCCTTAGGACAAATGAAGGTTAGATTTGTTATTTGTCCAAATGGTACCATCAACATGATAAAAAATTAAAGTGGAAAAAAGATCATTCATTAAGAGGGTGGGTCTTGGAAGGCGTTGTGCTAGTGGGAAAAAAAGTTCTAAACATTCTTAATATTTTAATGGAAAAGGGGGGAAATTTTAGGTGTGGATTTAGTGGTCCTTATGTTAGCAAATTTGGAACTTTCAAAATAAAATTCTAAAACGATTTTTTTCAAAAAAAGAAAAAAAAAATTGCAAAACCAACTACATGGACAATAACATGTGAGCTATTAATAATAATAATAATAATAATAATAATAATAATAATAATAATAAACAAAACCACCCAACATTCTAAAATTCTATTAGCATCACACCACTTTTTTTCTATTCCAAAATTCAATGAACAAATATGAGCGTCAGATTGAATTGACTAAAGAAAAACTGTTTAAAAAAAATCATTTTTATTTAATTTATTTGGATAAAAACAATTTAACATATACTTTTAAAGTATTTCATAATCCATCTTGAGTAGTTGTCAAATACTTTAGTTTCTTTCAAATGATTTATTTTCATAATTAAATATTTGAAAAGTTAAACCAAACACACTATAAATTGCGAATTTGGCTTATGATTCTTCTATAAAATTTTGAGAGATTATGATGCTTTTATTTGGTATATATATTGAGATAAACCATCCCTAGAAAATGATTTAGGTAAATCTTAGTGATAGAGTTATGAATAGATAGACTATGCTCCAAATTGATTGATAATTGAGATTAAACTACTTTTAATGTCAAAATGAGAAAGTGACCCTACTATACTCTAATTGAGCTTGTGAAACCAATGGAACATAATGTATCTATATATTTTGCTGTATTGACAAAAGAGAAAAAAAAAATCCTAATTTAATCTAATTGAGTTTGTGAAAACAATGGGAAACATATAATATTGTTATACTTTTGGAAGAAAATATCGATGGTCAAGTATGTTGGGGAATGAAGATTTTAAAAAATGTTAGCAATTTTAATCCTCTAATAAGTTCTTTTTAGCAAATAAAATCAACAAAAAACTTCTCTCTCATATGTTCAACGAGTTATAAAACATATGTACGATAAAAAATTGATAAAAGATTTGAAGAAATAGACATCATTATTTTTTTCTCTTTTGAAATTTATGAATTTTGACAAAGTTATTCAGTAATTAATTAGTACGTTATTGATCAATTTTATTTTTGTGCAAACCTTTATTTTATTAAAATTATTGAGTTCAAGAAGATATAGACGCTGCTTTATGTTCAAATTAATGGACAAAATAGCATAAATGGAATCGAAAACTTTTAACACTTACCTTCAAGTTTAATTTGATAAGATTTATAGTTTACGATCTGAACTGATACCACCTGATAAGTTTATGGTCAAAATTGACTTTTTTTTCGTAAACAAAAAATATATATGTGCCTTCTTTTTGGGACATCCAGTCTGACTAATAATATCAGTGTGTTTAAATCTTTTTTCAATGCAGGGTGAAAATTTGAACTATCCACCTTTGAAATGATAATTAGTGTCTTATATCATTAAACTATCCTCAAACTGATAAGGAGTTCAAATTTTATCATATCTTACTATCTTAAAAGATATTTTATTATAAAAATTAATTTTGGACTATCTTGTCCAAACTCTTATTATCCAACACATAAATTACCCTCATTTCAAATGGTAAAAATGATCCATTAAATTAAGGGTGTGTTTGGTTTAATTTTCCAAATGTTTAATTTTGAAAATAAGTCATTTTGAAAAAAAAAAAGAAGTATTTGACAACCACTCAAAATAACTTTTGAAATATTTTTAAATAACTTTTATCAAAAGAATTAAAAAAAAAAAGACTTCTATCACAAACATATTTTTCTCTAGTCAATTTAGAGTACAACAGTTACAAGGTGGAAAATTGAACCTCCGACCTTGAATGAAGCACATGTCAATACCATAGCTAAACTCATTTAGATAGCTAAACTCATTTGGATAGAATTAGAATTTTTAGTACAATGAAAAAGTCTTATTTCTAAGAATTTATGATTTTATTTTTAGATTATAACTAATGATGAGTTTATAAAAGTTTTTTAACTTTTTATCTCTTACAACTTTTTTAGTACAACAATTGCAAAAATTAGAGATCGAAATTCTCACTTCACGAGAAGAAATACATGTCAATTATTGACAATCTAAATTTACCGCTCCTACCATTATATGTATAATTTTTCGCTTATTTTATTTTGTGCAATTTATAAAAAACTAAGGTATAATATATTATTTTTTAGTTTACTTTTTGATCTTCCATTTGGTATTTTACTCTACATTATAATATTTGTTTTAATATTCGATATATCTTTCATACTTTTCATTCTATGTTATGCTGAAATTTTTTAATTTATTGCAAGGCTTGATGAGACATACAAATAATTTAGCGAACTTGATAGAGATATACTACCATATATATATATATATATATATATATATATAAAGTCACATGTATCCTCTTGATTTTTCTTCAATTTTAAAATTTCTTCCACTAGAGGAAAATAGTCTAGCATGCTAAAATTTCCATATAAATTGTAAAATAACTTTATAAACAATTTATTCTATTGTATGTAAGATAATTGGACAACTTACCATCAATAAAAATAATATATTAAAGAACCATTGTGAGCACAATTCAACTGGTCTATAATATATGTTAGTGATAAGAGATATGTAGTTTGAATTTCCAACCTCCGATTGAACTAAAAAAATACATATTAAAAAACTATAAGTTAAAAGAAGTGACAAATAATTTGTTAAAAGTAATAGGCTAATTGATATAAAAGTTGAACTTTAAATTTAGGCCCATTAAAACGTTCAATAACATATTCGACCTAAAATCAAGATTTAATGGTAGGTGACTTGTGTGATGAAGAAGGAGCTACGTAGCTGGAGCACTCAAAAGGGTAAAATCATACTTATCTCATCAGATCTATCATTTATGATTTTTTTTTATTCTATCTCTAGGATCTAATTCTCTTGTTCATCTTTTTCTTTGAATGTTCTTGAGGTTTTCTGGTGAAAAATCGAAGAAGAGAATGAAGATCTTTAACATGCAGTACAAGAAATGTAAAGAGGAGAGGAAGATCAACACAATGGTTTAAATGGTTCGGTCAGATGGACCTACATCCACTGTTAAATGTATAAGTTCTTTCTTTTATTCAAAGGTTTAAGGATGTTTCAGAGCTTTTATAGAATTCTCAAAATTATGAACTCTCTCTCTTATTTTCTTCTCTCTGAATATTTATAAGAAATTTTAAAAAGTTGAAGAGTAGTTAGTTATTTTCTATTGTTCAACAGTCTTTAACAAATTTTGTTTTCTGATGTGAGGTGAGTTGGTGCATGGTTCAGCTGGTGTTGCTCTTGAGTTAAAAGGTAATTCTTAGCTAATCTTCTTTACAAATTCTCCACCTTGAGCTAAAGAATTTCCTCATACCATTTTTCTGTTTTGTAGCTTCAACTTTCGATTGGAGGGTCTACTACTTTTAATAGACCTAAACAATATTCAAGTTTGGAACGTGTCACAACTTTAGTCAAACAATCAAATAAGTTCTCTTCTTTCTTGATTTTCTCTATTTTGATTTCGCCTTTTTCTATTTCATGTCTGATAAAATGTATTTGGATATCTACATGTTTTGTTCTGTCATGAAATTGAGGGTTCTTAGTTAAACATATTGCACTTTGGTTGTCAAAATGTATGTCTACTATTTTCTGTTTGAAACCAAATTATGATAATAGTCCTTGTAGCCATTTAACTTCTTTGACAACTTCTGTTAAAGTAATAAACTCTAATTCTGTTGTAGAAAAAACAACAATAGACTGTAGATTAGATTTCCAGCTGATAGTATTACCTCCAAATTGGAAAACATGCCCTGTTAATGACCTTCGTTTGTCTAGATCACCAACAAAATCTGAGTCAGAGTAGCCTATTAGACTTAGGCTAGTTGAATCAGGGTGTCTATATAAGAGGCCCTTTCTTTGAGTTCCCACTAGTATTTGAAGACCCACTCAGTAGCTTCCCAATGTGCTTTCCCTGGATTGCTCATATACCTACTCACTAAGCTAGATCAGTGAACAAAATCAGGTCTAGTACACACCATTAGGTACATTAGGCTACCTGTGGTACTAGAGTAGGGAATTTTCTGCATCACTTTCTTTTGTTCTTCAGTAGATGGAGAGTCTTGGGCTGAGAGTTTGAAATGTTGAGCTAAGGGGGTACAAAAAGCTTTGGCATTTGCCATATTAAACCTTTTTAGAACCTTAGAGGCATAGTCTGACTGACAAAGAAACAATTCTCCCTTGCTTCTATTTCTATAGATTTCCATCCCTAGAATTTTCCTTGCAACTCCTAGATCTTTCATATCAAATCCTTGTTCATTTGAGCTTTAATTTCATTTAGTTCAACTATATTACTTCCGACCAATAACATATCATCTACATATAGTAGAAGATATGTTTCTTCTTTATTTTCACACTCCCTTATGTAAACACATGAATCATGGCTACTTGTCCTAAACTATAGGCTGGATATAAACTCATCAAAACGTTTATACTAGCACCTTGGGGACTATTTAAGCCCATATAAGGACTTCTTCAGCAAACAAACTAGATCTTCTGACCCTTTCTTCTTGTAACCTTTAGACTGAGACATATAGATAGTCTCTTCTAGCTTTCCATGTAAGAAAGCTATGGTCACATCAAGTTGCTCTAGCTCTAGGTTTCTACAGGCCACCATAGTTAGAAGTACTCTAATAGAAGTATGTTTCACCATAGAAGAGATGATGTCATTGTATTCTAACCCTTCCCTTTGAGTGTACACCCTAGCTACTAGTCTGGCCTTCAATTTAACTCCACCTCTATCTGCCTTCCCCATTTTTTCTTAAAGATCCACTTGCAAGACACCACTTTTGTTTGAGAGGTAAAGTATCTAAAGTCCATGTTTCATTCTTATGTAAAGAACTTATTTCACTGTTCATTGCCCTCACCCACTATTTTCTTTCTTTGTTGTTGACTGCTTCTTCATAGCTTTTAGGTTCATCAGCATTTAGGTCATCACAGAGGTTAGCAAAAGCAACATAATCATCTTCTCTGTACCTTTATGATGGTCTACTTTTTGTTCTAGTTCTGTCTCTTGTTAGAGTGTAGTCTAATAGGTTCTAAGGTTGTAGATATTGAGTTTCTGTTTCTCTCTCTGTCTCTTCTTCTTTAAAGTGATAAGTTTAAATCGGATTAGGAGGAGTTTGATGAACATTAGAAAATTCCATCTCATAATGGTCTTGAGTCACTGTTTCATCATCAATTTCAGTTGGTTTAAAATTTTTAGAGTCCATATAAAGTACTTCTTTGAATACAACATCTCTACTCACTACACTTCGATTAGATCTAAAGTCCCACAGCTTAAAACTCTTGGTGCCTTCTGGATAGCCAATGAACATGCATTTCACTACCCTTGGTTGAACTTTTCCTTGTCTAACATGGATATAGCCCACACAACCAAAAGGCTTTAGGAAAGAGAGATTAAGGGGATGCCCCGACCAAACTTCCTCATGTGTTTTAAAATCAATAGCTGTGTAAGGAATTCTATTGATTGAAAAACAAGTTGTAGTCATTGCCTCTGCGCAAAAAGACTCTGCCATTTTAGCTTCTAAAATCATGTATCTGACCCTTTCTAGGATAGTTCTGTTCATCCTCTTAGCCATTCCATTTTGTTGTGGGGTATAGGCCACTACTTTGTGTCTAGTTATTCCATTCTTAGAACAAAAATTATTAAAGTCATTGCCTAGGAACTCTAGTCCATTCTCTGTTCTCAAGTATTTTATTTTCTTATTAGATTGATTCTAAATAATAGATTTTCAGCTTTTAAATTTGTCAAAAGTTTGTGTTAGGGTTGATGCCCTAAATCTTATAGAGTCCTATAGTTTTTAACTGTATTGTGCAAGCATCTTATTTATTTAATAAAATATGTGATGTTTTATTCGAAATTTAGTTGCATTAATCCACATACCAATAAACTAATACCCAAGGTTATCTAGTAGCTTAAACATGTATGTAGAGACATGTGGGTAGATCATGTTTAAGTAATAACCTAAATGGTCTGTAGTAGATGGATAAGGCTGGATACCTTATCCTAGTGACACTATGAGTATAACCTGCTTTATAGATGTTACAATTGTTGTAAAGTACTACAAATGATCTGATCATGATCATTCATGTGGAGACATGTGAGCGGGGATATTCTATACAAAGGAGTTTATATAAGATCGGACCACGAAATGTTTAGTCTCATTGTATAACGCCGTCCATAATAAAGTCTTACATTTCACCAGAATGACCATAGGTGACATGACCTGAATTTTGAGTGAGTTTTGAACTCCTGCTCATGAAGGCGGACCTTTGATTTGTATGGGTGAGAGTGGCTAGATCGCCGACTCAATAAGCCTACCATTTTGGGGATTCGTCTAATTGGGGAGCTGAGAACATAGCTACGTAAGACGAAATTCACTCATTCCCCGACGTAAAGGTAAATAGATAAATTTCTCTCTTAAGTGCTGATTCTGAGACTATATAACGTCGTACCTTCTTTTGGCCCGAGAGGGATTTGGTCATAGTTGGACTATGATTTATTGTTCATTAGAGGGATCAGTGGTACATAAAGAGTTAGATGTAATTACAGGGGTAAATCAGTAATTTTTGCTCAACTGTACTTACGAGCAATTTGTGAATGGTCATTATACTATTGATTAATTACATCTAATGGACATAGAAACATATCTGTAGTGCGAAGAGTGCAGCTTTCGGTCTTTAGTGGAGTGTCTGACAGTTAACAAATGGTGAATAATTTAAATAAAGAGTTTAATTAATCATTCACATACCATTTGAGCTTCAAGCTACAGATCCAAGAGGTTCCCTCTGTAGTTCAATAGGATATTTATGAGAATTAATTTTTGATTAATTTGAATTATTCAAATTAAATGAGGGAATTAATTATATGTGATCTAATTATTTTAATTTAATTATATATGATATAACTACTATAATGTATTTGATACATTATAATATAAAGTTTATTTAAGAGAAATTAAATATTTGAATATGATTCAAATATTAATTATGTGAATTGGATTCATATTAAATTTAATATAAATGAGATTTATATTAAATATCGTTGTTGAGAGAATTAAACTACATGTTATATTGTATTGGATACAATATTATGTTGGGGTTAATGTCCTAAATCTCGTAGGGTTCTGTAGTTTGTAAACACTTGTATGAACAAACATTCAGTGATTTATAATATATGATATTTTATTCACATTGTCTATGAAATATTTGATATTTTAGTTGCATTAACCACAAACCAATAAACTAAGATCCATGGTTATCATTGTAACTTAAACATGTATGTGGAGACATACAAGTAGATCGTGTTTTAAGTAATAACCTAAATGATCTGTAGTATATGGATAAGACTGGGTACCTTATCCTGGTGACACTACAAGTATGACCCGTTTTGTAGGTGTTACAAATGTTGTAAAGTGCTACAAATGATCTGATCTTGATCATTCGTGTATTAGACATGCAAGCAAGGATATTCTATACAAAGGAGTTTGTATAAGACCAGACCACGAAATGTTTAATCTCGTTATATAACGCAGCTCATAATTGAGACTTTCATTTCACTAGGATGACCATAGGTAATATGACCTTAATCCTGAGTGAGTTGTGAACTCCTGCCTATGAGGACGGTTCTTTGATTTGCATGGGTGAGAGTACCAGATCGCCAATTCAACAAGCCTACCATTTTGGGGATTTGTCTAATTGAGGAGCTGGGAACTCAGCTACACAAGATGGAATTCACTCCTTCCCCAAAGTAGGGGTAAGTAGATAAATTGCTCCTTTAAGGGTTGATTCTGGGGCTTGAACAATGTGGCACCACACCATCTCTTGGCCCGAAGAGGGGTTTAGTCATAGTGGAACTATGATCTATTATTCATTAGAGGGATCAGTAGTACTTAAGGAGTTAGATGTAACTACAGGGGCAAAATGGTAATTTGGCCTAGCTATACTTACGAGCGATTTGTGAAGGGTCATCGTACTGTTAATTAGTTATATCCAATGGACACAGAAATATATCTGTAGTGCGAAGAGTACAACTGTCGGTCTTTAGTGGAGTGCCCGACAGTTAACGGATGGTGGATAATGTGATTAAAGAGTTTAGTCAGTTATACTGTTGAAGCTTCAAGCTACATGTCCATAAGGTCCCCTTGGTAGCTTAATGGATTTAAGTTGAGAATAAGTTTTTGGGTTAATTTGAAATATTCAAATTAATAAAAGGGAATTTGATTATATATGATATAATTAAATTATATATGATATAAATGATATAATGTATTTGATACATTATTGTTGTATTAAAGGAACTAATATTTGAATATGATTCAAACATAATTTCTATGAATAAGATTCATAGTTATTAAATTTAATATAAATATGATTTATATTAAATGCCATAAATAAAGAAAAAGAATTATGGTTTATATATTGTATATGATGCAATATTAAAACTATAGGTTATAAATAAAATATGATAAGTTAGTTATCATATTTATTTATATTTATTAATTATTTGATAATTAAACTCTTTTTCTCAATAACCACCCTTAGTGGGCAGTTAGTTATACAGTTGTTATGGCAAAATTGAGATAAAATGAAATTTGATTTCAAAATCTCTTAAGACTGATATTATTAGTAATCGAGTAAGAAGGTCTTATTAAACGATCACTTGAGAGACTATACGATCAAGTAGCTAGTCTATGCGATAGACTTGGTCCGTCTACACAAAGTTCATTGTTCACTGCACAATCGTCTTCCTCCTACACTCTAAATCTTCCCTCTAAATAAGTCAGAGTCCACCACTCATGGATTCTTACACCGAGAATACCAAGGTAATCTTGTGGTAGTGTCCAGTTTGTTCCAGGATTGAGTTGCTACTTGTTCGAGGGAGATCGAGTTGTTCGCTGTGTTCGTGTTGTTAGACACATTAGTGAACAATCAAGGGATTATTCTTGAAGAAAGGTTCTTCAAAGGTATAATCACTCTTATCCTTAGTTTTTACTTTTGAAGCATGCTGTAATTTGGTTTATAATGCATAATCTGTTCTGTATGACTGTAAATGTATGCGTTCATTCACAGTGGAGTTTGGATGATCCGCTTCCGCTCAAATGTCCTCTGTAATTAGAGTTCCTTCAATTGGTATTAGAGCCAAGTTGTGTTCTGATTTCCAAATTCTAGTTGTATTGAATTTCGTTTACAGTTTTGAAGGGTTTTAACATTCTGTAATGCGTTTAAGTGTTAAGTGTTTTGTGGATATTATTGATGGATAATTTCGAGATAATTGTCTCTGTTTAAAGCTTTCATTTACTTTTACAAAAGTTAATTGTAAGGGCTCCTGCATTTCTTGGCATAATAACTTGCAATCAAGTCTGTATTCTTTTATGTTTTTGAGTCGTTCGTGAAGAAGCTTCAGAGGCAAAGAGTTGCTGTTAGTTTCGAGGGAGAAGACGAAACGATGATCACATCGTATAGCTCAAGCTAGACGATCGTTTTGATTTGGCTATGCGATCGTATAGAAATATTCTACTCGATCGTGTAGTATTTGCTAAACGATTGCATAGCTAATGTTACGCGATCGTGTACAGAGTTTACTCGATCGTGTTACATTGGTTGCATGATCACGTAGATGCTTGGGGATAAACGATCGTATAGTATTTAATACTCGATGCAAGGCATGCCCACTAAACGATCGTGTAGTCTATCATGCTCATCACATAGTCATTAGCTACACGATCGCAAGGTATACAATACTCGACGCTTGTTACTCAATCGTGTAGTCTATCATGCTCATCGCATAGTTGTTAGCTACACGATCGCATGGCATGCATTACTCAAAGCGCGGTGCACGATCGTGTGGATTTCATGCTCATCGCATAGTCCAAAGCCATGCAATCATTGTTTAACGATCGTTTACACTCGACGTGCGTTGTTCAACGATCAAAGGGTTTGCTACATGATCAAGTGACGAGGCTTCAAGGCGGTCGGTTCAAGACCCGGTTCACCTGTTCGAACTGGTTGACTCGAACCTTTTGTAATAGTTTAGCTTTTATTTCCGATTTTTTAGGCATATTATCCCGGTCCATCAACTTTTATTAAATGTGCATGTGATGTATATTTATCTTATATGCCATAATGTATGTCATATAGTTTTAAAACCCATCATAGGTTATGCATTTTTTCATGCATCTTCTTTATATTATAAGTGTGATAATATAGTAGTTTGCATGATTAAATTACTTAAAGTATGCTCATGCATCATATAATATAAGAGTTATAATATATGCATGTATTAAAGCATATCCATGCATCATTTATATTATAAGTGTTATAATATAAGATTGTATGTTAGCATGGAATGTATTCTTAGTTCATTATTTGTTATATAAAAGTTATATATTAGTAATGAATAAACATTACATGAAGCATGACACTTAGGTTTATTTATAAGAGTTATAAATACCTTGTGAATGTCTAGCTTAGTAATGTGGATGGTTTTAATTATTTCATTCTTTATAAGAGTTATAATTAATGAAATTAGAAATAAAATCAATAATAAAGAGTTGCATGCACACCTTAGGCTTTAATCATGTTTTAAAAGTGTTTTAAATTGACCTAAAATCACGGTTCTAATGAAATTAGATACCTAAGTTTAATCTTTTAATTCAGTTTAATGGGATTAAATTGACTAATAAAAGATTAAATATGTAACAAACTAGATAGATTTAGATAGATTTGTTACATGCATGAAAATTTAATGATAGTCTGTTAAAGTATTTAATAAGACTTGAATCAAACTTGTTTAATCATCAAAAGCAAGTATTGTTTTTAAGAAAATTAAACAAACCACTTTGTTAAAATCAATAGCCGGATTTTCTAAGTTAATAAATGAAGGAAATCGGATATGAGGATTTCCATGAGCAGTGGAAGGATCGTTCCAAATTTCAATCGTATATGAACAATACAATTACAATCACAAATGGAAACAACAGGCTATGCACAAAACAGAAATTACAGCTTGCTTTACTACACGATCAAGGAAAGAATTCACATACCTTTGAAGATGAGTCTTCAAGATCCCTTGATCACGAACGCTCGATCAACCCGCAAGATTGCAACACTTAAGCACTCGTACACCACGGCCGCTACATTGCACGATCACAGGGAACTCGAACAAAGCGATCACCAAGGTCACAAACACAGCAAACGCAACAAGCGACCTCCACATAACCTCCACAGTGTCGAGTTGAGTATGACACCACCAAAAAGGTCACCTTGGTATTCTCAGTTGAGAATCCAGAAGTGTGGGCACTGTGTGGACTTGGTTAGAGGCAGAGACTGGAGGAAGAATAATCGTGTAAACGATTGAGCAAGTGGGAGATGACAGTGTCTATCGTATAGATGATGCCCAATCATTTAACAAAAGCTATGCGATCATTTAGCTAAAGCTGTACGATCGTTTAGCTCATCAGCCAGTTGAATGTATATCGTATAGAAACACTCCACGATCATCTAGTCTCTCCAAGCTGTCATTTAGTAAATCATATTTACTTGACAACCTTTCCATGAGTAGTTTTCAAGAATAGAAAAATCAAATCAACAACTACTAAATTTAGGAAAACATTTTTCCTATTTATCTCACGATTACCATGAAACAACCAGTAACCTCTCACTCAGTTGGTTATTAGAGAAAAAGAGATAATTATCCAATAATCAATCTTATTATAAATATAAACGATAACCAACTTACCATACTATATTTCTAACCTATAGTTTTAATATTTCATCTCATGAAACATAGAAACCATAGCTCTTTTTCTATTCTATGGCACTTAATGTAAATCTCCTTTACATTAACCCTCCACTAGATGTATCTCATACATCACACCAATCATATCATATATAATCGAATTACTTCTTGTGGATTTGAACATTTCAAATCAGCACCAAGAACTGATCCTAAACTTGAATCCATTGAGCTACCAAGAGGACCTTATGAACTTGTAGCTCGAAACTCCAACGGTACGTGAATAACTGACTAAACTCTTTAGCCACAGGATCCACCATCTGTTAACTACCAGGCACTCCACTAAAGACTGATAGCTGAACTCTCCTTACTACAGATATATTATGTGTCCATCTTAACCAATCAACAGTGCGATAACCCTTAACAGATCACTCGTAAGTACAGCTGGGCCAATAACCGTTATGCCCCTATAATTACATCTAACTCCTTAAGTACCACTGATCCCTTTAATGTACATAAGTCATATTCCTACTATGACTGAGTTCTCTCTTCCAAAGAGAAGTTGTGGCCACTATGTTCATGAAGGAAATCGGAAACAAGATTTCCGTGAGCAGCAGAAGCAAGACTATTCCAAATTACAATCATGAATCAACAAATCTTTTACAGTTGACTTCAAACAAACAGTTATGTGATTCATACAGAAATTATAACATGAATAATACATATGAACAGAGAGTAAAACTCTATGCACATAGGCAGATGCGTCTCCATGCTCCGTTGCACGACTGCTCAAACAACAGCGATCACGAACACTCGATCTACACGACCGCAACATAGCACGAACACCGCACAAACACTTCGTGCTCGTCCTCAATGATCGCCTCGGTCATGAACTCCTCCGCAACACGAACGAACTCCCCAGCACCACGAACGGCCTCCAGAAAACCTCAATGGTGTCGAGTTGAGTCTAACACCACCAACAAGGTGACCTTGGTATTCTCGATGTGAGAATCTAGAGGGTGGGCTCTGTTCGGACTTGGTATGAGGCAGACGAATGGAGGAAAGTATGATCACATCCACGACTGGGCAAGTGGGAGATGGCGGAGACCTATCGCATAGGTCGATGCCCAATCGTTTAGATAAAGCTATGCGATCGTCTAGCAAAAGCTATGCGATCGTTTAGCTCGGTCTGTCGCATACAGATTATACACGATCGTTTACCTTGGGCCAACGATCGTCTAGCAAAGCTATGCGATCGTTTAGTAAACACTGCACGATCGTTTAGCTCGTCCAGCCGTCATTTAGTAAATCTGTATTTACTTGACAACCCCTGAGTTTCTTTTCGCGGAGAGAAAACTCAAAAATCCTTTTCAAACTTTTGAGAAAACTTCTTTTCAAAATAGGAAACCACTTTTCTTTTAAACTCACAGTTACCATGATCCAATAACCATCCACTACTTTGGTTATTTAAAAGAAAAGTATTAATTATTTGATAATTAATATATTATAAACATAAATGATAACCAACTTATCATACTATATTTATAACCTATAGTTTTAATATTTCATCTCATGAAACATATAAACCATAGTTCTTTTTCTATTCCATGGTACTTAATGTAAATCTCATTTACATCAATCCTCCACTAGATATATCTTATACATCATACCGATTATATCATATATAATCAAAATACCTCTTGTCAATTTGAACATTTCAAATCAACACAAAGAACTGATCCTCAACATGAATCTAAGCTACCAAGGGGACCTCATGGACCTGTAGCTCCAAAGCTCCAACGGTATGTGAATAGCTGACTAAACTCTTTAGTCACGAGATCCACCATCCGTTAACTGCCAGACACTCCACTAAAGACCGACAGTTGAACTCTCCTTACTACAGATATATTATGTGTCCATCTTAACCAATCAGCAGTGCGACAACCCTTCACAATCGCTCGTAAGTACAGCTGGACCAATAACCGTTATGCCCCTATAGTTACATCTATCTCCTTAAGTACCACTGATCCCTCTAATGAACATAAGTCATAGTTCTACTATGATTGAGTTTTCTCTTCCAAAGAGAAGTTGTGGCCACTATGTTCAAACCCCGGAATCAGCCCTTAAGGGAGCAATCTCTCTACTTATCCCTGCTTTGGGAAAGGAGTGAATTCGAGTTCCCAGCTCCCAGATCAGATAAGTCCCCAAAAAGGTAAGCATGTTGAGTTGGCAATCTGGCCACTCTCACCCATACTAATCAAAGGACCGCCCTCAAAGGCAGAAGTTCACAAAACATTCAAGATTGAGGTCGTGGTGAAATACAAGTCTCTAGTATTAACGGCGTTATATACAGAGTCTAGTAATCTCGTGGTCCAGGTCTTAGAAACTCTTTGTATAGGATACCCTCTTTCCACGTCTCCACATGAATGGTAAGGATCTACCATCTATAGTAGTTTACAACAGTTGCAAACCTCTACAAAGCAGGTCGTATCCGTAGTGTCACCAAGATCAGGTATCCCACCTTAATCCTTATACTACAGACCAATTTAGGTTATCACTTAAGGCATGATCCACTTGTATATCACATATACATGCTTAAGTTCATATAAGATAACTAAGGAGCTTTGTTTATTTGATATGAGTAAATGCCAGAATTAAATAACATTTATTTTATTCATTAAACAATGTGTATCTTTACAAAACAACGAGACTCCGAGAGAATTAGGACACCAATCCCAACAGTTCAAGCCCCAAAATCAGCCCTTAAGGGAGCAATTTATCTACTTATCCCTGCTTCGAGAAAGGAGTGAATTCCATCTTGTGTAACTGAGTTCCCAGCTCCCAAATCAGACAAGTCCCAAAAAGGTAGGCATGTTAAGTTGGCAATCTGGCCACTTTCACCCATACTAATCAAAGGACCGCCCTCAAAGGTAGAAATTCCAAAAACACTCAGGATTGAGGTCATGTCACCTATGGTCGTTTAGGTGAGATGTAAGTCTCCACGTTATATACAGAGATGAATCATCTTCTGGTCCATTCTTATACAAACTCTTTGTATAGGACACCCCCACTCGCATATCTCCATATGAATGATCAGGATCTACCATTTGTAGTAGTTTACAACACTTGCAAACCTCTACAAAACGGGTCGTTCCGTAGTGTCACTAGGATCAAGAATCCCTCCTTAATCCTTATACTACAAACCTATTTAGGTTATCACTTAACGCATGATCTACTTGTATATCTCGTATACATGCTTAAGTTTACATACAATAACCATGGAACTTTGTTTATTGGATATGAATAAATGCCAAAATGAAATAACTCTTATTTTATTCATAACAATGTGTATATTACAAATAATGAGACTTCGGGAGAATTGGGACACCAATCCCAACAATAAATCCCTAGGTAGAACATTCAGTGGGAGGTAATTGGGGTATATGATACTTCACTTTACCTCTACACGTTTCTCCCTAAAAAATTCACACCATGAGATCTATCCTCGGCCTCGAGGCACCCTGAGAGTGTCCTTCTATGGATGACATTTGGGTAGGTCAATACCAAGGTGAATGGAGAGAATGTTCATAGTAAGTGGGAGTGGGGCGTGTGACAACATATTCCTTGGTCTCTTTCATTAGGTTGTAGTGCATCGCCTCAAGGCACCCTGGGAGTGTCCCCCTTAAAGAATGGTTGTATTTGCACAACTCTTTATCTGATCTTCAGAAATGGATAGGGTTTCTTTAGTCTCTTGTCCTAATCTGCTTTTTCCTATGGTTGGCTCATTAGGGCGGGACTCTAGAGCCTAAAATGAGGGGTTACATTTACACATAATTGTTAAGGATGTTAACAAATTCTGAATCAAACAATGGTGACTGTTAGATTCAGTTACAAAGAGTTTTTTCTATCTAATAGTTGAGTTTGTCTCAATCCAGTGAAAGGGCACTTGAACACCCTACGGTGACTTTTGTATTGCCTCACTGGAGCATCATTGAAAAATAGATATCACTTAGGGTACAATAGAACTATTTTTGCTAAAACTTAATTGGTGTTAAAAGTGGTTTAATGCAAGTATACTTATTAAGTTTGTTCATTTTTTTAGCAATTTTATAATGGCTACCATTTCTTTTGCATTATTAGTCGTCGAAACACTAACTGGCGAGAATTATGCTAGTTGGAAGAATACCATAAACACAATACTTATCATCGATGACTTATGGTTCATCCTTATGGAGGAGTGTCCTCCTATTCTACCTCCCAACGTTGCTCAAAACGTTCGAGACGCGTATGAACGCTGGACACGGGCAAACAAAATGGCCGAGCATAAATTTTAGCCAGCCTTAACGACATTTTGGCCAAAAAGCAAGAGCAAATGATAACTGCACGCGAGATTATGGAGTCCTTGAGGGGAATCTTCGAAAAAACATTCGTGTAGCTCAGGCACGACGCTCTTAAGTACATCTTCAACTCATACATGAAGAAGGGAACATCTGTTCGGGAACATGTTTTCGATATGATGGTCCCCTTCAACGTGGCGGAGATGAACGAGTCGAGCATCGATGAGGCCAGCCAGGTTAGCATTATTCTGGAGTCTTTACCAGAAAGCTTCCTTCACTTTGTAAGTAACGCTATTCTGAACAGGGTTGATTACAACTTTACAACTCTACTCAATAAGTTACAGACTTTCCAATCTTTGTTTGCACCTTCTACTTCCGGCACCAGTAAGTGGAAGAAGAAGAAGGGTCGTAAAGGGAAGGCACCTGTTATCCCACAACCTGCTGCTCCACGGGGTAGGCAACTAGTGCGTGTTGACAAGAGAAAGTGTTTCCACTGCAACCAGGATGGGTACTGGAAGCGGAACTACCCACGTTATTTGGCTGAGAAGAAGAAGGCTAAACAAGGTAAATATGATTTATTATTTTGCAAACTTGTTTAGTGGAGAATGATGATTATGCCTGGATTATTGACTCTGGGGTCACTAACCATGTTTGTTCTTCGTTTCAGGGAATTAATTCCTGACAGCAACTTAGTGCTGGTGAGATGACGATGCGAGTTGGAATCGGATACGTCATCTTAACTATGGCAGTGGGAGGTCTCCGGTTGACCTTACAGAATAGGTTTATGTTGGCTTTTGGCCCTTAATCTCAAATTAATTAATTTTAATTAATTAATTAATCAATGTTTTGATGATAACAAACTCGATTTTTAATTACTGAAAATCTTAGTGTTTTAATATGTCCATAGCATAGAGCTCGGAACAACAATTCCATCACCTCTTGAATCACTCAAATTAGAGCTAAAACGAAGACGATATGACCGAAACAAGCCTATAGAGAAAATACCGTGGTGGATGACGTAGCATAACCAGACCATTTGCATGTAGAAATGTGGCAGCAA
Source organism: Benincasa hispida (assembly GCF_027475165.1). Lineage (NCBI taxonomy): Eukaryota > Viridiplantae > Streptophyta > Magnoliopsida > Cucurbitales > Cucurbitaceae > Benincasa > Benincasa hispida. The sequence continues at coordinate 30,848,412 of NC_143484.1, read as the reverse complement.
ATTGGTTGAATGGCGGATCATTAAGAGATTAACATATGATGGACTTTTGATTTTTGGATTGATTTAAAAAAAAAATGAAATTAAAAAGAAATTTAAAAGGAAAATAAATTTAATATTATTTTATGTTTGTGTCTAACGGCTAGTTTTTTACACAGGTATGTTTTTTATTTTTGGATTGACTTTAAAAAGAATGAATTTAAAAAGAAAATGAATTAAAAGGAAAATGATTTAATATTGTTTTATATTTGTGTCTAACGGCTAGTTTTTAACACATGGTATGTTTTTTTTTATTTTTTGGATTAATTTTAAAAAGAAAATGAATTTCAAAAGAAAAGAAATTTAATATTATATTTTGTTTGTATTTAACGACTAGTTTAGTTTAAAATCTCCACCATTGATTTTTTTTTCAAAATCCAATGGTCCAAATTAATTATGGTTTCTAAAAATTTTTCCATTCTATATAAACCATCTTCCTCTCCAAATTTTAAACTAATAAATTTTACATTTCATAATCCTCCAAAACTCAAAAGTTCCATTGTTGCTCTCTCTAAGTTCCCATTTTTTTTTCTTTTCATCTTATTCTTGAGAGAGTGTTATTGTATTGTGAGGATAAATTTGTTGAGTGCTTAAACTTGTAAATCCACTCTAGTGAGAGTTGTATTGTGTTCTTAAAAAATTCCAACATTTGTAACGGTTTGATCCTAAACCGTAGAACGGATCGAGTTTGCTCTTGAACTCATAAAAGGAGCGGTGGTGTAACGGTTGGGCTCTAATCCATGGAAAGAGTCGGAAAGATTTTATTCAAATTCCCAAGAGGCGCTTGGGGAGTGGAGTAGGTCGAGTTTGACCGAACCACTATAAAAATTACGGTGTCTTCTTCTCTAACTTTTTCCTTTTTATTTTTGCAATTAATTTAAGCAATTTATTGTATGTTTTAGTTTGTTCTTATTTATTTGCTAAAAATTGATAGAATTAAATTATCACATTTTTTGTCATCTTATTTGTTGCATAAATTTAATTTTTCTTATGATTTATAAAAAGTGTATTAATTAGTTTAATTGGGTTAATTTAGAAAAAAAAGTTTAATTAAACCCTATTCACCCCACTCTAGGGTTGCCATATCGATCCAACAATTGGTATCAGAGCGGGTTGCTCTTCTTGAAATATTTATTTCTTGATAAACTTGATTGTTTTTGAGCTATGACAACTTTAGGTTTTATCCCTTTAGTCAATCTATTACAAAGCCTCATTTCTTTAATGGTACTGATTATAGTTATTGGAAAAATAGAATGAGATTTTTCCATTATGATTTATGGGATATTGTTGAGGAAGGTTTTAAAATTTCAACAAAAGATGTTGATGGTGTTAGCACTATAAACCTAAAGAAGAATGGTCAATAAATGAAAAGAAAGCATGCTCTTTAAATGCCAAAGCTATTAATTGTTTATTTTGTGCTTTGAATGAAGTTGAGTATAATAGAGTGTCTATTTGCAAAACTGCTAAAGAGATATGGGATAAATTAGAAATTACTCATGAAGGAACTAGTCAAGTAAAAGAAACAAAGATTGACATGATCAATATTAAATGTTTAAAATTGAAGAAAATGAAGCTATTTCCGATATGTTTATTAGATTTACTAACATTGTCAATGCTTTAGAAGGACTTGGGAAAAAGTACTCAAATCTTGAGAAGATAAAGAAGCTATTGTGGTCTTTGCCTAAACAATGAGAGCCTAAAGTTACCGCCATTCAAGAGGCAAAGGATCTCAAATCTCTCTCCATTGATGAACTCATGGGCTCGTTGTTGACGCATGAGATAAAGATCAAGAAAACATGGAGAATGAGAATAAAAAGAAAGAAAAGAGTATAGCTTTAAAGACCATCTCTTTAGAAGTTGACTCCCAAGATGAAGATGACCTTGATGAAGATGATGTTGCCTATCTTTCACGTAAGTATAAGAACTTCATCAAGACAAAGAAGCAATTCAAGAAGCATCTCTCCAACCAAAAAGAGTCAAAAGGTGAAAAGAGCAAAAAGGATGAGGTAATATGCTATGAATGTAAGAAGTCGGGTCATATTAGAACCGATTGTCCTTTTCTCAAATCATCCAAGAAATCCAAGAAGAAAGCAATGAAAGCTACTTGGGATGATAGCGATGAAAGCGAAAGTGGGAGTGATAATGAAGAAGTAGCCAATTTTTGCTTCATGACTCATAGTGACAAAGAGGATGAACAAAATGATGAGGTAACTCTAGAACCTCTTTCTTATAATGAATTGTTCGAAGCTTTTGAAAATATGCAAAATGATTTAGAAAAGCTTAGTTCTAAGTATGTTGTGCTTAAAAGAAATACAATGTTTTATCTAGTAAAAATAAGTCTTTACTTGAAGAAATTGCTTGCTTAAAAGAGAATGAGCATGATGCTATGCATATTGATGAAATGAATATCTCTTGTGACAAGCATGCTTTTGATTGTGATGAGAAAAATGCCTTGCTTGACAAAGTTAAATTTCTTGAGCATGATAGTTGTGAAAAAGATAATTTGATTAAATTACTCAAAGAAAAGGAATTTAGTGCTTTGCAAGAACTTGATAAGGCTAAAGAATCTATTAAAAAGTTGACAATAGGTGCTCAAAGATTAGACAAGATAATTGAAGTAGGCAAGCCTTTTGGTGATAAAAGAGGTTTAGGCTATATTGATGAATGTTCTACTCCTTCAAGTTCTAAAACTATCTTTGTTAAAGTATCTCATAATATGCCTAAGCTTAATATGCCTAAGGTTGTGTCAAAGCATGTCTAACTTTGTGCCTATATGTCATTATTGTGGTGTTGAAGGCCATATTAGACCTAAGTGTTTTAAATTGAAATATGCTCATACTACTTCTCCAAGAAAAATTTTTTCTCAAAGGGCAAAGTTTCACAATGCTCCAAGGAATAATTTCTCCAAGAAAAGTAGAGTGCATAAATTTGTTGTAAGAGATAAATCTTTGCATAATGTTGTTTGTTTCTCATGTGGCAAGTTTGGACATACAACTTATTCTTGTTACTTTTCTAAATCTAATGCCTTAAATGTCTATGCAAAAATGAAATGGATTCCCAAGTTTGTCAATGCTAACCATCTAGGACCCAAACAAGTGTGGGTACCAAAGAATCAAACTTGAACATTTGTGTTTGTAGGTTTGTTTGAAATCCTCTAAGAAAAACAAGTGGTACTTGGATAGTGGTTGCTCGAGGCATCTGACGGGAGACCCATCCAAGTTTGTCTCTCTCTCCAAAAAGGATGGAGGTCTTGTAATCTTTGGTGACAACAAGAAAAGTAAAATAATTGGTAAAGGTAGTATAGTTAATGAATCTTCTATTTTAATTGAAAATGTACTTTTGGTTGATGGTTTGAAGCATGATTTACTTAGTATTAGTCAATTGTGTGGTAAAGGCTTTAGAGTTGTGTTTGATAAAAAGAATTGCATCATTGAAAATGCTAGTGATAAAAAAGTTATATTTGTTGGAAATAGAGATGAAAACGTTTATACTATTGATTTGAATGATTGTCCTATTAATGATAAATGTTTATCGGCTTTGCATAATGATTCTTGGTTATGGCATAGAAGACTAGGACATGTTAGCATGCACTTAATTTCAAATATTTTCAAGAATTCTTTGGTTAGAGGTCTTCCCAAATTTAAATTTGAAAAGACAAAGTTTGTGATGCTTGTTAAATGGGTAAGCAAACTAAGTCCTCTTTCAAATCTAAAAATGTAATCTTTACAACTAGACCCCTTCAACTATTACACATGGACTTATTTGGCCTTCTAGAATTGCTAGTTTTGAAGGGAACTATTATGCCTTTGTGATAGTTGATGATTTTTCAAGGTTTACTTGGGTTTTGATTCTAAAACATAAGGATGATGCTTTGAAAAGCTTTTCTAGTTTTGCAAAAAGAGTTCAAAATAAAAAAGGTTTTTTGATTTCTAAAATTAGGAGTGATCATGGAGGAGAATTTGATAGCAATGCTTTTGAAACTTTTTGTGAAGAAAATGGTTTTTCTCATAATTTCTCTGCTCCAACTCCTCAACAAAATGTTGTAGTTAAAAGAAAAAATTGTACTTGACAAGAATTTGCTTGATCAATGTTGCATGAGTATGATTTACCTACATACTTTTAGGCGGAAGCCGTTAACACCGCTTGTTATGTTTTAAATAGAGTTTTAATTAGACCTTTTTTGGATAAAACTCCTTATGAACTTTGGCATAACAAAATTCTAAATATTGGGTATTTCAAAGTTTTTGGTTGCAAATGTTTTATTTTGAATAACCAAGAAAAACTTGAAAATTTTGATTCTAAGACGGATGTTGGTACTTTCCTTGGCTATTCCTCTACTAGTAAAGCTTATAGAGTTTTCAATAAAAGAACTTTAGTAATTGAGGAATCTATGCATGTAGTATTTGATGAATCTTGCAATGTTATTTCTAATGAGCCTATTTATAGTGATTTTTTAAAAGAAAATTTTGGAGATTTACTTGTTAGTGACAAAGGTAAGGAAATTATTTCAAGTAAGCAAGAGGTGAACTTAATCGAAAAGAACGAAGTTGGCTCTTCATCCATGCATAAAGAGTGGAGGTATGCTCCTTCCCATCCCAAAGAATTAATTCTTGGTGATCCCGAACAAGGTGTGAAAACTCGTTTTTCTCTTAATATGTTTAATAATCTTGCTTTTGTTTCTCAAATTGAACCAAAAAGTTTTAAAGATGCTGAAAATTATGAATTTTAGATTTGAGCTATGCAAGAAGAATTAAATCAATTTGAAAGGAATAAAGTTTGGGAGTTAGTCTCTAGGCCCTCTCATGCTTCTATAATTAGAACTAAATGGGTCTTTAGAAATAAAATGGATGAAAATGGAAATATCATTAGAAATAAAGCTAGACTTGTAGCTCAAGGTTATTGTCAAGAGGAAGGAATAGATTATGAAGAAACTTTTGCACTCGTTGCTAGATTAGAAGCTATTAGAATGTTGCCTGCTTTTGCTTCTTATAAGAATTTCATTTTATATCAAATGGATGTGAAAAGTACATTTTTAAGTGGTTATATCATGGAGGAAGTTTATGTAGAACAACCTCCGAGGTTTGAAAGTTTTGATTTTCCTAATCATGTCTATAAGTTGAAAAAGACTCTTTATGGCTTAAAACAAGCTCCAAGAGCTTGGTATGATAGACTTAGTAATTTCTTGCTTGAGAATGGATTTAAAATGGGTAAAATTGATACTACTCTTTTTATTAAGACTAAAGAAAATAATATGCTTTTAGTACAAATATATGTGGATGATATTATTTTTGGTTCTACTAATCCATCTTTGTGTGAAGAATTTTCTAAGTGTATGCATAGTGAATTTGAGATGAGTATGATGGGAGAACTTAGCTTCTTCTTTGGACTCCAAATCAAACAACTCAAGGATGGTATTTTCATAAGTAAAAAAAAAATACACAAGGGATTTGCTCAAAAGGTTCAAATTCAATGAAGGTAAAATTGCAAAAACTCCTATGAGCACATCCACTAAGCTTGACAAGGATGAAAAAAGGTAAGTGTGTGGATATAAAAACTTATAGAGGTATGATTGGATCTTTACTTTATTTAACCGCTAGTAGACCCGATATTATGTTTAGTGTATGTCTTTGTGCTAGATTTCAATCTTGTCCTAAGGAATCACAATTTACATGCCGTTAAAAAAAATTTTAAATATTTGCTTGGTACTATTGATTTAGGCTTATGGTATCCTAAAAATGTTGAATTTAATTTGGTAGGATATTCCGATGCGGATTTTGCGGGTAGTTTACTTGACCGTAAGAGTACTAGTGGGACTTGTCAATTTCTTGGTAGTTCCTTAGTTTCTTGGTTTAGTAAAAAGAAAAATTCGGTTGCCTTATCCACTACCGAAGCAGAATATATTGCAGTTACTAGTTGTTGTGCTCAAATTCTTTGGATGAAACAAACTCTTTGTGATTTTGGATTAAAGTTTGATAATGTGCCTATATTTTGTGATAATACTAGTGCTATTAATTTGACTAAAAATCCTACACATCATTCTAGGACTAAGCATATTGATATTAGGCATCACTTTATTAGAGAGCATGTGCAAAATGATAATATTACTCTTGAATTTGTAGGCTCTAATAATCAATTAGCGGATATTTTTACCAAGCCTTTGAATAAAGAAAACTTTTGCAAAAATAGGCTTGAGCTCGGTATTTTTCGTTGTGATACCTCTTGATTTTAAAATTTTACTTGTTAAATCTTTTAGAAGGCATTTTGATAGGGGGAGATATGGAAAGCATGTGTTAATATTCTTAGGGGGAGTTGTGCTAAATTTATATTTATGTTTTTAAGGGAAACATCTATGTAGTTCTAAATTTTTCTTAATTATTCTTTTTGATGATTCCAAAGGGGGAGAAGTTTAAGAAAAATATGCTATAGATTTGTTATGATTTTGATTGTATTAATTAGGGGGAGAATTTATTTTTTTTGAGTGAATTTCAATAATGATCTTTATGGTGATATGTTGAATTTTATTATGTGCTATATATAGTTTAGATGTATTTCAAGCTATTTTTCTTGAATGGTTTGTCATCATAAAAAAGGAGGAGATTGTTGACTTTTTGGCCCTTAATCTCAAATTAATTAATCAATGTTTTGATGATAACAAACTCGATTTTTAATTACTAAAAATCTTAGTGTTTTAATATGTCCATAGCGTAGAGCTCGGAACAATGATTCCAACACCTCTTGAATCACTCAAATCGGAGCTAAAACGAAGACGATATGACCGAAACAAGTCTATAGAGAAAATACCGTGGTGGATGACGTGGCATAACCAGATCATTTGCATGTAGATATGTGGCAACATATTGGTTGAATAGTGGATCATTAAGAGATTAACATATGATGAACTTTTGATTTTTGGATTGATTTAAAAAGAATGAATTTAAAAAGAAAATGAATTAAAAGGAAAATGAATTTAATATTATTTTATATTTGTGTCTAACGGCTAGTTTTTGACACATGGTATATTTTTTTTTTTTTTGGATTAATTTTAAAAAGAAAATGAATTTCAAAAGAAAAGGAATTTAATATTATATTTTGTTTGTATCTAACGACTAGTTTAATTTAAAATCTCTACCATTGATTTTTCTTTTCCAAAATCCAATGGTCCAAATTAATTATGGTTTCTAAAAATCTTTCCATCTCTATATAAACCATCTTCCTCTCCAAATTTTAAACTAACAAATTTTACATTTCATAATCCTCCAAAACTCAAAAGTTCCATTGTTGCTCTCTCTAAGTTCCCATTTTTTTTTTCTTTTCATCTTATTCTTGAGAGAGTGTTATTGTATTGTGAGGATAAATTTGTTGAGTGCTTAAACTTGATCCATTCTAGTGAGAGTTGTATTGTGTTCTTAAAAAATTCCAACATTTGTAACGGTTTGATCCTAAACCGTAGAAAGGATCGGGTTTGCTCTTGAACCCATAAAAGGAGCGGTGGTGTAACGGTTGGGCTCTAATCTGTGGAAAGAGTCGGAAAGATTTTATTCAAATTCCCAAGAGGCGCTTGGGGAGTGGAGTAGGTCGAGTTTGACCGAACCACTATAAAAATTACGGTGTCTTCTTCTCTAACTCTTTCATTTTTATTTTTACAATTAATTTAAGCAATTTATTGTATGTTTTAGTTTGTTCTTATTTATTTGTTAAAATTTGATAGAATTAAATTATCACATTTTTTCTCATCTTATCTATTGCATAAATTGAATTTTTCTTATTATTTATAAAAAGTGTATTAATTAATTTAATTGGATTAATTTAGAAAAAAAAAGTTTAATTAAACCCTATTCACCCCCCCTCTAGGGTTGCCATATCGATCCAACAGTTTATCATTCTGAATGATGTTTATGTAGTTCCCGAGTTAAAGAGGAACTTAATTTCTATAAAGTCTTTGCTCGAATGTAATTATACACTAAATTTTTCTATAAATAAAATGTTTATTTTGAAAAATGGTGTTGATATATGTTCGGTTCAACTAGAAAATAATTTGTATGTGCTAAGGCCATTAGCAACAAATTTCCTCCATAACATAGAGATGTTTAAAACCTTCGTAACTCAACACAAACGACTTAAAGTCTCTCCTAAAGAAAATGCCCAACTTTAGCACCTACGTTTAGGGCACATTAATCTCAATAGGACTGAGAGGTTGGTGAAGAATGAACTTTTAAACGAGTTAGAAGAAAATTTTTTACCTGTGTGCGAGTCATGCCTTGAAGGAAAAATGACTAAAAGGCCTTTTACTGGAAAAGTTTATAGGGCCAAAGAGCCTATAGAGCTAGTGCATTCAAACCTTTGTGGTCCGATGAATGTTCGGGCTAGGGGAGGTTATGAATACTTCATCACTTTTACTAATGATTATTCAAGGTATGGGTACGTTTATTTAATGCAACATAAGTCTGAGTCTTTTGAAAAGTTCAAAGAGTTCAAGGCTGAAGTTGAAAATGCATTAAGTAAAACGATTAAAACGCTTTTATTTGATTGAGGTGGAGAGTTTTTGGATTCTGAGTTCTAGAACTATATGATAGAACATGAAATAGTTTCCCAACTCTCAGCACCTGGTACACCTCAACAAAATGATGTATCAGAGAGGAGAAATCGAACCCTGTTGGACATGGTTCGATCGATGATGAGTTATGCTTCATTACCTGACTCGTTTTGGGGTTTTACAGTAGAGACTACAGCTTATATCCTGAACTATGTTCCCTCTAAGAGTGTTACTAGAACCCCTTTGGAGTTGTGGAATGGTCATAAAGCTAGTTTATGTCATTTTCGTATCTAGGGTTGCCCGGCACATGTGTTTGAGGCTAATCCTAAGAAACTGGAATGACATTTGAGGTTATGCCTATTTGTAGGCTACCCAAAGGGACAGGGGGGTTTATTTTTATGATCCTAAAAAAAACAAAGTGTTTGTATTGACAAATGTTACTTTTCTTGAGGAGGATCATATAAGGGAGCACAGACCTAGAAGCAAAATCGTGTTGAATGAGATTTCTAAAGAAACTACTTAATCTTCAACAAGAGTTGTTGAAGAGTCTACTACCTCAACAAGAGTTATTAACATAGGTTCATCTAGTAGGTCAAATCCACCTCAAGTGTTGAGGAAACCTCGACATAGTGAGAGGGTTGCAAACCCACCTATTCGCTATATGGGTTTAACTGAAATCCTAGCTATGGTAGCTGATGGCGAGGTTGAGAATCTATTGTCTTATAAGAAGGCAATGAAGGATGTTAACCGAGATGAATGAATCAAAGCCATAGATTTCGAAATGGAGTCTATGTACTTCAATTCAATTTGGGATCTTGTAGATCAACCTGATAGGGTTAAACCTATAGGTTATAAATAGATCTACAAGAGGAAACGGGGTGCTGATGGGAAGGTGCAAACCTTCAAAGCTAGACTGGTGGCAAAGGGTTATACCCAGGTAGAGAAAGTCGACTATGAAGAAACTTTCTCGCCTGTTGCCATTCTAAAGTCTATCCACATCCTCCTATCCATTGCCTCATCTTATGACTATGAGATATAGCAAATGGATGTCAAGATTGCTTTTCTGAATGGCAATCTTGAGGAGATCATTTATATGGTGCAGCCCAAGGGATTCATAGTCCAAAGTCAAGAGCAAAAGGTTTGCAAGTTGAATCAGTCCATTTATGGACTGAAACAGGCATCTCGATCTTGGAACATAAGGTTTGATACTGCGATCAAATCTTATGGCTTTAATCAAAACGTTGATGAGCCTTGTGTCTACAAGAAAATCATCAACAGTTTAGCAGTTTTCACAGTGTTATATGTAGATGATATCCTATTCATTGGGAATGACGTAGGCTTACTGACTTTAGTTAAGAATTGGCTAGCGACCCAATTCCAAATGAAAGATTTAGGAGAGGCTCAGTTTGTTCTTGGGATTCAAATCTTTCGGTATCAAAAGAACAAAATGCTAGCACTATCTCAAGCATCGTACATTGACAAGATGTTGATCAAGTACTCGATGAAAAACTCCAAGAGGGGCCTATTGCCTTTCAGGCATGGAGTTACATTGTCTAAGGAACAGTGTCCTAAGACACCTCAAGAGGTTGAGAAAATGAGACGGGTTTCCTATGCATCTGCCGTAGGCAGTTTGATGTATGCGATGTTATGTACTAGACCTGACATCTGCTATGCAGTGGGGATAGTCAGTAGATATCATTCTAATCCAGGACATGGTCACTGGACAACTGTCAAGAACATTCTCAAGTATCTTCGGAGGGCGAGTGACTACATGCTTGTGTATGGTTCTAAGGATTTGATCCTTATAGGATACATTGACTCTGATTTTCAGACTGATAAGGATTCTCGGAAATCCACTTTAGGATCAGTGTTCACTTTTAATAAATGGGTTGTAGTTTGGCGAAGTACCAAGAAATGATGCATTGCAGACTCTACAATGGAGGTCGAGTATGTAGTGGCTTGTGAAGCTGCTAAGGAGGTCATTTGGCTCAGGAAGTTCCTGACTGATCTGGAAGTTGTTCCAGACATGTCTAGGCTTATCACCCTTTATTGTGATTATAGTGGTGCTGTGGTGAATTTCCATGAGCCTCGGAGTCATAAGCGTGGAAAGCACATTGAGCAAAAAATACCATCTCATCCGAGAGATTGTGCATCGAGGGGACGTAATTGTCACGAAGATAGCTTTGGAGCACAACGTTGCTGATCCGTTTACAAAGGCTCTCACGACTATAGTGTTTGAGTGTCATCTACAGAGTATGGGTCTATGGGACGGACCATGGCTGGACTAGAGCAAGTGGAAGATCTTGTACTGGGCGTTTGTGCCCTAGTTTATTGTTTTGTGTACTTGTAATTTGATTATCTTGTACACCCCATTAGCTTTAGAATAAGTGGGAGATTGTTGGGGTTAATGCCCTAAATCTCGTAGGGTCCTGTAGTTTGTAAACACTTGTATGAACAAACATCCTGTGATTTATAATATAAGATATTTTATTCACATTGTCTATGAAATATTTGATATTTTAGTTGCATTAACCATAAACCAATAAAATAAGATCCATGGTTATCATTGTAACTTAAACATGAATGTGGAGATATATACGTGGATCGTGTTTTAAGTGATAACTTAAATGGTCTATAGTATATGGATAAGGTTGGATACCTTATCCTAGTGACACTACAAGTATGACTCGCTTTGCAGCTGTTACAAATGTTGTAAAGTGCTACAAATGGTCTGATCTTGATCATTCGTATATTAGATATGCGAGTGGGGATATTCTATACAAAGGAGTTTGTAAAGATTGGACCACGAAATGTTTAGTCTTGTTATATAACGTTGTTCATAATTGAGGCTTTCATTTCACTAGGATGACCATAGGTAACATGACCTTAATCCTGAGCGAGTTGTGAACTCCTGCTTGTGAGAGCAGTCCTTTGATTTGTGTGGGTGAGAGTGGCCAGATGCCGACTCAACAAGTCTACTATTTTTGGGGATTCGTCTGATTAGGGAGCTGGGAACTTAGCTACACAAGATGGAATTCACTCCTTCCTCGAAGCAGGGGTAAGTAGATAAATTGCTCCCTTAAGAGCTGATTTCAGGGCTTGAACAATGTGACGCCACACCCTCTCTTGGCCCGAGAGGGGTTTAGTCATAATGGGACTATGATCTATTGTTCATTAGAGGGATTAGTGGTACTTAAGAAGTTAGATGTAACTACAGGGGCAAAATGATAATTTGGCCTAGCTGTACTTCCGAGCGATTTATGAAGGGTCATCGTACTGTTGATTGGTTATATCCAATGGACACAGATATATCTATAGTGCGAATAGTGCAGCTGTCAGTCTTTAGTGGAGTGCTCGACAGCTAACGGATGATGGATAATGTGATTAAAGAGTTTATTCAGTTATTCACTTACCATTGGAGCTTCAAGTTACAGGTCCATAAGATCCCCTTGGTAGCTCAATGGATTTAGGTTGAGAATAAGTTTTTGGGTTAATTTGAAATGTTCAAATTAATAAGAGGGAATTTGATTATATATGATATAATTCAATTAATTCAATTATATATGATATAATTGATATAATGTATTTGATACATTATTGTTTGATTGGAGGAACTAATATTTGAATATGATTCAAACATAATTTCTATGAATAAGATTCATAGTTATTAAATTTAAATAAATATGATTTATATTAAATGCCATAAATAAAGAAAAAGAACTATGGTTTATATATTGTATATGATGCAATATTAAAACTATTGATAAATATAATATGATAAGCTAGTTATCATATTTATTTATATTTATTAATTATTTGATAATTAAACCTTTTTCTCAATAACCACCCTTAGTGGGCAGTTATACAGTTTTTAGGGCAAATCTGAGATAAAATAAAATTTGATTTCAAAATCTCACACGACTGATATTATTAGTAATCGAGTAAGAAAGTCTTACTAAATGATCACTTGAGAGACTACATGATCGAAGGGTAAAATCACACTTATCTCATCAGATCTATCATTTCTGAATTGTTTTTGTTCCTCTCTAGGATCTAACTCTCTCGTTCATCTTTTTCTTTGGGTGTTCTGGTGAAATTGAAGAAGAGAATGAAGATCTTTAACATGCAGAACAAGAAATGTAAAGAGGAGAGGAAGATCAACACAATGGTTTAAGTGGTTCGATCAGATAGACTTACATCCACTGTTAAAGGTATGAGTTCTTTCTTTTATTCAAAGGTTTAAGGATGTTTTAGAGCTTTTACAAAATTCTCAAAATTATGAACTCTCTCTCTCTGATTTTCTTCTCTCTGAATATTTATAAGAGGTTTTACAAACTTGAATAATAGTTAGTCATTTTCTATTGTTCAATAGTCTTTAACAAATTCTGCTTTCTAATGTGAGGTGAGTTGGTGCATGGTTCAGCTAGTGTTGCTCTTGAGTTAAGGTAATTCTTAGTCCATCTTCTTTACATAATAAATGGCACTCGTTGGGAAAGCTCCCATTCATTGAAGATCTTTCCAAATATAATTTTTCTACAAAACCAGTCATTTATGACAAAATGTTGTGCTCATGTATGACATGCTTTTTGTACCTACTTTTTGTCATTTCCTTCCTATTATTGATTAAAAAAATTATCTGATGAAGTTGCTACAATGTAGTTGACAGTTTTTCACGGTTGGATGTATGAGTAAGAAGTATTCCAAATTTATATCCAAATGGTTATTTAAAGAGCAAACAAATTTCTTAATCTACATCTAACCACTATTGGATAATGTTTGTGTTACCCAAAAGATATCAATCTCCAAGTCTTTGGAGCACTAGAAACTCGTACTTTATAATAGAAGGCTAACAAAATTTTCCATCTTATGAAAGTTGTTCATGTTGCAATAAATTTGAGATAGTTCTTCCAAGTCCTTGGGCTCAACTCAAGTCTATTGGGTGAAGCCCAAATGTATAATGGGCTGAAGAGCCCAAATGCAAAGGAGCTTTAGTATGGGTGCGCACCACCTACTATTTCCATACCTATATTTGACTCTTTTTTCTTTTTTCTTTTTTTTTTTTCAATTTTTACCCTTTTAATTTCTTACATTTTTCAGTACAATAGATAGTGAAATATTCAAATGTTTTGACTTCCATTCTTTTATACTTTATGAATTTATTGTATTTTTGTTTTACATTATTATAGGGTTTAGTGAAAGTAAAATGAGTCTAGTATTAATTATATATCATTTTATTTAACTTTTCCCTTATAATTGTTATATCATTAGCTTTCAAAAAAAAAAAAAGGGAAAAAAGGAGGTAGGGATAACTATTATGGATTTTTTTAAAAGAAATCGTAACTATTACACAAGTCTTCCTCTAGCCGCAAATATCGTTAAACTCTATAATTTGTTTTGATCTTCACAATAAATGAGTTGCCAACAATTATTGTTTAAGTTAGTTCTGGCTCGTTTGATAATTTTTTTTTTTTGAAAATTAAATCTATTTTTTTTTACATTTTTACATTTTTGTTTGATTTTTTAAATTATTGGTAAAAAGTAGATAATTGAAAAAGAAATTTGGAGATGAAACTAATGTCTATGAACTTAATATTTAAAAATTTTTTTAAAAAAAATGATGGCTCAGAGCCTACATTACTCACTTTTTAATTTTTTTTTTTTTTACATGATTAACTCTTTAATTTTTTTTTGTTTTTATTTGAATTTTTTTAGTAAGTAACATTTTTTTTTAATCTTTCCATTTTTTTCTTCATTTTGTTTTCGTAGAGCTGTATGCCATTGTTGTATTATTATTTGTTCCTCATTCTATTTTGCTTTCTCTATCTATCAGCTTCAACCCATTTTTCTTTTTTATACTAAAAAGAAATTATGACAAATATTAATTTATACCAACTTTGGGAATAGTATCAATTTAAAGTCTAAACTAATAATTTTATCAATTTAAACCTTGAACTCTTGGGGTTGTCTCAAATTAAACCTCAAACTAATAATTGTATCAAATTTAAACCCTAAACTTTTATTAATATATCAACTTAAACCTTGAACTTTCATAATTGTTTCAATTTAAACTCTTCATTATGTTTTATTTAGAAAAATTTATGAAAATTTAGGGTTTTAAATTGATATATTTATGAAAGTCTAAGGTTTCAATTGATACATTTATGAAATTTCATGGTTTAAATTGATACAATTATTAGTTTGAGGTTTCAATGTTAGACATATTTAAATAACAATATTTTTAATTAAAATATGTGCTATGTATGTGGATTAATAATTTATGTTATTTTATTAGATTGTGCCCTATGATGTGATATAATTAATTAAGGTCTTAGATTCCTAATTGAGTATGGACTTAATGAGTAGAAGTCTATTCCTAGTTAATTTGGGTTTAATGGGAAAGATCCTAAGACTATGATCTCCAATATACTAAAACAATAAGCACTCAGTCTTTTTTGAATCCCGCAGTCGGAATTTGGGTTGAGGAAGACCATAGTTATCTATCATCATCTTGAACTTATCATTAGTTTCTCAATGGAATCCGATATGTTATTATTCTTGACAATAAATGATCCAAGGGTTTATCTGTTCAATATAGATATTAAGAATTTATGCTAACATTCAATTGATACAATTCCTAAAGTTTAGGGATTAAACTCATAAAACTCCAGATTTAAATTGACACAATTATTAATTTAGGGTTTAAATTGATACATCCTCAAAAGTTAAAGGATACACATTGATATTTGTCAAAAAAAAAAAAAAAAAATTAAGTATAGTATTTGGTATGTTAATTTTAAATCTTCAAATTTTCGATAATTTTTTTTTTTTTTTCTTGCACATAATCATAGGACAGAGGCATAGCAGAAACTTTTGGTTAGTAAGAAATGTGGATAATGCTCTTCACTCCCAATATTTTAGTTTAATCTTTGTAATTATAAGTTAAGTTTGTAGTGATAAATTTGTTTATTTAGGACAAAATCATAGACAATCTTGAAGTGGATCTCTGTAAAGACGTGGGTAAATCCTAAATCCAAAGACAATTGAATATACCATTTCTCAAAATCATAGCTTCTGAAAATTCCATTGGAGCATTAAATTTATGGAACTCCTCTATCAAAGTTATAGTATCACCGTAATGAATCTAACAACACTGACAACCCCATATTCTGAGGGAGACCTAAACATCAACATTCAGTTTTGAAAGTGGTGGTGGTGGGGGAGTTGACAAACAACAATTATACAAATACACCCAATTTTCTTTTTGAAAAAAAAGATTGTGATATGAAATATTTATCACTGTTACGATCATTACAAGAAAAAAGATTTATGTCGATGTCAAAACTTGCATCCGCATATAGGGGTATCCCGACGACAGAAGAATTAGTCGTCAGGATAAAGAACCTATCCCGACATCAAAATAAAGGCATCGGAATAAAGGATCTATCCCGACGCTAAAATAATAGCGTCGGAAAAGACCCGAGTATTAAGTCTTAAAACCCCTTCCCACTGCCGGTCGCCGCCGCAACTCTCCCCTCCCCTCACTAATTCTATCCCACACTCATTCCTCTCTCCCATTCGCTCCAACCCTCCCTAAGTTTTTTTTTTTCTCTTCCAGCCCTCTCTCCCATTGTTCGTTGTTCAATCCTCTCTTTCGTTTGCTGTCAGTCATCGCCATTCAACCTGTTTGCCTCCACTTTGCCACCAGTCTCCCATTCTTGTGCCGATAAGATTTTTCTCACCTTTTTTTTCCTTTTGATATTTATGTTTTTTTTAACGTTATGTCAAATTTCTAAATATAGGAAGAGAATATGTTTTTTTTTTAATTTAAATTTAGCTTTTTGGTTTTTTTTTTTTTGCTTGAAATTTGTTGAAACCATATGTGTAAAAGTTGTAAAAACATAAAGAAAATGTTTGTTTGCTTTAAATTTAATATTTGGGCTGATTTGTTTGAAGCTTATATTGATAGAAAGTTACTTGTTAGATTGAGGAAATTGAACTTGATTGTTAACGGTGTGTCGAGGATTAATGAGGCAAAGTTTTGCATTTGTGTTACTGAAATATGAGTCCATAATCGTTGTGTTATTGTTGTTTTGACTGTTGAATTGAGAATTGTGAGTTAATGTTGTTCGTATTGTGTTCTTGTTGTTTTGAATATGTGTTGAAAAATGTGAGTTAAACACTTGAGTGAATATATATATATATATGAGTTGAGAAAAGAAGTTTATCTGGTGTTTTAGTTATAATCTAAATTTCTATATTATTTATTTTTCTATGGGATCAATGTTATGTCTATGATAGGACTAAAATGTTTTTATGTTAATGTTATGTTGGTTAAATTTAAGTTTTTTTTAAAAAAAATCAAGACTCATATTTTTGTTATTTTTAGTTCATATATGTCTATTTCATTTTGGAACTATACAAGTTGAAAGGATATTTATGACTATCTAAATGAAGTTTGGTTGTTGTTTGTTTACAAATATTTTGCTTCATACAAACTATCTGGATATTTAGCTACAATTGAAGCAAAGAGAAATAAAGTGTTTTCAAAAAATAAAATAATTCTTTTTTTAAAAAAATAAAGTCAATGTTGATGCTACGTAGGCATAGACAAAGGTCATCTATCCCGACGTTATAAGTTAAATGTCGGAAAAAGGTCAATGTCTGTACAAACAAGATATTTTGATGCATACAAATGTAAGCATCGGAAAAGCATCTTGCCAATGCATATGAATGTCGTTGGCGTAGAGGGTCTATGTCGATGTCATATATTCAGCGTTGGCAAATCGATGAACTTAAATAGTGTCGGCATAAACAATCTATGCTGACGGCAATGAAAGGTCGTCGAGATAAGATATTCTAACAAACCTATCCTGACAGTTTTTGCTGATGTTTCAGAAGCGTCGGCACGGTCTTTTATCCCGTAGCTTTATAGTGTTGGCAAAAGGTCCTTTTTTGTGTTGTTGTTGTGGATAGCTCATTAGGTTAAATATTTTGTATTGTAAATTCCTATTTTTAAGAGTTTTATTTTATTGATTCGAGTTATGATTTGTTTGAATCAACCTCTAAATTCAATACTTAGTAGTCCCTTTTGTATGAGTTTTTTTTTTTATTATTATTTATTTACCTGTGAAAACAAGAGTTTTCTCTTGCATTTCACCTTTTATTATTTTATTTTCTTTTTGTTACTATATATATAAAGAAATAATCTCTCATATCTATTTGAAAGTTTATATTTTTCATCTTCATTTTATTTACAATATCTTAAAAGTCAGATGAATTTGAAAAATCTCTATTCAAAGATTGAAACAGATAACATTCTCATATTTTGTTGGATGCATGTGCATATATATTAAATTATATGTAAGTTCATATGAAGCAAATATAAATTTATATAAAACTAATCTATAATGAACTATCAAAATCTAATCATTCTCTATAAGACTAATCAATATTATCTGTCCAACCTTGTTTAAATAATCAACAAATTCTAAATAATAAATCACCATCTTCCATGACAAAATAAGAATTGTTTTATATTAGTAAAGTAGAGACATTTTTTCACATTTTCCACAATTTATATCCATGAGATATGTGCATATATTCCCAAAAAAAGAAAAAAAAAATTCTGTTTCATAGAAATTAGACCCACCCTCTACTCAATCCCATTAATCGTCCATGAAATTTTTATACGAATAAGCTAAATCAATTAAAACATATAACAGTTCGGTTTTCTAGGATTTAAACTAGGTCGTTATTATAGACATACATACATGCAATTTAAATTGACATATTTTCATGACTTAGTAAAACCAAATAAATAGCATAAAATAATTAACTTGAAAACTAAATAATAGAATTTCATTTAAGAGGATACCCTCCAAACCATAAAACAAAACTAGAAAATTCTCTTAAAAAGTTTAAAAGCACAAATACCAAACCTTCAAGTTCAAACAGCAATACTAGCAATTTTAAAATATAAAATTCCAAAAACATGAGTGAAAGCATATGACTAGTCCCAGTGGCTTGATCATGGATTCCGCTTGTCATTCATCAGTATGTTCTTTCCTTTACTTGAAAAAGAAACATGAGAAAGAATGAGTATAAAATACTCGGTAAGTAACCCAGCTACCGGAGTCAGGCTAAGCATTTATGTTCTCTTGATTTTACTCTCTAGTATGACATTCATTAACCTATGCTTTTCATAGGATAACCATCTAATGGATAGTTAAACCTGTCCTATCGTAGGTGAGTGTACCCACAAATCTCTGGTGAGTCTCGAAGGAAACACAAACCTTTGGTAATTCCGAAGGAGATCACTACCTTTGATGAATCCTTAAGGAAACACGAACTTCTGGTGAAATCCCGAAGGAGATCACCACCTCTAGTGAACCCCGAAGGAAATACGAACCTCTGGTGGATCCTGAAAGAAACATAAAACTTTGGTGAATCCCGAAGAAAACACAAACCTTTGGTGAAATTCTGATGGAGATCACCACCTCTAGTGGGTATCTAACTATGGGTGGGGGATAACTATCACTATCATAAACAACATGCATCATAACATAAAGTCTCACGATCATGCAAATACATATTATCATGCTCAATATTCTTCTAGCAAATCATATAAAAAAAATTAATTCATGTTTGCACTCATAACATGCTTCAAAACATCATTAAGATAAGCTTATTTATCCTCATACATCTTGATGCTAACCATCTTAGAATCCTTAAAATTATTCTTAAATTATCACCTGACAAAAGGCGGTTTCAGTGGTAAGATTACTTAACTCAAAATTTGGTCACAAATTTTAATCCAAGTAATTAATCTTCTTAAAACTTTTGGAAGACTTGAATCCACCCTATCACATAAATTACAAATTTTAATTTACTTACCAAAGTTGTGACTTCGTCCAAAATAAATTCTAAAACTCAATTAGATTGGCCAACCTAAACATAAATTAAATCCAAAATTAATAACTTAATTTTTCACAATTACTCTTAATCCAAAAGGGAACAAGGTATTAAAGTTTACCAAAACTTACCAAAATCAACCCGTTGTAACACCACACCGCACGCTTTCAACGAATAATTCCCCAAAAGCTCGAATCTAGTCCAAACATAATAGGTATTATCAGTTTTATCCCAAAAACAAGTGAATACCCAAAATCTTCCAAGAAAATCTAAAACTCAAATCTTATCCAAATTATCCAAGATTCCAACGAAACCTAACAATGGTGGCGACGATCGCTGGAAGAAATGGCATGGCGTTTGAGATCAGGGGCCGAAATGGCTAGAGCGTGAGCGTCTGAGGTCAGGGGCCAAAGCAGTTGGAGCATGCGACTTGGAGAAGAAGACTAGTGCGACTGGCGGCTGGGCTTGGCGACTTCGATGAAGACAACAACGTCGGAGCGAGTGGCTAGGGATGGAAGAAAATCCATAAAAAGCTTGAATTAAAATAGTCAATAAAATACAATAGAAAAATGACTCGTATTGATTAGAGAAGAAGAAGAAGATTAGAGGGAGAAGTATGAAGATAAACGAATAACTTATTCATTGAATTGTTGAAGATATTGAGGTGGGTTACATTTTGTTGGACTTTATGGAAACCCAAATGTGAAGATGAAGATTAGATATTCTAACTTTTATTTTTCTTTTCCTTGTAGTTTTGGTCTCAAGTAGTGAGTTTTTTATATAGACTACATAGTTTTAAATTGGGAAAGATTAGATGAGTTATTATCTTTTTCTTTAAAAAATGTAAGCATAAAAATAAATACGTCAAATCGCGTGGCATATACGTATCTGTAAAGTATCTGGAAGTATCTATTTGATACGTGTCATTTACAGATTCTTTGTCTTATGTGCTTCATAGCCCACAACTAATAAATATACAGAACTCTTCCATTTTTTCCTTTTTTTCAAATCCACATTTTTTTTTATTTAAAATCTCAAATCTTTTTTTGGAAAATAAATTTAAACCAATTATCTCAATTCAATTATTTAATTCTAATTATCTTCTCCAAAAATTTAGAAAAATCAAACTCTCTCAATTTTAATTCAATTTTTTAATTACATCAAAATTGAAATAATTTAACATAAATACCAAATTTTCCTTTAATCAAATCTAAATTTCAAAATTCTTCTATGAGCAAATATTTAAATTGAATTATCTTTTTACAATATTCAAATTAACCTTCAAACTTTAAAATAATTCTCAAATATTACAAATAACCAAAATTAAATTACACAAAAATTTAGGATGTCACAAAATATCATTTGATCTAACTTTTAAAAATAAGGATGTATAACATTTTGTGTCACTCCCTCGTGCTCATGTTTAACTTATCTAATACACTAATACTCTCACACGCTAGGATTCTTACTCCCTCACTCTCTTGTGCTCACGCTCTTTCTTGCTTTCTCACTTGTGCTTGTGTTGCGACTATTAGACTCTTTATTAAGATTACATTTGAAAATCGTCAATGCATTCAATTCTTACTCATGTAAAGTTCTTCAAAAGTTGAATCAATAAAATAGATTATTAGAATTGATGCGACATTTTTTAAAGGAGAACTCAATTGAGAGTCGAAAATGATTCGTTTGAAAAAATTTAGAAGTTTAATTGATAAAATAATAAATCTCACATGATGTCGTGTATCCAAATAAAATATAATCGATGATACAAATTGATACACTAAATAGAAGGCCAATATTTAAATGGTTATAGATCGATATTTTCCCAAAATTTTAATGCTTAAATGTCATTTTGTTTTATAAACTTTAAATTAATTATGTTTAACACACTTTCATTTTGATTTTTGAAATTGAAAGAAAAAAATCATCACTCTTATTCAGTTATTATCAAAGTTTAAAATATCAATGTCAACGAAAATATCAAGATCTTACTTTTACGAAAATTTTGATAGAAATATCGATAAAATATCGATTTCAATTGATATTTCTGGAAAAATTATAAAAATAAATTTAAATTAGTAAATTAATACTTTATGATTTCTAAAAAAGTTAAGAGGTATATTATTTATATTAGTGACATTTTGATAATTATTTTTGTGATTGTGTATTTTTATATAATATAATGAAAATATCAATTTTCATGTCGATATCAAACTATGGAAATATAAAAATATCGACATTTCGATAGAAATTTAATACTATAGTTATTATCGAGTCAACTTCCTCTCTTATATTTTTTCTTTTCTAATTAGCCCAAAATAAATCCTAATTAATGTAGTCGATTTTTTTTCCTTTTTTAAAAATTCGAAACTTTTTATTTATTTATTAACAAATTCTATCATGATTCATGTTTGAAACTCTGACAATGAAGGAGAAGTAGCCAATTAATTGATTTTTTTGGATGCTATAAATTTTCTCCATAAACTTTCCATTTCGATCAAATTTGATCCTAAATTTAGATAAGTCTTGTTCCAATAATTTGCCCACCAATAAAAGTAAACATAATGTCATTAATTTCAATAAAAAAAAAAAACTTGGGAAGAAAAAACAGATTTTTTTTTTCAAAATTTTTAGAGCAGATATCAATTTTGTACTCTACTTTATATCAATCTCAAATTAGTATTTATACCGATTTAAACAAATTTTAATAATGGATCAATTTATAACTTTTTGGGAGTGCTTTTTAGCTATTTTGTACTCATTTCCATTGAAAATCGACTTAAAATCACCTTAATAAAAATAATTTCTCCAAAAATTTTACTGAAGTAGCAAGAAATAAGTAGAGAAAAATTAAAGAAAGACGTGTATGTGAAATTATGCTCTAATCTAATGGAGTCTCATATTTCTCTCTTATTTACACTAATCGAAGTTAAATAAGTATTATATAACGAGTTTAAATTGGGAATCTATATTAATTTAAAGTTTATAATTTAAATTAATTTAATTATTAATTTGAGATTTTAATTAATATGATTCTCAATTTTAGTAAAAATTAATTTTAGTGAAGAATTATTGAGAGCGTGAGACGAACCAAAATGATATTTTAATTTATTCATTATTAATAAATTGGTAAATTAAAACTGCAAAACATACAAACTTATAAAGTAATAATAAAAAAGTACAAATAAAAAAATATAATATGGGAATATATTTTAAAATTTTATAATAAAAATGTTAATCGATTGTAAAAAAATTCTAAAATAATCAACAACAAACTACAATATTTACACCCACGTCATAATGAAAAATTTTCACCATTGATTTATATTTTTACTATTATTATTATTTGGTAACATTCTTTTAATTGAGCTAGTTCAATTTTAGTCCTTTCCTCAATGTCCAATTATAATCCCAATAAATTTTAAATTAGTCTCTAGTATTAAATTATTTAAAATTTGTTAAAATTAAATATTTAAGATATTACTTAACCTCAAGGTTCAAAATATCAAAATTCATGGATATATCGGAATGAAAATTTTTGGAAAAATAAGGAAATGAATGGAAATTGTTATAATTAGTTTTAGATAGTTAGGTGAAATGATATGAAAATTTAATGAAAAAAGGTTTGAATAAAATTTAAAATAAATTAATGTTTTTTTTAGTTTTTTTTAAATCCAATTCCTTTAAAAAGGAAAGTTTTGGATTTAAAATAAAACTAAAAATTGAGAAAGGTTGAAAATTAATGATATTGGTGTGTGAAATTATGAAATTGTTTCTAATCAGATCAACAAATTGAAAAACTTAAAATCGATTGACATAACTAATTTAAGAAAAAGTCGAAATATTTTTGAACTATCGAAATTTTCTTGAAAGCTCTTCGAAAGGAGGGAATCGAATATTATGGAGATTTGGATGGAAATTTTAAACTAAGCTTTGTTAATTAATGAAGTGAAAGAAACAAAGCATTACCAAACAGAAGAAATGAAGAAATTGTGTAGACTCTTCCACCGCTAATGGCAAAGAAACAAAGAAAATGAATCTCTCAGACGCTTCAAAACAAAAAGTGATTATGATTCCAAATTCTACAGTTTTACAATTACAATAAACAAGAAACTATACTAATCTAAACTAAACTAGTCTGTGTTACAATTTGTTTGCAAATGGTTATTATTAATCATTTTATTTATCTAATCCATTTACTTATTTATTTATTCTACTTTGTTAATTAGTACCGATTAAGAACCTGTGATTCGCAGCTTCGTTGATGAGCATGAAGGGCATCGAATCAATCCATTGATGTTACAAGCATTGCAGCCTCTGAATCCAGTTTTTTCGATGTAGATCTTATGGCTTCCATCGCATTCTTCACAAACAACGAATCGGATTCCGCCGCATACCTCGCAACACCACGGCGTCGCCGCCGCCGCTGCCTCCGGAAGCCTTTCGATTAATCTCTTCAACTCTCCGTTTTCATTCATCACTTTGATTTCCTCTACTCCACCGATGTACCGACCGCCAATGAATACTCTAGGTAAACTCAGATTATTCCGTCCGATCGCATCCTGTAACTCGTCTACGAATCTGGAGTCCATTGAGAGGTCGCGTTCGTCGATTGGAACGCGGAAGCCTCTGAGGATAGATCGGACGACTCGGCAGTCTTCGAAGGTGCGGCGGACGACGCGGAGAGAGGTGTGGTAGAGGATGATGCAGAGGTCCGAGTCAGGGAGGAGGAGGCGGCGGGAGGAGGCGGAAGAGACGGAGAGGCGGTGAGACCAGGAGCGGAGGACGGAGGTGGAGAGACGGACGCGGTGGAAAATGGAAGGTTTCTTGGGAGTGTTGGGAGGGGAGTCGGATCCGGAATAGGAAGCGGAATCTTCACGGCAGAGGTCTTGAATGTCTTTGAAGGAGGAACAAGAGAAGTGGCGATGACGTGGCTTCGCCGGAGATTGGAGTCTGGTCGGCGATCTCAGCCATTGAATTTGAGACCACATGAGAGAGAAATGCAGAGACGACGATGAAGAAGAAGAAAGGCAGAGTAGTGAGTAAAGGCGTTTTCTGAGGGAGAGAGCGTTTTTAATATTTAAAGAAAATTTATTAAAATTTACGAAACCCTAAACAAAAATAAAATAATAATAAAATAAAATAAGGAAACCCTAAAATAAGCAATTTGGGGATTTTGGGTGTCTCAATTGTCAATGGGACTACACTATTTTGTTAGATTTAAACACAATGTATTAATTAAAATTATGAATTAATAATTATATTAATTTAAATCGTTGGTATATTAATTCTAATTGTCTACCACTATGGTATTAAATTTTCATAGAAATGTCCATATTTTCATCAATATTTTCACGTTTTCATGTATTCGACATAGACATGAGGGACAAATCGATATTTCTATAACGTAGAAAAACCCACGAAATACAAAAAATTATCATAAAATGTTACTAATACAAATAATAGACATATTAACTTGTTTGTAAATCATAAAATATTTATTTACTAATTTAAATTTAGTTTTTGAATTTATTGTTTTTATATTTTTTCAGAAATATCCATCAAAATCGATATTTTATCGATATTTCAATCAAAATTTCTGTAAATTTGAGACTTTGATATTTTTGTCGATATCGACATTTTAAACTTTGTCTGACCCTTTTTAAATCGTATGTTTTTAGAACGAAGTCTAGGTGTAAATTAATGCACAATGATTTTTTCTTAACACAACAACTCATGAAGTGGAAATTGATTCAAACTCCTAACATTATTTTTGACAATTTGTGGGAAGAGAAAATTGAACTTTAGATTTCGAGGTTCGTAATAAAAATTCATTCTATGTATTCTTAGTACTAATTTTCTATAATCATTTAAATGGAATTGTTTTTAGAATGAAATTTGATTGTAAATTAATGCATATTGTTTTTCTTTCTTTCTTTCTTTTTTAAGAAAAAAACACAACCGCTCGTGGAGTGGAAATTGATTCGAATTTCTGACAGTTTTTTTAATAATCGTGGGTGAGAGAATCGAAGACCTTGAAGATCGCAATATAAATTTATGGCAGTTGAATTATGTTCATGTTGACAATTTTTAATTTTTTTTTTTTTTGAAATTTAACATTACATGGTTTATGTTATTATTAATTAATATCTATGTATAATTAATTGTTATGACATGGAGATGTGTTATCAACTTATTACATATCATGGCACAATAGAAGTAAAGTGATTTTTTTAGGCCAAAAGTAAAGTGGATTTAGTTGTTAGAGAAAACCAAAAAAATAAAAAACAGAACAACACCATGTTTTTACTTATTAATAATATTATTATTATTTAAGTGATGTAATTATGATTTTTCAGATTATAATTTTAGGCCAAATTTATTGTCCAAACTTCTAACATTTGTAATAATAAGAGACTCCAACCTTTTCATTAAACACACACACACACACAAAAAAAAAAAAAAAAAAAAAAAAAAAAAAAAAAAAAACCCTCCAACCTTTAAAGAGCATTATTCCTGAAAGTAAATTTATAAAGTAATAAAAAAAATGTCTAATAACTCTCAATTTTAAATATAATAAATCTTTAAACTTTATACACGTGTAATAAATATTTAAATTTTATATACGTATAATAAATATTTAAACTTTATAGATAACAAGTTTTAAATTTATTATACTTTTTATGTGCAAATTAATAAACGTAAAAATAAAAGTAACTAAACTCCAAATTCAACTTATTTATATATAATTTTCTCAAAAGAAAAAAAAAACTCACTTTATAATTTAACTGCTTAAAAAAACTTACTTTATAATCGTCCTTTTTAAAAATAATAATAATAATAATAATAAATACTTTATAATTTTTTTAAAAAATAAAAATATTAAATTTCAGCCGCAATTATCATTTTTTTCCTTACAAGATTAAAATACCACTTTGCTGATGAATTTACCTTTTTGATGGTAGAATGACAGAAATGGTAAATTTGACTTTATTGGAGGCTATTTAAAAGAAAACACAATTTCGTACTAATTCGACTAAAATACGTATCCATTTATTATTTACCAAAATAATAAAAGATGGCCCCTAATTAGAGATGTCAAAAAAATCCATGGGTCGAGGCCTATGGGACTCATCCCAAAAGGGGCCGGAAATAGCCGAATACACGAGGAATGAGAGAGGGAGTGAGAAATTTTTTTTTCCGTTTATAATTCAGGGTTGGGGATGAGGAATATATTCCCTGATCCCGACCCCGACCGCCCCGACTTTTGTATATAAATTATAAGTTTATAATATATATATTAATATCGTAGACTTTGTTAGGATAATTATGGAGGTTTTAATTATTTAAATGTTGTAATATTTAAGATAAAATGTTCTAATTGTTAAATTTAAATTTATAAAAAATATGAGAATCCAACATTTTAATTATATATTTTTAAAATTGTATGTGTATTATTATTTTTATCACCAAAATGGATAATATTTTATTTAAATGAAAGTTGTATTGGATATATTTAAGGAATTGTTAAAAAATATATATTTAATTGAAATAAAAAAATTATGACGAGAAAATTTTCCCTGCAAGGAACTCGATCCCGCAATCTCCATAGAGACGAGAAATGGAATAGGGGGCAGGACGGGGACGGAGTTCTACCCCGTGGACATCTCTACCCTAATTCATAGTTTTATAAATGAAGTTGAAATTATATCAAGAAAAAATATTAAAAAAATACTTTCCATAACTCAACAGACGTAGTGCTTGTACTATTAACTTCGACATTAATTCAATACCTTTAAAAATATATATATACTTTCTATAATAGGATGCATTTATGAATGCGATCTCTATGATGTCTAAAATTTTATATTTGATTAGATTTAAAAATAGTATATATAAAAGTTCCTTTTCTTTCACGGCATGTTGAGTTTATAGCTAGGGAGGGGAAGATAACTACCATTAAATTTGTACAAATTATAAGATTAATAAGATTGTTTTAATTTTATAAGGGTTGGTATTACATTTCTATAATAGGCAGATAGAAGTTCATATGCACATAAATCGATAATCGTTTTGATGGTCATTTATAATTTAACGTTTAGATAACGAATTGATTGTTGCTTTTAATTGATTAACAAAATTATGCATATAAATATAAACGGTCAAGATAGACAAACAAGAAAAAAGTATAGTGATGACACTTGCGACATATATGTAATCTTGTTAGCCAATTAAATATTAGTCTATGATCGTTAATAGATTGATATGAATGTTCGAGTTGATTCAACATTTGAGTTTTGAAATCTAACACTCATGAATTTGTTAATAAGAGAAAAAATATATACAATTCTAATGACTAATATAATTGAGATTAATATAACAAGCTACTTACAAAAGTAATGATGAATAATTGAACTAAAAAACACCAACATAGCAAAGTGAGTACTGATTACCATTCATGTTTATAGTCGATGAATATCTAAACAATCAATAATTATTTTAATTATAAATATCAATATCTAAGAGAGGTAGTTTATTATGAAAATTAAGAATCGTGATTAATAAATTCTTTAAATTAGATGCGCCGCGTTTGTAATTATTTTCTTAAAATGTTATGTCTATATTTTGCCATGAGTATAGTATTAAATTTTTACCGACATATTGATATTTCTATCGATATTTTTATGTTTTTATGGTTTCGATATCGAGATGAGAGGGGAATCAATATTCCATTATATTATAGAGAAATCCACGAAACATAATAATTAAGCAACAAAATATCACTAATGTGAATATAATATAAATAATAAACATGTTAACCGGTTTAAAAGATTATAAAATATTTATTTACTAATTTAAATTTATTTTTTGAATTTTTTTGTTTTTATAAGTTTTTCATATTTCTATGCCATCAACATTTAAATATTTTGGTATCGAACTTTTGCGCAATACATTCATAGTTATTTCTTCAAATAGTTCTTTTTAAAGAAAAAAAAAGTAAGCTCATTCAAAATTTTTAAAAGAAAACCTTAATTAAATATTATAATTTCTTGGATCTCAAATTCAATATTGGAATAGGGAAAATGAAAAATAGGAAGGCAGAGTGATATGATCTGGGACTATAAATATCTCCCTTTTGCATAAATTGAGATTAAAATGCAATGGGATTTATCTGTTAAATGGATAAAGTCTTAGGAATTAATTTATTAGGAAAGTTATTAGAATTTGAAGAAATTAGCATTTATGGTGAAGTATGCATGCACATGCACCTCATAATTTGTCACCATTATTAAAAATTAATATATTTGGAGAATAAAATGAGTTGTAAATGAGTGGTTAACAAGGTACCTCTACTAAAATTTAAATTTAGTGCATAATGATGTACAACTAAGTTAGATCAATAATTTGTATAAAGTGATAAAACTCTAGTTATTATTATTTTTATATAATTCAATTATGAATATTATATTTTAATATGTTTAATGGTATGGTCAAAACCTTATAGGGCTACAAATTAACCTTGAAAAGTTTTAAAATATTTCAACTCCTATGTTTTTTTTAAAGAACTTGATCAATATTTTTCCCCTCCTAACAATTTACTTAGACCACATCCAACAGTTTATACAGTTATATATCTAATTTAATTGAAACACACTTTTAATAGATGTTTTTAAATATACAAAAATGAGTCAATTTGTTTATAAAATATGACAAAATGTTATTGTCTATCGTTGCCAGAAATTGATAGACAGTAATATTTTGATATATTTAAAAATATTTTAATTAGTTTTGCTATTTAAAAAAAAAAAACAAGGAAAATTTTTTCAGATAGAAAAAATGTCAAATTATTTACATAAATAATAATAATAAAAACACTAATAGACACATGAACATTTATCAGTGATAGACTTCTATCAGTTTAAACTTTTATCAATCTCTATTAAAAAAAATTAAAATTTTACTATTTTGTGTAAATAGTTTCTTTATTTTTTTATTTTTGGAAATCCCCCTTGAAACAATTAATTTTTATTTTTTTAATTCAGTTTGACATATACAAATATCAATTATATTTGCAAGAAACAAATTAATCCATTTTCATT
Source organism: Benincasa hispida (assembly GCF_027475165.1). Taxonomy (NCBI): domain Eukaryota; kingdom Viridiplantae; phylum Streptophyta; class Magnoliopsida; order Cucurbitales; family Cucurbitaceae; genus Benincasa; species Benincasa hispida. The sequence continues at coordinate 30,818,832 of NC_143484.1, read as the reverse complement.
TCTGTTATCTTATTCTCTCTTTTGTTTTTGCTCTGTTTTTTCTTTCCTACTTCCCTTTTTGTTTCCTTCATTAAAGTAATGTTTGATTCACATTCATTTTAAAAGCTTCAATGAGTTGTGGAGTTAAGACTCAAACATCTACTAACCTCAACCAAAGGAATAGAAACCTTATTTGACGACCTAAAATTTGCTTGCTAAGTATTACATTTATTATAGTCTACATTTTTATAGTTATAGTCAATTTTAAATGCCAAATAGTGGTTCCCAAAAACCTTGCTTTTAGTGTTTCAATGTTAACTAATTTTTTATATAATTATTTATTTATTATTACATTATATTTTCTTCGTATCTACATTGTTCTTCAATTTTCCAACACGTCATCAACATAAGTTTCTGTTGCTTCATTGCTGAAAGTAGATTCTAAAAATAGGTCCTTTTTTTTTCCTCTTTATTATAATCAATAAAATGTTATTTAAAAGAGTTTCTAGAAAGTATAAAACAAAATAAGTTAGTTAATAATTAACAGTTTGAAATTTAAAGCAAAAAATCTAGAAATACTAAACTGTTATTAATTAGGATTGAGATGCATATAAGCTCTAAAGACTTTTTTTTCCACTTAAAAAAGAAAAATTACAAAAGCAACCCTAAAATATGTTCGTAGTTATAATTACACTCTCCAGCTTAGAATAATTGTAGAAATTGGACCCACATTTGATAAAATTTAAACTCTTAAACTTATATAAATGTTACGATTTATACAATTAAATAAATTTGAAGGTCCAATTTGATCCAATTTTAATATTTATATAATTTTAAGAGTTCAATTTTAAAATTGAAAATTTAAGAATATAATTGCAACTACTATCATATTTTAGGAGTGGTTTTTGCAATTTATCTAAAAAAAGCAAATTACAAAAACTATCTTTGAAGTATGACGTTATTTGCAATTACACCCACAAACTTTCAATTATAAAATTTGAGCCCTCAAATTTCTGCAAGGATTAAAATTTGGATTTTCAAACTTAAAATAGTTGTACAAATTGGAAATGAAAAGAATTGAACCATCAAATTAATAAACTTGTCACCATTTCTATAATTATGTGAGTTTGAGGACCTAATTTTAACCTATGTATTAGTTTGATGGTTCAACTTTTACCGTTAAAAGTTTGAGGATATAATTGTAACTACAATTATATTTTAGAAGTGGTTTTTTGCAATTTACCAAAAAAAAAAAAAAAAAAAACTGACAGTATACCTTGATATAAGTAGAATAGAGTAATGTAAAATAAAAATAGTATGAAATTAACATGCCTAAGATACTAAGAATGAAATTAAAGCAGTGGCAATGGATTTCATTGCACAAGCAAGGGAAGGATAATGGATATTATATAATTACAATTGGTATTGCTTCTGGCTTTTTCTTAATCTACTTTTGCAATTCTCAAATTTAAGGCTATAAATCCTATACTTCTTTTGTTCTAAATATAGATGAAAAACAAGATGCTATTTTAGTAAAAATTGTATTGGCATATATATGTGTGTGTGTGTATGATGGTGGCTTTAGTAAGTTTAAGATACTGACCTCACTCCTGTCACATTTTTGTACCTTTAGAGATGAAAATATCTCCAAAAGAAACTTGTTGGTTGACTCTTAAGTAATCACTTGAAGCTAAAACTGTAAAAGAAAAGGAAAGAGTAATTTTGAGATTAATTTCTCATTGATAATAACAGCATAGTATTAAACTATCATTTTGCTCTTCTAATTTTGAAATTTTATTTCGCTCTTTATGATTGGGTAATATCTTCCGAAATGTTTTCTAATCATATATTGATATATATTTTCTACATGAGATTATTTCGTTTAGCATAACAAAAATGAGTATGAAAGTGTTGATATAATTAAATTTAGGTTAAAAATCACTTTCGATACGTAAACTTTTTTTAGAGTAACAATTTAGTACTTAAAGTTTGGTGTTTGTAATGATTTAGTCCCTGAATTTTAGCATGTAATAATTTAGTTGTTGTACTTTCAAAATTGTAACAATTTAGTCCCCACGTAAAAAATTTAATCAAAATTCGATGTCAATTTTTAATATTTTATGATGTATACTTTAGATTTTGCAAAAATATTGAGTCTCTAATCAATTTAACGGTTTATTTATTCATGAAATCTCATGAAATCTTATCATTAATTTCTACAATAGGGATTAAATTATTACATATTTAAAAGTACATTGACTAAATTGTTATATAATAAAGTCTATAGACTAAATTGCTACAAAATTTAAACTATAAGTACTAAATTATTATAAACCAAATATTAAAGTTTAGGAATCAAATAGTTACTTCTATAAAAGTATAGAGATTAAAAATAATTTTTAATCTCAAATTTTCATTACCTTATCACTTAACCTTTTGAGTCAATTAAGAAATTTAAATATAAGGTTAAAAGGTTGATATCCAGAGTTTTAAATTTATCTCTGGATCCATTAATCAAGTTGCCTACAGTATCGCTAGTTAGGCCTAGTCCAATAGAGAAAAAGGGGAGTGGGTTATTAATCCACCTCCTCGGTTAGTTCCTTTTTTTTTAGCTTTGGATGAATCTTTTTGCGTTTCTCTTAAGATTGCTAATTTATCAGAAATATTCTTATTCCCCCCATTCTCCCATAACTAACTTGTCAGCTATATTCTTTTATTTAATTTCTTCCCCTCCCCCATTATTTCCTTTTTTGGCCCTTCGACTACAGGTCTTTATGACTGGAGGTCTTACAATACCTCCATTTTTTCAGTCACCTTGTCCTTAAGGTGGAAGTCAGGGTACTGCTGTTTTATTTCCTTCATCCCTTTCCATGTTGCGTCACTTTCTGGATAATTCCTCCATTTAATAAGTCATTCCTCTCTCAACAATTCAGTGTTCTAACGTACTCCCAAGATAGACTTCGGCGCCATTTGTAATTCAAAATCGTCAGATAAATCCGGGGATTGATGTTGCACCCGTGCTGACTTACCTAGACAATGTTTAAGTTGGGATACATGAAAGACATTATAAATTTTGGCGTCCATTAGTAGTTCTAATTTATATGCTACCTTTCCAATCTTGTTCACCACCTTGTATGGACTGTAAAACTTGGGGCTAGCTTCTCACACTTTTTCTGCGCCAATGTTTGTTGTCTATAGGGTCCGAGTTTCAAGAATACCAAGTCTCCTACTTCGAACTCCACCTCTTGACGATGTTGATCTGCATATCGTTTCATATGATCCTGAGCCACTGCTAGGTGTTCTTTTAAGGCGACCAGAGCCCGATCTCTTTCCAAGAGTTGTTACTCCAGGGTGTCGTTGGACATCTTTCTATCTCCATAAGAGATCAATGGTGGGATGGGGCGACAAAAAACGACCGTGTAAGGTGTAGTGTTGATAGAAGCATGGATGTTGTATTATACCAGTATTCTGTCCAGGGAACTGATTTATACCACTGTCGTGGTTGCTCATTGTAAAAACATCGAAGATATGTTTCCATACATCTATTAACTCTCTCGTTTTGCCCATCCGTTTGAGGATGAAAAGCCATGCTTCTTTTGAGGGTCACTCCATGTACTAAACAGAGCTCCACCCAGAAATTACTCACAAATATTTTGTCTCGATCTGATACAATTGAACGAGTAAAGCCGTGACACCTCTGCTATTCTTTTAGCTGTGTATGGGTGGGTAAGGGGAATGAAATTGGTATATCTGCTGAGCCGGTCTACTACCACCATTAAAGATGTAACATCCCGATTTTTTTAGGAAAATTTAAGTTAATTATCTCAAATTGCTAAATTTTAGTTTCCTAATCTTTGGAATTTGGAAAAAAAATTGTTAAGTTTTATTAGTTAATGTGGATTCTTTGAGTATGAGTTTTAAATTAATTGGAAGAGATAATTGAATTATTGTATAAGAAATTTTAAGTTTTTGTGAAATTTGAAAGGGAAAAGAGGAAATTGTGGTTTCAAGATTTTACCCTCTTTAATTTTGGAACTTGATCCAAAATTTAAGTAAAGAATTAGGAAAAGATAATTGGTTTATTTGGAAGTAATTAAATCAAGTACTTAAAAAGATCTGTAAATTTGGATTCAAGTTAATTTGGAAAGTCAGAATTTAATTTTGGGATTTAGAATTTTTTGGAAAGAAGTGATTTAAAGTTTGAATTTATTTTTAGGTTTATTTAATTAATTGAAGAAGAGGTGAAATATTTGAGTTTGATATGACATATTTATTAAGGAAAGGATATATATATATATATATATATATATATATATAAGGGTTTTGGAATTTAAGAAAAGAAAAGGAAAGAATATATATATATATATATATATATATATTATTTATGTATTTGTATGGTGGAGAATTAAAAAGAAAAGAAATATGGAATTTTCAAACCCTCACTTTTTCACTCTTTCTGGTTTAGACGAACTTTGGTTGTCGCACCGTCGACGTCCACATCCTTTCCTCCGTCAAGTTGCAACCGTACTGCTCCAACCTTCACGTTACCGGATCTACTCGCCGTTGGTCCTCCTCTCTTCCAGTCGTTGTCCTCTGTCGAACGTCGTCGTGAGGTTCGTAGTTTTGGGATATGGTCTAAATGATTTTTGGTTTTGTTGAGGATCTTGAATACCCAATAAATAACGTGTTTAATTATCATTTCAATCATGATTTTAGAGGTGGAATTTGAAAGTTTGAAGGAGTTTAAAAGATCATTAGTATGCTATCAAGTGGAGTTAATGTGATTTTGGCAAGAATTTTGGTAAGATTTAGGGCTTTGTGACTTGTTCAATTCGAATGTAATTTATAGGAATTAAGTTATTAAGTTTTGTTGCTGATTTTGGCGTGGTTAAACACTTAGGTGTGAACCTAAAGGTTAAATTTTATTTTGGTTTATGTACTAGGATTTAATTCAAATATTGTGGAGATTAGAAGGGGTTAGTTGCTCAAATATTTGGCTTAATTAAGGATTCAAGAATTTCACAAAGATTCAATTACTTTTTGGTTCAACCTAATATCAAGGTAAGTAATCTTACCATTGGAATTGCCTACGGGTCAGACACTAGATATATGCCAGCATGATAGATGAATATTATGACAGAACGATAACATGATAGATGAATAGTATAGTATGACGGGCATATGTTCTTGTATGAGAATTTGAAAGATTTATTTGTGCACGTAGAGATTTGCATGCTAGTAAGAGGTGATACTTGATTCACTGAGATTGTATTTAATATGAGGATATTGAGGTGTATATGCATGTTGTATAGCCATGATGTTGAGGTATATATGTATGTTATAAAACCATATTGTAATAATTGTGATGTTGAGACTGTGATAGTGTCTTTACTAATTAGTTAAATGCCCACTAGGTATTATGTTTCCTTTGGGATTCACCAGATTGTGTTTTCTTCGAGATCCACCAGATATTGTGTTTCCTTCGAGATTCCCCAGAGGTAGTGGGTATACTTAACTACAGTAGGATAGGAACTAGTTTTGCATGTATGTATGTGTCCCATGAGGACTAGAGCAATTTTTATGTTCCACCAGAGGTAAGCATCTAGAAGATATAGATGCTTAGCCCGACCCCAGTAATGGGGTTACTTACTGAGTATTTTATACTCACCCTTTCTCATATTTATGTTTCAGGTAAGGGCAAGGACGCATTGGCGAATGATAAGAGGAATCCTTGAACGAGCCACTGGGGACCAGTTTTATGCTTCCGCTCATGATATTTAGATTTCTTTCCATGTTTTTCAACTTTCAATTTGATGTTTGAAACTTACTATTAAGATTTGTTTTCAGACCTATTTATTATCATTTATGATTTATGGGTACCCTATCGTCTGTTTTTAATATGTAAATTGAATGAAGGTCTTTTGAGTTCAACTTATTTATTTAGCATTTATTTCACTATAAAAGGATGTCGTTTTAAGTTCTATGCATGCATGTGTTTAGTAATGGCCTAACTTGAGTCCTAGGGGTCGGGTCGTTACAAAAGAGTCCTTCCCATACGATTTAGGTAGCCCCTCTATGAAGTCTATCGATATATCCTCCCATACACGGTTAGGTATTGATAGGGGTTGGAGAAGACCTGCTGGAGTCACGGATTCACCCTTATTCCTTTGGCATATCACACAGTCCTCCACATGTCGTTTGACATCTTCTTTCATACCCTTCCAATATAGTTCTCCTGAAAGCCTTTTGTAGGTTCTTAGATAACCGGAGTGCCCCCAAGAATCGAATCATGAAATGTGGATATTAGGGTAGGAATATAAGTCGATTTCTTCGACAATTCCAACCGTTTTTTATTAACAAAATCCCCTGCTCTACTAAAAACTTGGAATCACTTGTAGGATCCTTGTCTAGTTTTTCTCGGATATGTTATAGTTCCTTATCCGTAGCAACTTCTTGTTGAATGATTCGTGTGTCAATAAGGGAGGGGGCCATAATTTTCAATCATTCTTTCGTGGAGGGCTATCGGGAGAGCGCGTATGCTGCCTTATTATAAAAGCTCGACTGATACAATATCTCGAAGCCGTAACCCAACAACTTAATCAACCATCGTTGAAATTGGGGTTGCACTTCTCATTGTTCTAGTAGGAATTTAAGAGCCTTCTGGTCGGAAATAACGGTGAACCTTCACCCCAATAGATATAGCCTCAATTCACATTCATATATAGATTTTCCTTGGGCTCGAGCCGAAAAAGATTGACTAAAGTAAGCAACTAGTCGCTGTTCTTGCATCCAAACTGCCCCTAGAGCAACTAGTCGCTGTTCTTGCATCCAAACTGCCCCTAGACCTATCACAGATGCGTTAGTCTCAATAATAAATGGTAGATCAAAGTTTGGCAGTGCTAATACCAAAAGAACTGTCATGGCTTGTTTGAGATTCTCGAAGGTTGTGGTTGCCTCATCAGTCTAGTGGAAAGCATCCTTTTGTAATAGCTTCGTTAATTGGGTGGCTACCCTCCCATAATCCTTGACAAACCTTTGATAGTAGCTGGTAAATCCAAGGAATCCTCTGAGCTCTGTCACGTTTTTGGGTAACTGCCATTGTACCATAGCTTTAATTTTGTTCCCATCTGCTTTCATGCCATCAGCTAAAACCCAGTGCCCCAAGTATTGAATTCTTCCCTGCCCGAAAATGCATTTCTTCTAGTTGACATATAGTTGGTGATCTTGCAAAACATTTATAACCATACCCAAATGCTTAGCGTGAGTATCCTCATCCGAACTATACATCCTCATCCGAACTATACACTAATATATCATAAAAAAAAATATGAGAATGCACCTTCGCAAGAATGGTATAAAAATTTGGTTCATGAGACTGAAAGATTATTGGTGCATTGGTCAACCCGAAGGGAATAACTAAAAACTCGTAATGCCCCTCATGTGTTCTGAAGGCGGTCTTTTCCATATCTGGTTCATACATTCTTATCTGATGGTATCCAGATTTCATATCTAGTTTCGAGAAAATTATTGACCCATGTAGCTCATCTATCAATTCTTCGATTATTGGTAATGGGAATTTGTCAGCAACTGTGGATTGGTTTAACTTCTGGTAGTCCACACAGAAGCGCCACCCTCCATCTTTCTTTTTATCCAACAACACTAGGCTGGAATAGGGTTGTGGCTAGGTTGAATGATTCCTGCCTCTAACATCTCCGCGACCAGTTTCTCTATTTCGTTCTTTTAGGTGTAGCTGTATCGATATGGTCGTACGTTCACAGGTGGCTCGTCTTCCCTTGTTAGAATCTTGTGATCCACCATCTCTTAGGGAGCAGTGTCAATGGCACTTTGAAGATTCCTTGGAATTCATCTAGCAGGTCCTATATGCACCAAGGTACCTCTTTTTGGTCCATGTCACTACTGATCTCCTCCGTTGATTCTGTCTCCAGGTGTTGGAATTATACCAAGAACCCTTCATATTCTTCTTCCCAAGAATGTGTGAGGGATTTTAAGGATACCTCAGAAGTGGTTAAAGCTAGATCTTCTTTCAACACGATCTTGTGAGGACCCGAGATGAATGTCATTGTTAGGCTTGGCCAGTGGACTTCCATGTACCCCATATTACCCAGCCAGATCATCCCTAAGATTACATCCACTCGTCCTAGTTCCAGAAGTAGGAAATCCTCCGTTATTGTTAGTTCCAGTAACACTACCATCACTGATTTACACACTCCCTTCCCTCTAATTGCATCTTCGTTGCCCACTACCACCTCATAATTCGACGCAATCATCGGCAACTTCAGCTCCTCAACTAGCTTTTGATGTATGAAATTATGTGTTACTCAACAATCGATCATAAGCACCACTTCTCTTCCGGTTAACATTCGTTACAGTTTCATGGTCCCCTTCCCCAAAAATCCCAGGATTGATCTTAGTGAAATCTCCACGTTGGTTGCGACTTCTAGAGCTTTTACCTCACGTTCAATGGCTTCTAGTTTGACCGGTTCTTCTCCCCCTTCTTCTTCTTCCTTAAATTAATAGATTCAGCTCTCGTTTCTCCTTCTGCTAGCACCTATGCCCTGGGGAGTACTTCTCGTCACACCTGAAACACAGTCCCTTCTCTCTTTTTTCCTTTGCTTTCGAGTCCGTTAACCTTATGAAAGGTCTCTTTTTTTTTTTTTTGCCTTATCCTTCTATGGGAGGAACACACTTTTGAATTTGAATGTTTCATTTCAGGTCACATTCTCCTGTTTTTTGGACTTGCTAACCGTACCCTATTTGTTGGACCCTTTTTGTGCCCCTATTGGGTTTGGGCCCACTTCTTGTTGTGCCTTCTGTAGTGCCAAATTTTGATCGCTCACTACTTGGGCTTCCTTCATACAAGCCTTCAGGCCCACCGGATGTTGACTTACTACCTCTGCCTTAATCGAGGGAATCAGCCCATTGAGGAAAGTCTCCTCCAACACCTCCTCCGTCGTAGCTGGGATCGGCGCTGCGTAGGTCTCAAACTTCCTCTGGTATTCTTCATACGTCCCTTCTTGTTTAATCTGCAAGAGTCGTGATAGGAGGGTCCCTTCTTGAGTGGGTCGAAATATTTTGAACATCCTCTGTTTCAACTTTTCCCACGTCCGTATTGATCTCCGGTTGTGAGACCATCTAAACCAGTCTACAACCTCCAGTGAAAAGGCTATGATGGAGACCTTAATCTTCTCCTTGTCCGTCAACTCGTGTATCTCGAAGTAGTGCTCCGCCTTATAAACCCAGGAGTCAGGATGTTCATCGTTGAATGTGGGCATTTCTAACCTTTTGTACTTGTTGCGATCGTTCGACCCTCCGCTAGACGTTATTTATGAGCTCTCTCCTTCTTCGTCCTCCTTGTTTCCCTTGTGTTTCAGAGTATCCCTTGTTACGCTCGATTGCTCCTTCTCTCGCGGGATTGTACCACCACTGTGATTCGTTCCAAGCTCTTCCTCATCTCCGCCATCCCTTCTCGAAGTTCCAGGATCCCCTTTGTATTGTTATCCACCTTCTCCTCCATCTCGCGTTTCTTCTCTGCTCGTGTTTTTCCTAGATTTCCGAATTTGGCTCTGATACCAATTTGTTAGGAATCTACACCTGCAATGGAATTATCCCAACAAGTTTTCCAATAACAGAGCAATGCCCTGAGATAGATTTTATTCTAAACACCCCCCCCCACCCCCCCCCCCCCCCCCCCCCCCCGCTAATTAGTACCGCATCTTCAGAATTGTAACTTCGACTATAGGTCTTTATGACTGGATGTCTTACCTGATCATTTAACCAACAGTCAAAAAAGACTTGGGACTTTCTAAAGATAACTAGAACGTACAGCAAAGCGAAAGAACAAATTGAAGAAAAGATACCGCAAGTCTGATAGAAGAGCATAGCAGCTGCTTTGCGGTTCATTCCAGCAGCCAAATTGTTCAAAGATTCTGTTGATGCAGCTCCTGGCGTATCAAAATGTGCCTTCATTTGCCTTCAGCATTAAAATGGTCCAGGGGGAGAGAAGGATTTCTGTTAGCAATTTATGATGAAACAACTGAAACATACAGTTCATAACAAATAAAATAAAACAAAAAAAAGAAGAATTTACATTCGAATGGAATCAGTTATCTTGTCAGCAGGAGGATGCTTGATGGCGGGTTGAGTAACTTGAGTTTGTGTTGGTGCAGTTTCTACCAATAAATCTGTGAAAGAAAGTTGTCAATTATAGTGAGCAGTGAGTAGAATTCAACTAGATAGAGAAATTAGCCCAAAGAGATTGTTTAGGCTATAAACAGATAAGTGTTTTTTACTTACCTGGATTATTTTCAGACAAACTCGCTAACTTGAAATTTGGATCAGAGTGATGATGCCATGGATTCTCCTCAGCTACAGGTTCAAGGCCTCCGCTACTTCGTCTCGATGAAGAATAATGTCTTTTCTTGTTAGATCTATTGATCATTAAAATTTCAATCATAGTGTTATTGTGTCCTAAACACAAAACAAATATTCTTGGTTTGGGTTCAAAAGAGAATGTTTGGAAGCTTATGTACTACTAACCTTACAGAATTGGTCTCTAAATTATTTGATAGCTCACCATGTACGGATGCTGAGCTTGAAACTGACCTCACTCCATTTCCTGTTTATATAGATAAACCATATTTTTTTAAAACAAGCTACGACCATCTCGTTCTCACCTTGGAGAAGGAATGAACGTTAAATGTTTTAGTTGAGATGAAGAAAATGGACCGGAATTTCCAGGTGTAACCACTTGATTTCTTTCAGTCATCCCCGTAACGTTGTCCATGATGTTGAGACCGAGTTCTTCCAGAGGGATCTTTGCTTGAATACCATCAGTGACTCGTCTGTTCATTATCTTCTCCATGGAAGCTCCAAATGACTGAGAACCAACTCCACTGTGATGATCTTCAAAAGGCTTCATAATTCGCATTTAAAGAATTTGTAAGAGAGAAGATTCTATTCGTCAAACATTCAAAATAAAGCTGTAGAAGTTATTTAAACGGCTTACAAAATCCATATGATCTGAAAAGTTTACTGTCTCTGGGAGTGAAGAGTGAGATGGCTCAGGAGGTGAGAGTCCAGAATTCCTCTCTGCAGAAAATAAATGATCAAATTTCCCAAAATATATATTTTCTTTGGAAATGTTGAGTCACGGGTAATAGTAATACTAACCAGAAGGTGAGTAAGGGGGCTGACGGATACTTCTCATCCATAACTCTAGCAGAGGAGCTGGATAGTAGACTTCTCTACTTCCATCTGTGAATAAGCGTTCACTTAACACCACAGGAGGAAGATCCATGAGAGTGGCTATCTTCATAGTGCACATTGCACCTGTCCGCTGCTACAAAAGAACATAAAGCTTTTTAATATTATTAACTTAATGGTAGTTTTTGTTATCTTGTGCAACATCAATCTTATCACAGACATCGCTCATTTAAGATGTACCATTGCAGTCAATATTCAAGCACACTCTTATGCGAGCAAAATTTTCAAGATAATAAATGAATAGTTCAGAAGTGTGCTCATTATATAAATCCACTAACATAGAATATCAGAAAAAATGAGAACTACAGGTTGGAGACTAAAAACCTTTCTCTTTCTTCCTCTTCTAGAGATTAGATCCGAGACATCTTTCAGCCAAGATTGGTATATGTGTCCAGGAATGATGGTCTGTTCATAGTCCATCAGAGAGGCTGCTGTTTTTGTTTTCCTTTTTCTTGCCACCTGCTCTTCCTGGTGTCGAATGGATACATTCCATTGTTTGGTCTGCATTTGTAATTAAATTATTCTTTATCAATCAAACTAGTAGAATACCTGTCTAAACTCCTTGGATTCATGGGCTGGCTGAATAACATTGCGTTCAAGATGTTGGTCCTGGACTTCAGCATCAGGAGGGCCTAAAGGTAAGAAAGTGCATAAAAATGTGAATTTTCTTCTAAAATTGACATTCGAAGATGAAAGTTCTTTTGGAATCTAGTAGCAAGTTAAATCGAGTTGTGAGTTTCAGTTGGTAGGATGAATCATATCAGTTTCCTTTTCTGAAAAAAATCGATAGAATAGTCTGTTTTAGCAAGAGGGTTCATATCAAAGAGGATATTAAGTACCAAGTCTCCATCGACCAGTCTGATCTATTTTTCATCAAGTGATAATATAGTAGAGTCTGATCTGGAAAATATATTAAAAGGAAGAAGAAGAAGACACTGAGAGAGATCAGAAAAAGAGAAGAGTGGAGGCTATTATGTTAGCGACCAAGAGGTACGTGGCTCGAATCCTATCATTGAACTGTTCCTCAAGTATAAGTTTGGAATAGCTATTCACATTCCTACAATGTTGTGATGAAAAAAACAAGTACATGAAACGTCACAGGGTCACATTTATTTCATTCCTCCGGGAGTAAAAATTCATAGTTTGACATCTCCAAAATATAGAATCAATAAACGATGGATGAGAAGATCGAACTTAAAAACTGCACGTTCTTATAATTTATGAACATGGAATACATACATAATGCAGTTGGGAGCGTTTTAAGTACCAAATCATAATAATGTATATTACCTTCTGGATACTTCTCTTGAGGAGGAGAGGAAGGTCTAACAGTATCTGGAATTTGTGTTTGATCTACAGATGCAAAATTTGGTTGTGTATCTTCATCCTCTTCAATATCAAATCTACAAATCCAGCACAAGAAATTGATGTTGCTTCTTTGTTTACCATATCACATCAGAGAGATTTCAAATAACGAGATTGACTTATCACTACGGTGCAAGCGAGAGCTTCATAAATTGGGAATAATATATGTTACGAGCTCCAATTAAAACAGAAGTTTGCGGGCTCAAATTTTTGAGAAAGAGGAAGGCGGCAAAGAAATTATATAGATAACTGCAAAGTTTTGTCCATGGAAGTAAAGAATATACCTTTCAAATCGATCGACTGTATTTGTATTTGATTGATACATATCAAAACGCTCGACTAAGGTTATATTTTCAGCATCAGCTGAGCAAAAGAACAACCAAGATCAATGGTAGGTAGAAGTAGAACGCATCATAAGTTCAATAATTATGCAGAAAATGAGTAAGAAATGAGTTCAAGAGACAGAATAAAACTTTGATGGAAGTTTTGTGACGGATCATCTTCCACTGTTTTTTCGTTGATATATGGTTCATCCACACTGTCAAGCCGCTGCAGAGGCAGAAAGATCTATCAATCAATAATTGGTAATTGAAAAGCGAAAAATTAGCCCAAACAAGATTTACCGAACTCCTATAATTTGTTTCAAAGAACATACAAATAGTGTGATAATTGCCAAAATAATCAGTTCCCTTCTAAACCAATATCCAACAAGTTTATTCTATGCTTCTTTTTCTCGTAAATCATCTTAGTGTAACTTATTAGGATTAAAATCTCCCAATTCCACTTATACAGTGCTCTGGACTGACATGAAATGTATAGCTTTCTATAAACTGTTAAACCCAAAATAATGCCCTTCTCTTCTACGACTTACCATAGTAAAAAATGCAGTTTGTTGAAACCTCATTGGAGAGGTGTTGTGGGAGACTTCATGATCTCCCACGTCTTTCGGATCCTTCTTAGTAACAGCCTCCTTCCTGAATACATGTGGACATACATAAATTGTAACAAATAAATTCAGAATCAAGATCACCTTCTTAACCGACCGTATGCTCATCATATTTTGTGCTGTGAACATATGTTTACAACCAAACAAATTCAGAGCCGAAATCACCCTCTTAGCTCAGACCCAAATCATTTTATTTGGACTGTGGACATATGAAAGTCATCAACAAACAAATTCGAAATCACATTCTCAACCTTTCTGAATCTCATTTTACATTTTGGACAGTGAATGTATGAAAAACATATTAAAAAATAATTAGAAACAACTTATCTTAATTATTTCGGAATTTGAACGAATGAAAATCATAACAAGAAATATTCAGAGCCAAAATCACCTCCTTAATCGGCCCAAAGCTCATATTACTTTGTACTATGGAAATATAAAAATCCTAACCAAACAAATTCCGAGCCGAAATCACTATCTTAATCCGCAAGGACCCATCTTATTTTGGACTCAAAAGCAACCCGGACGTTGCGGTATTAGATTAGTGTCTTCAAACTCCCCGTCTCGTCTCGCCGAGAGGCTTGCACATTCTCAAATGCACACGCATTCATTTCCGAAGTATGAATAATGAAATGATCATATACTACTGTTAAGAGAAGGAAAGTAATGACGAACTTGGCCAGAGACTTTCCTTTCGGAATGACGGTGGGCTCCGGAGCTTCTTTCAACTTCCATGCTTCGTTTATCTCAACCAGAAGGCGAGTTACATCCTCTGATAAAACGGGAAAAAAAAATGCGCAATCCTTTAGAGACAGTGTTTGAACATTAAACCAATATATTCCTTAATAAAAAAGTGATTAGAAGATTACCGTAAAGAATTTTAACTTTCCGTTCATAGACAATGACAACACCACCTGAGAATAATGAAGCAGAGAGATACAAATCTATTACTGAAATGAAAAACAGAGCGTTAAAATTCTGGAAAATACCAATAATAGAAGAATAATTACCCATGAGAATCCCCGAGAGTCTTAGAGCCATCGGAACCGAAGGATTCAAAATCTCCTCACTATAAAATGCCGCACAAAAATCAAAACTAAACAAACACTCAAAAATCGAACAAACTTAGCTCCATATTCTGTTTTTCCATTACCAAATTTTGATTATATTCAGCTTATCGAGCTTTCTCCGATTAATCTTCGCGTGCATTGTTGCAGCCATCCTTAGTAATACAAATGCACAACATAACATCAAACACACAAAAACACAATTCGTCTAATCTATCGATACATCAACAACATCCACATCTACTCTGAAGTAACTTAAACAAGAAAAAACGAACAACCAAATGAAGTTTCGGCTGATTCATACTTGTTATCTAGATTCAAAAAACGAATTGAAATCGGCTTTACCAGATTTGACCGAGAGGAGCCTTGCGTGCTAGAAGCTGATGTGAGTAAAACATCGTCGATGAAACTCTCCGTTCTGCTGCTGCCGGAACTTGAAACTCTTGAACCAGAAGAAGAAGAAGAAGAAGAAGAAGAAGAAGAAGAAGGGAAGTGGAGTTGGCTTAGGCTAATAACTAACTGAATGTGCGCGCCATAGCTATACTGAGCTATATGCATGGACGACGCTAAGGGCGATAAAATTACCCGGAGGGTATAAGAAATTCCGTGCTACCTACACTAAAACTAAAACAACGCTACCCTCTAGCTTCAAATGTTGAAAGGAAGCACGGAATTTTCCGTGAACATAGGGGTAGGATTAACACTGCTAGATACTTCTGTTGCCATTTTTTTGTTACACATATATGAAATAATCAAATAATGGCTTGACAATTGTACAACCCGTACTAGGTGAGAACACGGATATGAAGAAAATATAATATAATAATAATATATAATATAATTAATAAATAATAAAAAGTAAATAAAATAACAAAGAATGGATCTCTCCACTCTCTCTAATCTTTTTTGATTGATCACCAATCTGTATGTCTTCCAAAACCCATCAAATGCCCCTAGCAATTTGGCAAGTAAGAAATGAATTACATGGACACTAATAGAGTGTAATCTTGAGACACATGAATAATACATGGACTAATGGATAAGTTTATAATACTCCCCTTAGATGCCTATAACATATATGAAATATGTCTTGTTAAAAGCTTCGATGAAATATGTCTTATTAAAAGCTTCGATGAAATATGTTTTATTCTATCTCCTTTAATATATCTTTATTTGATTTGAGATATGCGTATTGTCTTCGTATAATATCATTGGAAGTTTTTTACTAGAAGACAAACCACATGTTCCACGAATGTGTTGAGACATTGATCTTAGTCATACATTATCAACTAGCCTCGTGAATTGCAAGAATTTCAGCATGATTTGAGAAAGCGACTGTTATGGTCTTTCATCGATTGCCATGATATAGCAACTCCTCCACATGTGAATAGATAACCTATTTAAGATCTAACTTTGTGTAGATCAGATAAATATCTAGAATCTGCATAATCAACTAGATCAAAATTTGATTTATTTGAATAAAACAAACTCATGTCGGTCGTTCCTTGGAGATAACGGAGTATATGCTTAATTTTGTTCAAATGTCTTTTTTGTTGAAGAAGAACTATATCTTGCTAATAAATTTACTGAAAATGCAATATCTGGTCTTGTATTATTAACAAAATACATAAGTTAACAAGATAATAAACTCATGTCGGTCGTTCCTTGGAGATAACGGAGTATATGCTTAATTTCGTTCAAATGTCTTTTTTGTTGGAGAAGAACTATATCTTGCTAATAAATTTACTGAAAATGCAATATCTGGTCTTGTATTATTAACAAGATACATAAGTGCACCAATTGCACTAAGATATGGTACTTCAGGACCAAGAAATTATTCATTATCATCTCGAGGTCGAAATATATCTTTCTTCATATCTGGTGAACGAATTTCCATTAGAATGTTAAATGGATGTGCTTTGTCCATATAAAATCTTTCCAAAACTTCTCCTGTATAAGTTGATTGATGAACAGATATCTCATCTGCTAAATGCTCAATTTGCAAGCCAAAGCAAAATTTTATTTTTTTTCGAGATCTTTCATCTCAAATTCTTTCTTAAGATATTCTATTGCCATTGAAAACCCTTCAGGAGTCTCAGTTATATTTAAGTCATCAATACATACAGTTATAATAGTAAATCTTGACTGTGATTTCTTTATAGAAACACAAACATATTGGATTATTTTGATATCCTTCTTTTAACAAATATCCACTCAGGAAATTATACCACATTTGTCATGATTGTTTCAATCCATATAGCCATCTTTTTAACTTTATTGAATACAATTTCCAGAAATTTGATTTATATATTTCAGGTACCTTAAATCCTTATGGGATTCTCATATAGATATCATTATCAAGAGATTCATATAAATATGTTGTGACTACATCCATAAAATGCATATCCAAACTTTCATATACAGTCAAATAAATTAAATATCTTAGTGCAATTGTATTGACCACCAGAGAATACGTCTCCTCATAATCAATACCATGTCTTTGTGAAAAACCTTGTGCAACTAGTCTTACTTTATATCTTGTGACCTCATTATTTTCATTTCTTTTCCTCACAAATACCCATTTGTATCCTACAGGTTTGACACCTTATGGTGTTTGAACTACTGGTCCTGCCTCGATTGCTTCTTTCCACTGAAGCCAATCTTTTCTATGTCGACATTCTTCAATAGATTTTGATTCATAATCCTCATTTTAAGATATAATATCAAGAGCAATATTATACGTAAAAATGTTGTCAATAACTACATGAGTTCGATTCCATCTTTTTTCTGTCATGGCATGGTTTATTGAAATCTCATTATTATCTTTATGTATTTCATCTTCCTCATTAGTCTTGTCATGAATTTCATCATGGGTATTTACATCATCAACCAAGTTTTCTTGACTATCAATTATTTTCTTTTTCGAGGATTTTTATCTTTGGAACTCACTGATCTGCCACGTTTCTAGCGTCTTTCAAACTCATTAGTGACAACTTTTTGTGTTGGGAAATCAATTTTCAATGGAACATTTACAGCTGGTATATGTGACTTAGTTACTTTCTTTATATATATAAATGCATCTGATAATTTATTTGCTATATTTTTCAAATGAATTATCATTGATTTGTACGGGGATCTATAAGAGATAATAATGATGCATTCAATGTAATTTTATCCAACTTCTTAATTCCTCCCCTAATGTTGGAAAATTTGTCTCATTAAAATAACAATCAGCAAATCGTGGAGGTTCAAGATATTTGATAATTGATGGAGAATCATATCCAACATATATTATTAACCTCCTCCCATCTTAGTACGTTGTGGTGTAGCAATTGGAATATATACTGCTCTCAGATGGGAAATATTTGGCTCATGGCCATAAGCTAATAGTAATGATGAGTATCTATGAAAAGATACTGGCCTAATGTGTACAGGTGATGCTGCATACAAAATAACATACTGATATAGGAAGCTTAGCTCTCATAAGCAACAATCCAACAATTAACTACAAACGTTTTATGAATGATTCTACTAAACCATTTTATATATGAACATGAGCTACAAGATGTTCAACACTTATCCCAATTGACATACAATAATTATCAAAAGCTTGAGATGTAAATTTACCATCATTATCAAGACGAATGGTCTTAATTGTATAATCAGAAAATTGTGCTCTTAACTTAATTATTTGAGCAAGTAATCTTGCAAATACAAGATTTCAACTTGATAATAAGCACACGTGTGATCATCTGCTGGATGCGTCTATTAATACCATAAAATATCTAAATGGTTCACTTGGTGGGTTAATAGATCCACATATATCACCATGAATTCGTTCTAAAAATGTGGATGATTCAATCCCCACTTTAACTAGTGATGGTCTAATGATTAATTTGCCTTGAGAGCAAGCATCACATGATAATTCATTAGATTGAAGAATCTTCTGGCTCTTCAATGGATGTCTATTTGAATTCTCAATAATTCTTCTTATCATTATAGACCCCGGATGACCTAATCTGTCATACCAAATTGCAAATATGTATGGATTCATGAACTTTATGTTAATTGTTGCATATGTTTCAATTACCCATATACGAGTATAATATAATCCAAAAGATAAAATGGATAACTCTTCCAGTACGTTTTTCATATGAGATAGTAGATATGATATAAAGATACTCCATATTATTCTTTCTATCAGTCTGAATATGATAACCATGCAAGTATATCTTTAAAACTAAGTAGATTTCTCTCTTTGATTGACTAGAGAACAATGCATTGTCAATTGTAAATTTTGTTCCTCTAGGTAAAATAATATTTTTTTTTTCTTTAACATATCAGCGTAAGTAATTTTCTCTTCATAACAACAGTTTTGAACTGATTTTAAATAATGCGGAGTTGTAATCACTTATTGATTTGAAATCTCATAGCCTTAAGTGCATCCACTCATAACGAGATTTAGATAGAATAATTATTTTTTTGATGATCATACCTCTCTTTCAATTTTTTTCACAAGATACGAGAATTTTTTATTGTAAGATACTCTATTTTCAATCTTTCGTAGAGATGATGACGAAGGAAAATCATAGCTTTTGCTTTATCCTGATCGGATGTCGTGTTTCTTTCTTTAATAGTCTCTCCAAGACTCATAGCATCTAGGTAGATTTCGGCATCAAGTACCCATGACAAATAATTACTGCCATTAATATCAAGGGCGAGAAATTCTAATTTTGTGAGATTTGTCATGGTAGCCCTATCACAAAATATTATATTTTTATTAGAAATTTAATAAATATTAAATATGCAAAATAACGTTAAATTTATTAATTATAATGAGATGGAAAAAAACGGCATACCCTTAGGACCTATCTTTAGTGAGAAAAACGATAGAAGCTCGTGCTGATAACGTGTTGTGCATTTGAGGAGCACAACGATGCACAATTAGAACACGAATATGGAGAAAATATAATATAATAATAATATATAATAAAATAAATAACAAAAAGAAAATAAAATAATAAAGAATGGATTTCTCCACTTTCTCCAATCTTTTTGATTGATCACCAATATGTGTTTTTCAAAATCCACAAAATGTCACTATTTATAGACAAATTGGCAAGTAGGAAGTAGATTACCTAGGCACTAATAGTGTATAATCTTGAGACACATGGACAACATATAAGGTAATGGATAAGTGACACGTGGTTAATGGACACTAATAATGGACATCTAGATTGCACCTAGTTTAACATATTTATAATATTTACAAATTTTTTTGTTACTTTGGTAGAATTTAACATTTAATTTATATGATCATATTATAAAAAATTATTTTACAAAAAAAATAATCGAGAAAATTCAATTTAGTTTTTACTTTTGAATTTTAGGGTTTATATCAATTAAAAATCTAAACTAATCGATATAATCTAAACTATTGATAATATCATTTTAGATTTTAAATTTTTATTTCATTTTATCGTGGTATAGAGCTATTTTCACTTTAATTTTCATTTAAATTAATTCATGTAATGAAAAATTATAATTATTTATTTGATTCTTGCCTTTCTCTGTGATTTACATTAATCCTTTCATTTTAGTAAGTCTTATAAACGTGTGAGAGTTATGCATAAACTGTTTTAAAATGAAATTCTAATGATTACTCTAAATTGATTCACTTATAAAAGTTTAGAGTTTAATTCACAAAATAATATTTTGTAAAAAAAGTTAATACGGAACTTGATGCTATATATATATATATATATATGCAAACTAGATTATGAATATAATATACAAATTGAAAGTCTCCACAAATTGTTTATATAACAGAGCGACAAATAAAAAATCGTTTAGTGTGGTTTCATCTATTGGACATAGATTAAAAAATTCTACATGTTCCTAATAATTATTACATAATTGCTATGCATTTTATTTTGAATGGTCGAAGGTGTAAAAGGCTATTACAACAAGTATCACATATGAATGATCATAACATTAAGAAAAACGTTATCATAGACTTTCTACAGTGATTTCGAACTTTTGTCGTAGCCATGTTATTGGAAGTCTTCAATTTCTCATAGCATTTTGTTGATTTTTTAACTTTTCTTTTTTGATTTTATACTTATCTAACAATTATGGTCGGCAAAAATTTTTTGGAGTAGGGGAAGGGAATCCCCAATTTGACTGGCAAAAATTTTAATATTTCTTTATTTGTTATAATGTATTACAATAGCCAGTAGCTTTAGCTATGGTTTTTTAGGGTTGTTTTCAAATATAGAAAAATGAACCAAAATATTTATAAGTATAACAAAATTTTACTATGTCTATCTACGATAGACCACGATAAACTACGATAGACTACTATCAACGTCTATATATTAGATGGATACTGATATCAATCCATTGCGGTATATCGCAAATAGACTATGATATTTTGCTATTATTTGTAAATATTTTCAGTAGTTTTGTCATTTAAAGTTATTTTTAAATTTATTCTAGTTTTAGTTTTATAATATAAAACAATAGCTTAATGTTTTTAAAATTTCGTTTTCTAATTTGATGACTTTAATTTTTTTATTAAATTTACGTAAAAAATGCTAAAATATCTTTTTCTTATTTATTGAAATAAATAAAATAATAATACTACTACTTGTTACCTAAGATATTTACAATTCTAATAAATACCAAATTGTAATTGTTTTAAATAAAACAATAATTAAAAATTAAAATTAAAATAGTATTAACTTGTTACCCGATCTTCGTATAGGGATTTTTCAACTCCGAACTTGACCTCGATTCCTCAAGATAGGGAATAAGATGGGAACAAAGATGAAATATCCTTATAGAGATAGTGTTGGAGAGTGTATCTCCGGTTCCATCCCACCCTATTGCCATTTCTACTAACAAACACGATAACGGAAACAAAATTTTATTTTTTTTCTAAAATAAGTAATCTGATTTTAACTTTTTGTTTTATCCTTCAGTCTAGACATTTTCGTCAAATATGATAACGAAACCAAAATTTTGTATTTTTTTTCCTCTCTCAATCTTAGTTATATGATTTTGAACTCATGCATGCCATTTCATAGAAATCAAACACATCATTTCATACAATAAATAAAAACACAAATCCTTTTGTTTTCCTTTGACCCAAATTTATTTTCAAAATGATAAAGATATAGTTTTCCTTACAAGAGAGTTTGAACTTTTTGGAAAATGAAAATTAAAAGTTGTCATGATTTGTAAAAGAAATATTGAATCGTGTTAAAATTGAGTTTTAGAATCTAGAGACTTGTTTTTATCAATAAAGAGACAACGTTGTTGTCTCCAAATTTAAAATTTTATTCCAATTATATTATACGTAATTTAATTTTATCCATCCACATTCCTTATAGTTTTGTAGTTTTTTCTATCTTTTTATACTTTAATTAATTATATATTTATTCAAAAATCTATTTTTTAATTAAAAATTATGCCTCAAAATTTTCTACCACATTCAATATACTTCATATACTTTGTGAATTAACTTAAAACAAGAAACACAGTTTTTTATACTATTTTCTAACTTAAAACAAGAAACACATAGTTTTTTATACTATTTTCTTACTTAAGTTCATAATACAAAATTACTAATTAAACTCAATGAAATATAAATTTAATCAAAATTCAAATTTTGTCATAAAAACTAAATCATAAATATTTTAAGCCATGTGCATTCTTTCCACTAGTAAATAAACAAATGAGCAAAATGAGATGATATTATTTTTACTCTCATAACTCATTCTATATGATTTTTTTTCTAATTAGATTTAGGGTTGTTTCAGATATAGAAAAATAAATCAAAATATTTATAAAATTTAGCAAAATTTTAAAACTATCAATGATAAACGCTGATAGATATTAATAGTTAGTGACATAGATAGACATTGATAGAAAGCATCTATTATTAATAGTTCTAAAATTTTGTTATATCTTGCAAATATTTTTAATAGTTTTATCATTTGAAATAATTTCTCTTTCTTTAACAATATTTCAAACTATAATTAACTAAAATGTTAAATTTAAAAGTTGAACCAAAACTTATTGCCTATTTAATTTTTGTCTTAATTTTATAGCATATATCTTTTACTTTATTAGTAATATTTATTTTAAAACAGCAATTAATTAAAAATTAAAATTGTAAGTAGATTAAAATGATCAAAACAAGAGAAAAAGTGTAAAGGTTAGAAAGATGGTGGTTGCCTATAAATGTTATGGAGAAATTATTTTAAATGATAAAATTATTAAAAATATTTATAAATAATAGTAAAATATTATAATGATAAACTGTGATAGACATCGATAGATTACTATGTCTATCAAATAGCCAGAAATAATAGTCTATCGCTATCTATCACAGATATTTTAATATCATTTATAAATATTTTACTTCATTTTTCTATATTTAAAAACAATCTAAATTGTGAGTAATATGTAAAACTACAATGGTCATGTGAAATTTGGGGTGGTTACCAAATTAGGGGACGCATGTTTGAGATTATTATTATTATTATTATTATTATTCTTTTTTTTGGTTTCAGTCGAAATAACTTTGGATAGGATTTTTTTCATTTTTCTTTTTTCTTTTTTTTCCTTCTATTCTCATATATTTTAATAATATACTATATTTTAACTATCAATGATTAAATTATAATGATTTCTTGAAAAGAAAATGGTCAGTTAGAATGATAATTAATTAAGTTTAAATCTTATTTTGGTCCCCGAACTTTGAACAATGTTCTATTTTTGTTTCTAAATTTTTAAAAATATTTTTTTTTAGTATCTGAATTCTGAATATTATTTTATTTTAATCCCTGAACTTTTAAAATTATTCGTTTTAGTCCTTAAACTTCTAAAAATGACTAATTTTGGTCCCTACTATATTAAAATTTTGTTAACCCTTTAACAAAATGACGAGGTATTTTGAATTTTTTGATGACTAAGCTACTAGATAAGTTAACTACAGTAAAAAAATCTAGATTTTGAATTTTGAATAAGGTGACAAAGCGGGAGAATTTAAAAGATATTATTAGTTCAAAATTTTAGTCGTGCAATCTTTTGGCTTGTTGGTTGTTGACATTGTCTTCGCTCAATATGTCTAGAGCATAGTTATCCATAAATACAAGCTCTCTCACATTTATGTTAAAGAATTAACCTAATTTTAATAATAGAGATTAAAATAAACACTTTTTAAAAGTTTGGAGACTAAAACAAATGTTTTTGAAAGTTTAGAGACCAAAATGAAACAAGATTCATAGACTAAATAAAAATTTAAACCTAATTAACTAACTACTTACTTGCTTATAAACTAAAATTATTCTCTTCAATCGATTTAATTTAACCTCTCTCATACATAAATTATAATTTTAAACTTTTGTAATTGAGTTACATTATAAATTACTTTACCAAATAATTTAAAACTAGTATTACTTATAATATCTTAAATATTGTAAAGTATTTTAATTTAAAATTCTCGACCGTGACTTCAAAGGTTAGAAATTATGTTATTTTCTTTTTTCTTTCATTTAATATCTTGTTCTAATTTTAGCGGTCTAATAAATGGAAATTGTTATAAATAGTAAAAAAATGGAACTATTTACCCATACAGCAAAAAAAAAAAAAAAAAAAAAAAAAAAAAAAAAAAAAAAAAAAGTGTGAGAAATATAAACAAGTGAATAATGTTTTACATTTTTTGAAAATTTCCAAACTACCCTTCTTCATTTGAACTTTGACTGGTGATATCTTCTTCTTCTTCATCGTTCCTTCGTTTCTGATCGACATCTTCTTCATCATCTCTAAGATTTGGTTCATCAACAACGTGATCAGCCCATAACACCTTCTTCTTCTTCTTTTTCAAGCCCTGTATGATAATCCAATAGCTTAGAAACTGATTCATAGCATCTTCTTCTTCTTCACATAATTTTTGGCAAACCACATATTTGTTCTTTTTCTTTTTCTTCTTATTTTTCACATCATCTTCAACATTATTCTTCTTGTTCAATTGGTCAGAATTGTACAACTTCTTCTTCGGTCTATGATTAGAATGTTCTCCAAGATGACTTTTCAATTGAATATGCTATTAATATCAGATTGTCTGTGTGTTTGTTATTTCCTTCAACTATTTCAACTCAAATTCTATCACTAATAGGAGGTGATATAATTTTATCACTGTCTAATGCTGATAGCCTGTGATAGAGTTCTATCACTATCTATCAGCAATCCACTGTGATAGAAGTTTAGCTGATAGAAAGTGATAGAAGTCTATCATAATAGGTACTATGGATTGGTGTTTGAATTCTATTTTAGTTTGTATTTTTAAGTGATAGAAATCCCTCTCTATCAGTAATAGACATAGATAGAACTTTATCTCTATATATCAATGATAGACAATGAAATAAGTTAATAACAAACATGATATATTAATGTGAACCAATTTTTTTATTGTTTTCGTGTGTTTGTATAATCTTCTTCCTCGTCAATTGATTAATTTTGTTTGCAATCTTCTTCATGATAACTTTATCTCTGTCCATCAGTGATAGATAAAGATAGAAGTTTATCACTATCTATCAGTGATAGACAGAGATAAAGTTCTATCTTTGTCTCGGTGGGATCACTAATCTTCGAATTTTCGGCTCACAAACAAAGCACCTACCTCGGGCCCAGGACTGTTCGCCATTGTGCATCTTCGCCGACTACCTTTGATGGTTCGTGGTTGAACTAGGCAATAAGGGATATTTGAATTGAATTACGTACTTATGTAAAAACGATAAACCTCAGTTTCAAGAAATAATATCGTCCAGGAAAACATTCACCAATGAAGCGGAAGCCTTTTTGAAAGACTATGACAGAATTCTATCTCTATCTATCTATAATAGATATATGAACTGAGATTGACAGATAGTGACTGAATTCTATATTTGTCCATCATTGATAGATGTTTGTGTGTTTTTTCATTTTTTCTAGTTTGATTGTGATTTAAGGACTGAAATATGTGTGTTCGTTAGTTTTTGTTTTGTTGTGTATTTGAGGACTCAAGATGCATATATAAATTGATGGTGATAGCCATGATAGAAAGTAATAGAAGTATATCACTATTTATCAACAATAAATTTTAATGGTGCTATAGTTGAATGATGTATACAAGACACAAAAATATACTAAAATAAAATAGAGAACTAAGGACTCCCCTATTATCTTCGACAGTAGTGGTGAAATAGGATACTCAGGGACTTGATAGAGGAGTTGTCTTGCTCACCAAAACAGGAACCTTCGATGGATTATCTTTCTTGGCTTTTCTTACCCTGCTTCCTTCCTCTCGGCCTTAATATTCCTTTTCATGCCCCATTATTCCTTCGAATGTGGCTTTTGTATTGATTGAGGGGTGGAAGTGGTCAATATTAAAGGCCCACCAAGATTCTGATGACATTATTTGATTATGAGAATTTTGTTGATGTGGTGCATCGTTGTGGTGATGCAAGTGCATTGACCTTCCAAACCTTTAAATTTCTTTTATTTTCAGAAAAAAAATCCTTTTAAACTTCTTCATATCTAAAATACTTAAAGTAAAAGGTTAAAAAGTTCAAGAAATGCTACCTACATTTTATGTTTTTCTTCGTTTTGAATATCAACTTAATAATTTAGCAATTTCAATTCCCAGCTAGGTCTCTAGGTCGAGGTGTTCCCAATGGTCAGCTTAATACCTCTTTCTTAGACAAGACTAGCCTAATAGAGTTTCATCACATTAAACAGTTGGTTGATATTAAAAACTTCTTGAGTTCTCTCTTTATTTATTTTATTTTATTTGTGTTGTTATTGTTTTTATTTTTATTTTTTGAAATAAGAATGTTAACTTATCAGACTTTTTAGTAGCGAGACAGAGGTCTTGTTCTTTCATTTTGCACCTAGGTCTTAATGATGGATGTGATTTAAGTCTAAGTTGAGGTGCTTTGATCACAGAGGACTTTGTTGGCTTAAAACGTTCTTTCACCAGCTCAAGTGATTGGCATATGCTTATGAACATAACTTTAGTTGCATCTTGCATTTGTTCACCCTTTATGGTTCTCTCTTCTAATCCTTCCCTGAGTCTTTTCAGTGCCTTGCAAGCTACAAGTAAAATTATTCATTAGGCCTATAATAAAATATTCTTTCCTGCCCTCAAGGCATTTCAATGCCAATTGTGCACTGAATGTTGCTTGTTGGGAAGTTGCGGCCGCATTGCCCACTTCAACTTCCTTTTCTTGTTCATTCTCTTTATTTATTTATTTTTTTTTTGGTGAGATTTCTGAAATCTCTACTCTTTCTTCTGGAACCTTAATATTTTCTAGTGTTGGAGTGCTTCTTGCTTCATCTAAGAGCACTATAGATTCCTTTTCTAATCCACTTTCAAATGTCATTGCTTCACCTTGTTCTTTTTCTTCTTCATTAAAGTTTTTATATAATTGAACAAGGTTTCTTGTGGAGTAATCTTCAACTCATTTGTACAATCTTCCGTCTGGGTCTCCAAATTTTGTTGAGATGTTGTTTCACTTTCAATCTTGATACCCATGTTTGCCTTATATTCCTTAACGAGCTCTTCAATGCTTCTTGAGTCCCACTCTCCCTGTTGGACATGTTTATGTTGCAATTGAAGCATTGATTTTAAGCTATCAACATTTAGTAAAGGTTCCCATGAAGTCTTAGGGTACTCCCTCCATCCTTGCTTATACTCATTCGGAAAAGGATTCAACAAGATCTAACTACCTTCTTGCCCTATATAAAATAACGAGTCAGGATTATAAGGACAATCGTGAAACACATGTTTTCCTCTACAATAAACACAAGACATAGATAAATATGGACATCTTCCATCAAAATGATCTTTGCAAATCAAAACAAAAAGTATTAGAAAGTTTGTATTTAAAAGTAATAGAGGTATTGTTTCTCCCATATGGATTTTCAAACGTGTTGGCCAATTCTGCAAATTGTAGTCAATGTTGCAATGACATGCGGGACAATTCCATGGGTCATTTTGAACAATAGATCTAATTAAAAAATGATAAGCTCTTTTTCTTATGCACTAAACTCAACCTACAAAAGAAAAGCAAACCCATATTAGATTTTAAGAGAAGACAATGTGGCTGCCATCTAATCGCAATTTCTAAAAATAATTGAATTTGAAATAATCCTCGAAAACAGTGTCAAAAACTTGATCGATCAAATGTATATGAATGATAAAATGAGAATAAATATGGTCTAAGTGCAAGTATACATTATCGATGAAGTAATAAATCTTGAAGTATTCCAAGAATCGAATCTCATGAGACTATTTATGCAATTCAATCTTTATAAAAAAGAGTTTTTCGATGAAAATCAAAAGGTAACCAATAAATAAGTGATTTTGAAGTTTAATGGTTAAGAAAACAAGAAAAAAAGGCTAAATGCTGACAAACCAACAAACAGACAACGTCCTTTTTTTTCCTAATGGTAAAGAAGACTGTTGAATAGGAATACGTTATGTTCCAACCTTTCGAGTTCTAAGTTGTAAGTGATGCAGCCGCATCATACCAAGATAGTGAAATATGCATGAAAAGAAAACTACGTTTATTCAGTCTGGTATTCAGTGCCTTTAGAAGGTCTAAGCAGCTACTACCGAATCTTTCCATAGGTAGCTAAATCTTAGATTAATTTAAGCTTAGATTCTTTATCCTATGGTATCCCTTATTCCTAACACGACTGACCCTCCTATGCCTAGGTTCTTGGTCTCATATTCCTTTGTGACATCAATTTATATTCTAACCTTCTCAGCATTAGGATTCCACTAGATTTCTAAATTAAGTGAACAGTTTAACTTAACAATATTTTTCCATAAACTCAACAAAGAAAATGTATAAGTCAAAGAGGTATGAAACATAAGCATTGCTCAAGCCATAAAACTCTAGGGTATTCACATGAACCCCTTAGAGGATTTAGCTCATGACTAATGATAAAAGAATAGATTTCATTAAATCAGAAATCATAGCTACAAGATGATGTTCAATGGGTAAAGAAAGAAAATAGAGAATTACAAGAAAATAAATTAAATAAATACAACTTAAAGAAGCCTTGTGACAATTTTTCAAATTCTTAGTCTTTTCCTAGGTTGATTCCTCTCCCACACGCTTCCACGGGATGAGATAACCTATAGCCACTATGTCTTAGAGAAACTTCCGTTCTTAAGACCACTGACTTGATACTGTGATAAGAAGCCCAAGGGAAATAATGAACATGGCAACAAACGAGAGTGACGGATTTGTGGATGGAGAGTTGAATGATGAAATGAAAGGCTTCTCATCTTTATATAGGCAAAAATTGGTAAAGGGATGATCTAAAATCATGGTTGACCGTTTTCCTATCATTTTAGGCATGGAATAATAGCTTTGATCGAGGAAATATCAACAAGAATTGACTGGGCACAAATCTGGAAAATTAGGGTTTTCTAATGTGGGTGCGTCACTATACTACATGCGACATTAGACAAAAATTTGCAATTCAGCCAAAAGTATTGATGCGTGCGTATCAGATCCAGTGTTGTAATCGCAGATATGCCAAAATAGTTAAAAATCAGTATAAAAGTTCATATAGTCAGTCCAAATCACTCTAAATCAACTTTATATAATTCAAAGACATGTGTTTAATCATTTTACTCAACTTAAGCCATCCTGGGGTCAAAATATCACATAAAGTTATACTTTTACTCAAGAATATACTAAAATATATAGTAAAAATATGCACTTTTTGACATCATTCACACCCCCAAACTTAAATGTTTGTTTGTCCTCAAGCAAACAAAATCTAGAATAGATATTGAAAGTGAATTAACATGCTTAGTTAGAAGTAATACAAAGTAGACGTCTTTTAGGAGAGGTCTCAAACCTTAGTGCCTTACTTGTTCAATTCCCAACGCCCTCACAAGAGTTTCATTTAAAAATAGGCTTTCCTTTAGCTATTTTCAGACCTTAGTAGTCTATCACTGTTTATCACTCTATCATGATCATCATCTATCAATGATAGACAGAGTTAATAGTCTATCACTGTCTATCATGATAGACTACTACTATAAAACAAACTAATGAACTTTATCTACCGATAACTCTCTAAAATCAACACAAAACAAAATTCACATAAGTTCAACATTATACCATTGTTTCAAATTTCTCTTTTTTAGGCTTAGGCTTTTTTTTTTTTTTCTTCCTAGTTGATGATTCCTTTTTTATGATAGTTCTTTTTTTTCTTACTTACCATCTGTTCACAAAGTTTAAGTTAATTATCAGTTGAATGAACGAGGAATAAATAGCCACTAAAAGATTCGATGGAACACGAGACATATGCAGTGGAAAAAGGACCTAATTATACTCTAATTGCTTTTAATTAAAAGGAAATTAGCATGCAATTTGAAGGAAAAACAGTAAATTAACTTACCTTTAAAGTTCTCGAAAACCGCTTTTCCTCGTTGAATCTCGACCCAAACTCTTCCGGACCACCATTAGAGTTGACCTACTATCCTCTGGATTCAGAACTAGGTTGTGGGACCTAATGGATGAAGAAAACAGAGAGAGAAAAAGAGATGGAGATTTTTTGGGTTGGGTTTTTAATTTTTTAGCCCAATTTTGAAAACTAAATTTTTGCAAAAAATGGAAAAAGACGTTAATCCATAATTGAAAGCCCATTTTATAAAAAAAAAAACCATGCAACATTTGCATGAAACAAATCCATAAAAACCCAACACCTAAAATCCACTATCTAAGTGGGCTTAATGTCTCCACTATAAACCAACACCTAGCCCACTATTTTGTTAGTGGAACTATCCAACAAAAGTTTGGATTTTCCCACTAACTTTAGTCAAAGGGCAAAATAATCATTTGGTCAAAGTCAAACTTTGACCAAAAAGTCAACATTTTGACCTTTTATGATTTTTTTCGTGTTGACTAATTTTGACCTCCCGAGCATGAATTCGCATTCATTTTCTCGAAATTCAAATCATATTTGAATATAATGTCGGTCAAAGTTTGACTTTTCAAAGTCAAAGGTCAACTTTTTGACTTTTTACATCTTTGACCATTTCCATTACTTCCGAGCTTTCGAATATGAACGTATTCATATTCTTGATATTTAAATCACATTTAAATATTAAAATTGTATCTCTAAATTGAAAATCGACTACTATATCACATATACTTGTCGGTTTCTATCTCTTCACCTGATTCGAACAATTCGAATTATTCTATCATACTGTTCTAAGTTTATTCCATATGAGCTAGTAGGGGAACCTAATGGACCTACAGATCATAGGCTCCAACAATCCAAGATTAACCGGTAAAACTCTTTAACCTAATTAATCAACATTTGTTAACTAACGAGGCATTCCACTAAAGTCTCGTAGTTGCACTCCCCTCTCTGTAGATATATTTCTATCCATCTGATATAACCATAATTAGTAAGCTAATCTTTCACAGGTTGTTCGTAATCTCGGCTGGGTTATAAAAATCGTTTTACCCCCAAGATTACATCTTGTTCCTTAAGTTCCACTGATCCTCTAATAAATAATTGGTTTAAGGTCCAACCTATAAACCGAACCCCTCTCGGGCCAAGGAGAGGGTGGGTCCCCTTGTTCAAGATCTAGATTCAGTACTAAAGGGAACAACCTATCTACTATCCCTATAATGGGTAGGAGTGAATTCCATCTTGCACCCTATGTTTCCAGCTATCCACTTGATCTTACCCCTGAAATGGGAGGCTTATTGGGCCAGCGATGATGAGCTGCCCTCACCTATGCAGATCTAAGGATAATTTCGAGTGAACAAGAGTTCATAGTTAGTTCAGGATTAAGATTAAGTTACCTAGGTTATCAATTAACGAAATAGTCAGTTTTATACATAAAACGGTATTTAGAACGTAAAAAGTGACTATTTCATAGTTCAGTCTTATGCAAACTCATTGCATAGGATATCCCCACTCACATATCTCTATATGAACGATTTAGGATCACATCGTTTGTACTAACTACAAAGTGGGCCACATCCATAGTGTCCCCAAAATAAGGCGCCCAACCTTATTCATATACTATAGACCATTTTGGCTATATATTTGAACTTGATTCACATTTATGTCACTACATAAAGTTCAAACTACATTAAATAGCCTCAGGACCTTAGTTTATTGGATTCAAGATTACAATTTCAATAACAACTTTATCGAAAAACAAAAAAGATATGTTTATTAATTTACAAACTACGAGTTTTAGGACATAAAATCCAACAAGATTAATCCATTGAAGAGTAACAATGAAGAAAAACACCTTGAAAAGTTGATGTTGTTGATGGATGAAATCATTGATAGATTGTAATCTATGAATCAATAGTTGTCTATCTGAGAGGAATAAACAAGTAGAATTGAGTGAGTCAATGGCACAAAGAAGAAGAAGAACAATAAGAAGAAGAGTGATAGAAGCATGATAGAAGCATGGTTTTTTCGTTAGCACCCGTTTGAGGGATCAATTATGGGTATTGTCAATTAATCACGGGTCGCGTAAATGGGTCGGATCACGTCGTTGGATTGGGCATGTTCTTTGCATGTGGTCTGGGTTTTTTTTGGTATTTCAGTGGGCTGGAGTTGGGTATTACAAAATTTGTGAAATCTTACTATATCTTATAAATAGTTTGACCTATTTTTCTGTTGGTTTAGGCAAGCAAGCAGCGGAAGAAAACATGATCATTAAGGACTATAATTCATTAATTTTAGCAATAAATTAAGCATGCTCATAAACTATAATGAGGGTTTCAGATAATATCATCAGACAATACCTTGAAGACTATCTTCAATCCATGAAATCAACTTCAATTACTTCTCCAAAAGCTTGTGAACCACCAAATGATCTTCTCTACTATTCTCCAGGACCTTAGATTGAGTTGTGGGACTCAAAATGAGCTGAGATTAGAGGAAATTTTGGAGAAGACACACTGTTTTGACAGAAATTGAAGAACTTCTTCTTCAACCAAGAAATCCAGCAAAATTCAGTTTTGCATGCTCCATTCAGCTCAAATTTTTGTTGTTTTAAGTGGAAAATCCATGCAATAAGATTGCATAACCACACAACAGCTCCTACTTAAAAAATTTGAGTGGATTAAAGTGGATTAGTTAGTAAGGTGCTTAAAGTGGAAAATTTCCACTTTTAGTGGATTTTTTCAATTTTCAATTAAATTCTATTTTTAATCAAATATTAAAAAACGAATTTAATAAATGAAAAATAAATTAATTGAATTTTCTAATTTTGAATATTCACAAAATTCAGAATTTTTATTTTCAAATTTAAATTTAATCGATTTAATTAATAAAACTTTTAATTAATTTAATATTAAATACTAAATTAATTAAACAACAATTCCACTACCATGAATCTCTATTCATGAAATTAATATTTAAATCAAATTTAAATATTATCCGATTCTCCAATTTCGTTTAATTCAATAATTAAACATGTAATTATATCATATATAATTACTAATTCCCTTAATTTTAATTTGAACGTTTCAAATTAACTCATCTTGCTATTCCAAGGTTTATTCCATTTGTGAGCTAGTAGAGGGACCTAATGGACCTACAGATCATGGGTTCCAACAATCCGAGATTAACCGGCTAAACTCTTTAGCTTAATTAACTCCCATTCGTTAACTATCGGGTCACTCTACTAAAACCCAATAGTTGCACTCTTCTCGCTTTAGATATATTATGTCCACTTGATATAACAATAAAAAGTAAGTTAACCCTTCACAGGTTGTTCGTAATAACGATTTGGTCAATAGATGTTTTACCCTCGAGATTACCTCTTATTCCTTAAGTTCCACAGATCCTCTAATGAACAATTAGTTTGAGATCCAATCAACAAATCGAGTCCCTCTCGAGATAATGAAAGGGTGGGGCCCCTTGTTCAAGACCCAGAGTTAGCACTTAAGGGAACAACCTTTCTACTGTCCCTAAAAGCGGGTAAGAGAAAATTCTATCTTGCACCCTATGTCCCCAACTATCTACCCGGTCTTACCCTTGAAATGGGAGGCTTATTGAGGCAGCGCTGTTGAGCCAACCCTCACCCATGCAAATCTAAGGATAATCTCTAGTAAATAGGAGTTCATAGTTAGTTCAGGATTAAGGTTAAATTATCTAGGTCATCGCTTTGAAATAGTCAGTCTTACATAGTAAACAACGTTATAAAGAAAGAGTGACTTATTTCTTGGTTCGATCTTATACAAATCCATTGCATCGCCCCCACTTCTCATGTCTCCACCTGAACGAATTAGGATTACTTCATTTGTAGCACTTTACAATGATTGTAATAACTAAAAAGCGGACCGCATCTGATAGTGTTACCAGAATAAAGTACTCAGTCTAATTCGTATACTATAGATCATTTTAGCTATCTACTCGAACTTGATCTACTCTTATGTCTCTATATATATTTCAAGTACTCATGTAATAGCCATAGATCTTAAGTTTATTGGATTTACTTCTAAAACAAAATGAGCAATTCATATATCCATCAACTACTTTATTGAATCAAACTTTAATAACATCTTTATTGATTAACAAAATAAGTTTATTGTTTACAAACCACGAGTTTTAGGACATAAAACCTAACAAAATCCCACTTGGACTAAAACTCCAGTGTTGACAAACATATGTATGATGGAACTAAAACGAAGCATACACAGCGAAAGCGAAGAATCAACAACGTTCTAGTTGCATTAAAATAAGAATAAGCATGCAAAGGGTTAGAGAATACAACCTTTGAAGACTCCACCGCAATCTTCCTCTACTGAGCTCGATCGACACTACCAATGGTAAATCCCCTATTCTCCGGTTGAAGAACACGATTGTGGGACCGATATGTTAGTGAAAATAAGGGAATTTCGCTATATTAAGTAGGAGAGTAAAGAGAATTAGTGGAAGAATTTAAGTTAATTTTCAAAGAAGCATTAGTTTTTTAAATTTAAAAAACAAAGCCTTTTGTAGATAAAACACATGCAAAATCTCATTTTGCATGTCTTCCACCTCAAACTCCATTAGCATTTAATTTCTAAATGTCAAGCTTAGAAAATGCCACTCCAAAGTCTACTTAGTTAGTGGGAAAATCCAACTATTGGGTTTTTCCACTAACTAATTTTTTAATAAAAAATGGAAAATAATTTTCAAATTTTAGAAAAATATTTAATTAAAACAATTTCAATTAAACAAAAAAAATAAATTTAATATCATATATTAAATTGTTTAAGACGCCTAGCTTTGATTAATCACATTAATCAAGTTTAAAAATACTTTCATGCTAATGTTCAAGTATACTCTAAAAAATAATTAATAAATTAATTATTTGATTGTAAATTATATCTTATATAAAATACAATATTCCCTTAAGACAAAATTTGAACATCTCAAATTCTCACTTCATCTAGTTCTTCAATTTTGTCCGTATTGAGCTAGCAAGGAGCCCCGATGAACCTACAAATCATGGGCTCCAATGATTCGAGACTAACCGATCAAACTCTTTAACCTAGTTAATCAACATTCGTTAACTAACAGGACTGTCTACTATAGCCTATAATTGCACTCCCCTCACTGTAGATATATTATGTGTCCATTTGATATAACCGTCATCAATAAGTTGATCCTTCACAGGTTGTTCGTAACCTTAGCTAGGTCAAATACCGAAATACCTGTGAGTTACATCTTTTCTCCTTAAGTACCACTGTCCCTCTAATGAACAATTGATTTAGGATCATAATCACTAAATCCATTCCCTCTCAGGCCAACAAGAGGATAAGGCTTCTTGTTCAAGATCCGAGATCAGCCCTTAAGGGAATAACCTTTCTACTATCCCTAAAATGGGTAAGAGAGTGAATTCCATCTTCCAAATTCTATGTCCCCAGCCATCTACCCGGTTTTATCCCTGAAATGGGAGGTATATTGAGCAGCGACGTTAGGCTTACCCTCACCTATGCAAATCAAATGACAATCGCAAATAAATAGGAGTTCATAGACAACTTATGATTCAGATCAAGTTATCTAGGTTATTAAGAAGTGAAATTAATCAGTGTTAACAATAAATGATGTTAATACGTAAAAGTGATTATTTTGTGGTCTGTCTTACACAATTTCGTTGTGTATAATACCCCCGCTCACATGTCTCTACATGAACGAACTGATTACATCATTTATGACACTTTATAACATTTGTAACAATCATAAAGCGGGTCGTATTCAATAGTATCTCCAGAAATAGGTATCCAACCTAATCCAAGTACTATAGACGGTTTAGGCTATTTTACTCAAACTTGATCAAGTTTATGTCTCCACATAAAGTCCAAGTATTCATGACAATAGCCAAGTTTATTGGATTAGAGTTATTAAACAATCAATAACACTTGTCTGAATAAACTTCATATATGTTTACTGTTTACAAAACTATGGGTTTTAGGACATATAACCCAACAATGTAAACCTAATGTTGAGTTTTTAAGTTTTTAGAGAGAAATACAATAAACTAGGGCATCACACACCCATGGTTTGCCTTCAATAGGTATCATATACCCATGAAATTTTTCTCTCACTTGCCTTAGATTTATCTCACTCATAGTCCTAATCTCATTAGGTGGCCCTTGAACACTTTAGCTGAGAGGATCGCTGTAAACATATCAGTATACAGTGGGCTTTTTAACTGTCAATAATGGAGAAGGCATCGTATACCCACAACCATTTGCTTCTTGATACCAATATCAAATATTAGTGGCTCGAGTTTCGACTAAACCCATGCCATGGGTACTCTGTCACACAACCCTCCCACTACATCAAGGCACTCTCAATTCTTTGAGTAAGATGCACCTGACTTGTCTTAACAACTGTTGTTTCAAGGTCAACATAATCAATAACTCTTATTGATATTATGTTGCTATTATGGAAACTCGATACAATATTTGATGATCTCTCATGTATACTTCTTTATGTAAACCAACATTTGTCAATTACAAATAATTGATTTTCTTCTAGGTTGAAGAAGTATATTATTTTTGGGTAGCCTATAGATAGGCATACTATTTGAACAAAGTTCCAATTCCTTAGGGTTCGACACTAACATATGTGACAGTCTTTTCCCAAATTTCTGAAATATGTAAACATATTTTACTAGTCATAAATAGCCTTTATGACCTCTCCACATCTCATATGGAGTTTCAGAATCTCCTTTTATGGAATGATGTTCAAAAGAGTATATAATAGTCACTACTGCATATCCCCAAAACAATTTAGGCAACTAAGCAAAAAACTTATTTAACAACTAAACCATGTTTAACAGAGTTCTATTTTTCTTCCTGATACACCGTTTTGCCAAAGCACTAGGTGTAGAGGGTTGTTACTAGATTCCAAGTTCTATTAAATAGTTCTGAAAATCTCAAATTTTCTGTACTCTCCACCTCGATCTGATTGAAATGTCTAATAAGTTTTACCTAATAAGTTTGTATACACCTTGAACTTTTCAAGTGTTTTAAACTTATAATTTAGGTAAATATTACTGCAATTTGAATAATCATCATTAAAACTGATGAAATATCCATACCCTCATTGTGTCTTAACATTCATCGGACAACAATGGTCTGAATGTTTGAGCTCTAAGGGTTCTCTAGCTCTTAAGATTTATTATAAAAAATCTTTTGGTCATTTTATCTCCAAGATAAGACACTCATAGTGTTAAAAGGCTGTCTTCTAACTTATTTAGATGACCACTTTTAACCTTTTTCTTAATCCTCTAAGACTTATGAGACCATAATTTTATTTTCCAAAGATGAGTACTTGAAGAAATCGTTGTCTTTTATTTGTCAACTGTTTAAATATCTAAATATTTAAAACGACCTTTACTTTGGTTGGTTTTAACATAGAAGTTATTTTATAGTAGAACAATTGAAATACTTCTTTTGTTAATGAACATTTCATTAAGGATATTTCTATACAACTTATTCTTCATAAAAGATAGATAATAAACCTTTTATTACATTAACAAAAATGCATAGGCCTATCTTCTGATAACAACTTCAAGATCTTCCACTAGTTTTTCTAAGATAGTCTCCGTTGTTCACAACTTGGAGAATTGTCGCTTCTTTTGCAAGCCATCTTCAAGAACGAATTTCTTTGTTTTTCTTTCTCTGCTCTCTTTTCTGCAAGGTACTTTGGGCAGTTTCTCTTCCAGTACCCATCTTCGTTGCAATAGAAACATTTTCCTTTATCTGCATCTTTGGCCTTGCCTTTGCGACCAGTAGAAGTCTTTTTTTTCCTTTTACTCTTTTCCACCGAAATACTTTTATTCTTGGATGAAGAAGTAGAGTCAGAATTTATCTTAGAGGATGATCCTCTTTCATCTGCAGTGGTAACATTTACCACTGCTTCCTATCCCTTTGTTTTCAAGAGACACTGAAAAATCTATAGCTCATTGAGAAGAGTGATCAAGTTGTATTCTATTTTGTTCATCATCGCATTGGTGCAAAACTATAAGAAACTCTTCGGAAGAGACTCTAGAATAAAATTGACCAAACTTTTCTTATCTAAGATAACTCCGTTTACTTATGTCACATTGAAATGGACCATCATATCTAGGACATGTTCTCCAACAGAGACCCATTCTTTCATACTAAAGTTATAAACATACTTGATGGCATCATATCTATAGTTGTAAACATACTTGATGGCATTGGTGCAGAACTATAAGAAGCTCTTCGGAAGAGACTCTAGAATAAAATTGACCGAACTTTTCTTGTCTATGACAGCTCCATTTACTTATGCCACATTGAAATGGACCACCATATCTAGGACATGTTCTCTAACAGAGACCTCTTCTTTCATACTACAGTTGTAAACATACTTGATGGCATCATATCTAAGGGAGAAGGACGGCTGTCTGAACATTTCCCACAGAGATTCCATAATCTCTTTAGCGGTATGCATGCAATCATGTGTCTTAGCCAAAAAATCAGATATGCTGGCAAGAATATAGGCTCAGACTTTTTCATTTGCCTTTAGCCACTTGTCATATGCTTCCCGAACAGTTCGGTTTGCGTTTGAGTCGGGCTTTGGAGGATATTCCTGTTGGATTTTATGTCCTAAAACTTGTAGTTTGTAAACAATAAACTTATTCTGTAAATCAATAAAGTTTGTATTGAAGTTTTAACTCAATAAAAATGTTATTGAGTATATGAATTACTTATTTCATTTTAGAAATAAATCCAATAAAATAAAAGATCCATGACTATTACATGAATACTTGAACTTTATGTGGAGACATAAGAGTGGATCAAGTTCGAATAAATAGTCAAAATGATCTATAATATACGAATAAGATTGGGTGCCTTATTCTAGTAACACTATCGGATGCGGCCCAATCTGTAGTTATTACAATGAGTTGTAAAGTGTTACAAACGAAGTGATTTTGATTCGTTCATGTGATGACATAAGGATTTAGGGCATTCTGTGCAATGAGTTTTCATAAGATTGGACCAAGAAATAAGTCAATCTTACTTTATAACATTGTTTACTGTTTTAGACTGACTATTTCATAACGATGACCTAGGTAACTTGCCCTTAATCCTGAGCTAACTATGAACTCTTGTTTATTCGGGATTATACTTAGATTTGCATTGGTGAGAGTTGGCTCAATAGCATCGACTCAATAAGCCTCCCATTTCAGGTAAGACCGGTAGATAGCTGAGAACATAGAGTGCAAGATGGAATTCACTCCTACCACCTTTCAGGGATAATAGAGAGGTTATTCCCTTAATTGCTGACTCCGGGTTTTGAACAAGAGGCCCCACTCCTCTCATTGGCCTGAGAGAGATTTAATTTATTGATTGGATCACAAACAAACTGTTCATTAGAGGATATGTGGAACTCAAGGAACAAGACGTAATCTCGGGAGTAAAACAGCTATTGACTCGGTCGTTATTACGAACAACTTATGAAGGTTTAACTTACTAATCATGGTTATATCGAGTGGACACAATATATCTACAGTGAGGGGAATGCAACTATTGGGCTTTAGTGGAGCGACCCGATAGTTAATGAATGAGGGTTAATTCGGTGTAAAGAGTTTAGCTAATTAATCTCGGATCGTTGAAGCTCATGATCTATAGGTCCATTAGGTCCCCTACTAGCTCACAAGCGGAACCAGCCTTAAAATAGCGTGATAAGATAATTTGAATCATTCAAATTTGAATTAAGGAAATTAGTAGTTATATATGAAATAATTACATGTTTAATTATGAAATTAAACGAAATTGAAGAATCGATCAATATTTAAATATGATTTAATTATTAATTTCATGAATAATGATTCATTGCAGTGGAATTGGTGTTAAATTAATTTAATATTTGATATTAAATTAATAGAATTAATTAAATTGTTTGATTAATTATTAATTATTAATTTTATTAGAAAAATTAATTATTGAATTAATTTTTGTAATAATAAAATTTCAGTTTTAATTAAAGAATTAAAATTTTAGAAAATTTGTTTTGATTTTGGAAAAATTTCAAAATTAGAAAAATAAATTGGAAATTGAAAAAATCCCAAAAGTGGGATTTTCCCACTTTGGAAGATCACACCTTACTCACGAATCCACTATCAATTCCAGCGCAAATTTGAAGGTGGAGCTGGAATTATTTCAAGCATTCAGTTTTGCATGAAGTATCTATATAATATACTCTTAATTGAGTTGGAGAAAGGCATGCAAAATTCTACTTTTAATGAGAAAAAGCCGAAGGTTGAAGAATATAATGGTCTTCAACAGTGATACCATACTTCTTCTTCCCCTCTATTCCCAAATTCCAACTTATTTTAAGTCCCACAACTCAATCTAAGGTTCCTAGAGGATAGTAGGGAAGCTCTAGTGGTGGTCCACGGCCAGAATTCAAGAGGATTGTAGTTGATTATCAAGTTTGAAGAAGATCTTCAAAGGTATGTTTGAAACCCTTTTATCATTTGATGAGCATGTTGACTTTAAAGCTAAAATTGATGAATTAGAGTGCTTAATGATTCTGTTTTCTTTCGTTGCACGTTTATAGAAACTAACAATTCCTTGGTTAAGACGAACCTTAGATCATCTATTACCAGTATCGTATTCAGATTCGATTTCCATGTAGCATAATTGTCCACAGTAAGTTTATCAAAAGCCAACAACTGTATTAATGAGCTAGTCATTCTAAAAATATAAACAAATAACCAAGAAATTTCCCTGATTGATGTTACTTCTATTAGTGAATTGCTTTTTAAATTCAATCATATTTGAGCAAAGTAATAATGTACCCAAATTTTATTATTTTGCAACGATACTATAGTGAGTTAGAATAAGTGCTATCGAGGGGTAATCAAATATTCCTTCACTAAAGCAAGATATTCTTGATTAAATACTATCTCCAGAATAACTCATATTTCAATAGTAATTTAGTTACCGTTTTCGATCAAGAATTTACTGACACTTAGTAATCTTTTAAGTGTAACCCTCCATTTTCAGATCTCAGAGGTTAGCGGCCCCAACGATGCTACCGAATTGGAGATTCAAGGTTGGGAATCGACCTAAGAAATCCTATCCATTCTTAGAGTTTAAGTTATTCCGAATTCTATGTTACAACCCTCCGAGGGGATAGTCGTCGTAATAACGACTAGCGTAGATCGCATAAAGTCGACAAGCAGTCGCAACATAGGAATCTCATGGTCCAAACTAATGGAAGAGACCATAGGACACGTTGACACACATCCTTCACCCACTTACTATGAACTATTTCCCCTATTCATCTTGCTATTGACCCATGCAAACACTTCCGAAATGGAGCAGTCGAGGTATAATCGACACAAAAATATATTTGTAGTGCGAAGAGTGTAATTG
Organism: Benincasa hispida; assembly: GCF_027475165.1. Lineage (NCBI taxonomy): Eukaryota > Viridiplantae > Streptophyta > Magnoliopsida > Cucurbitales > Cucurbitaceae > Benincasa > Benincasa hispida. The sequence goes on along the minus strand of NC_143484.1, from coordinate 30,777,229 downwards.
TCGATCTTTAATGGAGTGCCCTATAGTTAACAGATGGTGAATAATTTAATTAAACGAGTTTAATTAATTATTCACGTACTGTTGGAGCTTCAAGCTACAGGTCACGGGAATTAATGAGAATTAATTTTTGGATTAATTTGAATGGTTTAGATTAATTGAGGAAATTAATTATATGTGATATAATTAATTTAATTTAATTATATATGATATAATTATTATAATGTATTTGATACATTATAATATAAAATATATATGAGAGGAAATAAATATTTAAATATGATTCAAATATTAATTATGTGAACTGGATTCATATAATTAAACTTAATATAAATGGAATTTATTTTAAATGTCATAGGTGAGAGAATAGAAACTATAGGTTATATTGTATTTGATACAATATAGAAACTATAGGTTATATGTTATATTTGATATAACATGTAGTTTAATATATAATATATGATATAACATATAGTTTAATGTATAATATATCTTATATTAAAATAAATTATTTTTATTTATTTAATTTGTTGTTTGAAAAATTCTTTTTGGGAGGGAGTTGTAACTTCCCCCCCCCCCCCCCCCCCTTTTCTCTCTGAAATGTGATAGTGGGGAAAAGAGGGTTGTCTTGTCACTCTGGCTTTTACAAAGAACAGAACAGTTCTATTTTTTCCTCCCCTATCCTCGTCCTCCTCTCTTCTCTCTAAAACTCCCTCTTCCAAAATAGTCAGAGCCCACAAAACTCTTGGATTCTCACCCATAGAATACTAAGGAAATTTTCTTTGTGGTATCCTATTGGTTCGACGGATTCTTTCTTGAAGATTGATCTTCAAAGATATGGGTTTTTTAACCCATTTTTCTGTTTTTATTTTCTTTCAAGCATGCTGTAATTTTAATTTTAGATGCATGCACTGTTATGTAAAATTGTATTATGTGAAAAACTAAAATTGGGACGATCCACTTTCGCTTAGGACCTTTACAGGTTCCTTCACTTAGTACACTATTCCTTAGACAAAATAACTCCATCCCTGAAAGGGAGTAAACCTCTCTTGGAGTTTTGCATAAAAAATTTGACAAGCATTTTTTCAATTTACAGTCTGAGACAGAGCTAGCGTTCTTTCGATCTCTAAAAATCTGAATGCCCAGACCAAACTGCGCCTCTCTCAAATCTTTCATTTGGAATTGGGTTGCTAGTCAATTCTTAATTTCAGTCAGTAGACCTACATCATTCTCAATGAATAGGATATCTTCTACATATAGCACTAGAAAAACTATTAAACTTTTGATGATTCTCTAGTAAACATAAGGCTCATCAACATTTTAATCAAAGCCATAAGATTTGATCGCAGTATCAAATCTTATGTTCCATGATCAAGAAGCTTGCTTCAATCCATAAATAGACCGATTAAGCTTGAAAACCTTTTGTTATTGACCTTGGGTTATGAATCCCTCAGGCTGCTCCATATAAATGATCTCCTCAAGATTGTCATTCAGAAAGGTAGTCTTAACGTCCATTTACTAGATCTCATAGTCATAATATGAGGCAATGGGAAGGAGGATCCGAATAGACTTTAACATGGCAACAAGTAAGAAAGTCTCCTCATAATCGACCCTCAACTTAGATAATACCCTTTGTCACACGTCTAGCTTTGAAGGTTTGCACCTTCCCATCAGCACCCCATTTTATCTTATAGATCCATTTGCAACCTATAGGTTTTACCTCATCAGATTTATCTACAAGATCCCAAATAGAATTGAAGTACATCGACTCCACGAGATCCATAGCTTTGATCCACTGATCTTTGTCAACTTCCTCCATTGCCTTCTTGTAAGAATTTAGATTCTCAACATCTCCGTCAGCTACCTTAGCTAGGATTTCTATTAAACCCATATAACGGACAAGTGGGTTCGCAACTCTCCCACTACGTCGAGGTTCCCTCAACACTTGAGGTGGACATGACCTATAAGATTAACCAACTTCAACAAATCTTTTGCGGTGTTGGGTTTTTCAACAACTCTTGTTGAAGGTTTAATAGTTTCCTTGAAAAGTTCATTCAATACAATCTTACTGCAGGGCTTATGCTCCCTAATGTGGTCCTCCTCTAAAAATGTAGCGCTTATTGACACAAACACTTTATTTTCTTTAGGATCTTAGAAGTAACTACCTATCGTTCCTTTAGGGTAGCCTACAAATAGGCACAATTTTGAACGAGGTTCCAGTTTCTTAGGATTTACCTCAAGCACATTTGTTGGGCAACCCCAGATCCTGAAATAGCGTAAACTACCTTTACGACCATTCCATAATTCCAAAGGTGTTCTCGTAACACTCTTGGATGGAACACAATTCAAAATATAAGTTACAGTCTGTATTGCATGACCCCAAAACGAATCCGATAGGGATGCATAACTTATCATAAACCGAACCATGTCCAACAGGGTTTGATTTCTTCTTTCTGATATACCATTCTACTGAGGTGTACCAGGTGGTGAGCGTTGGGATATAATTCCATGTTCTATCAAATAGTTATGGAATGTAGGATCCGAAAACTCTCCACCTCGATCAGATCGAAATATCTTTATTGTTTTATTTACTGCATTTTCAATTTCAAACTTAAATTCTTTGAACTTTTCAAAAGTTTCAGACTTCTATTGTATTAAATAAACATACCCATATCTTGAATAATCATCAGTAAAAGTGATGAAATATTCAAACCCTCCTCTTGACTTAACATTAATCGGACTATAGAGGTCTGAATGTACAAGCTCTAAGGGTTCTTTGGCCCGATGACCTTTTCTAGTAAAAGTTATCTTTTAGTCACTTTGCCTTCAAGACATGACTCACACACAAGTAAAAAAATTTCTTCTAACTCACTTAGAAGTCCATTCTCAACCAATCTCTCAATCCTATGGAGATTGATGTATCCTAACCTTATGTGCCAAAGATGGGCATTTTCTTTAGGAGAAATTTTAAGTCTTTTATTTTGAGTTACCACAGTTTTAATCATTTCAGTGTTAAGGGGGGCTTTAGTTGCTAACAGTCTTAGCGCATATAAATTATCTTTAAAATTAGCACAACAAAGTAGTACTCCATTCTTGTAAATAAACATTTTATTTACTTGAAAATTTAGAAAATAATGTTGTTCAATAAGACATTTTACAGAAATCAGGTTCCTTTTTAAGCCTGGAACCACATATACATTATCTAATAAAATATAAGATTTCTGTAAGTAGAGTTTATGCCCTCCCACTGTCATAGCTGAAATGACGTGCCCAGTCCTAACACGCATCATCATTTTCCCAGATTCCAGTTTCCGCCATGAACTAATTTCGTGAAATGAAGAACAAACAATATTAGTGGTGCCTGAATCAATTATCTAAATTGAATTATCATTCTCCACTAAACAAGTTTCCAATACAAGTAAATCATATAGATGCCCCTTCTTGCATACGGGCATTGAAGATGTGTTTTAAAACGACATGCCAGAGTTGTGCGGACGGTTGTCCAAACATCCCCGCAGGGATTCCATGATCTTACGGGCAGTGATCACGGGTTCATGCTTCTTGGCCAAGATTTCAAAAAGGCTTGCCAAGATATATGCTCAAGCCTTTTCATTTGCCCTTATCCAGCGCTCATATCCCTCTCGAGCATTTCAAGTGTCGTTATAATAACCACTTTATCATATAATATATATTAAACTTTATGTTATATCAAATATAACATATAATTAGGGGTGTACATGGGTTGGGTTGCGTTGGGTTGAAGGTATTTTTTAGACCAACCTGAAAATTTGGGTTGGTTTGATTGAAAACCCAAATGACTCAAATAAATTTTCCAACCCAACTCAACCCAACCCTTAAAATTTGGGTTGGATTGAGTTGGGTTGTCGGGTTATAACTTTTTTTATTTTTAATAAAAAATATGTAAATTTATGTAAAACACATGACTAATAACTAAAATCTCATAAAACTAAGAATGTAAATACCAAATATCTATGATATTTATGGTAAATTTTAAACAAAGACAAATATCATAACAATTTTAAAAGAAATATTAAAAATTAAAAAATTAATCAATACAAAGAAATTAAACTTTAAACAAAGAGAAATATATATATATATATAAAACTCCGGTTGGGTTGGGTCAACCCATTTTTTTTAACCAATCAACAACCCAACCCAACCCAATAAAAATAGAAAAATTCAACTCAACCCAACCCAAGAACAAAATAATCCCAACCCAACCCAACCCTTGGGTTGGGTTCTGGGTTTTCGGGTTGTCGGGTTATTTTAATACCCCTATATATAACTTATAGTTTAATATTGTATCAAATACAATATAACCTATAGTTTTCATTTTCTCATTAATGCATGATATTTAATATAAATCTAATTCATATAAAATTTAATTATATGAATCCAATTCACATAACTAATATTTGAATCATATTCAAATATTTTTTCCTCTCAAATAAACTTTATATTATAATGTATCTAATACATTATAGTAATTATATCATATATAATTAATTTAAACAATTTGAATTAATCCAAAATTGATTCTCATTTAATCTCTGTTGAGCTATAGAGGGGACTTCATGGACCAATAGCTTGAAGCTCCAATTGTACTTGAATAATTAATTAAACTTCTTTAATTATATTATTCCAACATCCATTAACTGTCGGGCACTTCACTAAAGACCGACAATTGCACTCTTCACACTACAGATATATTTTTGTGTCCAATGGATATAACCAATCAACAGTGCAATGATCTTTCACAAATTGCTCGTAAGTACAACTAAACCAAAATTACCATTTTGTCCCTGTAATTATATCTAACTTCTTAAGTACCATTGATACCTCTAATGAACAATAAGTCATAGTCCAATTATGACTAAATCTCTCTAGAGCCAGAAAAAGGTGTGGCCTCACATTGTTCAAGCCCCAGAATCAACCCTTAAGAGAGCAATTTATCTACTTACCCCGACATCGAGAATGAGAATTTCTTCTTCTGTAGTTGTGTTTCCAGCTCCCCAATCAGATAAAACCCCAATATGGTAGACTGATTGAGTCGACAATCTGACCACTCTCATCCATACAAATCAAATGACCGCCTTCATAGGCAGGAGTTCAAAACTCACTCAGGATTTAGGTCATATCACTTTTAGTTATCCTGGTGAAATGTAAGTCTCAGTATGAACAGCGTTATATAATGAGACTAGTCATTTCGTGGTCCGATCTTATACAAATTCCTTTATATAGAATAACCCTGCTCAAATGTCTCCACATGAATGATCATGATCAGATCATTTATAGCACTTTACAATAATCGTAACATCTATAAAGCGGGTCGTACTCATAGTGTCGCAAGGATAAAGTATCCAGCCTTATCCATATACTACAGACCATTTAGGTTATCACTTAAACATGATCGACCTATATGTCTCTATATACATGTTTAAGCTATAGATGATAACCTTGGATGTTAGTTTATTGGTTTATGGATTTAATGCTATTAAATGTCAAATAAAAGATCTCATATTTTATTAAATAAATAAAATGTTTGTACAATACAATTACAAACTATAAGACCCTACGAGATTTAGGGCATCAACCCCAATAGACCGACAGCTGAACTCTTCGCACTAGAAATATATTTTCATGTCTATTGGATATAACCAATCAACAATGCATTGACCCTTCACAAATTGCTCGTAAGTACAACTATGTCAAATTACAGTTTTACCCCTGTAGTTATATCTAACTCCTTAAGTTCCACTGATCCCTCGAATGAATAATTAATCATAGTCCAACTATGACCAAACCTCTTTCGAGCCAGGAGAGGGTGAGGTGCCTCATTGTTTAAGCCTCGAAATCAGCCCTTAAGGGAGCAATTTATCTTTTTACCTTAACTATAGGAAATGAGTGAATTCCTTCTAATGTAGTTGTGTTCCCAGCTCTTCAATAAGACGAAATCCAAAGTGGTAGGCTTATTGAGTCGACGAATCTGGCCACTCTCACCCATATAAATCAAAGGACCACCGACATAGGCAGAAGTTCTCAACTCACTCAGGATTAAGGTCAAGTCATCTATGGTCATCCTGGTAAAATGTAAGTCTCTTCTAGCAACAATGTTATAAAGAGAGACTTAACATTTCATGGTCCGGTCTTTATACAAAATATTTTATGTAAGATACCCTCACTCATATGTCTCCATAAGAATGATCAGGATCAGATCATTTGTTGTACTTTACAACAATTATAACAACTACAAAGCGAGTCATATCAGTAGTGTTACTAGGATAAGGCACCCAATCTTATCCATATACTACATATTATTTAATCACTTAAACATGATCCACTTGTAACTATTTTTTACTTGGGTGGTTGGGATATCTCTATTCCATGCATATTCAGTTATGAACTTTTTGAAATAAATAAAGCGTATGAAGTCTTTGGAATGACAATTAGTATCTTTATTACATTAGTAAAAACTTATTTGTTCTTGTTCATTTCTATAGCAACAAGATGGACTTTACCCCGACTAAGAATAAATCAACTATTAAATCTCGAATGGAAATTTATTTTACCTATATCTCTCGGTAATCTATTATCCTATAGTTTGTAAACCTAGTATGAACAAACATTTCAGTGATTAATAATATATGATATTTTATTCACTCTGTCTATGAAATGTGTGTTATTTTAGTTGCATTAACCACAAACCAATAAACTAACATCCAAGGTTATCACTGTAACTTAAACATGTATGTGGAGACATACAGGTGGATCATGTTTAAGTGATAACCTAAATGGTCTGTAGTATATGGATAAGGTTGGGTATCTTATCCTAGTGACACTACGAGTATGGCTCACTTTGTAGGTGCTACAAATGTTGTAAAGTGCTACAAATAATCTGATCCTGATCATTCATGTATTAGACATGCAAGCGAGGATATTCTATACAAAGGAGTTTGTATAAGACTGGACCACGAAATGTTTAGTCTCATTATATAACGCGTTCATAATAGAGAATTTCATTTCACTAGGATGACCATAGGTAACATGACCTTAATCCTGAGTGAGTTGTGAACTATTGCCTATGAGGGCGATTCTTTGATTTGCATGGGTGAAAGTGGCCAGATCGCCAACTCAATAAGCCTACCATTTTGGGGATTCGTCTGATTAGGGAGTTAGGAACTCAGCTACATAAGATGGAATTCACTATTTTCCCGAAGCAGTGGTAGTAGATAAATTGCTCCTTTAAAGGCTGATTTTGGGTCTTAAACAATGTGGCGTTACACCCTCTCTTGTCCCGAGAAGGGTTTAGTCATAGTGGGACTATGATCTATTGTTCATTAGAGGGATCAGTGGTACTTAAGGAGTTAGATGTAACTATAGAGGCAAAATGGTAATTTGGCCCAGCTATACTTACGAGTAATTTGTGAAGAGTCATCGTACTGTTGATTGGTTATATCCAATGGACACGGAAATATATCTGTAGTGCGAAGAATGCAGCTGTCGGTCTTTAGTGAAGTGTCTGACAGTTAACGGATGGTAGATATTCTAATTAAAGAGTTTAATTAATTATTTACATACCGTTGGAGCTTCAAGCTATAGGTCCATGAGGTCCCCTTGGTAGCTCAATGGATTTAGTTGAGAATCGGTTTTTGGGTTAATTTGAAGTATTCAAATTAATTAGAAGGAATTTAATTATATATAATATAATTCAATTAATTCAATTATATATGATATAATTGACATAATATACTTTGTACATTATAGTTTAATTCGAGAAACAAATATTTAAATATGATTCAAATATATTATCTATGAATAAGATTCATAGTTGTCAAATTTAATATAAATATGATTTATATTAAATGTCATAAAATAGAGAAAAAGAATTATGGTTTATGTATTGTATATGATGTAATATTAAAATTATAGGTTATAAATATAATATGATAAGTTGGTTATCATATTTATTTATAATTATTAATTATTTGATAATTAATTCCCTTTTTCTCTCTAAACACCTTAGTGGGAAGTTATTTAGTTTTATGGCAAAATGGAGTAAATAAAAGTATGTTTTTTTATTATTAAAAATCCAAGGCACGCGATCAAGGAATTTACACGATTTGCTTGAGAGACTATACAATAGCCTCATCGCCTAAACGATTGAGAGGGTCTTTCTATGCGATAGACTATTGTCTTCCTCGACCGTCTTCCTCCTCTAACTCCAAAACACCCTCTAATCAAAATAACCAGAGCCCACCACTCCTAGGTTCTCACACCGAGAATACCAAGGTACCTAAGTGGTAGTGTCCTTTGTTGGTTCAAGAGTTACTTTGCTGTTCACTGCTGTTCGAGGCATTCGAATTAATTCAAGGGATTTACTTGAAGAAGAGTTCTTCAAAGGTATAGTCTCTTAAACCTTGTTTCTTATTTAGAAAGCATGTTGTAATTTATGTTTTATGCATAATATGTTTGTTCTACTGTAAATATATGCATTTAATCAAAATGAAATTTGGACAATCCGTTTCCGCTCAAAAGTTCTCTGTCAAAAGAGTTCCTTCAGGTTTGACTATAAACAAGTTGTTCATTGGAGGAGCACTAGTACTTAAGGATACAGAGGTAACCCAAGGGTAAAACGGTAATTTGACCTAGTTCGTGTTATGGACATTCCGAAGGACTAACTTGTTGTTATTGGTTTATATCTGTGGGCACATAAATATATCTGCAGTGAGAAGAGTGCAACTATGGGTCTTTAGTGGAGTGTACCTACAGTTAACGAATATTGATTAATTTGGTTAATGAGTTTAGCCAATTAATCTCATATCGTTGGAGCTTCTAATCTGCAGGTCCACCAGGTCCCCTTATTACCTTGCTAAAGGATATCAAAGAAGAATGATTTGAATTGTTCAAATCAATTTGAGAAAATTGTATATTAATGTGATTAATATGTATTGATTATGGATGTGAACTATAATTTAAATTAAGTTAGAGAGAAATATTTGAAAGAGGTTCAAATATTAATTGAAGTGAATTAGATTCATAAAGGATTAATTAATTAAATTAATAGAGAAGTGATGCATATAAACATATGATGTTTATTTATGTTAATTAAATATATTCGTTAAATTGGATTTAATGTATAGATGGTTATTTAATTAATATGCTAGTTAACTAAATAAACGTCATTTAATTAACTGAGCACAAGGATAAATTGGGAAAGACTTGGAGAAAGGGTTAATCCTTCTCCATATAAATTCTTCCTTATGACCCTTTTAGAGCAAAAATTTTATTTGGTGAATTTACCCTAGCTACCAAAACACAAATCCTCTCTTTACTCTCTAATTAGTTGGATACTATCTATCCTTCTATTGGAATCCTTGAGAATAACAAGGTTATTCTCGTGTTTGTGTTCAAGTTCGATTGAGAAGAAGTTCATGCCAAGATTGAGAGGATTTTTTGTGGAGCTCAGGAATCTTCAAAGGTAAGAATGGTTCTCTCTTAGTTTCCCTTCTCCAAAGCATGTTATTTCATATGTTTCCCTTCTTTATATGTTCAGTTTTAGAACACTGTTTTTGTTATTCAAAAATCAATTTTCGAGATGCAAGGTATTCACACCCTTCCTCTCAAGATTTGATCCCTACAAGAAATTATTTATGCAACCTTCAATGTGGATGGTGATCGAATGAAGAACTTCTCTTCCAAGAGGACTTCTGATGCCATCTTCTTCTCTCCTTTCAATTAGTTTTACATTCTTCCACTCAATAATTCAACTACTTCTCTTTTCTACTCTTGTTAGGTTTTTTTTCTCTTTAATTATAATTCATAGTTTTGGAATTTCAAATAGTTTTTTAGGACTGTAAAAGGGAGTTTATTAACATCATTAACACTTTCATTTATATAAACTAAGGAAATTTTTATGATTCTTTGATATTTGCTTGTTTATATCATTTTTTTCAATGAAATTTGTTTTGCATCCATATCTCTAATCACTTCCTAGTATAATATAAGAAATTTTTGGGGTAATCCAAAAATGTTCTCAATGTACTAATTTGTTAGTAATAATATAGAGAGTGCATTTTTGTCCAACAGCACAAGGTTTTTTTTCTCATAGAGGGAGTGAAGTAGGGGTGTTCAAAAAATTCGATGATGCAAAAAACCGATGAACCCAACCCAACCTGCATGGTTTGGGTTGGATTATCAACTCATTTGAATTGGGTTGGGTTCAAATAAATGAAAATTTTATGAGTTGGGTTGGTTCAAGAGTTCACCTAATATAACCCGAACCAACCCAAATTTATTATTACCTTTAAAATATGTTTTGTATTACTTATAACACAATTATTTATACATATATTGATTTTAATTTTATTTAATTTCAATATTTTTTAATAATTTATTCTTCAACAACTTTTAAAAGTAGTTTCTTTGCACTTTAGAAAGAAAATTTTCACTATTTAAATTGAAATTGAGTTGTTAATCTTAATTCAATATATGAAAATAATTAAATAAGTATTTGACATATTTACGTTGTACTTCTTTTTAGAACAAAATTTTAAACGATTAACCCAAACTAACCCAACCCAAATATTTCATGGTTGGGTTGGGTCCATTTTTTAATAAATGTTATTTGGGTTGAAGAAATTTATAACCCAAATAATTGGGTTGGGTCTAAGAAGTCTTTTAACCCAACTCAATCCAACCCATAAACACCCCGAAGCCGTCAAATTGATTCTTTTTGTTTTGGAATTCATTTAAGAGTTCTCGAGCAACTTGCATTAGAACTTCTAATTAAACGGCATTCTGAGTACACTCAAATAGAATAAAACTCTAAAAATATCATTTCATAACTAGTCACTTCTCTTCAGGCTTGAATGTCTTCCACAAATATATTTCTCAAATATCTTTCTGTAATTTTTAAAATATGAAATTGAAAAAAAAAATGGTGAAAAAAGAAAAGGGTCTGACGTGTCACCCTCTCCTCTTCCTTCCTAACTCCTTTCTTTATGAATCTCACCTTTGATTCCTTTGATTCCTTTGATTCCTATGTTCTGGTTCTCTATTACTTCAATCTTTCCTTTCTTTTCTTTTTTTCATGTATTTTCTCTTTAGATGGGTCTCTATAGAACTTCAATCCAATGGCCGTCTGATTAATTCCTCGCCAGTTTTATTTTGCCGGATAAAATCTGGTCATATATTATTAGCAAGATACATAATGACACAAATTGCACTAAGATATGGTATTTCAAGATCAAGAAATTCTTCACTATCATCTCGAGAGATAATCGAGATATATCTTTCTTCACATCTAGTGAACGAATGGAATTTTCAATGGATGTATCTATATAAAACCTTTTCAAAACGTTTCTTGTGTAAGTTGATTGATGAATAAATATCTCATCTCTAAATGCTCAATTTACAAGTTAAAGCAAAATTTTGTTTTTTCGAGATCTTTCTATCTCAAATTCTTTCTTAAGATATTTTATTATTGTCTTTGAAAGCACTTTAGGAGTCTCAATTATATTTAAGTCGTCAACATATACAGTTATAATAGCAAATCATGTCATTTCTTTATAAAAACAAATGGACATATTGGATTGTTTTGATATCTTTTTTTCAACAAATATCCACTCAGACGATTGTACCACATTCGTCCTGATTGTTTCAATCTATATAGCGATCTGTGTAACTTTATTAAATATAATTATTAGGAATTTGATTTATATGTTTCAAGTGCCTTAAATCCTTCTGAGATTCTGTATAAATATCATTATCAATAGATCCATATAAATATGATGTGACTACACTATGAGGTGGACATTAATATTATGTAATATTGAGACATATGGACGACACTTTAGATGGACACTAAGTATGAGCATATAATGGTCATCTATTATCACAATATTTATAATATTGTCTAATAAGTATATATTATTTTATTGATAGTTATTACTAATATATCTAATAGTAAAGAAACATGTAAATAATTATTGATAAATAACAATATATTTTTTTTTTAATTTATTGATATTATACATCAACGATAGACTTAAGAAAACAAATGAGTATGCAAACAACTACTAATAGAAAATAAAAGTTACAAATTTATCTTGGTCTATTTATTTATATGATAAATCAATGAAAAGTATGAGTGTCTAAAAAATCCGACGACTTGAACCACCCGAATTAGTTAGTTTTGTTTTTGGGTTGGGTTGAATTTTTTCAATTTTTTTTAGTTGGATTGTGTCTCGGGTTAGCTAAAATTGGGTTGACCCTACCCAACCAGAATTACATATATATTAATGAAAGGTATATATATTTCTCTTTGTTTAAAATTTGACTAGTTTAGATTAATGAATTTGACAATTTTTAATATTTTTCTTTTAAAGTTGTTATGATGTTTGATTTTATTTAAAGTTTGTAATAAAATATCATAGATATTTGGTATTTAACATTTGAGTTTTATGAATCATGTGTTGTAAATAAACTTAAATCATGTGTTGTAAATAAACTTACATACATATTTTGAATTAATAAGAAAAAGTAATATAACTCAACAACCCAACCTATGGGTTGTGTTGGGTTAGAAACTAGTCTTTTGGTTGTTAACCCCAACCTCAACTTTCGAACTAATCTAAAAAACACCCTCAGTCCAACGCAACATATACACCCTTAATGAAAAACAATTCCAAATACCACTATTATGCCATTTTTAAATCTATTGATATGGTATATTAGTGTTAAAACTCACAGTTATATTGTAAAATTGGTATTATGGTTGGGAGAAAGTTAAGATTTAGTTCTTATGACTTCAAAAATTAGAATTTATTTGTAATGCCCCCAAGTTAAAAAAAATGTTGGTTATTTTTAGGGAGAAGGAATTAGGGTTTTAAAAAGGGGCCTTGGAATGCGTGCAAAAAGACAAAAATAAAAGGTTTTCTGCCATCGAGCGCACACCAGAAGGCAGATCCGTCTGCCGCTCGACCCAACGCAGATCACTCGACTCGTTCTAGCCCCGCGTTTTGTTCCGACCGCGCGACATGTTCCAGCAGCGTCGAGCTCTCCTTCCACCTCTGTTCATCCGCCACACGTCAGTGTTTCGTCGATAGTCGAAGCCCAACGCGCGTCAGAGCTCACCTTGTTCGTTTGCACACCAGAACAGTGTCGGTTGTTGCCGATTCGTGGTTGGTTTCGCCTGATCCTACTGTTCGGAGTAAGTTCCGATTCCCTTTTGGCAGCTTGGGTCCTTCACTTACTTGTGTGAGCCCCCCGCCTGCTCACGCTCCTTACCAACAACCCAGCGCTTCACCGAAACACACCATAAGGTTCTTGGGCCTAATTTGTGATTGGTTTCAGGAATGTGCGGCGGTGAAGGAAGTTCTCGAGCGAAGTAAGGTCTCGATTTTTAGATAGTGTGGTATGGTCTCGTTTTTTAGATGGTGTGGTATCCTGCTGGTTGCCCTAGGATGTTGTTAGGCCTGCTGAGAAATTTTTATATCATATGTGAAATTGTGATGAAATCTGCTATGGATTTTGTGTTGAATTTGAGAAATTGTGATGAAATCTGCTATGGATTTTGTGTTGAATTTGAAGTAAGGTGATGAAGTTGGATGGATGTTTGAATACTAATGTATGAGTTATGAGTAGACTTGTTGGTTGATTGAAGTATGGGTAATGAGTAGACTTGTGAAACAGTTGATTGAAGTATGAGTAACAGTGTTAAAGTTTGATGCTGAGTCATGGCCTTGATTGTAAGCTTATATCCATATGAGATTTCCATATGAGATTTCAGTTACTGTTAGTGTACCATTGGGCCATGCACATCGCATGTGTGAACCTTCGGGCCCACACCCTATGCTTATGTACGGTGTCCTTTGTGTCACTACTTATGAAAGCGTGCGTTTGGGTTTTCACTACTTCCCCATATAGTATTATGTTTTGAAATCTAATTTAGGAGTTATGGGTACCCCAAATAGTAAATTATTTTATTTTACTTTGCTCTAGTTTATTTATTATTATTTAATTATGTTTTTACATCTTTGCTCATTTGAGCATTATTAAATAAAATCTTGGCTCTTTATTTGATGATTTAAAAGAAATTGTACGATTAAGCCCATGCATGCATGAAGTAGAGTCCTAGATTGCAGTAGAAAACTAGGATTGTTACATTATTTCTTATGATTTGATAAAAAAATCATAGTCTCTATGGTTGGATAAAATCCTCATAAATAATCCCGATACTATGAAAATTAAATTCTAACTTTCTCCAAACTATATAGACCAAATTTACAATTTAACCTCAACTTAATAATAATTGAATATATAAATAATAAAAAATAGAAAGTAAAAAAACAAAAAAACAAAGTTAAATATCATTGATATAGAATATTTATTAAACCTAAAAGATAATGAACATAGAAAAAAAAACATCTAATAACAAATTAAGTAAAATAATATGTTATTATCTACCATATTTATATCTATTGATATGGTATACCAACAACAAATGAACATTTAAACAAGTAATGATAAACACCCATTACTTATAAATGTTCATCACTAATAGATCTCAATCAGTGATAGGCCTAACAAATAAGTCCATCGGTAATAGACCTCAATTTGTACTATTTAAAAATTTTCATAGTTAAATTGGACTAGATTTGCCATTATTTTGTGTTCAATTGCCATATATGTACAATTCTCCCCCAAAAAAAAATCATCTGATGGAACATTCAATAACTCAACCAATGATCCTTGAAAGAATAGAGATGCTTCAATCCTTGAGTGGAGTAATATCGGAATAATCATGACATTTCTAAAAATATAACAAAATTCTGGTACCAAAATAAATACAACTCAATTCACATCTATTCAATTCACATATAATATATTATATGGTAAGTTCTAACCCGACTAATGATGAAATGCCCAAATTATTATAATAAATTTTAACCCATTATACATATTCAGGCACAAGAATCACATCAGGAAGAATTTTCTAAAATTATTAAAGCATCTGTTCAAAGAAACTACAAAAATAATATCGAGGCGTCATTACATACACCAAGAAATTGACCTCAAATATAATCACTGCAGGTTGTATAATATCTCTCATGATGTATTTTCTTTCACAATTGAAACGTAGTAAAAAAAAGAACTAAGGAAAGAATTAAAATTTGTCAAACTCTGTTTTTCACTTTGTATGAGGAAGCCTATGGCCGCCAAAATCCCTTTTTTCCAACAAGAAACTGATCTTGATAAACAGAAACTGACCAGTGAAGTGAGTGAAAGATAGGACCAAGCACTTTTATTGCCTCCATGTTGTCCTGAATCACAACATATCCGCCTGGCCGCAATATTCTGTCCATCTCCACAACCGTAGCTATGACATCGCATCTAAAAAGATAATCGAAGTCGCTGAAGCTTAGGAACAAAGAGCTATGATAACTAGATAAAATACAGTGATCATATGTATGTATTAGAGGTTGTCAAGAATATGTATAAAAGGTTGTATGTACCTTAATAGCTTAACCCTATTGATTTAAGCATTTGAATTTGTAGTGTAATTTAACTGGATGCCAAAGCAAGAAATGTTAAAGTAGAAGGCAACACTAACTATTCTAAACTTTTTGAAGTATGAATAATAGACATTTCTAGAATTAGATCTAGAAATATCCTAAGCTTTCTTTAGGTTCCAGGATTTCTAGCGAATTCTCTTTAGATAAGGATAATCCAAGAAATATCTAAAATCTTTGTAGAATCCAAAAACAATGTAGAGAGATCCTTACTTGAGCTCCAAGATCTTATGCCTATAAATAGGAGGTGTGGCCCTATATGTGAGTAAAGAAAAACTAGAGAGTTAGACAACCTTAAAGTGAAGAAAAGCAAGTGTGTATTGAGAGAGTGAAAAAGGCTTCTTTTAAAAGTGTTCATCTTTGTACATACTTAATAAAAGTTTCTTTCCTAAAAGAGATTGTATCTCTTCCTTTTGTACCAATTGCTTCAACAAGAAATTCTAAGTTCAAACCTCTACAACGATGTTTTCCACTTGTTGAGTCCCAATCTAAAATGGATGTTATGATTAGTGTATTGACATTATATGATGTCTTACCTTTTCTTAAGAGATGTGAAGAGAAAGCTAGAATGTAGCAGATCGTAGGTTCGAGGGTAGGTGTTGAAGGACTCGCACCAATCATGGTAGAGACCGATCAATCCTCTATCGTAGATGACGGACAAAGTATCTGGTACGTCTATGGGGACAACATTCATAACCCAAAGTGGTAAATCAATCAATGCAGCTGCAAACCTGAAAATTAAGGAGTTTATAAAAGTTAAGTAATTGAACTTATTAAATAGAATTCAAGAACAAACTGGCAGATTTGGAGTTGAGCAGTCTGGTTTTTCCCAAAGTCGTATAACTAAAAATAAAGACGTTAAATTAGGATCATAGTCATACTACTACTAGATTATCTAAACAAGGGAATTTTCTGTCAGTCATAATATAAAGACTTGAAACAGCAAGTTCACCAAATTACAGATCTAAAAACGGAACTCAGTGCTCATATATTCACTATTTGTATATGTTTTACCCTCCATAGCCAGCATTCATATCCAGCACATTTCGGACGGTCGACCAGTTTACTCCAATGTTATCGCGATATACATCTGACACAACAGTAGACCAACGTTTGGTATCCTCAAAGAATTTCTCCTCGGCACCTGGTTCAACCGACAAGCTAGGAGGTTGGCTAGTTAGTCTCTGCGGCCATGGCGAAGGCCAATTATAATAGTGGCCTTCGCTATCAACTGGAAGCTGGGAAATACATCTAGTCAGGGGAACATACCTATCCAAAGAAAAGGGAAAACAAAATAAACAGATTTCAACAACTTGAGCATGATGATATCGATTATATATCACTATGTTGCTGCCAAAATAAAAGGGTAGACATATTTATGAATTTCCAAAAATTACCAAGAGTTATTTCTCTTGTTCTTTTCATCACATATAGGAGGGTTATTTTCGCTACGTTCCTCATAGCAAGATGTCGAGATGGGCTTTTGATATATTACAAGACCAACCCCAGATGAATCAGAAGTCTTTTTCACAACCTTCCAGCACATTGACTTCGTTAGCAACACCATCGCTGTAAGTTATCAATTAAAACCATCTTAACAATGTTGTCCACGAGTTATATGAAACTAAAATAAGATATTGTAACAAAAACACAAACCATTCCAAACATTCTTGTCTCTTTCATCGTCACGATAAACTGGTGTAGCTGACCATATGAAATATCCACCAGGCCTGAGAATCCTGTTGAGCTCCAATAATGGTTTTCCACCTACAATTTTTGCCACAATTTCCATAAAAAGGTCAAATTATTCACATAAAATCAATCGATTACTATTGAAAAATACAACTCAATTTATCAAATACTACCGTCTGCATCCCAATGGACCCTGCAACGAGCACAATGTATCAAATCATATGCGTTATCCGGAAATGTCAGCCTCTGAGTTCCAATGACCGAGAGAGTAGCGGGAATTCCCCGTTCTAAAGCAAATTGTATCTGTGCTTCATGTTCATCCTTAGGGGCAAATGACATAGCAAGAACATTCTTCTGCAGTAAGTAGCCACCAAAGCTAGCAACACCACAGCCAACATCTAGAATAACTCTGATGTTTTCCCCCCATTTGATATCCGGTAAACTCTGTTCCAAATTCAGTCAAGTGATATAAATTCAAACCGAGATTCATACAAAATTATACTGGCAGCGGAAGATGTACAGACTAGATAGATTACTAAACTGGAATATCCTAAAAGACCATATAAACACCATCTTAATCTCAGCTAGTTAAGCTACACAATACATAAATAGATGAACTCAATGAAGAAATAAGCGAAAAAGCACCTTCTGAATGAAGTAAATGTAATGATCAACTCCATCCTTGAACTGTGTACCACCTCCAGGAAAGTTTAGATACTCTCCCAACTTAACCACCCAATGTTGATCTTTCTTGTATTCAACAAGCTTGGGATGAGGAACATTATCATACCAAATCTACAACAAAAGGGTTTTCAATAAAATCAATAATAATCACAAATTCCCAAGGAGACAAACACAAAACCCAACAAGAAAATCCCAATTTGAACATAACATAAAATCCTCCAAAAAATACAAGATCATCAACAAACCTTGGCAAAGAATGAAGCTGCTCACCATGTCCCTACTCTTGGGCCAGGGAACGGGGACCTTATAACCAATGGGAAGAGGGATCAAACAGCGCGGACTGGGATTAGGGCAATGACGTTCACGATGTTCCATGTGTTTCCTCGATTGCAAAGCCTTGATCGCCTTGAAGTTATCCAAACAGGGAATGAAATCGACGGCTACAGACCCATCACAGAGCTTCCAGGTTAGATTCACCGTTAAAGAAGAAGAGAAATCAAGATCGTGAGGAAGAAGAGAATCTGAAGAAGATGGGTTCAGATCAACCCCAGAAGAAGAAGAAGAAGAAGAAGAAGAGGGGGTTAGAGAAGGGGATCGAAGAAAGGAGTAAGTACGAACAAGAGGGTTGAGGGAAAAGGAATCGGTGAAGAAGAGGATGAGAAAGCAAATGATGAGAACTGAGAGAGTGAAGAGAAAAGGGATTTTTCGTTCTTGGAAGAAGGTTTGGAGTGAAATCGCCATTGATGAAGAATTTTGGAGCAGAGAGAAAGGAAAGTGAGATATAAGAGAGAAGGACGCGGCAATTATTTCACGGATTCGAAATGTCGTTATAAAGTGGAAATTTGGGATCGAGAAATTGATTGTCTACAGTGCTCGTACCCATCTCGTGTGGTGTGAGTGTTTTTTTTGTCTGGACAAATGGAAACACGCCACGTCACTGTGATTGGTGTGGAGCCCGCCACCGTATTACACCACCCACTTAGGCTTACCGACTTATTTATTTATTTATTTATTTATTTATTTATTTATTTATTTATTTTAACTAAATAAATATTAAAGCTACCAGCATAATTTTAATAAAATTTTAAATTTAATAAAGTTAGAATTTAGGTCATGGGTATGAAACGTGTATAGTCATAAATGAAAGGTAATTTAGAAAATTAATCTGAATGAAGAGCATGAAGTGATCAATTGAATTGCGTTCGAAAATTATGACCTATCGTTATCATTATAATTACGATTACTATTATTGTTAATGTTTTAGAGAATCGGTAAATTTTGACACATTTACTGTTATTATTAGGATTTAGCTCTTAGATATAAAGATTAAATTCTTAATTTTAGATAAATGTGATCAAAAGCGATCTAATTATCTTTGCAATTAAGGTCTATGATTGATGTCGATGAAATTCAATTATGATTACACCAATTTACATTCTGATTTATAATAAGGTTTAACTTAATCGGATAACCTCAATAAATAGATTATTTAGGAAGATTTTATTTAATAGACTATTTATGATGTTTTTTCCAACATAAAATTTTAATTCCAATTTTATTTTTTAAATATCTTTTAATTTTGCATTTGATCTTCTGTAATTTTCTATTTTATTTTAATATGTGAGATTGGTGAATTTTGCTGGCAGTAAGTTGGATTATTCTTTCAAATGGTATTTGAGTGGTATGGTCATTTTTACAAATATATTAATAAAATAATGATTTAATGATACATAAAACTTCTGAAACAAAACTATTTTATATCTTTAAATTTTTGGTGTTATATAATTAAAGTAACAAACTAATAAATATATTCATTGAAATTAAGAATTATATTTATGTAAGGTTTCATTTGAGATTGTTGTAAGCCTTTAAAATAATTGTTAGAAAAATAAGTTGTGAAAAGAAGTAAAATAATATTGGATAAATTTAAAAAAAAAAATCAACGGTGAAAAATAAGTAAAATAAATTTCAGTTTAAACTTAAAAAAAATAGATTAGAGTGTTTAGTAAATAAATACAAAAACATCTTATTTCAAATATAATAACTAAAATCTTAAAATCATTTTTAAAATTTTTTTCTATAATTATTATTGTTTAATATGATAGATTTTGTTTGTTGTAAATTAATTTTTAAATATTAGAGAAAATATCTTTATTTTTAAAAAAATGAACATGGTATACTTTTTTTAAATGATGTATTTAACCTATGAAAATTAGAAAATAAATTTGATTAGATGAGAAATAGATAAATATTTTTTAAAGAAAGATTTAAAAGTAAATATTAATTAGATTTGAGGAGAATCTAAAATCGAGAAGGATATGGAGATTTAATTTAAATCTGTTTAAAAAAAAAACGTTAACATTTTTTACAAATCACTTTTGACATAGCTAACGGCCAAAATTTAGCCTAAATCCTAAACTTTCTCAGTTAAATCAATTAGGATTTTGTTTAAAACAGTTGAGATATGTTGTTGTAATTAGGGACTTAACTCCTTTATAACCCTTCAACGTTCAATGGTCTAATTTTAGTATGTGTATAAAAAATTGGTTATCTAATAACAATAATTTTTATATAAAAAAAAATATATATGTGGATGTTTCTAAAAAAAAAAAGTCAAATAATAATAAAAAAGAAAATTGAAAAGTAAAAAATTAACTAATAAGAAAAACTAAAATTAATATTTATTAAAAAAATATAAAAATTAAAATTAAACATTTAAAAACATAATATTAAAATTGAATGAAAAATCTAATTAAATAGCAATCTTTTGAATCTTCTATGGTACAGAATCTAAAATGGTATTTGATTCTCGATATAATAATTATATTTTAAATATTTTTTTTAATAAAAAATATCATTTTATTTTGTGGACATTAAATTTAACTATTAGTCTTAATGTTAGTTATAATAATTTTCATCCACCAAATTCAAGAGGATATTAACCCCAACTAATTTTAAAAAAATTAATGATAATATGTAGACTAAAATAGAATAAGTAATATAACAATCAAAAAGATATTTTAACATCTTCTTAATACATTACACAATATAATATTCTATTTAAATAAACATACAAAAACTAATCTTTGTGCCCAAGTCGAATGATATTTTTAACTTTAAAACAACTAGAGTATTGATATGTATTACACCTTTAACCGAAGTAAAAGTTTAAATTTTTACTCTAAACTAACAAAAAAAAAATTGAAAGGTACGAGTGAAATTGTGAATTTTATGCTTTAATGATTCTTTCTATGAAAATTCTAAATGTCTTCCAACTTTTTATAGGTTAAAAAACATTTTAAAGTCAGTAACTCCTTAAATTTTAATATTCAATTATTAAATCTTGGTTAGAAATCATTTTTGAACTTTCCTCAAAAATTTAATACTTGTACTTCTAAATTTGTAACTTGAACCTTGACTTTAATAATTCTCAATTTAGTCCATATAATTTACCATTTGTAACGATTTAATTCCTATCATAAAAAATAATATAAAAATATAATGAAATTTCTTAAACATGTAGACTACCAAACTAATTATGACCAATTTTATTTATAAATTATAATGATTAAGTTGTTATATAACCAGAATTAAGAAAGTTTAATGAAATTATTCAAGATAAAAATTCTATTATTTCAAATTTTAGATTGAAATTAGAATGACTGAATCATTACAAATTATAGTCTATGAACTATATTATCATTTTTACAAATGCTTAGATATCAAAAATAATTTTTAATCTTAAATCTTTGTTTATTTATAATAACTTAGTTTTTGTAAGAAAAATTATAATGATTTAGTCTCTATCAAATTTTTATTTTATATATATTTAATTTCCCACCGACAATTGAAAACGCTGTTAATGGCATTTTATTATATTATTAATATTGGTTGGTACTTGAAAAGGACCATAGGCTTCTGAAAAGTGGGGGAAAAAACCATATACTTTATTTTAATTTCAACTTAATATTTAAAGATGTATTTTATTTTGTATTTTCTTTCATATATTGTCCTTTGCATGATTGTGAGATGCTTTTAGCCAAATATTTTCTACTATTTTTATAAATTTTAGAAAAAAGATGAATTTGTTGTAAAATTGAATAGTAAAAGAAGGCACATGAATATTGAAAAATTATAGTATGTAAAATAAACAAATAAAATTTATAATAGAAATATGAAAATAGAAATAAATATGGAAATAGAAATATTTCTATAATTTCCCATCAATATCCTCTCTCTACAAAATTTAGAGAATGTCACTATTTATAGATAACTTAACGATTAAGATGTGACACTCTTTAGACACTATGGATGTATAGTCATAAAACATGTAGATAATTTGACATTAGACACATAGACAATATATATTAGAATATATGGAATAATGACATTTGGTCTTTGAACACTAAACATGGTTTATAATATAATTTATAATCTTTTAAATTTGGAAAGTTTTTGTCAGACTAATTATTTTAAATGACATTCTTTAAAAATTGTCACAAATTGTCGATACATAATTGGAAGTGTGCTTTTTTTTCTAATGTAGAAATAGTGAACTATTAAAATGGTATGAATAGTGATCATCATGCATAGATTTGGCTAGAGGGGTACAACCTTATGGAGTTTGAAAGCTATTCGATCAAGAAAGCGGTGATATTCGAGTCAGAAAATCATACCCTCGAGCCCAATTAAGTATGGGAAGAGAGGTAATTGTATAATGACTCTTTTATAAGGGCCCAAATGAAAAGTAACCCTAAAATCAAAAGTGGATAGAATTTGACCTTCTATTGATGTCATCACCATGTAAAATTACTATTTTAACCTTTCTTCCTTTTGTAGATTTTTTTTTCTCATTTTGAATGTGTTTCTTCTTCTTCTTTTTTCCTTCTTCTTCCTTTTTTATGTGTTTTTTTTCTTCATTCTTCTTCTTCTTCTTCTGATTTTGGTTAGTTCTTCTTTGTCTGTGTTCGTCTTCATCTTCGCTTCTGCGTACGTTTGTTCTCATATGCGTTTGTATTCTTCTTTTGTTGCGATGAGGAGTGAGAGCATGAATCGGGGAGCACGATAGGGAGTGAAAGCAAGAATCAACGAGCGAATTTGAGAATTGGAAAGTGCAATGGGGAGCGAGAGCGAGAATCAGAGAGCGTAATGGGGAGCGAGAGCAGATAGAGAGCGAGAGCAAGAATCAGCGAGTGAGAGCAAGAATCGGGGGAACGTGATGAAGAGCGAGAGCAAGAATCAGGGAGTGCGATGGGGAGCAAGAGCGAGAATAACTTCGAGCAATAGGCCCTCGTTTGCATTTGGGGTCAAGTTGGTAATTTCACAAAGTAATAACGTGAGTAGAAGACCATTTCTCATTTGTTTTTAAATCTTGAGCCATTTTTCATTTGGGCCCCTCAAATAAGGTCATCTATCCGCTGGACCCATGAGAAAAATGAGAGTTTAGGCCAAGGCTCAAACGGACTTGTTTCGCCTCAGCCTTGGCCCCCTCCCCATTGAATACGACATGCTCCAACCTATTTGGGTCTTAAGAAGAGGATAGTTTGGGTCAAAAGCTCAAACTAACCTCCTCGATTTTGACCTCCCTATTTGATGAACAACCCTAATTCATTTGGCTTGAAAATCAACCTAATATGACTTGGGAACGCTATGGACATCCAAAACCAAGATTTTACTATAAATACATCATTATGACTTAAAAAAATGAGTTCATTTTCATCCCTAAAAACTTTTGCAACAACCCAAAATCTCTTACTGTGACTTAGGTATTGAAGGCATTGTGGTAAGTACTACACCAATGCCCATATTCTTTTTGTTTTGTAGGTCATATTTATCCTAAATTATAAATTTACTGTTGTTGTCATGTGAAGATCATATACATTTTTCTCTATTTGAATTTTGGTACCAACGTTGACCATTTTTTATCAATTTCATTGATGGTCCTTATTATGAATAGAGGCAACTTTTTAACATAAAAAAAGATATTTTCGTAGATAACGAAGAATTAAAAAAAAAAAAAAAAAAAAAAAAAAGGCTCAATTTTCAAATTAATCATGCACTTTTGGAATATATCACCACAGTGAGTTATCTTTGAAAATTGAAATGGCTGAAGGTCCATTTAGTTCGTGATTCTTTTTCGTTGTTATGTTTCTAAAAAAAAAAAAAAACAATAAAGCTATGTTTGGTACACTCATTAAAAAGTCTATTATAGAAAATAATAATAATAATAATAATAAAATGTCATATTTTCAGAAAAAACAAAAAAACAAAAAGATGTCACCTTCATTATTTTTTTGTTTTTAAAATTTAGAAAATTGGCACATGACCTTTAGAAGGAAACAACAAAAATTTTCATCAAATAAATCACACCTCATTATTAATTATTTAAAGTATTTGTAACCTTAACTCTTAACAAATAGATTTTAAAAGAAAGTGTTCACTAAATGCATATCAACGAAAAGAAAGACGAAATATATATATAAACCAAAAAAAAAAAAAAAAAAAGAAGAAGAAAATGAAAAAAATGAAAGAAAAAATGAAAAAAATGAAAAATCGTCGACAGCAGGATTCGAACCTGCGCAGGCTAAGCCCAACAGATTTCGAGTCTGTCTACTTAACCACTCGGACATATCGACGATGTGGACAGCAAAGCAAACTATATAAATTTATTGTATGTTATTTAAAAATTTGCTATTTATGAAATAAAAATTGTATTTAAAGGAAATTTCTAATTCAAATTCAAAATATATATCTAAAAAATTGGTAAGACTTTCTCCTCTCTTTTTCTATTTTGAAGTTTTGTTAATTCACTAACTACTAAGTAATATCATTGAAAATTTTCTATTATTTTTCATTGAATACATTGACTAATCAATTCCCTTATTTATACAAGGAAATAAGACCTAATAGTATAAGAAAAAATCTATCCTAAACCAAATCTTTAAATAATTAGGTTATAAAAGATAAAGATAATTACAGAAATTATCCTAACTTTAATTCATTACAACAATCATCAACCAATTTTAACATTCACCAATAACTAAATACTAAATTGAAATTTGTTTATACATAAGAGATTAATCTAAAAAAATACCTAAGAATTAAAGACAAAAACGTACATTTTGCTATTTTAATTGAGTAATATTTAGATGTACCCATCTTTATACATCTCCTTAATTACATAATAAAAAACATATGTATATTCTTAAAAAAATCAAAAGTCTGTCATGTGGTAATATATTGATTGGATGACAAAGTGGGCACCACAAAGATGATTGTAGCCTAGAATGCATCCAAGTAATATTACAAATATATATATATATAAAAGATATAAAATAGTTTTAAAAATTAAGTTTTTTTTTTTTTTTTTTAAAGATTAAATTATAAGTTTAGTCTAAGGTAGTTATCATTGTAACGGTATTGTTATAGTTGAGGAAGTAGGGATCCATCTTCGATGGGTTAAGATAGATTCGTTGATTTCTTGGAGATTGCTCAAAGGCTTGAATTGTTTGAACGACGAGCTTCGGCCTCATTCTTAGCTTCTTGTTTAGTCTAAAGGGTGGCAATCGTTTTTTAATTGAAGAACATGCCCTCCATGAGTGGTTGCAGTTATGACTAGAGATATGTTATCCACTTAATTCTTTGTTTTTGCTTGCTAAGAAAACTTTACCGAATGTTTAATATGTACTGAAGCTTAATTTTGTGTCAAATAGATCTTATGTAATTTAAAATTATCAAATATGTTTCTCAACTTTGAATTCGATGTTTAATGGATCACTTTGATATATTTAGAACTTTTAAAATTGAATGGTATGTCAAGGGTTCAATCCATGGTGGCCACGAGTTTCCTTCACACTCAAATGTTGTAGAGTGTTGTTTAGATTAGTCAAAGTACATGTAAATTGACCCAAACACTCATGGATATATAAAAAAAATGAATTGTTTGTCCAATAGAATTTCCAGCTTTAAATTTTGTTTATAGTAGGCCTATGAATTGTAAAAAAAAAAAAAAAAAAAAAAAAAAAAAAAAAAAAAAAAAAAAGATGAATTGATCGAGGATCTATTAGATTATTAGTTGCAAAATTAAAAATTTCAAGACCTATTAGAGACCAAATAAACAAAGACATGAAAGTTCAAGAACTAAACTTCTAAATTAAATAAATTTAAAATTATTGGTTTTTTTAAAAAAAAAAATGTTAACAAATAGATTAGAAAATTGAATTAGGTAGCTACAAATACATCCTTTTAAAAGATGGCCAAATATTTTCTATACTAAAAAAAGGTCCATGCAGCTCAGAAGCATAGTATTAAATTTCTCTCGACTTGTTGAGATTTCTATAATTTTATAGACTCGTTACTGACATGAGAGGTGAATCGATATTTTCATTGTAAAATTAAAAAAAAAAAAAAATCACGAAACATACAAAAAAATGTGCAACAAAATATTACTAATGTAGATACAATATAAATAACATACATGTTAAGTTGTTCAAAGAGCACGTCTATAGTTCATACAAAGTTGAACAGTATTTCAATTTGCCTGCTGATATTTTTCAGGAGGCTTGTAGTTAGAAAGCTTCTTTCTAGTCGATTGTAATTCATGTTTATATCTTTTCTTTTTCTCTCCTTTGGAGAATTAGTCTCTCTTAATCTTTTATTCATTTTCAAACACGAGATTTTTCTTTGACGTAAGAGTAACTATCAATTACGAGTTTTATTTTACATTAGAACTCTTTTCCTCTCTTAAATTGAAAGCTACTAACTTTAAATTTAATCGAGTGCAAGACCGCAAATTCTCGTCAATAATAAATTTAATTATGTTTTAAATACGAAAAATCAGTAGAGATTAATTTGAATATTATTTAAATGATTTCAAAAGTTACAATTTAGGCTTGTATAAGTTTTTGTAGACAAACTAGCTTCGAAAGTCGTTGCAAAGAAAATTGTGAATCTAGTAACAAAAGAAAGATATTTTAGAAGGCTTGGACAAAAATGGTAAAAGGGTTCGAACAAGCTCAATCCTTTTCCTTATGTATGTACAGATAAGAATATCGTAAAAGAGTGACCTAAATCTTGATTTAGAAGTACAAAAAATGAAGCATTTGCCTTTTGTGGTAAAACAAAACACCAAGCAAATGCCAAATGGTATGAGTCTAAATCTTTAAATAAAAGAGATTTGTGAAACAGATGGAAGCTCAAGATCCGGGTAAAACGAAACTCGAAATTAGCATGGAAAATGAGTAAACTCCTGCCTACATGTAAAACCCGGATTCGGCGTCGTCTGCGCCTGTTGATGATATACACGTTAAGAAAACAAACAATGTCAAGAACAAAGATTGTATAGTTAGTAGGCATCATTTATTACAATTCATCTTTTCGAGGTTGTTTATCATCATTGCGAAGCCAGAAGAGCCAACGAAACAATGATAACTTACTCGGTTCGGGTGGCGGCATTGGTTCTTCCCCATTCAAAGTGCACAGCGTGTTGAAATCATGTTCAAGATGAGGAGCCACAATTTTATCCTGCAAAAGATGTCAATTTAAGATTATCATTCCGTGGTAACAAAATACTTGCATAATTCAAAACAGAGGTCATAATTCTTACCTTAAACATTTGGAAGGAGCAAAAATCTGAACCATCACAACCCTATTCATCCAAATACAAAAAATAATGTTAGAATACCATCTAACGAGAAAACTCAAAGAAACCAAAAGAACACAAAGATAGTAACATATTGCAATATCAAGTGAAGTTACAATACACCAATAGTCTTTCAAGAAGGCTATCTTTCTCCCAAAGTCCCCCGATGAAAACTCTCACCAAAATCATCTACACCCTCTAAGGTCCATAACTCCCTTTATTAATAGCCAAAAATACCACTAGATAAACCCTCTTACTAATATCATACCAATCTGGCACATATATATTTAATTAGTATTCTTACAAATTCTTGAACAACCTAAAAGATCAGCAAGAAAAGTCAAGAATAGAAAACATTGAGAAGAAAATCCAACCTTAGAATCGAATGATCAATGAATGTAGTTCTTAAAGCAAAATAACATTAAGGTCCCATTAGAAAATGATTTCATTTTTAATTTTCTATTTTTTAAATTCATGTTTGTTTACTCATAGTTTTTTCTTTCTTTTTTTTGATATTCGTGAGTGTCCAAACCAACTTGCTTACTTGTTTACTTATAGTTTTCTTAATATAGTTTTCACATTTCCTAAAAAAAAATATTTAAATTCTTTGTCAAATTTTAAAAACAAATAAAAAAAAGGAAAAAAAAAATTAGCTTTGTCTTTGAAAACCGTGGTAGAAAGTGAGAACAAAATAAAGAAACCTATACGGATGGAAGTGGTCTTTCTAAGCATATTTTCAAAACCCAACAGATTGGGGGGGAGGGGGGTGGTTATGCATTAATGACATAAGCATGGAATTTTTATGGAAGTCCAAACATGAGCTATAAATAAGAAATGATACGAGACTTCGAGTGATTGCAAGGGCACTAACCGGCATTGCTATGGGTTCTTCATTATGCAAGACTCGCACAAAGTACTCGTCCGCCGACGAGTTAGCGGGGCAGCTATAGAGAACCAGCATGTTATTACCAGCAAAAGGTGCAACAGCGCTTCCCTTCCAGATTCTAGTAGCTGGAGGCCGTGGAGGAAGTTGCAAGGACTGCTCCTTTTGGATTCGTTTAAACACTGTTATATTCAGATAACAAAAAAGTCCAAAACTGAGAAAAGGGAATGAATAAATATAAGTGCTTTGGTCATACAAAAAAACCACTTGCCATGTCCTTCTCCTTCAAGGAAGAGCCCGAGCAAACATGTGAATGGAAGTATAGTTTCAGCATGCGCGAAACGAAGTCTTGCCTTCTCATAGCTGCCAGGAGCTTGATTTTCTACCAGCAACAGAATATGAAAAACATAGTAAGACAGTTAAGAAACTCTACTAAATAATTTCCAGCATTGACCATTCAGATGTGTGTATAAATACCTTCTTTGGCTGTGATAGCATTCTCCATGGATTGAACAATATCTTCCAACAAAGGAACTCCCATTTTATAGTTTAATGAATTGCCATAACCCTTCAATATAAACACCTCCATATCATCCGTCCACTCCAACAAAGCAACCTGAGCACATAAGACAGAGATTGCAAAGCTGAGAATCAAGAAATGCAGAACCTACCAAACGTGATAAAGGCAGCTTGCACAGCTGAACCAAAATCACTCCACAAAAGGTTGTATACAAGTGGATTAGAAAGAACTGTAAAATCTGATCATCTTGGTTGATAAATCTTCCGTGGTACAAGCTAACCTTGTATACGAGCTCACTGGTCATTCAAGCTAACCTATATGTGTGTTAGCGACTCCGCCGTGGGAAGAGCCGCTTCTTTCTTGATAGGGGGGGCTTCTATTCACCAACACAGACTAAAAGTGCTCTCCGAACCGTGCTGGATAGTCACCCATCACACGGCTCTCAAACCCAACCCGTGGTGGATCCCGGTTTAGGTATTGTTCCTCCAATGATCGTAGTACCAAGTACTTCTTGCCGAGCTCTCATATGATCTGATTTATAAGTAAGCATCTCTTGCATCCCCCACTCCCGTCCCGGGGCGCTAAGGGGCTTTTGTTTTTGGAACAGACGGCAGTGTTTTACTGACGCCTCGAATCAAACTTTTGTTGTGACATGCTATGTTTTCTCCCCCATTGCTAGTAGGTTGATGGGTCGCACACCCGGCACACATGTTTTGGCCTTGTGTGTCCATAACTCAAAATAGGTGACCTAACGGCTGCCGCCCGTGGCATATCGCGCGTAACAAATCCTTATTAAGTAATGGGTTTTTAAGGGGGCCTGCTTACGGGCCAGGCGTCTCTCTGACCTGATAACTAGTATCGCCCCATCTCTTTCTCTCTGTTCTTTTAAGAAAATGCACTTCTCTCCAACTATTTGTAGCTTGATTTTCCATCCAACCCTTTTCAGATTCGTATGATGGCATACATAAATATAGATCCATATTCTCTGTTCCTTTTAATAAAAGCTAAATTTAGTTAGATATATACATAATGAGATGAGAAGTAATAAGCTCTACTTGCAACATGAAATATGAGGACCTTTAACAAACATTTAAAACCAAATCGTACCATTAACATGACAGTAAATAATAAGTAAGACTGATAATCCAGGTACCTCCGAAGGGCTGAACAATCCACAAGCTTGATCCGTTATGTCCAATAAGGATGCTTCCTGCAGATGAAGGACAGGGGATTCTCTTAGGATCATAAATGTTTTCTTAGAAAAATCCCCATTTTCAATATCATCGTCAAATAAAAGATTAGCTTGTTACTTTGCAAGCATACCCCAAGATAAAACAATGACTGTAAAATTTCAAAATCCATTTTCAATATCCTTGAACCTGAATATTTTAGGGGGGCACTTTGACATTCCGTATTCCAAATATATGAATGAAAAATCACCTGCTTACAGAGAAACCAAAGAGATGAAATGTGCTGCTGGGTAAAATTTAGACCATAACGTTCAGAGAGTGACTTAGTTATATCATCAAGTACAGGTTCCTTAAGCTTGTCAACTTCAGGTTCCTGATTCTTCCTGTAATCCTGCATTGAAAATTGACAGCAACCAGTCAACCACTAAACATCTAACTAATAATGGCGGATTTAAGGCTTGAAAACAATTTAGTCAAGTCTAAAGTAATAAACATTGACCTACTGAAATTTAAACAGGTAGAAATAAATCGATAAAAGTTCTGGAATTAACATTCAGAAAATTCTAGGACAATGATGAACACGAGATGGATGTGATATCAATGAATTTGTACATTTAATGCTTTCAAAATGCTTCCATTCAACATGAGATTTAGATACCATCGTTACAAAATATGAATTTTCGAAATTCTTCATCAACTGGAAAAATCTTTTGTTCTCCCTTTAAATGGGACGTCTTTGTATCTTTAGATAATAATTTCATTCATCAATGAAATAGTTTCATCATCTTAATCATTTGTCTTTCTCTACTTTGCATTTCCTCATCTTTATCATTTGTCTTTCTTTAAAACTTGCTCGTTCTCTGATTTTTTGGTTTGGTCGGGGAGCTCTGTCTCCTATTCTTTCGAGTTCCATTTTCATTTAACCAATAGGGAGATGACTGAGGTTGCCTCTCTTCTATCTTTGTTGGAAGAGTGCAATTTTAGGGAGGGGAGAAGGGATGATCGTGTCTGAAGCGGATGTTAGCTCTCTTCTATTGAACCAGTAGAGGAGAACGTAGGTTGCCTGCCTCTCTTCTATGGAAGGCTTTTCTTGTAAGTCTTTCTTTAGGTCGCAGTTGGATCCCTCTCCTATTAGTGAGTTGGTCTTTGATGTGGTTTGCAGGATTAAGATTCTAAGAAAATCAAGTTCTTCACCTGACAAGTTTTGCTAGGTCGAGTAAATACTTTGGATAGGTTTATTAGGAAGATGACCTCGTCAATGAGTCCTTTCTGTTGTATTCTTTGTCGGAATGTGGAGGAAGACCGAGATCACCTTTGCGGCTGCCAATTTGCAAGGTCTATGTGGATTTGTTTCTCGTAGGAGTTTGATGTTCAGACAGTTGGCCAAAGGGATATTTGTATGATGATTGGGTAGTTTCTACCTTTCAAAGAGAGGTCATTTTTCGTGGTTTGATGGGGTGTGTGTTGTATTGTGGGATATTTAGAGGAGAGAAATAATAGTGTTCAGAGGTATGGATAGGACCTTAGAAAGGTTTCATATTTTGCTTTGGGCTTCGGTTTCAAAGTTTTTTGTAATTATTCCCTAGGTAACATCTTACTTAGTTGGAAACCCTCTCTTTAGAGGACGTATAGTTGGAAACTCTCTTTAGAGGGGGTGTTTTGTGGATTGTTTTTTTGTATGTCCTTGTGATTCTTTCATTTTTTTTTTTTTTTTCTCAATGAAAGTTGTTGATTCTATTTATTAAAAAAAAAAATGAAGAAGAAGAAGAAGAAGAAGAAAGAAAGAAAAAAATACATCGAAATAGTTTCTCGTTTAAAAAATTATTGTTTATTTTTACATTTTTTTTAATCATCCATCATCACATGCTCAAGTTTTAAACACCTGCAAGAAATTAAAGGCATGTAGAAAGACTAATGAAAAATAACATTTAAATATATGTTTAAGAGAGTACGAGTTCTAGATTTTCCATTCACAAACAAAATAATAATACATAACAGTAACAGAAGTGCAAAATAGTAAACAAAAGTATGATTTTAATGAAAATAGTAATACAAATTTTGGCACATATAAACTACAGAATTCAGAAATGAGAAGATATTAAGAATTCGTAAGTACCTCATATCTCCGACAGCAATCAAAAAACCTAAGCATCGTATCACTGGCACGACTCTCACTGACCACAGAAAAAGCTCGATGACGATCTGATCCAAGGCTTCCTCGCCCACTGAATAGCCCCATACCAAATGCCACAGCACTAGCTGATGCCCGAGGAATCTAATTATTCATGGGTGAATGAACATAAGCATACAGTTTATGGTTCAAACAAATAAATGGAACTCCAAGTCTATATCCTCCTAATTCATCAATAATTAGTTTGTAACAATTAAAAAATAAGAGGCGGACAACACAAACAATGCCAAAAGCGAAAATAACCTGAGTTGCTCTGATTGTATATACGTTGGGGTGATAATCATCACTAAACAAGTCAGAAAACAATTTTCTTGTTCGGATTCCAAGATCATACAATTCTTTCTCTCCTTCTGGAATTAATTCTCCACCATTCACTTTTTCTCTCCAAGGAGATTTCCATCCCTTCATCCAGGAAGGAACTTTATGCAGAGACAAGCCATTTCCTACAGCAGATTTTAAAAGCGTCTCTAACTGATTTTCCAAGTTGTTTAACTCTCTGATCCGTTTTTTGGTTGGAGCACGAGTTCCGTGCCTAGCCTGAGAAAAAATAAACCACTAAATCTATTCATTTCTTTGGAATCTTTAGTTTTCAAAGAATTGTAGATGAGTCGAATCAAGCATTGTTATTCAAAAGCTTGCAAATAAACCATGCAAAAGAATCTGGTATAGAATTCCAAGCTATGCAATAAAGTACTGATACATTCACATATGCACCAAAAAACACATACTCTGCGAGAATCAGTGGCAGGAAACCAATCCTGAATACCTCCCCTTCTATAGCGAACATGAAGGTATCATTTGCCATTAGAAGTTCATACAAGAAGCCTAATACATATCGACCAAAGAGAAAACTTTGGAGTCAACTGATATGACACAGATGAAAAATCAATCTTAAGTAGGCATACATGATACACTCCAATCATTCATAATCTATCAATAAAATTCTGAAATATAAATCTTTTACTTCCACATAATGCTTTTACGCTGGCAAACCACTATAACTCCCTATCAAAAAGCATCATGGAAGATAATTAACCTTAACCAAATTGTTGTCTGGAAACCAACAAGTTTGGAATATAACTTACCACAAGATTTAAATGAATTGGAACACATCCATCAGGAGCGGGAACATAGTTACTATTACGACCACCTTTCGCTGCACCATATCTGTCCAGAAACATCAATATTAGAAGTTAGCTTTTTTACTGTGGCATTGTACTTCATGACTATTAAAAACTGCATCGCGCTTGTGCAGAAAACATAGGGCATGGTCATTTTTTTTCCTAATAAGATTCTAAGAAACAACTTTTTTTTGTTGATATTTGAAAAATAACAAGAACAATACACACAAAAACCCCTCTAGGCTGCCCGCAAGTTGCTTGCAGCTTAAGAATACAAAAATACAAAAAGTTTCAATATCAAACTAGTAAGCCCCTCAATTGTCCATACAAATCAAACTTGCAACCTAAAGTAACCAGAAAGCTTTCCAATTACAAATAATCCCATTGACTGAATAATTAAGTAGATTTGGGAAAAAAAACTAAACATGACCTTCCAATTAGAAATATAGAACGTCATCCCAGAAGGCGGTCACAGTTGCATATAGTGGTAGGGTAATCTAAAATCAAGCTGTGGATACCTGTAATCGCTTACAAAGTCCAATCAATAAGTCTGTCTATTACAATAAGTCCAATCAATTAGTCCATCTTGTGTTGATAATTCCCATAAGTCCAATCAATAAGTCCATCTTGACATCCATCCTACTAGTTTCTTTTCTAATTCTTTTATTTCATTGATGCCTCTATAAACATTTATAGCACTTTCTTGCTCTTCGGCGGGCATTAGAAAGAACTAGTACTTCTGGTGGTGTTTTGTGTTAATAATTATTGAAAGAATGTGGTAAAGGATGCAAGAAGTGTTATGCTGTTATGTTTGATCATGTTTAATACTCATTATGGGAGGAAGTGAACCTACATTAGTTCCAGAGTGGTTGAGAAGTTCTGGAAGTCTTTCTGGGAGTGGATTGCAGCTCAACAATTTGCATCGTCTTCTTCTCACTCAGATATTTCTTCTCAAGCTCATTATTTGAGGAGTATAAATACAAAGAGCATTAGCGATATAGATAAACCACATTTTGATTTCTTGGATTGGTCATCTTCATCAAGCTCGAGGAGGAGTTCTAGCAGTGGCTCTGGGAAGAATGCTTAGAGTAGATTTAATAGGAATCATCGTGACAGAGACCCTGAGAAGGAGAAAGAAATGTCAAATCTTGAGGACCCCTGGGGTTAGACTTTTCTAGGCCTCTGGAAAACATATTTTCCAGAAGAGTTGAGAAGGAAACTTTGTGGCGTTCTCATTCAATGATATCTAGGGAGCAAGGTGATTTATTTCCTCAAAGAGTTGCTGTCAACTTTAAAAGTGGAGGCTATAATCGTAAGGCTAACAGTAATGGCTTTCATTCAGGAAGTACCACTAACGGTATCACTAATAAGGCTGTTTTGAACAAGGATTTTCCATCACTTTAATCAGAAGACAGGAAAGGAGGACCCGATGTAGGACGAGTTTCATCTCCTGGCTTGACCACATCTGTTCAGAGCTTGCCTATTGGAAGTTCAACTTTGATTGGCAGGGAGGGATGGACATCAGCTCTGGCTGAGGTGCCAACTATAGTCACAGGCTCTCCGGCTGCTCCATCATCTGTTCAACAGACTGTTGCTGCCAATTCTGGCTTGGGGTCCCCAAATGCAACAACTCCACGTAAGATGGCTAAAGCTTTAACACAGGCACTAACAAGACCTCGTGCTACTTCTCAGTCAACTGAGTTATCTGTCAAGACACAAAGGCTTGAGGAATTGGCCATTACGCAGTCCAGGCAATTAATCCCACTAACGCCTTCGATGTCTAAAGTTTTGGTTCTTAATTCTTTCGAAAAATCTAAGTCCAAATGAGCATCCAGAATTGCTGAAATGAATGTGCCTGGCAAGGGCGGTTAACAACAGCTCTCTCTGGTGTAAGATAATAGTCAGCCTCTTCGAGGTGGACAAATCAAGTCCGATTCTCCAAAGACCACTCATGGGAAGTTTCTGGTT
This sequence comes from Benincasa hispida, assembly GCF_027475165.1. Taxonomy (NCBI): domain Eukaryota; kingdom Viridiplantae; phylum Streptophyta; class Magnoliopsida; order Cucurbitales; family Cucurbitaceae; genus Benincasa; species Benincasa hispida. The sequence continues at coordinate 30,741,750 of NC_143484.1, read as the reverse complement.
CTCAAACCAGTATGGGAGAATGGTGTGTTAAAGGATGGCTGAAATCATATAATTGATATTAAAAAATCAAATGCATGATCAGGCCATTGACCTTTCTTGCCAATTTCTCATGTGCATTCGTGGAAGGAGATGAAGCTAAATTTTAAAATACGGAATTTCTAAATTTCTATTTCAATCGTCTAATCGGAATCATGACTACTGTTCAAAACAGGATTCAAACAAACACATCGAAATCCAGAGATGTTGCCGATGGATTAAATCATCAGTCATCCACACAAATAACTAAATCAACACAAAACAAATACAAAAATAGATTGAGAAAAAGAAAAAAAAACAATTCAGACAGCACAAAATCCACAAAATAGATGAGAAACCTGGTAACAGTGGACAAATGTTGCTTTACACCGAACGATAGCTCCCCGGCTCTCGAATTAGAGAATAGGAATAAGAAAATCAGAAGAAGAATCGCCATGAAAATTTTCTTCCTTGCTGCCATTCATTCATCAAAGCATGAATATAAACAAAACAAACAAGAAACCACCGAGAAACGCTCATTGAAGAGAAAAACTAGAAACTTTGACGATTTTATCCTTCCATTTTTGTTTCTGTGCCAGTTTTGCCCCCTTGAATCCAAAAATTGATGTAATTATTAATACTAATTAATGCTTTGTTATTTCACCCAATCAAATTTCAAATAATCGATTATTAGTGATGTCATACCAATGAATATTCTGCTATTGAAAAGTACTTGGGAGGTATTTTAGGGGGTTATTTAGATAGGGGTGGTTTTGAAAGTTAATTGGGAAAATGGGTGGTTTCCAACTCATTTAGGAAAAAGTTGGTGGGTTTTTTTGTCCATGTCAGAATGTGCCTCTCGAGGCGTATTCTGGAATTTTTTTTAAGCCCCGTACCTGCATTTAAAAAAAAATACAACCGTTCATTCGGAAATATTTTATTGTTTTTTTCCTCGTATGCCGCATTAATGCGTCTGCTGAACACGATCGTTTAGTAAATTACTATGCGATCGTTTAGTAAATTATACACGATCGCTTGGTAATTTATACACAATCGCTTAGTAAATCATCCACGATCGCTTAGGAATTTATACACGATCGCTTATAAATTATACACGATTGATTATAAATTATAGACAATCGCTTAGTATTATTTAAACAATTGCTTATTATTAGCCAAACGATTGCATAGTGGATATCGAAACGATCGTGGAACAGTTAGCTAAACGATCGCTTAGTATTCTCTAAACGATCGCTTAACAAAACCTAAACGATCGCTTAGTATTATCTAAACGATCGAATAACAAAACCTAAGCGATCGCTTAGTATTAGCCAAAAGATTGCTTTATAAATAGTACACGATCACGTAATAGATATCTAAAAGATCGTTTAATATTAGCCAAACGATCGCTTAGTATTCTCTCTGATCGCTTAGTAATATCTATCTGATCGCTTATTAATATCTATTCGATCGCTTAGTAATATCTATCTGATCGCTTAGTAATATCTAACCGATCGCTTAGTATTCTCTATCCGGTCGCTTAGTAATATCTATGATTGATTTGATAGTAATATTGCTATTTTGAGATTAAGAAATTACTATGATTGATTTGATATACTCGATATTAATTTTTAATTTCAAATTATTATTTTTGTTTAAAGTTGTTAGAAACTTATGCAAAAATATAGATATTAACTTTCGACTATTGTAAATAATTGAATTTCAAGTGCATTTTCGTAATTGAATTTCATTAATAAATTTAATCATATGTACAATGTTCTTTTATTCACGATTGGAAGAAGATCCTCTATTACACCTAGATCGATCATGTTGAGTGACATAGTGTCCACAATCGCCATGCCCTCTTACACTGGGTGGTTGACTTTCCTCTGGAAAGTGTATACCCTCACTACGTTATCGATATGTAACATACTGGTCATGGATATTTGGATGGACATGTGAAGTTTATCCTTCTTCCATGCATAGTGTACTGAAGGTTGTTGGAAAAAAACCAAATGTTGAGGGAGAAGACATCGTGGAAGTATATTGATCGACTGGCGTTGTAACACCCCGCACATTTTTTTAGTAATAATGTAATTTCAGTAACTTTATTATTTGGAATTTTAGTAATTGTTATTAGTTGGAGGGTATTTTTGGAATTTTGGACTTCATGCGGGAATTTAATTGTTTGTGTGAAAGTATTCAATTTGAAACTCAAATTGAAAATTAATAACAGAAATTAATTTTCTTTTGAAATGGAAATGAATGTAATAGTATAAAACGGAAAGGAATTAAATGTAATTATATTTACTTCCTTTTTTGTTTTATTATTATTATTATTATTATTATTATTATAAAAAGTCAAACCCCACCCCCCTTTTCTTTCTCACGTTCCTGAGCCCGTCCGACGCCGCCCAAAGTCACCGCGTCAGTTTCTTCTTCATGACCTCCGTCCACCACTGCTCAAGCGTCGTTCGCTTTTGCCGTCACTGGATCTATCGATTTGGGTAAGATTTCTGCCGTTTGGGTTTGTTTTCGGTTGATTCTTGAATACTCATTTATTTTTTGCATCAATTGGTTGATACCCATTGTGTTTCAACTTTGGATTCAAGTTTGTGAAGATATTGAGGTGTTGTTCAGTGAAGTTGGAGTTTGTTTTAGTGAGTTTTGGTAAGTTTTATGCTTTGATTACTCTTTTGTGGATTAATTTTGGTTGTTGAGAAATTTTGGTAAAGTCATTTGGAAGTGATTTTTGACGAATCTACATATGGATAATTTATTTGAGACATTGGTAGTGAAGTATGTATTTGATTCAAGCTTTAATCATGTAAGCCTAATCTCAAATTATGATTAGGGGGTTGATTCAAGAATTTCATTCAAGATGAAGAAGAGTTTGGTTTGCTAATTATTTGGACTTAAAATTGGAGGTTTGGAAGGTGAATTTGAATTGGACTACACCTTGGGTAAGGTTATCTGGAAATATTTTGTAATATTTGGGTGTTTGGAATTTGGCCTTAACTATTAATTTTAAAGTTTGGTTTATGTTTAGGCTTGATTAAGGATTCAAGAATTTCACAAAGATTCAATTGCTTTTTGGTTTGACCTAATATCAAGGTAAGTAATCTTACTACTGGAACTGCCCACGGGCCAGACATTAGATGTATGCTAGCATAATAAATGAATGTTATGGCAGAATGACAGCATGATAGACTGATAGTATAATATGACCAAAGTATGTTCTGGTACGAGATCTGAAATATTTAGTTGTGCACATAGACACTTGAATGTTAGTATGAGATGGTATGTGATTCCATGGTTGTATTTGATCTGATGATGTTGAGGTATACATGTATGTTGTAGAACCATGATGTTGAGGTATATGTGTATGTTGTAGATCCATGATGTTGAGGTTTATATGTATGTCATAGATTCGTATAGTGATGATTATGATGTTGAGACTGTGCAAATGTCTTTATTTATTAGTTAGATGCCCATTAGATTTTGTGTTTCCTTCGGGATTCACCAGTTTGTGTTTCCTTCGGAATTCACTAGTTTGTATTTCCTTCGGGACTCATCAGTTTGTGTTTCCTTCAGGACTCACTAGTTTGTGTTTCCTTTGGGATTCACCAGTTTGTGTCTCCTTCGGGATTCACCAGAGGTAGTAGGCATACTTAACTACAGTAGGATAGGACTCAGTCTCCTTCTTGTTTTATGTGTGTATGTATCCCATGAGAACTAGAGCAGTGTATATGTTTCACCAAAGGTGGGTATCTAAAGGACATAGATGCCTAGCCTGACCCCAGTAGTGGGGTTACTTACTGAGTATTTTATACTCATTCTTTCTCATGTTGTTGTTTCAGATAAGGGTAGAGATACACGGGTGATGGACAAGCGGAACTCGTGATCGAGCCACTGGGACTAGTTTTTACGCTTCCGCATCATGAAATTTAGAGTTATTTTCATGTTTCTCTCAACTTTTAGTTTTGATGTTTAAAATTTACGTTCATACTTATTTATTATCCTTTATGATTTCTGGGTACCCTACTATTGTTTTAATATTTGAATTTAATGAAAGTCTTTTGAACTTACCTTATTTAATCAACATTTATTTCACCATAACAGAGTGTCGTTTTGAGTTCCATGCATGCATGTATTTAGTAACGACCTAACTTAAGTCCTAGTGGGTCGGGTCGTTAAAGGCATTGTTGGATATTCATTCTAAACATTAGGTTGAATAGGAACATCCTAATATCTTGCCGGATCACATTGTTCTTCCATTGGAACGTCGCCATCGAAATATCGCACTCGATATATCGAGGTAAGTCTACGCAAGACTCTTTGAGTAGATATTGACAAATTTGGAAGCTCAGCCTGAAAAAGAATTGAATAACAAGTTGATGACTTTAAAATTTATTTTGGTGTGTAATGAAGAAATAAAATCAAACAATCATAGTAAACAATACTCATACCAACAAGTGATAGGATGCTTCTGCTTTAGTTATGTACAGCCTGCTCACAGTGGAATACCATTCAATATATCCAGGCTCAGTACCTACACCATTGTTAATAGGAGGTCCATTAACAACCAAACAATGTCGATTTTCCCAGATTGTAATTTGAGGAGCCAGATATGCAATCCAGTCTCGCTCATGCTTGCCCCTTAGATCGTGTGAAAGAAGTCGAGCCTCCATGTTGCAAGGTTGAGGAATTTGTTGCAACATCCCAAATTGATGCATCACACGATCTAGGTGATGCCACTTCACAACGAAGAAGCATATGAGTGGACATTTGGATGTCCATATCTCATTACCATCAAGACAGTATGGCGGCAATAGTTGGATCAGATGATTATATGGCTCCCAAATAATCTGCATGCATATGTGTCAAAAAATGAATTAACTAGAAGATTGAAATATTATGAATATATGATATATGAATTAATAAAATACTACCTGGTTAGGCATATGTGTATCGAGTATGTGCCTATGTTGTACTAGAACATGTGTAGGTGCTCTAGTTACAGAATAGTTGTTATTCCATCTACAACAATCAGAAGTTAAATTTTAGCTATTAGTATTTTCATAATGAAAACAACAATAATGCTTACCTTACTGCAAGTGGTCTATCGCCTAAGTTATGCTTGTGTCTATGGAGTCGTTGAGGCGCTAGAAGAGGAAATCGATCCCATGTCCAAATTTGTAGCAATAAAAGTGGGCTGCAATGTCTTTTCCATCTATAACTGCACCCTTACATAGTTTCCTATACAACCATGCAAGACATCCAGCACTCCAACTGTAAGTCCTAGCAACATCAAAATCCATAAAGAGAGGAAGATACATCAGGTGCACTCTTCTGTTGGATTTGTCGGGAAATACCAATCCTCCAATCAATGTGAGAATATATGCTCAAGCATATCGTTGCAGGTCCTCTTCATCTACATGGTCTGGTAGATGGCTAAAGTTGTTAAATTTATCAACTAACCATGGAAGGATTAGATGACCTCCCTTAAGAACGGCGTCATTCGTGGTACGCCTAAGAGAAGGCCACAAATTTGTTTCCAGACATAATTTAGAGACCTGATCAATGATTTTTCATTAATCGGCAGTCTAAATTGGATGGCTACATCTTGAAGTGTAATTGTACACTCTCCATGCAACATGTGGAAAGTGTGTGTCTCCTGGCGCCATCGTTCCACTAATGTCGTTATCAGATGTCAGTCTAGTTGTATAAATTTTATACAAGAGACTCCGTAGAATCTGGCAGCCCGTAGATAGTTCAATATACGAGGGTCTGGGTACTCCTGCCTACGAATAATAGCCTCTCTTCGTTGAAAATGCATTGCATCGATATGCTCGTCTTCCTAAACAGCCTCAGATCTATGATTGCGCCATAAGTACAAAACCGAGTCATTGTATGGCCCTGCGGTAACATCCCCGTCCATCTGATCCCATAAAAACAATATTTAATTTAGTAAAAATCAATGTGATTACAATAAAAAAAAAAATAATGTCGGTTAATAAAGAATACACCTTTCATTGTATAAATACAATCAATAAATACAATGACAATTAATAAAAAATACACCCTTCATTATATAAATACAATTAATAAAGAATACACCATTCATTGTATTAATACAATCGATAAACACAATCAATTAATAAAGAATAAATAAGTAAATGAAGTTACAATCAATTAAATATAATGAGAATTAAAAATAAATAACTAAGTCGCATCACGAGCTCGATTGGGACAATTTCGCCTATTATGCCCTTATTGTCTGCAAATTGTGCATCGTGTCTTGTAACGTTCCCTCCAATCCATCTTGTTTTGCATGCGAGAAGTACACGGTCTGCAACCTTCCTAACTCGTGATTCCTTTGGATAAATAGTTGGGAAGTTAGGATCAGGCCAATATTTTTTATCAGGGATGGGCTCGAACTGGGGTGAATAACATGCCAGATAGGTGGGAATTTTGTAATATCTTCAATGTAGTGAAAGTAGTTTACCCCAATGGTCTTACACGCAACCATAGCGTGAGAACAAGGGATTCCAAAACTCTGCCACTTATTGCATGTGCATGTTATTTCACTTAACTTTACTCGGTATGTGTTTCCACCCTTTAGTGTTATTGGGTTGATTGAGGTGGTGACTTCACACAACCCTGTTTGATGGTCAAATATGTTGACGGAATGTTTGGTTGCACGTTGTTCCCAACAACTTAGTTTCTTTACCGCATACCTATGAAAAATACGACAATTACTTAGAATACCTCGATAGTTAGTATAAAAACATGGGTAAATAAGATGTGAATAATTTACCTCGTAAAACACTCTCTCGATTCAAAGGCAGCCTCTATTTCTACACGACGAGCAGCGAAATAAGCAATAGTTCGGTAGAATGTTGCTTGGACTAGTGCAGTGATCGGTAGCTTTCTGGCTCCTTTCTTAACAACATTTGTACTTTCAGCCACTTTCATGGTTAGCCATCCATAACGATGACCACCATCATGTGACTGTGTCCACTGCTTAGGATCTATGGAAGCAAAATATCGTAAGTAATTAGGATTTGCTGTTTCAAGTTCGGCCATACAGTCATTACACTTCCGAACTTGAAAATTTGATCCTGCACTATACACCAAACTCTTCAATAAACTATTTTTGAACTTGTTGTTAAAATTACTCGCCACATCTCGCAAGCAGAATTTGTGGTGTACTCCAACCCAATCGTTGCTAGGGTTTCTGATTGCATATATAATGCCTTTCTGTCTATCTGAAATTAGACACATTCCTTCTCTTCTATGCACCACATGATCCCATAAATTTCTCAAAAACTAGCCCCACGAGTTAGCACTTTCCTCCGATACAATGGCATATGCAATCAGATAAACGTGACCATTTGCATCTACTGATGTAGTTATTAACAATGTTCTTTCATACTTCCCATATAAATGGGTTCTGTCAATTTGAAGTAGTGGCCTGCAATGCTTGAAACCCTTGATAACAGGTCCAAACGACCAAAACACGCTACTGAATATTACAAGCCTTTCATCACAATCCACCTCATTTAGCCTCCAATAGATGATTGTACCGGGGTTTGTGATTTGCAAGATATTCATCCATTTGGGCAGCAAATTGTATGATTCGATCCAATCTCCGAATATTTTCAAAATTGCCTTTCTTTTTCCGTCCCATATTTTCCAATAACTGACGGAATAACCATATTGTTTCAAGATAATATCTTGTAATGTTTTGATGTCAACTGACTGATTTTTTTTCACTATGCTGCTTACCTCAGATGCAATTAGATTTGAGTCCAATTGATTGTGATCCTGACTCAGTCTTGCAATACACAAGAATGTGGGTCATTGTACTGGGTGATTTCAAATTTACCGTGTTTTTTACAGCAAACAGCGTGAAGTCTCCACGTGCACCCATTGCCATATCTCATACACCTGACATCCTATGTTGTTTTCTTCGACTCAATGACTTCAAAATTTTGATGTTGAATGATTGAATAGTTTTTCACTGAATTTTTAAAATCCAATTTAGAATTGAATATCATCCCCTTAAATAGTAAATTAGACCCCATATTACTGTCATCCCCCGTTGTCAAATCGGGTTCAATGGTCATCTCGTTCAGGTCTATCTCAGTAAATGTTTCGGGGACTTCATGTACGCCATAAAATTAACCAGATAGTCCATCTAGATCAATATCATCATCATTTATTTCAACTTCTTCGTCGTTTGTGGCAGTATTAGATCACACTGCTCATCCTCCACAACATGGCTTTCCATCTGAAGTAGTTTCAACTTCTTCTCTCGTTGATGCTGGACTTGGGACACTGGGTTGGAATATGTACAGTTCAACTCTATTTGGAGGGTATGGAGCGTTGCTCATCATGAACCGTACATCAGTCTCACTTCGTAATGAGATAGAGATATAAAAAGTAGATCCCGCTACATAACTACTATATATAAATATTACTTCTACCACATCATCTCTATTTATGGATAATGCATCACATAATTCATCGATTAATATGTTGAAGTCAACTTGACGATGCATGTTTATAAGAAGAGATGGTTGCATATCATATTCTATCCCGTTTGGCCCATTAACAATGTTTCCGTGCATATAACATAAAAATTCCACAATGTCCATCATAGTTTGGCAAATGCAATCTGATATTTATAATAATATTTATAAGTATACATTAGGCCAACAATATTAATGTGTTATTACTATTCTTTTAATATGTACAAATAAATGAATGTTTTTTTAATAAACAAACAAAATATTAATATATGCATCATCATTTGACCAGAAATCATTGATAAATATTCTTTTATATTGACATGAATTTTTGTTCTTTAATCATCAGAAAATTTACAACAACACAATATTACTAAAAATAACATTAACATTCATTATTCAATAATGAATACATTATTCCAAATAATTGGTAAATAACTATATACATACCTTTTAAATGACTTGATTGTAGAGTTTTCTCAGAAACACCGTACAAAAAAAAAAGTCAATACAAAATTATGGATATTTTTTTACTATGTAATATTTTTTTTACTAAAATAATAAACATTAGGAACATATTAATAATTTTACATTATTAATGACTTTTTTATATGTTTCTAAACTCTCAACTATTAACTTTTTTATATGTTTTTTTTCTTTTCTCCAAAAAATAAAGTAGTATCACTATTTTTTTTTTTAAATATCACTATTTAAATATAACTTTTACATTTAGAAAGATTTATTTTTTCCATTAAGAACATATTTAAATACCTATTTTTAGATTCCGTTAAAATTTTCTTTCAACACGAATTAAGGACAATTTTTTATTTTTAAAAATTTGTGTTAGATTATTTTTACTAAAAGTATGAAAAAAAACCCATTATTTTTACTATGTAATGTTTTTTTAAAATAATATTACTATTATTTTCTCCACATATTCTTAATTTTATATTAAAAACTACTAATAAATTTTAAAATTTTGGCAAAATGAAAAGAGATTTAAATATAAATTTTACATTTAAAAATATTTATTTTTTTCCATAAAGAACATATTTAAATATCTATTGTTAGAATTCGTTAAAATTTTCTTTCAACCTATTTTTAGATTTATTTCTTTTTCCATTAAGAATGTTAATTTTTTTTTATTAATGATTTTTTTATATGTTTAAACATAAATAATTTGAGACTATGATGTAATATTTAAAAAATCTAAATATAAACCAAATACCAACCAGAAAAACAACAATAGAGAATATATCGACTTATTAAATATATCAACATACTTACAGATATTGCACACTATAAAAAATATATATCAACTTATTAAAAGAAAAATATTGCACACTACCAAAAAAAACTTTGCACCTTACCAAATATTCCAACTAACCAGAAAAACTTTGAATAATATCCATTGTAAACAAAACAAACATAAAAAAAAAAAAAAAGTAAAAATTATCAAAAACCTAATTCAAAGTTGAATAACAAAAATATATCAACTTACCAAATAAAATACTACACTGAAACAAATGAAGGTAGAAAATGATTGGTATTTGAAAATAAATGAAGAATGTGGAAGAAATGAAGGAAATTTTGTTTTGGGTGAAGATGAAATGAGGGCTTCGGTGATGAAAGGGAAGATGAAATGAAGGTTTCGGTGAAGGAGAAGATGAAATCGGTGAAGGAGGATGAAATCTGTGAAAAAGATGAAATCGGTAAAGAAGAGAAATTTGTAAAATGAGAAGATGAAAATGGTAGAGTGGAGGTAAAATGTGGGATTTTTTATGCTAAAGCGGGGGGAAAACTCCAAATTTGGTCAGAATGGTCAGAATGCGTCTGTTGACCGCGACGCGTCAGAGTGAGTTTATTTTTACCACTCACTCTGACGGAACAACTCACTCTGACGCGTGCGTGCTGTGCCAGAATGCGTCTGTTCATTTTGACCAATTTAATTTTTTTTTTAAATGCGGCGTACGGGGCTAATACTAAGCGATCATTTAGATAATACTAAGCGATCGTTTAGGTTTTGTTAAGAGATCGTTTAGAGAATACTAAGCGATCGTTTAGCTAATTGTTCCGCGATCGTTTCGATATCCATTATGCGATCGTTTGGCTAGTAATAAACGATCGTTTAGATAATACTAAGAGATCGTTTAGCTAATACTAAGCGATCGTTTAGCTAACTGTTAGTGATAGTTTATATATCCATTACGCGACCGTGAACTAATTTATAAAGCGATCGCTTAGGTTTTGTTATTGGATCATTTAGATAATACTAAGCCATCGTTTAGGTTTTGTTAAGCAATCGTTTAGCTAATACTAAGTGATCGTTTAGATATCCATTACGCGATCGTGAAGGATTTCATATCTAAGAAGAGTTCCATGAGCGTGTTCGGATCGTTCTGATCTCACCGTGACCGAAATACACATTATACATTCAAAACATATAGTTATGTAAACAAACACTAATTATCGGCATGCTATGAACAACAAAAAAACAAGGGAAAGAGTTCCATACCAGTTGAAGACCGTCTTCAACAAGAACCCTCCAAGCGATCTATCAACGCCCAGCGGAAGTGTCAACTGTAGCAACATGAACAACTGCACGAACACGAACGCCGCGGGGAAGACACCACTAGTAAAGAGCCCCCGGTATTCTCGGAGTGAAAACCCAAAGGGTGGTCTTTGGTGAATTTGGTAGAGGAAGAAGGAAACACGAATCGTGTAGGCGATAAGCAAGTGGGAGGGAAAAAGACGCTATCGCATAGCAGAATGCTTATCGTTTAGGAGAAGCTACACGATCGTGTAGGATTTACTGAACGATCATTTAGGAAAAGGTTTAGCAACGTTTAGAGAAGCTATCCGATTATGTAGGAAACAGTGTGCGATCGTTTAGACGCGAGGTGAATGATCGTTTAGGTAGAGAGTGCTATCGTATAGGCTCTCGAAAAAAACTTAAGCGATCGTTTAGAAAACACCAACGCGCTCTCGCGAATTCTTTTGGGCGATTTACCAAAATGAAAACTATTTTCATTTTAACTCATCGGTTACAATAACTGGCGTTGCCCCATTAACCCACGTCCGAACATGAATTTTGGATTAGTTATCATATAATTAACCAACTAATTAATTAATTAATATAATCATATTATATTTTTATCCTATAGTTTGATATCACATATCTACTATAGTATTTTATCCTTTATTTGATATAAATCATATTTATATCTAATTTCCTCCAAAATAATGTATCTCATACATTTAGTCAATTATATCATATATATAATTAACTAATCCAATTATATCATATATAATCGAACTTCCTCTTGTCAATTTGAACATTTCAAATTAACCCAAACACTGGTTCTTGACTTTATCCAAGCTACCCAGAGGACATAATAGACCTGTGGCTCGAAGCTCCAACGGTCCGTGAATAGCTTACTAAACTCTTTAGCCACGAGATCCACCATCTGTTAACTGTCAAGCATTCCACTAAAGACCAACAGCTAAACTCTTCTTACCACAGATATATTTCTGTGTCTATCGGATATAACCAATCATGAGTATGACCCTTCACAGATGCTCGTAAGTACAGTTGGGCCAAATTACCATTTTGCCTCTGTAGTTACATCTCACTTCTTAAGTACCACTGATTCCTTTAATGAACAATACAACATAGTCCAACTATGTGTGAACACCTCTTAGGCCAAAAGAAGATGTGTGGCGCTACATCATTCAAGCAATCAGCCCTTAAGGGAGCTATCTATCTACTTACCCCTGCCTCGGGGAAGGAGTGAATTCCATCTTGTGTAGCTGAGTTCCCAGCTCCCAAATCAGACGAATTTCCAAAATGGTAGGTTTGAATCAGCGACCTGGCCACTTGTACCCATACAAATCAAAGGATAGCCCTCAATGGCAGGAGTTCCCAACTCACTCAGGATTGAGGTCATGTTACCTATGGTCATCCTAGTAAAGTGAAGTCTCTATCATGAACGGTGTTATATAACGAGACGTTAACACTTTGTGGTCAGATCTTATACAAACTCTTTGTATAGGATGCCCCCGCTCGCATGTCCCCAACACGAATGATTAGGATTAGACCATCTGTGATAAGTCACAACACTTGTGACCATTCCACAAAGCGGGTCGCGTCCGTAGCGTTACCAGGATAAGGTTTTCCTTCTATATTCATATACTACAGACCATTTTGGTTATCACTCAAGACATGATCCACTTGTATGTCACCACATACATGCTTAAGTCACATACAGATAACCAGGGATTTTATGTTTATTGGTTTGTGGTAAAGCAAATAAAACAAGCAACTGAGCAAAAAAAAAACATGATGTGAAGTAAATATCATATATTAACAATAAAAGCATTCGTACAAACGTTTACAAACTACAGGACACGAGGCTTTAGGAAATCAACTCCAACAATCTCCCACTTGTCCTAAAGCGAAGTGGGATGTACAATTAATTAGTACAAAACAATAAACTAGGGCATAAAAGCCCAATACAATAAAATCTTCCACTTGCCCTAGTCCAACCGCGAGCAATCTTGTAGACCCATACTCCGTAGGTGACTCTCAAATACTGTAGCCACAAGACCCTTCGTAAACGGGTCAGCAACATTAAAATGGCCTAGGTTAGACTGATCTATCTCATCTTCTCAACCTCCTGAGGCATCTTAGGACACATGTCCGTAGACAAAATGACTCCTTGCCTGAACAGTAGTAGGGCCCTCCTGGAGTCCTGCATCGTGTACTTTGGCAACATCTTGTCAATGTACGTTGCCTGAGACAGTGCTAGCACTTTGTTCTTACGATCCCGAAAGATCTGTATATCTAGAACAAACTTAGCCTCTCCCAAATCTTTCATTTGGAATTGGGTCGCTAGCCAGTTCTTAACTGTAGTCAGTAGACCTACATCATTCCCAATGAGTAGGATATCGTCTATGTACAACATTCAGAAGACTACTGCGTTGATGATCTTCTTGTAGACACAAGGCTCATCAACATTTTCGTCAAAGATCCATTTACAACCTATAGGGCGAACCCTATCAGGTTGATCTATAAGATCTCATACTGAGTTGAAGTAAATCGACTCCATTTTAAGATCCATGGCTTGACCCATTCATCCCGGTCATCATCCTCTATTGCCTTCTTATAAGACAACAGATCCTCAACGTCGCCATCTGCTACCATAGCAAGGATTTTCGTGAAACCTAGATAGCGAACGGATGGGTTCGCAACCCTCCCACTACGTCGAGATTCCCTCAACTCTTGAGGTGGAACTGACCTACTGGATGAGCTCCCATCAACAACTCTTATTGATGTAGTAGGCTCTTCAACAACTCTTGTTGAAGTTTCAGTAGTTTCATTGAAAAGCTCACGCAACACGACTTTACTTCGTGGACTGTGCTCTCTTATATGATCTTCCTCCAGGAAAGTAGCATTTATTGAAATAAACACCATATTTTCCGTCGGATCATAAAAATAACCCCCTTGTGTACCTTTGGGGTAGCCTACAAAGAGGCATAACCTCGACCGTGGTTCCAACTTCTTGGGATTAGCCTTAAGCACATGTGCAGGGCAACCCCAAATGCAGAAGTGACGTAAACTAGCTTTACGCCCGTTCCACAACTCCAGAGGTATTCTTGCAACACTCTTGGAGGGAACACAGTTGAGTATATAAACCGCAATCTCCACTGTGAAACCTCAAAACGAGTTTGGTAAGGAAGCGTAACTCATCATCGAGCAAGCCATGTCTAACAAGGTCCTATTTCTTCTCTCTGCTACACCATTCTGCTGAGGTGTACCTGGCGTTGAGAGTTGGAAACTGGTTCTATGTTTTATCAAATAGTCCTGGAATGCCAAGTCCAAAAACTCTCCACCTTGATCCGATCAAAGTGTTTTAATCCATCAAGCATTTTCAACTTCAGCCTTGAACTTTTTGAACTTTTCAAAGGATTCAGACTTCCGTTGCATAAGATAAACATACCCATACTTGGAGTAATCATCAGTAGAACTAATAAAATACTCATAGCCACATCGAGCTCGCACATTCATAGGACCACAAAGGTCAGAATGTATTAACTCAAGACGCTCTTTGGCTCTATAACCTTTTCTAGTAAAAGGTTATTTAGTCATCTTACCCTCAAGGCAAGATTTGCACACTGGTAAAGAATTTTCTTCTAACTCACTTAGAAGTCCATTCTTCACCAATTTTTCAATCCTATTGAGATTTATGTGCCCTAAACATAGATGCCAAAGTTGGGCAATTTCTTTTGGAGAAATTCGTCGATGTTTTGATTAAGTTATGGCAGTTCTGAACAATTCAGTATTATGAAGGAAATTAATGGCTAACGACTTTAACACATATAAATTTGATTCCAGATTTGCTGTGCAAATAAAAATACCATCTTTATGAATAAACGCTTTATCCACATTAAACGAGAAAGTATATTTACATTGTAATAAACACTTTACAGAAATGAGGTTCCTCTTTAGTTCAGGAACAATATATACTTCATGTAAAACAAGAAACCTATTCTGTAAAGCTAACTGGAGTCCTCCCATTGCCACAACCAAGACAACGTGCCTGGTGCCTACTCGCATCATCATCTCACTAGCCTCCAGTTGTCGCCAAGATCTAATCCTCTAAAAAGAAGAACAAACATGGTTAGTGGCGCCTGAATCAATTATCCAGGTAGAATCATCATTCTCCACTAAACAAGGTTCAAGCACAAGTAAATCACATTTACCTTTATCGGTTTTGGCCTTAGCCTTGGCTGCTTTCTTCTCTTTCAGATACCGAGGACAGTTTCTCTTTCAGTGTCCATCTTGGTTGCAGTGGAAACACTTTTCCTTAGCAACATGTTGACGACTCCTTGGGGTGATAGACGGTGGGTTAGCAGGTGCCTGCCCTTCTCCCTTACCACCCTTCTTCTTCTTCTCCTTTGCAGAGTTAGAAGCAGAAGGTGCAGACTTTATTCCTAAGGTCGAACCTCTATGGAACGTCCTAGAGGATGAAGCGACATTTTCCTCACCCTTCTGCCTTTCCTTACTTTTCAGTAAAGAATGGTATGTCTGCAACTCGTTGTAGGGAGTTGTAAGGTTATATTTCACTTTGTTAAGAATCACATTACTAATAAAGTGCAGAAAGCTCTTCGTCAAAGAATGCAGGATTATGCTAACCTGGCTGCCCTCATTGATGGTAGACCCATTCAACTCCGCCACATTAAAGGGACCATCATGTTTAGCACATGTTCACGAACAGAGGTGTCTTCTTCCATTTTGGAGTTGAATATGTATTTAAGACCTCATGCATAAGCTGTTCAGACGATTGTCCAAAAATATTCCCCGCAGGGACTCCATGACCTCACGCGCTGTGACCATAGGCTCATGTTTCTTGGCCAAGACTTCAGAAATACTTGCCAAGATATAGGCTCGGGCCTTCTCATTCGCCCTTGTCCATCATTCGTATTCCTCCCGAATGTTTCGAGCGGCATTAAGAGTTGGATTAGGAGGACAAGCCTCCATGAGAGCGAACATGAGATCCTCGATGATCAGGATCATCATAATCCTATGTTTCCATGTTGCGAAATTATCGCCAGTAAACTTTTCGGTGCTTAGCAATGCCAATGTGGTTGTTGCCATTTTGAAAATGTTGCTGAAAATACGAACAAAACTTTATTATATTTTGCTAAACCACTTTTAAACTAATCAGTTTTGCAAAACAGTTTCAAGTATAGACTTCTATTTTGCAATGATGCCCCAGTGAGATAGAACAAACGTCACCGGTGGGGCGATCAGTTGCCCCTTTGCTGGGATGAGACATTCTCAACCATTAGGCAGAACCAACTCTTGGAACTGAACCTAACAGCCACCATTTTTTGGTCCAGAATCGTTAACCTTTAATTATTCCGCTTAAGTGTAACCCCTCGCTTTCGGTGCCAGAGTCCCGCCCTAATGAGCCCACCGTAGGAAAGAAACAGATTAGGACAAGAGACTAAGTTATCTTATCCTCTTACAGGAGATCAAATAAAGAAACGCGAAAAACTACCATCCTTTAGGGGGACACTCCCAGGGTGCCTCGAGGTGATGCGCAGTAACTTTATTCAACATTACGAGGGGGACCGAGGGATATGCTGTCGCACTTCCCACTTCACTTACTATGAACACTCTCTCCATCCACCTTGATATTGACCTATCCAAACACCATCTATTAGGGGGATACGCTAAAGGTACCGCAAGGCCGAGGGTAGATCTCACGGTGTGGACTATTTAGGAGAAACGTGAAAGGTTTAAATGAAGCATCGTATGCCCCAAGTATCTCCCACTGAATGTTCTACCTAGGGATTCATTAACCTAGACAATTCGGCTACTGATTTTAGTCTAAGTCATCTTTTTAAACTCTGCTCATAAACAACGTTTGTCTATGAAATATGAATAAGTTCAAGTAGTCACATTTAAACACTTTAATGGGCTGTCCTTAACTTGCATGCATGCATCAAATCTATCTAATTTACCTTTTCAGGTAAGTTCCTAGGTAGGGGTGTTACGTTTCCGTCAACTTAAATACCCCAGCCTTGACAGAATCCACCTTGACAAAAGGTCCCTTATAGATAAATTTGCTACACTTTACCTTTTATTAGCCAATTTAATCCTATTAAATTGATTAAAAGATTAAAGCCTTATGGTTGCTAATCGTATTAGAACCGTGATCTTAGGTCTATGTGATCCAAGTTTCAAACACTTTAAAACCATGAATTAAACCTAAGTGAGCATGTATGTCTTTCTTATTCCTTTTAGTTCTAATTTCTCTTTAACTTTTAAAAAGAAACAACTAAAACCATTGCGCACAACGAGGCGTTTATAACATTTATAAAGTAACCTATGTGTCATGCTTCGTGCAATGTCCGATCATTACTATATATAGCTTTTAAATAACGTGTAACAACCAAGCAAACATGCTATCATTCACCCTTATACTATAACAATTATAACATAAAGATGATGCATGTCAATGCTTTTTATGCATGCATAAATATAACTCTTATATTATATGATGCATGAGCATGCTCTTGTATAATTAAATCATGCTTCTCTAAATTATAACAATTACAATAAAGAGATGATGCATAACTATTGCATAACCTAAGGTGAGATTTACTATATGTGCATACCATATGACATATAAAAACATACATCACATGTAATAAAGAAAGGATTAATGGACCGGGATGAGCCCTTACAAAGAAAATCGGAATGAAATAACCCTATCTATTACATTTTTCATCGAGCAAACTGATTCATAGGCGAACCGGGACTTGAATTGCCAGGAGGTCTTCATCATGTAGTAAACTCCAGTAGGTAGACGATCATTCAGCAGTACTAGACGATAGAAGCATAAGTAAATGATTGCATAGACGACGACGAGGCTGCGAAGCCTGATCGTCTATGCAATCATGTAGCGCGACGACAGGTAAACGATTTACCTTGCATTACTAAGCGATCGTTTAGTCAGTTACTAAGCGATGAAGCTTGCTAACCTAAACGATCGTCTATGCGACCACTTAACGCGGGAACAGGTAAACGATTTACCTCGCGTTACTAAGCGATTGTTTAGTCAGGTACTAAGCGATGAAGCTTGCTGACCTAAACGAACGTCTAGTGTGCGCGCGATAAGCGATCCGCGAGTATCTCATCGTCTACACGATGCGATACTCTACGATTGCGTACCTGATCATCACCACGATACAACCAACTCTTGATCGCATACCCCATCGTTTAACCGATGCGTTCAACAGCGATCTCGTACTCCATCAACTTTACGATGCGATCAATAGTGATTGCGTAGCACATCTTCTGCATGATGCGATAAACCCTAGCTCGCCTCCTTCCTTGAAGAACCGCAACGCTTGCCCAGAACTTTGACGAATGACTCAAAACTTCAAAAAAACTTTGAATACATACTCGATAACGATTATTAATGCCCAAAAACGTAGGGGGCTTTACAAACAATTGCAAATGTAAAAAGATCTAAATCAAACCGAGGCTAATCATCCCGAAAACATCCATTAATCCCGCACATCCATAGAACATTTAACCAGTTAAACAGTGTGAAAATGCACCCACCATGAATGTAAATCTCATTTCGTTACAATAAATGAAATCGGAGTATCAGAACCTGTCTCTGATACCAATTGAAGGATCTCTCTTACTGAGAAGAGTTCCATGAGCGTGTTCGGATCGCTCCGATCTCACCATGACTGAAATACACATTATACATTCAAAATATACAGTTATGCAAACAAACCCTAATTATCGGCATGCTATGAACAACAAAAAAACAAGGGAAAGAGTTCCATACCAGTTGAAGACCATCTTTGACACTTTGGAACTCAATGCAGCGGAACCCTCTAAGCGATCTACCAACGCCCAACGGAAGCATCGACTGTAACAGCACGAACAACTGCACGAACACGAACACCGCCGGGACGACATCACTAGTAAAGAGCCCCAGGTATTCTCGGAGTGAAAACCCAAAGGGTGGTCTTTGGTGAATTTAGTAGAGAAAGGAAAAAACACGAATCGTGTAGGCGATAAGCAAGTGGGAAGGAAAAAGACGCTATCGAATAGCAGAATTCTTATTGTTTAGGAGAAGCTACACGATCGTGTAGGATTTACTGAACGATCGTTTAGGAAAGGGTTTAGCAACGTTTAGAGAAGCTATCCGATTGTGTAGGAAACAATGTGCGATCGTTTAGGCACGAGGTGGACAATTGTTTAGGCGGAGAGTGCTATCGTATAGGCTCTCGAAAAAACTTAAGCAATCGTTTAAGAAACACCAGCACGCTCTCGCAAATTCTTTTGGGCGATTTACCAAAATGAAAACTATTTTCATTTTAACTCATCGGTTACAATAACCAACGTTGCCCCACTAACTCACGTCCGAATGTAAATTTTGGATTCATTATCAGATAATTAACCAACTAATTAATTAATAAATATAATCATATTATATTTTTATCCTATGGTTTGATATCACATATCTACTATAGTATTTTTCTCCTCTAGCCAATAATATCATATATAATTAACCAGTCCGATTATATCATATATAATCGAACTTCCTATTGTCAATTTGAACATTTCAAATTAACCCAAACACTGGTTCTCGACTTTATCCAAGCTACCCAGGGAACCTAATGGATCTGTGGCTCGAAGCTTCAACGGTCCGTGAATAGTTGACTAAACTCTTTAGCCATGAGATCCACCATCTGTTAACTGTCAGACATTCCACTAAAGACCAACAACTGAACTCTTCTTACCACGGATATATTTCTGTGTCCATCGAATATAACCAATCATGAGTACGATGACCATTCACAGATGCTCGTAAGTAAAGTTGATCCAAATTACCATTTTGCCACTGTAGTTACATCTCACTTCTTAAGTATCACTAATTCCTCTAATGAACAATACAACATAGTCTAACTATGTGTGAACACCTCTCGGGCCAAGAGAAGGTGTTGAAGGATCTCTTAACGAAGAGTTCCATGAGCGCGTTCAGATCGCTCTAATCTCACAGTGACCGAAATACAACAATATACATTCAACATATACAGTTATGCAAACAAATCTTAATTAACAGCATGCTAAGAACAAGAACATAACAAGGGAAAGAATACCATACCAGTTGAAGATGTTTTTCACACTTCGAAACTTCAACGCAGCGGAAACCCTCCACGCAATCTACCAGCGCCCAGTAGCAGTGTCAACAAAAGCAGCACGAACAACCGCAAACACGAACACCGTGGGGACGACACCACCACTAAAGAGCTCTGGGTATTCTCGGAGTGAAAACCCAAAGGGTGGTCTTTGGTGAATTTGGTGGAGGAAGGAGGAAACACGAATCGTGTAGGCGATAAGCAAGTGAGAGGGAAAAAGACGCTATCGCATAGCAGAAATGCTTATCCTTTAGGAGGAGCTACACGATCATGTAGGTTTTAGTAAACGATCGTTTAGGAAAAGGTACATGATCGTTTAGTAAAACTGGCACACTATACGATCGTCTAGAGAAGCTATTCAATCGTGTAGAAAATAGCATGCGATCATTTAAGTGCGAGGTAGACGATTGTTTAGGCGGAGAGTGTTATTGTATAGGCTCTCAAAAACACTTAAGCGATTGTTTTGCTTTCTACCAACACGCGCTCTCACGAATTCTTTCGACGGTTGATGACGGGCCATTCAAAAATGAAAACTTTTTTTTTCATTTTAATTCATCAGTTACAATAACCGACGCTCCCCACTAACCCACGTCCGAACGTGAATTTTGGATTAATGATCATATAATTAACCAACTAATTAATTCATAAATATAATCATATTATATTTTTAACATATAGTTTGATATCACGTATCTACTATAGTATTTTCTCCTCTACACGATATAAATCATATTTATATCTAATTTCCTCCAATATAATGTATCTCATACATTTAGCCAATTATATCATATATAATTAACCAGTCCAATTATATCATATATAATCGAACTTCCTCCTGTCAATTTGAACATTTCAAATTAACTCAAATACTGGTTCTCGACTTTATCCAAGCTATCCAGAGAATCTAATGGACCTGTGGCTCAAAGCTTCAAAAGTCCGTGAATAGCTGACTAAACTCTTTAGCCATGAGATCCACCATCCGTTAACTGTCAGACATTCCACTAAAGACCAACAACTGAACTCTTCTTACCAGAAATATATTTTTGTGTCCATCGGATATAACCAATCATGAGTACGATGACCCTTCATAGATGCTCATAAGTACAGCTAGGTCAAATTACCATTTTGCCCTTGTAGTTACATCTCACTCCTTAAGTACCACTGATTCCTCTCATGAACAATACAACATAGTCCAACTATGTGTGAAACCTCTTGGGTCAAGAGAAGGTGTTTGGTGCCACATCGTCCAAGCCCCGGAATCAGCCTTTAAGGGAGCTATCTAGGGAAAGGAGTGAATTCCATCTTGTGTAGCTGAGTTTCCAACTCTCAAATCAGACGAATCCCCAAAATGGTAGGTTTGAATCGACAACCTGGCCACTCGCACCCATACAAATCAAAGGATCGCCCTCAATGGCAGGACTTCCCAACTCACTCAGGATTGAGGTCATGTTACCTATGGTCATCCTAGTGAAGTGAAGTCTCTGTCATGAACGGTGTTATATAACGAGACGTTAACACTTTGTGGTCAGGTCTTATATAAACTCTTTGTATGGGACGCCCATGCTCACATGTCCCCAACACGTATGATTAGGATCAGACCATCTGTGACAAGTTACAACGCTTGTGATCATTCCACAAAGCGGACCGCATCCGTAGGATTATCAGGATAAAGTCTCCCTCCTTTATCCATATACTACAGACCATTTTGATTATCACTCAAGACATGATCCACTTGTATGTCACCACGTACATGCTTAAGTCACATACAGATAACCAGGGATTTTATGTTCGTTGATTTGTGGTAAAGCAAATAAAACAAGTAACTGAGCAAAATACAAGATGTTAAGTAAATATCATATATTAACAACACAAGCATTCGTACAAACTGCTTACAAACTACAGGACAAGAGACTTTAGGGCATCAACCCCAATAGGTGTGTGGTGCCACATCGTTCAAGCCCCGAAATCAGCCCTTAAGGGAGCTATCTATCTACTTACCCCTGCCTCGGGGAAGGAGTGAATTCCATCTTGTGTATCTGAGTTCCCAGCTCCCAAATCAGACGAATTTCCAAAATGGTAGGTTTGAATCGGTGACTGGCCACTTGTACCCATACAAATCAAAGGATAGCCCTCAATGGCAGGAGTTCCCAACTCACTCAAGATTGAGATCATGTTACTTATGGTCATCCTAGTAAAGTGAAGTCTCTATCATGAACGGTGTTATATAACAAGACATTAACACTTCGTGGTCAGATCTTATACAAACTCTTTGTATAGGACGCCCTCGCTCGCATGTCCCCAACACGAATGATTAGTATTAGACCATCTGTGACAAGTCACAACACTTGTGACCATTCCACAAAGCGGATCGCGTCCGTAGCGTTACCAGGATAAGGTTTTCCTTCTATATTCATATACTATAGACCATTTTGGTTATCACTCAAGACATGATCCACTTGTATGTCACCACATACATGCTTGAGTCACATACAGATAACTAGGGATTTTATGTTTATTGGTTTGTGGTAAAGCAAATAAAATAAGCAACTGAGCAAAAAAAATAAGATGTGAAGTAAATATTATATATTAACAACACAAGTGTTCGTACAAACATTTATAAACCCCAACAGATCGTGTACTAATTTATAAAGCGATCGTTTAGATAATACTAAACGATCGTTTACTTATCTGTTACGTGATCGTTTAGTTTTCGTTTAGATAAATTTGTGCTAAATTTGTAGAATACAATTGGTGTTGTACATTTAACTAAGAAAATAAATAACTAAGCGATCGTTTAGATAAATTTGTGCTAAAATTACTAAGCGATCATGTATGACTTACTAAGCGATCGTGTATAAATTACTAAGCGATCGTGTATAATTTACTAAGCGATCATGTATAATTTACTAAACGATCGTATATAAATTACTAAGCGATTGTGTATAATTTACTAAGAGATTGTGTATAAATTACTAAGCGATTATGTATAATTTACTAAATGATCGCATAGTAATTTACTAAACAATTACTAAACGACTGTGTTCAACAGACGCATTAATGCAGCGCACGCGATAAAAAAAAAAAAAAAATTCCAGAATGCGTCTCTTCAAGAGACACATTCGGATGGGGACAAAAAAGCCACCCATTTTCCCTAAATAAGTTGAAAACTACCTCTTTTCCCTAATTAACTTTCAAAACCACCCCCTATCTAAATAATCCTAGTGTCACACGTGTTAGATACGGATATGTTAGGACACGCCATTGACACATGTCAGACACGCAAAAGTCATCAATTTATTATTTTTTAGAGTTAGGATTTTTATTCATAAATGGGTTTTGGGCTTTATTAAGGGGTAACAAGAAAAATAGCATAATTTAACGCCGTCTATAATTGAGACTTTCATTTCACTAGGATGACCATAGGTAACATGACCTTAATCTTGAGTGAGTTTTGAACTCCTGCCTATGAGGATGGTCCTTTGATTTGCATGAGTGAAAGTGACCAGAACGCCGACTCAACAAGCCTACCATTTTGGGGATTCGTTTGATTGAGGAACTGGGAACTCAGCTATATAAGATGGAATTCACTCATTCCCCGAAGCAGGGGTAAGTAGATAAATTACTCCCTTAAGGGCTGATTCTGGGTCTTGAACAATGTGGTGCTACACCTTCTCTTGGTCCAATAGGGGTTTAGTCATAGTGGGACTATGATCTATTATTCATTAGAGAAATCAGTGGTACTTAAGGAGTTAGATGTAACTACATAGGCAAAATGATAATTTGGTCCAGTTGTACTTATAAGCGAGTGAAGGGTCATTGTACTGTTGATTGGTTATATCTAATGGACACATAAATATATCTGTAGTGCTAAGAGTGCAACTGTCCTTCTTTAGTGGAGTGTCCGACAGTTAACGGATGGTGGATAATGTGATTAAAGAGTTTAATCAGTTATTCACGTACCATTGGAGCTTCAAGCTACAGGTTCATAAGGTCCCCTTGGTAGCTCAATGGATTTAACTTGAGAATTAGTTTTTGGGTTAATTTGAAATGTTCAAATTAATAAGAGGGAATTTGATTATATATGATATAATTAAATTGATTCAATCATATATGATATAATTGATATAACGTATTTGATACATCATTGTTTGATTGGAGGAATTAATATTTGAATATGATTCAAATATATTTTCTATGAAAAAATTCATATTTATTAAATTTATATAAATATGATTTATATTAAATGCTATAAAATAAAGAAAAAAGAACTATGATTTATATATTGTATATGATGCAATATTAAAACTATAGGCTATAAATATAATATGATACGTTAGCTATCATATTTATTTATATGTATTAATTATTAGATAAGTAATTTCTTTTTCTTCATAACCACCTTAGTGGGTAGTTATTAATTTTTATGGAAAAAGTGGGATAAAAGAAATGATTTTTATTATTCCACAAAACAAGTGAAATATAGACGTGATAAGTAATAGAGTAAGAAAGTCTTACTATACAATCACTTGAGAGACTACACGATCGAGTAACTAGTCTATGCGATAGACTTTCTCATCTACACGATAGAGTTATTCGTTTACTCAATCGTCTTCCTCCTCCACACTAAACCTTCCCTCAAACCAAAATAAGTCAGAGCCCACCACTCCTGGATTCTCACACTGAGAATACCAAGGTAATCTAGTGGTACTGTCCGGTTTGTTCGAGGATTGAGTTGCTACTTGTTCGAGGGAGTTCGAGTTGTTCGCTGTGTTTGTGAGCAAGTTTGATTGAGGGATATACTTGAAGAAGGATTCTTCAAAGGTATAGTCTCTTCATCCTTTGTTTTTAGTTCGAAAGCATGCTGTAATTTAAGATTTGTGCATAATCAATTATGTATGACTGTAATGTATGAGTTCATTCACAATGGGATTTCGACGATCCCCTTCTGCTCAAAGGTCCTCTGTAATTATAGTTCCTTCACACTTGAGTCAGATGTAAAAGAATGTGATCATTGATGAACAGGGATTAAAGTTTCCTAGAATTTGAGCTTCTGAACTTATGTTTGTTTAGACCAACCTCTTACTTTATGTTTGAAATGACTTTTTAATTACAGTTAATGTATTTTAAGGTCCTATTATTTTGCTTCCTTTTAATTATCCTACAAATGAAGCAAACTGAAGTCTGTAATTCTATTTACATATCTAGTCATTCCTAAATATTGATAAAAAGTTGATTTAAATTTGATAAATAATAGTTAGTTAAAACTGGTAATTACAAATACATATTATGATTGAATGAATGAGCAAAAACATAAATCATTGAGGAAAAAAAATCTTTATTCATAGATTCCTCGAGTGAAAACCAAAAACAAGAAAAGTGTTATTATTTAAATCTTCCCTAAGATAGAAACACAAAGATCATGACATATGTAAATGATCTTAAAGTAGTGATAATTACAGTATCATATACATTTAAAAAGCAACGTTTTATACATAGTTATATATGATTATGTTTTAACAAAGGGATGTGAAAACGTTAAATAATGATAATTACATTGTAACTAAATATTGTAAAAGTACGAGGAACAACATATAAAATATAGTAATAATAGATGGAAAAATTAACATTGATTAAAAAAATAATAAATTTTTTAAGTACTTTAGACAAATAAGACCTTTCAAAAATGTTCAGAACGAAAAATATGAGGTAAAAGAAAGAAAACAACTAAAAACCTAAACTCAACAAGGTATTGGATTTTTACATGACCTACGATTATGACCTATACTACCACAACGAGTACGAACGTACTGTTTTCCTATTATCTAAGCATGATGGGATTCTCTTTTTCCTAGGTCTTTTAGCCGGGCATTTGACTCGAGGAGGACGAATGGGGTCATCATTCAAATTGCAAGACTTGAAAATTGTTGCACATTACCAATCAGCCATGTTTCCTTGTTATATAATGAAATTAAATTTGAAACATGATAAATTTATGAGTGTATGACTCTATTCCAAGGTTTCTAAGAGACAAAGCAATGCAAGCATGGGGACATGGTATAAGGTCTAGATCCCAACGACGACACAGAACAACTGCGGTGGAGGATGTTCACGTGGAATTGTTTGGTTTTGTCATGGACTTCAAACTCATGTTGGTTAATAGGATATATCTCTAATAGAAAATATTAAACTAATTAAAATAAGTGATATATACATACGATATTTTAATTAACAATCATATAAAACGGAAATGACTCACATCCATTGGTCTACTATCCCTTAATGATGTTCGAAGCATGTCTTCTGCATATGAAGTTAGTTCTGAACGCTGAAAACCAGAATTATTATGAATTTGATAGAACCATTGCTGAGCCAAACTCCGAATAAATTCAAGAAGGCCAAGAATAGGTAATTCACGCGCTTCCTTAAGTTATGAATTCATACTTTCAGATATAATTGTGGTCATTAAGGTATATCGTTTTCTTACACAAAATGCCCTGCACCATTTATGTTTGCCTTGATCTTCTAATTCAAGCCTAATTGAAAGGGATATATCATCCAACTACCTCATGTAATATTTGTTGGATTTACACCAGCACGCAGCGGAAGGGAACAAGATACATAAGCATTCTAATTCATTAATTTTGGTTGAAAAGAAACATGCTAAAACAGAGTATAATGGGTTTCAAGAACATACCTTGGACGAACCAACGAAATCTCCATCTCCAGCTGCAAAATCCTTCAAATCCTTATATAGACCACCACAAGATCTTCCATACTATCCTCTTAGTGCTCTAGATTGAGTTGTGGGACTCAAAATAAGCTGGAATCAAAGGGAATATGGAGAAAGCTCACTAAACAGAACCCATTGAAGAACACCTTCTTCATCCGAATTTTTTCAGCAAAAATTCAATCAGTTCATCACTCATTCTTCACTCCAATCTCTTCAATATATTGCAAACTATCATGCAAAGAGATGTGCTGCATGAGATGTAGCTCATGCTTGGAGTAAACCAAAGGAGGTGGGTTCCTTGTAAGCTACTTTGAAGATGACTTGAAAAACCACATTTTTTCAAGTTGTGTTCAATTTCTAAAATCTATTTTGATTTTTAAAAACATATCTTATTTCTAAAATCAAAATTTATTAATTTTAAAAATTAATTTCATAAATTAATTTTCTAATAAAATTAATAAATAATTATTTAAACAATTTAAATAACTATAATTAATTTAATATCCAATATTAAATTAATTTTTACACAAACTCATATTCATATATTTAAATCATATTTAAATATATTTTCTCCAATTTCTTCTAATTCTAATTTGAACGTTTCAAATTAACTTATCACGCTACTCTAGAGCTAATCCATTTCCGAGCTAGTAGGAGGACCTCATGGACCTACAGATCATGGGCTCCAACGATCCGAGATTCATCGGCTAAACTCATTAGACCGATCTAACCCCCATTCGTTAACTAATGGGTCATTAAAGCCTATAGTTGAACTTTTCTCACTGTAGATATATTATGTCCACTCGATATAACCATGATTAGTAAGTTAACCCTTCATAGGTTGTTCGTAATAACGACTGGGTCAAATTTTTGTTTTACCCCCGAAATTATCTCTTGTTCCTTAAGTCCCCACTAATCCCCTAATAAACAATTGTTTTGTGATCCAATCACAAAACCGAGTCCCTCTCATACCAAATAAAAGGGCGGGATCCCTTGTTCAAGCCCTAGAATCAGCACTTAAGGGAACAACCTATCTACTATCCCTAAAGCAGGTAGGAGTGAATTCCCTCTTGCACCCTATGTCCCCAGCAATCTATCCAGTTTTACCCCTGAAATGACAGTCATATTGAGTCGGTGCTGTTGAGCCAACTCTCACCTATGCAAATCTAAGGGCAATCCCAGATAAACAAGAGTTCATAGTTAGCTTAGGATTAAGGTCAAGTTACCTAGGTCATCGCTTTGAAATAGTCAGTCTTAAACAGTAAACAGCGTTATAAAGTAAGAGTGACTTATTTCGTGGTCCGATCTTGTACAAACTCTTTTGCACAAGGACACCCCCACTCCTCATGTCCAACATGAACGAATTAGGATCACTTCGTTTGTAGTACTTTACAACTCCTCGTAATAACTACAGAGCATGTCGTATCCAATAGTGTTACCAGAATAAGGTACCCAACCTTATCCATGTACTATAGATCATGTCAATAAATTCCAAAATCCATTTCGTCATCCACCTTTATGTCTCCACATAAAGTTCAAGTACTCATCCAATAGCCAAGAGACTTTTAGGCTTATTGGATTTTTATTCAAGCAATAGATCTATTTTAAATAACACATTTATTGAATTTTCAGAATAAGCTCTATTATTTACATACCACGAGTTTTAGGACATAAAACCCAACAATATTCGTAGTCAATAGTTGTATAGGCCCTAGCACACATATGGAATGGTTGTTCAATTGGAGTTGACTTGTAAGGTGTTTTTTTTTTTTTTTTTTTTTAAAATTCCTAAATAGGTGAAAAGCACACAATCCATGTTTGGCTGAATTGTACTCAACACTGATACCCTTTGGTATGCTCTTATGACCATCAGACACAATCACAAGATCATTACGTTCACCAAAAGCATCTTTTAAATTTCGAAAAAAACCAACACCATGAATCATCATTCTCTAAATCAACTATAAAAAATGCAAGGGGGACGGTTTTTTAGTTACCATCCAATGTACACGCGGATAGTAGAGTACCGAAAAATTTGTCATTCAAAGTCGCACCATCAACTGATATGATCTGAAAGCAATACTCTAATGCATGGATTGAAGCAGCAAGAGCTATAGAATAGAACTTGAATACACCATCATCATTTACTTATTGTGTTGTATAAGTTCCTAGTAAACAGAATTATTGACAAGAGTAAGCATAGGTCATAACTGCATTTTACACTATATAAGTACAATGTATGATTAAATTTAATTACAATGTAGCTGTTATTCAAACCCACCTGGATTCTTTTGAATCAAAGCATTAGAGAATGCAGACAACATAGCATATGATGACTCCAAAGTACCTTAAATTGAATTTAATGCAAGCTCATGGCCTCTCCATGCTTTATCATAACTCACATTAACCCCATGTTGCCTTTTCATGAAACTTACGACATCATACGGACGACATGGAGTCATGGAATTCATATTTAAACAAGATTTCATATACTCAGATACTATCCATGAAGTTGCCTGACTATGAGCATCCTTAATAATGTTAATAGAACATTTATGAATATCGTTAAACTTACGAACAATCCATAACCCACTTTTTTTTTTCTTTTTTTTTTTTAATATAAACAGAAGATCTAATATACCAACTACAAAAAGGGTTTTTGCAACAAAGTTCAAGAGACATTTGATTCGAACGAGCAGTCCTAAGTTCAAAACTATGTTTAATAGCAAGCAAGTATATAGCTTTCTTTTATAAAAATAGAACCTTCCTTAATGGTGATGTCTACAACACACGAATCCAAATCTACTAGGTCAACGATATGAGAGGTGTTATTGGAGGTTTTGGACAAGGAATCTCTTTCATTGTTGTTGGACCTAATATAGAATGTAATTGCAGAATCTGATTGACAAGATGGAACACGGTCAACTACAACACAAACATCATTGTAGGAGGAATCTGAAACAAAAGATAACAACCATAACACATCTTTGTCTTCCACGATTCTAATCATAGTAGAATTTCTGCAGCCATCCCGATACATTGTTAATCGAGAAATAATATATTCAGAAGTTGGAAAAATTTTAGATTGGATTAGATCGACAAGATGTTTAAAAAATGTGTTTGAAGCAATAGGAACTTCAATAAATCGGAAGTCATGATAGAAGTTACTTTCATCCCACTTACCATCAAACAAAACTCTTAATCATTTAACAATCATAAAGAAAGCTAGGGCTACGTGTTGTATTATAATATTTTATATTTGAAACAAAAGGAAAATAGATATAATGTTCAAACGTATTTTGAAACTGTGAATCTTGATTAAGTTCAGTAGAAAGTATAATAAAAACAATAAATTTTAGTTGGGATAATTAATATGATATGATAATTTAAATTTCAAATCAAGATTTTAAAATTAGTTGTTGTAGAAGATTTGAAAATTCAAATAAGTATTAAATTTGATACATAAATTCATCACAACGGCTAAAATAACAAGATTTAAGGGGAGGATCTGCTTGAAATAATCAAGTTAGTTGGCATTAAAAGTTTGGCGGAATATATAGTTAAAGAATTAATTACAGTATCATTAATACATATGTTGAAATAATTACAGTATCATTAATAAATATGTCGAATTAATTACACTGCAATTAAAAAAGATGATAAGGACATTTTAGGATTTCCAAAAGTTTGACTCACGTAATCTTCACCCGTTTTGCTATAATTCAAAATTATTCTACTTTTGCTATTTTCCAAATGATAAGTGTAATTATTACTATTTACCTCATTATTCCATTAAAAGACGCATCCCACAACCTATAACTTTTTTTTTTAAATCCTCATTTAACACATTTTAGTTTTTGTTATAAATTAAGAAAAAGACAGAAAATCCATAAATAACACATTCAAAGAATTAGATTGGGAAAATCTAATAACTCATAAGAACCATTTTGAATTGTATAATAAACATTAATTCTAGTCAAAACTCACCTTACAAATCCGTGGAGTGCTACATCGCATCTAATGGTAAATATGTTGTCAATGAAATACAACATTAGTTAATACATTTTTTGGTAGTGTTAATACAATAGGAGAATCATACTTTTAATAGTATTAATACATTAACAGAATTGAACTTAGATGGCCAAGAAAACCGATAGAATCGAAGACGAGGAACTTGCACATCTTGAAAAAAAATAAACTTGGATATGGCTTTGTTGCACCATTTTTACGCACTTGTTGCATCTAATCATCTCTTATTAAAGGACTTTGAAAAACGAGGTTATGGAGCTAGATAAGTCCTATCATGAACGAGTAATAATCTAATAACCATAAAAAAAATTATCATGTTGTACTTTAGTATCAAACTTGACTACTCTTCTTAGCCAATTTTCTTAATTGCTTTTACTTACCTTGGTGATGTTTGAAACATTGAGGATATTTGAGCTTATATAAGAATAAAATATGATCAAACATAAGTCTTACTTATAGGTGGATTATTAACTATTCTCCCAAAAATTCACTTTTGGTAAATTCGATAATATGCACCTCGTGAGTCTCTTCAATGTCCTAGAAACAATAATAAGCACATTTCCCATACTTCCAAACTTGAGTAACACATGGTTAAATTTTTTAATAAAAAATAAATTTTTTTTTATTTATTTACTATATAAGGAAAACTGAGTACATCGAATTTGGTGGTTGTACCTAATCATTACTCATTTTGAAAAGGAAAAAGAAAAACTTGATCTAGTATTGCATCATTTTTGTGCATTTGGGTGAACCTAATCATCTCCTATTCAATAATAAAATGATAAATATTCGTGTTTTCATATTCCAATCTATTAAATCATATTTCACAAAATTAAAATAATTACAAATAAAATTGCAGGATTGAAGTGATATTCAAATAAATATGAAATTAAAGTAATCATCAATAAAAATTATGGTGAGAATTGTTAAAATGAAATGGGCAAAATGGAAAGACAAAATTTCTCCGAATAGTCCTTTTATATATATAATATAGATCTAAAAAAATACATGTGGAAATACACAAGGTAACCTAGTTAAAAATATAGGGAAAAAGAAAAATCTTATTAAAAATAGTTAGTGCATTAAAGGAGCAAGAAATACTTTGTATTGGAAGAAAATGAAACAAAAGAAAGTATTGTTATTATTGTTGTTAATATAATAATAATAAGAAAAGAAAAATGTTTACATGCGAGTCATCGTTGCAAAACATAATAAATTATTTTATTTTATTATTATTACTTTTTAAATTTTAATAGATACTTCAAATTTAATTGTCTAGGGTCATATGATCCAAATTCTAAAAACAATAAAAATTAACCTTTTACTTATACTGCAAAATACCAATCTATGTAAAATTCTCCTATTTGCAATCGTAGATTCACACCTATCATAAATTGATGAGACTTCAAACACAATTTTAAGGCACATCGAAATATATATATATACACCCATAATCATGAATAGACAATTTAACGTTAGTCGATGCTTTGTAACGTAAATAAAATGTTAATTTTTATTATTTTTAAAATCTGACTTATTTGACATTAGTGCGACCAAATTTAAGTCATCCATACAAAACATCTCATTAATTAGGACAACCTTAGTGATCATAATTCACACATATAAAACTTCTTTAATATGAGAAAAAAAACTATTTCATTCATAAATTTGTATTTTCTTCTTTTTCTCCCCATAAAATTGGATGACGATAAAAAAATTTCAACTTGATTGGAAGCCAATCCGATTACCGATTCATAGGATTAACCAGAAGAGAAGGAAGGCCGAACCTCTTTCATTCACAATCAAATTACAGTTAATATGAATAAACTATGAAAACAAAATTATATAAACGAAAGAAAGAAACATATATTGCATTCGTATTTGTTCCAAAGATGTAAATTGATATACTTAATAAAAGTTTATAATTTAAATCGATATAATTTTTAGTTTACATTTGAATGGATGCAAACCATAAAATTTAAACCTATAAATTGATGTTTTTTAATTAATTAATTAATATTTTTTAGAAGAACGGTGCTTCCGTTTTAGCTATAGGGCCAATTTGCCTATTTTAAGCCCAATTGTCCACCTAATTTTTCAAAAAAGCCCAGCCCAAAAATCTTCCTAGTCCTCTTCCTCTTCCTCTATGAATAGCCTAGGGTTTTAACATTACCATCTCTCTTCCTTCTTAAGCTTGTAGCTCTCTACTCGTGCGGCGGCCGGCGATCATCTCCGTGGAACACTCAGTTTCGACAATATGGTTAGTGGATCCGTGGATGATAGTTTAATCGATAAGTTTTCGGATGAAATTAATGTGTTCTATGGGTTTGACAGGCTAGAGGTTTGAAGAAACACTTGAAGAGGCTGAATGCTCCGAAGCATTGGATGCTGGACAAACTTGGTGGTGCATTTGTGAGTGAAATTTTACTAGTCTTCGTTTTTGTTTGCTTTTATTTCTGTCGTTTTGCTGATGAATCCCATTTGTAGGCCCCCAAACCTTCATC
Organism: Benincasa hispida; assembly: GCF_027475165.1. Lineage (NCBI taxonomy): Eukaryota > Viridiplantae > Streptophyta > Magnoliopsida > Cucurbitales > Cucurbitaceae > Benincasa > Benincasa hispida. The sequence continues at coordinate 30,708,205 of NC_143484.1, read as the reverse complement.
AGGACCTCATAAATCGAGGGAATGTCTCCCATTGATCCTCATATTGCGAAACCGATTGAAATATGCTCTCACATACCGTGAGGTTATTGCTATTTTGATGCAACGCCATGTTTTAGTTGATGCCAAGGTCAGGACTGATAAGACCTATCCAGCTGGCTTCATGGGTATGCTCATCTCATCTCAAACTCAATATTAGTTTTGTTTGAATAATTGGGTGTTAGATTCTTCTGTGATCTAAATTAGGGAGGAGTGTGAGTATGGAGTTTGAACTTTTGCTTCAATGCTCACTTCCAGCATTTTCCTCTCCATATTCTTAATGGAAGTCAAAAAAATTTTAAATCAGTCCTTTTACCATAAAACCTACTGTCTCATACAAATGGGGAACTTTATCACCACACTTACCATTTGCTGCAAATAAGACACTAACAGTCACTTGATTTGTTCTTTTTGTTATAGATGTTGTGTCCATTCCCAAAACAAACGAGAATTTCCGGCTTCTTTATGACACAAAAGGTCGTTTCCGTCTTCACTCAATCAGGGATGAAGAGGCCAAGGTTTGCTATTTGACTTATTATTTGTTCAAACAATTCTGTTTATAGAATCAGAATGATTGTATGCTGCTCAGGAAAATATCATTTTCGTTAAACCATTCTGAATTTTTCTATATCACTTCTGCAAGTCAGCTGTTTTCCCCATTTGGTTAACATCTGTTAGGCCACTGATTATCCATCAATATAAGATGAGGCAAGTTAGTAGCGTGGGAATGATGTACGGTTTAGGAATGTCAGCATTGTAGAGTGTGAACGCGAGTGAATTGGGGAGGGTCTGATCTTTTTCATTTTATGTTTTTGGTATTAGAGTACTTGTATTGCCTTAGGCAAGTTTCATTTTCAATATCAATACATAGTGAGGGTGATCCTTACAATGTCATTTGATGTGCTCTTTGCAGTTCAAGCTCTGTAAGGTTCGCTCGGTGCAGTTTGGGCAGAAGGGAATCCCTTTTCTGAATACTTATGATGGACGTACAATCCGTTACCCCGACCCCCTCATCAAGGCAAACGACACCATCAAGTTAGACCTTGAGTCAAACAAAATCGCTGATTTCATTAAGTTCGATGTAGGAAACGTCGTGATGGTGACCGGTGGAAGAAACAGAGGCCGAGTGGGAGTAATTAAGAACAGAGAGAAGCACAAGGGAAGCTTTGAAACAATTCACATTCAGGATGCAACCGGGCACGAATTTGCCACTAGGCTTGGCAATGTGTTTACAATCGGGAAGGGAACAAAGCCGTGGGTGTCCCTCCCCAAGGGCAAAGGTATTAAACTATCCATCATTGAAGAAGCCAGGAAGAGGCTTGCAAGCCAAGCAGCAGTTACTGCTTAAGAATTTTGAGTTGATACTAAATTGTAGTCATGAGTTTTTCTTAATCGTTTTTGATATTCACATCCTTCTCGAATTTTGCTCGCTTGTTATTTATGTCTAAGTTTTTGTCTTTTGAGACAATTTATTTCCACCGGAGATATTGGTGAGGCCGTTGCTTCTAGGATTTTGTTGTTAAAAAACACTGATAGCTGATTTATTAGTTGTGTTGTAACCCTGCTCTATAGCCTCGATTGTTATTATCTATAGTCAAATTTCTCAACGTCTTTGAATAGATGTAAATATTAGTATTTAAGGTAAAATGCACTATTGGTCTAAATGCTCGAGGTTTGATTATTTGGCCTCCAAGGTTACAAAATAAACACTTTAATCATTGAAGTTTGAAAAATACTTCTAAATAGTCTTCATTAGGCGACTAATGAGAAAGAGACCTAATATGTTGAGTTGATAAATTTTAAGGGATTGTTTGAGGTGTTTAATTGAGATAGGATGTCTAGAATTCATATTTGAGGAGTTCATTGGGGTGTAGAGTTATTTGTAGATTAAGGTATATCTGATGCAGTTTTTTTAGCTTCCACGATTAATATCTTTGTTTTGAAACTTTTTTATTCAATAATTTTACTCATCTTTGTTTGAATAAAATATGTATTGTAATTTTTCTTTTTTAAACATTACATTTCTTGTAGAAATATGGTTAACTAAAATGAGAAATCAAAGAGAAATCAAAATTTTTGTTTCCTAAGTTTTCTCCTTGAATTTCATTATCATCTTCTTCTTTTTCTTCTTCTTGTTGCTCTATATTATTATCATGTCATGTATTTTTTTTTAATTAAATCTCTTATCATCTTAGCAACCAATGAAGTATCACCACATTTCTTGAACAATTTCACTTTCAATTTCTTTAAGTTTAGAGGATCATCATAGAACAAATATCTATTTTTCATTAATTCTTGTTGGAAAATGTTTTAGGAAAAAAATGTTCATTTTATGGTTTTTTGCTATATGTTATGATGTTTTTTAACTACATACATATTTTCTTCTAGATATTCTTAACATTCATCTGATATGTGGATTCAATTAAATAAAAATATTTTTTTTACAATTTTTTTACGTATAAATATTGCACTCAATGTAAACAAACCTACTATAATAGTCAGACGTGATTGTCGAAGTTGATTTTCATTGGAGTATGTAGTTGATTGTCATCGGAGATGTTTTCGAAGTTCAGAGTTACTCAAGCAAAGATAGTCATTGAAGATGATTTTCGCCAGAGTTTATAGTCGAAGGTGGTTGTTGGATCTTAAAATTAGTCACATAAAGATGGTATTAGAGTTGGTTGTCGAAATTTGTCGTCAGAGGTGGTTGTCGAAGCCACGAGTTGGTCGGTTGAGTTGTTCGCTCAAAGGTGGTTATCGAAGGTGATTTTCATCGGAATTTGTTGCCGGAGATGGTTGTCGGAGCCTGAAATTGGTCGTCAAAGTTGGTAGCGTGAAGGGTGGTCGTCTGAGTTGGGTCATCAGAGGTGGTTGCTGGAGCTTGGAAGGTTGTCGGAGCTCGGAGTTAGTTGTCAGAGTTATCATCGTAGGCAATTGTCGGAGCCCGGAGTTGGTCGTTGGAGTTGTCATCAAAGGTGGTTGTCGGAGCCTAGAGTTAGTAAAATATACCAACTCAACTCCACTAACATTTAAAGATGGTGGACCGATCAATGAGTTGATTATTATACCAACTCAACTCAACTCATGTTGGTGAGTCAAACCCCCCAAGTGAGATGACATGTTGAGTTGATAAATTTCAAATGAGAGACTATTGTTGCTAATTTGATTTTTTTTTCTTTATCTCGCCCTTTAATTTCTCTCCTTCCTTTCCCTTTCTATCATATCTCCACTCCACTCCACCCCTCTTTTGAACATGCCTATCCATTTTTTATTAATGTAAAAAGCATGGAATCATGCATGAATTGGGAGGAAATCTGAATGTTGTTGTTTCAGCATTTTGATTGAAGTGAAAGTTCAGGTTGTGCTTATTAAGTTGAAAAGAAACCGTTTGTCGTATGAATTATAAAGAAAGTATGAGAAGTAGACTTATCTGATAATTGTTTTTGTTTCCTGTTCACATTTTTGCCACTTATTTCAATTCTATTAAGTATTTGATTTTGTAGCTCCACGTCGATTTTAGAGTGAAATTGTTTGGTGTAGATGTGATGTTCATCCTATTCTATTAAATTTTCCTTGACACCTCGATATTTCTATTAGTATTTCCACATTTCCATGGGTTCGATATCGACATGAGAGGTTAATTGAAATTTTCATTATAGTTTGATTTTAAAGGAAATTCAAGAGAAGTAAATGCTCTCACCAATATTATTAATTGCAGACATGAATTTTATAAATGGAGGTTCTACTTCTTAAATATACAATCAATGAGAAAGAGGAAGAGAAAGGATCCCAACTTATTGAATCTTTAGGTAGGAAAAAAGACTACACAACCAACTAACCATAAATGCAAGAGAGGTCAACGTAAGTAATCAAGTACAACAGAAGACATCAAACAATGACAACAACTCAATAGTAAAGCTCAGTGGTGATTTGAAGGATCTCTTACCGAAGAGTTCCATGAGCGCGTTCGGATCGCTCTGATCTCACCGTGATCGAAATACACATTTTACATTCAAATGCACAGTTATGCAAACTAACAGTCAATTAAAGGTATGCTTTGAACAAGAAATAAACGAGGGAGAGAGTTTCCATACCAGTTGAAGACGTTCTTCAAACTTCGGAACTCAATGCAGCGGAAACCTCTACCCGGTCAACCAATTGCCGAACAGATGCGTCGACTGCAGCAGCACGAACTACCGCAAACTCACGAACGCAACGGGGACGACACCACCAGAAAAGAGCCCCAGGTATTCTCTGAGTGAGAACCCAAAGCGTGGTCTTTGGTGAATTTGGTAGAGGAAAGAGGAAGACCAGACCGTGTATGCTATAAGCAAATGGGAGGGAAAATGGCGCTATCGTATAACACGATGCTTATCGTTTAGGAGAAACTACATTATCGTGTAAATTTTATTGAACGATCGTTTAGGAAATGATATGCGATCGTTTAGTAAACTCGGCACATACTACGATCGTTTAGGGAAGCTATCCAATCGTGTAGGAACTAGTGTGCAATCGTTTAAACGCGAGGTGGACGATCATTTAGGCGAAGAGTGACTATCTATAGGCTCTGTATACCTAGAACAAACTGAGCCTCTCCCAAATCTTTCATTTGGAATTGGGTTGCTAGCCAATTCTTAACTGCAATCAGTAGACCTACATCATTCCCAATGAGTAGGACATCGTCTACATACAACACTGGAGACTAATGAAGCGTTGATGATCTTCTTGTAGACACAAGGTTCATCAGCGTTTTGGTCAAAGCCATACGACTTGATCGTAGTATCAAACTGTATGTTACAAGATCGAGACGCTTGTTTCAGTCCATAAATGGACCGATTCAGTTTGCAAACCTTTTGCTCTTGACCTTGGGTTATGAATCCCTCAGGTTGCACCATATAAAGGTTCTCCTCACGTTGTTATTCAGAAAGGCCGTCTTGACATCCATTTGCCAGATCTCATAATTATAATAAGTTACAATAGATAGGAGGATGCAGATCGACTTTAACATGGCAATAGGCGAGAAAGTATCCTCATAGTTGACTCCCTTTACCTGGGTATAACCTTTGCCACAAGTCGAGCCTTGAAGGTCTGTACCTTCCCATCAGCACCTCGATTGCGCTTGTAGATCTATTTACAACCTATAGGTCTTACCTCATCAGGCTGATCTACAAGATCCCATATTGAGTTGAAGTACATCGACTCCATCTCGAGATCCATGGCCTTGACCCATTCATCTTGGTTATCATCCTCCATTGCTTTTTGATAAGACAACAGATCCTCAATGTCGCCATCTGCTACCATAGCAAGGATTTTCGTGAAACCCAGATAGCGAACGGGTGGACAACCCTCCCACTACGTCGAGGTTCCCTCAATTCTTGAGATGGAACCGACCTACTGGATGAACTCCTATCAATAACTTTTGCTGTAGCAGGCTTTTCAACAACTCTTGTTGAAGTTTCAGTAGTTTTATTGGAAAGCTTATGCAACACGACTTTGCTTCGTGAACTGTGCTCCCTTATATGACCCTACTCGAAGAAAGTAGCATTTTTTGAAACAAGCACCCTATTTTCCGTTGGATCATAAAAATAACCCCCTCGTGTACCTTTGGGGTAGCCTACAAAGAGGTATAACCTCGACCGTGGTTCCAACTTCTTGGGATTAGCCTCAAGCACATGTGCAGGGCAACCCCAAATGTGGAAGGATCTCTTACTGAAGAGTTCTATGAGTGCGTTCAGATCGCTCCGATCTCACCGTGACCGAAATACACATTATACATTCAAATGCACAGTTATGCAAACTAACAGTCAATTAAAGACATGCTTTGAACAAGAAATAAACGAGGGAGAGAATTGCCATACCAGTTGAAGACGTTCTTCAAACTTCGAAACTCAATGCAACGGAAACCTCTACCCGATCAACCAATGCCCGAACAGATGCGTCGACTGTAGCAGCACGAACAACCGTGAACTCACGAATGCAACGGGGATGACACCACCAGAAAAGAGCCCCAGGTATTCTCTAAGCGAGAACCCAAAGTTTGGTCTTTGGTGAATTTGGTAGAGGACGAAGGAAGACCAGATTGTGTAGGTGATAAGCAAGTGGGAGGGAAAATGACTATCATATAGCACAATGCTTATTGTTTAGGAGAAACTACACGATCGTGTAGATTTTACTGAACGATCATTTAGGAAATGATATACGATCGTTTAGCAAACCTGGCACACACTACGATCATTTAGGAAAGCTATCCGATCGTGTAGGAACTAGTGTGCGATCGTTTAGGCGCGAGGTGGACGATCGTTTAGGCAGAGAGTGAATATTGTATAGACTCTCGATTTTTTTAAGCGATCGATCACTTATCACCAACGCGCTCTCTCTATTTCTTTTTGGACGAGGCATTCAAAATGAAAACAATTTTCATTTTAATTCATCGGTTATAATAACCGATGTTGCCCCATTAACGCACATCCAAACGTGAAAAATTGGCCTAATTATCATATAAGTAAGTAATTAATTAATAATAAATATAATCATATTATATTTTTACCCTATAATTTGATATCACATATCTACTATAGTATTTTCTCCTCTACTTGATATAAATTATATTTATATCTAATTTCTCCAAAATAATGTATCTCATACATTTAGCCAATTATATCATATATAATTAACCAGTCAAATTATATCATATATAATCAAACTTTCTCTTGTCAATTTGAACATTTCAAATTACCCCAAACTCTGATTCTCGACTCTATCTAAGCTACCCATGATACCTAATGGACCTGTGGCTCGAAGCCCCAACGGTACGTGAATAGTTGACTAAACTCTTTAGCCACGAGATCCACCATCCGTTAACTGTCAGACATTCCACTAAAGAACAACAGTTGAACTCTTCTTACCATAGATATATTTTTGTGTCCATCAGATATAACCAATAATGAGTACGATGACCCTTCACAGATGCTCGTAAGTACAACTGGGCCAATTTACCGTTTTGCCCCTATAGTTACATCCCACTTCTTAAGTATCACCGATTCCTTTAATAAACAATATAACATAGTCTAACTATGTGCGAACACCTCTCGGGCCAAGAGAATATGTGTGGCGCCACATCGTTCAAACCCCGAAATCAGCCCTTGAGGGAGCCATCTGTCTCATTACCCCTGCTTCGGGGAATGAGTAAATTCCATCTTGTGTAGCTGAGTTCCTAGCTCCCAAATCAGAAGAATCCCCAAAATGGTAAGTTTGAATTGGCGACCTGGCCACTCGTACCCATACAAATCAAAGGACTGCCCTCAATGGCAGGAGTTCCCAACTCACTCAGGATTGAGGTCATTTTACATATGGTCGTTCTAGTGAAGTGAAGTATCTATCATGAACGGTGTTATATAGCAAGATGTTAACACTTCGTGGTCAGGTCTTATACAAACTCTTTGCATAGGATGCTCCCGCTCTCATGTCCCCAACACGAATGATCAAGATCAGACCATCTGTGACAAGTCATAACACTTGTGACCATTCCACAAAGCGGGCCGCATCCGTAGCATTATGAAGATAGGGTTTCCTTTCTATATGCATATACTACAAACCATTTTGGTCATCACTCAAGACATGATCTACTTTTATGTCATCACATACATGCTTGAGTCACATATAAATAACCAAGGATTTTATGTTTATTGGTTTATGGTAAAGCAAATAAGCAAGCAATTGAGCAAAATACAAAATGTGAAGTAAATATCATATATTATACAAGACAAGCGTTTGTACAATTTGATTAAAAACTACAGAACACGAGACTTTAGGGCATCAATCCCAACATGATTATGTCTTAACCGTCCCCCTCAAACGAGCCAAGGGAGAGAAATGAAGCTCGAGTTTGTCCTAAAGCTCTTGAAAATAATGAGGTGGCAATGATTTAGTCAGACAAGCAACAAGCTGGACTTGAGAACAAATGTGTGGAATAATAAGTTGATGTGAGAGAACTTGGTCACAAATGAAGTGATATCGAACACAATATGCTTGGCGTGAGCGTGGAACACAGGGTTACGAGCAAGAGCAGAAACGTTTATCACACCATGTAATGAGAGGAGCAAATAGGGGAACATGGAGATCCTTCAATAGAGAGTAAAGCCAGTTTAATTCACAAGTAACATGAGAGAGGGTTCGATACTCTGATTCATCGCTGGACCAAGGAATAACTCTTCTTCTTGGAACTCAATAAGATTGGAGAAATGCAAAAGAAGACACAATAACCACCAACAAACTTTCTATCATTAGGCGAGGAAGCCTAGTTTGCCTTTGAAACTTGAAAAGGAAAGAGTAGGAGTAGGATGAAGGGAGAGGCCAAGATGAAGAGTGACCTGGAAGTACTGAAGAACATGTTTCAGGGAATGCAAATGAAGCATGATCGAATGTTGGCTGAATTGGCTCATTTCTTTATTGTGAAGGCATAGTTTGGAAGAGTGTGCTAGAAGTACGGAAGTGAGCCAAGAGTGTTATGGTAGAGTTGAGTGTCGACCATGGGATCATCATCATACTTAAATAGTTATTTGCCCATGACCATAGGAGAATGAATATGCTTGAGATGCTACAGGTTCAAGCCAGCCAACAAATCTGGAATGTACTTGGCTTAAGACAAGATGAGACTATTGTTGATGAAGTGAGCTTGGAGGCCGAAAAAGAAATTGTTGGGGTCGATACCCTAAATCTCATGTTCTTATACTTTGTAAATTGTATTTGTACAAACATATTATTTATTTAATAAAGTAAGTGTTATTTTATTTAACATTTAGTTGCATTAACGAAAAACTAATAAACTAAGATCCAAGTTTATTCGATGAAGCTTAAACATGTATATAGAGTCATACAAGTGTATTTAAGTAATAACTTAAATGGTTTGTAGTAGATGGATAAGGCTGGGTACCTTATCCTGGTGACACTACAGATACGACCAACTTTGTAGTTGTTACAGTTGTTGTAAAATATTACAATGATCTGATCTTGATCATTCATATGGAGACATGTGAGCAGGGGTATCCTATACAAAAAGTTTGTATAAGATCAGACCACGAAATGAATAGTCTTTCTTTTATAACACCATTGCTAGAAAAGACTTACATTTCATCAAGATGATCATAGGTGACTTGACCTTAATCCTGAGTGAGTTGTGAACTTCTGCCTATGAGAGCGGTCCTTTGATCTGCATGGGTGAGACTGGCAAGATTTGTCAACTCAATATGCCTACCATTTTGGGGATTTGTCTAATTGGGGAGTTGGGAATAAAGCTACACCAGAAGAAATTCACTCCTTCTCAATTGTTATGGTAAGTAGATAAATTGCTCCCTTAAGGGCTGATTCCAGATCTTGAACAATGTGGCACCACTCTTTCTCCTGGCCCAATAGGGGTTCAGTTATAGTTGGACTATGACTAATTGTTCATTATAGGGATCGGTAGTACTTAAGGAGTTAGATGTCACTATAGGGATAAAACGGTAATTCTGATCAAGTTGTACTTACAAGTAATTTGTAAAGGATCAACGCACCGTTGATTGGTTATATCAAATGGACATAGAAATATATCTATAGTGTGAATAGTGCAGTTATTGGTCTTTAGTGGATTGACTGGCACGTTGATTAATTTAGTTAAAAATTTTAATGAATTAATCTCTTATTATTGGAGCTTCAATCTATAGGTCCATAAGATCTCCTTATTAGCTTAATAAGAATTAATGAGAATCAAATTAATTTTGGATTAATTTGAATTATTCAAATTAATTAAAGAAAATTAATTGTATCTGATATAATTAATATAATGTATGTGATACATTATAAATAAAGTTTTAGTGAGAGAAATCAATATTTGAATATGATTCAAATATTAATTATAGGTTAAAATTAATATGAGTATGATTCATATTCATACTATCGTTTATATGAGAGAATAGTAATCTGTAAGTTATATTATATATGATATAATAAACTATAGATTATATGTTATATGGGCTATAACATATAGTATGGATTTAGTTATATCAAATTAGTTTAATTTAATTTAATTTGAATTTTGAATTCAAATTTAGAACTCTTTGGGAGATCCTCCTCCTGATCATCTTCTTCCTTCCGCAAAACAAAATCTCTCAAGATCCCATATTTCACCCTACACCAAAATTAAATCCACAGAAGCTCATACTCTCCTTGATTCTCACCTTAAGAATAACAAGAAAGATGTTGTGGTGATGCCCCCATTATCGCTACTGTATTCATGGAGTTTCCAAGTTCGAGAGAAGCAGTGAAGATCTTGTTAGTGTTCGTGCTGTCGAAGGAAACGAGAAAACAGTTCTTCAAGGGTATATGATATCCCTTCTCTTTTCTCTAATTTCATAGTAGAAATATGCTTAAGGAATTCTGTTTATCCTGTTATTTCCATCACTCTGCATTTTAAAGGTTTGTAAACCAAAAAAAAAAAAATAGAGGCACGAATGCGATCACACACTTCTGCTTCGAGAATTTCATCCCTTAAAAAATGACGATCATCGAGATCCTTGATAGTAGAGGTCCTTTGTAACTGGTGAATAAAGGCAGTAAGTGTTAGCTTTTTGGGATTTTCATCTCAAATTCATTAATTTTAATTAATTAATCAATTAATGTTTTGATGATAACAAACCATTGAAAACTGCTTCTGCTTAGTGAGATTGTATCGAACGCATGGAGGAAACCACTGAAAACTGCAACAAACAATGTGAAAAAGTTGTCTATGCACTTGCTGTGGTTCTGAATGACAGAGTGGTCCTTACATTCAACTATATATAAAGGTGAACTTGAAAGAGAGGAAAATAACTAGACGAGAAATCAAAAGATAAAAAACATTTCTTAAATTCCATTCTAAAAAAATATTCTTTCGGAAACACCGCCAACAACCATCTTCATCTCCGTTGGGAACCTGAGCTCGAGAAAAATCTCTTCTTCTCTTCGTCCTTCCACAACATCCAAAGTATAGTGAAAGAAGCAGAAGCACAACCAAGCTGATGGGAAGCAAGACATTGTCGCCGACAGCTTGTTCATCATCATCCATCATTTCTTCCCTTTATGTTTTTGTTTTCTGTATATTTAAACTATTGTAGTGACTCCTTTACCTTTAATCCCTCATAACTTCATCGTTTTCCTCCCCTCCACTATTACTTTTTCCATGAGTATGAGTAGCTAAATCTCAAGCAGAATGAGGTGAGTTTAACATCAATCCGGCGAGTATAACTTAAGCATGTGTTCATCTTGTTTATGTGTATTTAGTTTTTATTCTTGATTCCATATAGCTAATCGGATCAAGGAATATTAGTTAACTATTTGAGAGTAAGTGGTTATGAACTTCATCAAACATGTTAAGAAATATCTTAGCGATAAAGATAATATATGATTATTTTAATGTTTTTTTTACTATATAAGAAAAATGGGATGCATGTGTTGTACTTAATCATTGCCTATTTGGATGTAACTTGGATGTGCAGCTTAGACGGTAGGCATCACACAAATAAAAATCTGCCATGTGGCTATTTTTTTAAATAAAAAAATAAAACTGGTTTTACTTTTTTACTATGTAAGGTAAATAGGATGTACACCTAATCATTTCACATTTTGAGAAAATAATTTGACTGTAGCCTAGATGCAGCTACACACAGTCATCTCCTATTAGAGGGTATTGAAAAACAATGTAAGTTAGACTATGGAGTTAGATAAGACCTTTCATGAATGGGTAATAACCTAATATTCATAAGAATTTATTGTGTTGTAATTAATAATCCAACTTTTTTTTCTTGTTGAAACCACTAATACTCTCTTCCCTAGTTCTGTTTAAAATTTAACTTGTATTTATTGTTGTTATTATTATTAATATTATTATTATAAGTGTGTATTGCATTGGGATTTTTTTCACTAACACTCTATTATTTATTTATTTTTAAAAAAAGTTACCTAGAAACCATATGCAAAGTTTGTGTGTTAGAAGCAGATGCTTCAAGAAGTGCAGTGAACAAAAGACGAATTTGTTGAAAAACTTATAGAATTTCAAGTAATAAATTCTATCTTTCATTCTAATTTATTTTTATTGAATCTTTAGTTTTTTTTTCCCCAAAACAACAAGGTGGAAGAGTCAAATTAGAGCTATAATTAGGTCGATATCAAAATATGACTATGAGTTAGAGGAGGAATATGGTTAGTTTTTTTCTTTATTTGTTGAATATATTTTTGTACTCAATTCAAGTATGAATAAGCACCAGATGCACTTGTTTTTGTTGGGTGCAAATTTATATTTAAAATGGTCTATTTATTATTTTTAAAATAATCCGTTGATTATTTTTAAAACGGTCCGTTGATTAATTTTTAGAATGGTCCGTAGATTAATTTTAAAACGGTCTGTTTCAATGCTGAAGGCCTATAAAAGGCGAGGCCTTTAGTAGTTCGTAAGACAAAGAATTCATTTTCTAAATTCCCACTTCAATTTCCTCTCCTCCTTCATCTTAGCTTTCCAAGCAGTGAGTTTAGAAAGGCTATACGTTTCGATCGAAAACAGTGCATTTCTAATCGATTTTCATTTAGTTGTTTTATCTTGGGGACGACATGGTAATTTTCAGACCTGTTTGCACACTTGGGCAGAGCCGCGAAACATCTTAAAGAGAGCGAGCTCCGCGACTCAACCTATAACGAGTTTCTGTTTTGCAGGTTTTGCTCTTCGCTTGACCGCCGTGCCTTGACGGTTTACAGTTCGTCGTTCTGAGGGTCTTGCCGTTTTGAACAATCATTCCCCACTTGGAAATTTAAACAAAACGAGAAGAGAGGAAAGATTTTCATTGAGCAGTTTCAGTCTATACAACACTGTGCATAAGCAAAGGTGTCTTATGACTTGAACCTTTACATAGTGTAGATGATTCAGAATATACTAGAGTAACCCTTGGTTTTGAACTCTATCTCTAACAGCATCTCACACAGAGTGTTATTAGGGTGTAGTACGAAAGCCCATGCTTTTAAGGCCTAGCACGTGAATCCCGGTTTAGTGAATGCTCTAGGGAGTTTGCCTAAAAACTCCATAGGAAGCAGCTCTCACTTCCATATTCACACAGGTGAGTCTATCAAGGGTACTCCTGTAGCTGGGTACCCCACTTGTCATCAAGTATAGATCTCATTAAGAACTGAGTTCAACCTTTTTTACGTTTCAGGATATCATGCTCAGACTTTAAGTCATAAGAATGGAAATCTGTGTTTGGTTTAGCATGATTCACTATATATCACTCGTGATCAGTTATTACCCGTTGAACTTGTTTCTTGGGATCTCCAATCTACAGGTTGGGTTTTCCTCACTGTGATTCATTTTTCGATAGGCATGAGTCCCATCCTTTATGAGGTTCTGAAAACCTTTTTTCTGGCCAGTTCTTTCGTCAAAGGATCTACCAAATTTTCATCAGTTCGTATGTGATCCACTCTAACTGCACCAGTAGTGAGAAATTCTCTAATGGTACTGTGCTTACGACTTATTTGACATCTCTTTCTGTTGTAGTAATGGTTCTGAACTTTTGTGATTGTTGCAGTACTATCGTAATGGTTCAATATGGCTCGTATCGACTTTTCTCATAAGGGAATCTCCGATAGCGGACTTCTAAGCCAACCTGCTTCTTCACTAGCTGTTGCTAGTGCTATCATTTCTGATTCCATCGTAGATTGGGTTAAAATAGTATGTTTCTTGGACTTCCAAGAGACAACTCCGCCAGCTATATTAAAGACATAGCCACTTGTAGCCTTTGAATCATCCGAGAGAGAGTTCCAATCAGCATCGTTGAACCCTTCCAAGACAGCGGGAAACTTTTGATAATGTAATTCTAGGTTTTGGGTTTTCTTTAAGTATCTCATGACCCTTTCTATAGCATTCCAATGCTCTTTACTAGGTCTTCTTGTAAACCTGCAAAGTAGTCCTACAACATAAGCTATGTCAGGCCTAGTGCAGTCGGCAGCATATTTAAGACTGCCTATGATGCTCGCATACTCAGATTGATTAACCTGTCACCAGTGTTCTTAAACAACTTGACACTAGGGTCATAAGGAGTACAAGCTTGTTTACACTCAAAGTAATTATATTTCTTTAGAATTTTTTCTATATAATGAGATTGATATAAAGAAATTCCCTTTTCATACCTATTTACTTTTATGCCTAAGATTACATTAGCTTCTTTTAAGTCTTTCATGTCGAAGTTTGCACTCAATATTGATTTTACATCATTTATGACATGCAAGTTCGACCCAAAGATCAATAAATCATCTACATATAGACACGGGATAGTGCAGAGGTTATTATCAAACTTATGGTAGATGCATTTGTCACTTTCATTGACCTTGAAACTTTTAGATAGGATAAGGTTGTCAAATTTTTCATGCCATTGCTTAGGAGCTTGTTTTAGTCCATAGAGAGATTTGTCTAATTTACACACCTTATTTTCTTGACCATGGATAACAAAACCCTCAGGTTGTTCCATGTAAATCTCTTCTTCAAGTTCACCGTTTAGGAAAGCGGTTTTTACATCCATTTGATGTACTACGAGGTTATAAAGGGTAACGAGAGAGAGTAGGACATGAATAGAGGTAATTCTAGTGACAGGGGAGAAGGTGTCAAAGAAATCTACGTTTTCTCTTTGTCTAAAGCCCTTTGCTACTAACATGGCTTTAAATTTGTTGACAGTCCTATCAGGTTTAAGTTTCCTCCTTAAGATCCATTTGCACCCTATTGCCTTACATCCTGGGGGGTAGATCTACTAAGTGCCAAGTTCTATTTAACTCAAGTGAGTCCATCTCATCATTTATGGCTTTTTGCCATGGGTTGGCATCTACTGGGGACACGGTAGCTCTTAGATCTTTAGGGTCTTCTTCTACATTGTAGGTCAGGAAATCATTTCCAAAATCTTTGGCGGTTCTAGCTCTTTTGCTTCTTTTAGAATCTGGGTCAGTTTCCTCTCTAGGGTTTGGATTTCTAACTAGGGTTATACCACTTGAATCAGAGCCCCCACTATTCCTTGATTTAAGGGGAAACCTATCTTCAAAGAAGTCAACATCATTTGATTCAATAATCACTTGGTTCACTAGATCATAGAACCTGTAGGCTTTACTATTTAAGGCATAACCTATAAAGACACACTCGTAAGCTCTACTAGCCAACTTTCTCCTTTTTGGGTCAGGAATCCTTACAAAGGCTAGACAACACCATGTTCTAAAGTAGGACAAGTTTGGTTTCTTATTCTTGAGAACTTCCTAAGGTGAAGTTTTATTTTTAGATTTCGAGATTTTATTTAGGACATAACACATGGTAAGGATGATTTCACCCCACCATTAAGACTCGACTCTTGAACTAAGTAAAATAGCAACTACTAGCTCAACTAAAGTTCTATTTTTCCTTTCGGCTTTTTTGTTCATTTAAGGAGAATAAGGCGCGGTCTTTTCGTGTATTATTCCATGTGAGTTAAAGAATTCATTAAAACTGTCCGAATCGTACTCGGTTCCCCTATCACTATGAAGTCTTTTAACTTTTCTATTAAACTGTTTCTTTATTTCAGAAACAAAAAGTTTGAAGGCATAAAAAACATCACTTTTGTTTTTCAGCAGGTATACAAAAGTAAAATCAGAGCAGTCTTCAATAAAAGTAATGAAATATCTTTTACTGTTCCTAGTCAATATGCCATCAAATTCACAGACATAAAAATGAATCAAATCTATAGGCTCGAAATTCCTAAGTATAAATTTATGCGGAGTTTTAGTAATTTTAGCATGACTACAATACTTGCATTTATCAAAATCATTCATGGATAACTTAGGTATCAGTTCTAGCCTAATCATGTTACTAATTAAATTCTTATTCACATGACGGAGTCTAGCATGCCAAATATTCATAGAACACAACATATACACAGAAGATTTCATTTTATTAAGGTCTAAGTTTAATTTGAACATTCCCTCAGCTGCATACCCTTTCCCTACAAATACATTATTTTTGGTAAGGGTATATAGGTCTGGCCCTATAGTTTGAGTAAACATGGTTTTGTTGAGGAGATAGTCCGAAACCAAATTCTTTCGTATCTCCGGAGTGTGCAGAACGTCCTTCAACATGAGGGTCTTCCTAGAGGTAAACTTCAGTTTCACCTCGCCGGTTCCAGTAATTTTCGTGGAGTGGTGATCTCCCAACAGAATATTCTTATCTTTAGTTTCAGTATAAGTTTTAAATAGACTAAGGTCGTGACAGACATGGCGCGTCGCGCCAATGTCTATCCACCACCCTTCACAACCACCAATCACATTTACTTCTGTGATCATGGCAACTAACGGTTCTTCTGTAAGGTTCGTCTGACTAGCAGGACGACGCCTGCTTCTACAGTTCCTAGCCATGTGCCTAGGTTTATTACAATTAAAGCAGAGGAACTGTACCATTTCTCCTGAAGAGGGTTTCTATTTTTTCTGTTGGTTCTGGTTGCTGGAGCCACGGTTCTGACCTTTCATCTTTGTCCCCTTAGGTTTTTGGTCAGGTTTTACCACGACAGAGGCGAATTTCCTAGGTACTATGTTCATCTCCTCCCTCTGGTCCTGCTTCCGGGCTTCCACCTCGATCCTTAGATGGGTTATAAGACTCTCCAAGGAGAACTCCTTAGTCTTATGCCTCAAAGTGTTCTTAAAATCCTTCCACAAATGGGGCAGTTTATCAATAATAACAACAACTTGGAATTGTTCGTCTAGAGACATACCTTCAGTAATTATCTCGTGGGATATCTTCTAGAGTTCATGGGATTAAGCCTTGACGGATTTGTCATCCGTCATTTGGAACTTGAGATAACGGCTAACCCCATATTTTTTTTGACTTGGCCTTCTCGATGTCATACTTCTTTTGTAGGGCATCCCAGGCCTCCTTTGCTGTCTTCATTGTACTATAGTAGTTACAGATCATCAGTCAAACCATTTAAAATGAAATTATTACATAGAAAGTCTTTCTCCTCTCAGTCAGCAACTTCTTTTATCTATTGTTCAGTTAGTTCTTCTAAAGGGATGATCGGCTTAGCGCTGGTACAAGCTTCGGCAACTTTCTTGATGGTGAGGAAGAACAACATCTTTTGCTTCCACCACTTGAAGTTCGCTCCTTCGAACCGGAATGGACTGTTGAGGTCAGATATCTCATTGTTGCTACTGAGGGCCATTCATGATGTGGAAACGTCTTAAAATTGTTGGAAACTGCCCTCAAAATGACGAACTGTAAACCGTCAAGGCAGGACGGTCAAGTGAAGAGAAAAACCTGTAAAATAGAAACTCGTTATAGGCTGAGTCGTGGAGCTCGCTCTCTTTAAGACGTTTCGCGGCTTTGCCCAAGTGTGCAGACAGGTTTGAAAATTGCCACGTCGTCCCCAGGATAAAACAACCAAATGAAAACCGATTGAAAATGCACTGTTTCCGACCGGAATGTACACCCTTTCTAAACTCACTGCTCGAAAAACTAAGATGGAGGAGGAGAGGAAATTGAAGTGGGAATTTAGAAAATAAATTCTCTGTCTTATGAACTGCTGAAGGCCCTGCCTTTTATAGGCCTTCAGCATTGAAACAGACCGTTTTAAAATTAATTAACAGATCGTTTTAAAAATTAATCAACGGACCATTTTAAAAATAATTAACGAACCGTTTTAAAAATAATCAATGGACCATTTTAAATATAATCAATGGACCGTTTTAAATATAAATTTAAACCCAACAGTTTTTCTAACCTTGAAAACATACGTTGATCGATGTGTGGTACAATTTTGCATTTATATACTTACATTGGATTATTCTTTTTTGTTTTTTTTTTACTATATAAGAAAAAATGAGATGCATGAGATTAAGTGCAACCAAGATAATCATTCCCATTTAAAAAAAAAAATGATGTAGCTTTGGGCTGTACCCATGTTTGTGCATCATAGACTCAACCTTGGCTCCATACCAATAAAAAATCAGCCACATGACTGATTTTTTAATCAAAAAATTGAATTATTATTATTTTTAATATATAAGGTGTTGAGTTTAGTCACTCCAAATAGAAGAAATACATAACACTTGAAACTAACTTATGATGCAGTAATCAAAATTATTAGAAACAAAGTGAATAAGTAAAAACTCAAAGAAAAAGAGATGGAGTCGAGATTTATAGTGGGTTGACCTAAAATGGTCTGTATCCACTATTAGTCATTATTATTGGATTGATTTCAATAACTCAGTACAATATTTATCAGAGAAGAATCAAAGATGAAGAAAAACCATGAAGCTTTTGAATACACAATCAGTTATTAGTTTTAATCTTCAGAGAATACTCTTATTATCACTTCCAAAATTATAGTACTCACTAGCTTCCAGTGTTTCCCAAGATAGAACTTGATTAACGATCAATTCTTCTTTTACAAAGAAAGCTCAAACCCGACATCTCCAATTTTAATCTCTTAAATGTTTCTGCTCCTCTCAGAATGATCCCCCAGTCCTTTTGATTATCAAATAATATAGTCACGTCTTTTCCCCAACTTATAGTGCACATTCAACTAACTCAAGACTGAAATTAGTTACTGATCATGTGATGTGATAACATCTCTTGCAATTAGTTGCTGATGTCACCCACTTTTATAAAGGGCAAGATAGATAATTAAGCAATCATGAAAAATAACAATTCTCCATCTTGGTAGCTTTAAGTCTTCAATTATTGATTTCTCAACCCAAACAATAGTGACTTTTTTTCTCAATTTTTCATTAAGAGCATATCTTGAAAGTTTTAAGACAACTCTTAAATCTACCTAAAGGTAAAGCTTTGGTAAAAGTATCAGTCAGTTTTTTAAGAAAATGATAATGAATGTCAATACACTTTATCCTGTTATGAAAATTTTGGTTTTTTGAAAAGTAGACAACACTTTGACCGTCATAGTAAACTTTAACAACATGTTCATCATGAATAAGTTCATTTGTTAACTCCTTAACCAAATAGCTTCCTTAATAGCATTAGTGCCTGCAATATATTCAAATTCTATTGTAGACAGTGCTACAATTGACTGCAATGATGTTTTTCAGCTAACCAAGTTACCAAAATAAGAGAAAATATTAATAGACAATGATCTTCTCTTATCACAATCTGCAACATAATCAGCATCCACATATCATTCTAAGTGACTTTGATTGAAATCAAAATGAGTATGCAATAGTCCAACAGAAACAATAGATTTGACATACCTCTGGATCCAATTTAAAACATTCCAATGGATCTTTCCAAGATTACTCGTGAACCTACTTACCACAATCAAAGCACGGGGTAAACTGGGGTCTAGTGCATACCATGAGATACATCAAACTATCAACAACATCGTGTAAGGCACCTTAGACATAACTGACTTTTCTTCTTTAGTATTAGGTGACCGTGCTTCAAATAGTTTGAAGTGTTTAGCTAAAGAAGTTGTAACTCCTCTATATTGAGCCATGTTAAACTTAACAAACATCTTAGAAGAGTAGGATTCTTGAGATAGAAACAATTATCCTTTTGATCTATCTTTTTTTTTTTTTTTTTTTTTTTTTTTTTTTTTATATCAATTCCTATAATCCTCTTAGCTTGACCCAACTTTTTCATATCAAAATTTCCTTTCAATTGAAATTTCAATTTCTCTATTTCATTCTTAGTTTAACTTGTTATCAACATATCATTCACATAAAGCAATAAGAAAACAAAAGAGTAACTTTCATCATGCTTATAGTAGACATAATGGTCTAACATACTTCTAGAGAAACTACATGAAACAATAAATGAATCAAACTTTAAATACCATTACCTTGGAGATTGTTAAGGCCATAGAATTATTTATTTAATAAGCATACCTTATTTCCTGTCTTCCTATCAACAAACCCAGTCGGTTGATTCATGTAAATTGTTTTTTCAACATCCATATGGAGGAAAGCTGTCTTAACATCAAGTTATTCTGACTTAAGATCAAAAGCAACAGTTAAAGAGAGCAATATTCTAATTGTGGTATGCATTACTACTGATGAGAATATTTCTTCATAATCAATACCTTAAGTTTGGTTAAAACCCTTTGCAACTGATCTTGCTTTATATCTTAGTAATATTTTAAATTTGGGTAAAATCCTTCGTAACTGATCTTGCTTTATATCTTAGTGATTCTTTATTATTAATGCTAGGCTTTAAATTATATATCCATTTACATCCTACTAATTTCTAATTGGTAGGTTTATCCACTAAGGTCCATCTATTATTCTTATATAAAGATTCCATTTGTTCTTGCATAGCCTCTATCCATTTATCACTATTAGGTGAGTTAATAGCTTCCTTATATGAAATGGGTTCATAATCAATTTCATTGATTTCAACATTAGAGCATAATAAGCAACATTAGCAAAAGCATACCCTTAAGGCAGTTTGATTTCCTTCCTTTATCTATCTCTGATTAATTGATAAGATTGTAGATCTTCAAACTGTATAGTGGACATAGCTTGGTTGATTTCAGCTTCTGATGTAGTTTGTTCTTAATACTCATTGTGAGTTGACAAATCATCATTGTCTTGATGAGTTACATTGCTCTCAATGCTAGAAGTTCCACTTTGATCAATACTTTCTTCGGAAATGGTTCTTCTTTCTTAATTTGGAGAAGATCTTAGTTCTATTTCAAAGGATATTTTCTTCTTCTTACTCTTTGAGGTTTTAGCAAGAGCATCAGGACTCATAGCCATTTTTTATTCATAAAAAATGACATCATGACTAATAAATAGCTTCTCATTTCCTCTTTCCAGATTTCAAGTCCGTGATACCCGAAGATCGATTTCTCAGCTCAATGATCAAATTTTCCTTATTTGGAATGTGCATAAGCTACAAATTCAAATGCACTCAAATTGGACAAATCAGGTGGATTGCTTGTTCACATTTCCATTAGAGTTTTAATTTTGATAGCTGACGAGCTGAAAGTTGTCGAGGCTTTCAAATGGGTCAAATAATTGTTCCATTGACTACTCTAGTTTCATAGTATTAAGGTAGTAACGAGTTGATCCATAGAAAACTAGTCAATTTTCCTTTCAATTCACTTGTTGTTTGGTGATTATGGGGTTTTTTTTGATGAATTGGTTTTGATTGCAATAAATAGAAATGCAGTGTCAACAAATAAACACAAATTGGATGTTAATTAGATTAAAATTACCAATGAAACAAAACCTAGCTCAGGGTAAATTGGGATTATTCTTAGTTTGCTGCTCAATCATCGATTTGTTACACAAGTGCTATGCAATTTATTGGTTTAAGCTTAGCCATTCACTTCTAGAAAAGCTAGAAGAATGTCCAACTAATCAAATCAATTCTTGTGTCTAAAGGAAAAACCTCCTAACATTGCGAACTAATTAGCATTAAGATCTTAGACAATTACTAAGACGGTTGAAATAAGTAGAAAAAGCCTAATTAAATATTCAATATGAATTTCTCCTAAGTTAGATAGATAAATGCTATTCGATTGGGAAAAGCTAAATCAATATACGACTCCAACTTAACTCTTGCTACTTGGCGATCTAAGAACCTAATGATTAGGTATTAAATGTAGATCTATAACGATAATTAAACATGCTTGACTAATTTGCCAGATATTCTCAAACACATTTTTTCATTTGAATAAGAACGAGGAAAGGATTCAATAATCCATAAAATAGCAAGACAAAAATAGTTCATAATCTCATGAGTTCACAAATCAAGAAATAAAACCCTAAATTTCGAGCTAGATAATAGTACCTTAGCCTCGATACATGCTTAAATCCACCAAATAACGATCTAGAGAGGTCTCAATTGAGTGGGAAAGATGGAATATAGAGGAGAGAAGAGAAAAGTAGTGAGAGACTTGTCTAAAAAATCGTCCTCCAACATGCAGGCAGCTAGGGTAATTTAAAGAAAATTCGTGATAATGCCATGATACTCCATGAAATGCAGGCCTCGGGTCTCCGTCAAATTCCGTAACACCGTCGTGCTACTCCAAAATTGATGCTACTAGAAAAATCATTGAGTGTTGGCACCACTGCGTTTCCAGGGGAATTTTAATTACTTTTGCTCATTTGAAGCCCGGGTTGACCTTTTAAACTTCCACGTAAGCTTGTTTTGTTTTAGAATTGGCGCTAAGAGCCGGATCTATCTAAGTTATGCTCAATGCCATTAAAATCAAAGAATAAACATGTGAAGTACGAGAACAATCCCAAATTAAGAAGAATGGGATAGTACATTTTAGGCGCTACCAATAACAGAAGAAGGACTTCTGTTTATCAAATAGGCTGCAGTAACAACAACCTCTCCCTAAAATTTCTTGTCAAGATTAGCATGAAAAATAAGACATCTCACTCGTTCTAGCAACCTTCTGTTCATTCTTTCTGCAAGACCAATTCTGTTGTGGTGTTCCCTTAATAGTGAGGTATCTTTCAATTCCTTCCTTTTCACACTGCAAGAAAATAAAATGAAAAAAATAAAAGAATTTTTTTCCATGCTAGCCATCATTACAAAACATGATTAATTAGTTTTTTTTTTTAATTTTTTTTTTAAAAAGATAACCTAAATTTAGGTGTGTTAAGGTGGAATAACCAAAATTCTAAAAGCAATAAAAATTAACATTTTACTCATATTAGAAAATACCAACTACTTAGTCGAATGTAATTTTGCAATCTTATGACTTTTCTTGAAATCGCAGTTCAGAGTCTCATCAATTCATGATGGGTAAGACCCTTAATCATGAATAAGCAATTTAACATTAGTTGGTGCTTTGTGACGTAAATAAAATGTTAAATTTTCATTGTTTTTCGAATCCGATTTTTTTTACATTAGTGCAACCAAATTTAGGTCATCTATAAAAAAATCTCATTGGACAATCTCAATGATCATAATTCACAAATACACAAGCTTCTTTGATATGAAAAAAAAAAAAAAAAAAAAAAAACCTCTTCAACTCATAAATTCGTATTTTCTTCTTCTTGTCTCCATAAAATTGGACGGAGGTAAACAAATTCAACTTGATCAGAAGCCCACATTTCTCTAATTCGTAATAAGCAATCAAATTACTTTTAGTATGAATAAATTACAAAAACATAATTATGTAGACAGAAGAAACAAGCAAATGTTAGATTTCTATTTGTTTCAATTGGTTCCGGATTTTTATAAACAAAAAATAGTGAAGGATATTTATTGATAT
Source organism: Benincasa hispida (assembly GCF_027475165.1). Lineage (NCBI taxonomy): Eukaryota > Viridiplantae > Streptophyta > Magnoliopsida > Cucurbitales > Cucurbitaceae > Benincasa > Benincasa hispida. Next base: position 30,684,926 of record NC_143484.1, on the reverse strand, counting down.
ACTTGACAAAAGTTCATAAATTAAATTGATACAAATCATAAAGTTTAAATGTATAAATTTGATTATTTTTCATAGGGGTGTTAAAAAAATCGAACAATCCGAACTATCCGGACTACCCAACTCAAATTATAAAGATTGGGTTGGGTTAGTTTTGTTCTTGGATTAGGTTGGGTTGAACTTTTTCTATTTTTATTGGGTTGAGTTGGGTCTAGGGTTGTTAAAAGAAAATCGAGTTGACTCAACCCAACCCGAATTATATATACAATAATAAAATGAATGTATATACTTCTCTTGATTAAAGTTTGACTACTTTTTAGAATAATTTTAATAAATTTTTTTTAAAAATTGTTATGATGTTTATCTTCGTTTAAAATTTGTAATAAATATCATAGATATTTTCTATTTAACCTTTGAATTTTGTGAGATTTTAATGATGTAGGTAAATTTACGTATTTTAATTAATTAGAAAAAATAATTTATAAACTGACAATCTAATCTAACCCGAAATTTAAGGGTTGGATTGGAGACTTTATTTGGTTATTTTGGATTGCCAACCCAATCAACCCAGATTTTTGCCAAAAAAGACGCTACCCAACCTTATCCAACCAACGTACGCCTTATTTTCCATTACTTTCGTTTTAGCTATAGGGCCAATTTCCTATTTTAAACCCAATCTTCAGTCCAAAAATCCAAAATTGTCCACCTAATTCTCACGAAAAGCCCAGCCCAAAATTTTCCCCAATCACCTAGGGTTTATCCATAACCATTTCTCTTCTTAAGCTCTAGCTCTCTCCCCTTGCGGCGGCCGGCGATCATCTCCTCATCTTCTCCGTGGAACACTCCGTTTCAACAACATGGTAAGTAGACCAGTCTTCAATTCCAGAAATATGTACAGGATGATAGTTTAATCGATAAGTTTTTGGATGAAATTAATGTGTTCTATGGGTTTGACAGGCGAGAGGTTTGAAGAAACACTTGAAGAGGCTGAATGCTCCGAAGCATTGGATGCTGGACAAACTTGGTGGTGCATTTGTGAGTGAATTTTTCTAGTCTTTGTTTTTGTTTACTTTTATTTCTGTCGTTTTGATGATGAATCCCATTTGTAGGCCCCCAAACCTTCATCAGGACCTCATAAATCAAGGGAATGTCTCCCATTAATCCTCATATTACGAAACCGATTGAAATATGCTCTCACATACCGTGAGGTTATTGCCATTTTGATGCAACGCCATGTTTTAGTTGATGCCAAGGTCAGGACTGATAAGACCTATCCGGCTGGCTTCATGGGTATGCTCATCTCATCTCAAACTCAATATTAGTTTTGTTTGAATAATTGTTGGCTGTTACATTCTTCTTCTATCATCTAAATTTGTGTTTTAAGATTATGGGGTGTTTTGACTTTTGCTTTCTTCCAACATTTTCCTTAATGGAACTCAACAACAATTTCCAATCCATCCTTTTACCATCAAAACTACTGTATCTCATACAAATGGGGAATGCATCTAACTGTATCACCGAACTTACCATTTGCTGCAAACAAGACACTAACAGTCACTTGTTATTGCATAGAAGTTGTTTGCTTGAAACTGCTCTGTCTCCTAGTTGTTGTATGGTATGCGTTCTGTTTAATATTTTTATAGGCTTGACACCTCTTTTTGTTCTAGATGTTGTGTCCATTCCCAAAACAAACGAGAGTTTCCGGCTTCTTTACGACACAAAAGGTCGTTTTCGTCTTCACTCAATCAGGGATGAGGAGGCTAAGGTTTGCTATTTTACTTATTATTGTTTGTTACAACAATCCTGTTTATAGAATCAGATTGAATGTATGCTGCTCAGGAAAATATCATCTTCAAACCATTCTGAATTTTTCTATGACTTCTGCAAGTCTGCTGTTTTCCACCCTCGCTTAATATCTGTTAGGCCATTGATTATCCATCAATATAAGACGAGACAAGTTGTTACATGGAAATGATGTATGTTTTAGGAATCTTGGCATTGAAGGGTGCGGATGGGTGAGAGAAAGGGGAGGTTGTTAGTATCAATAGAAGGGAGTAGTAGTATAAATGTATAATGGGAGGGGGTCTGATCTTTTTCATTTTATGCTCTTGGTATCAGAGTACTTGTATTGTTTTGGGCAAGTTTCCTTTTCAATATCAATACATAGTAAGGGTGATCCTTACAATGTCAGTTGATATGGTCTTTTGCAGTTCAAGCTCTGTAAGGTTCGCTCAGTGCAGTTTGGGCAGAAGGGAATCCCTTATCTGAACACTTATGATGGACGTACAATCCGTTACCCTGATCCACTCATCAAGGCAAACGACACCATCAAGTTGGACCTTGAATCAAACAAAATCGCTGATTTCATTAAGTTCGATGTAGGAAATGTTGTGATGGTGACTGGTGGAAGAAACAGAGGTCGAGTGGGAGTAATTAAGAACAGAGAGAAGCACAAGGGAAGCTTTGAGACAATTCACATTCAGGATGCAACCGGGCACGAATTTGCCACTCGGTTGGGCAATGTGTTTACAATCGGGAAGGGGACGAAGCCATGGGTGTCCCTCCCCAAGGGCAAAGGTATCAAACTATCTATCATCGAAGAAGCCAGGAAGAGGCTTGCAAGCCAAGCAGCAGTTACCGCTTAAGAGTTGAGTTAATACTAAATTGTAGACATGAGTTTTTCTAATCGTTTTTGATAGACATATTTCTTTCTCGAATTTTGCTATCTTATTATTTATGTCCAAGCTTGTCTTTTGAGACAAATTTTTTCTTCCAGAAATATTGGTGAGGTCGTTGCTTTGATTTTGTTGTTAAAAAAACACAGGTAGCTGATTTAATAGTTGTGTTGTGACTCTGCCTTATAGCCTTAATTGTTATCTATAGTCAAATTTCTCAACATTTTTGCATGGATAGAAATATTAGTAATTAGGGTAAAATACACTTTTAGTTTATAAGGTTTTGAGGATAGTGGCTATTTAGTCGTCCTTGAAGTTTCAAACTAAATATTTTTAATACTTGAGGTTTGGAAAATATTTTGTGATGGTCCTTAAGTTGATTTGATTGTTAGTTGAGTTGGCAAATTTTTACTCTTTTAAAAGGTATTCTTCTGTATTAGGTGATTTTTTTGGTCTAGCCCTTTAGTTTTTCTCCCTTTCTATCTCACCTCCACCCTCTGAAATTGCTCATCTTCCCTTCTTGAAGAATCTACAAATCATGGAACCATGTATGATGTGGGTGGGAAATCTGAATGTTAATATTTCAGTGAAAGCATTTGGATTGAAAGTGAAAGTTGGATTGTGCTATTAAGTTGAAAAGCAATAGATGTCTGATTTACAATGAAATTTTTTGAGTCATTGGTTGGACACCCATTTGATAATGTTTCCTGTATTGTTTTATTATTGATTTACAAAAAATCAATTATTTCTCTTCTATTATGTTGTCTGATTCTGCTGCCCCATGTTGATTTTGGAATGAAATTTTTCGGTTTAGATGCAATGTCCAACTGTAATAGTCATTAGTTGAAAACAAACTTAGGGTGTTCGTGATAATGATTCACATACGACCACGTTAAACAAACATAATATACAATTGCTCTTTCAATTTTCCTATTCAAATTTGTGAAAGAACGACATGAGTTTTCGATCAACCGTAGAAAAATTTCAAATTGACAATGAAAAAAATTGAAAGAAAGAGAAAAATTATTATAGCTAAATTGAGAGAGTTATCTAATCCCAAAAACGAACCTGGCAGGAAACGTGCCTATGGAGGCCCGGTTGGCCTTCTTCGGCCTCGGCTTGATACCAACGAAGGTCTACAAGGCCCACGTGGCCATGAGTCCTGCTTGGCTTCAGAGGCCAAGGTCAAGGCGTAAACCCCTCAAGAGAGAGGCCAATATGGATTGGTGTGAAACATCACGTTCGATTTTTCAAATAGGGAAAGAAAATAGAGTCCTTATATTAAAAATAAGAGCAACACTATCTAGCAAAAGGTAAACTTGACTTCTCCCTAAAAATTACTTGGCCTGACATTTGTGCAAAATAATGAGTGAAGCATCGGAGTTGGCAAACACCACACTAGTATGTTAGTTTTTTTTATTGTTTTGTAGGTAACCTCTTCTCCAAGTTATGAATTTACCGTTGTCGGTGAAGGAATTGGAATTCCCGCAGTGGAAGTGTACAAATGCATTCGTGTCTTAGTTTTTCGTTTTTTTTTTTACAGAACTTAAGAAAACAGAGGAGATGATACCATGGATAAATGTACATAAATCTAAGGATACTTTCTATAGAATATAACAAAAAAAAAAAAAAGAAAAAAAAAAGGAAGACAGTATACTAACCTTTGGAGAACCTTTCTTCACGTTTCCTCTCCGGTGAGACTACAAACGGATCACCTCCGCTTCTCACAAACTCAACAACACAACAAGATCTGGAATATAGCAAAATTCTTTGGACACCACCACAAGTTTTACCTTCTTATTCTCAAGGTGAGAATCAAGGAAAGTTTGGTAGATATCCTTGTTAATTTTGGTGAAAGGGAAAGAGAGATCTTCTTGAGAGAGTTTTAGCAGAGAAAGGAGATGAAGTTCTTGCAGAAATTTTCACGTAATGAATCTATCCTCCTCTTTCAACTTATCTACACACATATGAGAGATAACTCCCACATTGTGAAAAAATAACTCCATGGGAGTTATTAATTTGGATTTCAAAAATTCAAATTTAATTTAATTGTAATATATTAATATAATTAAATGCAACCACATATTATATCCCATTTAGTATAACCTATAATTTATATTCTCTCACAAAAACTACAGTATCAATATGAATCATATTCATATTAATTTTAACCTATAGTTTATATATGAATCATATTCATATAATTAGTATTTGAATCATATTCAAATATTTATTTCTCTCATTAAACTTTATATTATAATATATCAACATACATTATATTAATTGTAATATTTATTTCTCACATTAAACTTTATATTATAATGTATCAACATACATTATATTAATTATATCTCATACGATTAATTTCCTTTAATTAATTTGAACAATTCAAATAAATCCAAAATTAATGTGGTTCTCATTAATCCTAGTTAACAAAGGGACCTTATAGACCTACAAATTGAAGCTCTAATGATATGAGATTAATTAATTAAATTAATCTCCATTCATTAACTGTCGGTTATTCCATTAATGACTAATAACTACACTCTTCGCACTGTAGATATATTTATATGCATATTGGATATAACCAATCAACAATGCATTGACCATTCACAAATTAATCGTAAGTACACTTGGGCAAGAATTACCGTTTTACCCCTGGTGTTACATATAACTCCTTAAGTACCACTAATCCCTCTAATGAACAATTCGTTATAGTCCAACTATAACTGAACCCCTTTCGGGCCAAGAGAGGGTAAGATGCCTCATTATTTAATACTCGGAATTAGCTCTTAAGGAACAATTTATCTACTTTCCCTAACAACGGCAAGTAGTGATTCCTTCTTGTGTAAATTTATTCAAGCTATCCAATCAGATGAAGCCCCAAAATGGCGAATTTGACCACCCATACAGATCAAAGGACCGCCCTCATAGGTAGGGAGTTCACAACTAATTCAGGATTAAGGTCAAGTCACCTATGGTCATTCAGGTGAAATGTAAAACTCTTCTAGTAACGACGTTATAAAGAGAGACTAATCATTTCGTGGTCCGGTTTATACAAACTCTTTGTATAGGATATCCCGCTCACATGTCTTCACATGAATGTTTAGGATCAGATTATTTGTATCACTTTATAAAAATTGTAACTATCACAAAGCAAGCCATATACGTAGTGTCACCAAGATAAGATACCCAGCCTTATCCATTTACTACAGACCGTTCAGGTTGTTATTTAAATATGATCCACATGTATGTCACCATATACACTACATCGAATAACCTTGGATCTTAGTTTATTGATTTTCGATTAATACAACTAAATGTCAAATAAAATAACACTTATTTTATTAAATAAATAATCTATTTGTACAAATAAAGCTTACAAACTATAAGACCATGGAATTTAGGGCATCAACTCATGAGTGAAAGTTAAGTGAGTTTATTTGGCCAGATTTTGCCATCAACCGTTGGCATTGTTTGTAAGGAACATGTGTTATCTAAAAAAAAAAATTTAATACATTGATGAAACAAGGGAAGAATGAGTCGACAAGAGAACAGTGATTCTGACCAAAAAAAGGTATCCCCGAAGAACTGTCAGACGATCAGAAATAATCAGTCCATTCGAAGCCCGCCTCGACCTCAGCCACCGAAGGTAGAGGAAGAGGAGAAGATTGTGGCTCTGGAAAAGAAGATTAACGACATGGACAGTAATTTGGGACAGATTCTGAAATTTTGGACGTCGACTCTAGCAAGAAGCAAGATTATTCGTAGGAAGAAGGGAAAAACCTTCTAAAGGAATACTAAAAAAAGTTGCGGATTGGGGATAGAAGCAACGTAGGAAATGGCGGAAGCGTATCAAGGAGATGTATAGGCGAAATAAGTCCTTGTCCTCTATGAGATGAGGTCGAGACGAGAAGATCCATGGCCGAGGTGGAAGGCAGTAGAACGAAAAGTCGTATGGCCCTAGGGATTGACCTACGGGAAATAACTATAGAGAAAAAACGCACAAGGGATGAGGTCGAGGTTAAGGCCGAGGCACACCCATGGAGGGAAGAACTTTATAAAATTCAGAAGGAGAAAGGAAACATTCAAGAGGACATCCAAAAAACGAAGGAAACAGACGCAGTCGATCTCGAGGCCTTGATCGAGCAGGTTGACCTGCTTTTTTCTAATGAGATAATGAAAGAAGCACTACCACCAAAATTCAAGGTCCCAAGCATCAAATTGTACGAAAGTAAATTTGACACTGACACACGGAGTCACTCAAGTCTCCAGCAAAAACAAAACTCGAAAGGAGAGACTAGGGGTGCAAGCAATAATCGGTGGAACCACTCAACCCGTGCAAACCGTCGAAATTGTCAGTGGTAGGTTACTAAGACTGTAACTCGATTAGGGGTGCAAGCAGGAGCCGATGAAGCTATCCAAAACGGTCGAAATCGCTGGCAGTTCGGTTATCGAATCGGTGGTGTATGTCGGTGACGAGTTAACTTGGTTGGAACCTGAATAGTGGCGGTTCGGTGTTGGTGCACCATAATTTATATTTTCTAATTCTGAAATATAAGATTTCCTCTAAAATTTCAAAAATAAAATAAAACAAAATATATAATTCTAATCTTATTTATTCCTATATTAATTCTTTTTTAAAAAAGTATTTAATCTTTTAATGCTATCATGTCGATCTTCAATCATGTTTGGAGAAAGTTTCCGTCATGGAAGAAGGTTTGAAACTGAAATTACATTAAAAATCTTTAATTATTATTAATATTATTACTGTTATTCCGACAATTATTGTTATATTGTAGATTTTAAATTATGCTATGAGCTTAAAGAAAGTCAAGAAGCTCCTAAATGAAGAGTCAAAGACTAAGGATTAAAGAATTGAACTTACATTGAAGACTGAAGAGTCCGGAAGAACGAAGACTTACTATTTTTTATTTAATTTAATTTGTTTTTCAATCATTCATTAAAATTATCGAACTCTCATCTTTAGAATTCAATTACTTACTTAATTATTCAACATTTTTTTTATATTTCATGAATATTTTTATTTCATATGATGAAAAGGATAGTTAGATGTTAATTTTCTTTTAATTTAAGGGTTTTTTTTAATTAAATAGTTAAATAATTGAATCAATTGATAAAATATTCTATTATTCTTAACCAAAGAAGAGAAAACAATGGATGAATTCTCCCCAAAGAAAGAAATTTATTAATTATTAAGAAATAATTGGGAAATGGAAAAGGATATTGGAATGTAAAGAACATAAATTGTAAAAATAACTATCAATAAAATAATATATAGTTTTATTTTTATTTACATATAAATAATAGTATAGTATTAGGTAATTAGTATAACAACCAACATGTCAACACAACAGAAAGTCAGGAAGAAGGGAACTCACAGGAAAAAAAACAAACGCTAAAACGTGAATGCGCACACGTGGGTCAACCGACTCGTTTGTGACCTACGTGGCTAACTGACGTTGACCCACACGAATTGACCAGTTTGACGGTTCGATCGGTGCGATTTTCACTTGAAAACTGACTCGACTCAGTTTTCTTTCTTCTCTTTATTATTTGGGTGGTTTAGTTCTAGTTTTGCCCCCAGACCGAGCCGAATAGTCACTTCCCCTAGAAGAGACAAAGGGAAGTACTGCCTTTTCCATGAGGACCATGTGCTACTAATTAAATGATGAGATTGAGGAATTAATACGCAATGGGTATTTAAAAGAATTTTTAGGAAAAACATCTCAGAGAACAAGACAAAGGAAAGATCACAACGAACAGAGTCAGAATGAAAATGATCCATAAACATCTAGGGAAATCAAAACAAAATTTGATGAACCAATTGGATGGGAAACAAAGCGGAAAAGAATAGCCAAAGCACGAGAAGCTTGGGATAATCAAAGATAAATAATATTTTCTCAATACAGACAAGAGGAAACAGTCTTACAGTAGGCTTCACTAAAGATGAGGCAAAAATGCTACATCAACCACACAATGATTCCCTGGTGGTAGCTTTGACGATAGCAAACGTAAAGGTACATCGAGTCTTGATTGTTGGAGAGAGCTCAATAGATGTACTATCACTCAATGCATTCAAAGCCATGAATATAGGAAAAGAAAGTTTGAAACCCCAACAATTACTTCTAGTAGGGTTTGAAGGAGAAAAGGTAAATCCAGAGGGAAATGTCAACTTCCTTTGACGTTTGGAGAAGGAAATTGCATGGTAACCAAATTCGTAAATTTCCTGGTGGTAGATAGAGTTTCTACTTACAATGCAATTTTGGGTAGACCTACATTGCATGAGTTAAAAGCTGTCCCAATATATACCATTAAATCGTGAAATTTTCAACAACAGAAGGGATAGAAATCGTAAAAAAAGAACAAATAATGGCTAGAAAATACTACTACACCACCTTGAAAGAACTAAAAACAACAAAATAGTTGTACTCAGTGGAAGTAAGAGAGGTCGACCTGAACCTTAGAGGCCGAGGCTAACCCCAAAGCTCACAATTTCTTTCATGCTTGTTTGATAGTTTTTCTTTTCATTTTCAAATAATTTTAAGATTGGAAATTTTTCCTTTATTAATAAAAGGAGCGTTTTGGTGTAATTTTGGTAATTCATTAAAATAACGGAGTTCGAGAAAAAGAAAGGAAGGGCAAAAAGGGTTTGTCCCTTCCTCGGGCACTTTAGACTGAGGATGAGGCCAAGTTCGAGTTTAATCCTTTCCCTTTTAGAATTTTTGATGAGGCCAAGTTCGAGTTTAATCCTTTCCCTTTTAGAATTTTTGCTCCAAACTTATTTGTTCTCCTTAGAAAGCAATGTGTATTGGGATAAAAAAAAACCCAAAAGAAAAAGGGTCATGCCTGAAGCTGAGGCCCGAGGCATATTCCATTCTTTATAAAAACGACCCAAACACTTTTAAGGGGAGCACAAGAAATAGCCAAAAAAATAAAAAAAATAAATTTCATTACCAGAGAAGAAAAATAGCCTTGAAGGCTTACAATGCATAACACACACACACACACACACACACACATATATATATATATATATATATATATATAATGCACATTGACCAAAAAAGATAAAAGATAAACTTGCAGCATGGAAGAAAAGGTAGATTTGCAGGCTAGAAATATAAATCAAGCATTCTCCTAGCCCAAGTTAGTTTCCATGTCACCATCTCCAGCACCCCCACTACCATCAGAATCATCCGACAATGGGGGAAGATTGGAGTTATCCCTGTTGGGGTTGGTGCCCTAAATCTCGTAGGGTCCTGTAGTTTGTAAACACATGTATGTAAATACATGTATGAACAAACGCTTTGTGATTTATAATATGAGATATTTTATTCACTTCAGTCTATGAAATATGAGATATTTTAGTTGCATTAACTACAAACCAATAAACTAAGATCATTGGTTATCGTTGTTGAAGGAAATCGAATTCGAGATTTCCATGAGCAGCGAAGAAAAGATTATTCCAAATCACAATCATGAATGAACATTACATTTACAGTCGAATACAAAACACGTGGTTATGCAATTAATATAGAAATTACAGCATGAGTACTCAAATGAACAAAGAGAAAACTCTATGAACATTTGAAGATGCATCTCCACGCTTCTTTGCGCACGACCGCCCGAACAATAGCAACCTCGAACGCTCAATCTACACGACCGCAACACAGCACGAACACTTTGTGCTCGTCCTCAATGATCATTTCGGCCACGAACTCCTCAGCAACAGCACAAACGACCTCCACAGCAACTTGATGGTGTCGAGTTGAGTATTAACAGTAACCTCAAACACTCGATCTACACGATCACAACACAGCGCGAACACTTCGCGCTCGTCCTCAACGATCGCCTCGGCCACAAACTCCTCAACAACAACATGAATGGCCTCCACAGCACCTCGACGGTGTAGAGTTGAGTATGACACCACCAATAAGGCTACCTTGGTATTCTCGGTGTGAGAATCCATAGGGTGGGCTCTGTTCGGACTTAGTATAAGCCAGACAAAAAAGGAATCACTGATCGTGTACACGACTGGGCAAGTGGGAGATGGCGGAGACCTATCGTATAGATTGTTGCCCAATGTTTAGCTAAAGCTATGAAATCGTCTAGCAAAAGCTATGTGATTGTTTAGCTCGGTCTGTCGCCTACAAACACTACACGATCGTTTACTTTGGGCAAGCGATCATCTAGCAAAAGTTATGCGATCGTTTGGTAAATACTGTACGATCATTTAGCTCGCCATTGCACGATCGTTTAGTTAGCCCAAGCTATCATTTAGTAAATCTATATTTACTTGAAGACTACCATGAGATCCTTTTTGTCGAGAGAAATCTCAGAAAACTTTTTATGAAAAACTTTTCAACAGTTTATAAATCTTGCTAAAATTAGGAAAACCATTTTCCTTTTATCTCACGATTACTATGAAAATCCAATAACCACCCACTCAATTGGTTATTAAAGAAAAAGAATTAATTATCCAATAATTAATATTATTATAAATATAAATGGTAACCAACTTATCATATTTTATTTATAACCTATAGTTTTAATATTTCATCTCATGAAACATATAAACCATAGTTCTTTTTCTATTCCATGGTACTTAATGTAAATCTCATTTACATCAATCCTCCACTAGATGTATCTCATACATCATGCCGATTATATCATATATAATCAAAATACCTCTTGTCAATTTGAACATTTCAAATCAACACTAATAACTTCAACTGAATCCATTGAGCTAGGAGACCTTATGGACCAGTAGCTCAAAGCTCCAATGGTACGTGAATAACTGACTAAACTTTTTAGTCATGGGATCCACCATCCGTTAACTTCAGGCACTCCACTAAAGATAGACAGCTGAACTCTCTTTACCATAGATATATTATGTGTCCATCTTAACCAATCAACAGTGCGACAACCTTTCACAGATCTCTGGGCCAATAACCGTTATGCCCCTGTAGTTACATTTATCTGCTTAAGTATCACTGATCCCTCTAATGAACATAAGTCATAGTCCTACTATGACTGAGTCTTCTCTTCCAAAGAAAAGTTGTGGCCACTATGTTCAAGCTTCGGAATCAGCCCTCGAGGAAGCAATCTCTCTACTTATTCCTGCTTCGGGAAAGGAGTGAATTCCATCTTGTGGATTAAGTTCCCAGCTCTCAGATCAGACAAGTTCCCAAAAAGGTAGACATGTTGAGTTGACAATCTGGCTTGGCCACTCTCACCCATACTAATCAAAGGATCACCCTCAAAGGCAGGAGTTTCCAAAATACTCAAAATTGAGGTCGTGTCCCCTATGGTCGTTTAGGTGAGATGTAAGTTTCTAGTATCAACGACGTTATATATAGAGTCTAGTCATCTCATGGTCCAGGTCTTATACATACTCTTTGTATAGGACACCCCTGCTCGCATGTCTCCACAGGAATGGTTAGGATCTACCATTTGCAGTAGTTTACAATACTTGCAAACCTCTACAAAGAAGGCCGTATCCGTAGTGTCACCAGTATCAGGTATCTCATCTTAACCTTTATACTACAGATTTATTTAGGTTATCACTTAAGGCATGATCCACTTGTATATCACATATACATGCTTAAGTTCACATAAGATAACCAAGGAGTTTTGTTTATTGGATATGAGTAAATGCTAGAATTAAATAACACTTATTTTATTCATTAAACAATGTGTATCTTTACAAAACAACGAGACTCCGAGAGAATTAGAACACCAATCCCAACAGTTGTAACTTAAGCATGTATATGGAGACATACAAGTGGATCGTTCTTTAAGTGATAACCTAAATGGTCTGTAGTATATGGATAAAAGAGGGAAACCTTATCCTTGTGACACTATGAGTGTGACCCGCTTTGTAGGTGTTACAAATGTTGTAAAATGCTACAAATGGTCTGATCTTGATCATTCGTATATTAGACATGCAAGCAGGGATTCTCTATATAAAAGAGTTTGTATAAGACTGAAACACGAAATGTTTAGTCTCGTTATATAATGTCGTTCATGACAGAGACTTTCATTTCACTAGGATGACCATAGGTAACATGAACTTAATCCTGAGTGAGTTGTGAACTCCTGTCTATGAGGGCGATCCTTTAATTTGCATGGGTGCGAATGGCCAGATCGCAGACTCAAACCTCCCACTTTGAGGATCCGTCTAATTGGAAAGCTGAGAACTCAGCTACACAAGACGGAATTCACTCCTTCCCCGAAGCAGGGGTAAGTAGATAAATTACTCCCTTAAGGGTTGATTTTGGGGCTTGAACAATGTGGCGTCGCACCTTCTCTTGGCTCGAGAAGGGTTTAGTCATAGTAGGACTATGATATATTGTTCATTAGAGGAATCAGTGGTACTTAAAGAGTTAGATGTAACTATAGGGGAAAAACGACAATTTGACCCAAATTTACTTACGAGCGATTTGTGAAGAGCCATCGTACTATTGATTGGTTATATCCGATGGACACAGAAATATATCTGTAGTGCGAAGAGTGCAGCTGTCGATCTTTAGTGGAGTGCCCAGTAGTTAACAGATGGTGGATATCGTGGAGCTTCAAGCTACAGGTCCATAAGGTCCCTTTGGTAGCTCAATGGATTCATGTTGAGAATCAGTTTTTGGGTTAGTTTGAAGTGTTCAAATTAACAAGAGGGAATTTGATTATATATGATATAATCAATTAATTCAATTATATATGATATAATTGATTTGATGTATTAGATACATTAATTGGAGGAATTAATATAAATATGATTTATATTAAATTCTATAAAGGAGAAAAAGAACTATGGTTTATATGTTACATATGATGTGATATTAAAACGATAAGTTATAAATATAATATGATAAATTAGTTATTATATTTATTTATAATAAATTAATTATGAGATAATTGATTTTAGTTTTTCTCCAATAACCGACTTAGTGGTTGGTTATGCACGGTTTATGGCAACTGATGGATGAAGATGAAAATTGTTTTCATTTTTTCATTCTATGATACGCGAAGCAAGTTAATCAGATTACTTGCTGAAAGAGTAAACAATAAGAGTGTCGAGTTTATTATACAATAGTTACTCGTTACTAAACGATCGAGTACTCAAGTCTATACGATAGGTTTACTCTGTCTGTCACCTACTCGATCGTCTAGTTCCTCCCTTCTCTACCCAAATTCATACAGAGCCCACAACTCCTGGATTCTCACACCGAGAATACCAAGGTAGCCTCATGGTGGTGTCGAGTTCTCTTCGAGGGTCGAGGATCGAGTATTTTTCTAGTTCGTGCTGTTTGATGAATTGCTCGTTGCATTCGTGCTGATTCAACGCATTCCAGTTTGATTGAGGAAATACTAGAAGAAAGGGTTCTTCAAAGGTATTCTATTCAAACCCTTGTATTTTATCTTGAAGCATGTTGTAATTTATTCTTTGATGCATAACTGTTCAGTTTGATTGTAAATGTTTATGTTCTTTCACAATGGAGTTTGAAATGATCTACTTCCGCTCACTGGTTCTTTAGATTTAGAGTTCCTTCAAATTAGAGTCGGGTTGTTCTGATATTCCAAATTCCATTGATGTATTGAATTATATTTGCAATCTTTGTGGGTTTTAAGTTTTCTTCAATGCGTTTAAGTGTTAGATTTATTTGTGGATGTTGATTGATGGATGTTTACGGGATAATTGCTTCTGTTTAAGCTTTCTTTTACATTTCAAAATTTAATTTGTAAGGGCTTCTGCATTTTTGGGCATAATTAACTTGTTATCAAGTATGTATTCAAGTTGTTGTTTTTGTTTGAGTCGTTCGTGATGGAGCTTCATGTTGGAATGTACCATTGTGCAGCGAAAATGACCAGGATCCATAAGCACTCTAATTCATTAATTTTGGCAGAAATGAAAGCATGCTTCAACATAAATAAATGGGTTTCATGACATACCTTTGTAGAACTTCCTCAAAACTTGAATCCAACTGCAAATCTCCTCTGAATCTTGTTGTAGACCACCCCAATATCTTTCCTACTATCCTCTTGCTCTAAGTTGAGTAGTGGGACTCAAAATAAGCCTAAATTTAGGGAATTTGGAGACAAACTCACAGCAGCAACCCAACAGAAGAACAACTTCTTCGCCCGAATTTTTCAAAGAAATTCTTTCGGTTGCATTTCCTAAAAGACACTCCAATCTCATTAATATATTGCAAACGATCATGCAAAGAGATTAGCTGCATGAGACGTAGCTCATGCTTGGAGTAAATGAAGCTTGAAGATGGTGGGTTGTTATTGAGCTACTTGAAGAAATAATGGAAAATGCTTATTTTCCATTTTTGTGTTTTTTCTTCTTTTTCAAGTTTTTTAAATATTGATTTCATAAATCAGTTTATTTAATAAAATTAAAAATATTATTAATTTTACAAAATTAATTTCATAAATTAATTTTCTTTATAAAATTAATAAATAATTATTTAAATAATTTAAATAATTCTAATTAATTTAATATCAAATATGAAATTAACTTTACACAATTCCATCTTCAAATATTTAAACTTCCGTTTAATTCTAATTTGAATATTTCAAATTAACTTATCACACTATTCTAGAGTTAATCCATTTATGAACTAGTAGGGGGACCTTGCAGACCTATAGATCATGAGCTCCAACGATCCGAGATTTATCGGCTAAACTCATTAGACCGAACTAACCCCCATTCATTAACTAATGGGTGATTCCACTAAAACTCATAGCTGAACTCCCCTCACTGTAGATACATTATGTCCACTCGATATAACCATGATTATTAAGTTAATCCTTCACAGGTTGTTCGTAATAACGGCTAGGTCAAATCTCTATTTTATCCCTGAAATTACCTCTAGTTTCTCAAGTTCAACTGATTCCCTAATGAACAATTGATTTGTGATTCGATCAACAAATCGAATCCCTCTTAGGCCAATGAGAGGGTAAGGCCTCTTGTTCAAGACCCAGAATCAGCACTTAAAGGGAACAACCTCTCTACTAACCCTAATCGGGTAGGAGTGAATTTCGTCTTGCACCCTATGTCTCCAGTTTTCTATCTGGTCTTATCCCCAAAATGAGAGGCTTATTGAGCAGAGACGTTGGTCTACTCTCACCATTTGTAGATCAAAGGATAATCCCAAACAAACAAGAGTTCATAGTTAGTTCAGGATTAAGGTCAAGTTACCTAGGTCATCGCTTTGAAATAATTAGTCTTAAACAGTAAACAGCGTTATAAAGTAAGAGTGACTGGTTTCGTGGTCCGATCTTGCACAAAACTCATTTATACAGGACACCCTCATTCCTCATGTCATAACATGCACGAATTAGGATTACTTCGTATGTAGCACTTTACAACTCTTTGTAACAACTACAAAGTAGGCCGCATCCAATAGTGTTACCAGAATAAGGCACCTAACCTTATTCATATACTATAGATCATTTTGACTATTTACTCGAACCTGATCCACTTGTATGTCTCCACATAAAGTTCAAGTACTCATGTAATAGTCAAGAGACTTTAGATTTATTGAATTTTAAAAAACAATATATTCAATAACATCTTATTGAATTTTGAGAATAAGTTCTATTGTTTACAAACCACGAGTTTTGACTAAGTTAATGAATCCCTAGATAGAACATTCAGTGGGAGGTACTTGGGGTATATGATACTTCACTTAAACCTCTACACGTTTCTTCCTAAAAGTTCACACCGTGAGATCTATCCTCGGCCTCGAGGCACCTTGGGAGTGTCCCCCTAAAGGATAGTGTTTAGGTATGACAATAGTAAGATGAATGGAGAGAATGTTCATAGTAAGTGGGAGCGGGACTTGGATAATGTTCTTGTGCATCGCCTCGAGGCACCCTGGGAGTGTCCCCCCTAAGGATGGTTGTATTTGCACAACTCTTTATCCGGTCTCTAGAAATGGATAGGGTTGCTTTAGTCTCTTGTCCTAATCTGCTTTTTTCCTACGGTGGGTGCATTAGGGCGGGACTCTAGGGCCTAAAATGAGGGGTTACACTTACACAAAATTGTTAAGGTTGTTAACAAATTATGAACTGAACAATGGTGACTGTTAGAGTCAGTTACAAGGAGTTGTTTCTGTCTAATGGTTGAGAGTGTCTCATCCCAGTGAAGGGGCACTTAATCACCCCAACAGTGACTTTTGTTCTGCCTCGCTAGGTATCATTGCAAAATAGATGTCACTTAGGGTACAATAGAACTATTTTGCTAAAATTTAAAATTGGTGTTAAAAGTGGTAATGCAAGTAGACTCATTAAGTTTGTTCTTGTTTTCAATAACTTTTAAAATGGCAACTGCTACTTTAGCTTTATTAGCCACCGAAAAACTGACTGGCAAAAACTATGCTAGTTGGAAAAACACTATAAACACGATACTTATCATCGATGACCTCAGGTTCGTCCTTATAGAAGAGTGTCCTTCTATTCCACCTCAAAACGCCACTCGAAATGTTCGAGAGGAGTACGAGAAATGGACACGGGCGAATGAGAAGTCCCGAACGTACATTTTGGCCAGCCTTAACGACATTTTGGCCAAGAAGCATGAGCCCATGGTCACTACACGCGAGATCATGAAGTCTCTGAGGGGAATGTTTGGACAACCGTCTGTGCAACTTAGGCATGACGCTCTTAAGTTCATCTTCAACTCCAAGATGTAGAAGGGTACATCTGTTTGTGAACATGTTCTGAACATGATGGTCTACTTTAACGTGGCGGAGATGAACGGGTCTCACATCGATGAGGCTAGCCAAGTTAGCATAATTCTAGAGACGTTGCCAGAAAGCTTCCTCCATTTTGTAAGCAACGTTGTTCTGAACAGGGTTGATTACACCCTTACAACTCTCCTTAATGAGTTGCAGACATTCCAATCCTTGCTGAAAAGAAAGGAGAAGAAGGTTGGTGAGGCAAATGTTGTTTCATCATCTAAGAAGTTCCACCGAGGTTCAACCTCAGGAACTAAGTCTGCACCTTCTTCTTCCAGCACCAACAAGTGGAAGAAGAAGAAGGGTAGTAAGGGGAAGGGGAGGGCGCCTGCTAACCCAAAACCTGCCACTTCATGAGGTAGCGACCAGTACCAGTTGACAAAGAAAAGTGTTTCCACTGCAATCAGGACAAGCACTGGAAGCAGAACTGCCCACGTTATTTGAAGAAGAAGAAGAAAACCAAACAAGGTAAATATGATTTACTGGTTTTGGAGACTTGTTTAGTGGAGAATGATGATTCTACCTGGATTATAGACTCTAGAGCCATTAACCATGTTTGTTCTTCATTCCAGGGGATCAGATCCTGACGGCAGCTTAAGGCTGGTGAGATGACGATGTGAGTTGGCACCGGGCATGTTGTCTCAGCTGTGGTAGTGGAGGGCCTATAGTTGACTTTATAGAATAGGTTTATCATTTTGAATGATGTATCATTGTTCCCAAGTTAAAGCGGAACTTAATTTCTGTAAAGTCGTTGCTTGAATGTAAATAACCCTGAACTTTTCGGTTAATAAAGTGTTTATTCCAAAAGATGGTGTTGAAATATGTTCAGCTAAACTGGAAAATAATTTGTATGTGCTAAGGCCATTAGCAACAAATTCCCTCCATAACATAGAGATGTTTAAAACTGTTATAACTCAAAACAAACGACTCAAAGTTTCTCCAAAAGAAAATGTCCAACTTTGGCACCTTCATTTGAAGAACATCAATCTCAATAGGATTAAGAGGTTGTTGAAGAATGGATTTCTAAAATAGTTAGAAGAAAATTCTTTATCTGTGTGCGAGTCATACCTTGAAGTCAAGATGACTAAAAGACCTTTTACTGGAAAAGGTTATAGGGCTAAAGAGCCTCAAGAGTTAGTGCATTCAGACCTTTGTGGTCCGACTAATGTGCGAGTCTGAGGAGGCTACGAGTACTTCATCACTTTTACTGATGATTATTCGAGGTATGGGTATGTTTATTTAATGCAACATAAGTCAGAATCATTTGAAAAGTTCAAAGAGTTCAAGGCTAAAGTTGAAAACGCATTAAATAAACGAATTAAAACACTTTGATTTGATCGAGGTAGAGAGTTTTTGGATTTTGAGTTCCAGAACTATATGATAGAGCATGAATTTGTTTCCCAACTTTCAGTACTTGGTACACCTCAGCAGAATGGTGTATCAGAGAGGAAAAACAGAACCCTGTTGGACATGGTTCGATCGATGATGAGTTACGCTTCCTTACCGGACTTGTTTTGGGGTTTTGTTGTAGAGACTGCAACTTACATCCTCAACTGTGTTCCCTCCAAGAGTGTTGCCAAAATACTTTGGAGTTGTGGAACGGGCGTAAAGCTAGTTTACGTCACTTCCGCATACGTTATTTAATTTCATTAACTTTTTTCAATAAACATTTAGAAATGAAATTAGCATTCTTTTTTTTTTACAAATAAAGACCATCTTTGATAAAATGAATTGGATAACAAAAATAAAATGTTTTAAACGAGTGTTATAGGGTTCTAATACCTTCCCTACACTTAACGATCCCTTAACCTTGTTGGGAATGTCCTAGAACTCGTAGTTCATGTTAAACATTCTATTTATCAATAATATTGACTTGTTGATTTTACATCTTATTATGAAAATCCAATAAACATATTCATGACTATAGTCTGAATACTGTAACTTTATGTAGTGACATAAACAGGATCAAGTTAATAGTATATAGCCTAAATGGTCTAATAAGTATATGGATGAAATTGGGTATCTCATCCTCGTAACATTAATGGATGCGGCCCACTTTGTAGTTGTTATAAGAAGTTGTAAAGTGCTACAAACGATGTGATCTATAAATCATTCATGTTGAGACATGTGAGTGAGGGCATCCTATGAAATGAGTTTGCAAATAGACTAGACCACAAAAATAGTCACTTTTCTTTACGTTTACTGTTAAAACAGACTATTTCATTTATCAAATAACTTAGGTTAACTCGATCTTAATCCTGAGCTAGCAATGAACTCCTGTTTGTTTGGGATTATCCTTTGATCTGCAAATGGTGAGAGTAGTCCAACAGCACTGCTCAATAAGCTTCCCATTTTGGGGATAAGACTGGATGAATAGTTGGAGACATAGCCTTGCAAGATGGAATTCACTCCTACCCGATTTAGGGTTAGCAGATAGATTGTTCTCTTATGTACTGATTCCAGGTCTTGAACAGTCGGGGCCCCGCGTTCTCATAATAGAGAAAAGATATGATTCGTAGAGATTATGAATCAGAATTTTCCATTAGAGGGTCAGTAGGAACATAAGAAACAAGATGTATTCACAGGGGTAAAACGGTAATTTTGACCTAGCTTTAATTACAAACAACATGTGAAGGATCGACTTACTGATTATGGCTATAAAGTGGACATAGTATATCTACAACGAGGGGAATTCAACTATGGGCTATAGTGAAGTGTCCCATTAGTTAATGAATGGGGGTTAGATCGGTCTAATGAGTTTAGCCGATTAATATCGAATCGTTGGAGCCCATGATCTATATGTCCGCGAGGTCTCCCTACTAGCTCGTAAATGGTTAAGCTTTAGAGTAGCTTGAGAAATTAATTTGAAATGTTCAAATTAAAATTAAACGGAATAGGAGAATATATATTTAAATATGATTTAAATAGATGAAGATGGTTTTGTGCAAAAATTAATTTAATATTTGATATTAAATTAATTAATATTTTTTAATTAATTTTAGAATATTATTTTTTCAATTTTAAAATCAAAATGGATTTTGAAATCAAATTTTGGTTTTAAAGAAAATTGGAAAATAGGTTTACATGCACAAATGGAATTTTGAAGTTTTCCATTATCATCTTCTTCATGCTCACACAAAGCCCACTTCCTCTTCTTCATTTAACTCCAAGCATGAGCTACAAGCCATGCATATTCATTCTTTTGCATGTTCATCTACAATAAATAAAGAAGAATGGAGTGATTTGAGGGCATGCATTACATAGAAATTTTGAGAGAAAATTTCAGCTGGAAGAAAAGGTTCTTCGGTAGTGTGCTACTGTGAGCTTTCCTCTGTAATTCTGTTGCTTCAAGTTGTTCTTGAGTCCCACAACTCGGTCTAAAACTCCAAGAGGATAGTGGAGAAGATCTTAAGGTGGTTCACGGTGATCTTTGGTGAAGACTGCTACTATTTTATCAAGATCTTGAAGAGTTCTACAAAGGTATGATCTAAAACCCTATTATTTAGATGAGCATGCTCTAAGTTTCTTCCAAAATTAGTGAATTTGGATGTTTATGGATCCTTGATACTTCCACTGCATGTTATCTTACTCTAACAAACCTAACTTTTATTATGTAGACCTTATTTTTTCTTTTAAAATAGGTGACCAATCTCATCCATAATATTTGGTGGAGACTCCAAACTTTTCACCTCGAAAGAAACCCTTGGGGTAGGATGTCGGTTGCTTCGCATCATGATGACGTTGCGACAGTGGCCATGAGCCTTCCTCGGTTTCAGACCAAATTTTGCCCTTTCATCTCCTCTCTCTATCCCTGATTCTTTTTTTTATCTTGTTCCTCCCTTTTCTCTCTCTCAGATACGAACCAAGTCGGTGGCTAAGAGTCTCTAACAATTCATTAGTTATTATGAAGTTTGCAAACCTCTCATGAGAAAGAGAAAGAGGGAAGGGAGCCAAAATGAGCTTAGTTAGTATTCCCTCATGTACTTATAATAAAAAGAAAAAATAAACCTAAAGGGGAGAGATGGAAAAAGGAAAAAGAAAAAAAAAGGAAAAATTCACCTAATACAAAATAATAATAATAATAAAATGAAGAATTAAAAAAAAAAACGTCTACCTTATTTAAAATTTGTCAACCCAACATGCCACCTCATTTAAAATTTTCCAATTTAACATACTATGTCACTCTTTCGTTAATCAACTAATGGTCAAACACCATTTTTAAATGTCAGGGATTAAAATGTTTATTTTAAAATTTTAGGGACCAAACACTAGCCTCAAACGTCAGGAACCAAAAATGCATTTTGTCCTATTATGTTTGATTTTCTAAAATAGTAATTTGTATTTACTTATTTTAATTGAATAATGGGACACAAATAAATATAAATACATGTGATTTGTGTATACGTATACAGACACATAATTTATAATCCACAGGATTTGACACTAAATTTTTATTTGCTTTTCTTTGAGTTCATTTCCATGGCTACTAGGTAAATAAAGTCTAAGAGGAGAGATTTTTGTGTTGGACAAGGAAAATGAAAATCTAAAATTCCTTTGATTACCATCTAATTTTTAGTAAATAGTTTTTTTTAATCTTTTCTTTCAATTCTTAGTCAAACTAAAAGAAAAACAGATTTTAAGAATTATATTTTTTTAGCTTTTAAGACTCTGTTTGAATTTTAAAAATCTCTCTTAAAAGTAATAACAAAAAAAAAAGAGAGAGAGAGATTAGTGTTAATAAGGTTGGTTTTCAAAAATAAAAAATATCAAATAATTATTAAATGAGGATTAAGTAATCTAAAAACATATTTGTAAAAAATGGAGAAACTTGAAAATTATTTGCACAAATCATTATTCAATTGCACAATCACCAAATACGCCACAATTGGTGTTGTGTTTCTCGAAGAAATGCAATCCACAATCGGACAAAAACTATGTTTGACATTGTTCAATAACATTGCATCGTTTGCTCATTGTTGAGTCACATCTTTTGAAGAGACACGACATGATTGACTTTTTGGATCACCTCTTTTGAAGAGACACAAAATGACATAACTGTCCCTTGCCTACTCAACTTAGTTGAGTAATATACTGATTTTCTTGATTGCTTCTACCTACCATGGTGAAACTTAAAGCATTGAGAATATTTGTACCTATCAGGGCTGTGTAGAAATCGACCAAAATCGGAAAATCAGACCAAATCGACTGGTTTGGTCCGGTCTTTTTTAAAAAGAAGCAATTGCCGGTTCACTAAGTAGTCGAACCGATTGTTTCGGTTCGATCAACGGTTTTCTATCCTGAAAAATCGAAAAAACCGAACCAATATATTAATATTTATTAAATATTATATTGAGTAAAAGTATTATTAAATATTAAGTAATACTTAGTCCATAAGCCCATCTCATAGTATAAGTCCATAAGTCCAATCTTTTTGTCAATTTTTTTCTTTTTAAAAAAACATCGGTTATAAACCAAACGGAACCAACCTGAACCGATTCAGGTTGGTTCAGTTCAGGAACCGAAACTAATGGGAATCGATTTCCTACTTGAGAACCGTGGACTTTGGTTCGGTTCATAGTTTGACCCAAAACTGGACCGAATCGAACTGTGCACACCCCTAGTACCTATATGAGAACAAAATATGATCAATCACAAGTCTTATTTACAGGCGGGTATTACATGTTCAGCCAAAAATTCACTTTCGTAAACTCAGTTAGCTGCATGTCGTGATTCTCTTCAACCACCTAATAGAGAATGCAGATAAAAAGCATATTTACAAGACTTCCAAACTCAAGTAAACCAATAAACAAAAATGTGAAAGTTATAAATAAAACGTTATCTTGTGCAAATGGAGTAACTTTTCATTTGTTAGCATATCAAGGGACAAAGTAAGTGTTGGTGTTGATACCCTAAAGTCTCGTATCCTGTAGTTTGTAAATAGTTTGTATGAATGTTTGTGATGTATAATATATGATATTTTACTTCATTTCTTGATTGTGTTCAGTTGTTTGTTATATTTGCTTTACCACAAACCGATAAACCTAAAATCTCTGGTTATCTGGATGTAACTTAAGCATGTATGTGGTGACATACAAGTGGATCATGTCTTAAGTGATAACCAAAATGGTTTGTAGTATATGGATGAAGGGAAACCTTATCTTGGTAACGCTACGGATGCGACCCGCTTTATGGAATGGTCACAAGTGTTGTGACTTGTCAGAAATTGTTTGATCTTGATCATTCGTGTAGGAGACATGCGAGCGAGGGCATCCTATACAAAGAGTTTGTATAAGACCAGACCACGAAGTATTAACGTCTCGTTATATAATACCGTTCATGACAGAGAATTCATTTAGGATGAATATAGGTAACATGACCTCAATCCTGAATGAATTGGGAACTCTTGCCATTGAGGGCGGTCCTTTAATTTGCATGGGTGCAAGTGGCCAGGTCGCCGACTTAAACCTACCACTTTGGGGATTCGTCTGATTTGTGAGTTAGGAACTCAGCTACACAAGATGGAATTCACTTCTTCCTCGAATCAGAGGCAAGTAGATAGAAGCTCCCTTAAGGGCTGATTTCAAGGCTTGAACGATGTAGCGCCACACACCTTTTCTTGGCCCGAGAGGTGTTCACACATAGTTGGACTATGTTGTATTGTTCATTAGAGGGATCAGTGGTACTTAAGGAGTGAGATGTAACTACAGGGGCAAAACGGTAAATTGGCCCAGCTGTACTTACGAGCATCTGTGAAGGGTCATTGTACTCATGATTGGTTATATCCAATAGACACAGAAATATATTTGCTGAAAGAAGAGTTCAGCTATTGGTCTTTAGTGAAATGCCTGACAGTTAACGGATGGTGGATCTCATGGCTAAAGAGTTTAGTCAACTATTCACGTACCGTTAGAGCTTTGAGCCATAGGTTCATAAGGTCCCCTTGGTTGCTTGGATAAAGTGGAGAATCAGTTTTTGGGTCAGTTTGAAATATTCAAATTGACAAGAAAGAGTTCGATTATATATGATATAATTGAACTGGTTAATTATATGTGATATAATTGACTAAATATATTAGATATATTATTTTGGAAAAAATTGGATATAAATATGGTTTATAACAAGTAGAGGAGAAATTTCTATAATAGATATGTGATATCAAACTATAGGTTAAGAATATAATATGATTATATTCATTATTTATTTAAATAGGCGGTTATGAGATAATTGGCCGATAATTTCTTTTAAATTGTATGAAAGTGGGAAGATTGATTTCGATTCTTGTAACTGAAGAATAAAATGAAAATTGTTTTCATTTTTGTAAGCAGTTCGAAAATGTCACGATCGCTTAACATTGAGAGCCTATACGATAGTGCCCATCGCCTAAACGATTGCACACCCGCGCACTAAACGATCGTTTACCTTCTCTAAATGTTTGCTTAACGCGTTGAGCTGACCTAAACGATCGCTTACTATTTACTAGATGATCGATTAGTAAAACCTACACGATCATGTACCTTTTCCTAAACGACAAGCACCCGACTATACGATAGTCATCTACTATCTCCCACTTGCTTGTTCGTTCTACATGATCGTCCTTTCCTCCTTCCTCTACCAATTCCATCATAGTCCACTCTTTGGATTCTCACTCCGAGAATACCGAGGGTTTCGAGTGGTGGTGTCATCCCAGTTGCTGTTTGTTTGTGCGCTGCTATTCGTGTAGATGATCGTGGTGCTGTTAGGCAACTGATTGCTGGGTGATAAGGACCGTAGAGGAGTCGCTTCCACTGGATTGAGTGCGAGTGAAGATTGTCATCAGCTGGTACATTTACTCAATTTGTTGTATTTTAATTGTGAAAGCATGTTTATAATGAGTGTTACAATGCATATCTGTTTGTTAGAATGTATGTGGTAATTTGGTCACAATAAAATTAGAAAGATCTGAACCCGTTCATGGATACTCTTATTTAAGAGTTCCTTTAGTAACCTCCATTGCTTAAACATTAAAAAGAGGCTATTCGTGTCAAAATAGAAAATATAATTATAGCAAACCAACTATGATGGAGAATCCAGTATAAACTAGAATAAGACATCAATCATCATGTACTTTCATAAATTCAAGTCTTTAACATTAATGTTAGGAGGTCAAGAAGCATAAATATTCAACGGCTCTGAAAATATTGTAAAACTAAGTCAAAACAATTACTTTTCTGAAAATAATTTTTTTTCTAAATTGTTCCAAATCTAATTTATTAAAGATTATAAAATATTTATCCATTTGTATATGTATACATATGTGATAAAAAAATATAACTAATATATAAATTAAAATTAAAAGAGCATCCTGTTATGTTCCGAGAACAAAACACGATCAATCACAAGTTTTATTTACATACGAGTTATTACTTGTTAAAAAAAAAAATTGCTTTCGATAAACTCAATCAACTGCATCTAGAAATGTCCACGGGGCGGGGCGGGACCGAAGATGTCATTCCCCATCCCCGTCCCCATTCTCTATTCCCGTAAAATTTCCCACGGGGATTCCCCATAGGGAATTCGCGGGGATTGGGTTTTCCACGGAAATTTTTTCCCGTTATTCTTTTTTTTTTTTTGTAAAAAGTCAATTAATTTAAATCATTATTAATGTGAACAAATTTTAATTAAATAATTAATTTTATCACTAAATTGTTTATTATGGTTAGTTTTAAATGTCAATTTGAATTTAAAGATAAATTATTCAAATTTTGGCCTAAAAAAGCTAATTAACTTTTTAGTAGAAAAAAATAAATATAAATCAAATATTCACATATTTAATCTAAATTTAAACATATTCATTATCTTTCCTAATAAATAATCAAATTTGAAATTTAAATAATAAAAATAATAACATAACATTAAATAACTATACTAAATAAATATGTAAAAGTTAATCGGGGCGGGGACGGGAAACGGGGCGGGTCGGGGCCGGGGACGGGGAATGCATTCCCCATCCCCATCTCTGTTTAGCTCACGGGAAATTTTTTTTCCCCACTCCCTCTCCCATTCTCCGCCTAATCGAAGAATTTCCATCCATGGAGGAATTGGACATCTTTTAACGGATAATCTTCAACTGCCTAAAAGAAAATGCATATAATTATTAAGCCTATTTCAAATACTTCCAAACTCAAAGAGTCCAAAAAAAAAACAAAAAATTGAAAGCTATAAATAAAACTCTAGCTTTGTGAGTGGATTAACTTTTCATTTGTTAGCTTCTTATGTGAAAAAGCAAATCCATTGTTTAAAAATTAGAAAAAGAGACAGTTTAGTGTCAAAATCAACAATATAATTATAGCAAACCAAATAGGGATAGATAAAGTAGTATAACTAGGAATAAGACATCAATCAACATGTAGATAATTTCATAAATAGTAAAAACAAATGTATATTGATAATAAAAATAATGATGATTTTAAATATTATATTTTTAGATTTACACTATATACAGAAAGTTTATTAATTTTATAATACGTAGCGATTTATAGTAATTGAAATATAGATAAACGTTAGTAATTTAACAATAAGAGATTAATCTCCATATATTTAAGATTTATTTTTAAAAAGTTAGAATTTTTAGCTATTAAATTAATTTATAAAAATCGTTAGCAAATTAGTTAGATTAAGATTATATAGTAAATAGTATATTAGCATATTAACAATTAAATAGTAATATTTGTATAAAATATGAAATGAATCTAACTAATTTTGTAAATAAATCTATTAAATAAGTTTTTATCCAAATTATTAAAAAAAATATCTATTTTGATTTTTTTTTAAATTAAAATGCACTGCATTTGCACGTGGTGAAATAATAGTTCTATTAAATGCGGTCTGAATTAGAATTGAATCAAAATAGTCGAGAACTATGAAGAAATGGTTGTTGATGTTTTAAAGAAATCTTCACTATGGTCGTTGATATTTTAAAGAAGTTTCCACTGTTTAATATCTTCATTGTCAAATTCACATTTTAAATTTTCGATTAAATACTTTTAACATTTTCCATAGAAATTACAAGAAATTAAAGTTTGTAAGTGAAATTTGAACTAATTATTTTATTGAAAAATTATTTCAAATAATAAAATTATTGAAAATATTTATAAGGTATAACAAAATTTTAGAACTATGAGACGATAGTTCTAAAATCTTGTTATATCTTATAAATATTTTGGTTATTTTTTTTTATAATAACCACCCTATTTTATTTTAGATTAAATATTTCTTATATTTAATTTTTTTTCATAATTTACTCTTAATCTTTGAAAATGGTAAGAAAACCTCGGCTAGGAGAAAACAATGACTATTATTTTAAACATAATTTTTTTTCGTCATTTAGTCTTAATGTTTAAATTTGATACTATTATTTTAAATTAAATTTTGGAATTTAAATTGATGATAGATTAAAGATCAAACAATATGGCTATTTTGGGTAGGGCTATCAAATAAATATATCTTTTCGTTTCTTAAAAATGATAACTAATACTTTAAAAAAAAAAAAGAAAGAAAGAAAGAAAACAGAAATATTGAAAATGTTAGAAAAGAAAACATAAAGGAAAATATAAATTGACTCTCAGTTAGCTAGATAATGATAGTCCAATCTTAAATGTGATAACTATCCTAAATTGTCATACGTTGATACCATCTTAAATCTGTCATAATCTTGGTGGAAGTTATATAAAAATGAGATTAGAATTCAAAAGTCAATTAAGATTTATCTGGCTAGGATTTAGGATAAACTCTAGATTAGAATTAAAAAACAAGTGAATCTTGAATTACAACACCAAAACAAACCCTTTGAACCAAAGCACAACAAACATTAACATGGTTAACAAGAGAAAATTCTAACACAAATCATCATCTGCCCTCTAATAATCTCCCCATTACAACTAAACTAAACACAAACAACCATATCCAAAGCACAGCACAGAACTGAACCATTTTATTTTCAGCTTTCATTAAACTCTACTCTATGCAGCAAACACCCGTTGTTTATGCTCCCTCATGAAGCAACATCTGATCAAAGTGCCAAACTCCTGAAAAAGGTTTCAAAGAACATATTGTTACAGGGGAAAATATAAAACAACGGGTAGACGGGGCGACGTTGGTGTGTTCTTACCGTGTCCCTTGCCTACTCTCCTCAGCTGAGCAACATACTCTGAGATTTTCTTGATTGCTTCTACCTACAATGGTGAATGATTGAAACATTCAGCTTATATGGAAAGCAAACATGATCACAGTCCATGGGGGGGTTTATTACCTGTTCTCCCAAAAATTCGCTTTCGATAAACTCAGTTAGCTGCACATCATGATTATCTTCAGCCACCTAAACGAGAACGAATATAATAAGCCTATTTTCATTGTCAAGACTAGAGCAACCAAAGAAAACAAAAATGTGAAAGCTACAAATAAAACTCTACCTTGTGTAAGTGGAGTAACTTTTCATTTGTTAGCTTCTCGAGGGACAAAGCGAGCTCCATTGCTTAAAAATTAAAAAGGGACCGTTTAGTGTCAAAATCATTACAATCATAGCAAACCAAATATAGATGGAGAAAGCCATATCAACTAATGTTACGAGGTCAATATCGAGATAATATAATTTCATAAATAAGTCTTTATTATTAATGTTAGGAGGTCAACATCGGTTACATTAATATTTTATATTTATGTAAATAACCTATCTACTATTCGTATAAATATAGCAATAAAAAAGAAAGGGAAAAAAAAAACTAACCATATAAGGCATCTCCTTTTTGCTCATTGTCATACTCACACAAGGGCTTAATCATAGACTCCAGCGTCACTCGTCCACCTCGTTTGTTCTACAAAATGATCCAAAATCAATAAAGAATCCAAAAAACCCGAAATCAACTTATTCGTTGTAACATATCTACCTGATATTCCATCAATTTCTCAGCGTGATCCCTTTCTTCTTCACTTGATTCCTTGAAAAACCTTTGAATACACAACATTTCAAATTCAGGAATTATAAGGGGGAAAAAACAATAATAACTAAGGCTGCCTGATAACCATTTTCTTTTTGAGCTTATGGTTTCTTGAAAATTAAACTTATAATAAACACTAATTCCATTTATAATTTTCAAAAACAAAAACCCGAAAAACAAAATGATTAACAGGCTAAAATAAGATAAGATATTCAAAAATCAAAACTCACTTGGCCAAACCCTTGAGTGCTACATTGTCTCGGTCAAAGTAGGCAAACATGGAATGATATACATATGACACATTGTATTCAACACTGTTATGAAATCCAACCTTGTTAGCTTTCCATATAAATAAGCAAGAAATGTAATACCAAACCAAATATGTATATTCCATAAGAACTAACATATAATTTCCATGTAAAGAATCATATTCATATTAAAATACCAGTAAGGAAACCCAAACAAGATAGGTATGTTCCACAAAAAAAAAAAAAAAAAAAAAAAAAAAAACCCAAGAAGTAATTTCCTAATAAAAGATTCTTATTCAAACCAAATTCAATATGTTTCACAGTGAAATTATTTGCATATAAAGAATTATATTCATAATTAAATAACAAGAATGAAAACACCAAACCTCAGATCACCAAAAAATGAAAAGAATCCATCAGATAATTAAAGAAATCAGATAACTCAAAAGAAGATCGATCCACAACAAAAAAAAACCCTAAACCCACATACAAAATCCCTCCCAAATAAAAAAAGGAACAAGAAAACTCACTTAATTTGCTCATTGATCGCAGCCTCACAGGCATCGGTATACTTCTGACGAGCAAGCGAGACTTGAGGGGCAGTGGGAATAAGACTGAGCTCCTTCTTGACCTCCTCAAAGGGTTCAAAAA
This sequence comes from Benincasa hispida, assembly GCF_027475165.1. NCBI lineage: Eukaryota > Viridiplantae > Streptophyta > Magnoliopsida > Cucurbitales > Cucurbitaceae > Benincasa > Benincasa hispida. The sequence continues at coordinate 30,654,621 of NC_143484.1, read as the reverse complement.
CCACCCCGGTTAACGGCCGAGTGTTCGAGCCCTTGGAGGCTGAAACAACCAAACTGCCACCATTTCTGGCCGGAGAAAGCCTGAGAGTCAGAGACGAAGAGGAAGAAGAAGAAAACAGAGGACTCAAATTCTCCGGGAGAGAATTAGCGACGGAGAGAGCGGCTGAAGGAGCACGAAGGAGCATGATTGAAGGAAGTGAAACGAAAATGGAGATTTGGAAATTTTGAGGGTTTTGAGAGACTGAATGTCTGTGTGTGGTGAAAAAGGATGAGGATGGAGATGGAAGAAAGGAAGAGAGTTGAGGGAAATATAAAAGGATACGAGAATGAAGGAGAACCGTTGGATGAAGAGACGCGTGGACGGAAGAGATTGAGAAACGGAGATGAGCGCGTGTCAAGCTCGTGCCAGATTGTGGTTTGTTTCGTATTCTACCGGAAATATCTCGAGACTTTTGATTTTCCAATCCTCAACGTAATTCCACTCCACCCAATTATCTTTAATTTTTTATTTTCATTTTTTAAAAAAATTATTATTACTTTTTTTGGGTTGAACTTTGTTTGTTCGTTCGTTCTAGAGAAGGGGTTGAAATTTTGTTTTTGTCTCTCCAAATTAATTTGTAATAATTTATTCAGTATATAATAATTTTGTTCTTATATTTTAATATGGGTAATAATTTAACTTTTATAATTCATGGGGTTCAAAAATACTCGAAAAAACTCATCAATCCAACTCAACTTATACCATTTAGGTTGAGTTGTGTTCAAATAAATAAAAAATTTATCGATTGAGATAACTCATGAGTTTACCTAATATAACCAAAATCTTCTCGACTTATTCTTAATTTTGAAAAATATGTTTTTTTTATTCATGATACAACTATATATTTATTTATTTATTTTATTTTTTTAATTTCAGATTTTTTTTAAATCATTTATTTTCCAACAACTTTTAAAATATTTTTTTTAGTATTTTAGAAAAGAAATTTTATTTATATAAATTGAAATTGAGTTGGTAATCTAAATTCAAAATATGAAATAAAATTTTCACATATTAGCATTTTACTTATTCTTAGAACAAAAGTTTAAATAAATGATCCGATCTAAGAAGTACAAACACCTATATGGAAACATGATACGGATACTATACGGCGATATGTTAATTTTTTAAAAACTAATATACGGATACGTTGAAGATACGTTACATACATACATACGTACTTATATATGTGTGATATATATATAAAGCCTAATTAATTGCTATAATACTTATTTTAAGTTAGATTAAAATAGATTCAAGAAGAGAGTGAAAACTTGAAAAAAAATCCAGTAACGTCGAGTGATTGTTGAGCGTCTAGAGTAGACGGTAGGAAAGAAATAGAAGATGGAGATTGAAGAATGAAGTTGAGGATAAACGGGTGTGAATCATGATTTAAATAGTGAGAGAGAAAGGAAGAATGAAGCTTTAATTACGTTTCGGGGTTTTTTTTTTTTTTTTTTAAATTTTTTATGTTTTTATCATTTTTAGTTTATTTTGTTTTGGGTTGCTCAATTTAAGTTGACTTTTATGTTTGTAAGTGATTTTAAAATGGTTGAAATCACTTTTATCATTTTCAAAATCATCGTGAAACATGTTTAATCCTTCAAAACTAATTTTGATGATATGAAAATTGTATTTAAAAGTATAAATTTGAAAACTAAATTAATTTTGAGTAATTAAAAATGTGTTTTCGAGTGATTTTAAAAATGAAAAAAAAATGTTTTTTGATGATTTTAAAATCAATCCTAAACATGCACTAAAATAAAATGGGTTGAGGGTTGGGCTTAAATTTGGAAAAAAAAAATTGACACAAGTATCCCGGCAGATACGTGTATCTGAAAATTAACAATAAAAATAAAAAAAATAAGATACTTGAAATCACGTATCAGATACGTATCTACCACGTATCAGTATCTGATACTAATTCTCTACACATTAGAAGTATCAGTGCTTCCTAAGATCCGACTAACCCGAATCAATCCAACCAAAATGTTTAATAATTGGGTTGGGTTGAGTTCATTATTTAATAAGCGTTATTAGGTTGAAAAAACTTACAACTCCAACAATAGAATCGAGTCTAAAAAGTTATTTAACCCAATCCAACTCCAACCAACCCACAAACACTCCTCAAAATATAGCATTAAAATTTCTTATCTATTTAAATTTAAAATTGATAAACTATTTAGATTTAAATTCAAATATATTAATAAATTACAAATATTAACTTGTTACTTAACCTAAAAAATTTAAGTTGTATTTACACGACACACATTTATTCGCACAATTCTTAAAAAATATTGCGATAAAATACATATTGCATGTCAATTAAGCAGCTCACCACCAACCTTTTAAAAGTCATCTTCACGAATCAAATGTTGTTTCTTAACAAAATTTTAATTTTTCGACTTATCATTGCTTTTATATATCTAGTATATTTCCCTTGCACAAAAATGTTATTTCATAAAATTATAAATTGATTATTAGTTTAGTCAACTATTTTTATTAAAAAAATAATCTCATTTTTTTTAAAATTTCAGTTATTTGTTTCATATTTAACAGAGTAATTTAGAGCAAAGCACTATATATAAAAATATATATCATTTTAAACAATATTTGAAAATTATAAAATATCAAAAAAAAAAATTCAAATTTTAATAACATGTCTAATTTAGTCATCATATCTAAACCACGACAATTTAATATTTATTTATGTTTGTAATCTACTTTTTTTTCAACTTTAAGGCAAAAATTTACTAAATATCATTTCATAAGAGCTTGTTTTTAAAACCCTAGTTGCCAATAATTATTTTAAAAGTTAAAATAATTTCAAACTAATCCTAAATGTTTTATAATAATATTTAGGGATTAGATTATTATTTTCATAAAAATTTTAAGGATCAAAAGTATTTTTAAGTTTTTTGTCCCCAAAAATCTATCATTATTATTTGACAATATGTGGAAGTATAATGGAAAATCAGACTTTTAACATCGAGATTGATATTATTTACTTGACGTCAATTGAGTTATGATCAATTTATTTAAAAACTATTCAAATAGTCTTTTATATTTTATTATCAATTTGGTTTAAGTCCTTCATTGTTGGTAAATATCTTAAAATTAGCTCATCATAATAAACCAACATGTCAAATAGTAATAAATCAATTGAAAATTTTCAAAACGAGCATAGTTCAACTTACATACAATATATATGTATTAGCGACCACGAAATTTATGGTTTGAATTATTCGATTCTTATTGTACTAAAAACCAAAATTTAAAGGAGTTAAAAAATGAGATTTAACAGACAAGAAAATTCAATTTTTTTTTTTTTTAAAAAAAACTAATTTCTTAGTTAAAATTTTAGAGGAATTTTAAGTACAAAATTATAACGGGAATTTGAAACTTTCATAAGGGGATAAGACTTCTTTAAATATAAGTGATGTGAATTAGTGAAATATGTGAGAATCTAATAGATAGTATGATATTTTTTAATTAAATTTGAGCGGTTTTTTTTTCGGTATTTTTATTTGTTCATTTTCCTCTCATTTATTTAAAAGGAATTGTTTTCTAATATTTATGCTAATTTGATGAAATTTTTGGAGAATAATTTTACTTTAACTCTTTTGAGCGAATTCTAAATTGAATCGAGCGAAAATAGTTACAAATTACTATCAAATAATTTAAGTTGATTCATACATGAAAGTTTAAGGTTTGAATTGTTAGAATTATTTCGTTTGAGGTTTGAATTAATACAACCTAAAAGTTTAGAGTACAATTTGATATATACTATAGAGCTTACAATAAAAAAAAAAAACCTAAAAACTTATTCAATTAAATATGAAAAATTACTAATCTTTTGAGTACTATTTTGGATAGATTAAATAATATGAAAAAAAAATACATGCATTTAAGAGATTGATGACAACCACATTTGCTATGTGCTAAACTTTTCTTTAAAAATAAATTATTTTTTTTTTTGTAATTTGTGTGGACGTTATAAAAATGAGTACAATCTATGATGCACTCGAATAATACCTAATAAAGGATAAAAAAATTCTTATAAATAGAAAAATCCCAAAAAATATTTACACTTCAAAGTTCTAAAAGTATTTGTATTTTGGATTTTTTTGCTATAAAATATAAATATTTTTTTATATTTAAAAAGAGTCCAAATGAAAAGAATATGGTTTGATATTATTTAATATGTGATTTATGGGATCAATTTGAGTTTTTATGTAAAGTTCTAGAATAGGAATACAACATCTAAAATTAGAATAGTTTTGAAAAAAAATTATTTAAAAACAAAATGTGTGAAAATTTAAAGGCCAAGAATAGAATTTGAGTCACAATTTTCTTCTTGGTTGAAGAGTCAGAGAATAAAGAGGACAAGGGAAAAAAAAAAGTTGAATGAGGAGATTTCTGACCACAAACACCTAAATAAGGATCATATTTCATGGAAATTTATCAAAAACTTTTTTTTTTCTTGGTTTTTGCATGTCTATTTGTTCACTAACTTGTGTTCAAAATTGATTGGTTGCCATTTTTTGTTTAGTTTATGAATTTTAATTTCCAAATTGTATTATTTTAATATTAGGATATGGGAGGATTTCCCAGAAAAGGAGGATTCAAACCTATTGCTTTTATAATGCTCCTTTGATTCATTTTGTTGTTCTACTTCAAGATTTGATTCATTTTGATCTTTATACTTTAATTTTGGTTCATTTTGGTCATTATACTATTTAAAATATTTATTTTGGTCGTCATACTTTAAGAAAGTGACTATCTTGGTTTCTTCATTTTCAGTTTCATTTCATTTTTTAAGAATTAAAATAGTCATTTTTTTAAAATTTAAGGATATAAATAATTCGAAATTGGAAGTACAAAAACCAAAATGAACAAAATTTTAATAAATAGTTTAATATTCATTATTAAAATTTTAAAATAATGAAAGGATAGTAGTTTGGGTTGTTTAGGTTAGGAAAAAAAAGAAATCAATTAGTGATCATTTATATTAATTTAAAATTTAAAAAGAGATATTGATTACTTTTATAATAATAATAATAAATTTTCTTCTTACTGTAATAGAATCTAAAAATATTTATAAAAAAGTACTTATAAGGAAAAGTAACCATCCAACCAAAAGTTATAAGTAAAAAGTATAAGGAAAAGTAAACAATCCAACCAAAGTATTTTAGTATTTAAATAAGTTAAAAAATAAAAGCATAATTATAAGTATTCACTCAACATGTTATTAATAAAGAAACTCAAATAAGTTTTATGCCTAAAAATGAATGACCAAGAGGGGAAAAACTTAAACAATGTAATTAGGAGAGAACATACAACATTGTGCAAATCATTTACATTATTTAGAGGAATTTATTAATTTGGATAAACTAAAATTCAAAAAGTTTGACAACCATAGAATAAAGATCGAAAATTAAAATTTTATAAAAATAAACAAAAAGTTATAATAAAAATTTATTAACCAATAAAAAGTGTAATTGTAAAAATATAATAATAGAATTGTTCGCACAAGATTTCAAGAGAAATTTATTTCATGGAACTTGAACTTTGTATTTGTATTAATTTTGCGGAAAGTGAGTACAATCTCTAATACATAATATTTTGATGCTTTCAAAATAAACTATAATCAGGTTGATCTTCTTGAATGATCGACCTTTGGGCTTATTGAGCTTCTTGGATGATCGGCCTTTGGGCTTGATGATCTTCTTGGACGATCGGCCTTTGGGCTTGTTGATTTTCTTGGATAATTAGTACTCACACGAGGCTTTCGGAGAAACTTGTTTCATGGAGTTGAACTTGAGTTGGTGCTGATGTTGATGTTGATTTGATGCGATGTGGTTCGATCTCTAGTATTTGATCCTCTGATTCTCTCGCGGTTAAATGCGTACGCTTGACGTATAGAAGCGGGGCATGTGGATGTTCTTGAGCTTCGAGTCTTGAAAGAATGCTTGTATCTTCAAAGGACTTCGATCTTCAAGAGACTTTAGTCTTCGAGCGTGGTCATAATGCTTGTATCTTCAAAGGACTTCAGTCTTCAAAATGCTTATATCTCCAAAGGACTTCAGTTTTTAAGCGTGGTCAGCTTCAGGAGTTAAGGAACCTTTTGATTGTAAAGAATTTCTTTTAAACTCTTTGGAGTGTAGAATTGCTGACCCCTCCAAATGAGGAGAGCTTGTCTATTTATAGAGTTTACAGCTTGCGCTTGGCCCTTGGGTTTGAGGAGATTGAATTCAGATTGTAGATTGAGAAGATACAGTCAGTTTGTTGAAATCTTCTAATCTTCAAAGCTTCAAATACTTCAGGTCTTTAAGTCCTTTAGAATTTGAGAACTTCAGTCTTCGAAGCTTGAAAAGCTTCGGTCTTCAGCACTTGAGAGCTTGAGTCTTGGATCTTGGGAGCTTAAATCTACAGAGCTTTAATATGTCTTTTGATCTTTGGAGCTTTAGGATCTTCTGATCTTCAGAGCTTTGATATATCTTCCGATCTTCAGAGCTTTAGTGTTTTCTGATCTTCAGAGCTTTGATACGTCTTCTGATCTTCAGACCTTTAATGTCTTTTAATCTGATATGTCTTCTGATCTTCAAACCTTTAGTGTCTTTTAATCTTCAAACCTTTGAAGGAGTTATGTTCTTCAGATCCTTGGAGCTTCCGACTTCAGATTTTCGAGATAAGACCTCCATTTATAGAGATTTCTTATGAGCTTGGGTCTAATTACTTTATTGGACCCAAATTGGGTTTGGGCTAAAGTTGGGCTTGGATTCATTTGATGTTGGGCTGAAATACTGGGCTTAAGCTTAATCTTTAATTTAGCCCAAAATTTCACCATGGTTTTGAATTGGGTTGGGCCAAGCAACTTTACTCGGCTCAATCCAACTTATAATTTTTTCAATAGGCTCAGGCTTTCATTGATGGTATGACAACTCGTGATTGGTCAAAATTTATCATTCAAAAAATGTTCCTAGATTTATGCACGTATATGAGTGGATGAATCTCGAAAAATATAAATTGGAATCAAAATCCAAATATATCTATTCTTGAATTTGACCTCAACTAGTGTGTCAGTCAAACTATGAATTTAGTACATAAGTTTGGTCAAATTTTAATTTGAGATTTTACTCCAATTTGATTTGGATTTGAGATACAATTTAGGATATGTCCAAATTTTAATAAAAAAATCAATTGAGATTTCTTTTCCTATCCACAATTTATTTAGATTGGAGATAAAAACTCAAATTTTGACAACTTGAACTTGGAATAAAATTTGGAATATTACCAAATTTTAACTTAGGATGAATTTTAGATCTTTCCCACAATTTGATTTGGAAATATGGATAAGAACCTAAATTTGGATGAGTTTGATATAAAATTTGGAAGATGCCCAAATTTGAATTTTATGTCAATTTGAGATTTTATCCTTAATTTAATTTGAAAAACATATGGATTTGAATGATTTAGATTTGGGATAAAATTTGGAATATGTCCAAATTTTAATTTGAGATTTTATATACAGTTTAATCTCAAATTGAACAATTTAATTTTGAATAAAATTTGGAATATGGTCAAATTTTAATTTAAGGAAAAATTTTGAGCTTTATCTCCAATTTAATTTGGTTAGAGATAAAAACTTAGAAATTTGAATTTAGTATGAAATTTGGAATATGACCAAATTTTTAATTAAAAAAATTCAAATTTTATCCTCAATTTAATTTGATTTTGGATACAATTTAGAATATGTCCAAATCTTTTGAAGATAAATTTAAGGACAAAATCTAATAAAATTAAATTAAATAGAATTTTTTTTTATTTAATTTGAAATTAGGATAGAATCGAATTAGAAAATCTAATAAAAATCTAATATTTTAAATCAAATCTTTATTTGATTTGGATTTTCTAATTTGTTACGGAACCTGGAAAACTCTATAAATAGGACCATCTTCATCCTCTCCTCTTCTACACTTTCTTTTTCCTTTTCCTTTTCTTTTTCCAATGTCTTTTTCTTTATCTTTTCTTTCTTTCTTCTCTTTTTTTTCCACCGTTTTTTCTTTTTTCTTTTTTTTCTTCCTTTCAATTTTCCTTCTTTTTTCTTTCTTTTGTTTTTCTCTCTTTTTTTCTTTATTTTCTTCTTTCTTTTGATTTCAAGAGAAATTTATTTCATGGAACTTGAACTTTGTATTTGTATTAATTTTGTGGAAAGTGAGTACAATCTCTAATATATAATATTTTGATGCTTTCAAAATAAACTATAATCTTTAAGCTAGTTGTTTTTCTTGAATGATCAGCCTTTGAACACTTTTGGGCTTGTTGATCTTCTTGGACGATCGGCCTTTGGGTTTGTTGATCTTCTTGGACGATCGGCCTTTGGGTTCGATGATCTTCTTGGACGATCGGCCTTTGGGCTTGTTGATCTTCTTGGATGATTAGTGCTCACACGAGGTTTCCGAATACACTTGTTTCGTGGAGTTGAACTTGAGTTGGTGTTGGTTAGAATACTTGTATCTTCAAAGGACTTTGGTCTTCAGAATGTTTGTATCTGCAAAGGACTTCAGTCTTCACGGTGGTTAGCTTCAGTAGTCAAGGAGTCTTTTAATTGTAGAGAATTCCCTCTAAGCTCTCTGGAGTGTAGAATTGTTGATCTCTCTAAATGAGGAGAGCTGGTCTATTTATAGAGTTTACAACTGGACTTGCGCTTGGCCCTTGGGTTTGAGGAGATTGAATCTTTAGCTTGTAGGTTGAGAAGATACAGTCAGTTTGTTGAAATCTTCTAATCTTCAAAGCTTCAAATACTTCAGATCTTAAGTCCTTCAGAATTTGAGAACTTCAGTCTTCAAAGCTTGAGAAGCTTCGGTCTTCAGCACTCGAGAGCTTGAGTTTTGGATCTTGGGAGCTTAAATCTTCAGAGATTTAATATATCTTTTGATCTTTGGAGCTTTAGTATCTTCTGGTCTTCAGAGCTTTGATATATCTTCTGATCTTCAGAGCTTTAGTGTCTTCTGATCTTCAGAGCTTTGATATGGCTTCTGATCTTTATAGCTTTTATATGTCTTCTGATCTTCAGAGCTTTAGTGTTTTCTGATCTTCAAAGCTTTAGAGGAGTTATGTTCTTCAAATCCTTGGAGCTTCAGACTTCAGAAAGCTTTTGCCTTCAATTCCCTCCAACGTCTTCTTCTAAATGAAGAGATAAGGACTCTATTTATAGAGGTTTCTCATGGGCCTTACATGGGCTTGGGCCTAATTATTGGGGTTGATGCTTTAAACTCTCGTTGGGTCCTGTAGTTTGTAACAATATGAGATATTTTCTTCACTGTTGTTTACGAAACATGAGATGTTTTATTTGCATTTACCACAAACCAATAAACTAAGATCTTTGGTTGTCGTTGTAACTTAAGCATGTATGTGGAGACTTATAAGTGGATCATAAGTGATAACCAAAATGGTCTGTAGTATATGGATATATGAGGGAAACCTTATCCTAGTGACACTACAGATGTAGACCGCTTTGTAGATAGTTACAAGTATTGTGACGTACTACAGATGGTATGATCCTGATCATTCATGTAGAGACATGCGAGTGGGGGTGTCCTATACAAAAGAGTTTGTTTAAGATCGGACCATGAAGTGTTTAATCTCGTTATATAATGTCGTTCATGACAGAGACTTCACTTCACTAGGATGACCATAGGTAACATGACCTTAATCTTGAGTGAGTTAGGAACTTCTGCTTTTGAGGGCGGTCCTTAGATTTGCATGGGCGTGAGTGGCCAGATTGTCGACTCAAACTTACCAATTTGGGGATTCGTCTGATTGGGGAGCTGGGAACTTAGCTACACAAGATAAATTCACTCTTTCCCTGAAGCAGGGGTAAGTGGATAGATTGCTCCCTTAAAGGTTGATTCCAAGATTGAACGATGTAGCACTACACACCTTCTCAAGGCCCGAGAAATGTCCACTCATAGTAGGACTATGATATATTGTTCATTAGAGGGATCAGTAGTACTTAAGAAGTTAGATGTAACTATAAGGGTAAAATGGTAAATTGGCCCAACTGTACTTACGAACATCTGTGAAGAGTTATCGTACTGTTGGTTGGTTATATCCGATGGACATAGAAATATATCTGTAGTGAGAAGAGTGCATCAGTCGGTCTTTAGTGGTGTACTCGACAGTTAATGGATGGTGGATCTCGTGACTAAAGAGTTTAGTCAGCTATTCGCGTACTGTTGGAGCTTCAAGCTACAGGTCCATAAGGTTCTCTTCGTAGCTCAATGGATTCAAGTTGAGAATCTGTTTTTGGGTCAGTTTAAAGTGATCAAATTGACAAAAGGGAGTTTGATTATATATGATATGATTAAACTGGTTCAATTATATATGATATAGTTAACATGGTGTATGAGATACATTAATTGGAGGAATATGATATAAATATGATTTATATCAAATAAGGAAAAAAGGACTATGGTTTAAATGTTGCATATGATGTGATATTAAAACTATAGGTTATAAATATAATATGATAAGTTAGTTATTATATTTATTTATAATTAAAACAATCATGAGATAATTGTTGGTGGTTTCTCCATAACCGTGCGTGAAAGTGGGAGGTCATATTTAGTTTTCATAACTAAAGGATAAAATGAAAAATGTTTTCATTTTGTAGGAATCGCTTCATTTGAGTACACTGCCTATCGTTTAGCTCACGAGAGACTACATGACAGCTTCAAGTATTTGTCTAAACGATCATGAACATGCGCCATTATCTAAACGATCGTGTAGCTTTTTACTAAGTGATCGTGTGGCAAGCGAGCTTCACTAAACGATCACACCTGATTTACTAAATGATCGTATACCTTTACTAAACGATCAAGCACCAGTCTATACGATACACCAGTTTATACGATAGACAGTATCCTTCTCCCACTTGCTTGGTCGTATAGTGCGATCGTTGTTTCCTCCTTCCCTCTACTAAATCCAATAGGGACCACACCTCCTGGATTCTCACTCTGAGAATACCAAGGTTATTGAGTGGTAGTGTTTCAATTGTTACTTGTTTGTGGAGAAGGTTGTTCATGATTGATCAAACGATACACTAGACGATTGGGTTGGTGTTCGTGGTGACAACGAGAGGTGCTGTTCCAGACTCCACACGAGCTAGAGAAAGTTAGAAGAAAAGTTCTTCAAAGATATGTCTCTTGTTCCTTTGTATTTATTTATGAAAGCATGCCATAATTTGTTCTGAAATGCATAACTAGTTTGTATATTTGTAAATGGTTGTAATTCTATCACAATGAATTTAGAACGATCTTGCTTCCACTCATAAGTTCTCTTTGATAAGAGTTCCTTCACTAATTACTTTATTGGGCTCAACTTGGGTTTGGGCAAAAGTTGGGCTTGGGCCCATTTATTGTTGGGCTGAAATATTGGGTTTGAGCTTAATCTTTATTTAGCCCAAAATTTCACATGGGTTTGAATTGGGTTGGGCCCAAGCGACTTTAATTACTCGACCCAATCCAATTTATAATTTTTCCAATAGGCTCGAGCTTTCATTGATGATGTGGCAACTTATGATTTGCCGAAATTTCTCATTCAACCAGAACTATTTATTATTAAATAAAAAATAAGTTAATATTTTAAAGTTTCCAAAAAATTAAATTAGTTTTGTTTTTTATAAATAGTTATACAATTTTGTGTATAATGATGGAAATGATATCTAAATTAGTCTATGTATTTTCATCCAAGAGTCTTAATAATTATTAACATATAACTTTTTCTTTTCTTATTCTTAGTTTCTTACAACAAAATTTTCAAATAAGTGAAAATAAATGGAATGAAAAATTTAAAGTTGAATGGAAAGCAAAAAAATTATAAAACTTTTGAAGTTCCAAATTTTTTATATGCTATAATTCAATATGATTAGAAAAATCGTAATTTTAGAATAATTTATATAGAGATATAGCTTTTCATTTTCCATTCACTTAATCTCTGTGGATGTATTAAAATTGAATTGATTATTTCCTACCACTTTCTTTAGGAAATTAATGTTACATTCTATAGTTTTTAATGTTCAATTAAAAAATATAGGGTTCATTTTATGGATTATATTGAAGGATTTGTTCTTAAAAAGTTATTTTAACTTCGGTCTATCATTAACTTTTTAATTACTTTTTTCTAAAAAAAATCAATCTAACTTTGTGATCTAATAAACTTTTCAAACTCAATAAAGATGTAATTAGGCTTTTTTTTTTTTTTTTTTTTGAGAAATATGTAACTCTTAAAATGAAATAAAATTTATTTTACAAATCTTGTTGCAATATTCCAACTTTTTAGTTTTTATTCCAACTTTATAACTGATAAAGAAAAGTTGTGGGGCATAGGGACGTTACATAGATTTTTTATTCAACTAAAGTAATATGAGCTTGTAATTGATTGCCAAACTTTTGTATTTTCCAACAAACATTTCTAAAAGAACAATAAAAAGAGAAAATGATAATTGAAAAAAAAAAAAAAGATATGGAGCTGTAAATTAACAAATTTGTCTAAAATTCATCCATTAAAAAAAACAATTTTTTACCTTCCAACATCACGATATTAATTATATATTTGTTATTGATGATTAGATATTAATTATTAATTTACTATTTATATTTAATCGATAATGACATATTGTGCAAATAAGTAAAATAAAGAAGGGTCAAAAGTGTCCCAACAAGTTTTTCCTATATTCTCACCTTTTAATATATTATAGATTATAGATAGAGATCAAAATAAATCAAAACCCAAAGTATAGGAGCCAAAGTAACATTGAAACTAAACAATTTTTGGACTATTTCTTAATATAGGGGCCTTGTAGTTTCTTAATGGGTGCAATCAACCCCCTTTATTAAATTAATATTTATTTTATGGATATTTATGGTTTCTCCTTCCTTTCTCATGTTCTCTCTCCTCCCTCTTTATCCTTGTCATTCTCATCTCCCTCCCTCCTTGTATCTCCTTTTTAGTGTTAGGAGTACAAACAAAGTTTCACATTAGTTAAGGAAGGAAATGATCATGGTGAAGGGATTAGAATTCCCCAAAGTAGAGCAATTGAATGCCTTGTGTCTTGAAATTTCCTCTACAAACCTTAAAAGGCAACGAAACCTACAGGATAAACAAAAAATCTAAGCATGTTTCTACTGTGAAAATAGAGAGGAAAATGAAAACGAAACTAACATTGTAGTATCGCTCCTTCACGATTCCACTCCACATCAAGAACTCAACAACACCACGAACACAATAGCCCAAAAGATAGCAACTCCAAAACGAACACTACCATAGGTGTTTCCTCGTTATTTTCAAGGTGAGAATCAAAAAGAATTTCGTGGGCTTCCTTAGATAAATTTTGATGAAAGTGAAGTGTTTTGGCTGAGAGAGTTTTTGCACAAAGAGAGAGGGAGGAATATGAAGAACAAAGGGAATTATATAAAAAAAAAACTAATTTTTCATATCCATTTTTTCTATCGTTCACATATACGAGAGGGTTTGATAACTCCCTCCCCTTATTTGAATTTTCAGAAAGTTCAAAATTTGAATTTTAATAAATATATAATAACCACTTAATACATATTAATATTAAACCACGAGTTATATATATATCCTATAACCTATAGCTTGTGTTCTCACGTATAACCTGTATTATTAATATGAATCATATTCATATTAATTTTACCATATAGTTTATGTATGAATCACATTCATATAATTAATTTTGAATCATATTCAAATATTTATTTTTCTTATGAAAATTTTATATTATAATGTATCACATATATTATATTAATTGTATCACATACAATCAATTTCCTTTAATTAATTTGAAAAATTCAAATTAATCCAAAATTAATTTGATTATCATTAATCCTTATTGAATTAATAAGGGGACTTTATGGACCTATACATTAAAACTCCAATGATACGAGATTAATTAATTAATTAATTAATAAATGAACGGCCTTCATGCTCGTCTTCAACGATCTCCTCGGTCAAAATCTCTTCTGCAACACGAATGGCCTCCACAGCACAATGAACGGCCTCCAGAAAACCTCGTTGGTGTCGAGTTGAGTCTGACACCACCAAAGAGGCTACCTTGGTATTCTCGGTGTGAGAATCCAGAAGGTGGGCTCTGTTCGGACTTGGTATGAGGCAGACGATGGAAGAAAACAACGATCGCATACACGACTGGGCAAGTGGGAGATGGCGGAGACTTATCGTATAGATCGATGCCCAATCGTTTAGATAAAACTATGCGATCGTCTAGCAAAAGCTATGCGATCGTTTAGTCTATCGTTTAGCTCGGTCTGTCACCTACAGACACTACACGATCGTTTACCTTGGGCCATCGATCGTCTAGTAAAACTATGCGATCGTTTAGTAAATACTGCACGATCGTTTAGCTCTACTCTGCACGATCGTCTAGCTAGTCCAATCGTCGTTTAGTAAATCAAAATTTCTTGACGACTTCAAAATTTTCTTTTTCGCGAGAGAAAACTCAAAAACCTTTTCAAATGTTTGTAGAAACTTCTTTCCGAAATAGGAAACCACTTTCCTTATAAACTCACAGTTACCATGATCCAATAACCACCCATTATTTTAGTTATTTAAAAGAAAAAGAATTAATTATCCAATAATTAATATTTATAACCTATAGTTTTAATATTTCATCTCATGAAACATATAAACCATAGTTCTTTTTCTGTTCCATGGTACTTAATGTAAATCTCATTTACATCAATATTCCACAAGTGTATCTTATACATCATACTGATTATATCATATAATCAAAATACCTATTGTCAATTTGAACATTTCAAATCAACACCAAGAATTGATCCTCAACTGAATCCATTGAGCTACCAAGGGGACCTCATGGACCTGTAGTTTGAAGCTCCAACAGTACGTGAATAACTGACTAAACTCTTTAGTCACGGGATCTACCATCCATTAACTGCCAGGCACTCCATTAAAGATCGACAGCTGAACTCTCCTTACTACAGATATATTATGTGTTCATCTTAACCAATCAGCAGCGCGACAACCCTTCACAGATCGCTTGTAAGTACAGTTGGGCCAATAATTGTTATGCCCCTGTAGTTACATCTGTCTTCTGAAGTACCACTGATCCCTCTAATGAACATAAGTCATAGTCCTACTATGACTGAATCTTCTCTTCCAAAGAGAAGCTGTAGCCACTATGTTCAAGCCCCAAAATCTTCCAAAGGGAGCAATCTCTCTACTTATCCCTGCTTCGGGAAAGGACTGAATTCTATCTTGTGGATTGAGTTCCCAGCTCCCAGATCAGACATGTAAAATTGGCAATCTGGCCACTTGATAACGGACAGAAATGCATGTTATTACAGCGCAAAATTATAAAACAATGCAGGATTGCGATGATAAAAATACACAACATTGCATCCAAAAGCATTAAGTTCACAACATTGAGATCGCAAGCATCTATCGCATTAAAACGACTAACTTATATATTTTTGCGGAGAAAATGCGTTGACGCAAGGCGGAAATGTGATCCAAATAAATTAACGTCCGAGCGCATTAAGAGATTGCGTTGACACAAGGCTATGTGATCATTTGCACTCGCGAATATCTACTCAAGAAGGTTGCCGCATAGAGCTGACGCATCTGGGTGAAAAGTGTAATAAATCATGATGGGACAGAAAGCTGATGACGATCGATGCCAAATTAAGTTGACAAGCCATTAACGACCTACTGTAGAAAGTACACTCAACTTTTTGGTGACAAATATTCGACACATCAGACAGAGAATTAATGTCATCCCATCAATGCAATCATAAAAGAGAAGAAACCTTTCACCCCGAAGCTCTATAAATACTGAAGGCCACCTTCAGTGAAGGAGTTCGTTCAGTTAGATACATTTCCCTATATATAGAAGTAGCCTTGTTCATAGTTTTCTTTTACTTGTTCATACCGAGAGATCGTTCCGGTGAACTTGAGAGAGTGCCAGAAGAGTCGAAATCAGAGAGGGCCAACTTTTGTGGAAGCAAGAACATCTTTTGAGCAGAATAGAGATAATAGTGTAAAAGTTTTGGGAAGCAAGGAATTACTACCAGGCTCTCTACCCTTATTTTCTATTGTTATTTTGTACTCTGAACTCATTTATAGAAATGGAAATTGCATCTTTATATCTGTTCACTCTCTGTACATTACACATGAGTAGCTAAATCTATCGAATGGGTTGAGAAGCACTTAGCTAGCATAACCTGGGATCTTCATTCTATGCGATTATCTTGTATTATGTATGTGTCATTCGTCCATTAGAAATACTCGAGAGGGTAGTCTAAGGATAGAATCTAGGCTTGAAAAATTCAGGTTAGAATCTAGGCTCGGGAGAGTCAGATTAGAACGCATAATCAAGAGATAGAAGCTTAGGAATAAGCTCTGTTTGCTATTAACGCATCGTATGCATCCTAGAGATAGGTTATGATTGTATGCGGTCACGTTGTCCTTGTGTGCATTTTGCATCATCGCATAGGCAAGAAGTAGAGACCTAGGAATAAGCTCTATCGACATTATCGCATTCATTGCATGCGTCCTAAAATTAGGAGTCAACGCATTTGCATTGGAAAATGTGTTGTGGTCGCTTGAGTGTAGCATGATCGCTTAGCTTGAACGCAATCTCAAGAAACGCTAGCTAAAGACCTTCTCAATCCGTTCCTTCGCATACTCAGTGTATCTGCCACATAATTACTATTTTTTCAAATCCGTCGGATACTTCTATACTGTAAACAACAAGCCAACCAACTCCTTGATTTATCTGTTACCGCAAAGTGATCTAAAATTACCACCGCATATTGTTTTCCTTAGTCCCTGAGTTCGACTTTGGGCTTACCAGGAAACTCAGTAGGGTTTATACTTGGATCTTACTGAGAAAACTTGCATTCTCAATGCATTTCCACCAACGCAATCCCTACCACTATTTCATCGTATAAAATAACGCATCAAGTTTTTGGGGCTATTACCGGGGACTTTGGCAATACAGTGCGCTAACGGTAATTTTTTTATTTTCTTTGTTGCTTTCAATCTCTGGTGAATTACGACCCAGAGATTGAAAGAACGTTCCAACGAAGACTGAGAAATAGCCGCCGCCAACAACAACAAGAGAAAGATAACATAACGGAGCATCCTAGAAATGGAGCACCAAATGAAAATAATGTCGTGGCAAATCCCATCCTATTGGTGAACGACCGCAATAGGCCATTCGGGACTATGCGTCGCCCAACCTCTATGATTTCTCCCCAGGAATCATGAGGCCCGCTCTTGATGGATCGAGATTTGAAATGAACTCGGTGATGCTGCAGATGATCCAAACTGCCGAACAGTTTGGTGGAAGGCGTGGCGAAGACCCACACTCCCACCTCCGGAGTTTCATAGAGATCTGTAACACTTTTCTGTTCCCTAATATCTCCACCGAGGAAGTTCGACTAACTTTGTTTCCATTTTCGTTATGTGACCAGGCATGAAAATGGGCTTATTCTCTCGAACTGGGGGAGTTTACATCATGGGAGCAAGTAGTAGAAAAGTTTATGAAGAAATACTTCCCTCCAATGGAGAATTCCAGAAGAAGGAAGTTGATAACCAATTTTGAATAGGATATTGACGAATCGCTCAGCGATGCTTCGGCGAGGTTTAAGAGGTTGGTAAGAGATTGCCCGCATAACGACTTACCAGACTGCTTACAGATGGAGATTTTTTATCACGGATTAAACCCTTCTTCACAGACCGTTGCCAATGCGGCAACAGCTGGAGGTCTGCTGGATAAAACTTATGATGAGGCCAAGAATATCCTTGATCGCATTTCTAAAAATCATAAAGATTGGAGAGAAAGTGATCAAAAATTGAGAATCAAGGATAGTGACACGAACAATGGTGCCATCACATCCCTTCAGAGTCAGATGAATGCGATGATGAACTTGATACAGGGAATCGTAATCAATAGCCCAAGAATGCATAGTGGGCAAGTGAACGCAATCAACAGATGACCATAAGTTGTGCTACTTGCGGTGAAGGACACATAATGAAGGAATGCCCATAAAACCCACAGTCAATCTATTTTGTGAAGAATAAACCATTCTCTAATAATGGTGCTAATGCAATCAACCTTGGGTGGAGAAACCACCCCAACTTTGCGTGAAAAAATCAACAGCAAAATTTTCAATCAGTAGCACAAAAAGGAGGGCCACTCGAATTTTTCCCGCGAACCAACGGTCAAACGAGTAATCAAGCCAGCAGTTCGCAGACGCTGCAATCTTCCTCTTTGGAAAGTTTGTTGAAGCAATATATTGAAAAGATCGAAACCGTGCTTCAAAACCAAGCGACGTCTATCTGCAACTTGGAAATTCAGATATGCCAGATTGCGGGCAAACTAAAAAACAGACCGTAAGGGGTCCTGTTGAGTTCAACGGAACTCCCACGCAACCGAAGTGGTATGGGTAAAGAGCGATGTCAAGTCATGAAGTTGCAGAGTGGAAAGACTGTAGCAGGGGAAAAGAAGAAGCCTAGCCGGACTGCTTCAATTGCGCCAGCAGAGATTGCGGTGACTCAAGAAGAAACAGGAGAAAAAGAGGCGATGGAACCTGAGATTGCGTCCACCTCAGAGCCAAAAAAATAGGGGACCGTAAGAATACAACTGCCACCATTCCCATAGAGACTCAGAAAGAAGAAAAATGATGAGGTACAATATCAACGCTTCATAAATATGTTAAAACAATTGCATATTAATATTCCGTTCACTGAAGCAAATGAGAAGATGCCCGCATATACGAAGTTTCTAAAGAATATGGTGACAAAGAAGAGAGGCAGTGGTAAGTTCGCTACGGTGGCTTTGACGCAGAGTTCAAAATCTATAATCCACCGAAAATGCGCGACCGTGGGAGTTTCACTATACCTTGCTCCATTAGAGGATTATACATCGGGCAAGCGCTATATGATCTCGGGGCCAACATTAACTTGATGCCCCTGTCAATTTTCAAGCAGCTGAATGTGGGGCAACTTGCGCCCACGACGGTGACTCTCCAATTAGCAGATAGATCTTTGTGCATCCAGAGGGGATGGTGAAGGATGTGCTGGTTACAATCGACAAATTTATATTACCAGCAGACTTCATCATCCTGGACTACGAAGCAGACAAAGATGTGCCCATCATCCTGAGGCGACCATTTTTATTGACCAGTCATGCCCAGATTGATGTGCACAAAAGAGAGATCACCTTGAGCGTGAATGGACAGAAGCTCAGGTTTGACATTATCCGAGCCATGAAATATCCCGATGAAGAAAACCTTAATGAATCCGACGATGAACAAAGTTTGAATGACAAAGAGACGCCTCATTGTAGCATGCAATGCAATCACAGAAAAAACAACCAAGGAAGATGAGGTGATCACATCCCAAGAAGTTAAGCCGACAGTGAATGAAGAAAGAAAAACAACAAAACTGTCCTTAGAACAACCACCAACAATAGAGTTGAAGACCCTTCCTAACCACCTGAAGTATGCGTTTCTGGGGCAGAATGAAAAGCTACCGGTAATCATTTCCTTTGCACTTAATGAAGACCAAGAAAATGTGCTGCTGAGCATTCTAAGAAAGTATGTAAAGGCAATTGGCTGGACGCTCGCAGACATTAGAGGAATCAGCCTCGCATACTGTATGCATAAAATTCGTCTCGAAGATGATCACAAAGGATCGATCGAACATCAACGCAGACTCAACCCTGTGATGAAGAAGGTCGTAAGAAGGAGATAATTAAGTGGTTAGATGCGGGCATCATCTATCCAATAGCAGACAACACGTGGGTCAGCCCCATGCAATGCGTGCTGTAGAAAGGAGGGATGACGATAGTCCCTAACGCAAATAACGAGTTGATACCACAAAGAACCGTCACTGGATGGCAGATTTGCATGGACTACCGCAAACTAAATGCGGCAACAAAAAAGGATCATTTCCCTCTTCCTTTCATCGACCAAATGCTAGATCGCTTAGCTGGAAATGACTTCTACAACTTCTTGGATGGGTATGCCGGTTATAACCAGATCGTGATCGTTCCTGAAGATCAAGAAAAAACCACATTCACCTGCCCGTATGGAACATTTGCGTTTTGACACATGCTGTTCGGCCTCTGCAATGCTCCGAGCACTTTCCAAAGGTGTATGATGGCCATCTTTTTGGAATATCTAGAAGACTCTGTAGAAATATTCATGGATGACTTCTCTGTGTATGGGCACACATGTGAAGTCTGTCTTGAAAACTTGGAGAAGATATTAAAAAAATGTGAGGAGACGAACCTCATGCTTAATTGGGAGAAATGCCATTTCATGCTAAAGGAAGGCATTGTGCTTGGGACATGCTAGATTTTATAGATGCTTTGTCAAAGACTTTTCAAAGATTGCACGATCACTGAGTGCATTGATAGAGGCAGATAGAAAGTTTGATTTCGATGACAAATGCCTCAATGCATTCATGATTTTGAAGAACGCATTAACGACCGCGCCTGTGTTGATCACATTAGATTGGACACTGCCCTTTGAATTAATGTGCGACACAAGCGGTTATGCGATAGGAGCAATGCTGGCATAGAAGAGAAAACCAATACTACATCCCATCGCATATGCGAGTAAAACCCTGAATTCTGCTCAAACAAACTACACAACCACAGAAAAAGTTGCTTGTGGTGATATTTGTTTTGGAGAAATTAAGAGCATATTTGATGGGAACAAAAGTACTCATCTACACTGACCACTCGGCGATAAAATATTTGATGACAAAGAAAGATACGAAGCCGAGGTTGATTAGATGGGTTCTCCTCCTCCAGGAATTTGATATGGAAATCATTGATCGTAAGAAAACAGAGAACCAAGTTGTGGATCATTTATCTAGATTAGAAAATCTAGAAGTTGACCTCAATCAGTTAGAGGTGAGCGAACGTTCTCAGATGAGCAGCTATTTCAGATTGAAGAATTGCCATGATACGCTGACGTGGTAAATTATCTGGTTTGCGAGCAATTTCCCGAAGATTATATCAACCACCAAAAGAGGCGGCTCAAAAATGAATGCATATCATATTGTTGGGATGAGCCAAATCTTTACAAAAGAGGGTCAGACCATATTCTGCCCCTGTATGTACCGGATGCTGCTCACCAACGCATATTGTCACAATGTCATGACTCACCATATGGAGGGCACTTTGGGGGCCAGCGCACAGCAGCGAAAGTATTACAAAGTGGGTACTATTGGCCAACACTATTCAATGATGCAAGAGACTATGCAATGAAGTGTGACTGGTGCCAATGCACGGGTAATATTTCATGGAAACATGCGATACCCATGAACATCATTTTAGATCGCGAATTGTTCAACGTTTGGGGTATTGACTTCATGGGACCATTCCCACCATCGAATGGTCACAAATATATTTTGTTAGCCATCGACTACGTTTCCAAGTGGGTAGAAGCGGTAGCATGCGCCGCAAGCGATGCGGCAATAGTCTCCAAATTCCCAAAGAAAAATATTTTTCACTCATTTTGGCATTCCACGTGCCATAATAAGTGATGAAGGCTCCCACTTTGTTAATTACATAGTCAACAACTTGTTGCTCAAATATAATATCCTCCACAAAGTGGCCACTGTATACCATCCACAGACGAATGGTCAGGTTGAAGTTCCAACCGGGAAATCAAGCTGATACTGGAGAAGGTGGTAAAGCCTTCGCGAAAAGATTGGGCAACAAAGCTGGAGGATGCGTTGTGGGCATATAGGACTACCTATAAGACACCTATAGACATGTCTCTGTATACGTTGGTGTTTGATAAAGCATGTCATTTACCACTGGAGCTGGAGCACAAAGCGTTGTGGACGGTGAAAAAACTTAACTTCGACTTAAAAGCAGCGGGGGAAGCGAGGAAACTCCAATTGGTTGAGCTTGATGAGTGGAGAACACAAGCTTATGAAAATGCCAAAATTTACAAAGAACGAGAAAAATTCACTACTCTTATGTTATTTTGATTATCGTTTATTTATCATCTTTATATTAAAAAAAAAAGAGAAAAATTTTGTTAACTTTGTTTTTTTTTAGTTAACCCTCTCAATGTTTTCTTTGCAACGATCGAGGTGAACGATTGCAGAGGCGCTACACGAAGACGCAACTACTTTATTTCGTCACCGCAATCAAAAGAGAGTAGGTCGCCGCAAAGAAGGATGCGTTCACAAATAATGCGGGTGACAGCGCAAATTTGGGGGTTGTATCTTTCCTTGACTTTATTTATTCCAAATTTTGCACTATCGCATCGCATTTTAATTTTAAAAATTTTATCATCGCATCCTCTTTGGTTGGCGCAATCATTTAACATTGATTAATTTAGTAAGTCACCGCATTATTTCTCTTTGCCAATTACGATTTCAATGATGAAACGCATGCTTTTATTTTTTTCGTATATACTAGAGTCAACTTAATTTTAGGACAGTCACCTAATGAAATATTTCTAGAAGTTAGTGGTCTGCTAGCTTTCTTTGAAACTGACCCTTTACGAAACTTCTTAAGAGCATTAGATGACTTCTTTCGACCTTTTAGCAATGGGGACATTGCCGCATTTTAAATTTGGGGGTACAGTATTCATTTTCGACCTTGCTATTTTTAGCTTAAAAAAAAATCATCATAACGTTGCGATTGGATCCTACTCATAGTTGGATGTCCGCATGACACAGTGGGGGCAAACCAAAACGAATGTAGGAATCGTGATCAACGCATAAATAAATGATAGCAACTCTACTGCCAAATGGGGATGAGTTTAGACTGAGAAAGAGCGCCTTGCTCGTAGTTGGATGTCCGCATGACACACATGGGGGCAAGCCAAAACGAAGGCTAGGCACTTGGATCAGCGCAAGGTCATATAAAAAAATGTCTAAAATACACAATGATAAAAAATCATGTGAAAATACCCCAATGAATTTTTTTTTTTTTGAAATAAATCATGCGATGTCCTGGAATCTAGTAAAGTCTTTCTGAAGGTTAAACACGGTTCTTAAATTTTAGAAATATTTTAGAAGAGACCTGGATAAAAATTAAGGAAATTTTGGTGCATAGGATTTGAATAAGGCATCCTTGAGAAATCTAGGAAAGAGAAGGCGGTCGACTTTCTAAAGAAAATATTTAGCTTATGCTTGAGGACAAGCATTTTTAAATTTGGGGGTGTGATAACGAGCAAAAATGCACGTTATTACAATGCAAAGTTATAAAACAATGCAGGATTGCAGTGATAAAAATACACAATATTGCATCTAAAAGCATTAAGTTCACAACATTGCGATCACATACATCCATTGCATTAAAATAGCTAACTTATGTATTTTATGCAGAAAATGTGTTGACGCAAGGTGGAAATGCGATCCAAAGAAATTAACGTCCGAGCGTATTAAGAGATTGTGTTGATGCAAGGCTATGCAATCATTTGCGCTCGCGAATATCTGCTCAAGAAGGTTGTCGCATAGAGCCGACGCATCATGGTGGGCGCATCTGGGTGAAAAGCGTAATAAATCACGATGGGACAGAAAGCTGATGATGGTCGATTCTGAATTAAGTTGACAAGCTATTACAACCTACTGTAACAAGTACATTCAAATTTTCGGTGACAAATATTCGACGCATCAGGCAGAGAATTAGTGCCATCCCATTGGTGCAATCATAAGAGAGAATAAGCCTTTCACCCCAAAGCTCTATAAATACCGAAGGCCACCTTCAGTGAAGGAATTCGTTCAATTAGATAATTTTTCCTATAGATAGAAGTAGCCTTGTTCATAGTTTTCTTTTACTTAGAAGGCGGAAGCGAGTGAAGGGAGATTATACCGAGAGATCGTTCCGGTGAACTTGAGAGAGTGCCAGAAGCGTTGAAATCAGAAAAAGGGCCAAGTCTTGCGGAAGCAAGAACATCTTTTGAGCAGAATAAAGATACCAGTGTAAAAGCCTTGGGAAGCAAGGAATTGTTACCAGGCTCTCTACCCTTATTTTCCATTGTCATTTTGTACTCTTAACTCATTTATAGAAATGGAAATTGCATCTTTATATCTGTTCACTCTTTGTACATTACGCATGAGTAGCTAAATCTGTCGAATGGGTTGAGAAGCACTTAGCTAGCATAACCTCGAATCTTCATTCTATGCGATTATCTTGTATTATATATGCACATTCGTCCATTAGAGATAATCGGGAGGGTAGTCTAAGGATAGAATCTAGGCTTACCAGGAAACTCAGTAGGGTTTATACTTGGATCTTACTGAGAAAACTTGCATGCTCAACGCATTTCCACCAATGCAATCCTTACCACTATTTCATCGCATAAAATAACGCATCACCACTCTCACCCATACTAATCAAAGGACCACCCTCAAAGGCAGAAGTTCCCAAAATATTCAAGATTGAGGTCATGTCACCTATGGTTGTTTAGATGAGATGTAAGTCTCTAGTATCAATGGCGTTATATACAGAATCTAGTTATCTTGTAGTCCAAGTCTTATACAAACTCTTTTTATTGGACACCCCCGCTCCACGTCTCTACATGAATGGTCAGGATCTACCATCTGTAGTAGTTTACAACACTTGCAAACCTCTACAAAGCGGGTCGTATCTATAGTGTCACCAGGATCAGGTATCCCACCTTAATCCTTATACTACTGACCTATTTAGGTTATCACTTAAGGCATGATCCACTTGTATATCACATATACATGCTTAAGTTCACATAAGATAACTAAGAAGTTTTGTTTATTGGATATGAGTAAATGCCAGATATAAATAACATTTATTTATTCATTGAACAATGTGTATCTTTACAAAACAACAAGACTCTGAGAGAATTAAGATACCAATCCCAACACATTGTTCAAGACTTGGAATCAGTCCTTAAGGAAGTAATTTATCTACTTATCCTAACAATCAGGAAGGAGTGAATTCTTTCTCGTGTAGTCGTGCTCCCAGCTCCCCAATCAAATGAATCTCCAAAATGGTAGGCATATTAAGTCGACAAATCTGGCCACTTTCACCAATGTATATCAAAATATCGCCCTTATAGGAAGGAATTCACAACTCAATTAGGATTAAGGTCAAGTCACCTATGGTAATCTTGTTGAAATGTAAGTCACTTCTAGCAACAGATTTATTGAAGGAACTCTATTTACAGAGAATCTTTGAGCGAAAGCGGATCGTTCAAATCCCATTGTGCTTGAACGCATACATTTACAGTCATACAAGAACAGATTATGCACAAAACTAAATTATAGCATGCTTTCGAAATAAAAACAAAAGATCAAGAGATTACACATTTGAAGAACGCGTTGAACAACTCGAAAACTCTTAGAACAAGCAACAAGCAAAAACTCGATCCTCGAACCAACATGACACTACCACTTGGTGACCTTGGTATTCTTCGTGTGAAAATCTAGGATTAGTGGGCTCTGGCTAATTTTGGTTAGAGGGAAGTTTGGAATTTGAAGGAGGAAGACGATCATGTAATGAACAACACTATCATGTAGACGAACTAGTCTATCGCATAGACTTCCTACTCGATTGTTTAGTCTCTCAAGAAACGTGTAGTCACTCTATTTAATAACGCTTGTCTCTCTTTTTGGAATAATAAAAAACCAATTTCCATTTATCCCACTTTTGCCATAAAACTAAATAACTACCCACTAAGGGTGGTTATCGAGAAAAATGATAATTATCAAATAATCAATAAATTATAAATAAATATGATTACTAACTTATCATATTATATTTATAACTTAGAATTTTAATATTGCATCATATACAATATATAAACCATAGAACTAACTTATCATATTATATTTATAACCTATAATTTTAATATTGCATCATATACAATATATAAACCATAGTTCTTTTTCTCTATTTTATGGCATTTAATATAAATCTTATTTATACTAAATTTAATAACTATGAATCTTATTCATAGAAAATATATTTGAATCATATTCAAATATTTGTTCCTCCAATTAAACAATAATGTATCAAATACAGTATATAAATTATATCATATATAATTGAATTAACTTAATTATACCATATATAATTAAATTCTCTCTTATTAATTTGAACATTTCATAGCTGCACTCTTCGCCCTACAGATATATTTTGTGTCCATTGGATATAACCAATCAAAAGTACGATGACTCTTCACAAATCGCTCATAAGTATAGCTGGGCCAATTTATCATTTTTCCCATGTAATTACATCTAACTCCTTAAGTACCGCTGATCCCTCTAATGAACAATAGATCATAGTCCCATTATGACTAAACCCCTCTCGGGTCAAGAGAGGGTGTGGCGCCACTTTGTTCAAGACCCGGAATCAGACCTTAAGGGAGAAATTTATCTACTTACCCCTGCTTCAGGGAATGAGAGAATTATATCTTGTGTAATTTATTTTCTAGCTCCCCAATCAAACGAATCCTCAAAATGATACGCTTATTGAGTCGGCGATCTGACCATTATCACCCGTGTAAATAAAGGACCGCCCTCATAGGCAGGAGTTCATAACTCACTCAAGATTAAGGTCATGTTACCTATGGTCATCCTAGTGAAATGAAAGTCTCAATTATGAACGACGTTATATAACGAGACTAAACATTTCGTGGTCTGGTCTTATACAAAATCTTTTGTATAGAATATCCCCGCTCGCATGTCTAATATACGAATGATCAGGATCAGATCATTTGTAGCACTTTACAACATTTGTAATACCTATAAAGTGGGTCATACTCATAATGTCACCAGGATATGGTACCTAGCCTTATCCATATACTATAGACCATTTAGGTTATCACTTAAATACGATCCACTTATATGTCTCCACATACATGTTTATGCTACACCAATAATCATGGATCTTAGTTTATTGGTTTGTGGTTAATACAACTAAAATATCCTATATTTCATAGACACAAGTGGTAAAATATCATATATTATTAATCACAAAAAATGTTTGTTCATACAGGTGTTTACAAACTACAGAACCCTACAAGATTTAGGGCATCGACCCTAACAATCTCACACTTGTCCTAAAGCTAGTGAGGTGTACAAGATAATCAAATTACAAGTACACAAAACAATAAACTAGGGCATTACGACCAGTATAAGATCTCTTACTTGCCCTAGTCCAGCCGTGGTCTGTCCCATTGACCTATACTTTACAAGTGACCCTAAAACACTATAGCCGTGAGGGCCTTCGTAAATAGATCAACAATATTATGCTCCAAAGTGGATTTCTGAGAATTCCTATCAGTCTGAAAATCAGAGTCAGTGTATCCTGTAAAGATCAAATCCTTAGAACCATACACAAGCATGTAGTCCCTCGTTCTCCGAAGATACTTGAGGATGTTATTGATGGTTGTCCAGTGATCATATCCTAGATTAGATTGATATTTACTGACTATCTCATTGCATAGTAGATGTCAGGTCTAGTACATAACATCACATACATTAAACTGCCCATGAAAGATGCATAGGGGACCCGTCTCATTTCCTCAACCTCTTGAGGTGTATTAGGACACTGTTCCTTAGGCAATGTAACTTCGTACTTGAAAGGCAATAGACCCCTCTTGGAGTTTTCCATCAAGTACTTGATCAACATTTTGTCAATGTATGATGCCTGAGACAATGCTAGTATTCTGTTCTTATGATCCCGAACGATCTGAATACCAAAATCAAACTAAGCCTCTCCCAAATCTTTCATTTGAAACAGGGTCGCTAGCCAGTTTTTAGTTGTAGTCAGTAAGCCTACATCATTCTCAATGAGTAGGATATCATCTACATATATCACTAAGAAAACTACTGAACTGTTAATGATCTTCTTGTATACACAAGGCTCATTAATGTTCTAATCAAAGCTATCAGATTTGATTGTAGTATCAAACCTTTTGCTCTTAACCTTGAACTATGAATCCCTCGGGTTGCACCATATAAATGGTCTCCTCAAGATTTCCATTCAGAAAAGAGTATTGACATCCATTTGATATATCTCATAGTCATAATATGAGGTAATGGATAGGAGGATGCAGATAGACTTCAGCATGGCAACAGGCGAGAAAGTATCCTCATAATCGACTCCTTCTACCTGGGTATAACCCTTTGTCACTAGTCTAACCTTGAAGATTTGCACCTTCCCATCAGCACCCTGTTTCCTCTTGTAGATCCATTTACAATCTATAGGTTTAACCCCATCAGGTTGATCTATAAGATACCAAATTGAATTGAAGTACATAGACTCCATTTTAAGATTCATGGTTTTGATCCATTCATCTCTGTTAATATCCTCCATTGCCTTCTTGTAAGACAATGGATCCTCAACTTCACCATCAACTACCATAGCCAGGATTTTAGTTAAACCTATATAGCGAATGGGTGGTTTAAAACCCTCCTACTACGTCGAGGTTCCCTCAACGCTTGAGGTGGATTTAACCTACTAGATGAACCTACATCAACAACTCTTGTTGAGGTAACAGGTTTTTCAACAACTCTTGTTGAAGATTCAGTAGTTTCTTTGAAAAGCTCATTTAACACGATTTTGCTTCTAGGTCTGTGCTCCCTTATATGATCCTCCTCAAGAAAAGTAGCATTTATCGATACAAACACTTTGTTTTCTTTAGGATCATAAAAATAACCTTCTCTCATGCCTTTGGAGTCGTACAATAGGCATAGCCTCGAACGTGGTTCCAATTTCTTAAGATTACCCTCAAGCACATGTGTTGGGCAACTTCAAATACGTAAATGATGTAAACTAGCTTTACGACCATTCCACAACTCTAAAGGTGTTCTGGCAACACTTTTGGAGGGAACATAGTTCAGGATATAAGTTGCAGTCTCTACTGCAAAACCCCAAAATGTGTCAGGTAAGGAAGTGCAACTCATCATCGACCAAACCATGTCCAACAGGGATCTATTTCTTCTCTCTGATGCACCATTTTGTTGAGGTGTACCAGGTGCTGAGAGTTAGGAAAGTATTCCATGTTCTATCATATAATTCTAGAAATCAGAATACGAAAACTCTCCACCTCGATCAGATCGAAGCGTTTTAATCGTTTTACTTAATACGTTTTCAACTTCAGCCTTGAACTCTTTGAACTTTTCAAAAGACTCAAACTAATGTACCCATATCGTGAATAATTATTAGTAAAAGTGATGAAATATTCATAACGTCCCCTGGCTCGCACATTCATTGGACCACAAAGGTCTGAATGCACTAGTTCTAGAGGCTCTTTGGCCCTATAACCTTTTCTAGTAAAAGGCCTTTTAGTCATTTTCCCTTCAAGGCATGACTCACACACAAGTAAAGAATTTTCTTCTAACTCGCTTAGAATTCCATTCTTCACCAACCTCTCAATCTTATTGAGATTAATGTGCCCTAAACATAAGTGCGAAAGTTGGGCGTTTTCTTTAGGAGAAATTTTAAGTGGCTTATTTTCAGTTATGACAGTTTTAAACATCTCTATGCTATGGAGGGAATTTATTACTAACGACCTTAGCACATACAAATTATTTTCCTATTGAGCTGAATGTACATCAACACCATTTTTCGAAATAAACACTTTATTTACAGAAAAAGTAAGTTGATAATTACATTCAAGTAAAGACTTTACAGAAATGAAGTTCCTCTTTAACTTGGGAACTACATATACATCATTCAAAATGATAAACCTATTTTGTAAAGTTAACTGGCGACCTCACACTGCCACAGCTGAGACGATGTGCTCGGTTCTAACTTGCATCGTTATCTCACCAGCACCAAGCTGCCGCCAGGAACTAATTCCCTGAAATAAAGAACAAACATGGTTAGTGGCCCTAGTGTCAATAATTCAGGCTGAATCATCATTCTCCACTAAACAAGTTTCCAAAACTAGTAAATCGCATTTACCTTGTTTGGCCTTTTTCTTCTTAGCCAAACAACGTGGGCAATTCCACTTCCAGTGCTCGTCTTGGTTACAATGGAAATACTTTCCTTTGTTAACCCTCTTGGTTGGCTACCCCTTGCAGCAGTAGATTGTACCATTCTTCTTCTTCCACTTTTTGGTGTCGAAGTAGAAAGTGCGGACTTAGTTCCAGAGGTCAAACCTTTATGGAACTTTTTGGAAGATAAGGTAACATTTTCCTCACCAATTTTCTTCTCCTTTATTTCAGCAAAGATTGGAAAGTCTGCAACTCATTGAGTAGAGTTATAAGGTTGTAATCAACCCTGTTCAGAACAACGTTATTTACAAAGTGAAGGAAGCTTTCTAGTAACGACTCTAGAATTATGCTAACCTGGCTAGCCTCATTGATGCTTGACCCGTTCATCTCCACCATGTTGAAGTGGACCATTATATTGACAACATGTTCCCGAGCAGATGTTCGTCATCCATGAGTTGAAGATGTACTTCAGAGTGTCATGGCTGAGCTGCGCGGACGGTTGTCTAAACATTCCTCTCAGGGACTCCATGATCTCGCGTGCAATGATCATGGGCTCATGGTTCTTGGCCAAAACATTGTTAAAGCTGGCCAAGTTATATGCTCGGGCCTTTTTGTTTGCCCATGTCTAGCGCTCATATGCGTCGCGGACGTTTCGAGCAGTGTTAAGAGGTGGAATAGGAGGACACTCCTTCATAAGGACGAACTTAGTTCATCGATGATCAAAATCGTATTAATTGTATTTTTCCAACTAGAAAAATTTTCGCCAGTCAGTTTGTCGGTAGCAAGGAAAGATAGAGTAGCGGTAGCTATATTAAAAATTTCTGAAAATGAACAAACTTAATAAGTCTACTTGCACTAAATCACTTTTAGAAAACCAATCAAGTTTTAACAAAATAATTCTAGTGTACCCTAAGTGACATATACTTTGCAATGATGCTCTAGTGAGGCAGGAAAAAAGTCACCATAGGGTGATCAAGTCCCCCTTCACTGGAATGAGACAATCTCAACTATTAGACAGAAACAACTCTTTGTACCTGAATCTAACAGTCACCATTGTTTGGTCCAGAATTTTTAACATCCTCAACAATTCTGTGTAAGTGTAACTCCTCATTTTAGGCCCTAGATGTTAGGGTTGATGCCCTAAACTCTTGTCTGGTCCTGTAGTTTGTAAACACTTGTATTGAACAAACGCTTGTGATGTAATAATATGAGATATTTTCTTCACCGTTGTCTATGAAACATGAGATGTATTATTTGCTTTACCACAAACCAATAAACTAAGATCCCTGACTTTCGTTGTAATTTAAGCATGTATGTGGAGACATACAAGTGGATCATGCCTTAAGTGATAACCCAAATGGTCTGTAGTATATGAATATAGGAGGGAAACCTTATCCTAGTGACACTACGGATGCAACCCTCTTTGTAGATTGTTACAAGTGATGTGACGTGCTACAAATGGTCTGATCCTCATCATTCATGTGGAGACATGCGAGGGGGGATGTCCTATAAAAAGGAGTTTGTATAAGACCAGACCACGAAGTGTATAGTCTTGTTATATAACTTCGTTCATGACAGAGACTTCACTTCACTAGGATGACTATAGGTAACAAGACCTAACTCTTGCCTTTAAAGGCAATCCTTTAATTTGCATGGGTGCAAGTGGCCAGATCACCGACTCAAACCTACCACTTTGAGGATTCTTCTTATTTGGGAGCGGGGAACTCAGCTACATAAGATGGAATTCACTTCTTCCCCGAAGTAGGGGTAAATAGATAGATTTCTCCCTTAAGGGCTAATTTCAGGGCTTCAATGATGTGGCACCACACACCTTCTCATAGCCCGAGAGGTGTGAAGGAAATCGGATGTGAGGATTTCCATAAGAAATAGAATGATCATTCCAACTTTCATTCGTATTTGAACATACACAATTACAATCAAGAAATGGAAACATACAAGCTATGCACAAAATGAAATTACAACATGCTTTACATAAGATCAAGGGAAAAATTAACATACCTTTAAAGACTCATCTTCAATCTTCCTTGATCACGAACGCTTGTCCAAACAGCAAGATAGCAATCACGAATGCTCGAACACTTCGACCGCAACACAGCACGATCACAGCGAACACGAACTCAGCGATCTCTAAGATCCCGAACCTAGAAATGATTGAGCGAGTGGGAGATGACAAGGTCTATCGTATAGATGAATACCCAATCGTTTAACAAATGTTCTGCGATCATTTAGCAAAAGCTCCGCGATCGTTTAGCTAAAGACCATTTGAGTGAACTATCGTGTAGTGTCACTCCACGATCGTCTAGTCTCTCTTCAACTATCGTTTAGTGAATCTAATCCACTTGACAGCCAATCATGAGTAATTTCCGAGAATAGAAAATCTCTTTTCAATAACTACTAAATTTAGGAAAACATTTTTCCTTTTATCTCACAGTCACCATGAAACTACCAATAACTTCCCAGTCAATTGATTATTAGAGAAAAAGAGATAATTATCTAATAATCAATATTATTATAAATAAATATTATAACTAACTTACCATATTATGTTAACAACCTATAGTTTTAATATTTCATCTCATGAAACATATAAACTATAGTTCTTTTTCTATTTCATGGTACTTAATGTAAATCTCATTTACATTAATCCTCCACTTGATGTATCTCATACATCACACCGATCATATCATATATAATCGAATTTCCTCTCGTCAATTTGAACATTTCAAATCAACACCAAGAATTGATTCTCAACTTTAATCCATTGAGCTACCAAGAGGACCTTATGGACATGTAGCTTGAAGCTCCAACGGTACGTGAATAACTGACTAAACTCTTTAGTCACGGGATCCACCATCCGTTAACTGCCAGACACTCCATTAAAGATCGACACTTGAACTCCCCTTACTACAAATATATTATGTATCCATATTAACCAATCAACAGTGCAATAACCCTTCACAGATCGCTCGTAAGTACAGCTGGGCCATTAACTGTTATGCCTTTGTAGTTACATCTAACTCCTTAAGTACCACTAATCCATCTAATAAACATAAATCATAGTCCTACTATGATTGAGTCCACTCTTCCAAAGAGAAGTTGTGGTCACTATGTTCAAGATTCGAAATCAGCCCTTAAGAAAGCAATTTATCTATTTACCCCTGCTTTGGGGAAGGAGTGAATTTCATCTTGTGTAACTGACTTTCTAACTCTCAAATCAGACAAGTCCCCAAAAAGATAGGCATGTTGAGTTGGCTCATACTAATCGAAGGATCGCTCTCAAAGGCAAGAGTTCCCAAAACACTCAAGATTTAGGTCATGTCACCTATGGTCGTTTAGGTGAGATGTAAGTCTCCGGTATCAACGGCGTTATATACAAAGACGAATCATCTCATGGTTCGGTCTTATACAAACTCTTTGTATAGGACACCTCCGCTCGTATGTCTTCACATGAATGGTCAGGATCTACAATCTACAGTAGTTCATAACACTTACAAACCTCTACAAAGCAGGTCGTATTTGTAGTGTCACTAGGATCAAGTATCCCTCCTTAATCCTTATACTACATACCTTTTTAGGTTATCACTTAAGGCATGATCCACTTGTATATCTCATATAAATGCTTAAGTTTACATACAATTACCATGGAGCTTTGTTTATTGGATATGAGTAAATGTCAGATAAAATAACTCTTATTTTATTCATAACAATGTGTATAGATTACAAACTACGAGACTTCGGGAGAATTAGGACACCAATCTCCCTCTTATCCTAATGCCTTGGGAGACTAATGTATAATACAAGATAAATACATGTACAATATACAATAAACTAGGACATACCCTAGTATTATCTCCCACTTGCACTAGACAAGATGCCGCATGTCCTGTAGACCCAGACTCTCCACGTGACCCTCGAACACTTTTGCCGTGAGAGCCTTTATAAATGGATCAGCAATGTTGTGCTCCGATGCGATCTTCGTGACTATTACATCACCGCGATGCACATCTCATTGATCAAGTGGTATTTCCGTTCCATATGCTTGCCTCGATGATGACTCCGAGGTTTCTTCGAATTTTCCATAGCTTCGCTGTTATCACAATAGAGAATGATCGAAAAATCCATATTTGGAACAACTTCCAAATCTAAAAGGAATTTGCTCAGCCAAACAACTTCCTTAGTTACTTCACAAGCAGCTACATATTAAGCTTCCATAGTGAAGTCCATGATGCATCCTTGCTTGATGCTTCGTCACACTACAACCCCTCCATTTAGAGTGAACACTGACCCCGATGTCAATTTACGAGAATCTCCATCTGTTTGAAAGTCAGAGTTCATGTATCCTATAAGAATCAGATTCTTATCTCCATACACAAGCATGTAGTTCCTCGTTCTCCGAATATACTTGAGGATCGTCTTGATCGCTGTCCAGTGATCAAATCCTGGATTGGACTGATAATGACTGACAATGTCAATTGCATAGCAAATGTCGGGTCCAGTACACAACATTGCATACATTAAGCTTCCAACAACTAAAACATAGGGAATTCGTCTCATCTTCTCAAGCTCTTGAGGTATCTTAGGACAATGATCCTTAGACAAAACGATTTAATGTCTGAAAGGTAACAAACCACTCTTGGAATCCTGTATCCTATCCTTCTCAACATTTGATCGATGTACGATGCCTGAGACAAGACTAACCTCTTGTTCTTACGATCCAGAATGAGCTGGATCCCTAAAACATATTCTACCTCACTCAAACCTTTCATTTAGAACTGGGCAGCTAACCACTTTTTAATGTCAGTCACAAACCCTAAATCATTCCCAATGGGTAGGATATCATCCACATAAAGTATCAGGAAAGCTACTAAACGACTTGACCGCACTATGTAGACTTGGTTAGAGGAAGAAACCGGAGAAAGAACAATCATGTAAACGATTGAACAAGTAGGAGATAACAAGGTCTATCGTATAGACGAATGCCCAATCGTTTAACAAATGTTATGTGATCATTTAGCAAAAACTCAACGATCATTTAGCTAAAGGCCAGCTAAGTGAACTATCGTGTAGTGTCACTCCACGATCGTCTAGTCTTTCTTCAGCTATTGTTTAGTGAATCTAATCCATTTGACATCCAACTGTGAGTAATTCTCAAGAATAGAAAATCTTTTTTCAACAACTACTAAATTTAGGAAAATATTTTTCCTTTTATCTCACGGTTACCATGAAACTACCAATAACCTCCCACTCAATTGGTTATTAGAGAAAAAGAGATAATTATTCAATAATTAATATTATTATAAATAAATATGATAACTAACTTACTATATTATATTTATAACCTATAGTTTTAATATTTCATCTCATGAAACATATAAACCATAATTCTTTTTCTATTTCATGGTACTTAATATAAATCTCTTTTACATTAATCCTCCACTTGATGTATCTCATACATCACACCGATCATATCATATATAATCAAATTTCCTCTTGTCAATTTGAATATTTCAAATCAATACCAAGAACTGATTCTCAACTTAAATCCATGGAGCTACCAAGAGGACCTTATGGACCTGTAGCTCAAAGCTCCAACGGTACGTGAATAACTTATTAAACTCTTTAGTCACGGGATCCACCATTCGTTAACTGCCAGACACTTCATTAAAGATCGACAACTGAACTCTCCTTACTACAGATATATTATGTGTCCATATCAACCAATCAATAGTGCAATAACCCTTCACAGATTGCTCATAAGTGCAGCTGGGTCAATAACCGTTATGCCCCTGTAGTTACATCTAACTCCTTAAGTACCACTGATAACTCTAATGAACATAAGTCATAGTCCTACTATGACGGAGTCCTCTCTTCCAAAGAGAAGTTGTGGCTACTATGTTCAAGACCCGGAATCAGTCCTTAAGGGAGCAATCTATCTACTTACCATTGCTTTGGGAATGAGTGAATTCCATCTTGTGTAACTGAGTTCCCAGCTCCCAAATCAGACAAGTCTCCAAAAAGGTAGGCATGTTGAGTTAGCAATCTGGCCACTCTCACACATACTAATCAAAGGATCGTCCTCAAAGGCAGGAGTTCCCAAAACACTCAGGATTGAGGTCATGTTACCTGTGGTTGTTTAGGTGAGATGTAAGTCTCTAGTATCAACGACGTGATATATAGAGACGAATCATCTCGTGTTCCGGTCTTATACAAATTCTTTGTATATGACACCCTCGCTTGCATGTCTCCACATGAATGGTCAAGATCTGCCATCTGTAGTAGTTCACAACACTTGCAAACCTCTACAAAGCGGGTCGTATCCATAGTGTCACCAGGATCAAGTATCCCTCCTCAATCCTTATATTAAAGACCTTTTAGGTTATCACTTAAGGAATGATCCACTTGTATATCTCATATATATGTTTAAGTTTACATGCAATAACCATGGAGCTTTGTTTATTGGATATGAGTAAATGCCAGATAAAATAACTCTTATTTTATTCATAACAATGTGTATAGATTACAAATTATGAGACTCCAGAAGAATTAGGACACCAATCCTAACAAGGTGTCCACTCATAGTAGGACTATGAGATATCGTTCATTAGAGAGATCAGTTGTACTTAAGGAGTTAGATGTAACTACAGGGGCAAAATGAGTATATAACAAGCAATGAACTAAGCATACATTCCATGCTAACATACAACCTTATATTATAACATTTATAATATAAATGATGCATGGATTGTTAGGGTTGAGCCTTAAAGTCTCATGTCCTATAGTTTGTAAACAGTATATACGAACATCTGTGATTGTTAATATATGATATTTACTTCACATCTTGTTATTTTGCTCGGTTATTTGTTTTATTTGCTTTACCACAAACCAATAAACATAAAATCCCTGGTTATATGTATATGACTCAAGCATGTATGTGGCGATATACAAGTGGATCATGTCTTGAGTGATAACCAAAATGGTTTGTAGTATATGGATATAGGAGGGAAACCTTATCCTGGTAATGCTACAGACGCGACCCGCTTTGTGGAATGGTCACAAGTGTTGTGACTTGCCATAGATGGTCTGATCTTGATCATCCATGTTAGGGACATACGAGCAGAGGCGCCTATACAAAGAGTTTGTATAAGACCTGACCACAAAGTGTTAATGTCTCGTTATATAACACCGTTCAGACAGATACTTCACTTCACTAGGATGACCATAGGTAACATGACCTCAATCCTGAGTAAGTTGGGAACTCCTGTCATTGAGGGCAATCCTTTGATTTGTATGGGTGCAAGTGGCCAGGTCGCCGATTCAAACCTACCATTTTGGGTATTCATCTGATTTAGGAGCTGGGAACTCAGCTACACAAGATGAAATTCACTCTTTCCCCGAGATAGGGGTAAGTAGATAGATGGCTCCCTTAAGGGCTGATTTCGGGGCTTGAACGATGTAGCGTCACACATCTTCTCTTGGCACGAGAGGTGTTCACACATAGTTGGACTATGTTGTATTGTTCATTAGAGGAATCAGTGGTACTTAAGGAGTGAGATGTAACTATAGGAGTAAAACGGTAAATTGGTCTAGTTGTACTTATGAGCATCTGTGAAGGGTCATTGTACTCATGATTGGTTATATCCAATGGACACATAAATATATCTATTGTAAGAAGAGTTCAGCTGTTGGTCTTTAGTGGAATCGCTGACAGTTAACAGCTGGTGAATCTCGGGCTAAAGAGTTTAGTCCGCTATTCACGTACCGTTGGAGCTTCGAGCCACAGGTCCATTAGGTCACCTGGATAGCTTGGATAAAGTCGAGAACCAGTGTTTGGGTTAATTTGAAATGTTCAAATTGACATCAATTACAAATGATATAATTGGACTGGTTAATTATATATGATATAATTGGCTAAATGTATGAGATACATTATTTTGATGGAAATTAGATATAAATATGATTTATATCAAGTAGAGGAAAAATTACTATAGTAGATATATGATATCAAACTATAGGATATAAATATAATATGATTATATTTATCAATTAAATTAATTGATTAATTATTTGATAATTAATCGATTGATCCACGTTCGGACGTAGGAAGTGGGGGCTGCGAAGGTTATGGTAACCGGTGGATTAAAACAATGAAAATCGTTTTCATTTGATAAGTTAATTCAATCGTGCTTTCATAGTCCTTCAATCGCCCAAAAAGAATTTGTGAAGCGCGTGCTGGTGTTTCAAAATGATCCCTCGAGAGACTATGCGATAAATCTTCTCCGTCTAAATGATCGTTCACCTTATGCTAAACAATTGCACATTTCCGCTTACACGATCGGGTAGCTTCTCTAAATGATCGTATAGTGTGCCGATTTAGCTAAATGATCGTATACCTTTTCCTAAACTATCGTTCAGCTTTTCATACACGATCATGTAGTTCCTCTAGACGATAAGCACTTCTACTATGCGATAGCATTGTTTTATCTCCCACTTGCTTATCATCTACACGATGTCTTCTCCTCCGTCCTCTACCAAACTCACCAGAGCCCACTTTTTGGGTTTTGGCATCGAGGATACCCGGGTTTCTCTTGTGGTGGTGTCGTTCTTACTACATTGTTCGTGTACGCTCAGATCGTGCTGTTGCAGTCGACATATTCACCGGGTATTGGTAGATCGATGGGAGGCTTTCCGCTTCTTTTGGTTCACATATACTAAGAGAGTTTTCATCTGGTATGAACCTTTTTCTTTGTGAATTTTTGTATTCTGAGCATGCCAATAATGAGTTTTATATGCATAACTGTATCCATGGAATGTATGTCGTTCGTGTGTCGGTCACTGTGAAATCGAAGCGATCTAAACCCGCTCATGGAACTCTCGGTATGAGATCCTTCATGGATACGCTTTAATGCATGCATATATTATAACTCTTATATTATATGATGCATGAGCATGCTTTAAGTAATTTAATCATGCATACTAATATATTATAACTCTTATAATATAAAAATGATGCATGAAGAAATGTATAACCTATGGTGGGTTTTAAAACTATATGACATACATTATGGCATATAAGATAAACATACATCACATGCAAATTTAATAAAAGTTGATGGACCAGGATAGTGTATCTTAAAATCAGAAAAGAAATGCCAATCTATTACAAAAGTTCGAGTCAACCAGTTCGAACAGGTCAATCGGGTCTTGAACTGCCCGCCTTGAAGCCTCATCACTTGATCGTGTAGCAAATCCTTTGATCGTCGAGTAATGCACGTCGAGTGTAAACCATCGTGTAGCAATGATCACATGGCTTATAATTATGCGATGAGCATGAAAATCCATGTGATCGTGCAACACACTTCAAGTAATGCATACCATGCGATCGTGTAGCTAACGACTATGTGATGAGCATGAGAGTCTATACGATCGAGTAACAAGCATCGAGTATCATATACTATGTGATTGTGTAGCTACTGACTATGCGATAAGCATGATAGCCTACATGATCGTTTAGCGCACATGCCTTGCATCGAGTATCAAATACCGCGTGATCGTTTACCCCCGAGTGTCTACACGATCATGTAGCCAACACAATATGATCGAGTAAACTCTTTACACGATTACGTAGCATTAGCTATGCGATCGTTTAACAAATACTACACGATCGGGGAGAACAATTCTACACGAACACATAGCAAAATCTAAACGATCGTTTAACTTAAGCTACACGATCCGATCATTGTTTCGTCTTTGCGTCTGAAGCTTCTTCACGAACGACTTAAAAACTTAAATGTATACAGACTCGATTGCAAGCAATTATGCCCAAAAACACAGGGGCCCTTTCAATTAACTTTTGTAAAAGTAAAACGAAAGCATTAAACAGAGACAACTATCCCGAAACATCCATCAACAACATTCACAAACATTTAACATTTAAGCGCATGGAAGAAACTTAAAACCCACCAAACTGTAAACGAAATTCAATACAAAAAATGAAAATTTGAAATCAGAACACAACCTGGCTTTGATACCAATTGAAGGAACTCTATTTATAAAGAACCTTTGAGCGGAAGCGGATCGTCCAAATCCCATTGTGATTGAACACATACATTTACAGTCATACACTAACAGATTATGCATAAAACTAAATTACAGCATGCTTTCGAAATAAAAACAAAGGATCAAAGAGACTATACCTTTGAAGAACCGTTCTTCAAGTAATCCTTCGATCTAACTTGTTCATGAATGTGCTGAACAACTCGAACACTCTTCAAACAAGTAGCAAGCAAAAACTCGATCCTCAAACCAACATGACACTACCACTTG
Organism: Benincasa hispida; assembly: GCF_027475165.1. Taxonomy (NCBI): domain Eukaryota; kingdom Viridiplantae; phylum Streptophyta; class Magnoliopsida; order Cucurbitales; family Cucurbitaceae; genus Benincasa; species Benincasa hispida. Next base: position 30,614,214 of record NC_143484.1, on the reverse strand, counting down.
GTGACCTTGGTATTCTCGGTGTGAGAATCCAAGAGTGGTGGGCTCTAGCTAATTTTGGTAAAAGGGAAGTTTGGAATTTGAAGGAGGAAGATGATCGTGTAGTGAACAACACTATCGTGTAGATGAACTAGTCTATCACATAGACTTCACACTCGATCATTTAGTCTCTCAAGAAGGGTGTAGTCACTCTATCGAGTAACGCTTGTCTCTCTTTTTGGAATAAAAAAAAAACCAATTTTCATTTATCCCACTTTTTCTATAAAACTAAATAACTACCCATTAAGAGTGGTTATAGAGAAAAAAAAGATAATTATCAAATAATCAATAAATTATAAATAAATATGATAACTAGCTTATCATATTATATTTATAACCTATTGTTTTAATATTACATCATATATAATATATAAACCATAGTTCTTTTTCTCTATTTTATGGCATTTAATATAAATCATATTTATATTAAATTTAATAACTATGAATCTTATTCATAGAAAATATATTTGAATCATATTCAAATATTTGTTCATCCAATTAAACAATAATGTATCAAATACATTATATCAATTATATCATATATAATTAAATTAACTTAATTATATCATATATAATTAAATTCACTCTTATTAATTTGAATATTTCAAATTAACCCAAAAACTTATTCTCAATTTAAATCCATTGAGCTACCAAGGGGACCTTATGAACCTGTAGCTTGAAGCTCCAACGATACGTGAATAATTGACTAAACTCTTTAATCACATTATCCACCATCCGTTAATTATCGGGCACTCCACTAAAGACCGACAGCTGCACTCTTCGCACTTCAAATATATTTCTATGTCTGTTGGATATAATCAATCAACAGTGCAATGACCCTTCACAAATTGTTTGTCAGTACAGCTGGGCAAATTTATCGTTTAAACCATGTAGTTACATCTAACTTCTTAAGTACCACTGATCCCTCTAATGAATAATAGATCGTAGTCCTATTATGATTAAACCCCTTTCGAGCCAAGAAAGGGTGTGGTGCCACATTGTTCAAGACTCGGAATCAGCCCTTAAGGGAGCAATTTATCTACTTACCCCTTCTTTGGGGTAGGAATGAATTCCATCTTATGTAGCTGAGTTCCTAGCTCCTCAATTCGACGAATCCCAAAATGATAGGCTTGTTTAGTCGGCGATCTAGCCACTCTCAACCATGCAAATAAAAGGACTGCCCTCATAGGCAGGAGTTCACAACTCACTCAAGATTAAGGTCATGTTATCTATGGTCATCTTAGTGAAATGAAAATCTCAATTATGAACGGCGTTGTATAACGAAACTAAACGTTTCGTGGTCCGGTCTTATACAAACTCCTTTGTATAGAATATCTTCGCTCGCATGTCTAATACACGAATGATCGGGATCAGATCATTTATAGCACTTTACTACATTTGTAACACCTACAAATCGGGTCATACTCGTAGTGTCACCAGGATAAGATACCAACCTTATCCATATACTACAGACCATTTAGGTTATAACTTAAACACAATCCACTTGTCTGTTTCTACATACATGTTTAAGTTACAACTATAACCATGGATCTTAATTTATTGGTTTATGGTTAATGATACTAAAATATCATACATTTCCTAGACAGAAGTGAATAAAATATCATATATTATTAATCACAAAAAATGTTTGTTTATACAAGTGTTTACAAACTACAAAACCCTACGAGATTTAGAGTATCAACCCCAACAATTATAAATTTTGTGGTTCAGTCTTATATAAACTCTTGGTATAGGATACCTTCACTCATAAGTATCCACATGAATGATCAGAATTAGATCATTTGTAACACTTTATAACAATTATAACAATTACAAAGCGGGTCATATCTGTAGTGTCACTTGGATAAGGTACACAATCTTATCCATCTACTACAAATCATTCAGGTTATTACTTAAACATGATCCACTTGTATGTCTCTACATACATATTTAAGTTACATCAAATAACTTTGGATCTTAATTTATTGGTTTTGGGTCAATGCAACTAAATGTCAAATAAAATAATATATATTTTATTAAGTAAATAATATGTTTGTAAAAATATAATTTACAAACCACAAGACCACGAGATTTAGGGCATCAACCAAAACACATGGGTATGAGGCATTTTGGGTAGTACCAAAAGTAAAGTCATGAGGGTTTATATCCAAAGTGCTATATCATACCATTATGGAGATATGTGGGGTCTATTGTGTTGGAGTTGATGCCCTAAATCTTGTAATAATATGAGATATTTTATTCACTACAGTCGATAAGGGCACTAGGTTAGCATTATTTTGGAGACGTTGCTAGAAACCTTTCTCCATTTTGTTAGCAACGCTGTTCTAAACAGGGTTGACTACGCCCTTACCAATCTACTCAACGAGTTGCAGACATTCCAATCCTTACTGAAAAGCAAGGAGAAGAAGGTTGGTGAGGCAAATGTTGCTTCATCATCTAAAAAATTCCACCGAGGTTCAACCTCAGGAACTAAGTCTACACCTTCTTCTTCTGGCACCAGAAAGTGGAAGAAGAAAAAGAGTAGTAAGGGGAAAGGGAAGGCTCTAACTAACCCACAACCTGCCGCTCCACGGGGTAGGTGATCAGCATCGGTTGAAAAGAGAAAATGTTTCCACTGAAACCAGGATGGGCATTGGAAGCGGAACTGCCAACGTTGGTTGAAGGAGAGGAAGAAGGCCAAGGCCAAACAAGGTAAATATGATTTACTGATTTTGGAAACTTGTTTAGTGGAGTATGATGATTCTGCCTGGATTATTGACTTTGGGGCCACTAACCATGTTTGTTCTTCTTTATAAGGGATTACATCCTGGCTGCAGCTTGAGGGGTGAGACGACAATGCGAGTAGGCATCAGACACATTGTCTCAGTTGTGGTAGTATTGTTGGGATTGGTGTTCTAATTTTTCCGGAGTCTCGTAGTTTGTAATTTATACACATTATTATGAATAAAATAAGAGTTATTTTATCTGGCATTTACTCATATCCAATAAATAAAGCTCAATGGTTATTGTATGTAAACTTAAGTATGTATATGAGATATACAAGTGGATCATGCCTTAAGTGATAACCTAAGTAGGCCTGTTGTATAAGGATTAAGAAGGGATACCTGATCCTTGTGACACTACAGATACGACCCACTTTATAGAGGTTTGCAAGTGTTGTGAACTACTACAGATGGTAGATCCTGACAATTCATGTGGAAACATTCGAACGGGGGTGTCCTATACATAGAGTTTGTATAAGACCGGACCACGAGATGACTAGTCTCTGTATATAACGCCGTTGATATTGAAGACTTACATCTCACCTAAACGACCATAGGTGACATGACCTCAATCTTGGGTGTTTTGAGAATTCCTACCTTTGAGGGCAGTCCTTTGATTAGTATGGGTGAAAGTGACTAGATTGCCAACTCAACATGCCTACCTTTTTGGGGATTTGTCTGATTTGGGAGCTGGAAACTTAGTTACACAAGATGGAATTCACTCCTTCTCAAAGCAGGGGTAAGTAGATAGATTGCTCCCTTAAGGGCTGATTTCGAGTCTTGAACATAGTGACCACAATTTCTCTTTGGAAGAGAGGACTCAGTCATAGTAGGACTATGACTTATATTCATCAGAGGGATCAGTGGTACTTAAGGTGTTAGATGTAACTACAGGGGCATAACGGTTATTGGCCCAGCTATGCTTACGAGCGATATTGTTGGGGTTAATGCCCTAAAGTCTCGTGTCCTGTAGTTTGTAAACAGTATGTACGAACGCTTGTGTTGTTAATATATGATATTTACTTCACATTTTGTTTTTTGCTCGGTTAATTGTTTTATTTCCTTTACAACAAACCAATAAACATAAAATCCTTTGTTATCTGTATGTGACTCAAGTATGTATGTGGTGACATACCAGTGGATCATGCCTTGAATGATAACCAAAATGGTCTATAGTAAATGGATAAAGGAGGGAAACCCTATCCTGGTAACGCTACGGACGTGGCCCGCTTTATGGAATGGTCACAAGTGTTGTGACTTGTCACAGATGGTTTGATCCTGATTATTCGTGTTGGCGACATGCGAGCAGGGGTGTCCTATACAAAAAGTTTGTATAAGATCTGACCACGAAATGTTAATGTCTCGTTATATAACACTGTTCATGACAGAGACTTCACTTCATTAGGATGACCATAGGTAACATGACCTCAATCCTGAGTGAGTTGGAAACTCTTGCCATTGAGGGCGGTCCTTTGATTTGTATGGGTGCGAATGGCCAGATCGCCGATTCAAACCTACTATTTTAGGTATTCGTCTGATTTGGAAGTTGGGAACTCAGCTACACAAGATGGAATTCACTCCTTCCCCGAGGCAAGGGTAAGTAGATAGATGGCTCCCTTAAGGGCTGATTCCGGGGCTTGAACGATATGGCGCCACACATCTTTTCTTGGCCCAAGAGGTATTCACACATAGTTGGACTATGTTGTATTGTTCATTAGAGGAATCAGTGGCACTTAAGGAGTGAGATGTAACTACAGGGGCAAAATGTTAAATTGGCCCAGTTTTACTTACGAGTATCTGTGAAGGGTCATCATACTCATGATTGGTTATATTCGATGGACACATAAATGTATCTGTGGTAAGAAGAGTTCAACTATTGGTCTTTAGTGGAATCATTGACAGTTAAAGGATGGTGGATCTCGTAGCTAAAGAGTTTAGTAAGTTATTCACGTACCGTTGGAGCTTTGAGCCACAGGTCCATTAGGTCACCTGGATAGCTTGGATAAAGTCGAGAACCAGTGTTTGGGTTAATTTGAAATGTTCAAATTGACAAGAGGAAGTTCAATTACAAATGATATAATTGGATTGGTTAATTATATATGATATAATTGGCTAAATGTATGAGATACATTATTTTGATAGAAATTAGATATAAATATGATTTATATTAAGTAGAGGAGAAAATACTATAGTAAATATGTGATATCAAACTATAGGATATAAATATAATATGATTATATTTATTGATTAATTATATGATAATTAACCAATTTTTCCACGTTTGGACGTGGGTAGCGGGCAGCATTGGTTATGGTAACCGGCGAGTTAAAAATGAAAAGAGTTTTCATTTTTCAAATCGAGCATTCATTAATTTTGTCCGCCCAAAAAGAATTTTTTAAACGATCGCCCGAGAGACTATACGATAGTAGCTCTTCCATCTAAACGATCGTCTACCTCACGATTTCTCTAAACGACCGTATACGTTTTTCCTAAACGATCGTTTATCCTTTCATACACGATCGTGTAACTCTTCTATACGATAAGCACTTTCACTATACAATAGCACTGCATTATCTCCCACTTGTTTATCGTCTACACGGCTCGTTGTCCTCCGTCCGCTACCAAATTCACCAAAGCCCACTCTTTGGGTTTTCAATCTGAGAATACTCAGGGTTCATTAGTGGTGGTGTTGTCCCCGCTGCAATGTTCATGTTCGTATTGATCGTGCTGTTGCAGTCGAAATTCCCGCCGGGTATTTATAGATCTGTTAGAGGGATCCGCTGCTTGGGGTTCAGAAGTTCGAAGAGAGTCTTCAATTGGTATGGAACCCTTTCACTGTAATTTATTTTGTTTTGAGCATGCCGATAATTAGATTTATGTGCATAAATGTATGTGTTGAATATATATCATTGTATTTCGGTCACTGTGAAATCAGAGCGATCTGAACACGTTCATGGAACTCTCGGTATGAGATCCTTTAATTGGTATCACAGCCAGGTTAGCATAATCCTGCATTTTTTTACTAGAGAGCTTCCTGCACTTTGTTAGTAATATGATTCTTAATAAAGTAAAGTATAACCTTACAACTCTCCACAACAAGTTGCAGAGATACCGATCTTTACTGAAAAGTAAGGAGAGGCAGAAGGGTGAGGCAAATGTTGATTCATCCTTCAGGACTTTCCATAGAGGTTCGACCTCAGGAATGAAGTCTGCAACTTCCTCTTCTAACTCTGCAAAGAGGAAGAAGATGAATGGTGGTAAGGGAAAAGGGAAGGCACCTGCTAACCCACCGACTGTCGTCCCAAGGAGGCGTCCATAAGTTGCTAATGGAAAGTGTTTCCATTGCAACCAAGATGGACACTGGAAGAGGAACTATCCTCGATATCTAAAAGAGAAGAAAGCAGCTAAGGCTAAGGCCAAGGCCAATAAAGGTAAATATGATTTACTTGTGCTTGAAACTTGTTTAGTGGAGAATGATGATTCTGCCTGGATAATTGATTCAGGCGCCACTAACCATATTTGTTCTTATTTTCAGGGGATTAGATCTTGGCAACAACTAAAGATTGGTGAGATGACGATGCGAATAGGCACCGGGCACGTCGTCTCAGCTCTGGCAGTGGGAGGACTCCAGTTAGCTTTACAGAATAGGTTTCTTTTTTTTAAATGATGTATATATTGTTCCTGAACTAAAAAGGAACCTTATTTCTGTAAAGTGTTTATTCCAATGTAAATAAACTATTTCCTTTGATTTCAATAAAGCGTTTATTTATAAAGATGGTGTTTTTATTTGCACAGAAAATCTGGAATTGAATTTATATGTGCTAAGGCTGTTAGCCCTTAATTTCCTCAATAATACTGAAATGTTTAGAACTGTCGTAACTTAATCAAAACATCAACGAATTTCTCCAAAAGAAAATACCCAACTTTGGAATCTACGTTTAGAGCACATCAATCTTAATAGGATTGAGAGATTGGTGAAGAATGGACTTCTAAGTGAGTTAAAAGAAAATTCTTTTCCAGTGTGTCAATCTTGCCTTGAGGGTAAGATGACTAAACGCCTTTTACTGGAAAAGGTTCTAAAGCCAAGGAGCCTCTTGAGTTAGTACATTCTGACCTTTTTGGTCCTATGAATGTGCGAGCTCGAGGTGGCTATGAGTATTTTATCAGTTTTACTAATGATTACTCTAGGTACGGGTATGTTTATCTTATGCAATGGAAGTCAGAATCCTTTGAAAAGTTCAAAGAGTTCAAGGCTGAAGTTCAAAATGCATTGGATAGACGGATTAAAACACTTTGATCATATCAAGGTGGAGAGTTTTTGGACTCCGCATTCCAAGACTATTTGATAGAACATGGAATCATTTCCTAACTCTCAACGCTGGGTACACCTCAGCAGAATGGTGTAGCACAGAGGAGAAATAGGACCTTGTTAGATATGGTTCGCTCGATGATGAGTTACGCTTCTTTATCAGACTCGTTTTGGGGTTTCACAGTGGAGACTACAGTGTACATACTCAACTATGTTCCCTCCAAGAGTGTTGTAATAACACCTCTGGAGTTGTGGAACGGGCGTAAAGCTAGTTTACGTCACTTCCGCATTTGGGGTTGCCCTGCACATGTGCTTGAGGCTAATCCCAAGAAGTTGGAACCATGGTCGAGGTTATGCCGCTTTGTAGGCTATCCCAAAGGTACACGAGGGGGTTATTTTTATGATCCAACGGAAAATAGGGTGTTTATTTCAACAAACACTACTTTCCTGGAGAAGGATCATATAAGGGAGCATAGTCCACGAAGTAAAGTCGTGTTACGTGAGCTTTCCAATGAAACTACTGAAACTTCAACAAGAGTTATTGAAGAGCCTGCTCATCAAGAAGAGTTGTTGATGGGAGTTCATCCAGTAGGTCGGTTCCATATCAAGAGTTGAGGGAACCTCGACGTAGTGGGAAGGTTGCGAACCCACCCGTTCGCTATCTGGGTTTCACGGAAATCCTTCCTATGGTAGCAGATGGTGACGTTGAGTATCCGTTGTCTTATAAGAAGGAAATGGAGGATGTTGACTGGGATGAATGGGTCAAGGCCATGGATCTCGAGATGAAGTAGATGTACTTCAACTCAGTATGGGATCTTGTAGCTCAGCCTGATGGGATTCGCCCTATAGGTTGTAAATAGATCTACAAGCAAAAACGGGGTGTTGATGGGAAGATACAGACCTTCAATTCTCGACTTGTGGCAAAGGGTTATACTCAGGTAGAAGGAGTCGACTATGAGGAGACTTTCTCGCCTGTTGCCATGTTAAAGTCAATCCACATCCTCCTGTCCATTGCAGCTTATTATAATTATAGATCTGAAAAATAGACGTCAAGACGACCTTTCTGAATGGTAATCTTGAGGAGACCATTTATATGGTGCAGCCAGAGGGATTCATAACCCAAGGTCAAGAGCAAAAGGTTTGCAAATTGAATCGGTCCATTTATGGATTGAAATAGGCGTCTCGATCTTGAAACATACGATTTGATGTTGCGATCAAGCCATATGGTTTTGACCAAAACATTGATGAACCTTGTGTCTACAAGAAGATCATCAACGTTTCAATAGGCTTCTTAGTGTTGTATGTAGACAATATCCTACTCATTGGTAATGAATTAGGTTTATTGATTGCAGTTAAGAACTGGCTAGTGACCCAATTCTAAATGAAAGATTTGGGAGAGACTCGGTTTGTTCTAGGTATCCAGATCTTTCGGGATCGTAAGAACAAAGTGCTAGCACTGTCTCAGGCATCGTACATTGACAAGATGTTACTCAAGTACTTGATGCAGGACTCCAAGAAGGGCCTATTTCCATTCCAGCATGGAGTCACTTTGTCTAAGGAAATATGTCCTAAGACTCCTCAAGAGGTTGAGGAGATGAGGCGGGTCCCATATACATCTGTCGTTGGCAGTTTGATTTACGCGATGCTTTGTACTCATTCAGACATCTGCTATGTGCATAGTCAGTAGGTATCAGTCTAACCCATGCCAGGGTCACTGAACCGCAGTGAAGAACATCCTCAAATATCTTCGGAGAATGAGGGACTACATGCTCATATATGGTTCGAGGGATTTGATCCTTACAGGATACACAGATTCTGACTTTCAGACCGATAAAAACTCTCGAAAGTCCACTTCAGGGTCAATCTTTACTCTTAACGAAGAAGATGTAGTGTGGCGAAGCACTAAGCAGTAGTGCATCGCTAACTCCACTATGGAGGTGGAGTACGTAGCGACTTGCAAAGCTGCTAAGGAGGTCGTCTGGCTCAGGAAGTTCTTGACATACCTGAAAGTTGTTCTAGATATTTCCATTACCTTCTATTGTGATAATAGTGGGGCAGTGGCGAACTCCAAGGAGCCAAGGAGTCATAGGCGCAGAAAACACATAGAGCGGAAGTATCATCTGATCCGCGAGATAGTGCATCGAGGGGACGTGATCGTCACGCAGATCGCTTCGGAGCACAATGTTGCTGACCCATTTACGAAAGCTCTCATGGCTCTAGTATTTGAGGGTCACCTACGGAGCATGGGTCTACAGGATCGCCCGCAGTTGGACTAGGGTAAGTGAGAGATTTTCTTGTACTGGGCTTTTATGCCCTAGTTTATTATTTTGTACACCCCCACTTCGTATTAGAACAAGTGGGAGATTGTTGGGGTTGATGCCCTAAAGTCTCATGTCCTGTAGTTTATAAACAGTATGTACGAACACTTGTATTGTTAATATATGATATTTACTTCACATCTTGTTTTTTGCTCGGTTAATTGTTTTATTTGCTTTACCACAAACCAATAAACATAAAATCCCTAGTTATCTGTATGTGACTCAAGCATGTATGTGGTGACATGTCAGTGGATCATGCCTTGAGTGATAACCAAAATGGTCTGTAGTAAATGGATAAAGGAAGGAAACCCTATCCTGGTAATGCTATGGACGCGGCCCGCTTTGTGGAATGGTCACAAGTGTTGTAACTTGTCATAGATGGTATGATCCTGATCATTCGTGTTGGGGACGTCCTATACAAAAAGTTTATATAAGACCTGACCACGAAGTGTTAATGTCTCGATATATAACACCGTTCATGACAGAGACTTCACTTCACTAGGATGACCATAGGTAAAATGACCTCAATCCTGAGTGAGTTGGGAACTCCTGCAATTGAGGGTGGTCCTTTGATTTGTATGGGTGCGAATGGCGAGGTTGTCGATTCAAACCTACCATTTTGGGGATTCGTCTGATTAGGGAGCTGGGAACTCAGCTACACAAGATGGAATTCACTCCTTCCCCGAGGCAGGGGTAAGTAGATAGATGGCTCTCTTAAGGGTTGATTCTGAGGCTTCAACGATGTGGCGCCACACATCTTTTCTTGGCCCGAGAGGTGTTCACACATAGTTGGACTATGTTGTATTGTTCATTAGAGGAATCAGTGGTACTTAAGGAGTGAGATGTAACTACAGGGGCAAAATGGTAAATTAGCCCAGCTGTACTTACGAGCATCTGTGAAGGATCATCGTACTCATGATTGGTTATATTCGATGGACGCAGAAATATATCTGTGGTAAGAGTTAACGGATGGTGGATCTCGTGGCTAAAGAGTTTAGTTAGCTATTCACGTACCGTTGGAGCTTCGAGCCACAGGTCCATTAGGTCCCTTGGGTAGCTATTCACGTGTTGTTGCGTTGACATTCCCGCCGGGTGTTGGTAGATCTGTTGGAGGGATCCGCTGCTTGGGGTTTAAAAGTTCGAAGAGAGTCTTCAACTGGTATGAAACCCTTTCACTGTTATTTATTTTGTTCTGAGCATGCCAATAATTAGATTTATGTGTATAAATGTATGTGGTGAATGTATATCATTTGTATTTTGGTCATTGTGAAATCGGAGCGATCTGAACACGCTCATGGAACTCTCGATATGGGATCCTTTAGATATGTGAAGGGTTATCGCACTGTTGATTGGTTGATATGGACATATAATATATATGTAGTAAAGAGAGTTCAGCTGTCGGTCTTTAGTGAAGTGCCTGGTAGTTAACGGATGGTGGATCCCGTGACTAAAGAGTTTAGTCAGTTATTCACGTATCGTTCGAGCTTCGAGCTACAGGTCCATAAGGTTTCTTTGGTAGCTCAATGGATTCAAGTTGAGAATCAGTTCTTGATGTTGATTTGAAGTGTTCAATTTGACAAGAGCTAATTCGATTATATATGATATGATCGGTGTGATGTATGAGATACATCAAATGGAGGATTAATATGAATGAGATTTACATTAAGTACCATGAAATAGAAAAAAAGTTATGGTTTATATTCTTCATGAGATGAAATATTAAAACTATAGGTTATAAATATAGTATGGTAAGTTGGTTATCATGTATATTTATAATTATATTAATTATTGGATAATTATATATTTTTCTCTAATAACCAATTGAGTGGAGAGTTATTGGTGGTTTCATGGTAACCGTGAGATAAAAGGGAAAATATTTTCCTAAATTTAGTATGAGTGTGATTTTCTATTCTCGGAATTACTCACGGTTGGCTGTCAAGTGGATTAGATTCACTAAACGATAGCTGAAGAGAGACTAGGCAATCATGGAGTGGAACTACATGATAGTTCACTCAGCTGGCCTTTAGCTAAACGATTGCATAGCATTTGTTAAACGATTGAGCATCGTCTATACGATAGACCTCTATCATCTCCCATTTGCTCAATCGTTTACACGATTGTTCTTCCTCCGGTCTCTTCCTTTAACCAAGTCCACACAGATCCCACATTTATGGATTCTCACACCTAGAATACCAAGGTAGCCATTGTGGTGGTTTCATGCTCAACTCATCATAGTCGAGGTTTTTGGAGGCCATTTGTTGTGTTCGTGATCTTGGAGATCATTGTGTTCGTGGTCGCTGTGATCATGTTATGTTGAGGTCGAATTTGTTGTTTTGCTGATTATTTGAGCGTTCGTGATCGAGGGATGTTGAGGATGAGTTTTCAAAGGTATATTTGTTCTTTCCCTTAATCGTATTAAAAGCATGTTGTAATTTCGTATGTTGCATGACCAGTTAGTTTCCGTTTCTGGACTGTAATTGTGTTTGTTCATATACGAATGGAATTTGGAGCGATCATTCCGCTGCTCATGGAAATCCTCATGTTCGATTTTCTTCAAGTGGGAGGCCTCCGGTTAACTTTATAGAATAGATTTATCATTTTGAATGATGTGTATGTAGTTCCTGAGTTAAAGAGGAACTTATTTTTTGTAAAGTCCTTGCTTGAATGTAAATATACTCTCAATTTTGAAGTTAATAAAATGTTTATTCTAAAAGATTGTGTTGAGATATGTTCAACTAAACTGGAAAATAATTTGTATGTGCTAAGGCTGTTAGCAACAAATTCCCTCCATAACTAAAAATAAACGACTTAAAGTTTCTCCTAAAGAAAATGTCCAACTTTGGCACCTTCAATTAGGGCACATCAATCTCAATAGGATTGCGAGATTGGTGAATAATGGACTTCTAAACGAGTTAGAGTAAAATTCTTTACCTATATGCGAGTCATGCCTTGAAGGCCAGATGACTAAAAGACCTTTTACATGAAAAAGCTATCGAGCCAAAGAGCCTCAAGAGTTAGTGCAATCAGACCTTTATGGTCCGATGAATGTGTGAGCCAGGGAAGGCTACGAGTATTTCATCACTTTTACTGATGATTATTCGAGGTATGGGTATGTTTATTTAATGTAACATAAGTCAGAATCCTTCGAAAGGTTCAAAGAGTTCAAGGCTGAAGCTGAAAACACATTAGATAAACGGATTAAAAAACTTCGATCTAATTGGGGGGAGAGTTTTTGGATTCTGAGTTCCAGAACTATTTGATAGAACATGGAATTGTTTTCCAACTCTCAATACCTGTACACCTCAGCAAAATGGTGTATCAGAGAGGAGAAACAGAACCTGGTTGGATATGGTTCGGTCGATAATGAGTTACGCTTCCTTACCGAACTCGTTTTGGGGTTTTACAGTAGAGACTGTAGCTTATATCCTCAACTGTATTACCTCCAAGAGTGTTGCCAGAACACCTTTGAAGGTGTGGAACGGGCGTACAACTAGTTTACAACACTTCCGCATCTAGGGTTGTCTAGCACATGTGCTTGAGGCTAATCCTAAGAAACTGGAACCACATTCAAGGCTATGCCTGTTTGTAGGCTACTCCAAAGGGACACGAGGGGGTTACTTTTATGATTCTAAGAACAACAAGGTGTTTGTATCGACAAACTCTACCTTCCTTGAAGAGGATCATATAAGGGAGCATAGTTCCCGAAGTAAAATCGTGTTGCGTGAGCTTTCCAACGAAACTATTGAAACTTCGACAAGAGTTGTTGAGGAGCCTACTATATCAACAAGGGTTGTTGATGGAAGTTCATATAGTCGGTCAAATTCACCTCAAGAGTTGAGGGAACCTTGAAGTAGTGGGAGGGTCACAAACCCACCTGTTCGCTATATGGGTTTAACTGAAATTATGGCCATGGTAGCTGATGGCGAAGTTGAGGATCCTTGTCTTACAAGAAGGCAATTGAGGATGTTGACAAAGATGTATGGGTCAAAGCCATGGATCTCGAGATGAAGTCTATGTACTTCAACTCAGTTTGGAATCTTGTAGATCAACTTGATGGGGTGAAACCTATAGGTTGTAAATGGATCTACAAGAGGAAACGGGATGCTGATGGGAAGGTGTAAACCTTCAAGGCTAGACTTGTGGCAAAGGGTTATACCTAGGTAGAGGGAGTTGACTATGAGGAGACTTTCTTGCCTGTTGCCATGCTTAAGTCTATTTGCATCCTCCTATCCATTGTCTCATATTATGACTATGAGATATGGCAAATGGATGTCAAGACTACCTTTCTGAATGGTAATCTTGAGGAGACCATTTATATGGTGCAATCCAAGGGATTCATAGTCCAAGGTCAGGAGCAAAAGGTTTGCAAACTGAATCGGTCCATTTATGGACTGAAAATAGGCATCTCGATCTTGGAACATAAGGTTTGATACTGCGATAAAATCTTATGGCTTTGATCAAAACATTGACGAGCTTTGTATCTACAAGAAGATCATCAACAATTCAGTAGTTTTTCTAGTGTTATATGTAGACGATATCTTACTCATTGGGAATGATGTAGGTTTATTAACTTCAGTTAAAAACTGGCTAGCGACCCAATTCCAAATGAAATATTTGGGAGAGGCTCAATTTGTTCTTGGAATTCATATCTTTCAGGATCGAAAGAACAAAGTGCTAGCATTGTCTCAGGCATTGTACATTGTCAGGATGTTGATCAAGTACTCGATGCGGAATTCCAAAAAGGGCCTTTTGTCTTTTCGGCATGGAGTTATATTTTCTAAAGAGCAGTGTCCTAATACATCTCAAGAGGTTGAGGAAATGAGATGGGTCATGCTTCTGTCGTTGGCAGTTTGATGTACGTGATATTATGTACTAGACCTGACATCTGCTACGTTGTGGGGATAGTTAGTAGATATCGATCTAATCTAGGATAGGTCACTGGACGGCCGTCAAGAATATCCTTAAATATCTTCGAATAACGAGGGACTACATGCTTGTATATGGTTCTAAGGATTTGATCCTTACAGGATACATGGATTTTTATTTTCAGACTTATAAGGATTCTCAGAAATCCACTTCAGGATTAGTGTTCACTCTTAACGGAAGAGTTGTAGTATGGGAAAGTACTAAGTAGGGGTGCATTGGTGACTCCACCATGGAGGCTGAGTATGCAGCGACTTGTGAGACTACTAAGGAGACCGTTTTGCTTAAGAAATTCCTGACTAATCTAGAAGTTGTTCCAGATATGTCTAAGTCCATCACCCTTTATTGTGATAATAGTGGTGCTGTGGTGAATTCCAGAAAGCCTCGGAGTCACATGCACCATCTCATTAGAGAGATTGTGTATCGAGGGGACTGATTGTCACGAAGATAGCTTTGGAGCACAACTTCTTGATCCGTTTACGAAGGCTCTCATGGCTACAGTGTTTGAGGGTCACCTACAAAACATGGGTCTACGGGACCGTCCACAGTTGGACTAGGGCAAGTCGGAGTATTATTGTACTAACCTTTTGTGCCCTAGTTTATTGTTTTGTACTTGTAATTTTCTTATACACCCCACTAGCTCTAGGACAAGTGGGAGATTGTTGGGGTTAATGCCCTAAATCTCGTAGGATCCTGTAGTTTGTAAACACATGTATGAACAAACATTTTGTGATGTAATAATATGAGATATTTTATTCACTACAATTTATAAAACATGAGATATTTTAGTTACATTAACCTCAAACCAATAAATTAAGATCCCTAGTTGTTGTTGTAACTTAAGCATGTATGTGGAGACATACAAGTAGATCGTGCTATAAGTGATTATCTAAATGGTCTGTAGTATATGGATAAAGGAAAACCTTATCCTGGTGACGCTACAAGTGTGGCCCGCTATGTAGATGTTACAAGTTTTGTAAAGTGCTACAAATAGTCTGATCCTGATCATTCATGTATTAAACATGCAAGGGGGGATGCTCTATACAAAGGAGTGTGTATAAGACCAGACCACGAAATGTTTAGTCTCGTTATATAACGTCTACACAGACCACGAAATGTTTAGTCTCATTATATAACGTCGTTCATGAAAAAGACTTTCATTTCACTAGGATGACCATATGTAACATGACCTTAATGCTACGTGAGTTGTGAACTCCTGCCTATGAGGGTGGTCCTTTGATTTGCATGGGTTTAAGTGGCCAGATCGCCGACTCAAACCTACCACTTTGGGGATTCGTCTAATTGGAGAGCTGGGAACTCAGCTACACAAGACGGAATTTACTCCTTCCCCGAAGTAGGGGTAAATAGATAAATTGCTCCCTTAAGGGCTGATTCTAGGGCTTGAACAATGTGGCGCTACACCTTCTCATGGTCCGAGAAGTGTTTACTCATAGTGGGACTATGATGTATCGTTCATTAGAGGAAGCAGTGGTATTTAAGGAATCAGATGTAACTACAGGGGCAAAACGGTAAATTGGCCCAGCTGTACTTACAAGCGATTTGTGAAGGGTCATCGTACTGTTGATTGGTTATCATCTTATTTCTCTCTTAGATGTTCTAAGATAGTGCAAATGAATATTTTCAAAAACCTTGAATCAAATTTCATATAATAAAAAATCAAAATTTAAACAATATTCAAACCAAGAATCCCACAATTTGTGGGTCCTAGATGATCTTAAATTAATGCATCAAATTTGAAGATTAAAACTCCTCAATATTAAATCATTGGACACGAAACTATTAGCATAATAATCTTGAGATCCACTTCAGTTCTGCATTCCGTTGTCTTAATATTCATCGTAAATTGGAAAATGGAGAATGTAGGTTAATAATAGAAAAAAGTTCCAGGTGAAGATTTTATAAGAACAAGCTAATAGAAGTGGAAAAGATATGTACGCCCAAGAAAAAGGAAAGACAACAAAATTTGAATAAATGTTTGCAAAGGTTTCAAACAGAGGTGAAGGAAATGTTTATAATCAATCATATGGTGAATGATCATTAATCTCTTATTCAAAATTAATTTCATCGACATGATTTGATGTTTAAGGAAAGCGTATTGTCTGGTTTTCAAATATGATTTTTTCTAAAAATATTCACAGACAAAAGGGATTGTTTTAAATATGATAGAAGAAGATGTATGAAGTTGGTGCTTCATATATATATATATATATATATATATATTTTGTTGCTTGAACACAATGTATTTTCTTCAAACTATCTCATATGTTTGAATTTGATTTATTATTTCTCTAATTTTTTATTCAACTTTGTATAATTTTTCTAATTTTAAATTTTTATACTTAAGTTTTGTCATTAAACTCATTTTTTTCATCCAATAATGTCTTCTGATGGTGCATTATTTTGAATTTAATATATTCCTCAAGATATCTTTTGCTTGAAATTTTCCTTTATTTTAGTTACTATTTTCTAGATTTCAAATAAAGGGTGTTTTAATCCATTGCTTCCTAACCTATTTTCCATAGATTTAGTAGTGGGCCATTTATCAAAAAATAAACATGTTTGGCCTTTTTTTCAAAACCATTAATTAAATATGGTCATTTGTCCAATTGTCCCAAAATAAAACCCATGAATTTATGGACCAAACCCAATATGAGTTGGGCTTGGAAGAAAAATAGTGGTGGTGGTAACCATGAGAGGAAGAAGTTGCGAGGAGGAAGGGAGGAAGGGGAAGAAAGAAAAATTGTTTAAAAGTTTTTTTAATCTATTAATTAAAAAAAAAAAAAAAATAGAAGATGTGTTTTTCATTAAAAAGAAATATAGGTGTAACGTCAGCTGTTAAGAATTAACGAAAAATTTAATAGAGTGACCAAAATGGTGCTATCAAAAGCAAATCTTTGGGTTGGGATTTAAAACTATGGACACAAGTGCAACCTAAACCAAATTCCAAAGGCCAGAAACCATTCTCAAACATTCACACAGAGAAAATAAGACTTATATCGCTAAAACCAAATATTAATTAGCATCTTCAATCTTACGAGATGTACTTTAACACTAAAGATGCAAGCTTTTTTAATATATATATATATGTGTGGTAGGATTGTATCAACAACAGCAGAAACACAAGGATCATCTAATCACTCAAATTCACTAATTTTGGCATAATATAAAGCATGCTTCTGTAGAAAAAATGGGTTTCAAGACATACATCTTATAAAACTTCTTCAAAGCTCCATCTCCAGCTGCTATCTTCTCCATATCTTGTTGTAGACCACATCAAGATCTTCCCCACTATTCTCTTGGTGCTCTAGATTGAGTTGTGGGACTCAAACAAGCTTGAATCAAGAGATGAAGGAGAAAAGCTCACTACAGCAACCTTGTTGAAGAACCATTCTTCAAACCGATTTTTCTCTCAAAATTTTGTAGATTGCATGCCCGATTTTCACTTCAATCTTCTCATTATATTGCAGATCAACATGCAAAGAGAAGAGTTGCATGAGTTGCAGCTCATGCTTGGAGAAGACAAAGGTAAGAAGTTACTTCATGTGTGAGCTACTTCAAAGATGGATAATAGAAAAACCCATTTTTCCATTTTGTGTTTTTGTTTTTCAATTTTCCAATTTTATCTAAAAATAAAATTTTGATTTAAAAAATCTATTTGATTTTAAAAATGAAAAATTAATTAATTTCATAAATTAATTATTAAATAAAACTTAATTAATTTAATATCAAATGTTAAATTAATTTTAACACATATCCATCTTTATATATTTAAATATATAAATTCTCTTATTTTGTTTAATTCTAAAATTAAACATAATTATATCTCATATAATTACTAGTTCCCTTAATTATAATTTGAACGTTTCAAATTAACTTATCACGCCATTACGAGCTAGTAGGTCGCGAACCTATAGATCATGGGCTCCAACGATCCGAGATTAATCGGCTAAACTTATTAGACCAAATTAATCCCCATTCGTTAACTAATGGGTCACTCCACTAAAGCCCATAGTTGCACTCCCTCACTGTAGATATATTATGTCAACATAATTTAACCATAATACTCTTTATAGGTTGTTCGTAATAACGGCTGGGAAATATCTGTTTTAACCCCGAGATTATGTCTTATTCCTCAAGTCTTCTCTAATGAATAATGGTTTGTGATCCAATCATCTAACCAAACTCTCTCAGCCCAGTGAGAGGGTGGTGCCCCTTGTTCAAGACCTGGATTCAGTACTTGAGAGAACAACCTTTCTCGTAGGCGTGAACTCCGTCTTGCACTCTATGTCCCCAGCTATTTATCCGGTCTTACCCCTGAAATGAGAGTCTTATTGAGCTGGCGCTGTTGAGCCAACCCTCAACTATGCAAATCTAAGGGCAATCCCGAATAAACAGGAGTTCATAGTTAACTCAAGATTAAGATCGAGTTACCTAGGTCATCTAGGTGAAATAGTCAGTCTTAAAAAGTAAACAGCGTTATAAAGTAAGAGTGACTTATTTCTTAATCCTGATCTTATGCAAACTCATTGCATAGGACGACCCCACTCCTCATGTCATAACATGTACGAATTAGGATCACATCGTATGCAGTACTTTACAACTCTTTGTAACAACTACAGAGTAGCCACATCCAATGGTGTTACTAGAATAAGGTATCTAACCTCATTCATGTACCATAGATCATTTTGACTATTTACTCGAACCCGATCTACTCTTATGTCTCCACATAATGTTCAAGTACTCATACAATAGTCATGGGTTTTAGTTTATTGGATTTAGACTTTCATACAATTTATGAGATCAATAACAAGTATATTGATAATAGAGGTTTAAAATTTCCATCCTATATATTATTTAATGAAAAAAACAACTTTTACTTAAAAAAAATTGTCAATCTGAACATAGTTCATCAAGATACTTACACTTATGGGAGGTGAATTCATATTTATTGACCTATAAAAGGGTCATCATTGTTACACCAATCTGTCACATTACATCACAGCTGAACCATAACATGAATTTGATGGGCCTTCCCAGCCTCCAGCTCTTTGTTAAAGATGGCCTTAGGCCCAAATCTAAAGAACTCTCCAACAAGTGAAATAACTTTTTTTTAAGATTCATTTTGAGAAAATAGTAGGATGTTTTTAGATTATGAAAAATAGCCAAATGAATTTGAATTTAACTAATTACTAATTATTAGATTACAAAAATACCCCAAATAGTATTTATAATTAATTTATTCCAAAAATACATATTTTTAAAAAATGATAATAACCTAGATTCTATTAATATTTAAGATAGATTTTATTTGAAGAAAGTAAGATATGATTCAAACTCGTAACAAACTAAAATGTGATCTAAACATTTCAAATTAAAGAATTGGCCTAACGACATCAAACATATCTGACGATTGAGATCATAATTACACTATAATTCTTTAAGATTAAAATATAGAAACCTCATTCGAAATCCAAGCCGAAGAAACTCGCAATTGCAAAGTAAGATTGGTTAGAAAAAAAGATTAATTACAGTGTAATTCTTCTCCATAAGTTTTTTTTTTTTCAATTTTTCTAGAAATCTAAAACATTGAGATCATAGATAAACTTAAGGAGATACAATCATACAATATATGGATGTGACATCGCAAAATTTAAAAAAAAAATTGTGGACCATGGGTATTTTGAATGAAATTTCGAGCACAAGGGTTGTCTATGGCAATATTAGCACTTATGAGGAGGACATTTATAAAGTTGAGAAGAAGAAAATCGAATCTGCAGTTAGATCCTCGATTAGTCCCTATACCTCCATTCTCTAATAGTGCTCTCTACAAGGTATCATTCTACTTACCATAAAAAAACTTGAAAAGCCATAGTAAGATTTTAAAAAAAAAAAAAAAAATCAACAAAAGGTTATGGATGCTTATTTGGAAAAACAACAAACCAAAAACGAGAAAGTTATGGATGCTTATTTGAAATTGAGGGGAAAAAAGCAACCAAACAAAAAATAGGATAATCAATTTTTAAAAAAAATCAAAATTTCAATTAAAATAAGCATTTATGATTTCAAACTATTATAGATATAAAAAAGCAAAAGAAATAAGACAAAGTGATATAGAATATTAAAACTAGAAAAGGCAAAAATAGGTTAAAGGAGGAAAAAACTAAAAATAATTAGATTATTTGAGATTATTTGATATTTAAAAATAAAAAAATAAAAAAAAAATATGGGAATGAAACGAAATAATTAGATAAATTCATAATTGAAATAAAGATTCGATCAAAATTCAAGATTCAAACGAACTGATCTCGATTTTTTTGGTAAAGTTAGATTCTATTTATTATCAAATCTATAACCAATAAGATTTAAAAACATTTTATTTACGGATTATGGAGGGTATTTTGGAATTTTGAGAAAGTCTCATCACCTAGAAAATGGTCAGTTTGCTAAATATTTCAAGTTTGAAAGCCTAGCTCTATGTAGTCCTAATATGAGTGTTGCATTTACTAAAAAAAATTACAAAATTACCTTGAGTAACTATATACTTTGGCAAACTAAAGTATATAATTGCAAATATTTGATATATATGATTATTGCAAATATTTTCTACAAATAATATAGATTTGGACTTTTATGAGAATAAAATGTATTTTGACAACCAATGTTTTCATTTGGTATATATTTCTATAAATCAGAATTTTGACATAATTTAAGAGACTTATCAATATTTTAAAATATTGACAAAATAAGAAGTATATTAACAAAATGTTACTCAGGTAAACAAAAGTATAGACTAACATTGAACTTAGATATTAATATAATGAGTTTTTCTTGAACATTGATAAATAGATATTTAGAGGATAATGTACATCTACATATTTTCAAGAGTGACTCACCAATTTTTCTATTTTTTTTTTTAACCACTAACATAGCAAAAGAAAAGTCACGAATTAATTGTGGATGATTAATTTCAAAAATTAATTTTAATTAATTCTAAAATCGTTTTTAAAATTAATTTCAAAACAGCTTTTTGTTTTTTAGAAACCGATCTTACATTTCCTTAAATAGCTCTTAGCTTTGAAAAGAATGTGATAGAGCAATTTTTTTCTTTCTCATTCATACGTTTTTCCTCTATATCTACTGTTTTCTAAGCATAATTTTCATTGATTCCAATCCATTTTCTGGTAAGTGCACGCCTGAAATTGGAAGTTATGTTAATCTTGGGGAGCAATCGGTACAACGATTAACACCGAGGTTGCGTTGTAATTGCTTTCAAAATAGTAGTTCTTTCACAACGCAACAACTTTTTGACATCCACTATATACTATGTATATAGAGTAAGACTAGTTGCCGATTCCTTCCTACCTTGATCGTATATATGTCAAGTAAGTTGTGTTGTTTATCTTATACATACTTTCTATCCTATAACAATTATTTTCTCAAACGTTTTACATATCCAAAAAAAAATCAGTCTCGTTTTCTAAAGCTATTATTTTTTTAAAAAACGAGAATTGAGATTGTGAGATGGCCAATTATGCATCGATATCTCAAAAATTAAGTTGTCTTGCTTTGCTCAAAGTCGAGAGCAAATGCTACACAACTATTTTCGAGCATGTTTGGGAGTGATTTTAAAATCGACAAAATCACTTTTGTCATTTTAAAAATCACTTGAAAATACACTTTTAATCCCTCAAAATTAATTTAGTTTTCAATTTTACACTTTTAAATACAAATTTCATATCATCAAAATTAGTTATGAAAGATTAAAAAGATGTTTTACGATGATTTTGAAAAAAGTCAAAAATGATTTTAGCCATTTTAAAATCATTCCCAAACATGGTATAACTTTCGAAAAGTATAATTGTGACACTAAACATTCCGAGATGGTTTTACTTTTTTAATAGTTTGCTAAAAGAACCATACCAACCCAATATCATCATCTTTCTCATTTTTAATGAATGTAAACTTAATAATTATTATCTTAAACATCCAACCAAGTATTGAACTTTGGGTCACAGAATATTTAGAAGTGAGATTACCAATGATAGAAGAAAAGAAAAAAGAAAAGTGTTGAGATTTGACCAAATTTTTACGACCATTAGACAACATTAGAAAAACCATATGACATCTCGAAAATGAATTCTTAAAAAAACAGCCAACGAAGCTCATTTAATGTTTGGCATTGGAAGCCTCATGTTTTTCCTTCTAAGGCGGTGAAGATGTCTGTTTTTCTTCCTTAATCTACACTTTTTCCATTTCTAATTTTCTTTTTAAACAAAAAACATCACACAAACCCAAAAGAAAATTAGTAAAAAAAAATGTTTTCTTTTTCCCTTTAATAACATTTCTCATCTTCATCAAAACTTTACTAGGGTTTTACAACATGATGATGACAAAGTTGACATTAATTAGGGGCACTTTGTCCAAAACTATCTTGTTTTGCCTTTGGACAAACCCTTCAATTATTTATTTTTACTTTGTTATTTCCCAATGCCCCTCCTTTTAGCAAAATTGTTATATATATTAGCTCAAACCCTAATTTTGTATATAAAATTCATGGTATTTTCTTTTGATTATTGGATCTAAAGGAATCTTTTGTAATTATCACTTGCATGCCCCTTTTTATTCTCTCTCTTTTTTTTTCTACATTTTTGGTGATGAGAATATGATCTTAAGCTTTAGTTTCTATTTGATTTATTTATTTTTATTAAAAAATTCATCCTTATCATTTTTCTTTGTCAAGTTTACCAAATGTTATGTCTCTTTGGCTTAGATTTTTAAGATATTATTTTAATCTAAAAGAAAAAAAAAATGTAGTTAAGACCAATGTTGTTTTGGATGAAAAATAGATAATATTATTTAACCATAAATTACTCGATACCCTAGTTTGTTCATTTGTTCATTTATTCATAAATAACTTACTACTCATTCATTGATTATACAATTCTATTCCTCGATCTTTTTTCTTTTTAACAAGATATCAAAGGTAGAGGGATCAAGATATCTCACCTATGTTGACACGTCCTTAACACTCTAATCACATCCGGACACCAAAAGAAGATGTATTGATCAACAAAAATGATATATAGAAGGGAATTGGAGGAAAACTCAAAGAGTTGATAGTACAACAGAGAAAGACTTGAGAAAAGTCTTCCAATTCAATGTAATAGTAGCAACATCATCATTACAGAAAATAATATATATAGTACACCAAAGAGCAGTCAAGTATATGATATCATCCCAGAAATATGTGTGGAAGATTGTTTTGTGTTTTGAAATGTACGGTTATTATGCTCCAAAGCTAGTCTCAATCAAATTTCATTATCCAATTTTACAGGATAGTAGCAACATTCATTATGCAATTCTCAACACCATATCCTTTTGGTTCAAAATCTTTCACATCTACCCACTTTAATTTCTTCATACTAATATAGTATTGGGCACATTTTAAGTAAAAAATAGGTCTACAATTGAAATTAATTGGATGAATCAAAACTTGAATATAGAATAAGTG
This sequence comes from Benincasa hispida, assembly GCF_027475165.1. Classification (NCBI taxonomy): domain Eukaryota; kingdom Viridiplantae; phylum Streptophyta; class Magnoliopsida; order Cucurbitales; family Cucurbitaceae; genus Benincasa; species Benincasa hispida. Next base: position 30,590,313 of record NC_143484.1, on the reverse strand, counting down.
GGTACACATACATTTTTCTTGAAGTTTCATTTGATTCTTTTAGTTCAACAATTATCGTACATGATCGAATTATCAATCTTTGAAATGATAATCGTTGTCTTATTGACTATATGTTCGGATTAGAAGTTACTCTTGATCTCTCTCCATCGTCATTTTTAGGAATGTCCTAAGAAATATATTATTAGCTAGGTTATTGCCCTAGTTGTAAAGAATTGAAAAACCATTGTAATTAATGTATGTAAAACGATTGCTTCAATGAGAGACCAACATACAATGAAGCAAAAGCTAGGTGTTGGGTTTTGTAATTAGAACAATAAAAGAGAGAAAATTAAAGGCCTTAGAATCATGTGAGAAGCAATAAATGCAATAGACTTTGGGGTTCTACAAAACTCCTACAACTTTCAATAACACACAACACATTAGCAATATTAATTAATAATAATAATAATATTGGTTATTCCAAAAATGGGATTCATTTGTAATAACAAAACCAAAAAATCATTAATGTCTTGTCAGAATGACATTAAATTGTGTGGGTTTTGTAGGGTTTTATAATTTCATGTCATTTTTTCTTCATACCCTTTTGAAATCTCACATGTTTTTAAAATACATTTTGTTTTCTCTGCATTGCTAAGATGGGATTTGGCAGCTGCTTTAAGCATCTTTCAATTTCTTTATTGATGGTAGGCCAGTTATGGATATGATTTAATTGATTGTACATAAAGACATGTGAGATTTGAGCATAGGGTTTATGCTAGAGGAATTTTTTTTAAATACCTTATTGTAATTTATTGTTTAATTAATGATATGTCTGAGATTTGGTTTGGAATCATGTTGTTATGAGTTGTCCAAATGTACCATTTACTCATGCTTTATTATTATTATTATTTTTAATTATGTCTTCACTATAGTTTTAACTTTCTCAATGTTTTATAAAATAATACAAATTTGTTGCGATAGTGAATAGATTTTATTCATTACAAGAACGAGGATGAAATCATCGACTTTTAAAATGGTAAATGGTGTCTTATCCATTCAGTTAGGTTTAAGTTAGCATGCCAATAATGTGCATGGTGTGATATTGATTTGGTTCACTGTTCATAATTCTTTTAATCTAAAATTACTTTATTGCCCTTGAGTTTTGAGGATATGATTTCCATCTTGTCTCTTTAAGTTTTAAATTATTATGTTTTGTTATAATTAATTAGGTTTATATGTCACAGTTACATTTTTATTCATGAATTTTGAGTTTAATTATTCTTTTTGTGCTAAGTTTTAAAATGTTACATTTTTACTCTTAAAACTTGAATTTAGTTTCAATATTTAGTCTTAGGTATTTATTTCTTATTTAAAAGTATTAAATTAATTTCATTAATTTTTTATCACTATTAAAAATAATCAAAATTTTTCACATCTTAATTATTTTATAGTAATTAATTAATTTAGATTAATTAACTGAATAAATAACTAAATTTGAGCATTAATAAAAATGGGTAAATTTTTAAAATCTAAAACTTTTAAGACTAAATAAAAACGAATTAAACTCAAAACTTAAGGATAAAAATGTAACCAATATTTTGAAACTTTGGGACCATATAGAAACTAAATTCAAAATAGATTAAAATGTATGTAACAAATTGAAACCTATAAACCAAATATATCAAATTGACATAATCATGGAAGTAGGTATAGAAACAAAATATGGGAGTGTTTCAACATCAGGATTTCAAGAACCGGTGTTAAATAACTTAACTTCAATAATATTCACTACTGGAGTTTACACATTTATCGAGGACTCCATCTTTTCTTCTCTCTTTTGCATAGTTATCAAGAAACTTCATCTTACAACTCTACACCCTAAAACACATTCCTAACTTTAACATAGACTTCATAACATAACTCAGCATCACAAACACCGCCTATGTGTTTTAACGTTTATTGAATTTAAATGCAGAATGTTAATAAAAGATGGTAATATATGTTAAGATTAGTTATGCTCACTCGACATGTGTAATATATATTTGTTGTTAAGTATATATATGTTTGGGCCTTCTAGTTCCTCTTAATATAAAGGTTAATCCAATAATTTTTTTTCTTAATTTAACAACATGATAAGTAGAGGTCTATTCAAATATTTGACCTCTCAATTTTAAGGTACATATTTTATATTTGTTGAGTTATACATTTATTAAAGGTGAGATGAAGAAAACAATGAGGAGACTAATGGTTGGAAAAGTGAATAGGGAGGAAAAATAGAGGAAAATAATATTTAAATATTAATGATGGTTAATTCAATAAATTTTAGGGAAATTCTTATAAATAGAAAAATTCTAAAAATATTTACACTTTATAGCAAAAGTTCCAAAGTTCCAAAAGTGCTTTATATTTTTAGGTAAGTGTAAATATTTTTAAATATTTTTTATTTTTAAAAATACCTCTAAATTTAATTTACCACATTATAACAAAATATTCTAAAATAATGACTAGTTATTGCCCTATAGTTACAAAGATAATTTTCCCATATAAGAAAAAATATCAAATTATTTAAAGAAATAACAAAAAAAAACTGTCTATTAGTGATAGGCTTTTACCAGTTTCTATCAAAGAAGAATAAAATTTTGCTATTTTGTGTAAATAATTTACCTTATTATTCTATTTTTGAAAATCCTCTAATCGTAATTTAATTATTTAAGATATTATATCCTTTACATTAAAAATAATAATAATAATAATAAGTTAGAGGTTGGAATTTTACTAATACATATTGTTGAATTAGAAAAAAAAATGAGGATTAAAAATAATTGGAAAAGTAAAAAAAAAATGAGGGTTAAAAATAATTAGAAAAATAATTTTACATGATCGTGGAAAAGTAAGACAGAGAATTTATTGTCCAACAAACCTTTGGAACTTTTAATAAGCATAGTTCAAATTGATAGCATTATCAAAAAGGAGTGACTTTTTTAAGTTACTTTGACTAAGATTTTAAAAACTAAATATTAAACAAAGTACATTAATTTAAAATAATAATAACAACAACAAAGGCAAAATTAAAATGAAATTAATATGTGACTAACTTTAAATATTATATTTTAACTTTTAATTCTATGGTTTGTGAATTGGAAAAAGGGTCAAAATATGTAGATTATATATTAAACCTAAATTTGAATATAAAATTTATATATGTTAAACATAAATTTGTTTAATTGCTATTAAATATAAAATTTAATAGTTTAGACATCTATTAAACAATATAATTAAAAGTTTAGAGAGTTATTATATATATTTATAAATTGAAAGATCTATTAGTTACATTCCAATTACCAATATGCATACAAAGCGTCGAAAGAAAAAAGTTAGAGTATTCTCTCCTAATATGTACTTTATATGTTTAATGTTAGATTTTTCGTTTCATGAAAAGTTATTCAATATTATTCGACCCTATAAAATTATACAAGATGCTGATGTATGATAATCAATTGATGGGAGTACTCCATTTATCCACACTATAAATTTGTTTTTATAAATATTCATTGACTACTCTTTAATATTTGTAGTACCACCTTATTTTCAAAAGCATGCTGATGTGACACACAATAAATGAGAAAAGGTGCGAAAATTTGTTCGCACCTCTAAAATTTTTTCGAGTAGAATTCATACTACGATAGTATAAGAAATTTTCATATACTGATGTGACACACAATAAATGACCCACACTAATATGACAGACAATAAATTTTTGTATACTACGTAATATGACCCTATAAAAGTATGCTAATGTGACACACAATAAATATTCGTACATACTCCATTTACCCACACTATAAATTTGTCTTCATAAATATTCGTTGACTACTCTTTAATATTTTTAGTACCACCTTATTTTCAAAAGCATGTTGATGTGGCACACAAAAAATGAAAAAAAGGTATAAACATTTCTTCGAGTAGAATCCATTGCACGATAGTATAAGAAATTTTCTGGGTCAAAAGTGGATTTTTTTTTTTCTTTTCAAATTTGATTCACTAATATCTAAAGAAACAAAGTTGCAAACATCAATGCTTCTATTTCCCTTTCCTCAAGGCTACTAAATATTTCTTTAAATAATTTTCTCACAAAAGGATTATTTTCCTTTCTTTTTTTTTTTCTTTTTGTTTGTTTGTTTGTGATCTCATGATAGATATGAATTGTATCATATTTGATTGGGTCAACTTCACGAGGACTGATTTTTTCTTTCTTTACCTAATAAGCACTTGGATTAAACTACAAATTCCAAGAAAGAGAGAGATTTTCAAGCATATTTGATTTGGGTTTATTACAATTTTTTATTTTGAAGTACAACATTTTAATTTAATTGCTTTACATAGTTTTAAATTCTCCAATTTCATATATAAAATAGACACTTGATATAATTATAAAGCTAAAATAATTGGCATTTCTTCTATAAAAAAACAATTTGTATAGTCTTCTACATTCAAGACAAAAGAATATTGTTGGTGTTTGGACATAAAACAAATGTTTATGGAGTTTCAAGTGGCATTTTAACTAGAAATTCATTGCATGAACCCACTTTATTTCTATTATCATGAAAAAGCCCTTAGAAGAAACAACCTCTTTTTTTTTTTTTTTTTTTTTTTTTGCATATTTTGAATATGTCAACTAATTTGTATTTTTACATAAATATGTGAGATGTTATAGTCTTTTTTTCTAATTTATTGTATTTTTCTGATTTTGGAAATCTAGAGAAATGGATTTATTGTAAATTTATTAGACTATTTATTCTTTATTTTGTTACCAAATCATATTTTGCCCCCACCCACTAACCGAATCGACCTTAGGATCTCTTTAATAAATGATGGGAAAAAAGAAGCAATGCATAATAATTTTTTTTCTTATTACAATATGAACAAGGAGGTTTAAATTATAAATATATGTAGGTTGAGCTATGATTGATATGTTTAAGAAATTTTAAAACTTTAAACCATATATTATATGTATATGGGGTTCAAAAATAGAAAAATGGAAACTATTTATACAAAATAACAAAATTTAATCTTCTTTGATAGAGACTGACAGAAGTCTATCAGTATCTATTAATGATAAAAACGGATAGAAATCTATCATTGATACTATGTGATAGACGTAGATAAAACTCACTCTTTTCAATAGTATCATGTTTTGTACATTTTATAAGTTTTATTAATACAATAGCTACGGGATAAATAAGACCAAATTCACAAATTTCATAGCAACAAAATTGTTTTAATATCATCTTTCTTTGAAATCTTATAAATTTTGTACCATACATATGTTATATAATTCATTGAAAGTATATGAGATTTTTTTTTTTTTTTTGAAGAAGTCTTGAAATGAAAACTTATTAGATTGTAAAATTACATTACTTTTCAAGTTTAAGGTCAAGATTATACTGCAACATCTATCTAAATTTGACGTGTAATTTGATAAGTTTGAAATTTTATAGATGGATTCAGAAGTAAAAATAGAATTTTCCCCCTTAAAAAATTGTAAATAACAATGTTGGTAAAAATAATAAATGAAAAACCCAAAAAATAAAAACAGTAATAGACAATAAATGAACTAATTAAAAAAATAGAGACAAAAATTTTAATGGTAAACCAACAATAACGTAGTTCAACTGACATAGTGTTCATTCAATTCCCCCTTCCCACACATTAATTACAATACCTTTGCAAAAATATTTTAATGGTAAAAGAAAAACTAAACAAGTCATATGATTCAATGAGCACATCTCAACTAATATAAAACTTTCCTATCTTTTTTATAGTTAGAGGTTTAATTTTTCCACTAATATATTATTGAAAAAATATTATGTAGCTAGAAAAACCAACTAAACTAAACATTATATATAAATATTTGAAAAATGAAGATTAAATAATATCCATGACATTTTAATATGTATTTTAATGGAAAAATATCATTTTAGTTTAGTTTCTATTTGATCCCTAGATTCCAAAATGTTTTAGTTTTAGTCCTTAAGTTTTGAATTTGATTTCAACTTTAGCCCTTAGATTTTAAAATGTAACAATTTTACCTTTGAAGTTTGAATTTTATTTTAGTTTGGTTTTTGAGTTTCAAAATTTATCCTTTTAATATCAAACTTTCACTAAATACTCAATTTCAGTCTATAGTGTGTTAATGTCTATAATTAATTTAAAATAATTAAAATTATTTAAGTTTCACTAATTTTCATCACTATTAAAATTAATTTTAGATTTCACTTCATAATTATTTAAAATTAATCAATAAATATTGATACCAAAAATTAAAATTGAGTATTCAATGAAAAATGTAAGTGACAGTGTCAATCTTTAACTTAAAGATTCAAAACAAAATTCAAATCTTAAGAGTAAAATTGTAATATTTTAAAACTAAAGATTAAATTAAAATTTAAATTAAAAAAAAAAGACTAAAGGTATAATATTTTGAATGGTAAAACCAAATCTAAATTAGAAACAAAAACCTATTGGCTAAAAAAATGTATTTAGCCTTTAATTTATAATTCTTGAATGTGTATATATAAACAAATGGACGATGCTAATTTGACTGTCAGTTTGAGGAAATCAATGAAAAAACGATTTGTAGTCAAACAATGAATTCTATTAGAAAAAAGAGATTTTTTTTCGTTTTTTTCATTTTTTTTTTTTTTTTTTTTGAGTGAGGTTTCACGTGTGAATGTTTGTGTTTTGTGGGATTTTTTCCCTTTAAATTTAATATAAAAAAGAAAAAAGAAAAAAGAAAAAAAAAGAAGAAGAAGAAGAAAAATGGAGAAAACAAAACAAACATTCATATCAAGTAATTTCTCTTTGGATTTCAAGCTAGAGAAAAGTAGAGTGTTCTTTTAAATGATTATAAAAATTGAAGCTTTTTTAGTTTTTCTAATTTTTTCTAGATAAAATGTTCTCGATTCAATCTTATAGAAATTTTGACTTTTTATAATTTTATGTGTCATTAACATCATTCTCTTGAACTTTTATAAATGCAACAATAGTTAAATCTTTTTAACTTTATCGAATAATTTTTATTAAAAAAATTAACAAAAGAACTAAGCATATGAAAGATAGAGAGAAATAAATTGTCATATTTGAATCTAAGAAAAAGAGGAAGCGAAACAAAATTGGTTATGCTATTGCAGCTTTGGCATCTTCTCAAGATTGTTCTTTTGATTTAGAAAGAGATTTTTTACCGACAGTATTATCTATTTCATTCTTGATGAGTAGTATCAGGAGTACTAGGCAGTTGTAGCCGCTGTTTGCTTAATGTACTACGTTTGTCTCGAGAAAAAAAAAGGTTGAATCTTCACAATCCAAAGTACAATCTTCACAATTTGTTGTTAGATCGAAGAAAATTGCTCTTTAAAATATTTCTTTGAATCTTGTATTTTTACTTTTGTTCATCGTTTTTGTAATTCCTTTGTCGATGCTATTGCAAAATTTGGAAAGAATAGGGATGAGAGTTGTGAATGAAGAATTTGTTTCTCCCTGTTTTCTTTCATGTTACAGCGAAAGATTAGAATAATTTTTTGTCCATCAAGACATAATATTATCGAGATATTTGTTTTCAAAAAAGTACAACAACAACTATTTGAGAAGTCAATCTTTTAACATCCTAACTAAAGTAATATAATAAAGCTAGCCACATTTTTTTTAGCTGATGTTTTCTAAATATCTTTAAAATAAATTGAACGTGAGTTTAACACGATTTCTAAAAAAAATATTTTTAATTAATTAAATACACATTTTAAACCTTCATAATATATTTATAGTAAAAAGTCATTTCAAAATTCTCAAAATAAATAAATAAACTTCAAGAAAATCCTTTTAGAATAAGAAAAAAATTTCATAATGTGAAGTAACAAAGTCCCAACTAAAAACAAATTTCTTGAAAATAATTTCAAGCTCCCTTAAAAAAGTCAAAAACAAAGAAAAAATATTAGTAAAACAAAGCAAAAGACCATTATAAGAAATTCCATTTTTTGTTTCTTTTTAGCAAATAGTTCCTAAATTTGTAACTTCTTAAAACTTTCTACCATTTCAAAATCAAACCATATCCAAGAAAAAAAAAAAGACTTAGAAAAAACCAATAAATAATGAAGAAACAAACTAAATAACCCCTCCCCTACAAAAAAAAAATAATAATAATAAATAAATAAAAATGAGAATCTCTAAACTCTAATCTTAACAAATGAAGCTCATAAAATTCACGTATTCAATTTCCTCCTCTTCATGACAACAACTATTCTACTTTTTTTTATTAAAAAAGATAAAACAAGAAATAAGAAACAGAAAACAAATAATTCTCACTTTCATTACCGAATAGATCAAGATCATATTGTTCCAAATCGAAGAAAATTAGAACGTGGAAGCCATATATACCAAAAAAAAAAAAAAATTATATGATATAAAATATATTATTGTACTAATTGGGTTGCTTTTATACTAAGGCTAGGGTGGCGGTCAACCATTGCTGCTAGTTTAAGTCAACCACATCATTCTCTTTCAACTACTATACTTGAGAGAGCAACATTATTAATATTATGAACCAAACATGAAATATATATTATTTTTATACATATAGCTTATGTTATAGATCAATAAATTTAAGCTTATTGATTAAGTGAATGTCAAACATGGCTTGGGGTTAATGGTTTTAGGTATATTTCTATTTTCTATAAAGTCGTTATTATTATCTTTTGGATAAAATATCTTTTTGATTCTTAGGTTTTGCTATAGTTTCTATTTGGTTCCTAGATTTTCAAATGTTACACATTTGGTCTTTAGATTTTGAGTTTTGTTTCAGTTTAGTCTTTAAATTTCAAAATGTTATAATTTTACCCTTGAGATTTGAGTTTTGTTTCAATTTGTTCCACGTTTCAAGATTTTACATTTTTTAACCTCAATTTTTTTCCATTATTGATGCCAATTTCTATTAAAATAATTAGAAATTATTATGAAGTGAAATTTTGAATTTTATTTTAAAAGTGATAAAAAATAGTGAAACTTAATTAATTATAATTCTTTTAATGATTTTTAATTTATTAACATAAATTAATACTAAAGGCAAAAAATGAGTATTTAGTGAATGATCGAGTTGAAAAGTGTAAATCGTGAAATATAATGACCAAATTGAACAAAACTCAAATGTCAAGAGTAAAATTGAATATTTTGAAACTTAAGGACTAAATTGAAATCAAACTCAAAGCTTAAAGACTAAGTGTGTAACATTTTGAAACCTAAGGACTAAATAGAACTAGATCCAAAATTTAAGGACGAAAAATGTATTTTTTTAATTGAGAAGAAAAATGGGAACTAGCTCAAGGGCTTGTTTGTATGTTTGTTTTTTTTCTTAGTTGTGTTAATCTTGTTTTGGCCAATAGTAGGGTATGCACTAAATGAGCAAAAACCCAACTCAAATTCTTTGGCTTGAGTCAAAACCTAATGTATTAATAATAGATTAAGAAATATTTTTAGTTCTGAATTTTCATAAAAGTAAGGTTTAAAATGCGGATAAACAAACTAATTCTTTATGTCGATGTTGAATCTATGAACTCTATGTGTAAATATCGATGAAAATATCGACATGTTGTCCTTAAACTTTAATATATATAACAATTTAGTCCATTTGTACTTTCAAATTTGTAATAATATAGTCTTTATAGAAATTAATACGGGACAATTTAGTCTCTATATATCTAAATTTGTACTTCTTTATTCCTAACTATGAAAATTCTCACCAAAATTAATTGTTAATTTTTCTTCACAATTTAAGTATTGTATTTATAAAAATATTTGGTCCCTGTAATCAATTTATCAATCTAATAGGAAGAAATTTCATTATTAAGAGTAACAGATATTTTTCGTGATAGGAACTAAACCACTATAAATTTCATAAAATATACATGGAATATAAAAAATTTAAAAATGAGGGGGAAGTTGGTAAATGTCTTATTGAATAAAAATAATTAAGGATTTACAAATTTAAAGAGAAAGTCAAACATTATATTAATTGAATGGGAATAAATGTCAAAGAAGCAAAATAAAAATGATATAAACCATGCTTTTTCAGCCGACTCCTTCGACATATATTATGGTTTGAAATTTTTTTTCTTCTTGAAGGACTACATGAATACAATTTTTTTTAGTATAGATTAATTGTTATATATATATTATTTTTAGGGAGATATCAATAAATATTTATTTACTTATTTTAGTTCGGATAAAGAATTCGAATATTCAACTTTTTAATCAAGAATATATATTTTATATAAGTTGAGTTCGTTTATTTTTACATAAAAATCAATATTTTCGATTTTGATATTTAACTCCGAATTATATTCACATTTACCATTATGTCCTTGAAAATCATGGGAGATGGAAAAAACAAACCTAGGAAGAAAGAAGGGAGTAATTGCCTTCTGTCTTAGATTTAAAATATCAAAGATTACCCTTTAATTTGTCTATTAAATTTTTAGATTTAAATATAAATATAATGTTTGAAAATTTTTAGCTGTTCCCAGAAGAGAGAATAATTTTGACATTTCTATATAAATGAGAGCACATGCTAATTAATAATTTTTTTTTTAGCTTTTTGGGTGGGAAATTCAAACTCACCATCTCATAAACATAAAGTATATATATCTTAACTATCAAGCTATAATTTTAGCTATGACTTGCTCGGTTATAGATCAAAATATTATTTTTGTTTCCATAATTTGAATTTGTTTCATTTTAATCTTTGTATTTTTAATTGTCCAATTTTAATCTTTATACTTTCAATGAATCTTAAAATTAAATATTCTTTTAGTTCGTGTATTTTGAATTTTATTTTATTTTGGTATTTGTACTTTCAATTGTCCAAATTTAATCTTTATACTTCTAATAAATCTTAAAATTAGTCCCTATTGTAACGGGTGAATTTGGACTCGAAGAAATAGGCCAAATTTTAGCATCAACTCCTGTTGTTAGTCTTTTGTTGATTTTTTCTCAAATATTTTGGACTCTTTGAACATTATCTTTATATGAATTGTGAATATATATTCACATAGCCACGTTTTTTACATAGAATTATTATTATTATTATTATTATTATTATTATTTAACTGATTTTAAAAAGTTAAATTTGAATGATTAAAGCTAAGATTTATTAAAAGTATTAGGACTAAATTTAATATGTATTAAAATATTAAGACTAAAATTAAACAATTGAAAGTATAGACATCATCAAAATATATATAAAATTAAGATGATCTTTTTTTTTTCCTCGAGAACTCCATAAAAATAGATCATCTCTCATTCTAGAAATTACCATGAGGGAGAGAGAGCATGTTTCATGCAAAAAGTCACAAAAAAGACCATTTTATATTTAAATTAATACTTTTTAATGTTTGAATTAAAAAATTAAAAAAAATAAAATTAATTTTATTATTATTAAAAAAAAGGAGATTATACTAGAAGCTACTCTGGACTAATTTTCAAGCAAATTACTTACGAACCCACCGAAAAACCTAATTAACCACAATAATAATAATAATAATAATAATAACGACAAAAGAAAACAATCACATGTTCAAATCTTACCTGCTTGATGGACAACGTTCGTCTCGATAAAAATAGATGATTCGATTCTTACTACCTAAAAAATAAAGTGAAAATAATTTTTAGTATCAAAAGTTTTGGGTTTAATTTTGGTTGGATCTTTTAAATTTTAAATGTTATAATTTTAGTTCTCAAATTTTGAAGTTGGTTTTAATTTAGTCCATAAATTTTAAAATATTATAATTTTACTTAAAATTGAGTTTCATTTTAATTATGTCCATAGGGTTCAAGATCTATACTTTTAACCTTAGTTTTTTTCTTTTTCTAAATATTTAATTTTTTTGTACTTGATATTAATGTCTTACTTAATTTAAAACAATTATGACGTAAAATTGTAAATTTAATTTTAATGGTGATGAAAAATAGTGGAACTTAATTAATTACATTTCTTTTAAATTAACTAATAGACATTATCACTAAAGACGAAAAGTGAGTATTTAGTGAAAAATCAATATTAAAAATGTAAACTGTAAAACTTAGGGACAAAATTGAGACAAAACTCAAATCTCAAGGTTGAAACTGTAACATCAAACCTTTGGACTAAATTGAAACTAAACTCAAAACTTAAGAACTAAAAGTGTAATATTTTGAAACTTAAGAACCAAATAGAAACTAGATCCAAAATTTAGATATCAAAAAGGTATTTTTTCCAAAAATAAAAATAAATATAAAAGAAGAATTGATTACTCATTTAGTCCCTAAATTTTGAAATTTATATTAATTTGGTTGTTGAACTAATACAAACTTTATTTTGTTTTCAATAGGTTCTTGAATTTTTAATTTTGTATCTAATAAGTTATTGACCTATTCTACATTTTTTTCAAGTCAAAGAAGCTACTAACACAAAATTGAAAGTCTTAATTTGGTACCAATACACATAAAATTTAATTTTGAATCTTATTGATGAATTAATTTTTAAAATTAATAATAATCTACAAACTTATTGGCGAGATACACGAACTAAAGTTGCTATACTTAATTATGATCTCCATAAATAGAAAGCCTTTTGAGTGTACCCAAACTTAAGTAAAATCATGAGAGTTTATGTTTAAGTGAACAATTTCATATTAATTATAGAGATAGGTAGAGGTTACATTGTCCTTATCAATTGATATTAGAGCCTCCCATATTCCACATTGCACATGAAACCCATAGATCAAATAAAAAAAGTACTTGTAGCAACCAAGTAATAACTCTATCAAGCTAGCTCATATTTGTTATCGTGCTCGAGCTCTATTTTGACATTAATCGAGATGAAAGTATGTGCTTCGAGATGAAGACCAAATTAACCTGGAATGAGCAAGATATGCTTTGGGATGAAGAGCAAGCTCTCATGATTTGAGAGTAGACGAATTTCTTTTCGAGAGTTTATGTCCAAAATGGACACTATCATGTCATTATAGAGAGAGGTAGAGATTTCGTTGTCTTTAATAAGAGACTAATAGGTAGCGTTAGACGCTCGAGGAGAGAATATTAAAAGTATTTTTAAATATGTATTTAGTAGTTAATAGAAATCAAATATGTAATCTACCATTATCTATAGGAACAACTAGATTACATGTAACTTTTTCTGAGAAAATGGTCCAAACAAATATTTGAAACAGAATTCACTAAATAATTATTAAGAAAATAAACCCACAATTATTAAGTAATTATTATTACTCTCTCTCTTGGGCAATTAATTTATTATTATAATAATTAATCTATTTATTGTTTTAATAATCACTCACTTTGGGCTCACACACGTTGGTCGCCCATTATAAATATACACTCTTCAACCTCTTTCTTCTTCAACAATATTGACTCTCTCTCAAAGTTTCAGTACTCTCTCTCTCCGCCGTCTCTTTCTCTCTCTAGGTTTTTTTCGGCAAACGGAAGGAAAAAAAATATGGGTGGTAATTCGCCCTGTGCGTCGTGCAAACTCCTCCGGCGACGGTGCGCCAGAGACTGCATTTTTGCTCCCTATTTTCCCTCTGATGACCCCCACAAGTTTGCTATTGTTCATAAAGTTTTTGGTGCTAGCAATGTCAGCAAAATGTTGCAGGTTCTTCTTCTTCCTTACTTCCTCCGTTATTTCCGGTTTCGGGATCAGGGTTTCGTGCGTATTTTTCAAAACAAAACAAAAGAAAATCATAAAATTATGGAAGAGTTTTCGTCCACATCTTTATTCATACCAAACTTTTGTCTCAACTGAAATGTAACAAACAATTTAATACACAAGTTTTCTTTGGTTGTTTTTTAGAAAATTAAGCTTATAAACACTACTTCTACTTTTAAATTTTTTTCGTTTGTTATTTACTTCTACAAAAAAAAACCAAATCAAATTTTGAAAATTAAAAATATAGTTTTTAAAAACTTGTTTTTGTTTTTGGAATTTTGTTAAGAATTCAATTATTGTGCTTAAAAAAGATGTAAATCATTGTAAGAAATGAAAAGAAAATAAAGTTAATTTTCAAAAACCAAAAACCAAAAATTATAGAATGGAACCTACAATAGGAGTTTTCTCACCTAATTGGAAACTGTTTTTTTTCTTTTTCTTTCCTTATATTTTAAAGAAAAAATTGATTTTGATAAACGAATAATTATGGAAACAGGAACTGCCAGTGCAGCAAAGGGGCGACGCGGTGATGAGTTTAGTTTATGAGGCAAGTGCAAGAGTGAGGGACCCAGTTTATGGTTGTGTAGGGGCAATTTCGTACTTACAAAATCAAGTCTCACAATTACAAATGCAATTGGCTGTTGCTCAAGCTGAGATTCTTTGCATCCAAATGCAACAAGACCACCCCGTTTTCCCAAATTGCCCTCAGATCCACTCCGATGACAAACCGCCCTCTCTTCTACTACCGCCGCCGTCTCCTCCGCCGTCTCAGTGCCTCAATTTTGCTTCCTCTCCCAATGTAATTTATGACACCATTTTTGGACATGACATAGTTTCTTAAATAAAATCATCTTCATAATTATAACTTCTTTTTTTCCTTTTTCATCTCATTCCCTCACTATTATTATTGTTTTTTTTTAACAAAAATTAGTAATATTCGAAAATGAATATTAGAAAGAGAAAGAGAGGTTTATGATAATTTTTTTCTATATATATTATAGGTAAGCTGGCGAGAAAATCGAACTCATGATCTCAAAGTCGATATCACAAGTTTTATGTCAATTGAACTAAACCTAAGTTTATGAGAGTAATATTCGAGAATAATTTTCAATTTAAAATGGGGTCACTTCAAAAACAAAAGATGAGAGCGTGAGGGTCAACTTTACAATAAACATTAAATAATTAATTCGTTAAATTAAGAATTTAAAAAAAATGTTGTCAAAGGGTTTTTTTTTTTTTTTTTGTGAAGTATTAATATAATAGTAGTATCCAATTAGTGATAACTCAACTCATAAAATTTTATTTATTAAGGTATAATTAATCTAGAGTTTCAATCTCTACGTTCTCATTTGTTAGCTTATGTGTAATTTTTTTTTAAAAAAAAACCAAAATATAGTTTTAAGATTTGAAATTAACTTGCCCCTTGTTTTGTATTTTGATCCAAAATTAATTAAATATATACTAATAGAAATTAAGTCTATCAATATCTACTAGTAATAGAAAGTGATAAAAACTTAAAATGATTAAATTTTGCTATTTTGTATAAATAGTTTTCCCTTTTTTAAAAATTTTTGAAAATCTCTCTGGTAAGATCAAAGATATTAGGAAAAAGAAAAAAAACCTCATAAGTTTAAAGTAATTAACCATTTGAAAAACAAGCAAATTTGTGAGGGTAAAATTATTTTCAACTAGAAAGAAATGATATAACTTCAAACATAGATCAACCGTAAATATTTTATACTTCTTTTCCAATCCAGAAAACAAACAAATTTAAAAATTTTACAGTACGATAACGATAGTGGCGAGAGATAATAGAGAATGCATAAGAAAAAGAGACGACAAAAATAATACTAATGATAAAATTCATAAGTTGTTCTCTTTTAATTTTACTATTTATAATTAAATTTTTTTATTAAAATCAAACACGTGTGACCAATCAAAAATCATTGTTTCTAAGAGACTTAACACAGAGTGGCTCACGTGGAGGAGAATGGGTAGAGGAAATGAATGTGACTAGTTATTATATTAAATAACTCTATATTAATTAAATTACATTATTATAAAAATATGTCAAATCAGAGGAATTATTATCAATGATAAGTAAATAATAAAGGGTTTTTTGGGGCAAAAAAAAGAAAAAATAAATAAAAGGGGCAAAAAAAAAAAAAAAGAAAAAATAAATAAAAGGCATCAACCTGGCTGTAAAAAGATTCTTTGTCTGTTTAATGTGGAAGCAATTTCACAAGTCAAAGCCAACAGGAAAGAAGCATTTCCATTTTTTTTTACTGTGTAAAATTCCACTCAAAATTTTGTAACTAATCTAGAATAATAAATATTAAAGGCCTGTTTAGATTGATTCAAGAAAAAAAATATTTTTTTTAATATTTTTAATAAAAATTTATTAAGTTATTTTGAGTAATTGTGAACATTCTAATTTCTTTCGAAATAACTTAATTTTTAAATTTAACATTTGAAAATATATTCCAAATATATCATGAGATAAATCGATAATAATTTTATTATTCGTTTTAAAGAATTATTTTTTTCTTCCATTTTTATCTACAATAAGTTTCTATATTTTCAAAGATTTTTTTTTTAATTTTGACAAAGAGATTTTTTTTTTAATTTTTAATTTTAAGTCAATTTTTAAAAATGAAAATAATTTTTAAAAATTACCGTGTCTTTGAGATTACCATTTGATTATAAGAATTATGCCTATAAATATCACTTTCATCAATAAATTTCTTTGTTATGTTATCTACTTTTTAAGAATGTTTTAAACATTCAAGCCAAGCTTTAAAAACTAAAAGAATATCAAGATTTGACTTTTGATTTTTGAAAATTATTTTGCTTTTTTATAGTTTCTTCACATAAGTTTTCTTCTTTTTTTTTTTTCAATAAAACATTTGAATTCTTAGCCAATTTTAAAAACAAAAAAATATTGTCTCATTAGAGATAACACATTTGATTATTGAGAATTATGCTTATAAATATTACTTCGACTCATGGGCTTCTCTTGTTTTGTTATCTACTTTTTAAAAATGTTTTAAAAATCCAAGCCAAAAATTGAAAACTAAAAGAATAAGGTTCCATTAAGTAACCATTTAGTTTATGTTTTCGAAAATTAAGTTTATTAAACTCTCATTCCATGGGTGTATTTATTGTTTTGTTATCTATTTCGTCTTACCAATGTTTTCAAAAACCAAGTCTAATTTTGAAAATTAAAAAAAAAAAAAAAATTTAAAAATTTGTTTTTGTTTTTAAAAATTGGCTAAAAATTCAACTTTTATACTTAAGAAAGATACAAATTATTGTAAAAAATTGAGATGAAATAAACTTAACTTTTAAAAATAATAATCAAATCAAAATGATTAACAAAGGGCCTAACAATTTTGACTTTTAGTTTTTAAAATTTATTTTTGTTTTCTTACAATCTATTTACAAGTTTTCATCTTTTTTTTTTTTTAAAATAAAATATTTGAATTATTAGTACATTTTAAAAACAAAAACTATTTCTAAAAACTATTGTCTCATTAGAGATAACCTCATTTGAATATTTTGAATTATGCTTATTAACACTACTTTCACATATTTTATTATCTATGTTTTAGGAATATTTTGAAGAAGGGAAAAAAAGTAGTTTTTTAGGTCTCATTTCATAACGATTTCATTTTTAGTTTATGTCTTTAAAATGTATGCTTGTTTCCTCTCAACTTTTCAATTATGATTTTCATCTTTGGTAATGAAACATTTGAATTCATTGTTAAATTCTTTTAAAAAAATTGATTTACTTCTTAAAATTCCGCTTGGTTTCTAAAAGCATTAATAGAAAGTGAAAAACAAAATATAGAGATGAAACTTATGAGTGGAAGTAGTCTTTAGAAGCTAATTTTTTTATAAAAAAAATCAAATGGTTATCAAACAAGACCTTAAATACTTTTTTTTTTTTTAGAATTTGACTATGAAATCAAAATTTTCTAAGAAAATTGAAAACCGTAAAAAAAAAGTTGTGAGAAAACAAACTCAATTTTCACAAATAAAAAAAAAACCAAAATCGAACTGTTATTGACGGTCCCTACTTTTTTAGTTTTCAAATTTCAAACATTTGTAAGAAAGTATAGATATCATAACAATAAATCCATAGATATGAGTAGCATTTATAAACTAAATTTTCAAAAATAAAAATCGTCTAGATCCTTATCAAAGGGACGTAAAAAGTATTTTCCTATTAACCTTTTTAAGACCCACAAAGAAATTTTTCTTAACAAAGACACAAAGTGTGTTAGGTCTAGCTTTTCAAAGTGTTTAATTTTGAAAATAAATCGATCTAAAAAAACTGTAGTATTTGACAATCATTCACGAAACACTTTCAAAGTATATTTTAAACAATTTATTTTATTAAAAAGAGTTTAACTAAAAATAATTTTATTGAATAACATTATTTTCTCTAACTATTCCAAATAGACCTAGATTCTCATATGTGCATATTATGCACATATAACACATACATATAAAAACATGATCTCATATAACTTGGAAATTAGAAAAGAGAGAGATCATTCAAATATTCATAATCATCCCATAATCTAGCTTTTCCAAAGAGATCTTTCCTTATCCATTTAAAGCTCTCAATTAAATTGTAGCAATTTTAATTAGGAAAAGTATGAAAGGAAAATAATAATAATAATAAATGACCCATATTGTAACAAGTTCAATGATTCTTGAAGATGATCATAAGTATTAATAATGAAATTATAAGTTATAAAGTGGTAGAAAGAAAATGATTGATTTAAGAAACTGCCTCTTTTCACTAATTGCCATTTCTATTCTATGGTACACATTTTCTAAAATTAACACTTAAAAAAGCAATGGATTTTAGGTCATGCGCACAATAACTGAGAATTATGTACTTATTTAATCATCAAAGTCCAAAAAAATAAATAATAATAAAAAAAATTTGTGATGCTTATTTGAAGTATTTATTTCAGCTGATTTTTTTTTTTTAAAAAAAATTGACATTATTTGATTTGGTTCATGCATTTAATTAATATGTTGAGAGAGAAAGGGTGGGATTATAGAAAGCCAAAATGAAGTTCGAAAAAGATGGCTAACAAATGGAAAATGGTTTAAATACTATTTTGGTCTCTATATTTTTCTTTTATTTATTTTGATCCTTTACTTTTAAAATGTTCATTCTGGTATCTATGCTTTTAATTTTGATTCTTCTTGGTCATTATACTTTCAAAACGTTCACTTTGATCATTATATTTTCAGTTTTTGTTCATTTTGATCATTGAACTATCAAAAAGTACCATTTTGATCCCTTAAAAATGAAGTAAAATATAAACGAAGGGATCAAAATGGCCTCTTTTTGAAAATACAAGAACCAAAACAAACATTTTGAAAGAAAATAAATCAAAATGAACCAAAGTTGAAAATATATAGACTAAAATGAATATTTTGAAAATATAGAAACCAAAATGAACAAGCACTAAAAATACAGGAACTAAAATTGTATTTAAACCTTTTTTTTTTTTTTAATAAATAGCTTGTTTGACTTGTTTTTAAGTTATAATTTTAAGGGTCATTTAGATTAACGTGAGAAAAAAATATTTTTCAAAAAACTAATTATTATTTAAATGTTTTCAATAAAAATTTATTAAAATATATTTGAAAAACTATTTTAAAATTTTATTTTTCAAACAACTGGTTTTTTTTCCTCTGTACTTTGTAATTTTTAAATTAATATTTAAAGTGTTATTTTTCAAAGGACCAGTTTCTTTTCTCTCTACTTTGTCATTATACTTACACTATTTAAGGTAAATGATTTAAGTGAGAAATAATATTGTATATTAAATTTGAGCAATTTTTAAATGATGTAATAATTATATTGTTGTTAGTTTTGCTTCCAGGCTTATTTATTTCTATCACAATGTAAGCTTTTGATTAATATGTTTTGATACATATTATGTATCTTAAACAGAGAAAACAAAAACAAAAACAATAAGTACTTCTTAAACAAGTTTCTAACGTTGCCGAAGAAAATGTTTACCATTGTCACTGACTCATACATTCCCCTAAAGAGGTACAGGGGAGTCTCCCATCTTTCTCATGCGGACTCAATGTCTCCCTCCTATTATCCCGGTGCTAGCTAATTTCCCGATTGGATAAATCGAAATTGTTTGTTTCTCCAAAAAGAAAATCTAATAGCAGATGTTTGAGTTCCGAACTGATTCATTTGTTTCAAGAAACAAGAATAAAAAATAGTTACCAAACATATTTCTATTTCTAATTCTTAAAGAAAAGAAAATAGGTGACTTGAAACAAGAAATAGGAACCCGGACATAGAAAACAAGAAATAGAAACATTATCAAATGGGGCCTTAGAAACTAACCATTTGTAAGTTTGGTTTTTAGTTTGAAAAATCTCGTCATTTAGGTTCCATTTAGTTATCATTGAGTTTTTATCTTTTAATTTTTAAAAATTAAGCTTACAAACACCAATTTCATCTCTAAATTTTCTGTTTTATTTTTCCGTTCTACTAATGTTCTAAAAAAATCTAGCCATTTTTTGAAAACTTCTTGATCTGAGTTATAAAGAGAAAGATTTCTTTTTTATGACTTCCACTTATCTATCCCAATCCGGAAAAGTTATCGACCAGGGCCCTATTGATGAATGCAAGAAACCACCTCCTGCCTAGTCTCAAATAGGGGCTACTTAGCTACTAGGCTCAGATGCAAACTTACTTTAAGAGTGACGAACGAAGCTGTTCAACTAATAGGGAGAGGAGCGAAACTGCTTGACTAGTTGAAAGAAGGGTTAAAAGTAGTTTTTAAATACTTGTTTTTCTTTTTAAAATTTAGCTAAGAATTTAACTCTTTTACTTATAAATGATGAAAACTAAAGAAAACTTATAAATAAGTTTAATTTTCACCATTTTTGAAGAAATCCTTGAGTTATTAGTCAAATTCTAAAAATAAAAATTACTATTTTCTTCTTTAGTTTTCAAATTTTGGCTAGGTTTTTGACAAGATTGGTGAAAAAAAGAACAAAGACAAAAAGTTTATTGGTGGAAGTAATGTTTATAAACTAAATTTTCAAACGAGTATATTATTAAATGATATATGAGGATATATTATTATTTATAGGGATTTATCAAACATGAGGACTATTCATGAGATATTATCAAATAATTAAGATTAACTTCTTTCTCCAAAATAATAGAGACCAGACTAGAATTTTGTCTTTATGGTTTATTGATGTATACTCATAAATAGTTAGTTTTTTTTATAAAATCCTCACAAATAGTATTTATGTCTTATCAAACCACGGAGATTAAATTCTAAATATAAACCATAAGAATTAAATTTTAACTTTCTCTAAATCATTGTAACTAAATTTGCTATAAAAAAACCACCGGTCGAATTTTTTTTCAATTAATATATAATCGGTCAAGTTGGTCGTTAGAGTTAGTTGTTGGAGATGATCAAATGGAGCTGGTCACTGGAGGTGATTATTGGAGTTGGTCACCAAACATATATACCAACTCATTTTGGTGAGCAAAACGTCTCTTAGAAATATATTTATCCTTTGATATATATATATAAAGGTGTTATAATTAAAGTGTAGGGTGGGAGAATATTGAACTTCTGATCTCAAGGTCGATAGTGTGAGCACTATGCCAATTGAGCTACGTTCATGTTGACACCTTTGATATAAATTAAATCACCACTGAACTTAAAAATTTATTGGCAAGTGACTTCTTGCCCCATTCCATGTGCAAGGGTGTCATAAGTGATTTCAAGCTTTCCAAATTTGCATCGTGTTCAGAAGGTGCCATGATGAGTTCATTCCATGGTTGACTTGCAGCCTCACCCCAAGGGGTGCACCATCACTTGTTGCTTAGAGAATATGTGTTGTGGCCGTTGAGTAAGGCCAAAGTCCAAGTAGGGTGGGATTTAACCCCATTGCCGAGGTGAGAGTATGTCGAAGCTCGATCATGGTTGTTTTGCGTCCTTGGGATCCCAAATTAGAGAAGCCCCAACCATTGGTCTATTGTCATATCTGCATTGCAAGTCTCAAGACAGTTGTGCGAAAGTCGTCCACGGGGGGGGGGTGTTAACGCATAAAATAATGTGCGACCATTGTTTGTCATGCCTATATTGCGAATCTCAGGGCCAAATCCTAAAGTTGGGTGAGGTAGGTCCGTCAGTGGGGTATGCTCATAAGTAGCATGCAAATTCCATATTCATTCTGATGTACGTTATTTCATCAAGTTCATTAGCAGCCAAATCAAGTTCGGATCGTCATCGAGGCAATGCCATGTTTAAGTGGAGGTGGGTATATTTAGTTTAACTTTTCAAGTGTTTAATTTTGAAAATATGTCATTTTGAAAAAAAATTGAAGTGTTTAGCAATCACTAGAAGAATTTCGGGCTTTAATGTCGGTTTTAAACCGACATTAAAGCCCATAATCTGTCTATTTTTTTTAAATTCCGTTGTTGAATTCATTTTTTTGGTCAAAAAGTATAACATGACACATCATCATTGAACACTGTGGCTATGACATATTATTTATGTATGGATTGCAAATCTATTACATTTAATCCACAAATTCTGGTATAAAATTATAATTTAAAAGATCGTACAATAATTCAGCTCTTGAAAACACAAATTACAAGTAATACAAACATTATGATTTTACAAACATTATGAGTTTACTGTCCCTCTCCAATTGGTAAGTATGGATCCCTTCATAATTCTTCTTGAACAGACACCTCACCCTCCCCCCCCCCCCTAGCTTCAGCAATGTCTAGTTATAGGCATCTTTGTCTGACCACTATTGTTCAAAGGATCACAAACAAAAAAGATTTAAGATAAAGGATTGAAAGTGAAAATGTGATCAGAATTCATATTCAACTAACCGTGTTTATTGGGAATGTGTATAAATGGTAAATTCAAGGTAAAATTCTTTATTACAGTTCCCCAAGAAAAAGCATAAAGAGGTTGCGATACCAAATCTTTACTCCTTTGTTGCACCTGCAAAACAAGAAAACTCAATAGTTGAATAAATGAGAGGATCTTCTTTTTAAAACTGTGAGTCATCAACTAAAACTTATTAAAACTATGAGTCAAACATTCTTTTAGTGTATTTAATTAGCATAATGCACATATTCTCAAGTCAATCAATTGTTTAGTTCCTGCATCTATCACTTAGCTCCAGTGGCCTATCATGTAGCTTAATCGTTTAGTAAACGATCTCGGGCATAGGCGATCGTTTAGCTACCATGCCCATCGTTTAGCACTGACACCTTATCGTCTAACACATTCACCTATCGCTTAGCATTCCACCTATCATGTAGGGCGTCTGCTCATCGTCTAGCACAACACCGCTATCGTCTAGCGCTCATGCCTATCGCGTAGCACTATCGTGTAGTCTATCGCTTAGTGCCCGCACATTTGCTATACGATCATCCAGCGCCCGCCTACACGATCGACGATCATCCAGCGCCTACCTACATGATCGTCCAACACCCGCCATCTGCTATACGACCATCCAGCGACCGCGTACATGATCGTCCAGCGCCTGCGCATCTGCTATACGATCGTCCAACACCCGCTTACTCGATCAACAATCGTCTAGCACCCGTGCATATCTACACGATCATCTTGCGCATCGCTTAGCTCCACGCATCTACTATATGATCGTCTACCTCATCATTTAGCTCCCTGCATTGTTACACGATCGTCTAGCACCGGCCTACACAATCGCCTACCTCATCGTGTAGTGCTAACCATTTGCTACACTATCATCTACCCAGCACCTTGCGCTCAACATTTCGCTTTCACTGCTCTTGCTCACACATACCCAACGCAGGAGTAACTCTTGGCAATGCCTCTTGCCAATACTTCAACAAATGTATCATATACAACAAAACCATTAATCAAATCGAATTTCAAAGACCATAGACACATAAAAAGGCCCAAATCTAGGAGCAGAGAGACATACTGAAGTGAAACCGCAGCTGGCTTTCATTGAGACATTTACACAAATAGTTTAGAGGCGTAACATAAGAACAAAAATTGTTGTGAGTTTAAGAGAGGAAAGAGAAGAAGACCATACTGACCTGGACGAATGACGAATGGCGAACTTCAGATTGAATGGCGAATGGTGGCACATGGATCGGGGCGACTTCAGATCTAGACTTCAGATCCGAGTGACTGGGTGCGGCCGACGATGGACGAATGAGAGGATCTACACCACGAACGACTAGGTGCGACTTCAAATCTGAGCCAGATCTACACCACGACAGACTCTTCACCCACGATCGACAGACGAATGGTAGACTCTTCACCCAGGTCTACACCATAACAGATGATCGACAAATAAGGATCTACACCACGGACAACTAGGTTTGGAAGAGAGAAGTGAGAAAGAAGAGGGTCTGCAGAGGGAAGTGTGAGAATGAGAGGAAAAAGAAAATAGGGGGAGAGTGAAGAGGGAAAAATGAAAAAAAAATGGGGGGAAAATAGAAAATAGAGGGAGAATGAAAAGGGAAAAATTAAGCGGATCTTTAATGTCGTTTAAAACTGACATTAAAGGTACCCCTACAATGTCAGTTTAAAACCGACATTAAAGATTCACTTTTTTTTTATAAAAAAAACGACATTATACATCCGATTTCACTTTTTTCAACGGACATTAAAACCCAAAATTCTTGTAGTGCAAGTAATTCAACAAATGTATCATATATAACAAAACCATTAATCAAATCAAATTTCAAAGGCCATAGACACATAAAAAGGCCCAAATCTAGGAACAGAAAGACATATTGGAGTGAAACCACAGTTGGCTTTCATTGAGACATTTACACAAATAGTTGAGAGGCGTAAACATAAGAATAAAAATTGTTGTGAGTTTAAGAGAGGAAAGAGAAGAAGAGCATACTGATCTGGACGACAGCACGTTGGAAAAGACGAACGGCGACGGATCAGGAGACACGCAATGAGGGAAAATTGAACGACGAATGGCAGCGTAACGACGGTGAGGGAAAATCGAACGACGAACGATGGCACACACCACGTGGGAATATGAACTTCAAATCTGGAGACACATGATTAGCGTATCAAGTTTGGGTGCTTATTTATCAAACCGAGAGTATAAGATACAAAAAAAAATAACTGAAGAGGGAGCAGCAGATCCAGGCTGTGGCGCTTCGACAGAACGAGCTTCACCCACGACCAGATCTGGGTTGGCTGTGGCGCTTCGACAGAACGAGCAGCAGATCCAGGCGACTGGGTATGGCGGTGCAGGTTGCACGACGAATAGACCTGCACGGAAGCCAGATCTACACCACGACAAATTCTTCACCCACGATCGACGGACAAATGGCAAGGGTTTGGAAGAGAGAAGTGAAAAAGAAGAGGGTATGAAGAGGGAAGTATGAGAATAAGAGGAAAAAGAAAATAGGGGGAGAGTGAAGAGGGAAAAATGAAAAAAAAAATGGGGAAAAAATAGAAAGTGAGAGGATATATTAAGCGGGTCTTTAATGTCGGTTTAAAACCGACATTGTAAAACCGACATTAAAGGTACCCCTACAATGTCGGTTTAAAACTGACATTAAAGATCCGCTTTAAAAAAAAAAAAAAACAAAACCGATATTATACATCCGATTTTACTTTTTTCAACCGACATTAAAGCTCAAAATTCTTGTAGTGAATCATTTAAAATAACTTTTGAAAAAGTTTCAAAACATACTTTAAGTCAGTTTTATAAAAAGAGTTTAAATAAAAATCGCTTTTTTAAAAAACGGTTTTTTCCCTAGTCAATCTAAACCGACGCTAAATTACAAAATAATCACCTCATTTTCTCCCCCATTGAAAACTTTGAGAATGGAAAGGTCGTATGAGAAACAAAACCCTAGATCAAAACAAACCTTAGTTTCTCTTTCAAACTATATATATGAATGTGTGTGTATATATATATATATATATATATGAAGACAAAATTGTATATCTTCTTCTTCATCGATAGTTGGTTTATATGATTTGGGTAAATAATTAGAAGACAATAAAAAAGACAGTGGGAAAACCTTCTCTCTTTTGAGGGCTCGAGGATACATATAATATGTCCAAAACCCTTCAAAGGGTTTCTTTTAGAATCTTATATCATTCTCTCTATTGGGTTTTAGTCACATCCAACTTTCTCTCCATTTTCCTTTTCATACTTTTCTTTTCTCTAATTATTAATAACTTATTTTTTTACAAAAAAATAAAATTTGAAACTAGTTATTTTCCTCCAAACTTTATTGTTTATTCCATAACCTCTTAAAAACTTTTAAAAATTACAACTACAACCTATAAATTTTTAGGTCTTGTACTTGAAATTTTTAATTTTGTGTGTAATCAATCGTTGATGTTTAAATGTGGACCGATCTTTAAATTTTCAATACGAATTTTATAGATCCATGTTATATACAACATTTTTATAAATTTAAAAGCTTGTCCTAGAGCGTCTTATAAAACACAAAATACAACTTTTTTTTTTTCCTTTTTTGTTTCGTACTCATTAATAATTATTTATAATTATTTGAGCTTGTGAATATTCATAATCATATATTAGACATATATATTCGTCATATATAAATTTGAAAGGTAGGCAACTATATTGTAAATTTTGTGGATTAAAATAGATTGTTTAGGCCTCATTTGGTAACGATTTCGTTTTTTATTTTTAGTTTTTGAAAATTAAACCTATAGACACTGTTTTTACCTCCAAATTTATTCATTTTTTATCTACATTTTACCAATGGTTTAAAAAACCAACCCAATTTTTGAAAACTAAAAAAGGTACAAAAACTTGTTTTTATTTTTAGAATTTGGCTAAGAATCAAACCATTCTACTTAAAAAATATGGAAATCATAAGAAATGGGAAGGAAATATGCTTAATTTTGTAAAATAAAAAACAAAAAAATAAAATAAAATGGTTGCCAAACGATGCCTTAATTTTTATTTTTTAGTTTTTTGGAAATTAAGCCTTAAACATCATTCCTTCCAACTCTAAGACCATGTTTGGTAACCATTTGATTTCTTTTAAAAAAAAATCAATAGACATATTTTCACCCAAAATTTCTTCATTTGTTGTCTACTTTTTACCAATTATTTAAAAAAATCAAACCAAATTTTAAAAGCTAAGAAAATAGCTTTTGAAAACTTGTTGATTTTGGAATTTGGCTAAGAATTCAACTATTGTAAGAAATATGCAAATCATTATAAGAAATTGGAAGAAAATAAGCCTAATTTTCAAAAATAAAAAACAAAAAATAAAATAGTTACCAAACGAGGCCTAAATTTTTTGTTTTGATATTTACTTTTTACCAATATTTTCCAAAACAAAGTCAAATTTTGATAACTTTAAAAAGTAATTTTTATAAATTTGTTTTCTGAATTTAGAAGATGACTAAGAATTCAACTCTAGTACTTTAAAAAGATCTAAATTATGGTATGAAATTAAATAGAAATATACTTAATTTTTAAAAACAAAAAACGAAATGATTATCAAATAGAGTCTTAAGAATTAAATAAATATTTTAAAACCTTTTAAACTAAAATATATTAATGAATTCAATTTTCAAACCAAAATAAGATTTAAACTTTTTTTATACAATGACATGCTACCTTTTTCTTCCATTATTCCAAATAATAATAATAACAATAATAATAATAAAATTAAAGTGGTATTGATGTGTCTCAACTTTGAACCATTTGTTTGTTTCTAGGTTTACTCATAACTTGTAACCCATGATACAAAATTTTATGTCCAATTTTAAATCATGTATATTATTTAGTATCAAAATAAAATTAAAGTCCCTTTGCATATAAAGTAAGAACTATTCCTAGTTTCTTTATGAGATGTATCTTGTTTTTTTTTATAGGATCAAAAATAATATTAGTGGGATTTAAAAATATATATAAAAAAAAAAGGGAAATAGATGCTTCCTAGTTACTAGCTACTTCATAGTGTTGTATATTATTGATAAGACACCATAAATAATAATAACAAATGGTTGCTCTTTTGCCCTTTGTTTTTCCTTAATTTAATCAATGTCAAACAGTTGACAAACATCACAAATTTCAATTCCTAAAAGAGAAATTAAGAATTGAAAAAAAAAAATAGTGAATCTGACTTTTAATTTAAAAGTGTTAGGAATGAAGATTCTTTTTGCCATTAATGAAGCACACTAATGATAGTTTATGGATCAAAATCAATATGTGATCACTAGTTTCTCTTTGTCTCTATTCCACTAAGCACCCTTATTGGATTAAGAAAAACTAAAGTAAATATAATACTCTCTATTGGATAACTATTTGGTTTTAGAAAATTGTATGTCTTTTTGCAATTTTTTACAAATAGTTTTTATCTTTTTAAGAAAAATTTTAAATTCTTAATCAAACTCCGAAATAAATAAAATTATTGAGAGTCGCCCAAGGCAAGGCCCATAGCCCTGAAACGGGCCCAAGTCTAAAGGGGACTTGAAGGAGGCATTGGACAACACATGTCCCAAGAGAGAAAAGTCGAAGTCTCGGGTTTTTGACCGACTAACTGAGCCGCTAAATATATACCAATCGAAAAATAATGGAGTTGTGCTTGGTCTGGCACCCTGCAGTCTCAGGAGCCAGAACACAACTCTCAGAGTTACATGTAATCATAAACGACTGTCTAAGGCATTAGAAATAGCTTTAATCGGTGACCTAAAAGAGGAAGAGTAAGTGATCTCCATAAGAGAGCTCTCACCTTACGTTTTTTGTTTTTTTTACTAAACTATATACTCCCTGTAACTAGCATAGGCATCATAATGCAGTAGACTCGAACTGCCCACGCCTATGCAAGGATTTCTTGCACTGGTCAATTTAAGCAAGATCATACCAAAGAAGCAAGTTGGAGGTCAAACCCACGAATACGACACATACTTGTGTGATCCAAGTGCTAACAAAAACTATTTTTCTATGTTTAAAAAACTTGTATTGAATTAAGGTCTTGGTTTTTGGTTTTTAATTTTTAAAAAATAAAATTATAAACTCTTCTACGAATTATGAATTTCTCTATTTTATTATCTATATTTTTAAAATTCAAGCAAAGTTTTTAAAACTAAAAATAATAATAGTGATAAAACAATGTAAATTAATTATGAGATAATCAAATACAAGTTTGAAAACATCACACTAAAAATTAATGATACCTGAAATCTCGTGTTAATCTATTTCGTAGTGTTTAAATATCAACTTTTAAACATTACGTTGTAGCTATATGAACTTCGCTCGGTTTTTTAGATCCTGTTTTGTTATCATTTAGTTTTTTATTTTTATTTTTAAAAATTAAACCTATTTGATTCACATTTTTTACTATGATTTACATTTCTTTAAGTATAATGATTGAATTCTTAACCAAATTTCAAAAACAAAAACAACTATTTGAAAGCTAATTTTTTTAATTCTCAAAATTTGACTTAGTTTTTTAAACTATTGGTAAAAAGTAAATAAAAAAAAAGAAAAAAAGAAATTTAGAGGTGGAAATAATGTCAATAAACTTAATTCTCAAAAACAAAAATTAAAAATAGAATAATTACAAAACTGGATCTTTAACAAAATTTATTCGATCTATTTGATTAATAGACCTCTACCATAACTTCCAAAAAAAGCTATCATACATAAATGGAAGCCAAGATCAAGAGGTTAGTTTCAAAGTAGATCCAATTTTGTGTTAATTAATTAATATTTTGGATGCTAACCCCCCAAAAAAATTTAATTCAAAATTTGAAATAAAATTTAAATTTAAAGAGATTTTAAAAAGTAGAAGAAAAGCATTAGATTTTGAAACACTAAAGTATTATTAAAAGAATGCTACCAAATGTCAAAAATGGAGTGTTCAACTAAAAAGTTAATGGATGTCCAATATCCAATGCAGTCTTATGCCTTTGGTGCATTTATTTTTTAATTTCAAACGTTTAAAACATATTTATCATTTTTTTTTTAGTTTCACGACTTGGCTTGGTCAATATTTAGTCCAACTTTTTTTATTCTCATAGATAAAATTATTTATTTGATTTAAAAACACAAAATATTTTTTTAAATAAATAAAATGGAAATAAAAAAATTAATAAAAAACTTTATTATTTCGATTCCTATGATATAGAAAAAGATGATATAGAATCAAGGTTCCATTCCTTATTATTATTTTATCAAAATAAAAAACTTGTTAATTAATTAATTAAAATGAGTCTCTTTTTCAAATCTCATTAGTCGTCCTGTTTTCATGACTCTTTTTAGATCCGATCTTTTATTACATATTAATACGACTTTTATATATAAAAGTTAGTGGAGTAGTTGAAGGAAGTAGTCAATCAACTATTGGAACCAAAGCATACTCATTGAAATTCAGAATCCTTTCTTTAAGTGCCATATAGATTTCTTTTTATGTGAAAATTTTACCCATAAATATTTTATTTTTGTATGAGTATTTGATATGAAAATTATAAAGAATTGAAATTAGATGTAATTATTTAGATATGTGAACCTGTTCACATGTGAATTAAAAATCTTCTCTAAATACTAAAGTCTCCAGTTCTATTTAATCTATTAAAATTGGAAGTAATTCTTTAGTATTGTGTTAGGTACAAATTCTTTTTTAAGATCGAATACCTCAAAATAAAGAATCGAATTTTTATTGGTACTAGTCGAACCATCCAAAAGATATGATGATCAAATCCTTATTTAAATATTCTTGTCATACAACTCAAGACTAATATATAGAAAATCAAGAGCCCTTGGTTAAATTTGACAAAAAAAAAAAAAAAAAAAAAAAAAAAAAAAAAAAAATCTAAAAACTAAAAACTAAAACTCATTCATCATTATTTATATGTAAATAAGACTCGGGAAAAAAATACATTTTAGGTCCTTAAATTTTCAACAGGTGTATTTGGCCTCTAATATTTCAAATTGGGTATTTCAGTCTGTAAATTTTCAAAAATAGGTTTAAAAGATCTCTTTATTAATGATACCAAGTTCAAAAGGTCTCTCTACTAATGATAGCATTAAATTTAAACATAAAATGGACTATATATAGATTATGTGGCAAGATGACTTAGAAAAGAATATATAATTTTTAATTTTTCTAGCCTACATTTTTCGAAAGTCCCTACAACCCATATTATTAAAAGTACTTTTTATAGCATTATTTTAGAGTTATACTATGTGCTATAATAGAGTAAGAAGAGCTTATATAATTTGCTATAAAAACATTTTATAATGTGTGCAATACCAATGAATAAAGTGTATATATATATATGAATAAAACTTTTGTTCAATGTCATGTACAGCAAAACTCTTACAACATATTCATCCACAACCATAGGAAATCAACAAAAATAATAACATTCATAGTTTCAATAGCCAAACAGCTAGAAATAATTGAGTAGGTTGAGTAGAAAATGCACATCTCAAGTTCAATACATTACCAGCCATTATATTATTTGAACACCAAGAATAAAAATGATCCCATTATATATAATGACAAGTTGACAAAAAAGATAATATAAGAACATAGTAGAGGCATGATGATCAATTCTAACAAAGCCAAAAGCGATATGAGCAACTTACAAATGTAATGGAAGTCGAGATTCTTAGTTATGATAATAAGAAAAACGTGAAGTAGGGGTGTTAAAAAAATCGATGCCTGAAAAAACCGATCAACCAAACCTAACCCGAGCAGTTTGGGTTAGGTTATCAACTCATTTGGGTTGAGTTTGGTTCAAATAAATGAAAATTTTAAGGATTGGTTCATGGATTCACCTAATATAACCCAAAGTAACTCAAACCAACTCGAATTTATTATTAACTTTAAAATATATATTTTTTATTACTTATAACACAACTATTTATACATATATTGATTTTAATTTTATTTAATTTCAATATTTTTTGAATAATTTATTCTTCAACAACTATTAAAAGTAGTTTCTTTGTACTTAAAATTTTCACTATATAAATTGAAATTAAATTGTTAATCTTAATTCAATATATGAAAATAATTAAATTAGATTTTCAAATATTTACATTTTGCTTATTTTTAGAACAAAAATTTAAATAAATGACCCGATTAACCCGAACCAATCCAAATATTTTATGGTCGTGTTGGGTTGGGTTCATTTTTTTAATAAGGATTATTTGGGTTGAAAAAAATTACAATCCGAACAATTGGGTTGGGTCTAAAAAGTCTTTTAATTCAACTCAACCCAACCCATAAATACCCCTAACGTGAAGCACTAATACAACATCATTCCAAAACCTACAACAAAAATTCTAGGAGTGAAACTTCTTGAATAGTAAACATTCTAATTCTAAAACTAATACACACATAGTTAAATCAACTAACTTCCTCTCAAATGTTGCAGTATGCAAGATAACATGAGGTCTCATGTGCAGCTTATCAAATGAAACATATAAAGAGTTGACATTTGGCAAATAACATCTACTATTCATGCCAAGATCCAACATTTGCAAATGCTATACAAAATAATCATAATTAATTTAGTAGCAAGAAGAAGGAAGAAACCAAAGAGATGAAAGGAAAACCCATTAATGAACCTAAAAACATAAATAAAAAGAGTGTATGTAAAATATGGAACATTTTAACACTCACCCTCAATTAACTCACACCTCTTGAGTACAGAAAGTCCAGGTTTTGAGATTGCTAACACCTATTGTGTATGTTGCAGATGAATCTACTAAAAGAAGCATCATTTTTAACTTCAAAACCATTACAATTCGTAAAGAGTCCTAACAAAGAATGAATAGCGAGAGAGGTTGAAAAACAAAAGCTAACAAAGAGTGAAGCATGAGCCATTGACCCATATATGAACAGAGTAATTCATCATCTACATTTATAATTTCCAAACCACTTAAAATGGTCAGTCATCTAAAAAGGTAAAAGTGCTTTTGGATCCATGTCCTCAACAAAGAAACAACCATTTTCAAACCAAATGCATACATCTTTATTTACAATACTTCAATTACTTGCTACCATGGTTTAGATAATTAAGCAAATCAGCACATGCTACCATGGTTTAGATAATTAAGCAAATCAGCACAAATGAGACAAACTCGATGTTTTCATCCTAACTGAGAATTATAATGTAACACCCTAGGTCCAAGATTCGGACCAAGATTTGGAATTCCCCTACGACTTGATTATGTCATCCTCCGTTACTTTTTAGAAGTGAAAATTACCCCCACAAACCAACACGGGCTCACATGCATCCTAGAAAAATTTCTAAGAGGTCACCCAACATAAGATTGATCCCAAGCTAAACACGCTTAACTTTAGAGTTCTTATGATTTCTTATGATTGAACCACCGAAAAGGAAGGTGTATCTCGTTAGTATAGATAGTAACTTTCAATTCTTTTAAACCTTTCTTAACCATACTTTCATGTCCTCAAGATCCCTCTCATTCGGATGCGATATCGATTCATTCATGTACCCCTCTTGAACTCAAGTCGCTACATATAATGACATACAAATGGATTTGGCACAATCAAGTATACACTAGAATAGGAAAATTTAAGAAACGTATCTTATCACTCACTAATTTTACAGGACAAAAATAAAAATCAGGGAGTGAAGTCAATATCAAATAAAAACAACCCTTTGCATTTTACTTCATGCTTGAATGGTTGTGAAACTGAGCTTTTGAGCATGAATATTTGTTGGAAAGTGTTAAATTAATTTTGCCAACTTTCATCTTTTAGTTCATCTACTAGCACAGTAAAAGTATAGTTTCATTGGGGCTTTGAAAGAGACTTGAATTGTATACAATCTTAAGAATCATAATCAAAAGCCATAACTTTCAATCAGTCTATCAATTTTTTTTAGATAGTTTCATACCTATAAGAAATGCAAAAGTAAAGAACAAAACACAAAAATAAGGTTTATCTAGCCTGGTATCAGAGTAAATCTAGTAACCAAATGCAAAAGTGAATACATGATTAATTAACTCTAAAATTGAAGCAATCAACATCTAATTTTTGTTGCTCATGGAAGAACAAGAGCATACAAGTTACAAAGCAGCAGTTTGTTAAGGATTTGGAAGAGAAGGATCTTATTTGCCTTTTAATTAAACACTAATATATATAACAATTTAAATTCTAATACCATAAGCCCAAGTAAAAGGGTCTTCAAATAGACGATATTCCATCTATACAACGCCGTCTACTACAGTTGCTGCATGACTTTCCTCACGTTTTAATGGTGTTACAGTCGACATTGGGGTTGATACTTGATAGCATCGAGAAGCTTGATGCCACACTCGCCCAGAAGAGCAGCAGCATTAGCAACAATTTGACCATTATACTTACACTTTCACTATCAAAACTACCTAATAAGTGTCTAACTACATAAAAATTTCCTGCAGTTAACTTGTATGTAATCCACCCGTGAAACTATGAACATATCCTACATGTACCTACACTTCCTTCATGACCAAAAGTAACTTAAAACAATCTAGAAACTGCTGATGTAATTGCAGGATAGTCCCAAAACTACATGTATAAATGAAGTAGCTACCATAACGGTAAGATAGTCACGAAAAAAACCCAATCATGCTAAGAAGAAGAACAAACCCAACCGAATAGAAACAATTGATTAGCCTACAACCAGCACCAAGATGGGTACCTCTAATTCAATAATGCAAAAAGCTCGTTCCTTTGAAACCTGAAAGCCCATCAAATTGCGAAAGTTAAATTAAGAGCTCTAAATCAAAGAAAACAAGAGATTTAATTAATGAGAAATAAGTTTTTACTATATTGAACTACAAAAGATAATCAATATTTTACTATAGTGAACCAAAAAATTACCAAATTCAATAATCATGAGTTAACCAAAGAAAACAATATATCATATTTACAACTCCAAATAAAAAACTATGTAGAAGGCAAGATTATAAAGGGAGGGTTGCAAACTGGAAAAAGTTTGAAAATAGAGAGTAGCTAGGAATATACCACAATAATTCATTCCCAATCGAAAATACATAGCCCAAGCCACCAAATGATGTCACAAACTACTTCATTTAACAGCAATAATTCTTATAGTTTGAACTTGAGTCAACAGAGAGCACAATCATAGGATGACGAAAAAACACGATTGAAAACGCTAAAGAAGATATAGTGTAAAAACCAAGTAAACATAAACAAACTTAATCATACAAACAGTTGCAATATAATCTAAGTAATTTTCTAATAGAAGACATGATGATGACAGTATAACTCCCACTCAGTATAAATCATAGTGGGACCCCTTTAAGAAGTTTGTGAGTTCTATTTTCAAGTCTTACCTAGCTATAATAAATACTCTACTAATGTGATCTTTTCTAAAACACCAGGTAAAAATTTATAAGCAGTAAACTGTCAAGATATGGGATGAAATACATATAAGCTCAAACTAATAGGATTACAATGAATCAAATCGATCTGGCCTATCTAAAACTATTAGATCTTCCATAAACTGTATCCTAGTTACAAATTAAAGCTAATTAGTTTGGAATTTAAAGCTTCATAATATAGAATTGCCAACTCCAAGAACCTCAAGAATACAATGTCAACCATCCAAATCAAACTTACACATAACAATAACTAATTGAAGAGGTCATGGACCCAAGCACATGTTATCAGAGCCATTTCACCAACTTTGATTTGATAACCTGCACATTATTGTTTTATATTACACATTCAACAGATGCAAACATTTCTTCTCCACCAACATATCCGTGTAAATAATAAGATAACGAATAATAGAGTAGGAAAAAAAAACTTCTCATTAAACAATTATACAAAGACAGTGCATGATCGTTGGTGCACATTGAAAAAAATATCATGTTATTTAACCACAACAAAGTTCTAGATTAAAGAAACCTACTTTTTTACTCATGAAGTCATCTACATCCCATATATGCAAAGAACCATCTTTGGATAATCTTAAAATTATCTCTTCAATTTAATTTTAGAGTTCCACTCTCCACAAGACAATGATCCAGATATATGCCCTTTATTGTTCTTCAAATCACGTCTAAATCTAAAATGTCAAAAAGATGAATATTAGTTCTAAATAGTAGATACATAAGGCTAACTATCTCGTACAGAAATTTAAAATCTCCATTATGCAAGTTGCCTTGAGCTTAGCTGCACTAATTTGATGACCTTCAAATGGTTCCACTTCCAGTTGTATAAAGGATTGCAAACGAGAATCCATCCATTGAAAATTACTGTGTGGTCATAACTGTTGGACACAACTTTAGAACTGAATTATGGTACCTAGTAATTAGTGGAAGCAACTCTACATGTCAACAATAACTAAAGCCCCGTTTGACAACCATTTTGCTTTTTGTTTTTCTTTTTAAAAATTAAGCCTATGGATGGATTCTCGTTTGACAACCATTTTGCTTTTTATAACTAAAGCCCCGTTTGATGGTACCTAGTAATTAGTGGAAGCAACTCTACATGTCAACAATAACTAAAGCCCCGTTTGACAACCATTTTGCTTTTTGTTTTTCTTTTTAAAAATTAAGCCTATGGAGACTACTTCCACCTCTAAATTTCTTCCTTTGTTATCTACTTTTCATCAATAGTTTAAAAAACCAAGTCAAATTTTGAGAACTAAAAAAAGTAGCACTAAAAAATTTGTTTTTGTTCTGGAAATTTGACTAAGAATTCAACCATTGTACTGAAGAATGATGCAAATCATTGTAAAAAAATGTGGATGAAATAGATTTAGTTTTCAAAAACAAAAACAAAAAATCAAATGGTTACCAAATAGGGCCTAAATAATTGACTGTAATCAGAATTAGTAAACATTAGTTTGTAGTTAGACTGGATACTTTTATCTAATCTTTCCCTAACAAATAAATAACTCTACCACTTCTATGTGAAATACACTACTCCAACTTAGTTCACCGATAATACACATAGTCATCCATAACCTTTTGCACCATCACCCCATTCAAGCCAATAAGGGATGATACTAAAACATCCTAAAACTCCAAAGCTTCTCTGGAAGTCCTTGAGATACTCTAGCTAAAGCAGTAAAACTATATAACCTGATATTAAGTGGCCAACAATATTTATCCACCCTTCTCTATCATTTGAACATCTTGTTTCCATGTTCAAGAGAAGCTAAAATCAAAATCCATGTCCCAACCACTGATCAAAAAGACAAAAATCCCAATATGACGGAACAGAACCAGACATAACATCACCCATAATATTCAAATAAACAAACAAAACATCAGGCATTATTCACAATTATACAGATTTCAGTCAGAACCTTCATGGATCTCCCAAATGCACATTGAACAACCTCTCCATCCGACGAAGCTTTAGATAATAGATATAACCAAAAATCTCACTAACAATTCAACACTAAACTCAGATAAAATACCAATCAAAATTATCAAAACAAACCCCAAACCACTCCAAGAACCGCATACCCATAAATGTTTTGGATCCAATCAAACCTTCCTCATAATTTTAAATGGCATTTTCATAACAGTCCGCACCTATCCATTACCATAAATCTAAGTCACCACGATACACATCCAAATATGATCAAAATCAAGCAAAGACTCATCAGAGAAATATCATTGTTCAAAAAGTCAAAATATTCTCTAAAGAGAAAAACATAAGAGCGTTTAAATTACAAGCTCTTGATTTACCTCATCTTCTGGGGCCGCTCCAAAAAGCGAACCAATTCATTTCTTTCACACGCTTTAGCTCATCGACTTCGTCTTCTTTTATTGTTCCTCGTTCGATCGGTCTCTTATTCACCCACTCAAAGGATTTTACGTCTTTCTTTTAGAAAAACAGAAATGAGGTGAGGGGCAGGGCGAACCTCGCTACAACCAACTAGCAAAATGGTGATTTCGACTTCAAGATTTATAAATAAAGCAGTCCAAAAATAGGCAGGGAATTGATGGTTGAATTTCATTAAAAACTATTGAAAGAAACAAGCCTTAGTTTTGAAGGCCATACCCCAAGGCAAAACAAAGAAGTTTGGCAGTGCACTTTCAAAGTATCTTGGCTTTGACCTTTAAACCACTAACATGAGAGGGCTTCCAAAGGAGCTGTGTGTCACTTGAGGATTGAAGTTAAAGTACTTGGTTGTTGACAAAGAGCCAACTACAGCAGCCATTGTAATGGAAGAATTGTTTAGTTCCTTGCCATCCAGCTTTGCTAAATATACAGGCTCACTTTCTCAAATACATAAGAGTCATGGAAGGTTACCTGAGAAGAGAGACAGTTTAGGGCAACGTATTACAGTCCAGACTTTTTTTTTTTAAACGAAAACAAGACTATTCATTGATAAAATGAAAGAGTCTAAAACTAAAAATACGTGAGAGGAAACAAAATAAAAACTTTAAACTAGCCCATACAAGGCTAGAAACAAATTTCATCAAAAAGATTAATCCTGGAGAAAAAAATAAAGACATTCCAATTGAATACACATCTCAAGATGAACACATATTCTATATGCCTTAACTCAAACAAGCCCAAACCAATAGAAGAAGATCTTTCACTGCAATAGCTCAAAAGATTAAACTTGAAATTGCTGAGGAATCAATGAAATGAGAGAATAATTTCAAACTCGAAGAAAACTTCAGCAGCTTCCAACTAACCAGCTGACAGCACCTTCCAAAGAAAATAAGAATTGAACTTGATCATCAACTCGAGCGAACCAAAATGATGGAAAAGAAACCACTGCAGCCCACGATAAAGACTTCAAACTTAGCCAACAAATAGCAAAGAAGACACTCTGAGGACTCCAAACACCAACCACACACTGCCAGCGAAGCAAATATCTGGAAAATAAAACCTCAAAACCAATACCTTCATGCTGAAGAAAAACAAGGCTGAAAAGGCTTCCTACTTGAGACATTAAAGCTGCCAAATAGCCCAAAGGGAAATAAAAACACAGAAAAGCCAGAGCTTATACTCAAACAAAGAGGAAGCTATTGCCCTAGTTGAATACCACAAATATCTACAATTGATCTGAGGTTAGATGGAATTTGTGAAGGAGACACAGGGATGAACTTTGCTGGTTTTGAAATTAGCCCCTTCTTTTCTGCTGAATTTTGAAAAAGGCCATTCAATCCTTCCTCAAAGTGATCTTCTGAGAGTTGAGACTCTGGCACGGGCAACTGGGATTCAAATTCCTCTTCTTCATACTAACACTTGCTGTGGAATCAATGTTGGAATCAATTAGGGAAAGTAGGACTTTTTGGAGGAGCAATGCAAGGGGTGCACCTTCCAAACCTAAAAGGCTAAAACATATGTGCATCATACCAGCCTGATGGTTTCATAATTAAAAGATTTGGTTTAGACCACAAACATTTGATAGATATGTCATAATTAACATCAATTGTGAATAGACTACGGTCGACGTTAATCATGGTGTATTAGTACATTTCATTCTCCTTATCATATCTAACCATTCCTTCTATTTAGGTGGGAAATTTGCAACAATTACTCTGTCATGAGTTTAAGACAATACTCTGACTTACTCAAATAGTCAAATTCATGTTTAGGAGAAGAAAAAGTCCAAAATGATAATACAAAAAGTGGCATATAAACATATGCGTGCTAATTGGTAAGGAACAATACCTGCTATCTACATCATCTTCGTAGTGATTATTGTGGTATAGGGCCACTTCTACAATCCATCATTTGCTAACCTTTTGAAGATAATAGAACTGGTATTCAAACTCAACACCTAATCAATATTCCAATCATGGAGCTCAGCAACCACAAGCCAGAATTCTTTAAGGAAGCCCAGGTAAAATGAACAAAAATATATTAAAGAACAGATATGGTAACTGAAGAGGATCCTACTATTGCAACAAAGATATGAAACGTGGTAGGCTGGTACATATTTTGCTACTATCAATCTTCAAACTAGGCCGCCACAAGCTACTTCAATGGCGTAAGTAAACATCTTGAAGGCGATATCAAGATAAAACTATCAGGTCTGCCAGATTATACTTCAGGCGATATCAAGATAAAACTATCAGGTCTGCCAGATTATATTTCCAATAAAAAAAACCCCAACTGTTCACAACATTCAGCACTTCGTAACTGAAAGTAAGAAAAGAAACAAAGGAAAGAAAATTGTATAAAAAACATTCCTAGTATTTTTTGTTCAGATAATTTTTCAGGAACAAAAGAGAAAAATTTTAATGTCGGTAAAGACTAAAGAAAAAGA
The DNA here is from genome assembly GCF_027475165.1 of Benincasa hispida. NCBI lineage: Eukaryota > Viridiplantae > Streptophyta > Magnoliopsida > Cucurbitales > Cucurbitaceae > Benincasa > Benincasa hispida. The sequence continues at coordinate 30,550,287 of NC_143484.1, read as the reverse complement.
AAAATGAAATAACAGTCAGGTGATGATACTCTGCCTCAGTGACCATATTCCAAACACATCAAGAGAAAATTCAATAGTTCAACAGAGCCATGGGATGGAAAATATAGATCTTGGCAATGTGGGTTCTATTACACAGATCCATCCAAGTACCTAGCCCTCAGAGAAGTTCACCTGCATATTCTTCAAATTTAAAAGCTAAAAGCAACATAAATCCAGAAGCTGCCATCCTGAAAACCAATTTAGAAAATTAGTTGAATAGAGTCCAGTTGAAGAACAAAATAAAAAAGGAAGGAAAGCTTGAACAAGATAAATTATCTAATGCATTCTTGTTTATCTTTTTCTACTATTTGATAGACATGCTATGCTGAAAAGCTATCAGTAAGATGTTTGGTATATTGATCACAAAATTGTCCATTAACAGAATTCACTAAAGTTAGAGAAAAGACAACTTTGAAATTGGCATGTGAAATGCCAAACATCCAAATATTATTGGTAGAGAGGGCAATCCACAAGTCCCAAAATTTATTGTCAAATACATTAAAAATCTGTCTCATTGATAGATTAAGCCTTCTCAGAGCACCACTCTCGAGCATTTTGAAACATCCGCAACCATGGGCTAGGACCTCCTTTGCTCACATTCCACTGCTTTGGATACCAGGGAAACTGCCACATCATGAAGCAACGTTCTGGATGAGGCATCATAGCAAGGTGCCTACCATCAGGAGAACAAATTGCTGCAATTCCCAAAGGAGATCCATTTAGATTGAAAGGGTAAACTTCGGTTGGATTCCCATCGTCATCACAGTATCTTAGTGGAGCCAAGTCAGAGTGGAGAAGACGGTCGAGAATGCCATCATCAGGGAAGTATGCTCTCCCCTCACCATGGGCAGACCACACACCCAAAGTACTGCCTTCCATTCCCTTAAGCATTATAGCTGGAGAATCCTTTATGGTCACACTTGTGAAACGACACTCAAACCGTCCTGATTCATTGTGAATGAACCTTGGTTGCGATGGATCCCCACCAACCCCATGCACACCACCAACTTGAGGGCCTGGAACCCACCCTAAGAGAGCCATGAGCTGACACCCATTGCAAACTCCAAGGCTGAAAGTGTCGGGTCGTTTATAGAACTCTTGAAATTGATTCAAAAGGGGCTGATTGAAACGGATTGAAGCAGACCAACCTTTTGCAGAATCAAGCACGTCTGCATAACTAAAACCTCCAACAAATACTATTCCACGGAACTGCTGTAAAGTGATTTTTCCATTCAAAAGATCGGACATTGCCACATCCCATGGTTCAAAACCAGCAGCATAAAAAGCAGCAGACATTTCCCGGTCTCCATTGCTCCCTTCCTCCCGAATTACAGCTACCTTGGGTTTAGAAGTTGAAGACAAATACTTCTCATCTGTAGAAGAAGGAACAAAAGATAATTCCCACAAAGGTTCATGCCTAGATTTCAATCCCTCCTTTTCTGATTCAACACAAGAAGCCAATCTTTGCAATTTCTCCAGCTCAAAACTAGTTGCCTCCCATACATCTCTAAGCACAGAAGTTTCCTCATTCAGGTGAGATACTTCATCAACCTTGACTTCAATGGTAGGAGCAGCGGTTACTTGTCCAATGATATCAGCAGTAACACCTGCAGAAGTTAACTCACCCATTACCACGGCCAAATTCTCCTTGCTTACCTCAAGTACAAGTCCTAGCTCTTCTGCATAGAGTGTTTGGAACAAACTCTTCCCACGTGATGTCAAGTCCAAGCTAATGCCACAATTTCCAGCAAATGCCATCTCTAAGGCAGATACCAGCAAGCCACCATCACTAATATCATGACCAGCAGAGATTAACTCTTTAGCTAGGAGGTCTTGAATGCTCTCAAAAACTCTTTTGAAGTAAGGAACGTCATTGAGATCAGGACACACATCCCCAATTTGGTCAAAAGCCTGAGCAAGAGCTGATCCACCCAATCGCCGCTCTCCCTTTCCCAAATCAATATGAAGGATTACACCATCATCCCCTAACTTTAAATCAGGAGTAACAGTTTTTGTTATATCAGGACAAGTAACATAAGCACTAATTACAAGATTTCCAGGAGCCTTGACCACCTCTCCACCAGCTTGGGCTGCCATCGACAGGCTATCTTTACCTCCATCAATAGCTATGCCAAGTTCAATCATAGCCTCTGAAAGAGCCACAGCTGCATCATACATGGCTGCCCCTTCCCCATCAAGCTTAGCAGCATACATCCAATTTCCACTTGCTTTAACATCAGAAAGACGAGAAATTTTAGCCCAAACAAGATTAGTGAGTGCTTCTCCAACCGCCAATCTAGCCATTGCTTTGGGATCAAGTAGGCCTTTTATGGGTTGTTCCCCTATTGCACATGCACCTCCAGTCAAGCCCGAATAAGCTTGTGCAATAACTCCAACATCTGCAAGGGTAATCTGCAATGGACCTACAGTTTGTTGCTGAGCTACAAGACCAGTTACACATCTATCTACTTTTGTAGTCAAAAATCGTTTTGAACATACTGATGGAAGCCTTAACACTCTCTTAAGAGAATCTGCCACTGTCACTCCAGGAGCAATATCAAGTGGCTCCAAAGCATGAACAACTCGTTGGAATTCAAAGGTTTTCTGAGGCATGTCTCCAAGTACTTTCTCGAGCTCAAGATCCACAGCAGGAGGAGGTGGAGGAAGTCCGTTTGAAATGCATTTTTGAGTGGCAACACTATCAACTAAAACACAACGACCATGACCACTAATTACTCCAATTACAGCCATTGATAACCTCTCTCTATCACAAATTGACTGTAACAAGCTCCGACATTCAGGCTTAACTAAAATAGCATCTTGTTCTTGGTATTCTGCACCCCAAATCTCCAACACAGACATTGTATGGTCGCCGACAACAATTGCTCGAATATCAATTTCAGCTCCTTTTGGATATATAATTTCCTTCACAACATTACAATTTCCACCAGCTCCTTGGTCATGAATACTAATAATTGGGTTATTTTCCCCCATTTCAACACAAGCACGAACAACACGATAAAGTTTTTGTGCCATCTCAGCATCTCCACGCTGCACAGCATTAAAATCAAGTTCCGCATCATTCTGACCACTAACCATGCTTGATGCAGCCCCACCTCCCATACCAATGCGATAAGCAGGACCTCCAATTTTCACAACCAACATTCCAATGTCAGGCTCTTCCTTTGAGATGTGAATATGATCAATCTGGCCAATTGCTCCACTGAACATGATTGGCTTCAACCACTCTCGTCTTTCACCACTTGGCAGTCTCATTCCAAATGTTCTAGTATAGCCTTGAATCAATGGCTCCCCAAATTTGTTGCCATAGTCAGATGCACCATTACTTGCATCAATCAAGATCTTCAAAGGCGAAGCCAAGTTTGACGGGTAGGCAAAAGATGAATCTTCCCATGGGGAATAGGACCCCTCCATATTGAGATTCCCTACACAATAACCAGCTGTAGATGCCACAACAAAAGACCCCTTCCCAGTGGCATGAGTATCCCTTATCCGTCCTCCTACACCAGTTTCTGCACCAGGATAGGGAGCCACTGCACATGGAAAATTATGGGTCTCAGCTGTAAATAAAATATCGAGATCACGACTACTTTCTTCTAAAGGGCTCGTAGAACCAGGATAAACAGGTCGCAACTGATTAGCCAAGAATCCTCGAATTGCACTTGAATTATCCTTAAATCCAATCACTGAATTGTTAGGATTTGCCTTCAAGGTGCTCTTCACAATCTGCATAAGCGTTTGGCTCATAGGCTTTCCATCTATAACAAGCTTTCCAGTAAAAAACCAATGCCTACTATGCTCACTATTGGATTGAGCAATATCAAACAACTCCACCGTTGTTGGATTTCGCTTTATTTCCTCACTGAAAAGTTTGGTGTAGTATTGAAGATCTTGTTCATCAAATGCTAATCCCATCTCCTGATTAATCTCCTCTAGTGCCTTCCGGCCTCGCTCTAAAACGGGCACAAATCGAAACTCTTCAGGTCTCACACTAGTCTCAAACGACCTAAGCATCTGAACATAAACACATTCGGTCATCCGATCATAAACCATTGCAGAAAACTCATTAATCTGATGATCTTCTAATGCACCTTTACTATACAATAAATACCTCCTGGAACGTTCCATTCGTGACACCTCTGTTAATCCACATGCCTGGCAGATTGACACGGCATTAGAGGACCAAGCTGTGGTAAAAGACAAACGGGGTCCAACCTCAATTATAACAGAATCCAGTCCTTGCCGCTGCTTCTTCTCAAGAAAGCTCTCAGTTCCCAAATTCTCAGGCTCATAAGTTTCCTGAAGAAGCCATCTAAGCACAGATAGCTTATCATTTGAAATCTCAGATTGAATCCCAATGTTAAAACACTGCTCAGTTTGCAAACCAATAATCTGATTTGAAATCTTTGCTTGGACAGACTTGAGAAGCTCAGAAGTGGCACTCTCTTGAATCAAAGGAACTCGGAAGAAATGAATAACCTCTGTTGTGGGCTTCTCAACCAAGCTTGTGGCTTCATCTACTGGACTTGCAACTACCTTACAGTCCACAGCTCTGGGTTTGCTCGATGCACGACATCTCAAACGGGTATATCTTGTGCTTGAATGAAGTGATCCCACAGATAAAGTGGGCAGTATCCCCAACAACCCACGTCGTTTACAGTGAGAATAGCTCTGCAAAAACAAATTCTGCGTACGCCCACCCTGTCAAAAAGCAGAGAATCCAAGTCTTCATTAGCAAAGTGAATATGAGACCACAAAAAAAAAAAAAAAACTATTATCTACCTTCCGAAAACTAAATAAACTTCTCAAACTCCATAATGAAATTCCCCAGAAAGCCCAAACAACAATCAAAGAAACTAAAAACATACTCGCAGGAACTCGGCAGCAGTAATCTCCCCAGCAGTAGCCATTTAGCTAGCCTCTAAGATCAACTCCGCCTGTAAACAAATAAAGATCAGCCATTTCCCTTCTCAAACAATAGAAATTGAAACACCCATTACATGGACTGGGGAAAGAAGACAGAATCAATCAAATCGCTACAAAAAGAAAAAAGAAAAAGTCAAAACGCTTGAGCTAGAACTACTAACCACGGAAGCTAGACGAGATAGATGATATTGAGAAAAAGAGCGACGGCGCCGGCGAGGGTTCTTAAAGGGTTTTTGGTTCGACGGCGACGGAATAGGGAGGGATTCTCTAAGCACTAATCGTAATTGTAGTGGGTTCACTCAGTTGAACAAAATACAAACAAATGACCAAAAAAAAATGACAGATTTATTGGAATAAAATGATTGCATGAGCATATGAAATGTCTATTTTGCCCTTTAGTTAAAAAAATGGCTCTTTCCAAAAAAAAAAACAAACCCGTAAATTCTCGATAGCAGCAATCTGTGAAAACCCATCTCCTCAGATTCTTAATCGTGATTCTTCCGACTATCGGTTACCCAAGCGACGGCGACTTCACGGTGGTGTGCGACAGCAACGACGATTACCCAGCCGATGACGATGGAGCTCATTGACGACAAAACACAGAGAAGAAGATAGATAGGAAAAAAAATCTGAGATAGGAATTGGTCTGTAGCTGCCATTGGAGAGTCTATAGATGAATTACAATTCTTAATTGGGCGAATAGAAAGAATAGTCTGAACCAACACAAAACTCCAAATGTCTTCAAATGAGTTAAGAATTTAAAAGATAATCAAGTATTTGAGTATGATGTGGATATGATTGAATATACATGTGTTAATTGCAACCGGATTGAGTAACTATGAAAGATATCAGTGATCGTACATCAAAAAAACGAGTGACCTATCATTCAGATAACCATCATCTTAAGGAATATGAAGCAAAATGTCACTTTTCATTATTTTGTTTATTTTTTATTTGGGCCTCATCTCAGGAAGGATTTTAGAAAAAGAAAAATAATCTTTTTTTTATAAGAAAAAACAGACTTTTTTAAAAGAAATGAAGAAAGGTTACCTTTTTTTATTTTTATTAATTTGAATTCCTTTAAAATCTAAAATTTCAATTTATTCCCAACCTTCAAAATCTAAAATTAAATATTTTTTAAAAAAACAATATAACAATTTAAAATATTAAAAAAAAACTTAAATTTCTCATCTGCCAAAATTATATAAACAAAATATTAAAAAGATAATACTTTCTTTCCTTTCTGTAGGGAATCCAAAAAATAAATTTAATTCAAAACTCATTTTAAATCAATATGGTACCAAACATGAAGAAATTTGAGAGCATTTACTTATTTTAAATTTTAATTTGAATTCGTTTCTGTTGGCATCTAGACGCCGAACAACGAAGCATTAGGGATGTTGGGCCTTTCTTTTCACTTTGTGAGATATTTTATAAATTATATGTTTATCTATAAGAAGATTAATATCTAGTTTTTGTATAATTCATTAACTTTGTAAAATTATAATTCATCTATATATCATCTTCCTAATTTAATGATAATGTATATACTTTATTCTAAATTGAGAGAATATTCAAAGAGTGGCTAAAAATCCAGAAAAATTAAAGAGAAGTTAATGTTATTTGGGAGAAAGAGGAAGATGTAGGGATGTACATTTTATTGGGTTGATGATGTTTTTTTGGATCAAAAGACTCGAATAAAGTCTCTAACTCAATCCTTAAAATCTTTTAGACATTAATCAATTTTTTTCTTTTTAATTTAGAATATATAAATTTATCTACAATATATACTCATAACTAAAATCTTATCAAATTCAAATTTTAAATATCAAATATCTATGATATTTTTAAACAAAGACAAACATTATAATAATTTAAAAAAAAAACTTATCTATTCAAAATAATCAGAATCTAAACAAATAAAATTATATATAAATTTCATTAATATATATATATATATAATTGGAGTTGAGCTGGGTTGGATCAACCCAAATCTTCTTTTAGTCAACCTGCGACTCAAATCAAGCTAGAAAAAGTTTAACTTAATCCAATCCAATTCTTTTGGTGGTCCGGGTTGTCGATTGTTTGAATACCGTAATAAAATGAGTTTTTAATTTGTCCTAAAAGCAACATTTTAAAAAAGTGATCCCAGAAGTATTTATTTCCCTAAACAGTCCTATTTTTGGCAATTTCCCGATTTACTTCTCTTTCTTTTATTGATTTTTATTATTTTTTATAAGCTTCATTCAATTGATTTGCTTAATTTATTTGGTATTTAACCTTTTAATTTTTCTCAAATCGAAGGATTTACTTTTCTCACTTTTATTGATTTTATATTTTATTTTATACTTTTTTTTTTATAAACTTCTTTAATTGATTTGCTTAATTTATTGGATATTTGTAATACATGGTAAAATAAGAGAAAAAATCTAAAAATATATTACATCTTTAAAATATTTGTAAATATGGAGGAATTGACTAGTCAATTTTTTATTTTTTTTATTTCCAATTTCGCCCTCCCTTGTCTTATCTTGTTGTATACTTTTTTTTCTTTTTATTTTCTTTCTTTTCATCGATTTTTTGTCTTCATTTTTTTTCTATTTAATTTTCTTTCCTTTTTTCAATTCCTGCTTCTTCTCTTTTTCTTATTTTTATTTTTTTTCTTTCCTTTATTTGAATTTTTTCTTCTTCACTTTTTTTTTTCACAAGAATTATGAGACTGAGTTCCGTACGTATAACTTGAAAATACTCAATTCATAAGTGACTTAACACCAACAAGCCAATCATCAAGTTTGATTATTATAACAAATAATAAATATAAATAGCAAATGAAAGTCTATCAGTGGTACCACTAATATTTTCTATCGTTGATAGCTTAATCTTTGATTATATTTTCGTAGTTAATAGTCACTTATATAAATCTATCTTGATAGCCAACTTAGTGAATTTAATTAATAAAGTTGAATCTCGAACAAAAATGTAAGTGGAATACCTAAGAGTTATCATTAATAGCACGTTTATCAATGGTATAAGCTATCATAAAAAAGAAAATGGACTTATAAATGTTTGGGAAGGACAAGAAATGGGCAAAAAAGTGTTTAGTGGCTATGATTGATAGAAGCTACTATTGATAGCATGTTACCAGTGATAGAAGCTAATACTAATAACATGTTATCGATGATAGAAGCTACTCGATAGCACATTATCGGTGATAGAAGCTACCACTGATAGCACATTATCGATGATAGAGAACTATCATTTATAGCATGATATCAGTGAGATCATTGATATCATCTTATTAGTGATGTTATCAGTGAAAGAAGATATCACTGATAACCACAATATGAGTGATGTTAGTGATATCCATATATCGAGTTTCTTTCAAAGGTGATAACCAATTATAGAAGTCTATCATCGATAGCCTTAAGTGTTAATATTTCAAGGTTGATTCTAATTGATGAAGATCTATCAGTGATAACGACTGATAGCTGCTATCAGTGATAGTCATGATAAAAGATTATTAGTGATAACTACTATGATAATCAAAGTTGTTGGTCTTCTTTCAAAGTTGATCACTATTTATAAATCAATCATTGATAGCCACTGATAGCCTTTAAGTAGTAATATTTCAACGTTGATTCCAAATGATAAAAGTGAATCAATGATAGCTAATAACAATTGATAGCAAATTAAAAGTTAATATTTCAAGGTTGTATTAATTTTTCTAAAATTGAAAGCTATCATTGATAGCAACTATCATCGATAGCAATTGATAGAAGATATCAGCGATAGCAGCTGATAACAACTATCAGTGGTCATCATCGATAGCTGCTATTAGTGGTCATCACTGATAGTTGCTATTAATGGTCATCACTATAGTTGCTATCAGTGATAGCTTTTAATTTGAGAAAACCGGGAAGAAGGGAACAACATGGTGGCTAAGCATGAGTTTTTTAGTCTTTTACCATTTTTTTTGTATCTATATATGCAATTATTTTATCCTTGTACTACATATTATATTATTTTGGGCTTGAATTCTATTTATGCAACTAGCTCTAATTTATTTGATACTTAAACTTTTAATTTTGTGCCCGATGGGTTTTTGAAATTTAAAAATATCTAATAAATTCTCAATCTTTAAATTTTAAGATAAATTACTTTTTCAGCCTCTTAATTTTAGAAAATATACGCGTTTGGTTTTTCAAAAGTTATATTTTCCATCACTTTCAAAACATCTTTAAAAAAATATTAAAAATCACTTTTAGTCTCTAAATTTTCATGTAAGTAACAATTTAGTTTCTAAACTTTAGTTTGTAACAATTTAATCCATATACTTTTAATTCTGTAACAATTTAGTCGTTGAATTTTACTATGTAATAATCTAGTCCTTGAACTTTAAAATTTGTAACGATTTAGTCCCTATTGTAGAATTAGTGTTAAGGTTTAATGAGATTTCATGCATAAATAAACTGTTAAAATAATTAGAGACTTAATATTTTTACAAAATACAAAGTTTACATCATAAAGTAATTAAAAATTGACATCTAATTTTGATAAATTTTGTTACGTTAGGAATTAAATTATTACATACTCAAATTCAGGAACTAAATTGTTACAAAATTGAAAGTATAGACCAAAAGTGTTTTTCAATTGAAAATGATTAATGTTAAAGGATAGGTGGAGCAGCAGGGAAAAAAAAAAGTTTGAAACTGATTTTTAAAATTAAAATTAAAAACCCTAATTGAAGGTTAATAAAAACAAATGTGGGATAAATTTGAAGAAAATACTTATAAATAGAAAAATCCAAATAATATTTATACTTTATAGCAAAAAGTTCCAAAAGTACTTTATTTTTGAAACTTTTTGCTATAAAATTTAAATATTTTTAAATATTTATTTATATTTAAAAAGCCTCCATAATTTTTTTTTTTGTGAGGGGTTGCCTTGTCATATACTGATTTCTAAATCTATATTTACTAAGAGAATTTTTAAATTTATATTAGATCCTTAAATAATTTTTTTATATGGTATTCAAGTTAAATGCAACAAAATGTTTCCAAAAAAGAAAAACACAATTCAGGTTAAATGATAAGGGATTTTTTTTTTTTTAAATTAATCTCATTTTATTGAATTCTCACTAAATTCATAAATAATCTCATTATATTATATCCAAGTAAATGTAACACAATTTTTCAAAAATAAAACAATTCATTATATTATATCTAATAATTTTGATTTTCAAAAATAAAAATATCATTTTATCTAATTCACGGTCAATCTTTAAATAATCTCATTATATTATATTTAAGTTAGATGAAAAAAAAAATAAAAAAAAATAAAAAAATCTCATCATTCACTTTAAATGAAAAGGAATTTTGAAAAAAAAAAAAAAGTCTAATTTTATCTAACAATCTTGATTTTTAAAATTAATTTACATTAAATCCTTAAATGATCACCGTTGAAAGAAAAATTTTGGACCAATCACAAATTGTCACGTCATTTCTCAAATTGATGGCAAAATTATAAATAATTGAATTTGAGACTAATTAGAAAGTTGACATATGTGTCCCAAATTGAAATTGATGACATAAATTGGCAAATTCGCCACATATTTTCATCATGACTCTTGGATTAAATAAAATTAATTTGGTCTAATTTGATATTATAATTTGGGTTAAAGTCTAATTGAACCCAAAAAAATAATTTAGGCCCCAATCCAATTAATTGGGCCCAAGAGCCAAGCCCATGAACCAAACAAGCCTAAACCCACAAAACCCACCTGAGAACTTTATAAATAGAGGAGTTCTCTTTATTTGTGGGGTTAGTAATTATATATTCTAGAGAGCCTAGAGAGAATTATCTACAATCAGAAGAGTCATTCCTTGACTCTTGTAGACTGAACTACTCCTTAAAGCTCAAATCCTGAAAAATACAAAAATTATTTCAAGACTACAACTTTAAGAGCATCACGCCCTTTGTTTCCCCGTCAAACATACACGTTCAACTGAGAGAGAATCAGAGAATCAAGTACTAGTGATTGAACCACATCGCATCAAATCGACAAAAACAAGTCCAACTCCACAAAACACGTTTTCTTTGGAAATCTCGTGCAAACAAATTGGCACACATGTTAGGACATCTCTACCTCTCATCTTCCTTTCATCCAAATCACCAAATCAACAAATGGTACAAAAAAAAGTCGCATCTAGAGCATCTTCTGCAAGCAACTCCTACATGGGACCTGTTATCCACAGTCGTTTGAAAGAGACCGTGCAAAAACAAGAGCAAGGTTCCATCATCGCACATAGTATTTTGAAACAATTAACTGAATCTCCAAAAGGTGGGATCGTCATTTAGAAAAATCCTTTGTTTAACAACTTTGCTCCTACGTCTGACCAGGCAAAAAAGAATCATACATGAATGTAATATCTGTCATGACAGCGGATGTAACAGTCGATGCACCCATGGCAGATTTGGAGAGGAAAAAAAGTTCTCGATGAAAGTTGTTGAGGAGCGAGATCATGAAATCGTTGCTTTAAAAGATCAGATACAAGCTCGTGAAATTGTTGAGTCGAGCCAAACTCCTGCTATCAAAACCAATGACAAAGGAAAAACCATGTTGCAGGAAAATATGTTGCGACAATCAACTTTTGTTGCCTCATTGTTAGTTTAGTAACAGCAAGATATGATCATATCTAGAGCTGAGTATAAAGGCTCATCTCAAAATTCTTTTATGTACTTCAAGCCGTACACTAAGTGAACTGATAACTTGAGGATGCATGTTGGGTACCAACCCCCGAAGTTCCAGCAATTCAATGGAAAGGGCAATCTAAAGCAACACATTGTCCACTTTGTTAAAACGTGTGAGAATGCAGGAACCAGAGGAGATTTGCTAGTCAAGCAGTTTGTCAGAACCTTGAAAGGAAACGCTTTAACCGATACACTAATATAGAGCCTGAGGTGATCGACAGTTAAAAGCAAATTGAAAGAGAGTTTTTAAACTACTTTTACAGCACCAGGCATACTGTCAACATGATGGAGTTGACGAATGCCAAGCAGTGAAAGGGAGATCTAGTCATCGACTACATCAATCGGTGGAGAGCTATGAGTCTTTACTGCAAAGACAGACTCACCAAATTGTCTGCTTTGGAGATGCGCACCTAAGGCATGCACTGGGGACTCCTCTACATTCTATAGGGGATAAAACTCCCGACATTTGAATAGTTTGTGACTTGCGCCCATGATATTGTTATGATTTTATTTATATAAACAATTTAGTTATCTAATAAAACAAGAGGTATTTTATTTGACATTTAGTTGCATTAACCCAAAGACCAATAAACTAAGATCCAAGGTTATCTGCTGTAACTTAAACATGTATGTGGAGACATACATGTGGATCATGTAACTTGAACGGTCTGTAGTAGATGGATAAGGTTGGATACTTTATCCTTGTGACACTACGAATATGGCCCATTTTGTAGTTATTACAATTGTTGTAAGATGCTACAAATGATCGGATACTGATAATTCATGTGGAGATATGTGAACGAGGGTATTCTATTCAAGGAGTTTGTATAAGACCGGACTACGAAATGAATAGTCTCTCTTTATAACACCATTACTAAAAGAGACTTACATTTCACTAGAATGACCATAGATGACTTGACCTAAATTCTGAGTGAGTTATGAACTCTAATGACTTGGGATTTGAACGTTCGTAATGTGCATGCATGATGATATGCTACAAGCTCATATTGCCATAAACTTGTAACGTAAAAGGTAATCTTATGTTGTGTTGTTGCTCATGCACACTTTATGCGATACTACTTCTAGATGTATGCGTTATTAATAGAATGTTTGTAGTATGCTCTATGTTGTCACAAGTTTCCTTGCATTGAAACCAAGTATAATTTCACCGTAAGTTTCTCAAAGTGAACCGAGGTCGAACATAGGGATTGCATAGTTAATGCGTTACATTCGTGATATATGCGACCAGGGGTATTTCAATTAATAAAAGATTGGTTTATACAGATATTTAAAATTGTGATAAAGTAAAGTTGCGGTAATACAATAAAATGCGATAAAAGTAAACCAAAGCTAATGTGATACAAGATATAGGTTACATGATACATGATACTGAGTTTGAGACTGACTGTAAAGATTATACAAAGAATCGTGTTATGCGGTGGCAAGGCTTTATGTACAAAACAGAAAGAGAAAAGATAATTAGTACAAACATCGCAAGTTCATTAATTGCGTTAAAGATATAACTACGGTTTCGCTTTCCCTTGGCGTACACCTCTCGGTGATCGGCCGTGTTCCCACATCTCTGTGGTGAAATAGGAATGAACGTAATGAATGCAAGGTTGCTTCCATCTCTGGAAGTACTTCTCGCTTTAGTTAACGCATTCTTCTAACCTTCTCTTGACAGATCAGAATGGCATCTTCACTTCTGCTCTCATAGGTGAAGATGCCGTCTAGCATGCTCTAGCTAAACATATTTATTTCTTTAGCACAAATTAATTTACTTGTTTAATTCATTCTAATTACCAAGGGATTAAGAAAACATCATGGAGAAAGCGATTATTGGAGGAACGGAAATAGATAGAAATATGGAGATGAAAATGATCATGACATTTATTTATAGAATCAAGCGTCTGATACATGGTATGAATGATTTAGACTAAAAAGATGGGATACAATTGATGATAGAGATAGAAACAAATACAGAAGAGTGCCAACGTCTTGACACAGATCTAGGTGGAGAAATCGCTTGCCGGCGTATGGAGTGAATGGAAGGATGAGTGTCCCTCTCAGGCTTCCTCAACCGGTAGAATTGATCTAGGTATAGAGCTTCACGGTGGGGATTTAGAATGATTCGCCCTGAGACTCACCTCTCGGCCTTGCCTCTTTTCTTTCTGGATCTTCTCCGATCAGCACTCAGATCAACCTCTCTTTCAATATACAAATATCAAAATAGCCTCGTATCAAGTATATCTTTCAGTGAATTCTCTGAGAGTATTTATAGATGAATGCTCTGACTCTCTACTGTGTGGTCCCCACTTTATTGTTATGGAAATTTCGAAAATGGTGGAATAAATATTCCTTCTGTTATGCAATCAATCCATCGAAAATGCACAACAGTTAGTTGTACACGTGTCAAAATCCTCCGCGATTGTGTTGTTCATTTGCATCTTTCGATCATGTGCTCGCATGCAGTGTTGTTTTTTATTACCGCATGCGGTTGAAGTTGCGTTGAATGCAAAGCTCTTGATCGATTGTCGCATGCGCTATCATTACGTTGATCGTCTATTCATTCCTAAATGATTGGCGCAATGCGACATAAATGCGTTGTTCTTTTTATCTTGAGCCATGAATGCATGCAGTAACTTGATTTACTACAAAACAGACTTGAAATATTCTTTTCTACCATCGCAATGGTGTCAGTGGGTGTATTGACGACAATTTATAATTCTTGCATTTCTTAGCCAATTTCCATATAATTGACGCAACTTTCCTCTCTTTTAACCGCAATATCTAAATAAAGTAGTATAAATAACTTGTATTTCTACAAGTTATCACACCCCTAAATTTAGATATATGCTTGTCCTCAAGCATATCTTCTACTAAGGCAATAATTCTCAATTCCTATCCTAAATTTTTGCGTCGATTGGTTGCTCCGAATACTCCACTTAGGCAACATTACTTAACATTGCAATTTCCTTCCATCCTTGCTAATTCCTAACAGAGCCCTACTTTATTCTAGGGGTGTTCAAAAAACCTGGTAACTTGACCAATCCGGACTACCCAACCCAAACTGCAAAGGTTGGGTTGGGTTAGATTTTATTTTGGGTTGAGTTGGGTTAAAAATGTTAAAAGATATTAAATTCGGGTTGGGTCTTAGGTTACCTCATTTCATGGTCGGGTCAACCCGACCCGACCAGACCCGAATATATATATATATATAAATAAAAGTTAAAAAAATAGTCAAATTAAAAACAAAAAAAAAAACAGAACCGGTGAACCAACCCAACCCAACCCGAAAATTTTGGTTGGGTTGACCCTCCAAAAAGAACTAATAGGGTTCATTATTAGCCAACCCAGATTTTTGGATTGGTCCACAAAAATCTTCCAACCCGGCCCAACCCGGACTATGTACACCCCTACTTTATTCTTCTATACTATAAATTTCTGCTAAAAAATGCTTTTCTAGTTTTAAAAAGAATGTTTACCTCTTTTTGTCAAAACAACTTGATGTGTCTAGATGCGGTGGTCAAACTTTGCATCATTTATTAGAGACTATTGATCATGGTTATACTCTTCGTTTTGGCATGTTCCCACGGGTGTCATGTGAACATCCAATTACGGTTGTGTGCCAATCTCAATTTTAACTCATGAATTTCAGAGGAGTTGTCTCTTGTTTCTTTTATTTATTTTTCTTTTGCATTTTTTCTTTTCATATTGCGTCGTTCTTGGAAACCCACAATTGTTTTGGCTTTCCCCCACAGGTGTCATATGAACATCCAACTACGAACAGACTCCTTTCACAGCTTAACTCTTATCAGGTTGGAAATGTTTTTGAGGTTTCCCTTGTGCTGACATTGGAGTTTATATGATTTTTTTTAAAGAATGAGCGCATTTTTCTTCATGACCGCATACTCTTGATCTCATCTGCTCAGACCTTCTCCACCCCCAAATTTAGAGATGCGCAAGGTCTTCATTGCGTTGTTTGGATAGAATAGACAAACACTTAGACAAAATTTCAAAAAGAAGGTTTGAGCAAAATTTTGAAGGGTAAAAGGTAAAGTATTGCTAAGTTATGAATTAACTAAGTGTTAGTCAGACAATACAAAGTGTGGGAAATGTTTCTAAGTGTATGCATATTATACATCATGGCAGCGCAATGAATAACACAAAAAGAAAGATTAAGAATATCGCAAAGTTGACAAAGGATGATAAAGAAGAGGCACAGACATATGTAAAGAATTGTTACTTAGTTGTATTGAAAATTAACTAAGTATATAAATAATTACAAATAACGCAATACAAAATTTTTTTTCCTGTACAAAGAATCAAAGAATTTAATTAAACATAGAAAAATAATGAATTGTAGTTATCTTTCGAATTTGATTCAGACGGGTGCACGATTAAAAATTATACCGTGCTTCCATTAACGCAAATACATTTTTGCTGAGGACGGGCAAAAATGCATGTATTACCGCAACACACCCCTTAACTAAACGCATTTCTGGAGGATCGGGCACACGATATTTCTACCAGCACATCACTACCTCAACATAGTGCATCTTCGCTAAGGATGGGCAAAGAACGCATACGAGCACAACTCACCCCTCAACGCAATGCATTTGGGTGTAATGGACGAAAAGTGTATCTATTAACATGAAATGCACCCATCATCTTGTTATATACCAATTTTTATTTTTCTTTTTAATTCATCATAACATAAGTCGAAAAGACTTTGCGGTGTTCAATGTTTCATCCAGTCATTCACAAAAATTAAGAACAACGCTACTAATGCATACAAATTAAAGAAATTAAACATGATATGGAAATACTCGACTGAATTAAATTGAAGGTAAATACAAAAAGCATTAAAAGCTAATTCTAATAAGTAATAAATAACGCAATTTAGGAAGCAGTAAAGGCAAGCTGTAAAGAAAGCAAGTAAACATAGATAGGGACGCTGATTGAAAGAAGTTCTCAAAATTACCGCAATCACATCCCTTGCAAGCGGTTAATCCTGCTTGCCCAAGTCAATGGTATCCATGCGTCAATCTATGTCGCCTCCGTAGTAAGGCTTAATTCATTGGCCATTGACTTAAACGCGTTGTTCCCGTCTAAAGTTGTTAGTTCCACTGCGCCGTGGGGAAAGATAGTCTTGATTTGGAACGGCCCAAACCAGCGAGACTTCAACTTCCCTGGGAACAATCGCAAACATGCATTAAATAATAATACCTGTTGACCTTTGACGAATGTTCGGTCATTTATGCGGTCTTCATGCCACTTCTTGGTTTTCTCCTTATAGATCTTGGCATTTCCATAAGCGTCCCTTCGCCATTTGACCAACTGGTTCAGTTGCAGCTTCCGGACTTTCCCTGCACTTGCTAAATCAAACTTCAGCTTCTTGCATGCCCACATCAACTTATGTTCCAACTCGAGTGGCAGATGACAAGCTTTTCCAAAGATCAAGGCATACGGGGACATGCCAATTGGTGTTTTATAGACTGTCCTGTATGCCCATAGTGCCTCATTAAGCTTGGGCGACCAATCCTTCCTGGAGGTATTGACTACCTTCTTCAAGATAGCTTTGATCTCTCGATTAGAAATCTTTGCCTGCCCATTAGTCTGTGTGTGATAAGCAGTTGCAACCCTATGGCTGACGTTAAATTTAGTCAACAGGTTGGTGATTATGTGGTTGATGAAGTAAGAGCCCTCATCGCTGATTAAGGCACGTGGCATCCCATATCGAGCAAAAATATTCTTCTTTAGAAACTTCGCCACTGTGGCTGCATCATTCTTGGCACATGCGATGGCCTCAACCCATTTTGAGACGTAATCAACCGTGACCAGGATGTAGTGATGACCTTCTGATGGTGGAAATGGGCCCATGAAGTTGATTCCTCAAACAATTCAACCTCTATAAGATTGACGTCAAAGGCATTTCATTTATTTTAGACATATTCCCTGTTCTTTGGCATCTATCGCACTGAACAACGTGGGCATGGGCATCCTTAAACAATATTAGCCAGAAATAGCCACTCTGCAAGCACTAGAAGAAATTAGACCTTTAATGAGTTTTAAACCGACATTAAAGGGCTTTAATATCGGTTGGCAACCGACATTAAAGGTAGTGTTATTAAAGGCCTTTAATATTGGTTGCCTTTAATGTTGGTTTTAAATCGACATTAAAGGCCTTCAGTAACACCAATATTGCAGCCTTCAATGTCAGTTGCAACCGACATTGAAAGTCTCAACATTGAAAGTCTTGCAATCGACATTAAAGGTCCTTAATGTCGGTTACAACAGACATTAAAGCCTGTTTTTTTTAATTCTTAACCGACATTGAAGCCCAAATCTATCTGTTTTTTTTTTAAAATTTCGTTGTCGAATCCATTTTTTTGGTCAAATAAGTTAAAAACGACATTATATGTCTTGTGTTGGGTCAGGAAATGTCCGTCTTTGTTTTATATTAAAGAGTATAAAAAAAAATGCATGGCGAACCCATCAATATTTGTCTTCCACATATGAATTTATCCACAAACAAGAATCAATATTTCCAATCCACTACATATACTCATCAATATTTGTCTTCCACCTATGAATTTATCAACAAACAAGAATCATAATACCAAAACCAGACTTTCATAGAATATTTACACCAAAGCCATCATTTCTCTCATTCATAAATATCAAGTAGTACTAATTCCATGAATAAACAAGAATCACAATACCAGAATCACAATACCATAAATACAACTTCCAATAATAAACAGATCATGTCTTCCACCTATGAATTTATCCACAAACAAGAATCACAATACCAGAACCAGACTTTCATAGAATACTTACACCAAGCCAACCAGAACCAAACTTTCATAGAATACTTACACCAAGCCATCATTTCTCTCATTCACAAATATCTAGTTCTAATTCCATGAATAAACAAGAATCACAATACCATAAATACAGCTTTCAATGATAAACAGATCATGTCTTCCAGCTATGAATTTATTCATAAGAAGAATCACAATACCAGAACCAGACTTTCATAGGATACTTACACCAAGCCAACCAGAACCAGACTTTCAAAGAATACTTACACCAAGCCATCATTTCTCTTATTCACAAATATCTAGAACTAATTCCATGAATAAACCAGAATCACAATACCATAAATACAGCTTTCAATGATAAACAGATCATGTCTTCCACCTATGAATTTATTCACAAACAAGAATCACAATACCAGAACCAGACTTTCATAGAATACTTACACCAAGCCAACCAGAACCAGACTTTCAAAGAATACTTACATCAAGCCATCATTTCTCTCATTCACAAATATCTAGTACTAGTTCCATGAATAAACCAGAATCACAATATCATAAATACAGCTTCCAATAATAAACAGATCATGTCTTCCACCTATGATATCCACAAACAAAAATCACAATACCAGAACCAGACTTTCATAGAATACTTACATCAAGACATCATTTCTCTCATTCACAAATATCTAGTACTAATTCCATGAATAAACAAGAATCACAATACCAGAATCACAATACCATAAATACAACTTCCAATAATAAACAGATCATGTCTTCCACCTATGAATTTATTCACAAACAAGAATCACAATACCTGAACCAAACTTTCATAGAATACTTACACCAAAGCCATCATCTCTCTCATTCACAAATATCAAGTAGTACTAATTCCATGAATAAACAAGAATCAAATACCATAATCCAACTTCCAATAATAAACAGATCATGTCTTCCACCTATGAATTTATCCACAAATTCATTCTAAGCTAGCATTTACATTCTATTGAGACAAAAAAACAAGAATTACATCCTTACACAAATCGGCCAACAAAACTTGCCCATTGGGTCCGAATTATGTCGATCTCTCCTTGCGTATATGCATCTTTTGTATTGAACTACAAAAAGGAAAAAAAAAAAGATAAACTCAACATAAGTTTACATCCATTTATTAAATTAAAGCTAGCACTATATAAAAAATAAATAATTTACGTACGAGATTAGTAATGGGAGTAGTAGGATTATGCACTATTTTATATATATACTTTGCACAAAGTAACCGCATCCTACAGAATCTAATTGAAGGGGACACTACATATAAAGTTGAAAACAATTGTTAAATTTTTATAAAGAATTCGAATGAACATAAATTGTTAAAAAAATGAATACAAATTTACCTTTACAGGTTTCCATTTTGGAGAAGACCGATAGTGTTGGAGATCGTGCTTGGCTTGTCATGTTTTCAATCCACTAAATAGTTTAAAAACATTAGTTAAACATAAATACTTCAATTAAGAGCTAAGAAAGTTCAATTACACTATTTATAACTCCATGAAAATCCTCTTGAACCTTACTTCAAAGAGAATCCAAAACATAAACACAATTTTCTTGTAGATTGATTACAATCAATATCCAATGATAACTATAATAAGTAACAATTTTGAAATATTAGTACGTGTATAATACAAATTAGCCACAACATAAACACAATTTACTTACCATGTGTTATATGGAATGAGGACTATTTGGTCTAACTTAGCCAATTCTAGTTGATTGGCTAAATTTCTGGATCGGATATCTTAAGACTTCACGTGTGGTGATATTCTTGCTTGATCAATTATAAAAAACTTCTTCGTAATATAATGACAACATTCATCCCAAAGATACCTAAACAAAGTAGAAGTTATTATTTATCAACATGAAACAAAGTATACATGAGTGAATCTAGATGAGTAATACTTACGCAATGTATGTCAAAATACACATGTAGCCTATTCCAACCATATTACAATATTGGAGCAGATCATCATGGCCTAAATAAATAAATTTGTCTCTTCCAAATATATGCTCTTCCAAAGAGATATGGATCATGTCTACATCGTTCATGTTATGCATGGCATGTCTGTTCAATAATTTGATAGTACCATTAACGTTAGCATATTTGGAGGACTGGCTGAAGCTCTTAATTGGTGAATGATCCTACCATAATCAAAGTTACAAAAATTCAAAGTAGGAAAAATAATAAATAACCAAACTCATAAACTGAAAAGGAAACATACTTTTTTCTCGTCACCCATAACTACAAGTTCATGAGGCCATTTTACGAAGTTGCCCATTGTTTGCTTTAAGAACTTTATTTTACCCTTCACAGGAATTGGTATAGGCAAATCTTCTCCAATGACAATGTCAATTAGAATTTTAACAGTTAAACATGACATATCATCATCAAATGTTGTGGCTACTGCAACAATATTATCTACAGTTCCTATAGCCAAGTGGCATGGTGTCCCCTTAACAAATTTAAAAGAACTTATGTAATGCATGGTTAAGCACGTACAATATGATTAAAATTTAAAAGTCACAATAAATAAATTACCTCCAAATCTTCTTTAGACATCTTCTCAGTATCTTCTTCTTTAGACATCTTCTCAGTATCTTCTTCAGATGCACTTAGTGCAACACTTCCAACAGATGATTTGGACTGATGAGATTGTTTGCTGTGAGTTCTTTCTCTTGACATTTTACCATGTCGAACAATTTTTTGACTAGAGCCTCCTTCAGTTTCTTGGCTTATAGAGGACTTTGGTTTTACTAATTTGAAATATTGAGAATGGGAAACAAAATCACCTATTCCTCTAACACATCCCCAATGTTCTTCCGTACCCAATGCTTCGGTGAGAATATCTTCACCTTCATGAACTTCAACCAATTTATCCTGTAAAACATATTACAATTTTCACACAATATCTATATCATCTTAAACTTATATATATGTCATCTTAAATTTTGCATAATATATACTTACAATCCGATTGGCACATTCTTGAGTAACTTCATCAAAGTATTCATTATTCTTTCCTTTTCTTGCTTCTTTCCATAAAGTCGCCCGATAAGAAGGGTCATTCGATAGGTTCTACATGAACATACATATTTAATTAGCATAAACATATTAGAATAAAATATTTAATTTAAGTCGAATAACTCACTAATTCTATAAAATATTCTTTTCTACCATCGCAATGGTGTCAGTGGGTGTATTGACGACAATTTATAATTCTTGCATTTCTTAGCCAATTTCCATACAATTGATACAACTTTCCTCTCTTTTAACCGCAATATCTAAATAAAGTAGTATAAATAACTTGTATTTCTACAAGTTATCACACCCCCAAATTTAGATATATGCTTGTCCTCAAGCATATCTTCTTCTAAGGCAATAATGCTCAATTCCTATCCTAAATTTTTGCATCGATTGGTTGCTCTGAATGCTCCACTTAGGCAACATTACTTTACATTGCAATTTCTTTCCATCCTTGTTAATTCCTAACAGAGCCCTACTTTATTCTTCTATACTACAATTTCTGCTCAAAAATGCTTTTCTAGTTTTAAAAAGAATGTTTACCTCGTCTTGTCAAAACAACTTGATGTGCCTGGATGCGGTGGTCAAACTTTGCGTCATTTATTAAAGACTATTGATCATGGTTACACCCTTCGTTTTGGCCTTTCCCACGAGTATCATGCGAACATCCAACTACGGTTGTGTGCCAATCTCAATTTTAACTCATGAATTTTAGAGGAGTTGTCTCTTGTTTCTTTTATTTATTTTTCTGTTGCATTTTTTCTTTTCATATTGCGTTGTTCTTGGAAACCCACATTCGTTTTGGCTTACTCCCACGGGTGTCATGTGAACATCCAACTACGAACAGGCTCTTTTCACAATTTAACTCTTATCAGGTTGGGAATGTTTTTGTGGTTTCCCTTGCGCTGACATTGGAGTTTATATGATTTTTTTTTAAAGAATGAACGCATTTTTCTTAATGACCGCATACTCTTAATCTCATCTGCTCAGACCTTTCCCACCCTCAAATTTAGAGATGCGCAAAGTTCTCATTGCGTTGTTTGGACAGAATAGACAAACACTTAGAAAAAATTTCAAAAAGAAGATTTGAGCAAAATTTTGAAAGGAAAAAGGTAAAGTATTGCTAAGCTATGAATTAACTAAGTGTTAGTGAGAAATTACAAAATGTGGGAAATATTCCTAAGTGTATGCATATTATACATCATGGCAGCGTAATGAATAACGTAAAAAGAAAGATTAAGAATATCGCAAAGTTGACAAAGAATGATAAAGAAGAGGCACAGGCATATTTAAAGAATTGTTACTTAGTTATATATACAAATAATCACAAATAACGCAATACAATTTTTTTTTTGCCTGTACAAAGAATCAAAGAATTTAATTAAACATAGAAAAATAATGAATTGTAGTTATCTTTTGAATTTGATTCAGACGGGTGCATGATTAAAAATTACACCGTGCTTCCATTAATGCAAATACATTTTTGCTGAGGATGGGCAACAACACATGTATTCCCGCAACACACCCCTTAACTAAACGCATTTCTGGAGGATCGGGCGCACGGTATTTCTACCAGCGCATCACTACCTCAACATAGTGCATCTTCGCTAAGGATGGGCAAAGAATGTATATGAGCGCAACATACCCCTCAACGCAATGCATTTGGGTGTAATGGACGAAAAGTGTATTTGTTAACATGAAATGCACCCACCATCTCGTTATATACCAATTTTTATTTTTCTTTTTAATTCATCTATAACGCAAGTCCAAAAGACTTTGCGGTGTTCAATGTTTCAACCAGTCATTCACAAAAATTAAGAATAATGCTACTAATGCATACAAATTAAAGAAATTAAACATGATATGGAAATACTCGAATAAATTAAATTGAAGGTAAATACAGAAAGCATTAAAAGCTAATTCTAATAAGCAGTAAATAATGCAATTTAGGAAGCAGTAAAGGCAAGCTGTAAAGAAAGCAAGTAAACATAGATAGGGATGCTGATTGAAAGAAGTTCTCAAAATTACCGCAATCACATCCCCTGCAAGCGGTTAATCTTGCTTGCCCAAGTTAATGGTATCCATGCGTCGATCTATGTCGCCTCCATAGTAAGGCTTAATTCGTTGGCCATTGACTTTAAATGCATTGTTCCCGTTTAAAGTTATTAGTTCTACTGCGCCCTGGGGAAAGATAGTCTTGATTCGAAACGGCCCAGACTAGCGAGACTTCAACTTCCCTGGGAACAATCGCAAACGTGCATTAAATAATAATACCTGTTGACCTTCAACAAATGTCCGGTCATTTATGCGGTCTTCATGCCACTTCTTGGTTTCTCCTTATAGATCTTGGCATTTTCATAGGCGTCCCTTCGCCATTCGACCAACTGGTTCAGTTGTAGCTTCTAGACTTTTCCCGCACTTGCTAAATCACACTTCAGCTTCTTGTATGCCCACATCGCCTTATGTTCAAACTCGAGCGGTAGATGACAACTTTTCTAAAGACCAGGGCATATGGGGACATGCCAATTGGTGTTTTATAGGCTGTCCTATATAGCCACAGTGCCTCATCAAGCTTGGGCGACCAATCCTTCCTGGAGGTATTGACTACCTTCTTCAAGATAGTTTTGATCTCTCAGTTAAAAAGCTCTACCTGCCCATTAGTCTGTGGGTGATAAGCAGTTGCAACCCTATGGCTGACATTAAATTTAGTCAACAGGTTGGTGATTATGCGGTTGATGAAGTGAGAGCCCTTATCGCTGATTAAGGCTTGTGGCATCCCATATCGAGCAAAAATATTCTTCTTTAGAAACTTCGCCGCTGTGGCCGCATCATTCTTGGCACATGTGATGGCCTCAACCCATTTTGAGACGTAATCAACCACGACCAGGATGTAGTGATGACCTTTTGATGGTGGAAATGGGCCTATGAAGTCGATTCCCCAAACATCAAATTATTCAACCTTTAAGATTGACGTCAAAGGCATTTCATTTATTTTAGACATATTCCCCATTCTCTGGCATCTATCGCACTGAACAACGTGGGCATGGGCATCCTTAAACAGTGTTGGCCAGAAATAACCACTCTGCAAGACCTTTGCGGTAGTCCGCTGCCCCTCAAAATGTTCTCCGTAAGGGGACTCGTGACAAAGCTCCAGAATTTGCTTGACTTCGTGCTCAGGAACACATCGTCGTAGAATATGATCAGGTCCAAGTCGGTATAGGAATGGGTCGTCCCAGAAATAAAATTTGACGTCATGTCTCAGTTTCTTCCTCTATTGGTAAGTATAGTCCTCCGGTGCTTAGCCGGAAACTATGAAGTCCACAATGTCCGCATACCATGGAACATTAATGCCTACTGACGTCAGTATCTCATCAGGGGATCATTCTTCAATATCTTTCTCTTTCCCTTGAACCTTGCAATTTTCCAATCTTGACAGATGATCGGCGACTTGGTTCTTGGTTCCCTTCCGGTCTTTGATTTCTAGGTCAAACTCTTGCAAGAGCAACACCTATCGTATCAGCCTCGGTTTTTCATCCTTCTTTGTCATCAGATATTTGATCACAGAGTGATCGGTATACACCACAACATTTTTTTCGATCAAGTATGTCGGAATTTCTCCAGTGCAAATATCACTGTGAGCATTTCCTTCTTCGTGGTTGTATAATTCTCCTAGCATCATTCAACGTTTTACTTGCATAGTAGATGGGATGCAATACCTTGTCCTTGCGTTGACTCAACATTGCGCCCACTGCATAACCGCTAGCATCACACATCAACTCAAATGGTTGTGTCCAATCTGGCCCAATCGAAATAGGTGCGGTGATGAGCGCATTTTTCAATGTGTTAAATGCTTCAGTGCACTCATCATCAAAATTACATTCTCGGTCAACTTCAAGGAGCGCACTTAGGGACCTTGCAAGATGGGAGAAGTTGCGAATAAATCTTCGATAGAACCCAGCGTGTCCAAGAAAACTCCTAAGTGTTTTCACGTTCACTGGTGGAGGTAGCTTGGAAATTGCGTCGATTTTCACATGGTCAACTTCCAGTCCTACCTTCGAGATTTTATGATCCAGTACAATCCCTTTCTCAACCATAAAGTGGCATTTTTCCCAGTTCAGAACAAGATTCGTTGCCACACATCTCTTCAAGACTTTCTCAAGGTTAGCTAAACAGGAGTCATAATATTGCCGAAAATTGAAAAATCCATCCATGAGTACCTCGATTGAATCCTCCAAGTAATCTGAAAAGATCGCCATCATATAGCGTTGGAAAGTACCTGGCGCATTACAGAGTCCAAACCGCATGCAACGGAATGCAAACGTACCAAATGGGCACGTAAATGTTGTCTTATCTTGATCCTCCGACGCAATTGCAATTTGGTTGTACCCTGAATAGCCGTCAAGAAAGTAGAAGAATTCATTCCCAGCAAGTCTGTCTAACATCTGATCAATGAATGAGAGTGGGAAGTGGTCCTTTTTAGTTGCCAAATTTAACTTGCAATAATCCATACAGATTCTCCACCCCGTGGTTGTTCTTATGGGAATTAATTCGTTTTTGTTATTGGTGACGACTATCATCCCCCCTTTCTTCGGAACACACTGCACTGGTCTCACTTAGCTTCTATCAGATATCGGGTAGATGACACCTGCGTCCAGCCACTTCACTACTTCCTTCTTTACAACCTCTCTCATTGCAGGGTTCAAGCGACATTGCCTTTCTATCGATCCCATTTTCCCTTTTTCTAGACGAATCTTGTGCATGCAATACGAGGGATTGATTCCTCAAATGTCTGTCAAGGTCCATCCTAAAGCCTTTGCATTGTTTCTCAGGATCTGGATGAGTGCTTCTTCCTTCTCCTTACTCAGCGAAGCAGAAATGATAACTGGTAACGTGTTGTTACCTCCTAAGTAAGCATACGTGAGGTGTACAGGCAACGACTTCAACTCTAGCACGAGAGGTTCTTTCAAGGATGGCTTAGTGCGTTGTGAGGTTCGTTTAGATAACTCGAGTGGTTCAAAATTTGATTCAACGTGAATTGCGGCTCAATCCTCCCCCACATTGCGCCGATTCCAAAATCTTCTTCTTCCAACTCTTCTAGGGGCTTGTGCCAAGGTTCTTACCGTAGTTCCTCAATATATTGGCAATTCTCCATATCACTTGGGTACTTCAACGCATTGAAAACGTTGAACTTTACTTCTTGATCGTCAACCCTGATGGTGAGTTCTCCTTTCTGCACATCAATAAACGTTCACCCTGTTGCGAGAAATGGGCGACCCAAGATGATAGGCACTTCTCTATCAGCTTCATAATCCAATATGATAAAGTTCGCTGGGAAGATAAACTTATCCACTTGCACGAGCACATCCTCTATTTTGCCCTCAGGATGTGTTATCGATCTGTCAGCCAACTGTAGTGTAATCGTGGTTGGTCTTGCGTTGCTGATATCCAACTTTTTAAGGATCGATAAGGGCATTAGATTTATGCTCGCCCCTAAATCGCACAGCGCGTTCCCGACTTTCTTCCCTCCTATTGAGCAGGGCAACGTAAAACTCCTAGGATCCTTCATTTTGGTGGGGATATTGTTTTGAAATAGTGCACTACATTTATACGTTAACGCAACTATTTTATTCTCCCCGATCTTTCTTTTGTTAGCAAGTATATCCTTGAGAAATTTTACATAGCTCGACATTTTTTCCAAAGCTTCTATTAAGGGAATATTGATGTGTAATTGTCGGAGAAAGTCTAAGAACCTCTGAAATTGCTTACTATCATCTTTCTTCTTCAGCTTGGACTGGAAAGGTGGAGGATCCCGCCTTACTTCTTGTTTAATTGGCTGTTCATTGAGGTCCCGTTCTTGCTGTGTTTCATTAGCTGGAGGTTGCGTTGATTTAGAATTCAAGTCTTGAGGAGCTTCATCTTCTATAAGTATACTCACTTCTGGACTGATAATTTTTCCACTACTGATTGATTGGTCATCATCGACAGTTATATCCACTGGTCTTGTTGTTGAATCTAGTACTGGTGGCATAGGGGCTGTTGTTTTACCATTTCTCAATGTCACTACATGACATTGCTCTTTACCTCGTGGCCCCGATGCTCTTGAACTACTAGGCAGCGTACCAGGCGCTTTATTTTTCCACTTAACCGCAAGCTGTTCAATCTGCTCTTCCAAACATCTAAGGCAGGCAGCTTGCGACTGTCTAATTGCCTCGCTCTTTTCGATATAGTGCTTCAATGACATCTTCAGAGATGAGGTACTGTAAGAGGTATCTGATGAGAATGGTTGGTCATATGGTGGTATACCTTGAGAGTTACCTGGGCTACAGTCCGGATTAATGAAGACTAGAGGGTTGCCTCGATCCCTTTGATAACTGTCTTGATGGAAACTATGGCTTCTCTGGTTGTGATTCCCATCCCAACTTAAAGTTGGGTGATCCCACCAACCAGGGTTGTAGTTGTTGCCAAAAGGTTCATTGCAGACAGAGTATACAAACTGTTGATTTCACGGGCAGACGTCCACTGGATGTCCCTCTCCACATTGATCGCAATTCATTGTGGCCACGTGTGTCAACGCATTAACTTGTGCTGAACCCTGAGAGAGATTTCTCTATTGATTAGCCATCATTTGAAGGAGTGAGGTCATCATGGTCATCTGATCTACCAGTGTGCTCATTGTATCAGTTGACACATTGGCACTTTCTACTCTTTCTTACTCTAGACCACTTTCTCAAACCCGGCATCAATCCACTCATCAGAATGTCACGAGATGCGATCTAATATGCTCTTGGCTTCCGTATATGATCTGCCCATTAATCATCCTGCTGCTGAGGCATCAACAACTGCTTTTGTTGATTGATCTAAGTCATTGTAAAAAGTCTCCATCAGAATGCTATTAGGAAGCCCGATATGCGGACAACTCTTCACTAACTGTTTTAAACGCACCCAGGCGGTGCTCAAAGTCTCATAACTTATTTTTTCAAAATTCAACACATCCCCCCGTCTTCTTGCGTTGACGGTTGGAGGGAAGAATCTATTCATGAACTTGCCAACCAACTGTTCCCACGCATTAATCTCATCTGGCTCTAACGACTGAGCCCACCTCTTTGCTTCGTCCCACAATGTATACGGGAAAAGATCTAACCTATGTCCTTCTTGAGTCACATCAGGCATGGAGAATGTGCTGCACATGTCTATAAAACTCGTCAAATGAGCATGTGGGCCTTCTCCTTGTAATCCTATGAATTGCCCCACATTCTAAATCATCTGCTGCAGCATAATCGGTCGTATTTCAAAGCTTACATTCTCCTTAACCATGGGTCTTGAAAATCCGACGCTGCATAGTTCCTCATAGGAATGTTGCAGTTAGCAACAAGAAATATGAAGTCTTGCTCTGGCCAATTTTCCCTTTGATTCCCTGCGGGTACCTCATTATTATTAGCCATGCTTCTTCACCATTTAATTCGGCCCTGATGTGTTTCTACGCGAATAATACATTTGATCTCTTGGTTCGTTTAGAATTACTGGATCACTCTAGAACTCATAAGTCGTCAGACTGCTCTTCGCGATAAACAACCAGTACAAAGAGATCTGTCCTGCAAAATATCACAAACATATTCAACACTAACCGTTACTAATCCCCGACAACGGTGCCATAAACTTGATGACTTGGGATTTGAATGTTCGTAATATGCATGCATGATGATGTGCTACAAGCTCATATTGCCATAAACTTGTAACACAAAAGGTAATCTTATGCTGTGTTGTTGCTCATGCACACTTTATGCGATACTACTTCTAGATATATGCATTATTAATGGGATGCTTGTAGTACGCTCTGCGTTGTCACAAGTTTCCTTGCGTTGAAACCAAGTATAATTTCACCGCCAGTTTCTCGGAATGAACCGAGGTCGAACACAGGGATTGCGTAGTTAATGCGTTATGTTCGTGATATATGCGACCAGGGGTTTTTCAATTAATAAAAGATTGGTTTATTTAAAATTGCGGCAAGTAAAATATGCGGTAAAGTAAAGTTGCGGTAATACAATAAAATGAGATAAAAGTAAACCTAAGCTAATGTGATACAAGATATAGGTTACATGATACATGATACCGAGTTTGAGACTGACTGTGAAGATTATACAAAGAATCGTGTTATGCGGTGGCAAGGTGTTATGTATGAAGCAGAAAGAGAAAAGATAATTAGTAAAAACATCGCAAGTTCATCAATTGCGTTAAAGATATAAGTACGGTTCTGCTTTCCCTTGGCGTATACCTCTCGATGATCGACCGTGTTCCCATATCTCTGTGGTGAAACAGGGATGAACGTAATGAACGTAAGGTTGCTTCCATCTCTAGAAGTACTTCTTGCTTTAGTTAACGCATTCTTCTAACCTTCTCTCAACAGATCAGAATGGCATCTTCACTTTTGCTCTCACAGGTGAAGATGCCGTCTAGCATGCTCTAGCTAAACATATTTATTTCTTTAGCACAAATTAATTTACTTGTTTAATTCATTCTAATTACCAAGGGATTAAGAAAACATTGTGGAGAAAGTGATTAATGGAGGAACGAAAATAGACAAAAAAATGGAGATGAAAATGATCATGACATTTAATTATAGAATCAAGTGTCTGATACATGGTGTGAATGACTTAGACTAAGAAGATGAGATACAATTGATGATAGAGATAGAAACAAATACAGAAGAGTGCCAACGTCTTGACACAGATCTGGATGGAGAAATCGCTTGCCGGTGTATGGAGTGAATGGAAGGATGAGTGTCCCTCTCAAGCTTGCTCAACCGGTAGAGTTGATCTAGGTACAGAGCTTCACAGCGGGGATTTAGAATGATTCGCCCTGAGACTCTCCTCTTGACCTTGCCTCTTTTCTTCCCGGATCTTCTCCGATCAGCACTCAATACAAATATCAAAATAGCCTCGTATCAAGTATATCTTTCAGTGAATTCTCTGAGGTTATTTATAGATGATTGCTCTGACTCTCTGCCGTGTGGTCCCCACTTTATTGTTATGGAAATTTCGAAAATGGTGGAATAAATATTCCTTCTGTTATGCAATCAATCCATCGAAAATGCACAACGGTAAGTTGTACACGTGTCAAAATCCTCCGCGATTGCGTTGCTCATTTGCATCTTTCGATCATATGCTCGCATGCGGTGTTGTTTTTTTTATTACCGCATGCGGTTGAAGTTGCGTTGAACGTAAAGCTCTTGATCGATTTTCGCATGCGCCGTCATTGCGTTAATCATCTATTCATTCCTGAATGATTGGCACAATGCGACGTAGATGTGTTGTTCTTTTTATCTTGAGCCATGAACGCATGCGGTGACTTGATTTCCTGCAAAACAGACTTAAAATATTCTTTTCTACCATCGCAATGGTGTCAGTAGGTGTATTGACGACAATTTATAATTCTTGCATTTCTTAGCCAATTTCCATACAATTGACGCAACTTTCCTTTCTTTCAACTAAAAATGTCTAAATAAAGCAGTATAAATAACTTGTATTTCTACAAGTTATCAAACTTCTGTCTATGAAGGAGGTCCTTTTATTTGTATGGGTGAGAGTGGCCAGATTCGCTGACTCAACATGCCTAATATTTTAGGGATTTATCTGATTGAGAAGCTGAGAACGCAACTACACAAGAAGAAATTCACTCATCCCTAGTGTTAGGGTAAATGGAGAAATTGCTCAGTCGAGAACTGATTCCCGAGCTTGAACAATGTGGCGCCACAACCTCTCCTGGCCCCAGAGGGGTTTGGTTATAGTTGGACTATAACTAATTGTTTATTAGAGAGATCAGTGGTACTTAAGGAGTTAGATGTAACTACAGGAGAAAAACGAGAATTTTGGCCCAGTTGGACTTACGAGCAATTTATAAAGACTCAATGCACTGTTGGTTGGTTATATCCAATAGACAAAGAAATGTATCTATAGTATGAAGAGTACAGTCATCGGTCTTTAGTGGAGTGGCCGACAGTTAATGGAAGTTGTTTAATTTAATTTAAGAGTTTAATTAATTAATCAAGTACCATTGGAGCTTCAATCTACAAGTCTATAAGGTCCCTTCATGAGCTCAATTAGGATTAATGAGAATCAAATTAATTTTGGATTACGAATTGTTTAAATTAATTGAAGGGGATTAATTATATGAGATATAATTAATATAGTTTATGTGATACATTATATTCTAAAATTTATTACATGAGATATAGTTAATATAATGTATATGATACATTATAATATAAAGTTTTATTTGAGAGAAAATAAATATTTGAATATGATTTAAATATGAATTATATGAATAAGATTCATATTAAAAACTATAGGTTAAATTAATGTGAATATAATTCATATTAAATACTATAGGTTAAACAAGAAAATAATAACTAAAGATTATATTATATGTGATATAATTATTATAGGTTATGTGTTATATTAGATATAACATATAGTTTAATATACATATAAATTAAAATTGGTTTTAATTTAATAGTTATTAGGGAGAGAGTTATTTGATAACCTCCCTTCCCCCTCACCCCGCCCCACTTCCCCTCTCTCTCATTTTAACGTGGTGTATAATAGACAGAGGAAGATTATTCACTTTTTCTTCTTCTGAGAAAGATCTACAATTCTCTCTGTGAAATTAATCCTCTCTCAACAAAGCCTTTCTCTCTCCCAACCAAAATTAGTCTCACTAAAGCCCATAACTCTTAGTGATTCTGATGCTTGAGAATAACGGGGAGGAGCTCTTAGTGGTGTCCGCCCTTGATGTTGTGATCGTATGTTCGTGGGTTCGAGTGAGAGTTCAAATTGTTCGTGCAGTACATCGGGAGAGGATTCATGAAGAACTTGGTCTTCGAGGGTAAGTGATCCTCTAATCCCTTCATCATCTCTAACTTTTTCTAAGAAAGCATGCTTAATTAGGACGGTCTAATCCTAGTTTTTGTCCTTTGCATTATACATGTTTTATAAAATTAAAATTGGGGCATGATCCTTTTGCTGCTGGTAGCCACCTACTCTTTAAATTGGTATAAGAGCGTCGATTGACTCCCAATTTAATATTTTCAAACTTTAATTCAGAGTTATGGTAGGTGGAAATTTGCGTTTTGGATGTATGTTCTGTGGTTTTGCACTTTTGATGTTTTCAAGATTGGCAATTAAAATTCTGCTACTTTTATTTTGATTCGGTTTGTAAGGGCCCGTTGTTTTTTGCATAATTTTATTGCAATCGAGTTGTAATTCATGTCCGGGTCGTTCATGATCAAGTTTCAGCTTCAATTTGGTGAAAAACGGAGTAAACATAGTCAATTTTGGCCGATCGAGTGAGGCAGAGCAACCTTTCTACCTTTACGCGACAAGGTAAAAAGCATAGTGTCACTACGTTCTAGTCGCAGCATTGCTACGTTGTAGGGCAGCGTAGCGTCACACTACAACAAGCAAAAGCCAGTATAACAATGTTGTTGTCGAGTGTCATTATGCTTTGAAAGTGAGCCGTGCACGTGAAGAGCCGTCCAGATCATGGGTTCGAGCCTCCCAAGCGGTTTAGCGACAGCTTTCTTTGGGTTTTTTTTTTATTATTATTTGTAATAATTAAGTTATTTGTTGTATTATTCGTTAACTGAATTAATATAAAGTGTTATATTATTTTAATTAATGCTTTAGGATGTCAATCTCGATCAAATGTTGCTTTTAATTATCATAGATGTATGGTTATTTTTTAATTATATATTTGATAGCTCTAAAAAAGAGCTATAATTCATTGTTTAATTTAGGCTCATTAATGGACTTTATGTATTAATTGTCTTTTTTTGTAGGTACCGAGCAACCAAGATGTAGAATTGACCATTTGATGAGAAAGGGGGTTAATTTAAAGTAATTTGGAGTTAATTTGAGCATTTGGGCTTCAAAGAAGAGGAAATGACCAAACTACCCTTGATTGAAGCATCACAATGCTCATACATTCTTAAGTGCAACGCTTCTGTCATAGCATTGCAACGTTATGGATTCTTTGACGCAATTCCCAGTCGTGTGCACATGCCTTTCTTTAGCCCGTACACATGGCAACATTGCAATGGCATTCATAGGGTTGCAACGCTGCTACTTTTTCTATAAATAATTTCTTCAGTTTTAGGTTAAAGGGAATGCTAAAATTCATGGAGGTCGATGAGAGACCTAACTTTCTTCTTTCCCCTTTGTATTTTCAGTACCAATAGGTTAGTTTTATGTTTTATTTTGGGTTATAATCGATGGATTAGATGACCGTTCTTGATTTGTCTATGGATTAAGAGGTAAATCCATCTAATTTCTTTGAGTAAGAGGTTCGATGCAATTTTCTTGGGATTTCTTTGATTGAATTTTACGCTCTTTAATTCCGTGCTTTCTTTGAATCTTGTTGTAATTTAGATTTGCATTTATGTGTTGGACTGATGAACTATCATAATCACATGTCTTAGCTAGTCAAATTTTCAGCCTGCACGTTTTCTTTGTGTTCGTCTGTGCTTAAAATCACCACAGTGGCAAAAGATTAAACATGAATGCTTAGATTTATAGGTTGGTCTTAAGTCTTAGTAATGTACGTTTAATCTAGATTCGAAGAATATGTTGGTTAATTGAATAAGGCTTTCCTGACAATTAATCGATACAATTGAATCCTCGTTCTTAATGCATATAACTTTTAATTCTATATGATCGCTAAGAACCCAGTAGAATTAAGAGCATAGAATTTAATTAGCGTATTTGCTTTCTGACCTTAATTGATAATTAGGACGCTTGATCGATTTTGATTTAATTAGTTGTCGACCTTAGTAGAGACTAGTTAAATCACTTCAATTTGGTAGTTGTGCATGCAAAGAATCGAATGCTTGTTTAATTATCGAGGTCCATGATAGAAATTGTATAGAATTTTTCCTCTTGCTCTAGAAATTGGATGGACTCTATTCCTAAATTACATTTACCTTTTGCATTTTAATTTTCTTCATGTTTTCAAATTAACCAAAAATCAAAACCCCAGTTTTTATTGCTTTTTCACTGTCAATTTTAGTTTAAGAGAGATTTAATTCTTGGCTTCCCTATAGTTCAACCCTGCATTTACCACTATTGCTACATTTTTGTAGTGATAAGAGTAGTTCGGTGATTTTTATAAATTTTCTTTTAATCAGGTTTGAGGTTTATTAGCGATGTAAGCCTCAGCCTTATCAAATCATTTTGATTGCAACTCTTTTTCGGCATCGTTTAATTCTCGAAAAGGACCACAAATCAAAAGAAAATTTATAATACCGAACTACTCCTATCACTACAAAGAGGTAGCAATTGTGGTAAGTACGGTTCGATCCGCAGGGAAGCGCGATTTGTTTCGTTAAGTCAATTTCCTAACTAGAGCGGTAAATGGTGTGGGGAGGGGGGGGGGGGGGGTTGGTGTGAAAGAGATAAACATGTGAAACATAAAATATAAAGGTAAATGTTATCTAGGATAAGGGCCTATCTATTTTCGAGAGCAAGAGAGAATCTTGGAATTCAATAATTTTGCTTAACTAGTTTCTACAAAGGTCAACAACAAATTAAAATCGAATCAATTAGCATCCTAATTATTAATCAAGATTCAAAAAGCAAACCTTAACTAAATGATAGGTCTTGTAAAGAGCTATCTTATTAGTACTAATTCTCTCAATTATACTTCAATTCTTTATTTAAATTGTCTATTTTATAGATAAATTCCATTCTCAACACGAATGGAGTTATTTCGAAGAATTTGGAGCTAAATCAACCCAAACAACACCAAAGAATCACTTTAAAGAAAGAGCCCCGACAAGTTTCCACATTTCCCCTTAAAAGGATCAATTCAACATACTTCAACAATACTCGGAGCATCGCAACGCTCCCCACAGCACTAAGTTTAGCGCTGAAGGATAGAATACACCCATCTGTTACAAAATAGGGCAACATCGCAATGCTTCAGCCAGAGTCGTAATGCTTTGGAGATTGACGGAATCGTCTACATGTGTGTGTTGTGCAACCCAATGTCGACTCAGCGTCAAGACCTTCACCCAATGCTTCTTGGCTTTTTTACGATTTAACATTGCAACGGTAACCTAAGCATCGCGACGCTACACCTGCACATATAAAAATTGTTCTTTCATTTTCAGCAGGGAAGAAGAATGAGAAAAATTTACATTTGTTGATAGAGAGAATCTTAGACCAAAATTAGAGAAATTCCACGAATTTGTTCTTGTGTTGAGAGATTTCTTAAAATTTCACAAGTCTTCTTTGTGACATTATTCATGGATTGCATCAATTGTTCAAGGATTTCTTTCAAGACTTCTCAATTCTATGGCTAGGTAATTATATTTCTCGGGAAATATTAATTCTAGGTTTAAATTCTTGAGTTCTTTTGTAGATTTTCTTGAACTTTCTACATTCTTGAATGTTCTTGGGCTGAATTCGAATAGAAATTAATGGAGGATAATTGACGCTTTGATTCTATTGATTTCTTGAATGTAATTCTTGTTTGGCACTATTGTATAATGGTGAGATAGGTTACAAAAATTAAGTTTTCTTGTGTTAATTAGGACTTTTTCCGAATTTAACTCTTGAATTTCTTAATTTAGAACATTTATTCGACCATTCTTAAAATTTATTCTATGTGTTTCTTGAATGCCATAATCATGATAACCCTTGTCTTTAAAGCAATCTAAGAAAAGAACATGATAAATGCTATATGGAAGTGCTTTTTACTTAAATTAGTGCTAATTGATATGATTCATGTTAATTGGCTATATGGGTCTTTAAGGGTCTTTTCTTATTGATTATGGGATGTTGAGTTTTTAAGTAATTGTTCAAGAACAATGATAGGATTAAACCTAACAAGATTTCCCAAGATTTTTTTTTCTATCAATTCCCTTCTAAAAAAAATTAGTAGGATTGAGTTACAAATTGCTTTCAACTTCATTCTAGTTAGTTTTTAGTTTCTTTACAAACAAATCCTCCCCTCTCCCCCCCAAATTGCTATATTTTTTTATTCAAAGTTTATTTTTTGGTCAATTAATAGAGGTTCCTTTGGGATCGACCTCCTACTTCCACTACATATTAGTTTTAGTAGTTCTTTGAGCACTATAAATTTCATTTGCTTGGGTAAGATAGAATTTATGATACTTATTTTGCATCGATCAAATTGGAACCAACACAAACAAACACTATGGAAGAAGCAAGGGAGCAAACGTTAAGAGAGCTTGCCGAACCAGATTACACTCAATAACCATTATGTATAGCATATCCGGAGACTACGGTACCTTTTGAATTGAAACCCGGTTTAGTTCATCTTTTACCCACTTTCTGAGGTAATCTAGGGGAGGACCCACATACCAAATGAAATTCTTTCATGATATGCCGCAAAAATGTAAAGATTTGGGAATGTTTACCTTATCATGAAAAATAGGAGATAGAATTATTACTCATGCTATGCTAGATTTAGGTGCTTCAATAAACGTTATGCCTTTTCATGTTTATGAAGACCTTAAATTGAATGGCCTACAAAAAACGACTGTTTACATACAACTAGTCGATAGGTCATAAATACAACTCCTAGGCATAATAGAGGATGTTTTGTTGAGAGTTGGTGAATTAATATTTCCAGTTTATTTTTATATTTTAAAAATGGATGAACCATAATCTACTTCTTCTTCTAATATTTTACTTGGTAGACTCTTAATGAAAACAGCAAAAACTAGAATCAACGTAGATAAAGGGTTTTTATTAGTAGAATTTGATGGAGAGGTAAAGTCTTCCAACATTTATGATGCCATGAAATTTTTAGAGGAGTATTTGTCTCTTTGTTCCATAGATACATGTGACATGTTTGATGGTTTGTTGTTTTCTATTGATGAAAATTTGGATTGTTTAGTTGCCCTCTCCATTGATCTTGATGATGATGACTCTTTGATTGACTCTTTGTTTACTTCTAATGATTTTGATTTGAACGATAATTCATTGGGGTTGTATGTCCTAAAATTTGCATTTTGTAATGTTAAATGTATTCTATTATCAATAAAGATCTTATTGACATTTATTCAATAAAACTATTATTGAATATGTGAATTGCACTTGTAAAGTCTAAAACCAATAAACTAAATATTCATGGCTATTATATGAATACATGAACTTTATGTGGAGACATAAGAGTGGATCAAGTTCATTAAATAGCCAAAATGATTTATAGTATACGAATAAGGTTGGGTACCTTATTCTGGTAACAGTATCGGATGCGGCCCACTCTGTAGTTGTTAAAATTTGTTGTAAAGTGCTACAAACGAAGTGATCCTGATTCGTTCATGTATTGACATGAGGAGCGAGGGCATCCTATGCAATGAGTTTGCATAAGATCGGACCAAGAATTAAGTCATCTTACTTTATAACATTGTTTACTATTTAAGACTGACTATTTCAAAGCGATGACCTAGGTAACTTGACCTTAATCCTGAGCTAATTATGAATTCCTTTTTATTCGGGATTATCCGTAGATTTGCATGGGTGAGGGTTGGCTCAACAGCACCGACTCAATAAGCTTCCCATTTCAGGGGTAAGACCAGGTAGATAGCTAAAGATATAGGGTGCAAAATGGAATTCACTCCTGCCCGCTTTCAGGGATAATAGAGAGGTTATTCCCTTAAGTGCTGTCTCCGGGTCTTGAACAAGGGGCCTCACCCTCTCATTGGCCCGAGAAGGACTCGGTTTAGTGATTGGATCACAAACCAATTGTTCATCAGAGGATTAGTGGAACTTAAGGAGCAAGATATAATATTGGGGGTAAAACAGTTTTTGACCCAGCCGTTATTACAAACAACCTGTGAAGGGTTAACTTATTAATCATAGTTATATTGAGTGAACATAATATATCTATAGTGAGAGGAGTGCAATTACTGGACTTTAGTAGAGTGACCCAGTAGTTAATGAATGGTGGTTAGTTAGGTTAATGAATTTAGTCAGTTAATCGTGGATCGTTGAAGCCCATGATCTGTAGGTCCATGAGGTCCCCCTACTAGCTCATATCGGATTAAACCTTAAAATAGTGTGAGAACGTATTTGAAATGTTCAAATTTGGTTTTTGGAGCAAAACATTAAATATATACGATATATTTAACTTAATGTTTAATTGTGAATTAAACATAAAGAGAGAGAACATAGGAGATATTTAAATAAGAGTTAAATATCAAGATTATGAATAGGTATTCATATAAATTGGGATAAGTGTTGGATTTAATATCAAATTAAACTAATTAAATTGTTTAAATTAATTATTTCATATTAATTTAATTTTAAAATTGATTATTAGAATTGAATTTAAAATTACATGGAATTGGTCAAAATTGCATTAAAAGTTAAATTGTTGACTAGGTAAAAAATGCAATGGAAGTCAAATTGTTGACTTTTGACTTTTGAAAGTCAAAAAAGTCAGATTTGTTGACTTTGGACTTTGAGAGTCAAACTTTGACCAAGTTAGTGGAAAGATCCAACATTTGTGAGTATGAAATGTCAATTTTCACATGGCTAAATATTGTCTTCATTTGAAGACACACGTTCCACTAAATCCCACTTTGAGTTAGTGGATTTTTTAGGTCAAATACTCATCAAACTCAAAGTTGCATGTTTTGCATGTAATGGTCTTTAAAAGGGAGTGTATAATGAATTTTAAAACTCTTGGCCTTAGTGGAAATTGATGAGATTATATGATAATCTCATCCATTTTTCTCTCAAAGTTTTAGCTTTTTTCCTCTCCAAATTAGTCACTCACCGAATCCCACCATCCCGTTCTAAGGCTAGAGAATAGTCGGGAAGACTCTCGTGGTTGTCTACAAACCGTTCGTGAGGAGATTGGAGCTAATTTGGAGAAGATTCAAAGTCTACAAAGGTTGTATTCTTTTTCTCTTTTATTTGATTTATTTGCATGCTTAAATTTATAATTAACCTAATTAGAGTACTTGATGTAGGAACTCGTTTTTAAAGATATCCATGAGCAGAAGTGGATCGTCCAAATCCCATTTAGATTGAAAACACGAATTTACAGTAAATATACAGATTATGCATTCTAAGTAAAATTACATAATGCTTTTTAAACAAGAAATAGAGTTCAAGAGATTATACCTTTGAAGAACACTTCTTCTCGTAAAACCCTCAAACTGTCACTAACTCTACAAATAGCAACAAAACTTGAAGACCCTTTTTAAGAAAATCACGAACCAAAATAGAAGATACGACCACTTGGAACCTTTGGTATACTCGGGGTGAGAGTCTAGAAGTTATGGGCTCTGACTATTTTGGTAAGGAGAGATTTTGAGTTTGGAGGAGGAAGAAGATTAAGGAAGACAAAACTCTTCTATCGTATAGAAAGCTTCTCAATCGTGTAGCGTATCAACCTATTGTATAGACTTTATATTTGTCGTGTAGACTTGTTAGGGAAAAAAAATAGAAACTTATTTTCATTTATTCCATTTGCCATAAAAAACTACTTAACCATCCACTAAGGTGGTTGGAAAGAAAAAAGAGATTATTATTTAAAATAATAAAATAATAAATAATATAAATAAATATGATAACCAACTTATCATATTTTATCATATTTTATATTTATAATCTATAGTTTTAATATTGCATCACATATAATATAAACTATAGTTCTTTTCCTCTATTTTATAACATATAATATAAATCACATTTATATTAAAATTAACAACTATTTGAATCTCATTCAAATATTTATTTCCTCCAATTAAACTATCATGTATCAAATACATTATAACAACTATATCATATATAATTGAATCATTTAATTATATCATATACAATTAAATTTCCTCTTATTAATTTGAACAATTCAAATTAACCCAAAAACTGATTCTCAATTAAATCCTTTTGAGCTACCAAGGGGACTTGATAGACCTGTAGCTTGAAGCTCCAATGGTACATGAATACTTAATTAAACTCATTAATTACATTATCCACCATCCATTAATTATTCGACACTCCACTAAAGACCGACACTACAGTTGCACTCTTCACTATAGATATATTTCTATGTGCATTAGATATAACCAATCAACAGTATGATGACCCTTCACAAACTGCTCGTAAGTACAGCTGGACCAAATTACTGTTTTGTCCCTATAGTTACATCTAACTCCTTAAGTACCACTGATCCCTTTAATGAACAATAAATCATAGTCCTACTATGACTAAATCCCTCTTGGGCCAGGAGATGGTGTGGCGCCACATTGTTCAAGACCCGAAATCAGCCCTTAAGGGAGTAATTTATCTACTTACCCTTGCTTCAAGGAAAGAGTGAATTCCATCTTGTGGAACTGAGAACCCAGCTCCCCAATCAGATGAATCCCCAAAATGGTAGGCTTGTTGAGTTGGCGATCTGGCCATTCTCACCCATACAAATCAAAGGACCGCTCTCATAGGTAGGAGTTCACAACTCATTCAGGATTAAGGTCATGTTATCTATGGTCATCCTAGTGAAATGAAAGTCTCTATTATGAACGGTGTTATTGTTTGGGAGTTGAAAGATGGCAGTAGTGATAAAGTATTTGAACGCTACAATGTGCATGTCGTGGAAGTAGCCGAAGAAGGCAACAATCCCCTTGTCAAATTACAAAATGTTTCAAAGTATGTTGGGGTGGCACATGTAAAAGCATTTTATGCCTCCAAACTTGCAATTCCTTCCGGCATCTCAGGTTTCAAATTTATAATCCAAGTTTGTGGAGTGGATGGGAGTGTCCAGAGATTGGAGGACTCTCCGTTTATCTACGTGAATGTCTCATGGTGAGTAAGTTAGGGGATGTTTTCCCCCAAGAAGTTGGAGTTCGGAGGAGTAGAATTGTGTTTGGCCTAGAAGTTCCTTCATAGCTCTTCATACTTAATATTGTATCCTTGTTCTCTTTGGTTGGTTCTTCAGTTTGGTGGGTTTTTCTCTGAAGGATCTTGGTGTTGCTTTGTAGTTTTTCTTTTCTTTTTGGTCTTTGGGTGGTTCGGTGCTTTGCGTGTGGTCCGTCCTTTCTTTCTTGGGTCTTTGTTTGGTTGGGTTCTTGTTTTTGGAGAGCTTGTTCATCTCCTTTTGGGTTCTATGTGGATTTGTGTTTTACTGTATCTTTGTCACCTCTTCACGTTTGATTGGGGTTTGTATCCATAAATATTGTATTTCTTTATATCTATCAATACGATGTTGTTTCTGGTTAAAAAATATGCATTAAATTTCTTCAATTTAGGAGCAAAAGAATAATATGTTTCTCATACCATCAAACAATGCCAATAAATTTGTTGTTTTAAGGCAAATGATGGCAGGAACTGAAATAATTTCATTTGCAAGGTCACATAAATGTTTGGGATTAAACGGTTTTATGTATATTGAAATTGTGCTTGTTTTTTCGTAAATTTGTAATCACGGGTAAATATTTGGATTCTTAATCAACTTTCATAGGAAAACTAAGTATTATTATTATTATTTAATGATTTAAATTTTAAAGCACTTCTAAATATAGACAATAAAATATAACCAATATATTAATTTTTAAAAATCAAAATCAAAATCATTATCAAATTTGGCTTAAGCTTTTTGTTTTAAAATATCATTTTTGAAATGTATTGGTATAATGTCACTAAATTTAATTTAAATCGAAATATATTTTTTATTTTTTTGCCATACTCTTACTTTATATATAGAGAGATTTTTACATAAAAATTCATCTTTAAGCTATATATTTCATGAATGTCTTTAAATTTGATTTTTTTTTTCAAAGAATACTTCTACTGTTAATTTTGAACAATTCTACCATTTTTTCATTTATTAATATCCGTTCTTTTAATTTTCCACTTCATACTTATGAAGTTCACTTAATGTTGGAGAGGGGAGATGTATTTATTATGGAGAGAAAAATATATTTAATATAATTTTTTTTTCTCATTTTCAATTGGAGAAAGAAAATGCATTTAAGATAATTTTTTCCATTTTAAAATGGGGAGAGAAAAGGAAAATTGACAAAAATGACCTATTTGGAGTTTGATTTTGTATTTTTGACATATTTTTGAAAAACAAGTTTTTTTGATCCCTTGATGATGAAAATGATGTAAGCATGGAGAATATTGGTTGTACAATTACTCTTATGCCCCTTATTAAATTCTCTTTTTCAATTTCAACAACCAACATACCAAATTAATTCACAAAAAATTCTCCACCTCAAAAATTTGTTCACAAAAAATTATTTTATCCAAAATCAATTGACAAAAATTCTCTACCAAATTTAATTTGTTTAATACCCCACAAAAAGTTCTCCTCACCAAATTATTTTCAGAATGATATTTATATAAAAAAAACATGAAAAAAGAGTTAGAAGATCGTATAGCAATATGAAGAAAAGTTAGACGAATATTCACCGAAGCTTTCCATTTCGAGGTTCAGTTGTTAAGTGATCGTTTAGTTCCAGACGTTACACGATGTGAAAAAAAGTTAGACAATCGTATAGCGATGGGCACTGGTCGTTGTGATATTGAACGCTAAACGATCGTGTACCTGCGGGAGCTAAGCGATGCGTTTTAAATGCTATACGATAGCACTACACGATCGTTTAGCTTTGGCGTAGGAACTAAACGATCGTGCACCTGCGAGAGCTTTGGTGTAGGAATAGGTGGTGCCCGGTCCCGACCAGGCCTGGTATTGGACCGGGTAGGGGGAGGGCACCGGCTAGAAAGGGGGCGTGCGTGGAAGTATTGAAAATTGGCGTAGGAACTAAACAATACATTAGATTTGCTAAACGATGACACTACATGATCGTTTAGCTACGACGCGCACTAAACGATGCGATGAAATGCTATGCGATAGCGCTGAGCGATCATTTAGATGTAGAGCTAAGCGATCATGGCGTGGGAACTAAACAATACGTTGGTTTTTCTAAACGATAGCACTACACGATCGTTTAGCTACGACGCGCGTTAAGCGATGCGATAAAGTGCTACGCGATAGTGCTGAGTAATCGTTTAGATGTAGAGCTAAGCGATCGTAGCGTGGGAACTAAACAATACGTTGAATTTTCTAAACAATGACACTACACGATCGTATAGATGAATTGCTAAGTGACTCGATAATGTTCAATACGATGGAGCTAAGCGACCGGTTTTCTCAAGGTCTAATCCGGTTCAGCCTCAAAGGGTTTTTGAAGCAGTTTATGCCCCTTATTAAATTCCCACTTTCAATTTCAACCACCAACCTATCAAATTAATTTATATTCTCTATCTAAAATTAATTTATCCAAAAACCATTAACCAAAAACTTTTCTCACCAAAAATTAAAAAATTCTCCACCAAATTTTTCTTTACAATCCCACAAAAAGTTCTCTTCATCAAATTGTTTCTAGAACGAAATTCGCCAAGTCCAAAACTTGTATTTCACAAAGCTGTAATTTTGTACACTCCGTCATAAGAAGGTATGTATT
The DNA here is from genome assembly GCF_027475165.1 of Benincasa hispida. Classification (NCBI taxonomy): domain Eukaryota; kingdom Viridiplantae; phylum Streptophyta; class Magnoliopsida; order Cucurbitales; family Cucurbitaceae; genus Benincasa; species Benincasa hispida. The sequence continues at coordinate 30,506,156 of NC_143484.1, read as the reverse complement.
TCATTTTTGTATGTAGTCTCAATAGTTCACTAATTACTAGGAAAATTGACAATGTCCTACATTTGATATTTATTTATAAATTTTTGGAGGTTGAAAATGTCCTGAATTGGTATAATTTTTTCATATTTGCATACACCCGACCGGGAATTGGCGCTAATTTACATGCGCCCGGCTGGGAATTGGCGCCAATTTGCATGCGCCAGCCGGTAATTGGTATAATTTCTTCATTTTTAACTAGAAAACCACTCCCAACTATAAACTTTAAGTATAAATTTTCATTCATCACTTCAACTATAAATTACAAAAAAGTTTACAAAGTTCTAAAACAACGCTCTATTTGCCCAGATCTGAATGGCATATTGTCTACGAAAATATTGCATTCTATCTTATGTTAAGGTATCCATTTTGGACCCTGTTATATCATATTAGAAAATTTTACATGTGAACATACCACAGTCCCACTCTTATGTTATTGAGGCACAAAAGGTTCTCGGTGTAGAATCCAACGATCAATTAGAAGATTATGAGACTCCATTACCGCACCAACAATAAGTACACCGGGAAAGTTTTTGCACACTGATCTCATTTCACGTTCCAAGTCTGCATTCGAATGTAATGCAATCAATGAATCGAACATGATTAATTCTCTGATCTGGAAGTCTGCACAAAGAAGCACCCAGTGCATCACAGAGAGGTTGAAAGGCATGTAAACAATATCGGCGTTGCTCCAAGCTACATTGTAGTCAGTGTGTTTACCATGAACGTACTTTAATACGTTTGTCGCCTTACTCCAATTGATAGTATGGCAATCGCGTCTTAGGAGGTTCTAAAGCAACGAGAAAATCAGATAATGTCAGACAATGGCCTAATATATAGCGTAACTACAATGTCAGATAACATACCGGAACTACAATGTTAGCTATAGAAAATTTTCGACGATACAAGCCTGGTTGGGCTTACATTTTCGTTTTTATAAACATAAACAATGTGTCTATTACCTGCACGATAAGAGTGTTTAAGTAAATAAGGACACATATACACACACGAGAATCTACATTAAAGGTTATATACCTCGTCATTCATCCATTGGAATGGTGTTGATAGACTATTAAACCATTTTTTTTTATCCATTTAAGCATATGCATTCCTCTGAATCATCGCAGCAGGGTCTATGTTGTATATCCACTTTTGAAATTTAATGTTAAGATCTTCAGGTATGTCAACGAGGGGATCGTACTTCTGATGAATTTTTTGCCTCTTCCCACACTTACTTGTGTCCTTCCACGATGTAGTTAATTTCCAAGAAATTTTCATCATTCAACCACCACGACCTTTTATTACATTTACATTTTTCATGTCTTGTGAACTTATGTCGATAACCTACACAATAAAATTTGTAGTGAAATTATAAGAATAGTGGTGTTTGATCAACCTACACAATGATGGCTACACTTATATGCCAATTATAGAGTTATACAATCAAATAAAAAATAAAATTATTATTACAACAATAGGAGGTCATAGCATGACCATGACAAAATATCCTAACTTCCAAATTTCATACTAAATAGGAAGACATAGACGATAAGAACAGACAACAAGGGTTATGAAAAAATATCCTAACTTCTGAATGACAATATTACATCAACATTTTTTGTCGTTAAATTCTCAACGAGGTCATACCTCGTCCTTCCGTCCATCAATGGCGGACCCTTCATCTACAACATCATCACCTGGAACTGCCACAGGTACAATATCACCACCTACAACATTTACAGCTAAGAGAATGACCATCCCTATCACCATCGTTGGCCAAAGCATGATCACTCGTACCTCTATGGTCCCCACCTCTAGTGCAGTCAACTCTTTTCCCTGTATGCATAGTTATTAATGCTTTTTAGATATATCCCTGCATGCTTAGTTATGAAGATAACATACAAGAAGCATCGTAATGGTATATCCTTACTTTTGATAATCGTCGCAAGTACTTCTTAATTTTTTTTAGGTCACGTTCCAAACTTTCCACGTGATGATCAAGACGTTTGACTAGCTTAACCAATTTGCGGTAATTATTTCGTTTCTTCTTGGACTTCCCGTCACGTCTTTGTTGATTGTCACTGTCATCAACCTCCTTAGTGTTCGAAGGTCCAGCAACATCACCGTCATTTGTAGGTTCTGGTTGTACAGGTGGTGCAAGTGGTGCAAGTGGAGGGATGAGTGGCTCTATAACACGATTTATAAACTGAATCTCTTCATCAGAAGGAATGAGTTCCAATATAATTCTCAACTACAAAAAAAATATAATCATGAATAAACAAACTAAGAAACTATAATCATCAAAATAATTCTAACCCAAAAAGATTAAGAAGAAACATACTGCATCTGACCTAAAGATTTCGTCTCTAATCACTCCATATAGAGGAGACTGTGAGCAAGACGATCTCAAAATGCGTGGTATCGCATTGTCATTCAATATGTTTGCAATGCGTCTAGATAATGATGAAATCGTTTCATATGCCCATACCTATATGAAATGTAAGTATATATCAGTGGTGTACTTTTATGAATATTCATTAAATCAAACTAATTAAGTTACCTGAAAAGCATGGGGAAACCCGTAAAGACTATACGTCTGTTGTTTTCCATCTACATTGCCTTTAAAAGCCCGTGCTTTATATTTCAATCCCTGTTTGAATCGTTTAATTGTATTGGCAAAAATTTTCTTGCTCCAATCCTCATTACAAAATCTATTCCAATCATCTATGATCGCTAAATTTTTAAAATCCATTTGCTTTTTCCTCTTTCTACCCATCATAGCAAACTTAATACAATAAAACACTACAATTTTCACTGCATCAAAATTGTTTTGAAGCTCAAGACTTGGAAAAATAGAGTCCAACTCGTATGCCTTCATGCCCTCATTATCGTTTTGATACTTAGCTCTAAGTCCAACAAAAGAATTTTCTCCCCTCACATTTCTAGTTTGATGTTTTAGTCTTGTGATTAGGTTAAACTCTACTTGGTTGAAGGATACTTTATTCCCCATAAGATTAAAGCTAATAACATCTCTCCTAGGTTCCTCTATCTCCCGAAGAAAAATATAATGAATTAGTGGTCCATTGAAGATGATGTTTGTGTTAAGGAGAGGACCAAAACATGTTTGTCTAAACATGGCTAATTGTGTCGGAGATAGTTTTTTTCTTAATTTTAGGGATAACCTTTCCTATGTGGGAACAACATGAAAGGGCTACAGAAAAATGGTCATTAGGATGAACCTTCATATCTAGTTCCATTATAACCTACATTTTTCATGAATTAGATAAATTAGAAGACAACACATCATGATCGTCAATGTATACTTAAAAAAAAATTATATAAATAAATAAAAAAATTGGCCCAGCCCATATCCGTCCGGGTACGGGGTCGGGCGAAAAAACAGAATACCCCTGCTTGATCCAATACTCGACCGGACCGGGCGGGCCAAATTCTCAAAGCATCCCCTACACGGCCCGCCCCCCTCTACCCCGTTCCCCTCCCCCTACACGACTATCGTCTAGTGTTTGCTGTAGCTAAATGATCGTGTAGTGCCATCATTTAAAAAATCCAACATATCGTTTATTTCCCACACCACGATCGCTTAGCTCTATATCTAAACGATCACTCAGTGCTATCGCGTAGTACATCATCGTATCGCTTAACACGCGTCGTAGCTAAACGATCGTGTAGTGCCGTCCTTTAGAAAATCCAATGTATCGTTTAGTTCCCACGCCACGCTTAGCTCTACATCTAAACGATCGCTCAATGCTATCGCGTAGCACTTCATCGCATTGCTTAGTGCGCATAGCTAAACGATCGTGTAGTGCTATCATTTAGAAAATCCAACGTATCGTTTAGTTCCCATGCCAAAATTGCTTAGCTCTACATCTAAACGATCGCTCAACATTATCACGTAGTACTTCATCGCATCGCTTAGCACGCACCGTATCTAAATGATCGTGTAGTGCCATCGTTTAGAAAATATAACGTATTGTTTAGTACTAAACGATCATAGCTAAGCGATCGTTTAGTACTAGGCGATGGTACTAAGCGATCATAGCTAAACGATTGTTTAGTCCCAATACTTCCACGCACGCCCTCTCTACCCAGTGCCCTCCCCCTACCCAGTCCAATATCCGACCGAGTTAGGACCGGGCGCCACCTACTCCTACCCGATTTTGCCCCCTTCCCCTTTGTCCTTTCCTTTCTTTCCCGCCCATACCCGGTCGAAATACACATACGGCTCGGCCGGTCTACCATCGGGCACAATCTTCCCCTCTTCCCCAAATCTATCCCAAAGCAATCTCAAATTTGTCTGCCCGGTCACATACCCAATCATAATGGTATGAAGCCTGGCCGGGTAAGACCGATTTCCGAAAACGAATTTTAGGCTCAAACTTATTCAGAAAATGCCAAACATGATGTTTTTAGGAAAAAAATAACATTCAACATAGATCTACAATAGATTTCAAATATTCACACAAGAACACCTAACATAAACTAACACATTGAGTGAAAAAAAATAAAAATCCATACCTTAATTGAAAAATCCCAAATGATCTTTAATGAAAAGGAGAATGACAAGGAAATGTAGAATGTGAAGAGTAACATGGAGTGAGATTGTGGACTTTTGAAATGGAGAAGAGTGAAAATGGAAAAGAAAAGTGAGGGTTTGGAGGGTTTGAGTGAGTTTTGAAATGTGAAGGGTATTAGGGTAATTTTCATTCATTTTCAACATTGTGGGAGTAAAAAAACCATACTTTTTAAAAATGGTCCAAAAGTCAAAATCAAAACTTGAAAAAGGTTATTTTTGTCAATTACCCGAGAGAAAATGCATTTAATATGATTTTATTTTCCATTTCATTTTCCATGTTTGATTTTTTATAGAGGTTGCTCCCGATGCCATTTCTCACTAAGAGGTTGCTCCTGATGCTATTTCTCACCAAGAACTACTAGCTGGTGGACGATCCTGCCACCAACGAACGTGTGTCGTGTGGCCATTGGTGCAAACGGGAAAAACGGCAAGATCTGGTGCAGATGGGAACGACGACGAGATCAGTGCAGACGGGTACAATGACGATATCTGGGTTTGGCCAGAAAGATGAGAGAAAGAGAGTTGAGAGAGAGGGTTTTGAGAGAGATTGAAGAAGATGGAATAGCCTAGGGTTTTGTGAGAGAGATTGAAGAGATAGAAGAACTTCAATACACAAAGCCCTAAGCTATGGATTAGAAAGGGATACACAAAACCTAGGGTTTTTTTTTTTTTTTTTTTAGTTATAGAAATCATGGATGAGACCTTAATAGTAAATAGACACAGTGAAAATTTGTAGTCTATTGGGCTATTTTGAAATAAATTGGAGGTAGAAGACAATAATGTAATATAGACCTATAATTAAGATTATCTATGTAGAAAGCCCATATTATATTAAGTTTGGAATTGGATTATTTGATTATCCTTTAATCTAAACCAAATTATTACATGAGTGATGGAAATTGAATATGTCATTTAGGCCAGTTTATGGAGGAGATTTAGATTCAAATCTTTGATTTTGAATCAAATCATATCTCGAATTAAAAATATATTAATGAATAAATAGATAGATTATTATTTTATATTAATGATTAAATGTCGTAGTCCAACTACATTATTGGTATCTTTTTTACAAAAAAGTATATTGGAAAAATATCACTCATAAATTTTGAAGGTTATAATAAATCTAAACACTAAACTAATAAATATATCAATTTTATCCTTCACTTTCTTAGGTGTATTCAAACAAAACGCAATGAATAGTGTAAGTTGATATACCTACTAAATTTCATTATTTAAAAAAATATAATAAAACGATGTTTATTCAAATAAAATGTAATTATTATTAAAACCCTGCATTTTGGTCCATGACCTCTAGGTCAATAGTACAAACACTATGTGTTGAGCTACGCTTATGTTGACAACTCTCTAAAATTTTGGAGTGTAAACATATATTCTCTCACTAGAATTAACACACAAAGGAAAAAAAAAAACCCCAATGATATAGTTGACAATAATAATAATAATAATAATAATAATAATAATAATAATAATAATAATAATAATAATAATAATAATAATAATAATAATAGAAATGCATACTTAAAACTAGGCATTTTAAAATTTATATATAAATAATAAAAATGCATATTTAAAGACTATGCATACAAAAACGTTGATTCAAATGGTGTGAAACTGAATATTCACGAAAACAACAAAAATTCCCCTTATCTATGCTATCTAAAGAGGCAATAGGGGAAACATTTGTTAGGTAATTTTACTTTTAAATCATTTGAAAAAACTTCATTTTATCACTAATATCTACTTCACATTAAATAAAGAGAGAATAAATTAAAAAAATCTCATTTTATTTTCTAACCTCTAATTCAAAAAAAATATATTTATTTTTAAAATCACATTTTATCTTTAATAATCTCTACGTCTTTATCATAAAAGATTTTTTTTAATAAGAAAAGAAGTCATTTTATCCTCTAATCTCTTATTCACGATTTTTTTAAATCACATTTTATCTCTAATATCTACTTTAGATTAAATAAAAGTGAATATAAACAATAAAAACAAATCATATTTTATCCTCTAATCTCTTATTCACAATTTTTTATTAGAAAATCACATTTTATATCTAATAATCTCTATTTCACATCAAATAAAGTAATTTTTTTAAAATAAAATAAAATCAGACTACAATTTAAGATCTAATTTTTTTCTATAAATAGTTAATTTCAACCTCTCATTTTTCATCCGGTATCTTAGTAATGTATGTTCAACCTAGGTTCAAATAACAAATTGATTAATTGAATTAGGTTGTCCAATCAATAGACTTTCTCTATTAACAAATGTAAATTTTTCTCGTTCTTCTTCCCTGCTAAAAACGAAAGAACAATTTTTATAACTACAGGTGTAACGTCGCGACGCTAAGACTAGCGTTGCAACGCTAAATCGTAAAAAAGCCAAGAAGTGTTAGGCGAGGGTCTTGACGCTGGGTTGCGCAAGGCGCATGCGCGGACGATTTCATCAATCTCCAAAGTGTTGCGACTCTGGGTGAAGTGTTGCGACACTTTCCTATTTTGCAGCAAATGGATGCATTTTGTCCATCAACGTCGAGCTAGTGTTGAGCTTAGTGTTATGGGGAGCGTTGCGACGCTCCGAGTATTGCTGAAGTGATGTTGAATTGATCCTTTTGAGGGGCAATGTGGTAACTTGTCTTGGCTCTTCTTCTAAAGTGATTCTTTAATGTTGTTTGACTCGATTTAGCTCCAAATTCTTCGAAATAACTCCATTTGTGTCAAGAATGGAATTACTTATAAAATAGACAATTTAAGCAATGAATTGAAGTATAATTGAGGGAATTAGTACTAATAAGATAGCTCTTTACAAGACCTATCAAAATGCCCCCAACTTAGCTCTTGGTCGTCCCAAACAAGTTAAAAATTGAATTATGCATACATTCAAGCAAATATAAATTGTTTTATTGTTTATTCAAAGTTTCATTCATTTATTCAAATTGGCATATTTTCATCCACACATTCAAATGGTCTATACATTCAATTATCTTACACAATGAATTGAGTCTCATCTCTTTTCTCAACAATCAAGGAAATAAGGATACAATCAAGCATTTAGAAATTTAAAGTTTTGCTAACAAAAACTTTAAGCTTGTTTTGAAAAGAAAAAGTCTTTTTCTTGCAAAGTCATAAAAAGAAAATACTACTAAGTTTTAGTATACTTAAAGGCCTAAACTAATAGAAAGGAGACATCCAACTCTCAATTTCTCCTCGCCCTACACTTGCCCGGTTATCGGTTTAAGATATACCTAACTTGTATTGGAGAGAGGTAATTCTAATACAAGGGTGCCTTTTTGAACTCACGCATATGAAATGTACTTGGTATTTCTTTTACCTAGAGGGATAGCTTTTATACTCACACCACTAGAAACCTATCACTCTTTTCTCGTGGGCCCTAACTAGACACGATGAAGGTAGCTCCTTTCATCTCTATCCATGCACACACACACACTTTAGTGATAGTTATGTTAATTATGCAAATTTGCTTTATTATTATTTTTTATATATGCTAGCAACTTTTTTTAGAAGACCCTATTAATTCCTCTTTGTCTAGATTTACTACTCTAACAAGATGGTTGTTCTTAGACCAAAGGTTATCCTATCGGGGTAACAAAGAAAATTAAGTAAATATGACATTTCTAAAAGTTTTAAGATTCTAAATAAATCTAAAAAGCTAAATATTTTAATTTTTTTAATGAAATTAAAAGAAAAATTTTTTTCTTTTGAAAAATGAGTTCCAAAATTTTGTTAGAAAATTTTAAGTCTAAAAATTGTGTTTGTATCTTTACTTGAAAGAATGTGTCATAAAAATTTCATCGATAAGAATCGAGAGATTGTGTAAATCAAATTGTGCATAAAACGAGGTGAATGAGATTCTTTTTAATGTTTTTTCATACATTCAATCATTCATGCATTTATTGCATTCAAAGAAAAATTGTCTTTTGGAGCATACAGAATTCGATAATCATGTTTTTTCAAAGAATCGAAATTACGCTATCAAGATGAATTAGAGTCTCAAATTTATTCAGATATGTCAGGTCAGAATCACAAAATCTATATCAGTCTAATTAATCAACAATCTATTAATCCAAGCTCAGATGTTCAATGGTTCTAGACATGCATTTATGTGCAAAATTTTTCAATAAGGCTCATTTTTAAAGCTAATCAAAGAATCCTAAAAAGAATACCAAACATGTAATGTTCCCCACCCCTAACTTAAAGATGGAAGATTGTCCTCAATGTTTATAATAAGCAAATGAGTTCAAGAAAGAAAAAGTAAGGGACGTAGAGAGAAACTTCCTTGGTTGTATGGTTGATCATTTATTTGTTTGAGAGAGAGTTCCTTGCTTTTGTTTTGTTTTTCTTTAAAAGATTTTTTTTGATAACCTACAAAGAAAAGAAAAAGAATCAATTATTCCTATTTATTAGTAAGAAAATATGAAAAAATAAGAAAGAAAAAAAGAAAAAAATGAAAAAAATGAAAAAGAAAAGAAGAAAATTTGTCCTATCTTTGCAAATTTTTAGCGTCGTTTGCTTGATGTTGGTGAAGAGAGGTGATAGTTTGTAGAAATACAAGCTATTGCAGCATTTTGCTTAGAATTATGAGGGTTGACGAGCAGAAGATTCGTTAATTTTGCTAAGAATTCATGTAGAATAATGAGTTTGCGTCGATCAACACTAAAAATCCCCGCTAACCCGATATCATGCATTATCTTGCGTCAAAATGTCTATTTTTGTAGTTGTCACAGGAATCGATCGCATGCGTTGATCCCAAACCATCACAAAGTTGATCGCATGCATTGATCTTAATGAAGACAAGTTGGTCGCATGAAATGCCACAACTACAATGATAACCATGATAAGAGGATGATAGCAAAGTGGGTGGAATGCTTTGATACTTCAGAAGAAACAATCATGAATGCATACCTCGGGAATGTCAAAGAGATAAGATCATGATGACATTTCACCTACCACGTCAGTGATGGCAATGATTCAGAGCGAGATTATCAAAGTTGTCGATGTTTGAGCTCTATAAATAGAGCCTTGGAGCCCAAATTCAAAGCATCCAGGACTCTGCCTTAGGAGATTCGTATGATGACAGACGAAAGCATGAGAAGAAAGTCTTTGAGAGTTCTTCACTTCCACAACCTCCTCTGATTAACGATCGGAGCTTTGCCGGAGATAGAGCTCGAGAGAGACTACTCCACCACTAATCCATTGCACCATTTGATGGAAGCAAGAGATTTCCTACATCTAGCCCTCCACCTCTCTTCTTACCTCTGTATTATATTACATTTTGGCTTAAGACATTAATACATTTTATAATCAATGTGTCTCTTTAGTTCCTCCAACACCATTTGCATAAGCTTCTTCTCCTTTATCATCTTTGAAAGAACTCTAATTTAAGAGAACCATTAAGCGGAAACAAGATCGTTCCAAACCCATTGTGAAAGATAAAGCATTTACAGACATGCAAGAATAGTTATGCATTATAGAGTAAATTACAAGAAGGGAATCGAGTATCATATCTTTGAAGAACTCTTCTTCAAGTATTCCTTTGATCTACACTGGTCAGGCATCCCAACAAACTCGATCACAAGCATAGACGCAACAAACAACCAGTGAAATCACGAACTGTCAGATCCTCAAACCCAATCAAGTAAAACTTGACCCTCGACCTTCGAACAACAACACTCGACACTACCACTCAGTTACCTTGGTATTCTCGGTGTGAGAATCTAAGAGGTGTTGGCTCTATGTGAATTTGGTAGAGGGAAGAAGGAAATATACGATCGAGTAAGTGGGAGAAAGGCTTAAGTCTATCGTATAAACACTGGGTACTCGATTGTTTAGTAAACGAGAACTCTTCGTTCACTCTCTCGAAGGGCTATCATATAGCTTTTCTATTTCTCTCGATTATTATGAGATGATAACTTGTAGAAATACAAGTTATTGTGGCTCATAAGTTGAAACAATAATGATAAAATCTCATCATTTTTAGAGAAAACGCATGGGATTACTCGAACACTATCAAACTCATGCAAAAGAATGTTTATTGCTAAAATACTGCAGCACTAACGCATGATATTGTAGGATCTTAACAAATATTCTAAGTGTCGTAGGTAAAGTCTAACGCATGGGGCATACGTCGAAGGGATTCAACACAAGAAAGATTCATTGATTTAGGATGTTTGTATCAAATCACCATTTGTAAGCATGGACATCTACAGTGGGCGGTGTCTGAAAAGCATCTGAGTGTCAGGTGGCTAACCAGGGTATGGAATTTAATGCTGCCCATCATCAAGTTGGAGAAGACCAATGCATATAAATAGAAGAAATCCCACCAGATGAATGAATCTTTTAGCTCATTGCATAATTCTGAAATTTTGAGACCTTAGAGCTGTGCTGTGGTGACGAGAAGAACAAGAGGAAAGAGAACCACCACCATCGCCGATCAAGGAGAGGAGAAAGCTGAGCTCGAGAGAGAACTTTCTTCCAATTCTTCCACAAGTGTTTGTATACGAACTAGAATTGAGCCAAAAAGGACAAGAGATTGTATTTTGTGGCTTGACTCCTTTCATTTCATCTTACTTATCGTTTTCATCTTCTCATTTGATTAAGTGTTGGTTTTGTAAACACAATCAGTTTCTTTATAAATTCACATATTTGATCTATCATAATTTGTCACTGCTTATTTCTTGTTTATGTTGGATGCATCTATAACTTCATGCAAAATTCCATTTCAAAACGTTTAAACCAACTAATCAATTGAAAAGCAGCTTTAGCTTAAATTATTCGAGATAATAAGTAAGCCAACATTAAGATTAGAAATGCTTAGTACATTTAGAGATAGACGCACTGGTGTTTTATTGCATCCTGTGACTGACGCATACAACCTAGAGATAGGTATTGTACGACATTTGCATTGAGAAGTGCTGAATAGAAGTCTAACACATAAACAGAGATAAACAAGTCATCTCATTCGCATCATATTCTTGTTTGTGTACATCTAACTTAGATCGACGCATATCACTTGCATTAAACTCTATTTTCACATGACCCATCATTCTCTACTTGACGCTTTTGTATCTTCTTGCACGCACACATGAGCTTAGTGTAAATAACTCATTTCTACATTCACTTAGGATATTTCTACAACAGTTACAATGCAAGGTCTACGTTAGCTTTAATCTGAATCCCTGAGTTCGACCCTGAACTTACCAAGAACCTGAGTTGGATTTATACTTTGATCTGATTCAAGAAAACTTGAACGCCTATAGAGGAGTGTCGAGCGTCCTGTTGCATATCATTAATACACCAACGCATCATAAATGCATTAACACATAATTCACATTTACATATTTTTCCAATCACTTTATACAATACACTCGTAAGTTCGAATCACGAAATCAACGAACAAGTTTTTGGTGTTGTTGCTGGGGATTCAGCAACAAAACTAACCAGAAATTTTGCTTGTATCTTTTGTAGGAAAACTATAGCTGAGGGAGTATTACGAGCTAAGCCGAAGCTTGTAAATGTTTATGAGCAAGGAAAGCACTCCTGAACTTGTATACGACCTCGAAGTTGAAAGGACCTTCCGACGAAGAAATCGATCTAATCGTCGCCGTAGGTTAAAGCAACAACTACTCAGACAACAAACCAGGCAACAACAAATGGCAGACGAACAAGCGAATCATAACTTAGCTCAACAGCTAGCCCACGCTATGAAAAATCCTATCATAATGGCAAACAGTAGTACGCGTCCCATGCGGGAGTATGCGTCTCCTGTGTTGTATGATTTCTCACCAGGGATCATATATCCAATGCCAGATGGGACAAGATTTCAGATGAAATTTGTGATATTAAAAATTCTCCAAACAACTGGACAATTTGGGGGTGCTCGAGGAGAAGACCCTCATACCCACATGAAACATTTACTGAAGACGTGCAACTCGTTTGTGATTCTTGGAATCACTCCAGAAGCTATCAGGTTATCTTTATTCCCATATTCTCTATGTGACGAGCAAAGCAATGGGTAAGTCCTTTGAAGCCTGAAGAGATCACGACCTGGGAAAAGTTGGTGGAAAAATTCATGCAGAAATACTTCCCACCCACCACAAACGCAAGGAGGCAGAGAGAGATCATGAACTTTAAAAGGAAGAATTTGAAACCTTGAGTGCCACATAGGAGCACTTTAAAGGATGAGTCAAGAATTGCCTCAATCACGGATTACCATTAACCATCTGGATGGAGACCTTTTATGGCGGATTAAACAGAGCGTCTCAAATGGCAGCCAACACAGTTGCAGCTGGCGGCATTATGGACAAATCTTATAATGAAGCTAAGGAAATATTGGACCGCATAGCCAAGCATAATATGGAATGGGTGGATGACACTTACGACGCAAGAGCAGAAAGGAAGAGGCGATCTTAGAATGTGAATTCTATTGACTCTAACGTAATAGCCACGCTCTCTGCACAAGTGGCTACTATGACAAACCTTTTGCAGAATATGTCACTTGGGAACACATCAAACCTGTAAAAGGTAAATCAGGTAGAAACCTTCGTACAGCCCATGATTAGCTGTGTGGGCTGTGAAGATCCCTATTCCTACTCTGATTGCCTACAAAATCCGCAATCGGTATGCTTTATTAAAAATAACCTATTCTCAAACACCTATAATCTCGGATGGAGGAACCATCCAAATTTCTCTTGGCCAGGTAATCAACAGGAGCCACACCACCCAGAGGTAAACCAGCAGCAAAGACAAGGACCACCGCCTGGATTCCAGCCAATGCAGCAACTGCACCAATAATCGTTTAATAGAGAAGGTCATGCATTAAGTTCAGCATCTCCGCTTGAAAACCTCTTAAAGGAATATATCACCTAGAACGACGCATTGCTAAAAAGCCAGGTGTCTTCCATCAGAAATCTGGAGATATAGGTGGGGCAGATTGCCAGTGAGTTGAAGAATCAGCAGCCAGAAGTCTTGCCTAGCAACACGGAAACCCCAGGGAATAACAATGCAAAAGAGAAATGTCATGCGGTGACATTACGAAGTGGCAAAGCTCTTGTAGAAAGAACCATGAACCCAAGAACCAACAATCCTTCAAAAGGACTCAACACACGCCTAACGACATTAGAAGATCAAGAAGAAAGGATGCCTGAATCCATAAGCCATTTGAAGCCAAGCAATTCGAAGCCAAGCACGTCTAACGCGGTAAAACCTGCGGTGCAGCTGAACGCACCATTTCCTAGACGCTTGATGAAAAAGAATGATGAACAACAATTTAAGCGTTTTCTTGAACTCTTGAGGCAACTGCACATTAATATTCCACTTGTAGAAGCCTTAGAACAAATACCAAAATACATCAAATTTTTTAAGGATATTTTGAAAAGAAGAGGAGAATCAGCGAGACGGAAGTAATTGCACTAACGCAGGAGTGCAATGCGTTAGTCAGCAACAGATTGCCCAAGAAATAGAAAGACCCGGGAAGCTTCACAGTCCCATGCTTAATCGGAGGGTTGGACGTAGGTCATGCATTGTGTGATTTGGGAGCAAACATTAACCTCATGCCACTCTCAATCTTCAAGAAATTCGGAATTGGTGAAGCACAACCCACTTCTGTAACACTTCAACTCGCTGATAGGACGATCATATACCCTAAGGGAAAGATTGAAGATGTTCTGGTAGAAGTTGAAAAATTCATATTCCCAGTGGATTTCATCATCCTAGACTATGAAGCAGATAAGAATATACTAATCATTCTTGGACGACCCTTTCTAGCCACTAGGAAAGTATTAATAGACGTGCACAAGGGAGAACTGATCATGCGCACAATTAGAAAGTGAAGTTTAATGTGTTAAACGCATTAAAGTTCCCAGATAATGAAGAATGTCAACTGAACAAAATAGAGTTTCCTGAAGAAGAAGCGACCCAAGTTTGTAGGGTCTTCGCATTGGAAGAAAACATGAAGGAACTCTAGCCGCCAAGTTTGAGTGAGCGGCAGATGAAACCAATGCGTCCATCATTAGAAGAACCAAATCTTTCCGAGCCTAACAAACATTCTCTTTTGCAGATGTTGCAAAAGCACATGCGTGCAATAGGATGGACGCTGGTTGACATCCGTGGCATCAGCCCATCTTACTGCATGCATAAAATCAAGCTAGAAGAAGGGAAGACTAGATCAATTGAGCCTCAACGAAGGCTGAATCCCATAATGAAGGAAGTAGTCAAGAAAGGAATCTTAAAGTGGTTGGACATAAGAGTAATCTACCCTATATTCGATAGCAGCTGGGTAAGCCCAGTTCAATATGTCCCTAAGAAAGAAGGAGCAATAGTGATAGTCAATAGTAATAATGAGCTCATCCCTTCAAGGATTGCATGGGTTGGCGCATCTGCATGGACTATAGGAAACTCAACGCGGCAACCAAAAAGAACCACTTCCCTCTTCCCTTCATTGACCAAATGCTTGACAGACTGGCTGGAAAAGAATTTTATTGTTTCCTTGATGGATACTCCGGCTATAACAAGATTTTAATCGACCCAGAAGATCAGGAAAAGACGAAATTCACTTGTCCCTTTGGAACATTCACGTTCAGACGCATGCCCTTTGAACTATGCAACGCACCTGGAACATTCCAAAGGTGCATGATGGCAATTTTCTCTAATTTCTTGGAAAAGACCGTTGAAGTTTTTATGGACGATTTTCAGTTTTTGAAGACTCATTTCAATCATGCTTAGATAACTTGGAGGCCATCCTAGCTCGATGTTAGGAAATAAATCTTGTGTTGAATTGGGAAAAATATCACTTTATGGTGACTGAAGGCATTGTTTTGGGCCACAAGGTATCTAAAGCTGGGTTGGAAGTTGATGAGGCCAAGGTAGATGTCGTAGCTAAACTTCCTCCACCATCAAATATAAAAGCTCTACGAAGTTTTCTAGGACACACTGGTTTCTACCGAAGGTTCGTAAAAGGATTTTCTCAAATTACGCGACCTTTGAGCGCATTATTAGAAGCGAATCGACCCTACGAATTCAATAATGACTATTGCGATGCATTTGAAACACTGAAGTATGCATTGACTACAGCTCTGGTACTAATAGCACCGAATTGGATGCAACGTTTCATTCTAATGTGCGACGCAAGTGATGTTGCAGTAGGCACCATGTTGGGGCAGAAAAAAGGGAATTTGATACACCTCATCTCTTATGCGTCGAAGACATTGAACAACTCTTAGGAACACTACACAACCACGAAGAAAGAAATGCTGGCTATAGTGTTTGGCATCGAAAAGTTCAGATCTTATTTAATTGGTGCATCAACAACCATCTATACAGACCACTCAGCCATTAAGTTCCTGATGAGTAAGAAGGATACGAAACCAAGATTAATTAGATGGGTGCTACTATTGTAGGAATTCGACATCAATATTTAGGACAGAAAGGGGACTGAGAATTAGGTGGCCGACCACCTGTCCAGATTAAAGAATCAGGAAATACAAGACCAAGAAAATGAAATCAAAGATGCATTTCCTGATGAAAGCTTATTCAAAGTTGAAGGCAGGGAACCTTGGTACGCAGACATAGTTAATTACTTAACTACCGAACAATTCCCCGAACACTTCAACTCTCTGCAAAAGAAATGGTTGGTACACGATAGAAAATTCTAGTTTTGGAATGAACCGTTTGTCTACAAATAAGGTCTTGACTCCATCATGCGTCGATGTATTCTGGAGGGAGAGACACAAAGCATCATGGCTGAGTGTCATGACTCTCCTTACGGAGGGCATTTCGAAGGGCAAAGAACTGCTGTGAAGGTTTTTCAAGGCGGATACTTCTAGCCTACCCTCTTCAAAGACGCAAGGGAGTATGCTTGCAAGTGCGACCCTTACCCATGCACAGGAAATATCTCATCAAGGGATGCAATGCCTCAGAACAATATTCTTGAAGTCAAATTATTTGACGTCTGGGGCGTCAATTTTATGGGACCTTTTCCCCTGTCCTACGGTCAACAATATATCCTGCTGGCAGTAGATTACGTATCAAAGTGGGTGGAAGCAGTAGCTTATGCCAGAAATGATGCGTCGACTGTTTCTAAGTTTCTCACCAGGAACATTTTCACACACTTTGGAACACCAAGAGACCTGATGAGTGACGAAGGTATGCATTTCATTTACCGCATCATTTCAAAATTGCTTGCCAAATATAATGCCAGGCACAAGATTGCTATCACATACCACCCGCAAACCAACGGTCAAGCCGAGGTATCGAATCGGGAAATAAAATCAATATTGGAAAAAGTCGTCAACACATCGCGAAAAGATTGAGCACAGAGGCTGGATGAAGCACTCTGGGCCTATAGGACTGCCTACAAGACTCCCATAGGTATGTCTCCATACTTCTTAGTATTCGAAAAAGCTTGTCACTTACCCCTAGAGTTGGAGCATAAAGCTTTATGGGCAGTAAATAAGCTGAATTTAAACTTGGACGCCGTGGGCAATCAATGCAAGCTTTAGCTCAATGAGCTTGAGGAATGGTGGTTGAACGCATATGAGAACAACAAGCTCTATAAGAAGAAGTCCAAACGTTGGCATGACCAATGCATTAGTAAGAAAGAGTTTGTTGTTGGTCAAAAAGTTTTATTATTCAATTCACGATTGCGTTTGTTCCCAGGAAAATTGAAGTCAAGATGGTCACGATCATTCATTATCAAAACAATCTTTCCCCATGGAGCAGTAGAGTTGATGCGGGAGGATGGCACAAACACGTTCAAGGTAAATGGGCAAAGAGTGAAGCCTTACTTTAAAGATGGTGTAGAACAACAGAAGTCATCCCTCGTATTACACGAAGCCAACTGAGGCTTGCGTCGAAGCATCCCTGCGTTCACATCGACACATATTCCAGGGACGCTTCTTCTACCTTCATCTCTTTTGCATTATGTATTTTATGATTGCGTTTGTGTTTACTCTGATTGTTTGCTTGTCTTTGCGTTACATTTTAAGTTCATTGATGATTGTTATTGTGTTCTTATTTAAGAGATTTATTTAATTTAAATAAAAAAAATTATGTACAAGGAAGAAGCTTAGGATGGGAATAAAACTAACGCGTTGGACTTAAGCCAACGCATGGCCCAAACCGAAAGGACGCATCTCGAAAACACAAAACACTCGATTGCCTAGAAACCCTAAGCACGTCCTTTCGTCTGCGTAATAAATGAGGATGTCAGGCGCCGCTTGGCGTCACCACGTCTTCTCCCAAAGACTTATAAAATGCACACTTTTGACATTCTCTCTTCTTTCACCTCTTTCAACCTTACTTCGGGAAAACCCTAGCTCTCGAAGCTTTACCGCCCCTTCGATCAAGTTCGTTACTCCGGTCAGCCTTCAACAGCAATGTCTTCAGCATCTGACAGCCAAAACCAATCACTGAGCTACAGAGGAATATCGCCGATAAGTTCCTTTTCATCTTCTTCCGCTTCAATGTCACCTCCTTTAAACCCTCGCCGAACTTCAAAAACTCACTTTACAACCAAGCCTTTGCACGACAGACCTTCCTCCATACCCCAACGACCATCTAGGTCGAAACCCATCAAAACCACCACAAATTCGAAATCCTCTAAATCCACCAAAAACCCAAAACTGCCGTTAGACCTAAACCCAAAACTCCCATCAAACCAAGGCGGTAGTGCCCTTCTTCCTTCGCAGCTGCCGAGAAACCCTACACATAGCCCCCCATCACCGTTTATTCCAAATATTATGTCGGTGGGTGTGACGCATGACCCTATTCCCGCCCATCTCCATACCACACCATCGCCCGCCGTGCGTCCAATTCCCCCATTGTCCATCCAACCCTTAGCCACCATTTACCCTATTGAAGCTGAAGGAGCTAGCCAACCCCTTCAGCCACCTTCACTATTATCATTTCATCTCCTGAGTCGCCGCATACCCCATCCGGCACCTCACCAATCACTCCCCCCAGGCCTAGCTCTGATAGTCCTGCGTCAGAGTAAAATAGCGTGGAACTTGCAGAATTGGCTCGAAGAGACTTGCAAGAAGTTTTTGGAGCAATTTTGGCAAGTTTGAATCAAGGCCAAGTCGAAGAGGAACAAGTGATGCGTCCTGACCCAACCGACGCATCACTTGAAATTGATGAAGTGGAGCGTTATGAAATGATGCTTGAAGCAGAGTTGGAAGAAGAAGAAGAGAAATGGAAGTTGGCCCGAACGCATCGCAACCTCACCAATTTGATGCGGATAAAGGGCCATCGAAAGGAAAGAGAGTGATGAGAAAAAGAAAATTAATCTTGGAGGATGAAGAAGAGCAGTTCGCATCTGGTCCAGAGGGTGCGACGCATAAGAGCTGCTTAAGATCTAGAGTGTTGGAAAAGGAATTGGAGCGGTACCAGCCTGCACGACAGGGGCGAAGGAAGTCTGCCCTCCAAAAAGAGTTAGAAAATGAATTAAGGGAGTTGGCAGGGGAAGTCAAAGCACATGAGGCAGGCAAACGCAAGGTAACTGCTGCGTTACCTAAAAAGACCAAAGGGAGAAAGCACCAATTTAGTGACATTCTTATCGAGAAGGGCTTCTTCCCCGAACGCAACCCATTGCCGCCATATATAACCGAAACTATGGATGCAATGGGTGGGAGTTTACTATGCGTTGGGCACACGAGGATTTGGCCCAACCTTGTCTGCCAATTTTACAGCAGTGAGTTTGTTATGGAGAAAAATACGACATTCGTTGATTGTGTTTTGGTGCGCTTCTCAGTCGACAAAATTAATGAAGTGTTCAATATTTGCAAGCAACTTGGACGCAGAGGGAAACCGCATCTTGGAACATCCAACTCCAAGCCAGATAGAAGATGCGTTAAGAGTAGTGGCCAAACCTGGAAGCACATGGCAAACATCAAGAAGTGGAGTAAAGATGTTAGCTTCCAAGAATCTGAAACCAGACCCAAACTTATGGTATTACTTGATTAAGAAAAGTATCATGCCTATAACGCATGATGAAACATTATCAAGAGAACGCGTCTTGGCCACTTACTGCATCATCCAGCGCATTCCTCTAGACGTAGGGAGGATAATAATGGACCAGATCAAAGCCATTAAAGCAAAACCACGAGGACAACTTTACTTCCCTTGGCTGATCTGTGCGTTGTGTGAATATGGGGGCATCCCTCTGGGGGATGATTATGAGGAAATCGATGGTCTGATGGATATCAAGTTAATCAAGCATCTACTTCGCAGTTCGCTGCACCAGCCTACCCTACCTCGCAAGGACGCAACAGCCAGACCTCGACCCTCCCAACACGCCCCAAAAAGAAGACACGTCTGGGTGATTGAACACAACGATGAAGCTTCGAAAAATGAAGTTCACGAAGTAGAGCATGTGTTTACCGATGAAGAAGCACGACCAGACTTAAACATCCCTCTCTCAAACTCACCTTTGGCCCCGCAAGAAGGGATTCTTGATCCAATATAGCACGAGACTACCAATTTAGATCATGAAATCCCTAGTCCCCTTCATTCTCCTTTACCAGCTCCAATTCCAACTTTTGTACCTCCTCCAATTATTTTTGAACCAATTGGGTTAGGGTCAAGCAACGCAGGAAATCTTGAAGACCCAGTTGAAAGAGCCAAAGAGCCAACACCACCACAACCACGCATTGATCTTGACGAGTTGAAAACTTTCATTAGCGATCAACTCAGACCACTAGTTGCGTCCATTGAAACTCTTCAACATCAAAATAGGGTTCTAAGGGATTACATGCGGCAACAAACAAGAAGAATGCAGGACCAGTTCGTCTATACAACGCAATATATTAACCAGGTCTTGGTTGGAATGTTTGCCTTACCACCGCTACCTGCTCACCTAAGGAACCCTCTGCGCTTCATGGATGAAGACCCTACAGAAGAACGCAGGGATGACGCGCTAGCACAATAAATTTAGGGGTGTTAGCTACTTTTTTTTTATTTATTAATCTTTTGTATTTGTTTGTTATGTTTGTTTATTCCATTACTGAGTAATCCAATGAAATGAATGAAATTTCTATCACTTTTCACCCTTGCGTTTGTCCTTAGCATACCTTTTTTGTTCTTTAGCTATTTTTCTCGTCTTGTGCATTGTTTTACCTCAATGATATTAGTAATATGAAATTTATAAGTACAGAGTAGGCGTTAGGAAAATCAACAAAGCCTGAACTTTTCTAAAAAATCTACATGTTTTCTTTCTAACGCATGCAAGCTCTAAATCAAAACTCCTTTCTAAATTCTCAAAGCCTTTTCGAAAATTTGTTTCTCTTTTAGGAATGAGGATTTAGCTGATCTCCAAAATTTGTGGGGGAGGGAAATCCGAGTTAAGACGCATTCATCGAGTACATCAAAAAGAAAGGAAACAAAATAGAAAGATGTTAAACACAAACTCCTCTATCAATACTCTAAAAGAAAACCTCAAATTGGCATGAGTTAAAAAAAAAAAAAATTGGAACAGACACTTAGCCATAGTTGGATGCTCGCATGACACCCATGGGGGCAAGCCAAAACGAAGTTAAGTCTCCTAGACCAATGCGTCCCAAAACTCTGCTATCTAGTTTAAAGAAGTTGTATCTTGAAACGCATGCATGCTAGATATGAGTTTAGTTGTGAAGGGCTCTCACCCGTAGTTGGATGCTCGCATGACACCCGTGGGGGCAAGCCAAAACAAAAGTGGGACTCCTGGAACAACGCATGGGTAACCCAAAATTCATACTTTTTCTTTTAACTGGCATATATTTTAAAAGCATCTAATGCATTGCTGGTTTAGAAAAAACGAGAATGTTTTGAGAAACGAAAGGAGTTATTGACAAAAGGCTTGCTGCACTTGAAATAAAACATTCTTCCTTTTAGAAAAAAATCAACCTGCGTTACATTTTCCAAACTTCAGTCTCAAGCTTATAAGTGAATATGATGAGAGGAGACCCCAGCACACTAAGGCAGCTGACCAAGGTATGGAATTTAATGCTGCCCATCATCAAGTTGGAAAAGACCAACACCTATAAATAGAAGAAATCCCACCAAATGAACGGATCTTTTAACTCATTGCATAATTCTGAAATTTTGAGATCTTAAAGCTGTGCTATGGTGACGAGAAGAACAAGAGGGAAGAGAACCACCACCAGCGCCGATCAAGGATGGAGAAAGCTGAGCTCGAGAGAGAACTTTCTTCTAATTCTTCCACAAGTGGTTGTACATGAACTAAAATTGAGCCAAAGAGGACTAGAGATTGAACTCTGCAGCTTGACTCCTTTCATTTCATCTTACTTATCGTTTTCATCTTCTCATTTGATTAAGTGTTGGTTTTGTAAAGACAATCAGTTTCTTTATAAATTCACATATTTGATCTATCATACTTTGCTACTGTTTATTTCTTGTTTATGTTTGATGCATCTATAACTTCATGCAAAATTCCATTTTGAAATGCTTAAACCAACTAAATCAATTGGTAAAAGCAGCTTTAGCTTAAATTATTCGATAGAATAAGTAAGCCAGCATTATGATTAGAAATGCTTAGTACATCTAGAGATAGATGCACTGGTGTTTTATTGCATCTTGTGACTGACGCATACAGCCCAGAGATAGGTATTGTATGACATCCGCATTGAGAAGTGCCAAATAGAAGTCTAACGCATAAACGAAGATAAACAAGTCATCTTCTTTATTTAATATAAATCATATTTATATTAATTCCTCTAACTAGTGTATCTAATACATCAAATCAATTATATTACATATAATTGAACCAATTTAATTATATCATATATAATAAAATTCCCTCTTGTTAATTTCAACATTTCAAACTAACCCAAAAATTGATTCTCAACTAGAATCCATTGAGCTACCAAGAGGATCTTTTGGACCTGTAGCTTGAAGCTCCAACGGTACGTGAATAACTGACTAAACTCTTTAATCACGATATCCACCATCAGTTAATTTTCGGGCACTCCACTAAAGACCGACAGTTGCACTCTTCGCACTACAGATATATTTTTGTGTCCATTGTATATAACCAATTAACAGTACGATGACCCTTCACAGATCGCTCATAAGGACAGCTGAGCCAATTTACCGTTTTGCTCCTATAGTTACATCTAACTCCTTAAGTACCACTGATCCTCTAATGAACAATACATCATAGTCCTATTATGAGTGAACACTTCTCGGGCCATGAGAAAGTGTGTGACACCACATTGTTTAAGCGCCGAAATCAGGCCTTAAGGGAGCAATCTATCTACTTACCCTTGCTTCGAGGAAGGAGTGAATTCCATCTTGTGTAGCTGAGTACCTAGCTCCCAAATCAGACGAATCCCCAAAGTGATAGTTTTGAGTTGGCGATATGGCCACTCACACCCATGCAAATCAAAGAACTGTCCTCATAGGCAGGAGTTCCCAACTCACTCAGGATTGAGGTCATGTTACCTATGGTCATCCTAGTGAAATGAAAGTCTCTGTCATGAACAACGTTATATAACGAGACTAAACATTTTGTGGTTCGGTCTTATACAAACTCTTTTGTATAGGATTGTTGGGATTGATGTCCTAATTCTCCCGGTGGTCTTGTAGTTTGTAAACATTTTGTACACACATTGTTATTAATAAAATAAGTGTTATTTTATATGCATTTACTCAAATCCAATAAACTAAGATCCTTGGTTATTTTATGTAACTTAAGCATATATGTGAGACATACAAGTAGATCATGCCTTAAGTAATAACCTAAATGGTCTGTAGTATAAGGATAAAGGAGGGATACCTTGTCCTATGACACTACAAGAGGGATACCTTGTCCTATGACACTACAAATACGACCCGCTTTGTAGATGTTACAAGTGTTGTAAAATGCTACAAATAATCTGATCCTGACCACTCATGTGGAGACATGCGAGCGGAGGTATCCTATACAAAGGGTTTGTATAAGGCTGGACCACGAAATGATTAGTCTCTTTATATAACATCGTTGATAAGTGAGACTTACATTTCACTAAAATGACCATAGGTGACATGACCTTAATTCTGAATGAGTTGGGAGCTTCTACTCGTGAGGGTGGTCCTTTGATTAGTATGGGTGAAAGTGGCCAGATTGCCAACTCAACAAACCTACCTTTTTAGGGATTCGTTTGATTGGGGAGTTGGGAACTCAGCTACACAAGATGGAATACTCTTTCCCGGAAGCAAGGGTAAGTAGATAAATTTCTCTCTTAAAGGCTAATTCTGAGTCTTGAACATAGTGGTCACACCCTCTCTTTTAAAGAGAGGACTCAATCATAATAGGACTATGACTTATTGTTCATTAGAGGAATCAGTGGTACTTAAGGATTTAGATGTAACTATAGGGACAAAATGGTAAATTGGCCTAGCTGTACTTACGAGCGATTTATGAAGGGTCATTGCACTATTGATTGGTCATATGGATACAGAAATATATCTATAGTACGAAGAGTGCAGCTATCGGTCTTTAGTGGAGTGACCAACAGTTAACGGATGGTGGATCTCATGACTAAAGAGTTTAGTAAGTTATTCACGTACCGTTGGAGAGCTTCAAGCTACAGGTCCATGAGGTCCCGTTGGTAGCTCAATGGGTTCAAGTTAAGAATCATGGGTTAGTTTGAAGTGTTCAAATTAACAAGAGGAAATTCAATTATATATGATGTATTAGATACATTAATTGGAGGAATTAATATAAATATGATTTATATTAAATACCATAAAATGGAAAATGAACTATGGTTTATATCTTTGATATGATGAAAGATTAAAACTATAGGTTATAAATATAATATGATAAGTTGGTTACCATATTTACTTATAATATATTAATTATATGATAATTAATTCTTTCTCTCTAATAACCGATTTGAGTGGGAGGTTATTAGAAGTTTTATGGTAACCGTGAGATAAAAGGAAATTTGTTTTCCAAAATTAGGAAGTTGATTCATTCGGAAAATCTTACGAAAAAGGCTATCAAGTAAAAAGTGTTTTTACTAAGCGATAGCATTTAGAGCATACACGATCGAGCTACGTGTTAACTATACGATAGTTACTCACTTGATCGTTGCTACACGATCGAGTAGAAAATTCTATACGATAGGCTTTATCTTTTAAACAATCGAGTACATCGTCTATACGATAGACAGTCTTCATCACCCACTTACTCGATCGTCTACCTTCTACTTTCCTCAATCCAAGATCATACAGAGCCCACAACTCTTGGATTCTCACACCAAGAATACCAAGGTAACCATTGTGGTGATGTTCCTGTTTAGTTCGTGGATCGAGTGGTTTGAGGTGCATCCAGTTGTTCGTGATGTTGGCTGTTCCGTTCGTTGCGTTCGAGTGCATCATTGGACGCATTGGAAATCGATCGAGGGATACTTGAAGAAGAGTTCTTCAAAGGTACACATATTCTATCCCTTGTATCTTTATTCTTCTTGTAGCATGCTGTAATTTCTATTTATGCATAATCTATTCGTTTCAGTTTAAGACTGTAATTGTGTTCATTCTGAATGGAATTTGGAACAATCCACTTCCACTGCTCATGGAGATCTCTATTTAGATTTCTTTCGGTTGGTATTAGAGCCAAGTTGTTATGATATTCCAAATTCCATTGCTGTATTGAACTTCTTTTATAGTCGTGGTGGGTTATAAGCTTTCTACAATGCGTTTAAGAGGTAAATGTGTTTGTGGATGTGTTGATGGATGTTTACGGGATGATTGCCTCTGTTTAAAGCTTTCTTTAAGTTTACAAAGTGTTAATTTGTAAGGGCCTCTGCGTTTTTGGGCATATTTAACAAGCAATCGAGTCTGTATTCAAAGTGTTTGAAGTATTTTGAGTCATTCGTGATGAAGTTTCGAAGCATGGAGATGTTCTCATCGAGGAAGAAGACCAAAGGTTGGTCGCATCGTGTAGCCAAAGCTAAATGACTTTTAAGATTTGGCTAAATGATCGTGTAAAAAAGTTCTACCCAATCGTGTAGTATTTACTAAACGATCATATAACTGATGCTAAACGATTGAGTAAAGAGTTTACTCTATTGTGTCGCGTTGGCTGCTCGATCACATGGACACTTGGGGTAAACGATCGCATAGAGTATTTGATGCTTGTCGTTTAATAGGCGCGCACACTAAATGATCATGTAGTCTAGCATGCTTCATCGCATAGTCACGGGCTACTCGATCACCCAGTATATGATACTTAACGCTTGCTCAGTGATCGTTTAGACGAATATGCTTCAATGCATCATTGTCGTCTACTTGATCGTTTAAGGCATGCGTTACACGATGTGTGTTGCACGATCGCGTGACCTTTATGCTTCATCGCATAATCAAATGTATCCGATCATTTATGCTTATACAGCGTTGCTAGACAATCACACGAAGCTGTTACACGATTGAGGAGACACGGCTTTGCCTAGAAGGTTCAAGACCCGGTTCGCCTGTTTGTACTAGTGGACTCAATGTTCTTTGTAATAGTTAGCTTTATTCTCAAGGATTTGAGGCTAATTATCCCAATCCATCAAATTTTACTTAATGTACATGAGATGTATATTTGTTTATATGTCATAATGTATGACAGATAGATTTAAAACCCACCGGTTATGCATTTATTCATGCATCATATATTATAAGTGTTATAATATGGTGGATGGCATGATGAAATTACAAGAAAGCATTGTTGATTTTTTTTAGGAAACGATTTGTTTTATTTATTTATTATAGACGGACGGGGCTGTACATGAATTCATGCGTTAGACATGGCTTATGCGTTTGCACCCATGTGTCTGAGGTCATGCATCGGAATGAAGATGCATTAAACTAATATGCAATGACCACGCATTCCTATCAAAAGTTTTCTTACGCTCGCGCCAAGTATAATGCAAACGCAAGTTTCTCGAGTAATCTGAGGTCGAACACAGGGACTTGTCACTTAATAATTCTTGTGAAGCAATGTGTTTGAGGCGATGAAAAGAAAAATAAAAAGAAGTTAAATGGATGTACACACTATTCCTACTCCTAACTAAATAGATTGAGCAATAGAAGACTTGCAATGAGAATAAGTAGAGACACGACAACCATTAACACATAGTAATGTTTATTATCTTAAATTGCCTGAGTAATCCCAACTCATTGCACTAACGCGTCGCACACCTCTCGGTGGTCAGCTGCATGACTATATCTCTATAGTGCATGGTTGTGTCGAGCATAAGATTGTGCCTATCTCTAGGAACAATGCGAACTTTGCTTTAGTGCATTCCATCTCTTACTTTCTCAGGCAGTTAGACGCGGCTATTTAACTTGTAGACAAGCAATGCAACATCCCATAGACAGGTGTTGCTACAGCCTTTCACCAAGCAAAGAGGATTAACTCACTATACTCGCACAACGCACACCTCTCGGTGGGTTGCTTCGTGCGTCCTATCTCTAGGCTACACAATTAAGCATGCGATTGTCTTTGATAGATAAACGCTGAAGATAAACTATGATAGAGATGAAGATGATGAAGAAGACGACAATGAAGGAGTTAAGATTTGCATTGATCACAAAATATCTTAACTTAAGTTAAAATGTAATACAACACAGAGATTAGAAGAGAAAGGAAGGACTCTGCGTCAAGGCTGCCGGTGGTGCCATGGTTGAGTAGTGGAGATGTCTCTCTCGAGCTCTATCTCCGGTGAATGCTCCGATCGTCACTCGGTCTGGGTTGTGGAGATGAAGAATTCTCACTGAAAATATCTTTCAAGCTCTCATCTGTGATCACAAACTTCTGCCTTTCGAATGTCTTAAAATGAATGTCCCAAGGGCTATTTATGGAGTTTGGCGCCAATAGCTTATAATGATGACGGTATGGCTCACTGCTGCTTTTGTCGCAGTGTGGGCATTGTCACATCGCCTTATCTTGTTGATACTCCCAAGGTATGCGTCCGAGCTTAATTTAGCTGAAGTTATCAATGCGTTCTACCCATCTTGCGATCTTCTATTATGGCTACTCCGTGGCCGCAATCTTCATTTAGTCACCGCAATTCCCATGCGTTGGACGCATGCGATTACCGCAACTTCCATGCGTTGGAAGCATGTGATTACCATCTGCGATTGCTTAGCTCATGCGTTTGTCTTTGTGATCACCTGGCTTCAGCATATGCGTTTGTCTGCGATAGCTTAATTCAAACGCATGTGTTTGATTCCTGCGATAGCTACAAAAATAGACACTTTGGCATGGAGTAACGAATAATATTGGGGTCAGTGAGGATTTAGGTGTTAATTGATGCAAAACTCAATTTTTCGCAAATTCTAAGTATTATCACCGTGTTTTCTACTTATTAGCCCTCATGTTGGCATTTCTGCCAGTTATCAAGCATGCTCATGCATTATATAATATAACCGTTATATTTATGCATGCATTAAGCATATTCATGCATCATTTTTATATTATAAGTGTTATAGTATAAGGGTATATGAGAGCATGTATGCTTGTTTCATTACTTTGTTATATAAGAGTTATATAAAAGTAGTAATGAATGAATAATGCATGGAGCATGACACTTAGGCTTATTTATAAGAGTTATGAATGCCTTGTATGTGTTGCTTTGCATTGTGGGTGGTTTTAGTTGTTTCCTTTTATAAGCGTTATAATGGAAATTAGAACTAAAATCATTAAGAAAGAGTTGCATACAAACTTAGGTGAACTCATGTTTTAAAAGGGTTTTAAAATTTGATTGAGATAGACCTAAGTTCATGGTTCTAATGGGATTAGATACCTAAGTTTAATCTTTTGAATCAGTTTAATAGGATTAAATTGATTTGAATAAAATATTAGATTTGTAATAAATCTATCTATAAGGGACCTTTTGTCTAAGGCTGGTTTTGGCTAGGCTGGGATATTTAAGCTGACGAAAACAAAACACCCCTACCTGGGAACCTACCTAGAAAGGTGAATTAGATAGATTTACTGTAAGCATGCAACAATTGATCAAAGACTTCGTTAAAGTGTTTAATGAATGATGATCAAAAGTTGTTTAATTTTCCAAAGTAAGAGTTACTTTTGAGCAAACATAAAAAGTCACTTAGTTAAAATCATTAGCTGTGTTTTTTCTAAGTAAACTAAACCCTAGGTTTTAAAATACTCAGTGGGAGTAAAATATATATATGATATGTCAATGCCACTTACGTTTCTCTCTGAATGTTCACACCGTGAGATTCATGCTTGGGCTCATGGTGCCCTAGGAGCATCCCCCTTCGGATGGTGTTTACATGAGTCAATATCAAGGTGGACGGAGAGAGTATTTATAGTAAGTGGGTAAAGGATGGTTAACATGTCTACAATCTCCTTCATTGGTTTGCACCGTGAGATCTTCTTGCACGACCTCGTGGCGCCCTGGGAGCGTCCCCCTTCAGAGGGTTTGTGCAATTGGTCAATATCAAAGTGAACTCCATAAATGGATAGGGTCGCTTTAGTTTTTGCCTCAATCAAATTTTTCCCTTCGGATTGGCTGCTTGGGGTAGAACTCTAGGATTTAAAATGAAGGGTCACACTTACAGGAAATTGTTAAGCAAGTTAATGATTTCTTGACCAAATTAATGATGACTAGTCGTTATAAGAACAAAAATTGTTTAGGGGTTAATGACTGGTTGAGAGTGTCTTAATTCAGAGGAGGGATAAATTGACTACCCTTCGGTGGCTTTTTTCCTAAACCAATGAAGCGTCATTGCAAAACTAGATGTCATACGGGGTTCATTTAGATTTTTCTAAACCAGATTGGATTTTGTTTTAAAGAGTATTTGCTAAAATCTAATGTAGATCAATGTGTTTGTTTTTTCAACAACTTGTCATTGTATGATTTTTTCCATTACTTGCCTTTTTTAATTTGACCGATTACATACATTGGAAAGAGTCTCTTAAAACATATTTCATGGTAACCGGCCTCAAGTTTGTCATGGTTGAGGAGTGTCCTCAAGTCCCAAACCTTGATACACCACGAAATGTTTGTAATGCATATGAGGTGTGGATGAAGGCTAATTCGATGGCCCGACTTCACATTTTGGCTAGCATACCTGATGCATTGGCCAAAAGGGTTAAGAACATAGTCATTACATGTCAGATCATGGACTCGTTGCAAGAATTTTTTGAACGCCAGTTCTCATAGTTTATGCAAAAAGGGATGGATGACAAAGAAACCAGTAGTATCAGTTCCCAAGATGATCTCTAGTCTTTCTTGAATGTCAAGGGACTAAAAGAGAAAACAATTGTTGCTGACTCTGATGAAGTTCATCGACGAGAATTGTTCTCTAAAATGGAACTTAGAGCTTATTTAGGTTCTGATCTGATCCCACTACTCTTTAGTAAAGGAAGAAGTCTAAAGATAGTAAATGTGATTTATTTATCTC
Source organism: Benincasa hispida (assembly GCF_027475165.1). Classification (NCBI taxonomy): domain Eukaryota; kingdom Viridiplantae; phylum Streptophyta; class Magnoliopsida; order Cucurbitales; family Cucurbitaceae; genus Benincasa; species Benincasa hispida. Next base: position 30,476,090 of record NC_143484.1, on the reverse strand, counting down.
GGAGACATGTTTGGTAGAGAATGATGATTCTGCCTTGATACTTGATTCAGGTGCTATTAATCACGTAAGTTCTTCCTACCAAGGATTTAGTTCCTGGAAAAAGTTGGAAGATAGAGAGTTGACTCTTCGAGTCAGTACTGGTGAGGTTGTTTTAGTTGTTGCTGTAGGCAGGCTGAAATTATTTTTGGATAAGAAACGTTATCTGTTAGGGATAATATTTATGTAATTTCTCATATCAAGAGGAACTTAATTTCAGTTTCTTGTCTGATTGAACGAGGTTATACCGTCTTCTTTTCTGAGAATAAAGTGTTTATTTTTAAGAATGGTATGGAGATTGGTTTTGGTTCAATGGAAAATAACTTATATGTACTAAGGTCGTTGGTCATAAAAGCCTTGCTTAATACTGAAATGTTCAAAACAGCGACAACTGCAAAAAGACCAAAGGTTTCTCCAAAGGAAAATGCTCATCTTTGGCATCTAAGATTAGGTCACATCAACCTCAATAGGATTTAGAAGTTTGTGAAATGTGGACTTCTAAATGGTTTAGAAGAAAACTCCTTTTCGGTATGTGAATCATGCCTTAAAGGCAAGATGACCAAACGATCTTTTACTAGAAAAGGTTATCTTATACATTCAGACATCTGTAGTTCGATGAGTGTAAGAGATCGAGGTGGGTATGAATATTTCATCTCTTTCATAGATGATTATTCAAGATATGGGTATCTATACCTAATGCAACATAAGTCTGACGTCCTTGACAAATTCAAGGAGTATAAAGCTGAAGTTGAAAACTTGTTAAGTAAGAAGATAAAAATACTACGATCTGATCGTGGTGGAGAGAATATAGACTTATAATTCCAGAACTATATTCATGGAATCATATCCTTACTCTTGGCCCCAAGTACACCTTAGTAGAATGGTGTATCAGAAAGGAGAAACAAAACCCTGTTGGACATGGTTCAGTCTATGATGGGTTATGCTCATCTTTCAGACTCGTTTTGGGGATTTGCAATGGAAACTGCATGTTATATTTTGAATAACGTTCCCACAAAAAGTGTTTCTGAAACTGAAACACCTTTTGAGCTATGGAGAGGCCGTAAAGGTAGTTTACGCCACTTCAGAATTTAGGGATGTTCGACCCACGTGCTTATGGCTAACCCTAAAAAGTTGGAACCGTGTTCTATTCCTTTTTGTAAGTTACCCCAAAGAAACGAGGGGTGGTACTTCTATGATCCGAGTGAGAATAAGATGTTTGTATCAACAAATGCTATCTTCTTGGAAAAAGACCACATATGGGATCATAAACCAAGAAGTAAGCTTGTTTGAAATGAGATTTCTACTTAGACTACTGAGAGTTCAACAAGAGTTGTTGAACAGACTGATAGACCAACAAGAGTTGTTGATGTTGGTTCATCTAGTCAACCATCACAAGAGTTGTGACTGCCTCGATGTAGTGGGAGGGTTGTGAACCCATCGGAATGCACATGGGTTTGACTGAAGCCCAAAATATCAAATCTAAAGATGGGGTCGAGGATCCATTGTCTTATAAACAAACAATGGAGGATGTTGACAAAGATGAGTGGATTAAAGCCATGAATCAGGAAATGGAGTCCATTACTTCAATTCCATTTGGGAACTTATGGATCAGTCTGATGGGGTAAAACCTATAGGGTGTAAGTGGATCTACAAGAGAAAACGAGGTGTAGATGGAAAGGTGCAGACCTTTAAGGCTAGACTCGTGGCAATGGGTTATACCCAGGTCGAGGGAGTGGACTATGAGGAAACTTTCTCACCTATTATCGTGTTGAAGTCTATCAGGATTCTCCTGTCCATAGCCACATTTTATGATGATGAAATATGGCAAATGGACGTCAAGACTGCCTTTCTGAATGGTAATCTTGAGAAGACCATCTACATGGCTCAATTAGAGGGATTCATTGTTCCAAATCTAGATCGTGGAACATTCAATTTGATGGTGCGATCAAATCATTTGGCTTTGATCAGAATGTTGATGAGCCTTGTGTTTACAAGAAAATCATCAACAACTCAGTAGTTTTCCTAGTGCTGTATGTGGATGATATCCTACTCATTGGGAATGATGTAGGTTTTCTAATTGATATTAAACAATGGCTAGCTGCCCAATTCCAAATGAAATGGGAGAAAGGCTTAAGTCTATCATATACTACTCATTGGTAGAGGGAAGGAGGAAATATACGATTGAGTAAGTGGAAGAAAGTCTTAAGTCTATCGTATAGACACTAGGTACTCGATCGTTTAGTAAACGAGAACTCTTTGTTCACTCTCTCGAAGGGCTATTATATAGTTTTTCTATTACTCTCGATCGTTATGAGATGCGCTTATGCGATTATTCAAAATGAAAACCAATTTCACTTTTTATTCTTCAGTTACTAAAACTAATAATAACCTCCCACTTCACACACAATTAATGGAGTTATTATATTTATTTATAATAAAAAAAATTATCTCATAATTGTTTTTATTATAAATAAATATAATAACTAATTTATCATATTATATTTATAACCTACAGTTTTAATATCACATCATATGTAATATTCAAACCATAGTTCTTTTCTCCTTTATTTAATATAAATCATATTTATATTAATTCCTCCAACTAATGTATCTAATACATCAAATCAATTATATCACATATAATTGAACCAATTTAATAATATCATATGTAATCAAATTCCCTTTTGTTAATTTCAACATTTCAAACTAACCAAAAAACTGATTCTCAAATAGAATCAATTGCTCCCTTAAGGGCTGATTCCGAGTCTTGGACATAGTGGCCACACCCTCTCTCTGGAAGATAGAACTCAGTCATAGTAGGACTATGACTTATTGTTCATTAGAGGAATCAGTGGTACTTAAGGAGTTAGATGTAACTATAGGGGCAAAACGGTAATTGGCCTAGTTATACTTACGAGCGATTTATGAAGGGTCATCGCACTATTGATTGGTCATATAGACACAAAAATATATCTATAGTACGAAGAGTGCAACTGTTGGTCTTTAGTAAAGTGACCAACAGTTAACGGATGGTGGATCTCGTGACTAAAGAGTTAAGTTTCCTTTCTACATATGCTATAATTGATATGATGTATTAGTTACATTAATTGGAGGAATTAATATAAATATGATTTATATTAGGGTAATTGCAATTGGTAGCCTGTTTAGGAATAATAATCAAGTTTCTAATATCATTTAAAAAGAATTGCAAATATGGACAAGTCTATCAACGATAGAATTCTATCGGTGATAGACTCCCAAGTGCATCTAGTTGTTTGTGCTGTTGGCTATTCCGTTCATTGCGTTCAAGTGGATCGTTGGACGCATTGGAAATCAATCAAGGGATACTTGAAGAAGAGTTCTTCAAAGGTACGCATACTCTATCCCTTGTATCTTTATTCTTCTCGTAGCATGCTATAATTTCTGTTTATGAATAATCTATTCGTTTTCGTTTAAGATTGTAATTATTTGTGTTCAATCTGAATGGAATTTGGAACGATTCACATCCGTTGCTCATGGAGATCTCTGTTTAGATTTCCTTCAAGATTACCCTTGCTCGTATGTCTCCACATGAATGATTAGGATCAGACCATCTGTAGCACTTTACAACACTTGTAACATCTACAAAGTGGGTTGTATCCATAGTGTCACAGGATAAGATTTCCCCCTTTTATCCATATACTACAGACCATTTAGGTTATCACTTCAGGTATGATCCACTTGCATGTCTCCACATACATGCTTAAGTTACAACGATAACTAGGGATCTTAGTTTATTGGTTTGTGGTTAATGCAACTAAAATATCTCATATTTCATAGACAATAGTGAAGAAAATATCTCATATTATTACATCACAAATGTTTGTTCATACACATGTTTACAAACTACAGAACCCTACGAGATTTAGGCATCAACCCCAACAATCTCCCACTTGTCCTAAAGCTAGTGGGGTGTACAAAATAAAAACAAGTACAAAACAATAAACTAGGGCCTGTACAAAATCTCCCACTTGCCTTAATCCAGTTGCGGACGATCCTATAGACCCATGCTCTGTAGGTAACCCTAAAAAACTGTAGTCGTGAGAGCCTTCGTAAACAGATCAGCAACGTTGTGCTCCGAAGCTATTTTCGTGACTATCACGTCCCCTCGATGTACAATTTCGTGGATGAGATGGTATTTCTGCTCTATATGCTTGTTGCGCTTGTGACTCCTAGGCTCCCTGGAATTCACCATAGCCTCACTATTATCACAATAAAGGGTGATGGGCCTAGACATATCTGAAACAACTTTCAGATCAGCTAGGAACTTCTTGAGCATAACGGCCTCCTTAGTAGCTTCATAAGCCACTACATACTCGGCCTCCATAGTGGAGTTAGCGATGCACCCCTGCTTAGTGCTTCGCCATACTACAGCCCCTCTAAGAGTGAACACTGATCCTGAAGTGAATTTTTTAGAATCCTTATCAGTCTGAAAATTAGAGTTCGTTTATCCAATAAGGATCAAATCCTTAGATCCATACACAAGCATGTAGTCCCTCGTTCTCCAAAGATACTTGAGGATGTTCTTGACGATAGTCTAGTAACCCTATCCTGGATTAGATTGATATCTACTGACTATCCCCACAATGTAGCAAATGTCAAGTCTAGTACATAACATCACATACATCAAATTACCAACGGCAGATGCATAGGGGACCCATCTCATTTCCTCAACTTCTTGAGGTGTCTTAGGACATTGTTCCTTAGACAATGTAACTTCATGTCGAAAAGGCAGTAGGCCCGTTTTGGAGTTTTGTATCGAGTACTTGCTCAACGTCTTGTCAATGTACGATGCCTGAGACAGTGCTAGCACTTTGTTCTTTCGATCCCGAAAGATCTGAATCCCAAGAACAAACTGAGCCTCTCTTAAATTTTTCATTTGGAATTGGGTCGCTAGCCAGTTCTTAACTAGAGTCAGTAAACCTACATCATTCCCAATAAGTATGATATCATCTACATATAACACTAGAAAAACAACTGAACTGTAGATGAGTTTCTAGTAGACACATAATTCATCAACGTTTTGGTCAAAGTTGTAAGATTTGATCACAGTATCAAACCTTATATTCCAAGATCGAGACGCCTGTTTCAGCCCATAAATGGACCGATTCAGTTTGCAAACCTTTTGCTCTTGACCTTGGGCTATGAATCCCTCAGGTTGCACCATATAAATGGTCTCCTCAAGATTACCATTTAGAAAGGCAGTCTTGACATCCATTTGCCATATCTCATAGTCTTAATATGAGGCAATGGATAGGAGGATGCAGATAGACTTCAATTGGGAATGTCATAAAACTCGCAGTTTGTGTTAAACATTCTATTTATCAATAAAATATCATTGAGTATTTTATTCAATAAAGTTGTTGATTTTGCATTCTATTATGAAAATCCAATAAACATATCCATGGTTATAGTATGAATACTTTAACTTTATGTGGTGACATAAATAGGCTCAAGTTCATAGTATATAGCCTAAATGATCTAATAAGTTTATATGGACAGAAATATATCTACGGTAGGAGAGTACAACTATCGAGCTATAGTGGTGTGTCTTGATAGTTAACGAATAGTAATTAATTCGATTAAAGAGTTTTAACGAATTAATTATAGATCGTTGGAGCTCATGATTTGTAGGTCCATTAGGTCCCTCTACTAGCTCATTAAATTGGAATAACAAATTGAGTATTGATTTAGAGTTTATGATTAATTGTATATGATACAATTATAAACGTTTAATTTAATTGAAATTAAACGAAATTGGAAAATCAATTAATATTTAAATAATGATTTAAATATAAAAGTGATTTATTGGTGATATTGTATTAATTTAATATTTAGATATTAAATTAATAATTAGTTTTATCTAATTAATTTTATAAAACTAATTTAAAAAATAATGTTTTTTTTAAAACAATTTTAGTAAGTGGATTATTCCTTTTTTTTTTTTTTTTGGAAAAGTCTACTAACTATATTGGAGAAGCTCTATATTGAAAAAATAAAGTCTACTAACCAAATTCCATTGATAATCTTCAAGCTGAAGCTGCCTAACATGCAACTTAATACATTTGCATGGTTTTTACCTATATATAGAAGCTCCATGCATGAAGACCAGCAAAAGATTGAATGAGATAGAAAAAGCTCTACATTGTTAACCCTGCTCTCGTTTCTCATCAACTCAATTTGATTCAAGTGTTTCCACCATACATTCCAGCTCAAGCATAATAGAGAAGATCTCGATGGTAGTTCTCCCGATCAAGTTCAAGCGAGATCTTGGTGTTTTCCAGCTGATTTTATGGAAGAATCTTCAAAGGTAATATGTGTTTCAAACCCTCTTTTGAATATCATATGTTCAACATGCTCAAAACTCAAATTAAATATAGTTTAAGTGCTCTTTGATTCTGTAGTCTTCCGTTGCGTGATATATCATTCCTTTAATTGGTATCAGAGCATGATTTAAGCACTTAACTATTGTTAATTTGAGTTTGGTGGGTGTTTTTCCATGAACTGCATGGAATAGTATATCGATATGGTTTTTTCAGTGTTTTAGCATTTTGATCCTTTCAATTATGTTGTTTCTCTTGTAATTAGTTCTTATTTGATGGGCCTTAATATGTGTTTAAGAGTCTGTAATTCACATGGTCATTAGAAGTTGAAATTAGGATGTAATTGAAGAAAGAAGTGAAGAAGGTCGAGCTACAGATTCTAGTCTTTCAGCATCCGATCAAATCTCGTTGTTGAAATTCGGGCAAGATTTCCCTTTCCAACAAGAGCGAGATTTCTCTTACCAACGAAAGCAAGATGTTGATAAGTTCAAGCGAGATTTTATTTCAAATGAGATTTTGATAGAATTTTCGAGCGAGATTTCAAGTTCAAACGAGATTTTGAATCGAGTTTGAGCGAGATTTCTAGTTTAAGCGAGAGATTGAATTGAGCGAGATTTTGAATCAAGTTCAAATGAGATTTCGAGCATGGAGCTGTTGGATTGTATCAGCATACAACGGAAGCAACAAGGATCATTAAGCACTCTAATTCATTAATTTTGGCAGAAACTAAAGCATGCTCATGCAGAAATAAATGGGTTTCAAGACATACCTTTGTAGAACTTCTTCAAAGCTCAATTCCAACTACAAATTTCTGCAAGTCTTGTTGTAGACCATCTCAAGATCTTCCCTACTATCCTCTTGGAACTCTACATTGAGTTGTGGGATTCAAAATAAGCTTGAATTAAGGGAATTTGAAGAAGTACTCATAGCAACAACCCACTTGAAGAACACCTTTTTCACACCAAATTTTCTACCAAAACTCTACAGATTGCATGCCTCAAATTCACTCCAATCTTCTCATTATATTGCAGACAATCACGCAAAGAAGATGGTTGCATGAGATGCAGCTTATGCTTGGAATAATTGAAGCCTAAAGATGGTAAGTTATAGGTGAGCAACTTTAAGATGATAATGGAAAAACTGAAAATCCATTATTTCTGTTTTCCCATCTTTTTTCAACTTTTCAAAAATCAATTTGTTTTCGAAATTTAAAAATTATTAATTTTATAAATTAATTTTTCTAAAAAAATTAATAAATAATTATTTAAACAAATTAAATAATTCTAATTTAATATCAAATATTAAATTAATTTTACACAAATCTACCTTCACATATTTAAGTCATATTTAAATATTAATTATCCAATTTCGTTTAATTCTTAAAATTAAACGTGTAATTATATCTCATATAATTACTAATTCCTTTAATTCTAATTTACGTTTCAAATTAATTTATCACGCGACTCTAAAGCTAATCCATTTGCGAGCTAGTAGGGGAACTCACAGACCTACAAATCATGGATTCCAACGATCCGAGATTAATTGGCTAAACTCATTAGACCGAATTAACCCTCGTTCGTTAACTAATGGGTCACTCCACTAAAGCCCATAGTTGAACTCCCCTCACTATAGATATATTATGTCCACTCGATATAACCATGATTAGTAAGTTAACCCTTCACAGGTTGTTCGTAATAATAACTGGGTAAAATCTCTATTTTATCCCCAAAATTACCTCTTGTTCCTTAAGTCCCATTGATTCTCTAATGAACAATTGATTTGTGATCCAATCAACAAATCGAGTCCCTCTCGAGCCAATGAGAGAGTGGGGCCCTTTGTTCAAGACCCAGAATCAACTCTTAAGGGAACAACCTCTCTACTATCCCTAACAGCGGGTAGGAGTGAATTTCTTCTAGCACCCTATGTCCCCAACTATCTATCCGGTCTTACCCCTAAAATGGGAGTTTATTGAGCCGACGCTATTGAGCCAACCCCCACCTATGCAAATCTAAAGACAAACCCAAATAAATAGGAGTTCATAGTTAGCTTAGGATTGAGGTCAAGTTACCTAGGTCAAGTAAGAGTGACTGATTTTGTGGTCCGATCTTGTACAAACCCTTTTGCACAGGACGCCCCCACTCCTCATGTCATAACATGTACAAATTAGGATCACATCGTTTGTAGCACTTTACAACTCTTTGTAACAACTATAGAGTAGGCCGCATCCAATAGTGTTACCAGAATAAAGCACCCAACCTTATTCATATATTATAGATTATTTTGACTATTTACTCGAACCTGATCTACTTTTATGTCTCTACATAAAGTTTAAGTACTCATGTAATAGTCAAGGGACTTTTAGGTTTATTGGATTTCTCATCAACAATACATATATTCAATAACAACTTATTGAATTCTCATAATAAGCTCTGTTGTTTACAAACCATGAGTTTTAGGACATAAAACCCTATAGGAGCAAGAGATCGGGTTTGGGCGAGAGCTAAGCCGAGCGACACCAGAACTAACCAGAACTAGCGAGAGCGACCGTTTGACTGGTTTTTCTCTTGAAGATCCTGTCTGGTTTGACCTCAAATGGATTTGGCCGGTCTGGTTCAAACTTTACTGGTCCAGTTCAAGTTGTCTGGGTTCGGTTTGAAACGGTTCGAGCAGTCCAAAAGTAGTTTTGAAGCTATTTTTGTAATATTTAGGCTTTTGTTTACTTGAAAATGCCAAAACCAAAAATCGTATCAGTATGTATTTAATTGTTTATGCATGCGATGTATATAATTATTAAATACATCTTATATATGCATGTAGTATGCCATATAGATTTAAAATCCCACCGTAGGAAGCATGTTACATGCATTGAAGTATGTTATAAATTGTTATAATATATAGTATGCATGAAAAGTGTTTTCTTTTAATATAAATTTGTATTAAAAATTCCTTCGATGAATGTTATGGATATTTAGCATGTCTATTTTTCGTAAGTTGTTATAAAATTGAATTAGACTTTAAAATCCATAACAAAGAGACACAACATGCTTACATAGGTTAACAACTAGTTTTAACTGTTAAAATGGATTGTTACCTTATAAAATTTGGTTACAAACTCAAATCGGTTCATAAACCTATCTAAGGCTAGGGGTACTTAAGTTGACGGTTTACGTAACACTTCCTACCTAGGGATTATGACCAAAAGATTGTGCATTGTTAACTGATTGAGCTTGCATGAGCGATGTGAGGTTTAAAACTGGTTTAAAACACTTTGACATCATAGGGTTATATCCAAATATAAATGTTATACTTGGATAAAAATGACATAGACTTAGGTTGTTTGAAAGTTAGCCAGTTTTTACCTAAGTAAATAAATACCCAAACATATAGAACAGTTCAGTGAGAGATTAACAATATATTTGATATATAGTTATTAGCTTTCACGTCCTCAAGAGTTCACACCGTGAGATCCATGCTCGACTTTGTGTCATTTTTACCACGACTACTCCATTCGGAAATTGTTTGCATGGGTTAATAACATAGTGAATGAGGGAAGTAGTTCATAGTAAGTGGGTGAAGAAAATGTGTCAACATTGTCCTACAGTCTCCTCCATTAGTTTGAACCGTGAGATTCCTATGTTGCGCCTGCTATCGTTTTTAGGCGGCACTAGCTAGTCGTTAACCATGGCGATCCCCTCGGAGGGTTGTAACATAGGATTCAGAACAACCCAAGGTTCAGTAATGAATAGGGTCTTATAGTTCTGTCTTGTGTATTGTCTTCCATTTTGGGGGCATATTCATACCATTCTATAAGATCTGAAAATGGCAGGTCACATTTACAAGAATTACTAATTGTTAGTAAAGATCTTGACCGAAAGCGATAGCCAAAAGAACTATAGGAGTAAAGAGTTATTCTGATATAGTATTTGGTCAAGAATTTGTCTTGCTTCAGTGAAGGAATTGTTGACTATCCCTCGGTAGCAAATGTTCTAAATCACTAAAGTATCGTTGTAAATAAATAAGGATTTATTGGGTACTTTATTATTTTTGCTAAAATTGGATTTACATGCATAAATGTTTAATAGAATTTGTTTAAATTATTTCAGCAAAGTCGAATTCAATCATACTTGCTAGCTTTTGATAAATTTAACGGTGAAGGATATTCAAACTGGAATTCCAATATCAATACAATATTAGTCGTGGATAATTTGAGGTTTGTGTTGACGGAGGATTGTCCTGTAGTTTCTAGTATAATAGCGAACTGAAATATTCGGGACATCTATGATTGGTGGGTAAGAGCAAATGAGAACGCTCGGGCCTACATCTTAGCAAGTATATCTGATGTACTTAATAAGAAACATGAGGTAATACCCATCGCCCATGAGATAATGGCGTTGCTTCAGAAGATGTTCGAACAATCGTCATCCTCTGTTCACATGAAGCCATTAAGTATGTCTACATTACTCGCATGAAAGATGGAACCAACGTTAGAGAACATGTTCTCGATATGATAGTCCATTTTAATGTTGCTGAGGCTCATGAGGCGATGATAGATGAAACAAGTCAAGTAAGTATGATATTGGAATCTCTCCCGGAGAGTTATCTGCCATTCAGAACCAATGCTGTTATGAAAAAAATTACTTATAATTTGACCACGTTGTTGAACAAATTACAGACATATTAGTCTATGATGAAACTTAAGAAAAAATAAGTAAATGTTATTTCTAAACCTAATAAGTTTTTTAAGGGGTCGACGTCTGGAACAAGACCCACTGATAACAAAAAATCTGTTCCTTCTTCTTCAAAAGACAAACCCATACAAATGAAGAAAAATGGTAAAGAGAATAAGAAAACCATTGCTAAGAAAAACAAAAACAAAACTCCCAGAGGAAAATGTTTCCATTGCGAAGAAGATGGGCACTAGAAGCGTAACTGCCCAAAGTATTTGGCTGAAAAGAAAGCGAAAAAGATGAAACAAGGTAATCAGATTTACTAATAGTTGAAACATGTCTAGTGGAGAATATTCACCTAACCTAGATATTGGATTCAGGCCCTGGTAATCATGTTTGCACTTTTCTACAGGAAACTAGTTCTTGGAGAGAACTTTCTGAACAGGAAATGACTTTCAAGGTGGGAACGGGTGAAGTCATTTCAGCTCATGCAGTGGGAGATGTCAAGCTATTTTTTGGAGAGCCTTTTATCTTACTTAGGAATGTATATTATGTACCTAAGATGAAAAGAAACTTAATCTCCATTTCCTGTCTGCTAGAAAATATGTACAAAATATCTTTTTAATCTAATGAAGTGTTTTTTTTTTCAAGATGTGTTCATATTTGTTCTGCAAGACTCGAAAATAACTTGTACATATTAAAACCAATTGAAGTAAAGGCCATTATAAATATAAAGATGTTTAAAATGGCTGAGACTCAAAATAAAAAACGGAAAATTTCTCCTAATGCCTATCTTTGGAACCTCAGACTTGATCACATTAATCTCAATAGGATTGAGAGATTAGTAAAAAACGGTCATCTAAATCAGTTAGAAGATATTTCTTTACCTCCATGTGAATCATGTCTTTTTCTGACAAAGGTCTTCGTGCCAAAGAGCCTCTCGAACTTCTACATTCAGACCTATGTGGTCCGATAAATATAAAAGCACGAGGAGGCTATCAGTATTTCGTTAGTTTTATTGATGATTACTCTAGATATGGCTACATTTACTTTGTCAGTCATAAGTCTGAAACTCTTGAAAAGTTCAAAGAATTTAAGACTGAGATAGAAAATTTGTTAAGTAAAAGAATTAAAACATTTCGATCTGATCGAGGTGGTGAGAAAATGGATCTATAATTCTAGAACTATCTAGTAGATCACGGAATTCAATCTCAGCTCACAGCACTTGGAACACCACTACAAAACGGTGTTGCAGAAAGGAGAAATCGAACCTTGTTAGACATGGTTTGATCAATGATGAGTTATGCTTAGTTACCTCAATCCTTTTGGGGGTATGCAGTACAGACTGCAATATTTATTCTAAACATTGTTCCTTCAAAAAGTGTTTCAGAAATACCGTATGAATTATGGAAAGGACGCAAAACTAGTTTATGTCATTTTCGTATCTGGGGTTGTTCAAAAGGTAATGGTAGATGTTGACAGAGAACAGTGGATAAAAGCCATTGACGTTGAAATGGAGTCTATGTACTTCAACTCTATCTGGAAACTTGTAGATCAATCACATGGGGTTAAACCTATAGGTTGCAAATGGAACTACAAGAGGAAACGAGATCAAACTGGCAAGGTGCAAACCTATAAAGCCAAACTCGTGGCAAAAGGTTTTACCCAAAGAGAAGGGGTTGATTATGAAGAAACTTTTTCTCCTGTTGTCATGATAAAGTCAATTAGAATACTTCTATCCATTGACATGTATTATGACTATGAAATATGGCAAAAGGATGTCAAAACAACTTTTCTGAACGGCTATCTTGATGAAAGTATTTTTATGTCTCAACCAGAAGGTTTCATCGAACAGGGACAGGAATAGAAAGTCAGTAAGCTTAAACGATCCATTTATGGATTAAAACAAGCATCAAGATCCTGAATATAAAGTTTTATACTGCGATCAAATCTTATGGCTTTGAACAGAATGTTGACGAACCTTGTGTATATAAAAAGATAGCCAACAAGACTGTAGCATTCTTAGTTCTTTATATTGATGATATCTTGCTCATTGGGAATGAGACAAGCTTCCTTGCTAACGTAAAGAGATGGTTAGCAACAAAATTCCAAATGAAAGATTTGGGTGATGCTCAATACGTTCTAGGAACACAAATCTTTCGGAACCGAAAGAATAGAACCCTAGCACTATCTCAGACATCTTATATTGACAAGATGTTGTCAAGGTATAATATGCACAATTCCAAAAGAGGTATGTTACCTTTTAGACATGGAATTCATTTTTCAAAGCAACAGTGTCCTAAGACACCTCAAGATATTGAGGAAATGACAAGAATTCCATACGCATCTGCAGTTGGGAGCTTGATGTATGCAATGTTGTGTACACACCCTGACATATGCTTTATAGTTGGAATCGTTAGCAAGTTCCAATCCAATCCAGGACACAATCATTGGACTATTATAAAAAACATCCTCAAGTATCTAAGGAGAACGAAGGACTATATGCTTGTGTATGGACCGAAGGATTTGATCCTTACAGGATACACTGATTCTGATTTTCAAACTGACGTAAATTCAAGGAAATCTACTTTAGGATCAGTTTTCATTCTCAATGAAGGAGCTATAGTTTGTAAAAGCATTAAGAAAATTTGTATCGTTGACTCCACAATGGAAGCAGAATACGTGGCCGCATGTAAAACTGCTAAAGAAGCAGTATGGCTACGCAAATTCTTGGCTAATTTGGAAGTAGTTTCAGATATGCATCTACCTATCACACTATATTGTGACAATAGTGGTGTTGTTGCCAACTCGAAAGAACCAATGAGTCATAAATAAAAAACATATTGAGAAAAAGTACCATTTCATCAGAGAGATAGTACACCGAGGAGATGTGATCATCACGAAGATAGCCTCTGAAGACAACCTTGCCTATCCATTTACAAAGGCCCTCTCAGCTAAAGTGTTCTAGGGCCACCTAGTTGGATTAGGACTCCGAGCAACAAAATCTAGGGCAAGTGGGAGAATATCTATGGCATTTAGGATGCCCTAGTTTATTATATTTTCCCTTTATGTTTCTCAACATTGTATTATATATATTTGTTCTCACTGGAGTTTTAGTCCAAGTGGGAGATTGTTAGGAATGTCCTACAACTTGCAGTTTGTGTTAAATATTCTATTTATCAATAAAATATTATTGAGTATTTTATTCAATAAAGTTGTTGAGTTTGCATTCTATTATGAAAATCCAATAAACATATCCATGTTTATAGTATGAATACTTTAACTTTATGTGGTGACATAAACAGGATCAAGTTAACAGTATATAGCCTAAATGGTCTAATAAGTATATGGATGAAATTGGGTATCTCATCCTGGTAACACTATTGAATGTGGCCTATTTTGTATACGTAATACAAATGATGTGATCCACAGATCATTCATGTAGAGACATGTGAGTGGAGCATCCTATGCAAGGAGTTTACATATAGACTGGACAACAAAATAGTCACTTTTCTTTACAATGACCGTTTACTGTTAAAACTAACTATTTCTTTTTTAAGTAACCTAAGATAATTTGATCTTAATCCTAAGCTAGCTATGAACTTCTGTTTATTCGGGATTATCCTTTGATCTGCATAGGTGAAAGTAGTCTAATAGCACTGCTCAATAAGCCTTCCATTTTGGGGATAAGACCGGATGAATAGTTGGGGACATAGCCCTGCAAGATGGAATTCACTCCTACCCATTTTAGGGTTAGCAGATAGGTTGTTCTCTTAAGTACTGATTCCAGGTCGTGAACAATCGGGGCCCCGCCTTCTCATAATAAAGACTTGATTCATAAGTATTATGAATCAAATTGTTCATTAGAGGTTCAGTGGAAACTTAAGGAACGAGATGTATTCATAGGGGTAAAATGGTAATCGTGACCTAGCTATAGTTACGAACAATCTGTGAAGGATCCACTTACTGATTATGGTTTATATAGACAGAAATATATCTACAGTGAGGAGAGTGCAACTATCGAGCTATATTGGTATGTCTTGATAGTTAACGAATAGTAATTAATTCAATTAAAGAGTTTTGACGAATTAATTACATATCGTTGGAGTTCATGATCTGTAGGTCCATTAGATCCCTCTACTAGCTCATTAAATTTGAATAACAAATTGAGTATTGATTTAGGGTCTACAATTAATTGTATATGATACAATTATGAACGTTTAATTTAATTGAAATTAAACGAAATTGGAAAATCAATTAATATTTAAATTATGATTTAAATATAAAATTGATTTATTGATGATATTGTATTAATTTAATATTTAGATATTAAATTAATATTTAAATTAAAAATTAGTTTTATCTAATTAATCATTTTTAATTAATTGTATAAAACTAATTTTAAAAATAATGTTTTTTGAAAACATTTTTAGTAAGTGGTTTATTCCATTTTTTTGGAAAAAATCCATTAACTATATTGGAGAATCACCAAATTCCATTAATAATCTTCAAGCTGGAGCTGCCCGACATGCAACTTAATACATCTACATGGTTTTTACCTATATAGAAGCTCCATGCATGAAGACCAGTGAGAGATTGAATGGGATAGAAAAAGTTCTACATTGTTAACCTTGCTCTCGTTCCTCGTCAACTCGATTTGATTCAAATGTTTCCACCACACATTCCAACTTAAGCATAATAGAGAAGATCTCAGTGGTAGTCCTCTCGGTGAAGTTCAAGCAAGATCTTGGTGTTTTCCAACTGATTTTGTGGAGGAATCTTCAAAGGTAATATGTGTTTCAAACCCTCTTTTGAATATCATATGTTCAGCATGCTCAAAACTCAAATTAAATGTAATTTAAGTGCTTATTGATTCCGTAGTCTTCCGCTACGTGATATATCATTCCTTCACTTCAACATGGCAACAGGCAAGAAAGTCTCCTCATAATCAACTCCCTCCACCTAGGTATATCCTTTTTGCCACAAGTCTAGCCATGAAGGTTTTCACCTCCCATCAATACCTCATTTCCTCCTGTAAATCCATTTACAACCTATAGGTTTAACCCCATCACATTGATCTACAAGATCCCATACTGAGTTGAAGTACATAGACTCCATCTCGAGATCCATAGCTTTGACTCATTCATCCCGATCAACATCCTTCATTACCTTCTTGTAAGACAACAGATCCTCAACCTCGTTATCGGCTACCATAGCCAGGATTTCAGTGAAATCCATATAGCAAACATGTGGATTTGCAACCCTCCCACTACGTCGAGGTTCCCTCAACTATTGAGATGGATTTGATCGACTAGATGAACTTCCATTCTACAACTCTTGTTGATGTAGCAGGCCCTTCAAAAACTCCTGTTGAAGTTTCAGTAGTTTCGTTGGAAAGTTCACGCAACACGATTTTACTTCTTGGACCGTGTTTCCTTATATGATCCTCCTCAAGGAAGGTAGCGTTTGTTGACACAAACACTTTTTTTTCCTTAGGATCATAAAAGTAACCCCCTCGTGTCCCTTTGGGATAGCCTACAAAAAGGCACAGCCTCGAACGTGGTTCCAGGTTCTGAGGATTAGCCTCAAGCACATGTGACGGGCAACCCCAGATGTGGAAGTGACACAAACTAGCTTTACGGCCGTTCCACAACTCCAAAGGTGTTCTAACAACACTCTTGGAAGGAACACATTTGAAGATATAAACTGCAGTCTCCACTGTAAAACCCCAAAACGAGTCGGTAAGGAAGCGTAATTCATCATTGATTGAGCCATGTCCAACAGGGTTCTACTTCTCCTCTCCGATAAACCATTCTACTAAGGTGTACCAGATGCTGAGAGTTGCGAAACGATTCCATGTTCTATCATATAGTTTTGGAACTCATAATCCAAAAACTCTCTACCCCGATCTGATCAAAGTGTTTTAATCCGTTTATTTAATGCGTTTTCAACCTCAGCCTTGAACTCTTTGAACTTTTCAAAGGATTCTGACTTACGTTGCATCAAATAAACATACTCATACCTCGAATAATCATTATTAAAAGTGATGAAATACTCGTAACCTCCACTGGCTCGCACATTCATCGAACCACAAAGGTCTGAATGCACTAACTCTAAAGGCTCTTTAGCTCGATAAGCTTTTCCAGTAAAAGGTATTTTAGTCATCTTGCCTTCAAGGTATGACTCGCACACAGGTAAAGAATTTTCCTCTAACTCACTTAGAAGTCCATTCTTAACCAACCTCTCAATCCTATTAAGATTAATGTGCCCTAATCGAAGGTGCCAAAGTTGGGCATTTTCCTTAGGAGAAACCTTAAGTTGTTTATTTTGAGTTATGACGGTTTTAAACATCTCTACGTTATGGAGGGAATTTTTTACTAATGGCCTTAGCACATACAAATTGTTTTCTAGTTTTGTTGAATATATCTTAACACCATCTTTTAGAATAAACACTTTATTCACCAAAAAGTTGAGAGTATATTTACATTCAATTAAGCACTTTACAGAAATTAAGTTCCACTTTAACTCGAGAACTACATATACATCATGTAAAATGATAAACCTATTTTGTAAAGTCAATTGGAGGCCTCCCATTGCCATAGCTGAGACGACGTGCCCAGTGCCTACTCGCATCGTCATTTCATCAGCCTCAAGCTGCCGCTAGGATCCAATCCCCTGAAAAGAAGAATAAACATGATTAGTGGCCCCAGAGTCTATAATCCAAGCAAAATCATCATTCTCCATTAAACAAGTTTTCAAAACCAATAAATCATATTTACCTTGTTTTGCCTTGGCCTTAGACTTCTTATTCACCTTTAACAAGTGAGGACAGTTCCATTTCCAGTGCCTATCCTGGTTGCAATGAAAACATTTTCCTTTCTCAACCGACGCTGGTTGCCTACCCCACTGTATGGCAGGTTGTGGGTTAGTCGGTGTCTTCCTCTTCCCCTTACTACCCTTCTCCTTCTTCCACTTATTAGTGTTAGAAGTAGAAGGTGAAAACTTGGTTCTTAAGGTCGAACCCCAATAGAACTTCTTAGATAATGAAGCAACATTTACCTCATCAACCTTCTTCTCCTTACTTTTCAGCAAGGATTGGAATGTTTGCAACTCGTTAAGGAGAGTTGTAAGGGTATAATCAACTTTGTTCAGTACAGCCTTGCTGATAACGTGAAGGAAGCTTTTTGGCAACATGTGCAGTATAAAGCTAACTGGGCTGCCCTCATCCATGCGGGCCCTATTTATCCCCGTCGCATTAAAGTGGACCATCATGTTCAGAATATGTACCCTCCTTCATTTTGGAGTTGAAGATGCACTTGAGAGATTTGTGCTTGAGCTGCCCGAACGGTTGTCCAAACATTCCCCTCAGGCACTCCATGATCTCACGCGCAGAGACCATAAGCTTATGCTTCTTGGCTAAAACGTCGTTCAGACTGGCCAAGATGTAAGTTCGGGCCTTCTCGTTTGCCCGTGTCCATTTCTCATATGCCTCTCGAATAGCTCGAGTGGAATTTTGAGTCGGCATAGGAGGACACTCCTTTATAAGGACGAATCTGAGGTCATTGATGATTAGTATGGTATTAATCGTGTTTTTCCAACTAGCGTAGTTTTTACCAAGCAGTTTGTCCACGGATAATAGAGTTAACGTGGTTGTTGCCATTTTTAAAGTTGCTGAAAAACATGAACAAACTTAATAAGTCTATTTGCACTACCACTTTTAATACCACTTTTAATACCAATTTTAGGTTTTTAGCAAAATAGTTCTAATGTACCCTAAGTCAAAGACATCTATCTTATGATGCCCTATTGAGGCAGGATAAAAGTTACCGGTAGGGTGATCAGATGCCCCTTCACTGGGATGAGACATTCTCAACCATTAGACAGAAACAACTCTTGTAACTAACTCTAACAGTCACCATTTTTCGGTCCAGAATATGTCAACATTTAAAAATTCCACGTAAGTGTAACCCCTTATTTTAGGCCTTAGAGACCCGCCCTAATGTGCCCATCATAGGGAAAAAGCAGACTATAACGACCTTATTCTTTACAAAAGATCAAATAAAGGGTCGTGCAAAACTGCCATCCTTTTAGAGGACACTCCCAGGGTACCTTGAGGCGATGCACAAAATGTTATCTAACCTAATGAGAGAGGCCGTGGGATATGTTGTCATACGTCCCGCTCCTACTTACTATGAACATTTTCTCCATTCACCTTGGTATTGACCTACCCAAACACTATCCTTTAAGGGACACTCCCAAGGTGCCTCGAGGCCAAGGATAGATCTCAGAGTGTGAACTTTAGAGAGAAACGTGTAGAGGTATAAGTGAAGTATCATATACCCCAAGTACTTCCCACTGAATGTTCTACCTAGGGCTACTGATTTTATCTAAGTGTGAGTTTAATTTGTTCAAAAACAAATCTTGCTTTTGATAATTAAACAAATTCAAATCAAGTCCCGTTAAACACTTTAACAAACTATCATCAAATTTGCATGCATGCAGCAAATCTATCCAATTCACCTTTCCAGATAGGTTCCCAGGTAGGGGTGTTCTATTTCCGTCAGCTTAAATACCCCAACCTAGGCAGAACCCGTCTTAGACAAAAGGTCCCTTATAGATAAATTTGGTACATATTTAATCTTTTATTAGTCAATTTAATCTTATTAAATTGATTAAAAGATTAAACTTAGGTTTCTAATCTTATTAAGTCAAAGGAGGTTATTCAGTAGCCATCGCGGGTTTCATTAGTCATCCCTTTTTTTTAGGGCTATAGAGAATTCTTCCTCTTAAGGCTAATTCTCTTCCTAGGAGGGTTCTAGATACGAGATAGCCTGAGGGTAAGATTTTCTTTTGATCTTAGATCTATCTCAATCATATTTTTAAAACTCTTTTAAAACATGATTCAAGCCTAATTTTGCGTGCATGTCTTTCTTGTTAATTTTAGTTCTAATTTCCATTATAACTCTTATAAAAGGAAACAACTAAAACCATCCACATTGCTAAGCTAGACTAGGTATTTATCACTCTTATAAATTTAACCTATGTGTCATGCCTCATACAATATCCATTCATTACTATATATAACTCTTATATAAATTGTAATGAATCAAGCATACATGCTTTCATATACCCTTATACTATAACATTTATAATATAAAGATGATGCATGAATATGCTTAATGCATGCATATATTATAACCATATATTATATGATGCATGAGCATGCTTTAAAGTAATTTAATCATGCAAGCTACTATATTATAACTCTTATAATATAAAGATGATGCATGAATAAATGCATAATCTATGGTGGGATTTAAAATTATATGGCATACTATAATTTAAACATACATCTCATGTACATTCATCAAAATTAATGAATCGGGATGATTAGCCTCAAAAACCGAAAATTAAATCTATCTATTACATAAACCATTGAGTAAACCAGTTCAAACAGGCAAACTAGGTCTTGAACCGCCCATGCAAAGCCTCGCTCCCTGATCGTGTAGCTTTTCCTTGTGATCGTCGAGTAATGATGGTCGAGTAACCACGATCGTGTAGCAATGATCGAGTACCTTTGACTATGCGATGAAGCATGATTGTCTAGACGATCAAGAAGCAAGCGTCGAGTAACACTTACCACTTGATCAAGTAGCCAGTTACTATGCAATGAAGAATGCTGGCCTACTCAATCATTTAGTGCGCATGTCTACCATGCAACGAGTATCCTATACTCAACGATCATTTACCCTCATCGTTTACACGATCGAGTAGCCAACACAAACCGATCGAGTAAACTCTTTACTCGATCGTTTAGCATCATCCATGCGATCGTTTAGTAAATGCTACACGATCGAGTTAGAACTTTTCTACTCGATCGTTCAGTCAAATCTAAACGATTGTTTAGCCTGGGCTACACGATCTAACCAACTCTTGGTCTTCTTCTTCTTCCTCGAAGTAAACTGCATTTTCATCTATTGAAGCTTCATCACAAGTGACTCAGACAGACTCAAACACTTTGAATATAGACTCGATAGCAAGTTAATATGCTCAAAAACATATGGGCCCTTACAATTAACTTTGAAATATAAAAGAAAGCAGTAAGCCGAGGCAATCATCCCAAAAATATCCATTAACACATATCCACAAATACATTTAACACTTAAACATAATGTAGACATGCTTAAAACCCGCCAAGAAAGTAAATGTAATTCAATACATCAATGGATTTGGAATATCAGAACAACCTGGTTTTGATATCAACTGAAAGAACTATAATTTAAGAGAACCATTGATCGGAAGTAAGATCGTTCCAAACTCATTGTGAAAGAATCAAGCATTACAGATATACAAGAACAATAATGCATTATAGAGTAAATTACAACATGCTTTCTATTAAAATAAAGGGAATCGAGTATCATACCTTTAAAGAACTCTTCTTCAAGTATTCCCTCAATCTACACTGGTTAGGTGTCCCAGCAAACTCAATCATAAGCACGAACGCAACGAACAACCAGTGAAATTACGAACTGTAAGATCCTCGAACCCAATCGAGTATAACTCGATCCTTGACTCTTGAACAGCAACACTCGACACTACCACTCAGTTACCTTGGTATTCTCGGTATGAGAATCCAGAAGGTGTGGGCTCTGTGTGAATTTGGTAGAGGGAAGGAAGAAATATATGATCGAGTTAAACGATTGAGTAAGTGAGAGAAAGGCTTAAGTCTATCGTATAGACACTAGGTACTCAATCGTTTAGTAAACGAGAACTCTTCGTTCACTCTCTCAAAAGGCTATCGTATAACTTTTCTATTTCTCTCGATCGTTATGACATGCGCTTATGCGATTATTCAAAATGAAAACCAATTTCACTTTTTATTCTTTAGTTATTAAAACTGATAATAACCTCCCACTTCATGCACGTTTAAAGTAGAAACCAATCACAATTATCTCATAATTGTTTTTATTATAAATAAATATAATAACTAATTTATCATATTATATTTATAACCTATAGTTTTAATATCACATTATATGTAATATTTAAACCATAGTTCTTTTCTCCTTTATTATATAAATCATATTTATATTAATTCCTCCAATTAATGTATCTAATACATCAAATCAATTATATCACATATAATTGAACCAATTTAATGATATCATATATAAGCAAATTCCCTCTTGTTAATTTGAACATTGAAACTAACCCAAAAATTGATTCTCAACTAGAATCCATTGAGCTACCAAGGAGACCTTATGGACCTGTAGCTTGAAGCTCCAACGGTACGTGAATAACTAATGAAACTCTTTAATCACGATATCTACCATCCGTTAACTGTCGGGCACGCCACTAAAGACTGACAGCAACACTCTTCGCACTACAGATATATTTCTATGTCCACTGGATATAACCAATCAACAGTACAATGACCCTTCAGAGATCGCTCGTAAGTACAGCTAGGCCAATTTACCATTTTGCCCCTGTAGTTACATCTAACTTCTTAAGTACCACTAATCCTCTAATGAATAATACATCATAGTCCTACTATGAGTGAACACTTCTCGAGCCATGAGAAAGTGTGTGGTGCCACATTGTTCAAGCCATGGAATCAGCCTTTAAGAGAGCAATCTATCTACGTACCCCTACTTCAGGGAAGAAGTGAATTTTGTCTTGTGTAGCTGAGTTTTCAGCTCCCCAATCAGACGAATCCCCAAAGTGGTAGGTTTGAGTTGGCGATTTGGCCATTCGTACTCATGCAAATCAAAAGACCGCCCTCATAGGCAGGAATTCCCAACTCACTTAGGATTAAGGTCATGTTACCTATGTCATCCTAGTGAAATGAAAGTCTTTGTCATGAATGTTGTTATATAACGAGACTAAACATTTCGTTGTCTGGTCTTATACAAACTCCTTCGTATAGGATACCCCCACTCGCATGTCTCCACATGAATGATCAGGATCAGACCATCTGTAGCACTTTACAACACTTGTAACATCTACAAAGCAAGTCGTATTCGTAGTGTCACCAGGATAATGTTTCCCTCCTTTATCTATATACTACAGACTATTTAGGTTATCACTTAAGGCATGATCCACTTGTATGTCTCCACATACATGCTTAAGTTACAACAATAACCAGGGAAGTTTATTGGTTTATGGTTAGTGTAACTAAAATATCTCATATTTCATAGACAATAGTGAAGAAAATATCTCATATTATTACATCAAAATTTTTTGTTCATACACGTGTTTACAAACTACAGAACCCTACGAGATTTAGGGCATCTCCAACAATCTTTTACTTTCATCGCAATGAGTTAAGTGTAGATTACAAGAGTTATCGCATACTCAATCATGCGGTATAGAGATATGACGCATGTGGCAAACCACCAAGAGGTGTGCGTTGTGCAAGTATCGTGAGCCAATCCTATTTGATTAGTGCGAAGCTATCACAATTCTTGTCTATGAGCAGAGTAGCTATAACCAACTGCTCGAGAGGGTAAGTAGTGGAACTCACTAAGCAAAGTAAGCAATGTTCCTAGAGATAGGAATAATCTTATGCTCAACGCAACCATGCATTGTAGAGATATAAGCATGTGGCTAACCACCGAGAGGTGTGCGATGCATTAGTGTAGCGAGCTAGGATTACCCTTACGACCAACTTAATGACTTGGTGAAATTCACTCCCCCAACCCTACTTCTCCATGCATCTCATTACGCGTTAACAATTGTCACATCTCTACCATTCTCATAGTCAAACTTCAATTGTTCAATCTGTTTAGCTAGGAGTAGGAGTAGCTCATAGTTCATCAACTTCTTTCTTTGTATTTTTTTTATACCCCACCTCAAATGCATGACTTTACAATATCACTTAGTTATAAGTCCCCGTGTTCGACCTCAGATCATCCCGAGAAACTTGTGATCTCGTTATACTTGGCGAAAGAACAAGAAAACTTGTGACAGGACGCATGGTCATCACATACATGATTAACACATAATACATGTTCTTCATATTAATGCATGACCATCAACGCATATCAAATAGAACACAAATTTATCCTTCAACAAGGGGTGTCATATGTATGAGGGATTAGTTAAACAAAAGTCCAATTGGACTTGGTTTACATGCCCTTCATTGTATATTTTGAGCCTGTGCCCGTTCACCTTGAAGATTTTTCCTGTTTCAAGACTTTTTATTTCAACTGCGCTATAAAAGAAAACATTAGTAACTTCAAAAGACCTAACCATTTGGAATTGAGTTTTCCAGGCATCAATTGTAATCTAGAATTGTAAAGCAAAACTTTTTGTCCAATTTTGAAGTCCTTTCTTTTTGTCATGAAAGATCTTGGTTTCTCTTAAAAAAATTTTAATTTTCATAAGCATCTTGTTTTAATTCGTCTAACTGTTGTAACTCTAAGAGTCTTTCCTTTCCGGCTTGGGCTAGATTCAAATTACATTGTTTTGCCGCTCAATACGCTTTGTGTTCAACCTTTACTGGAAGATGACATGTCTTGCCATATACAATTCTGTACGGGGTTGTTCCTTTGGGCGTCTTAAAAGCGGTTCTGTAAGCCCAAAGTGCATCATTAAGTTTAGAACTTCAATCTTTTCTTTTCAGATTTGTAGTCTTTTCTTTAAAAAAATCACTTCTCTATTGGAAATTTTTGCTTGGCTATTTGTTTGAGGATGATACGGGGTTGCAACACGGTGGTGAACTTCCTATTTCCTCAATAATGTCTCTATGGTCCTATTGCAAAAATGTGTTCCTTGGTCACTTATGATGGCCCTAGGAATTCCATATCTAGAAAAGATGTTATTTTTCAGGAATTTTGAAACAATAGAAGAATCATTTGTTCTAGTGGAGATTACCTCAACCCACTTGGAAACATAATCTACTCCAAGAAAAATGTACAAAACCAAATGAATAAGGAAATGGACCCATGAAATCTAAGCCCCACACGTCAAATATTTCACAAAAAAGAATGGAATTGAAAGACATTTCATTTCTTTTGGACAAAGATTCAAATTTTTGACACTTTTCACAAGACTTGTAATATGCATATGAATCGGCAAAGAAAGAATTCCAAAATAGTCCCAAATCTAAAATTTTTCTAGTAATTCATTTTAGACTAAAATGACCTCCACATGCATGCTCATGACAAAATGACACAACAGACTCAAATTCTTTGTTACGGACACATCTCCTAATGATTTGATCTGAACAAAATTTTCATGATAAAGAGGATCCCATACAAAGTATTTAAAGTCACTTTTTAGTTTAGACCTTCTAAATGAAGACATGTTAAAGGGAAACTTACCAGTCACAAGGTAATTTACCATGTTGGTGTACCACAGTGGCAAAGCAGTTACCTAGAAAAGATGTTCATCAGGAAAGTCTTCTCTAATTGGAATTAACTATTTTTCTTGCATGATTCGACTTAGATGGTCGGCCACTGAATTCTTGGATCCTTTTCTGTCTTTGATAGTTAAGTTGAACTCTTGCAAAAGAAGGATCCATCTTACAAGTTTTCACTTGGATACTTTCTTCGCCATGAGGTACCTAAAAGCAGTGTGGTCAATGTAAACAATTATTGGAAAACCGAGAATGTAAGATCTAAATTTATCTAAAGCAAAAATAATGGGAAAAATATTCTTTTTCTGTGGTTGAATAATTGATTTGAGATGCATTAAGAGTTCTAAATGCGAAACAGATCAGTGGCACTTCCTGTCAACTCTTTGTCCTAATACTACCTCTACTTCTAAGTTGCAAGCATCACACATAATCTTAAATAACAAGTCCCATTGGGGTGGTTGAAGGATTGAAGTTGATGCCAACTTTTTATGTGTGTCAAAGGCTTCCTTGCATTCATCATTGAAATCAAATGTGGAATCTTTTTTAAGTAGGCTTGACAAAGGAAGTATATTTTTCTAAAAGTCTTTAATGAACCTCCTGTAGAATCTTGCACTACCAAGAAAAGAGTGCACTTCATTAATGTTTTTAGGATAGGGAAGGTTAGCAATGACATTTATTTTTGCCTTATCAACTTCTATGCCTTTAGAAGATACAAGGTGTCCTAAACCAATTCCGTGAGAAGCCATGAAGTGATATTTTTCATAATTCAAAACTAAATGCGTTTCTACATCTTTTCAAAATCAAATTCAAATTGTGCAAACAATCTTCAAAAGAATTACCATACACAGTGAAGTCATCTATGAAACTTTCTATGCCCTTTTCTACGTAGTTGCTCATCATGCACCGTTGAAACATACCTGGGGTGTCACATAGCCTAAATGGCATTCTCCTAAATGTATATGTACCATATGTGCAAGTGAAAGTTGTCTTTTTTTTTTTTTTTTTTTAATCTTCCTATGCTATTGATATTGATAAAATCTAGAGAAACCATCAAGAAAACAAAAGTATGGTTACCCAGTGAGCCGTTCAACATTTAGTCAATAAAAGGTATAGGAAAGTGATCTTTTTTTGTTACCTCGTTGAGTTTTCTGAAATCTATACACATTCTTCTACCGTTTTGCACTCTCATTGGAATCATCTCACCTTTTTCATTTTTTACATTGGTCATTCCTGTTTTCTTAGGTACCACATGTATTGGACTTACCCATTGGCTCTGGGACTGGGTATATTATTTCAGCTTCAAGTGGCTTGAGAATTTCCTTATGAATAATTTATTTCGTGGTTGGATTTAGTCTTCTTTGAGGTTGAACGATTTCCTTGGCTCCGTCCTCTAGAAAAATTATGTGCATGCAAAGAGAAGGGCTTATCCTTTTGTTATCATCTAAAGTCCAACCAATAGTTTTCTTGTGGTCCTTCAATGTTTCTACTAGTGAGCATTCTTGAGAAGATGTGAGTTCTCTAGATATGATCACAGGAAAGGCTTTCTCTTCTCCTAAGAAAACATACTTAAGGTGAGAAGGGAGAGCCTTAAGCTCGATCCCTTGTACTTAAGATTCCACAACATCTTTATTAGAAGAATTTGATGGAACGAACACATGCACAATAGAAGAAAAAACGGATATAAAGTGTAAGGGTTGATACCCTAAATCTCGTAGGGTCCTATAGTTTGTAAACCTTGTATAAACAAACTTGTATGTGATTAATAATATTTGATATTTTATTCACTTTGTCTATGAACTATATGATGTTTTAGTTGCATTAACCACAAACCAATAAACTAACATCCAAGGTTATCATCGTAACTTAAACATGTATGTGGAGACATACAGATGGATCATGGTTAAGTGATAACCTAAATGGTCTGTAGTATATGGATAAGGCTGGGTACCTTATCTTGGTAACATTACGAGTATGGTCGTTTTGTAGGTGTTACAAATGTCGTAATATGCTACAAATGATCTGATCTTGATCATTCATATATTAGACATGCGAGAAAGGATATTCTATACAAAGGAGTTTGTATAAGACCCGACCACGAAATGTTTAGTCTCATTATATAACATCGTTCATAATAGAGACTTTCATTTCACCAAAATGACCATAGGTAACATGACCTTAATCCTGAGTAAGTTGTGAACTCTTGCCAATGAGGGTGGTTTTTTATTTGTATGGGTGAGAGTGGCCAGATCGCCGACTCAACAAGCCTACTATTTTAGGGATTCTTTTGATTGGGGAGTTGGGAACTCATCTACACAAGATGAAATTCACTCCTTCCCCGAAGAAGAGGTAAGTTAATAAATTGCTTCCTTAAGGGTTAGTTCCGGGTCTTGAACAATGTGGCGCCACACCCTCTCCTGGCTTGAGAGGGATTTAGTCATAGTAGGACTATGAGTTATTGTTCATTAGAAGGATCAGTGGCACTTAAGGAGTTAGATGTAACTATAGGGACAAAACGGTAATTTAGCCCAGCTGTACTTACGAACAATTTGTGAAGGGTCATCATACAGTTGATTGGTTATATCCAATGGACACAAAAATATATCTGTAGTGTGAAGAGTGCAACTGTCGGTCTTTAGTGGAGTGCCCAACAGTTAATGAGTGGTGGATAATGTAATTAAAGAGTTTAATTAATTATTCATGTACCGTTGGAGCTTCAAGCTACATGTCCATAAGGTCCCCTTGGTAGCTCAAAAAGATCTAATTGAGAATCAATATTTTGGTTAATTTGAATTGTTCAAATTAATAAGAGGAAATTTATATATGATATAATTAAATTGATTCAATTATATATGATATAATTGTTATAATATATTTGATACATTATAGTTTAATTGGAGGAAATGAATATTTGAATGAGATTCAAATAGTTGTTAATTTTAATATGAATGTGATTTATATTAAATGCTATAAAATAGAGGAAAAGAACTATAGTTTATATTGTATATGATGCAATATTAAAACTATAGGTTATAAATATAATATGATAAGTTGGTTATCATATTTATTTATATTATTTATTATTTTATTATTTTGAATAATAATCTATTTTTTCTCTCCAACCACCTTAGTAGGTGGTTAAGTAGTTTTTTATGGCAAATGGGATAAATGAAAATAAGTTTCTATTTTTTTCCCTAACAAGTATACACGACAAATACAAAGTCTATACGACGGGCTGATACACTATACGATTGAGAAGCTTTCTATACGATAGAAGAGTTTTGTCTTCCTTAATCTTCTTCCTCCTCCAAACTCAAAATCCCTCCTTACCAAAATTATCGTAGCCCACAACTTCTGGACTCTCACCTCAAGTATACCGAAGGTTCCAAGTGGTCGCATCTTCTATTTTGGTTCGTGATTTTCTTAAAGAGGGTCTTCAAGTTTTGTTGTTGTTTGTAGAGTTCGTGACAGTTGAGGGTTTTACGAGAAGAAGTGTTCTTCAAAGGTATATTCTCTTAAACTCTATTTCTTGTTTAAAAAGCATGTTGTAATTTTACTTAGAATGCATAATCTGTATATTTAGTGTACATTCGTGTTTTCAATCTAAATGGAGTTTGGACGATCTGCTTTCACTCATGGATCTCTTTAAAAGCGAGTTCCTACAATTGGTATCAGAGCCAGGTTGTTGCGTTCTGATTCCAATTTTCATTTCTGTATTGAAATCGTTTACAGTAGTGGTGGGTTTTAGTTTCTTCATTGCGTTTAACTGTTAAATGTATGTGGATGTTTTTTTATGGATGTTTAGGGGATAAATGTCTCTGTTTTTGGCTTTATGTTTACTTTTACAAAAGTTAAATTTGTAAGGGCCCCTGTCTTTTTGGGCATTAAACTCAAAATCGAGTCTGTATTCGTTTGGTTTTGAGTCGTTCGTGAAGCTTCAAAAGAAAGGTTGCAGTGTGTTTCGATGGAGAAGACGAAACAGTAGCCACATCGTGGAGCTATAGCGAAACAATCGTTTAGATTTTGCTATGCATTCGTGTAGCATCTGCTAACTGATCGCATAGCTAATGCTACGCGATCGTGTAGAGTTTACTACACAATCGTGTTTCATTGGCTGCATGATCGCATAGGTGCTCAATGGGTAGACGATTGTGCAGTATATGATACTCAACGCAAGGCTTGCGTGCTAAACGATCGTGTAGACTATCATGCTCATCGCATAGTCAGTAGTTACACGATCACATAGTATACGATATCGATACTCGCTACACGATCGTGTAGACTATCATGCTCATCGCATAGTCAGTAGCTACATGATCACATGGTATGTGATACTCGATGCACGTTGCACGATCGCGTAGACTTTCATGCTCATCGCATAGTTAAAATCTATGCAATCGCTTATACATGATCATTTATACTCGACGCCTCGTTACTTGACGATCAGGAGTTTGCTACTCGATCAAGTTGCAAGGGTTCTTGATGGAGCGGTTCAAGGTGAGCAGTTCAAGACCCAGTTCACTTGTTTCGAACCGGTGGACTCAAATTTTGTAATAGTTTAGCCATTTAATTTCCAGTTTTGAGATTATTTATCCCGGTCCATCAATTTTAGTTAAATATACATGTGATGTATGTTTATTTTATATGTCATAATGTATGTCATATAGTTTTAAAACCCACCATAGGTTATGTATTTCATTTCGTGCATCATTTTATCTTATAAGTGTTATAATATATTAGTATGTATGATTTAAATTACATAAGGCATGCTCATGCATCATATAATATAAGAGTTATAGTATATGTATGCATGCATTATAGCATATCCATTCATCATTTATATTATAAATGTTATGATGTAAGGTTAAATGTTTGTATGGAATGTATGCTATAGTTTAATTCATTATTTGTTTATATAAAAGTTATATATTAGTAATGAATGAACATTGCATGCAGCATGACACTACCTTAGGTTAATTTATAATTGTTATAAATAACTTATGTGTGTCTAGCTTGCAATGTTAGTTGGTTTTAATTGTTATAAAGAGTTGCATGCAAACCTTAGGCTTTAATCATTTTATAAAAGTGTTTTAAAATTTGATTGAGATAGACCTAAGATCACGTTTCTAATAAGATTAGAAATCTAAGTTTAATCTTTTAAATTGGTTTAATAGGATTAAATTGATTCCTAATAAAAGATCAAATATGTAACAAATGTATCTATAAGGGGCCTTTTGTCTAAGGTTAGTTCTGGCTAGGCTGGGGTATTTAAGTCGATGGAAACGTTGCACCTCTACGGGTGGCATTTGGGTAGGTAAATGCCAAGGTGAATGGAGAGAGTGTTCATAGTAAGTAGAATCAAAACGTGTGACAACATATCCCTCGGTCTCTCTCATTAGGTTGGATAAAGTTTTGTGCATCACCTCGTGCCATCGTGGGTGTCACCCCTAAAGGATGGCAGTTTTGCATAACTCTTTATTTAATCTCCAGAAGTGGATAATGTTGCTTTAGTCTCTTGTCCTAATCGGATTTTCTCTAAGGTTGACTCATTAGAACGGGACTCTAGAACCTAAAATGAGGGGTTACACTTACACAGAATTGTTAAGGATGTTAATAAATTCTAGACCAAACAAAGGTGACTATTAGATTCATTTACAAGGAGTTGTTTCTGTCTAATGGTTGAGAATGTCTCATTTCAGTGAAAGGGCACTTGATCACCCTACGGTGACTTTTGTCCTGCCTCACTGAAGCATCATTGCAAAATAGATGTAACTTAGGGTACACTAAACTATTTTGCTAAAACATGATTGGTTTTACAAAACTGGTTTAATGCAAGTAGACTTAATTAAGTTTGTTTTGTTTCAGCAATTATATTATGGCTATTGTGACTCTTAGCTTACTTGCCCCCGATAAACTAACTGGCGAGAACTATGCTAGTTGGAAAAATACAATAAACACAATTTTAATCATCGATGATCTCCAATGTGTCCTAACAGAGGAGTGTCCTCCCATTCCAGCTCCTACTGCTCCTCAAAATATTCGGGAAGCATATGAACGATGAACAAGGGCGAACAAGAAAGCTCGAGCGTACATCTTAGCTAGCCTTAATGAAGCATTGGCCAAGAAGCATGAGCCCATGGTCACTGCACACGAGATCATGGATTCCCTACGAGGAATGTTCGGACAACCACCCGCACAGCTCAGACACGACGCTCTCAAGTACATCTTCAACTCACAGATGCAAAAAGAGTCATCTGTTCGGGAACACGTTCTCAACATGATGATCCACTTCAACGTGGCTAAGATGAATGAGTCGAGCATTGATGAGGCCAGTTAGGCTAGCATAATTCTGGAATCTTTACAGATAACTTCCTTCATTTCTGTAGCAATGTTGTTCTGAATAAGATTACTATAATCTTACTACTATGCTCAATGAGCTACAGACATTCCAATCCTTGTTGCAAAAACAAGGAGAAGAAGGGTGAAAAAAATGTTGTTTCATCGTCTAAAAAGTTCCACAAAGGTTTGATCTCTGGAACTAAATCTGCACCTTCTTCCTCCAGCACCAAAAAGTGGAAGAAGAAGAAGAAGGGTAGTAAGGGGAGGGCACCTGCTAACCCACAAGTGGCTATTCCAAGGGGTAGACAACCAGTAAGGGTTAAAAAGGAAAATGTTTCCATTGCAACCAGGACGAGCACTAGAAGAGGTGTTGTCCTAGATATTTAGCAGAGAAGAAGAAGACCAAACAAGGTAAATGTGATTTTCTTGTCTTGGAAACTTGTTTAGTGGAGAATGATGATTTTGCCTGAATTATTGACTTTGGGGCCACTAACCATGTTTCTTCTTCATTTCAGGGAATTAATTCCTGGTGAGATGACAATGCGAGTTGGAACCGGGCACGTTGTCTCAGTTGTGGTAGTGGGAGCTCTTCAATTAACTTTACATAACAAATTTCTCATTTTGAATGATGTCTTTGTTGTTCCTGATTTAAAGAGGAACTTAGTGTTTGTTAGAATGTAAATATCAACTTATTTTTTCTTATAATAAAGTTTTTATTACTAAGAATGGAGCTGATATATGTTCTGCTCAACTGGAAAATAATTTGTATGTGCTAAGGCTGTTAGCAACAAATGCCCTCCATAACATAGAGATGTTTAAAACTGTCGTAACTCAAAATAAACGACTTAGAATTTCTCCGAAGGAAAATGTCCATCTTTGGCACCTAAGATTAGGACACATTAATCTCAATAGGATTGAGAGGTTGGTGAAGAATGGACTTCTAAGCGAGTTAGAAGAAAATTCTTTATCTGTGTGTGAGTCATGCCTTGAAGGCAAAATGAAAAAAAGGCCTTTTACTGGAAAAGGTCATAGGGCCAAAGAGCCTCTAGAGCTAGTGCATTCAGACCTTTGTGGTCCGAAAAATGTAAGAGCCAGGGGAGATTATGAATATTTCATCACTTTCATTGATGATTTTTCTAGATATGGGTACGTTTATTTAATGCAACAAAATTTTGAGTCCTTTGAAAATTTCAAACAATTCAAGGCTGAAGTTGAAAACGCATTAAATAGAATGATTAAAACACTTCGATCTGATCTAGGTGGAGAGTTTTTGGATTCAACTTTCCAGAACCAGAACATAGAATAGTTTCTCAACTCTCAACACCTGGTACACCTCAGCAAAATGGTGTATTAGAGAGGAGAAATCGAACCCTATTGGATATGGTTCGGTCTATAATGAGTTACGCTTCCCTACCTGACTCATTTTGGGGTTATGCAGTGGAGACTGCAACTTATATCTTAAACTCTGTTTCCTCTAGGAGTGTTTCCAAAATACCTCTAGAGTTATGGAATGGTTATAAAGCTAGTTTACGTCATTTAAGAATCTAGGGTTGCCCAAAACATGTGCTTGAGGCCAACCCTAAGAAACTGGAACCACGTCCAAGGTTATGCCTATTTGTAGGCTACCTCAAGGGAATGAGAGGTGGTTATTTCTATGATCCTAAAGAAAACAAAGTATTTGTATCGACAAATGCTACTTTTCATGAGGAGAAGCACAGACCCAGAAGTAAAATCATGTTGAATGAGCTTTCTAAAGAAACTACTAAATCTTCAACAAGAGTTGTTGAAGAGCTTATTACCTCAACAAGAGGTGTTGAAGTAGGTTCATCTAGTAGGTCAAATCCACCTCAAGTGTTGAGGGAACCTCGACGTGGTGGGAGGGTTGCAAATCCACCTATTTGCTATATGGGTTTAATTGAAATCCTAGCTATAGTAGCTGATAGCGAGGTTGAAGATCCATTGTCTTATAAGAAGGCAATGGAGGATGTTGACAAAGATAAATGGATCAAAGCCATGGATCTCGAAATAAGTCTATACTTCAATTCAGTTTGGGATCTTGTAGACCAACCTGATAGGGTTAAACCTATAGGTTGTAAATGGTGCTATGACCTCTAAATTGCTTGAACTTTGAGAAATTTCTTAAATCTCAAAAGCAAGGTCTTTCCTCCATCATTTTTAATACATGAGGATATCCGTTGCATGTATACAAAAAACTACAAAAGCATATAAAAAAGTTCCATTAAATTACTCTATATGTTTTTACAAAATTAAAAAGTGAAAAAATTGAGGAAGAGGACATATGTTAAACAAAGAGAGATGGTTGATGTCTTCTTATAGAAGATAGAAGAGATAAAAGTTAAAATAGAGAAATTAAACTTCCAAAAAATTAAAGAAGGAAAAGAAACATTAGGAGAGAGGTTGCTATTAACAAATTTTTAAAAAATGCTTCCAACAAATTTTCAAGGAAAAAAAAAAGAAAGCAAAGAAGTTAGACACAACAGTTAACAAAATTAAAAAACAAAAACAAAAACAAAAACAAAAACAAAAAAAAAAAAGAGAGAGAAGATACCGGATGAAAAATGAGAGGTTGAAATTAACTATTTATAGAAAAAAATTAGATCTTAAATTGTAGTCTGATTTTATTTTATTTTAAAAAAATTACTTTATTTGATGTGAAATAGAGATTATTAGATATAAAATGTGATTTTCTAATAAAAAATTGTGAATAAGAGATTAGAGGATAAAATATGATTTGTTTTTATTGTTTATATTCACTTTTATTTAATCTAAAGTAGATATTAGAGATAAAATGTGATTTAAAAAAATCGTGAATAAGAGATTAGAGGATAAAATGACTTCTTTTCTTATTAAAAAAAATCTTTTATGATAAAGACGTAGAGATTATTAAAGATAAAATGTGATTTTAAAAATAAATATATTTTTTTTGAATTAGAGGTTAGAAAATAAAATGAGATTTTTTAAATTTATTCTCTCTTTATTTAATGTGAAGTAGATATTAGTGATAAAATGAAGTTTTTTCAAATGATTTAAAAGTAAAATTACCTAACAAATGTTTCCCCTATTGCCTCTTTAGATAGCATAGATAAGGGGAATTTTTGTTGTTTTCGTGAATATTCAGTTTCACACCATTTGAATCAACGTTTTTGTATGCATAGTCTTTAAATATGCATTTTTATTATTTATATATAAATTTTAAAATGCCTAGTTTTAAGTATGCATTTCTATTATTATTATTATTATTATTATTATTGTTAACTATATCATTGGGTTTTTTTTTCTTTGTGTGTTAATTCTATTGAGAGAATATATGTTTACACTCCAAAATTTTAGAGGATTGTCAACATGAATGTAGCTCAACACATAGTGTTTGTACTATTGACCTCGAGATTGTGGACCAAAATACAGGATTTTAATAATAATTACATTTTATTTGAATAAACATCGTTTTATTACATTTTTTTTAAATAATGAAATTTAGTAGGTATATCGACTTACACTATTCATTGCGTTTTGTTTGAATACACCTAAGAAAGTGAAGGATAAAATTGATATATTTATTAGTTTAGTGTTTAGATTTATTATAACCTTCAAAATTTATGAGTGATATTTTTCCAATATACTTTTTTGTAAAAAAGATACCAATAATGTAGTTGGACTATGACATTTAATCACTAATATAAAATAATAATCTATCTATCTATCTATATCTATCTATTTATTCATTAATATATTTTTAATTCGAGATATGATTTGATTCAAAATCAAAGATTTGAATCTAAATCTCCTCCATAAACTGGCCTAAATGACATATTCAATTTCCATCACTCATGTAATACTTTGGTTTAGATTAAAGGATATTCAAATAATCCAATTCCAAACTTAATATAATATGGGCTTTCTACATAGATAATCTTAATTATAGTCTATATTACATTATTGTCTTCTACCTCCAATTTATTTCAAAATAGCCCAATAGACTACAAATTTTCACTGTGTCTATTTACTATTAAGGTCTCATCCATGATTTTTATAACTTAAAAAAAAAAAAAAAAAAAAAACCTAGGTTTTGTGTATCCCTTTCTAATACATAGCCTAGGGCTTTGTGTATTGAAGTTCTTCATCTCTTCACAATCTCTCTCACAAAACCCTAGGCTATTCCATCTTCTTCAATCTCTCTCAACTCTCTTTCTCTCATCTTTCTGGCCAAATCCAGATATCGTCGTTGTACTCGTCTACACTGATCTTGTCGTCATTCCCATCTGCACCAGATCTTGCCGTTTTTCCCGTTTGCACCAATGGCCACACGACACATGTTTGTTGGTGGCAGGATCGTCCACCAGCTAGTAGTTCTTGGTGAGAAATAGCATCAGGAGCAACCTCTTAGTGAGAAATGGCGTCGGGAGAAACCTCTAAAAAAAATCAAACATGGAAAATGAAATGGAAAATAAAATCATATTAAATGTATTTTCTCTCGGGTAATTGACAAAAAT
Organism: Benincasa hispida; assembly: GCF_027475165.1. NCBI lineage: Eukaryota > Viridiplantae > Streptophyta > Magnoliopsida > Cucurbitales > Cucurbitaceae > Benincasa > Benincasa hispida. The sequence goes on along the minus strand of NC_143484.1, from coordinate 30,439,819 downwards.
AACATTTTTCAAGTTTTGATTTTGACTTTTGGACCATTTTTAAAAAGTATGGTTTTTTTACTTCCACAATGTTGACAATGAATGAAAATTACTCTAATACCCTTCACATTTCAAAACTCACTCAAACCCTCCAAACCCTCACTTTCTTTTCCATTTTCACTCTTCTCCATTTCAAAAGTCCTCAATCTCACTCCATGTCACTCTTCACATTCTACATTTCCTTGTCATTCTCCTTTTTATTAAAGATCATTTGGGATTTTTTAATTAAGGTATGGATTTTTATTTTTTCACTCAATGTGTTAGTTTATGTTAGGTGTTCTTGTGTGAATATTTGAAATCTATTGTAGATCTATATTGAATGTTATTTTTTTCCTAAAAACATCATGTTTGGCATTTTCTGAATAAGTTTGAGCCTAAAATGCGTTTCCGGAAATCGGTCTTACCCGGCCAGGCTTCATACCATTATGATTGGGTATGTGATCGGGCAGACAAATTTGAGATTTCTTTGGGATAGATTTGGGGAAGAGGGGAAGATTGTGCCCGATGGTAGACCGGTCGAGCCGTATGTGTATTTCGACCGGGTATGGGCGGGAAAGAAAGGAAAGGACAAGGGGGAAGGGGGCAAAATCGGGTAGGAGTAGGTGGCGCTCGGTCCCAACTCGGCCGGATATTGGACCGGGTAGGGGGAGGGCACTGGGTAGAGAGGGCGTGCGTGGAAGTATTGGGACTAAACAATCGCTTAGTACCATCGCCTAGTACTAAACGATCGCTTAGCTATGATCGCTTAGTACTAAACAATACGTTATATTTTCTAAACGATGGCACTACACGATCATTTAGATACGGTGCGTGCTAAGCGATGCGATGAAGTACTACGTGATAATGTTGAGCGATCGTTTAGATGTAGAGCTAAGCGATTTTGGCATGGGAACTAAACGATACGTTGGATTTTCTAAATGATGGCACTACACGATCGTTTAGCTATGCGCGCTAAGAAATGCGATGAAGTGCTATGCGATAGCATTGAGCGATCGTTTAGATGTAGAGCTAAGCGTGGCGTGGGAACTAAACGATACATTGGATTTACTAAAGGACGGCACTACACGATCGTTTAGCTACGACGCGTGCTAAGCGATACGATGATGTACTACGCAATAGCGCTGAGTGATCGTTTAGATGTAGAGCTAAGCGATCGTGGTGTGGGAACTAAACGATATGTTGGATTTTTTAAATGATGGCACCACACGATCGTTTAGCTACAGCAAACACTAGACGATAGTCGTGTAGGGGGAAGGGAACCGGGTAGAAGGGGGCAGGCCGTGTAGGGGATGCTTCGGGAATTTGGCCCGCCCGGTTCGGTCGAGTATTGGATCAGGCAGGGGTATTCTATTTTTTCGCCCGACCCCGTACCCGGACGGGTATGGGTTGGGCCAATTTTTTTATTTATTTATATAATTTTTTTTTTTGAAGTATGCATTGACGATCATGATGTGTTGTCTTCTAATTTATCTAATTCATGAAAAATGTAGGTTATAATGGAACTAGATATGAAGGTTCATCCTAATGACCATTTTCCTGTAGCCCTTTCATGTTGTTCCCACATAGGAAAGGTTATCCCTAAAATTAAGAAAAAACTATCTCCGACACAATTAGCCATGTTTAGACAAACATGTTTTGGGTCTCTCCTTAACACAAACATCATCTTCAATGGACCACTAATTCATTATATTTTTCTTCGGGAGATAGAGGAACCTAGGAGAGATGTTATTAGCTTTAATCTTATAGGGAATAAAGTATCCTTCAACCAAGTAGAGTTTAACCTAATCACAAGACTAAAACATCAAACTAGAAATGTGAGGGGAGAAAATTCTTTTGTTGGACTTAGAGCTAAGTATCTAAACGATAATGAGGGCATGAAGGCATACGAGTTGGACTCTATTTTTCCAAGTCTTGAGCTTCAATACAATTTTGATGCAGTGAAAATTGTAGTGTTTTATTGTATTAAGTTTGCTATGATGTGTAGAAAGAGGAAAAAGCAAATGGATTTTGAAAATTTAGCGATCATAGACGATTGGAATAGATTTTGTAATGAGGATTGGAGCAAGAAAATTTTTTGCCAATACAATTAAACGATTCAAACAGGGATTGAAAGATAAAAGCACAGGCTTATAAAGGCAATGTAGATGGAAAACAACAGACGTATAGTCTTTAGGGGTTTCCCCATGCTTTTTAGGTAATTTAATTAGTTTGATTTAATGAATATTCATAAAAGTACACCCCTGATATATACTTACATTTCATATAGGTATGGGCATATGAAACGATTTCATCATTATCCAGACGCATTGCAAACATATTGAATGACAATGCGATACCACGCATTTTGAGATCGTCTTGCTCACAGTCTCCTTCATATGGAGTGATTAGAGACGAAATCTTTAGGTCAGATGCAGTATGTTTCTTCTTAATCTTTTTGGGTTAGAATTATTTTGATGATTATAGTTTCTTAGTTTGTTTATTCATGATTATATTTTTTTTGTAGTTGAGAATTATATTGGAACTCATTCCTTCTGATGAAGAGATTCAGTTTATAAATCGTGTTATAGAGCCACCCATCCCTCCACTTGCACCACCTGTACAACCAGAACCTACAAATGACGGTGATGTTGCTGGACCTTCGAACACTGAGGAGGTTGATGACAGTGACAATCAACAAAGACGTGACGGGAAGTCCAAGAAGAAACGAAAGAATTACCGCAAATTGGTTAAGCTAGTCAAACGTCTTGATCATCACGTGGAAAGTTTGGAACGTGACCTAAAAAAAATTAAGAAGTACTTGCGACGATTATCAAAAGTAAGGATATACCATTACAATGCTTCTTGTATGTTATCTTCATAACTAAGCATGCAGGGATATATCTAAAAAGCATTAATAACTATGCATAAAGGGAAAAGAGTTGACTGCACTAGAGGTGGGGACCATAGAGGTACGAGTGATCATGCTTTGGCCAACGATGGTGATAGGGATGGTCATTCTCTTGGAGCTGTAAATGTTGTAGGTGGTGATATTGTACCTGTGGCAGTTCCAGGTGATGATGTTGTAGATGAAGGGTCCGCCATTGATGGACGGAAGGACGAGGTATGACCTCATTGAGAATTTAACGACAAAAAATGTTGATGTAATATTGTCATTCAGAAGTTAGGATATTTTTTCATAATCCTTGTTGTCTGTTCTTATCGTCTATGTCTTCCTATTTAGTATGAAATTTGGAAGTTAGGATATTTTGTCATGATCATGCTATGACCTCCTATTGTTGTAATAATAATTTTATTTTTTATTTGATTGTATAACTCTATAATTGGCATATAAGTGTAGCCATCATTGTGTAGGTTGATCAAATACCACTATTCTTATAATTTCACTACAAATTTTATTGTGTAGGTTATCGACATAAGTTCACAAGACATGAAAAATGTAAATGTAATAAAAGGTCGTGGTGGTTGAATGATGAAAATTTCTTGGAAATTAACTACATCGTGGAAGGACACAAGTAAGTGTGGGAAGAGGCAAAAAATGCATCAGAAGTACGATCCCCTCGTTGACATACCTGAAGATCTTAACATTAAATTTCAAAAGTGGATATACAACATAGACCCTGCTGCGATGATTCAGAGGAATGCATATGCTTAAATGGATAAAAAAAAATGGTTTAATAGTCTATCAACACCATTCCAATGGATGAATGACGAGGTATATAACCTTTAATGTAGATTCTCGTGTGTGTATATGTGTCCTTATTTACTTAAACACTCTTATCGTGCAGGTAATAGACACATTGTTTATGTTTATAAAAACGAAAATGTAAGCCCAACCAGGCTTGTATCGTCGAAAATTTTCTATAGCTGACATTGTAGTTCCGGTATGTTATCTGACATTGTAGTTACGCTATATATTAGGCCATTGTCTGACATTATCTGATTTTCTCGTTGCTTTAGAACCTCCTAAGACGCGATTGCCATACTATCAATTGGAGTAAGGCGACAAACGTATTAAAGTACGTTCATGGTAAACACACTGACTACAATGTAGCTTGGAGCAACGCCGATATTGTTTACATGCCTTTCAACCTCTCTGTGATGCACTGGGTGCTTCTTTGTGCAGACTTCCAGATCAGAGAATTAATCGTGTTTGATTCATTGATTGCATTACATTCGAATGTAGACTTGGAACGTGAAATGAGATCAGTGTGCGAAAACTTTCCCGGTGTACTTATTGTTGGTGCGTTAATGGAGTCTCATAATCTTCTAATTGATCGTTGGACTCTACACCGAGAACCTTTTGTGCCTCAATAACATAAGAGTGGGACTGTGGTATGTTCACATGTAAAATTTTCTAATATGATATAACAGGGTCCAAAATGGATACCTTAACATAAGATAGAATGCAATATTTTCGTAGACAATATGCCATTCAGATCTGGGCAAATAGAGCGTTGTTTTAGAACTTTGTAAACTTTTTTGTAATTTATAGTTGAAGTGATGAATGAAAATTTATACTTAAAGTTTATAGTTGGGAGTGGTTTTCTAGTTAAAAATGAAGAAATTATACCAATTACCGGCTGGCGCATGCAAATTGGCGCCAATTCCCAGCCGGGCGCATGCAAATTAGCGCCAATTCCCGGTCGGGTGTATGCAAATATGAAAAAATTATACCAATTCAGGACATTTTCAACCTCCAAAAATTTATAAATAAATATCAAATGTAGGACATTGTCAATTTTCCTAGTAATTAGTGAACTATTGAGACTACATACAAAAATGAAATACATACCTTCTTATGACGGAGTGTACAAAATTACAGCTTTGTGAAATACAAGTTTTGGACTTGGCGAATTTCGTTCTAGAAACAATTTGATGAAGAGAACTTTTTGTGGGATTGTAAAGAAAAATTTGGTGGAGAATTTTTTAATTTTTGGTGAGAAAAGTTTTTGGTTAATGGTTTTTGGATAAATTAATTTTAGATAGAGAATATGAATTAATTTGATAGGTTGGTGGTTGAAATTGAAAGTGGGAATTTAATAAGGGGCATAAACTGCTTCAAAAACCCTTTGAGGCTGAACCGGATTAGACCTTGAGAAAACCGGTCGCTTAGCTCCATCGTATTGAACATTATCGAGTCGCTTAGCAATTCATCTATACGATCGTGTAGTGTCATTGTTTAGAAAATTCAACGTATTGTTTAGTTCCCACGCCACGATCGCTTAGCTTTACATCTAAACGATTACTCAGCACTATCGCGTAGCACTTTATCGCATCGCTTAACGCGCGTCGTAGCTAAACGATCGTGTAGTGCAATCGTTTAGAAAAACCAACGTATTGTTTAGTTCCCACGCCATGATCGCTTAGCTCTACATCTAAACGATCGCTCAGCGCTATCGCATAGCATTTCATCGCATCGTTTAGTGCGCGTCGTAGCTAAACGATCACGTAGTGTCATCGTTTAGCAAATCTAATGTATTGTTTAGTTCCTACGCCAATTTTCAATACTTCCACGCACGCCCCCTTTCTAGCCGGTGCCCTCCCCCTACCCGGTCCAATACCAGGCCTGGTCGGGACCGGGCACCACCTATTCCTACACCAAAGCTCTCGCAGGTGCACGATCGTTTAGTTCCTACGCCAAAGCTAAACGATCGTGTAGTGCTATCGTATAGCATTTAAAACGCATCGCTTAGCTCCCGCAGGTACACGATCGTTTAGCGTTCAACATCACAACGACCAGTGCCCATCGCTATACGATTGTCTAACTTTTTTTCACATCGTGTAACGTCTGGAACTAAACGATCACTTAACAACTGAACCTCAAAATGGAAAGCTTCGGTGAATATTCGTCTAACTTTTCTTCATATTGCTATACGATCTTCTAACTCTTTTTTCATGTTTTTTTTTATATAAATATCATTCTGAAAATAATTTGGTGAGGAGAACTTTTTGTGGGGTATTAAACAAATTAAATTTGGTAGAGAATTTTTGTCAATTGATTTTGGATAAAATAATTTTTTGTGAATAAATTTTTTAGGTGGAGAATTTTTTGTGAATTAATTTGGTATGTTGGTTGTTGAAATTGAAAAAGAGAATTTAATAAGGGGCATAAGAGTAATTGTACAACCAATATTCTCCATGCTTACATCATTTTCATCATCAAGGGATCAAAAAAACTTGTTTTTCAAAAATAGGTCAAAAATACAAAATCAAACTCCAAATAGGTCATTTTTGTCAATTTTCTTTTTCTCTCCCCATTTTAAAATGGAAAAAATTATCTTAAATGCATTTTCTTTCTCCAATTGAAAATGAGAAAAAAAAAATTATATTAAATATATTTTTCTTTCCATAATAAATACATCTCCCCTCTCCAACATTAAGTGAACTTCATAAGTATGAAGTGGAAAATTAAAAGAACGGATATTAATAAATGAAAAAATGGTAGAATTGTTCAAAATTAACAGAAGAAGTATTCTTTGAAAAAAAAAATCAAATTCAAAGACATTCATGAAATATATAGCCTAAAGATGAATTTTTATGTAAAAATCTCTCTATATATAAAGTAAGAGTATGGCAAAAAAATAAAAAAATATATTTCGATTTAAATTAAATTTAGTGACATTATACCAATACATTTCAAAAATGATATTTTAAAACAAAAAGTTTAAGCCAAATTTGATAATAATTTTGATTTTGATTTTTAAAAATTAATATATTGGTTATATTTTGTTGTCTATATTTAGAAGTGCTTTAAAATTTAAATCATTAAATAATAATAATAATAATAATAATAATAATACTTAGTTTTCCTATGAAAGTTGATTAAGAATCCAAATATTTACCCGTGATTACAAATTTACGAAAAAACAAGCACAATTTTCAATATACATAAAACCGTTTAATCCCAAACATTTATGTGACCTTGCAAATGAAATTATTTCAGTTCCTGCCATCATTTGCCTTAAAACAACAAATTTATTGGCATTGTTTGATGGTATGAGAAACATATTATTCTTTTGCTCCTAATTTGAAGAAATTTAATGCATATTTTTTAACCAGAAACAACATCGTATTGATAGATATAAAGAAATACAATATTTATGGATACAAACCCCAATCAAACGTGAAGAGGTGACAAAGATACAGTAAAACACAAATCCACGTAGAACCCAAAAGGAGACGAACAAGCTCTCCAAAAACAAGAACCCAACCAAACAAAGACCCAAGAAAGAAAGGACGGACCACACGCAAAGCACCGAACCACCCAAAGACCAAAAAGAAAAGAAAAACTACAAAGCAACACCAAGATCCTTCAGAGAAAAACCCACCAAACTGAAGAACCAACCAAAGAGAACAAGGATACAATATTAAGTATGAAGAGCTATGAAGGAACTTCTAGGCCAAACACAATTCTACTCCTCCGAACTCCAACTTCTTGGGGGAAAACATCCCCTAACTTACTCACCATGAGACATTCACGTAGATAAACGGAGAGTCCTCCAATCTCTGGACACTCCCATCCACTCCACAAACTTGGATTATAAATTTGAAACCTGAGATGCCGGAAGGAATTGCAAGTTTGGAGGCATAAAATGCTTTTACATGTGCCACCCCAAGATACTTTGAAACATTTTGTAATTTGACAAGGGGATTGTTGCCTTCTTCGGCTACTTCCACGACATGCACATTGTAGCGTTCAAATACCTTATCACTACTGCCATCTTTCAACTCCCAAACAATGTGAATGTCAAGGGTCCTTGTTCCATCTACATTTGTAGTCCTTGCAACATACGGAGTTTCGACTAGCCATGAACTAGAAGGAGGAAGATCCGGTTCCTCAATAGACCGAACAATGATATTACCGAGCACTGCAAAGAAGTCAGATGATAGATTATATTTGTGTTTCGATGCACGAGTTTCAGAGCTTGATCTGTAGCAGACAACATTTATATTTGTCAGTTTGTATCCACTCATTTGAATTTTGCTCATATGAACGAACCAATCAGGAGAAAGTCCAGGCACTTCAAGTGGAGTTGTCTCAATTACTTCAGAGTAATCAGTCGAGAATTGCTTTTCATTGCTGGAGGTAAGTAAAACATTTATCTTATTTGTGCTAGAAAATAACTCCAACGAAAGGCCTAGTTGAGAATCCCCGTTTGACGTTGACTGCAAAAATTAAGTCGTGGACCAAGGTTAAACTAAATGTACAAGGAATCCTGTTATTTCTAGATCTTCAATACATAGAGTTCACTTACAGAATAGATGACTTCTAAGGGAACATCCCCTAAAGTGAGCTCTCCTTGAAAGAGTCTTACTATAGTGGAGCGATTTTGCTCAAGAGTCCCTTTGAGTGCAATGCTTCCTCCTCCATTGTATGCTACCTCAAAACTAGCAAATCCATGAATTCAGACTAAGGAAACTTTGAGTTTATATTTACAATTAAACAAAAGAAACAATTACAAAAAAATGAAGGGGTTGAAGAAATGAATCCTAGGGCCAACAAATGTTACTATTAACTATCAATGCTCCTCCACATTGAAAAGAGAATAGATAGGAGCATTTCTTCTTACTTTGAAGAAGCTTGGACAGAATGTGAAGTTGAATCATCAGTTACCTCAAGTATGGGCTGCAAGAAGTTACAAACGCTGAGAAAGGAGAATTCCAAAATGGTAAATAACAAGTCTCCTTTAATGCCTTCAGGGGCAGAAGCCAGTAATAAAATTATTTAATGTATGTAGAGTAGGATTAAAGATAAGCATACCTTTCAATATCCTAATTCCTAGAGATATATTGTTTACCTGGAAGCTTTGACAGGATAAATTGTTCCAAGAAGCATCTGATATTATTACTCCATCCATGGAAACATGATAACCATGACCCTGGAAACGTGGAAAGAGATAGACTTTGACTGAACAATAATATTTATAACCTAGCTATTAATAACAGACCAACTTTCATGCAAGAAACCATTTGTAGCTGTCAGATTAATGACATTTTGACAAGATGCCAACGAAGTTGATCCAAGCAATACGACAACAATTTCCTTTGCCTTCAAAACAATATAAAATCTATTTGATGTCAAATTATAAAGTACGTCGATTACATGTGAATAAGACAATAAAAATTCCCGATGCTCATATGAGATCTAAATAAACAAAACATATATCAGCGGTGTTTTGGAGATACCAAAGAAATTATCCATGAAAAATCTGAAATCTATTTATTAGGATTTGTTCCTTTAAATTAAAGTTTTAAGAATGAAAGCATGATAATGCGCTTATGCCCACTACCAAGACATCTAACCTTTTAGGCCAATGCAATTCCACTGCCATTCACTCTACACTAGACTAAGTTTTGAAGAAAACAAAAGAATAGCCAGCACTATAAAAACTATTGGTGTTCAAGCACTTTTTTTTCAGGAACACGTGATTGGAAGAGTTCTGACCTGGTCAAAATTTGAGTAGAATGGTAGTAGTTTTGGGTAACTTCGCACTATTTGCCATGATTGCTTCACAAGACCCCACCATCTGTTAAGTCCAAAGTAGATAAAATTGAATAAAATTGAACTCCATTAAATATTTAGGAAGATGATCAATGGTGACTCTCCGAGAAAACTCATCATACAAAAGACATTCATTCTTTTTTTTTTTTTGAAAATGATACGAAACTTTTCAAAAGAAAATGAAAATAGATTAATGCTAAAAATAAGGGACAACGCAATAGGAGAAAAGTTCAAACAAGAAGAGAGAGCTCTAAAAAGACCAAAAACAAAACAAAAGGTCCTGATAAGAACAAAATGATAACAATTCGAAAACAAGGAAAAATAAAAATATTTAGCTTCGCAAAACATCTGAAATTGAAGAATCGCCGAAGAGTTTTGATGGTCATATAATTAGCGAATAATAATATCAACATTAAGAATAATTGCAAGGAAGCAAGCCAATAGATTTCAAGCATCCAAAAACTGATGGGAAAACTAGAATTAATAACACCAACTAAATGTCCAAAAACAGACTAAATATCAAAAAGTTAAGTAAAATATAATGAAACATTAACCAGCAAAGCATATTTTCCAGGATAAAACACATAGGGACGATATCCTTCAAAGTAACCTCAGAACAGAGTTGAGAATGTCCAAGATTTTATGATATTCAGATTTTTTTTTTTTAGTACAACAATATGTGAGGTGCAAGGATTCAAACATCTGATGATATATCCCTTAAAAGGTTAAAATATGCTCAAGTTGGCCATGATATTCATAAGTTGTTCTTATAAAACATGAGGAAATCAATTATTGTAGGAAATTTCAAAAGGGTGGATAACAGTACAATACTACGACATCGACATGATCCCCTAAAAAATTAATTTCATATCATTAACTTACTTATTTTGAGCAGTCTGAAAATCTGTGTCCTGCTCGTGCTCATACACCCATCCAGGAGCAAATATGGCAGCCGAGACATCATCCCTTTTCAGAACATCCAGTGCAACATTTGTCTGAAGTGCAAGCATATTTTTGTTGAAAAATTAATTCTACCAACTCTCGGCTTGGGATAATAATTGAACTCAACATAGAAAAGACAAAAACTAGTAACACGACACATTGATTTAAAAAGCTATTGAGGCTTACGCCTTGGGGCTCGCCTCGAGGCAAGGCTCTAAGTTTTAGTCTCGAGACTTATGCCTTTGTTGAACAATAAGAGGCTTACGCCTCTCATAGAAGAGGCTTGTGCCTTTTTGCAAATGCATAGAGGCTTATAATCTCTATGCCTCAGCTAACGATTAGAAAAATAATAGTGATTTGCCTAGTTCTTAAAAAATGTTAAGGTTTGAGTTATTTATGGCAATTTGAACTAGGACTACTTTGACGGTTGTGACTTTAAAAACATTGAAGGCAAAAATTTATAGTATAAAACAATCTTAATAATGATAATAGTAGTAGTAGTGATGATAAAGATATTCTTTTAGAATTTTTTTTTAAGTAAAAATTGTGCGTGTGAATTTTCTTTTTATACTTTTATATGACTATCATGTTTAGCCGTATTTGGTTATATAGATTTAGGATTTGTAAAAAGATTTTAATTCATTATTTAAGGCTTACGCCTCGTACCGCATCAAGGTTTATGCCTCACCTTTTCATGAGGAAAAGCCTCAAGGCCACCTTCAGCTTTTTATAACATTGAACGACATTCTTAGTATTTCTTTTCATTTTGTTTGCTCACATATTCTCTTTCCTCTTGAAGGTTATTGTATCCTTGAGCATTAGTTGCTTTTCATTTTATCAATGAAAAGTCATGTTTCCTTTTCAAAAAAAAAGTAACACGACATTCTTTTATACTTGAAAGTTGAAAAGGTAATGTGTAAAGGCTACATGGACAAACATATAAGGGTTTACCTTGATAACAGAATTATGTAACCAATTATCATATATTTAACTATAAAGGTCTCCAAATTATGCTAACTATGATGCTTGTTGACTAGTGATAACACATGACAATACTCAATACACCTCATAGGGTTAGTAGGCTTACATCCCATCCTCCACCACCAAAGGTACCCCTCCCGAAAACATCAATGCCCATGTACACATCATGCTTTCTCTCTCCAGCAACAACAGCAGATTTTTCAGGAGTGCCTTCCTAAGATGACAAATGAACGTTTTTGTCTAATCACTGATGTTATCTTTTCAATGGAATATAAAAATGAGATGATAACTAACACTTCTTATTAGATATGAAAGAACTTTATTTCTTACATTCCAATTGTAGTTTACGAATATTCCATCCGAGATATCAAAGAAAGGTTTATTTTTCTCATTCAATTCATTTTGCCAGTAAAGGTAACCATCCACTGTAACACTGTCATACCTGTCCACAAGTAAACAGTTAATAGATTTCATAAGCTCAGAACGCAAATAATTAAGAATGTAACATATCATAGACTTACCATATAACTAAAGACCCAGGTAGCTTAGAATGCATAGACTGGGTTAAATGGCTCACAAATTCTTTCAAATGAGTAACTTGCTGAAGACTCATAGAGATTTCCATATTCATCTGCAACAACAAACTTTAATGAGAAGAAACAACTATAAAAAATCAAGAATCAGTTCACATCATTCAAATTTCAAACTAATATAATTTATTTATTTAACATAAGAATTACTTTTGTTTCCCGTGATTAAGGTTCAACTATTTGGATTTTCTAGAAAGATCTTATAGATGTAACTTAAAAAAATACAATGTTTCCTATACCCGACAATGATTAGCATATTTATATAGCTTTCAAGCTCATCCAAAATTCAAATCTTGATTGTGCATAAATACATGCAAGCTTATAAAATTCAGAAAAGGAGAACAGAAGAAAAAATATGTTGTGAAGAAGTACTTACACCTAATAAGATATAGGATTCATATGCACATTTCAATGAAGTTACAAGAAATGCAATCTAGGTAGGAAAACTTTAAGCAATACCAGCCATCCATCAAATCCCAACGCAATAGCAAGCTCGGTTAAGCGCTCTGCATACATTTCAGCAGAATCCTTTGAAGAAAGCAAGGTATCCCGAACATCTGTTCCCCCTCCTTCCAGAATGAATGTCCCTAGCACCTATAGATTCGATACCACTTTTAATTTGTACATACTAAAAAACCACTCGTTTTAGTCATAATGATGCAATCACAAGCCCACTTAGTAACTAGCCCTTGTTCACAGGTAGCTATATACATATCTATAAATTACCGACTGGATATGAATTATACGATGCAAAATGTGGTCTAAGTTAATTTCTCGCAATAACATCAAGTCATAAAGCTTTCTAAGAAAATTTGGAAAACATCCACAATTCAAAATATATGTTCTTTTAATTACATTTATATTTATAATATTTTAACTAACACGTCATTATTACAGTGAAAGGAAAAAAAAAAAAAGGACAAATCTCTACTAATTCAATCATTTTCATCAATGTTTTATTTGCTCATCTTTTTATTTGATTTATATAAAAAATGATGTCAAATGATTGTTCAAGATTGATAATGCATGATTTACCAGTAAATTCCTTAGGAAAGATGCAGAAAACCAATGTGTGCTATTTTTAAGGAGATGTGGGTAGTGTTTGGGATTGAATTTGAAATGGCTAAAATCACTTTTCTCATACTCAAAATCACTCCAAAACATATTTCTAATTACTCAAAATCAATTTTGATTATATAAAAACCACATTTAAGATATAAAATCAAACATTTATTTTAATGGTTATGGTCACATTTGGGAGTGATTTCGAATATGAAAAATGTATTTTTAGCCATTTAAAAATCGCTTCCAGATATGTCTATAATATACATCGTTATTTAAAATGTATGGTCACAACAAATGAGCCGAGAATTCATTTCATAACATTATAAAAATTTGCAGGCAAACTACAGTAGGCTAGATCAGGCACAATCCAACCTTTTAACTAATAACAATAGTAAGAAAACAAAGAAGTATGGAGCAGTAAAACCGATGAGTGAAGTGAGTAGGTACCTTAACACCGTGCCTGTGAGCAGTATTTGTCCAACATGGAGGGGGAAGCGTGACCAAATCATGCGAGAAGTACACAAAAACATCGATCAAATACCAATGCCATATTGCATAAGCATCTGGATTAGTTCCACCCTGAACCCATTTATCGTCTATATATCCACCAGCCATATCATGGCAAACAAGAATCCTACGCCTGTCGGGCAATGGCGCGGGCTGAAGAGGAACCGTGGATATATTAAATGGGTAGTGAAATGAATTGAAGTAGGCCCTGGACTCCAGGTCATCGAGTGTTTTAATAGGGTAAGCAATAGGAATAGAGGGCACAGTTGGGTCAAATGGAGGAGAAGGAGGTTCCGACCTTGTTTGGACAGAGCTCTGCTGGGCCATTGTGAAGAAAAAAGACGGAAGTATTCTGCAACTATGAAAGCGAATGGTTCTAACAAGGTTTAGGAATGCCGATTTATATAGGAGCAGAAAAGCATCATAAGCAACAAGTAATGATGTAAACAGAGACGAAGATTTGACTCTCAGTTTGAATAAACAAATAACGAACACTACACAGCATGAGATAAAGCCAAAAATTTCAATAGATAATGAAAGAACACTGGAAATCTCCATATAAAAGCAGATTCGATTGAGTATCTAACCTTTCTCCACTGCTCTTAATTGCCCAAATCGGGAAGAGTACCTGATTTAAAGGATGGGAAGGAATCGCTCTGGGGAACAGGCAGACGGATTATGCAAATGAAGAGTCATTGATTCCTTTTTCCTTTTAGTTATTCCCTTGTGTAAAAGGAAGAAGATCCTGGCGTTTCGATGGTGACTTCTATCTTCAGTTGCTGCCATTGTTGAAGCTGGTGGACCCTTCGATCGAAATGGAATGGGAAGAACTATCAAGAAAGTGATGGGGAAAATGGGGGTTTTGCGAAAAAGAAGAGCAAGGTTAGGGAAGGAACTGCTCTCTCTTGACAGACGGATTTTTCTTTTGTTTTTTTCTTTCTAAAATAAAATGAGCATGGAGATTAATTGTGTGTTTTTGTGATGTTCCAAGTCTGACGGGTAATTGTTACGAATAGGAACAAACAAAAAATGGAGCATATGACCAAATTTAGTGTTTCCTTTGAAAAATGTCGAAATCAACCAATAATTAGATTTATGATAACTCATATGACATGTATATGATCACAAATGTCTAAATATATTAAGGATAATTGCTGATTTTTAACTGCCCTCTTGATTTTCATCATGTACTTAACCTAATTTATATATTTTATTATTAACTTAGATTATGTTTAACCACTCCTCGAATTAATCTCAAATATCCAAATTTTTCTACCAAATTTTATATTTTAAATTTCCATAAATTATCAAATATCATTTTATTTAACCAAATTTCAAATTTATTCTAATCTTTTAATTATTTTTCATAATTTTATACATATTCTTAATAAATTAGCAGGATATTTTCATATCCTTGAAGGTTTAAATTGTTTTATATTATTACATTTTTTATATTGTTTTTATCGATTTGAATAAAAAATATACAATGCTATTGTAAAAAAAATAACCATCACTTTTGTTATTCACACAAAGTATTTGTCAATTTAGGTTTTCTTATGGATTTTTTTCACAAGCTATTGCTTTTGCTATGACTTTACAACTGATTATACTCCTCTTTTCCTCTTTTCCTCTACATTTGTTCTTGTATGACGGTTCATTCTTCTTTTGTTTCATTATTATAATCAATTTTTCTTGTTTTTCAGCCAAATAATATGAAATCTTGTTCATCGGAGAGAATCGGAGTTAGACACTACAATAAATCGGAACTTCCACGGTTGCGGAGAAGAGAATTGGAGTTATGATTTTTGTTTGGTGGTTGATTATTTTCTAATGTACCTATGAATCTTGCAAACACACTAATAATAATTTAGTAGAAACAAAACTTCTCTTCAACCTTCTGAGCACATTATTATCAATTTTGGTTTATCTAACTCTTTTTCGATTGGTTTAACTTTTTGTTATCATATTTAATTTAATCTAAATATTTTTTCATTAGTTTAAACATGTTGTTATCAACTTCAAAATATAATATAAAGTTAAACGTATTTTCAGTTTGCCTTCGATGGGCTCTAAAAATTAACTAATATACATTTACAAATACAGTATAATGATAATATGAAGTTATGAGATTAGCTAATCACATTTACACATATAATTGTAATATGAAGTTATGCGATTTTAATCTTCATTTTTATTTAAATTATAGATTCTCCTAATTTTTCTTCAACAATATCTATTTGAGTCTATATTTTGTTATTAGAATCTATTTTATCTTTTATTATTATTATTATTATTATTTGTTTATACATTTTGTTATTATATTAATTTTTTCTGTGTATATTATTACTATTTATATACCTATTTATTATTTCGATAAGATTTTTTTTATATTGTTTCATTAAAAAAAACACAAAAAACTAACCCTTATTTCCAAGTTCAATATATATCATTTTTGTGAGAAAAAAAAATTTAAGCACTTTCTTCCCTACATATTTAAAAATAATATATTTTAAAACAAATCCTAATTCTACTTTACCTTCCTCTTATCTCATCCTTTTATTTCTTATTTCTCCCTTTCCTATTTCTCATTTGCTACAAGCTTGTAGCCATAACATCCCCACAAACTCTCCTTTAAGATCTATGCTAGCATACCTTCCTCACCACAGTTGAATTTTGGATCACCTTCCTTAGAACCTTCTATTATTTCTTCTATCACCATCACCCTCTCTGCTACATGTCAGCCCAAAAAATAATTAAGTTTTTTCCCCTCTCAATGACCCTTTTACAAGTGGCTTAATGTTGAATAACCCACCTTCCAAAAAAATAATAAAATCTAACCTCTTGCTTTTAAAACTTTTACTCACGCTTTTTCAAATCAGTCTCATGTTAGAGACATCCCTCCCAATAGATTTTTGCAGCCTTGTCGCAATTTTAAAAGACGGTGCGATTGAGTAAATTAAACAAAAACAACAACACTGGCCAAAATTTTCATAATTTTATCGGTTGGGCAAAAGCGTTAGAAAGAAGTGTGAGAAAAAGTTCCATCGCACTAGCCTACCTCATCGCATTAGGGATACGACAACATTGGGCTGGGTGGATCGTCCTTAATGTGATGAAACTTAAAACTCTATTAATGTATTATGACTTAAGCAAAAGGTTATATTTTATTAAACTCCAAAAAAATCATACTTCTTTTTTGCAAAATTTTTTAATGAATTGTATCATTCATCTCAACCATGATCAATATTGAAACCTTTATATGTGTGTGTAAACTAGGGAGTGTTTGTTTCAATGATTGGGATTGGATGACTTAGGCATCCTAAGCCCAACCCTTGTTTGGGGTATGGTTTTAGGAAGCCTAACTTCCTACATCCTTTTCCCATGGGGTTTGAATAGTAAATACTATTCAAACCCATGGGTTACCCATCTTTTTTATTAAAAAAAAAAATCCTTTAATATAGGAAATATGTCGGTCAACCTTTGGACACCCCCTTTAGCTACTACCGCCGACCAACTTTGGCCACAACCCTTCAGTGACCGTTGTTAGCCAACACTGCCACCTTTGTCGACCACCGCTAGCCCATTCCACTCGTCACCTTAATGACAGTTGTCAGCCAACTCCGACCGCCACCTCCAGCGAATGCCGTTGGCCAATTCCAACCGCTACCTCGATGACCGTCGTCACCCAATCTCCGACCGCCACCTTGGTGATCGTTGCCAGCCAACCTTCGACTGCCACCAGCCAACTCCGACCACCATCGACCAACCTCTAGCAACCCCCTTCTCCCCACACTGGCAATGTTCCGGCCACCAACTCCATCGATAACCATAATCATAATAGTAACAATAACGATACAACGTAATTTCTATACGCAATTGGATTGAGCACGCTCTGCTTGTCAATCAATTTGCGTTTTTTTATTACAGATTTGAAAATGGGCTCCATGTATCGATACAAATGTAGAATACAAATAACAACACTAAAGGTAATCAAATGGGCCCACTTTTCACATTACCATTGATTTATAACGTGGCCTTGGTCCTTATAGTTTGATAAACCTTCGTAAATAATCCTTATAGTTTGATAAAATCCTAATAACTAATCCCTAATAAATAATCTTTAAAAGTCAGGTAGAAATTATAATTATAAATCATAGGGACTACATTCTAACTTTTACTAAACTATAGGGACCAAATGTGTAATTTAACCTTTAAAAAAAAAACTTAAGTTATGGAAATTGGCTAAGAACTCTAATATATAAAAAGGAAATATGAAAAGCATGAATAAGAATGTGAGTAACAAACACAATTTTCAAGTACCAAAAACTAAAAATTGAATAGTTATCAGATGAGGTTTTAAGAATTATTGGAAACAAAATTTAAATTTTAAGCATATGTAAGACACTATTTAAAGTTTAAAAGCCTAAGAGACATAAAATTGAAAAATTTATGAATCTATTTGAAAGTCCAATAATTTATTAGAGATGCAATTAAAAGCTCATTAACTAAAATCTGTTGGTAACCATCTTGTTTTTTTTGTTTTTAATTTTGAAAATTAAGCTTATTTACAATGATTTAGATCTTTTTTAAATACAAGAATTGAATTCTTAACCAAATTTTAAAAATAAAAACAAGATTGTAAAAACTATTTTTTTAGTTTCTAAGATTTGACTTAGTTTTTAAAATATTTGTGGAAAATAAAAAAGAAAGTAAGAAAATTAGAGGTGGAAAGAGAATTTATTAGACTTAATTTTTAAAAATTAAAATTAAAATTTTAAATGATTACCAAACAAAATCTAAATGATACGAACTTAAAAGTTCTAAACTAAACTTACCATATAAACCTTTTATTTTCATTAAAAATGTGGGAATTTTAAACATCATGTCAAGTTTTTCAAATTGCTATCAGTTAAAGTTAATCAAACTTCTCTCATATATTTTCCGATACTTTGAGCAAATATGATTTACAATCTTTTTCTCGGGCTTCAAATTTTATCCTACAATCACCAAAGTTAAAAATATGAACACTATTTTTATCCATAAGTTACTATGTCTTACTATCTCTACCTTCTACTAATATTTTCAAAAGTCATTCAATGTCTTAAAAAAATTTTTTTTTATGAATTTGATTAAGAATTCATTTTTTTAACAAATATGAAAATCGTGAAAAATTTTGGAAGAAACATGCATAATTTCTTTAGAAAAAAGAATAACGAAATAGTTTCCAAAAAGATTTTAAACTATATTAAAAAATTGCCCCACTAGCCTCATGTCGCTATATTGCATGATTTTTTCTTTTTTTCCTTTTTCTTTTTCTTTTTTCTTTTTCTTTCTTTCTTTCTTTCTTTCTTTTTAGAAATGCCAGGTTAAATCCTAATTATTAAAGTCACATTTGATAACAATTTGTTTTTAGTATTCTACTTTCGAAATCTATGTTTGTTCTCTCAATTTTTTAATTGTGGTATTCACATTTCTTTAAAAAATGTACTTTCGTACTTAATCAAATTCTAAAAATAAAGACAATCTTTTGAAAACCATGT
Organism: Benincasa hispida; assembly: GCF_027475165.1. Lineage (NCBI taxonomy): Eukaryota > Viridiplantae > Streptophyta > Magnoliopsida > Cucurbitales > Cucurbitaceae > Benincasa > Benincasa hispida. Next base: position 30,420,653 of record NC_143484.1, on the reverse strand, counting down.
TTTTAATTTTTTAAACTTTGCTTGGTTTATAATTAAAATTAAAAATTGAAATTGTATTTATAAACTTAATTTTTAAAAATAAAAAACAAAAAATAAATGATTATCAAATGATATGTTAGTTGACTGCGTTTAAGTCGTGTGCTAATCTGTAGAGAAAAGTGATCAAAGCAAAATTGAGTACTGAAGAAAAGTATCCCGCTACAAATGTTAATTTTCTTTAATTATTCCAACATTTGGTTAGAAAACTAATTAAAAAGAAGAAGAAGAAGAAAGTATATAGGTTGATTTATGAGATATAAAAAGTATTAGCTGGACAACAATTGATGTGTACCCTTTCTTTGAATTTAGAGATTAAGATCTTCAAGTATCTAGAAAATATAGATGTTAAAAACAATTCTTTTTTAACTATCATGTCCTTGGTTTAATTTTTATAATTACAAGTAGGGGTGTACATAAAAGCACCGAAGATCGATCTGGTTGATCGGGTTAGTTGCCGGTTTTCCTATTAAAAAAAATGAACAACCAGCCGACGGACATATATGAGTTCTTTTTTAAATGAAATAAGTATGAAAACAAACTCATTTCCACAAATCCAAGCCTAAGCCTATTGTCTTAGTGATTGATTGATTTTTTTTTATGTTGCCTAATTTCCAAGCCTACTACCACGAATAATTTAAATTTTTCGTTTAAAAGGTGATTAATTTAAATTTTTCGTTTAAAAGGTAATTAATTTAAATTTTCGTTTAAAACGTGATTAATTTAAATTTTAAAAAGTTGCAAATTATGTTAACCTAACAATAACATTTCATCAATTCATCTTTCTTTTTCATTCACCTTGGCTTTGATTGTAAAAAATAAAACACACACACACAAAATCCAACAAAACTGGGTCGAATTTTATACTATTTTTTTGGATCAATTTTCTCCCAAACCGACACCGATCGACTGATGTATCCCCTAATTACAAGTATGTCGTTTACATTAATAATTAACAATCAACAAATTATTTAAATTCTAAAAGTGCTATTTTTCTCTAATGAATACCTTAATCATTAAAGCAATATTAAATCATTATCAAATCAAAAAATATAACAACTAATGGATTACAACCAATTTTGATTGATAAAAATAAATAAATAAATAAACATAATTTAATCAAATAAACTAATTTTAGATCTTTTTTATTTGTTTAACATATTATTATAGAAAAAAGAACATTTTTCCTCTCAATTTTTTTTTAAATATAATTTCTATTTGGTCTTAAGGTTTTAAAATATTTTACTTTTACCCATGAGTTTTGAGTTTAATTTCTATCGTGGTCATAAGGTTTTAAAATGTAGAATTTTTACTCTTAATTTGAGTTTTGTTTTAATTTGGTCCAAAATTTTCAAGATTTACACTTTTAAGAGTACTTTTTTTTTAAATGCACATTTTCGGTCCTTAATGTTAATGTCTATTAATTAATTTTGAATAATTAAAGAATTGTAATTAATTAGTTAATTCTAATAATTTTCCATCACTATTAAAATTAATTATAATATTAAATTCTAAGTATTTTAAATTAATTAACTGGAATTTAATGTCAATGACCAAAGTGAGCATGAATAAAAACTCAGGAGAAAAGTATAAAATATTGAATTCTAAGGACCAAATGAATACTAAACTTAAAACTATAACGTTTTGATTTTGTAACTTATCTAGAGACTAAATAAAAATTAAACTCAAAACTTAAGAGTAAAAAGTAACACTTTGAAACTTAAGGACCAAATAAAAATTAGACCTAAAATTGAAGGATTTTTTTTTCAATTGCATTATTGCCTTTATTTTATACTTTTAAATTTATACTAATTATAAATAACAAAAGTAGACCGTCGGTGATTTTAAAATTGCATGTATATATATGGATGTGTATTCGTAGTTAATTATTGTAGAATTACCTTTTTAGTCCACGTGTCTTGAAGAATATATATGCATTTATCTCTCATTCTTCAAAATATACTTTCGTAGTCTTTGAGTTTTTAAATATAAGTGTATATGATTCTCAAGTTTTAAAAATGTATCATTTTTGTCCTTTTAAGTTTTTTAAAATAGGTTTAAAATGTCATAGCACTATTTTTGTAATTGTTTTAAACTAAAAAATAATTTAAAAAATATTATCTATTCTCACTAAAATTATGTTTAAATTCAAGATGTCATATAATTATTTAAAATAATAAAAATTACTTCATAGCCTTTGAACATATTCCTAAAAATTCAAGAAATAAAATGTTACATTTTGAAATCTCAGAGATCAAAAGATACTTTCTTTGAGAAGTAAGGTAATCTTCACTAGATATTATTATTTATTCCTTTCTTCTTTTCACGTCCTTGTTCTCGCTTCATTTGTACAACATTTTTTTAATTTCTTAATTTTCTTCTTCCCCTTTTTTCTTTTTTCTTTCTTTTCCCTCTCATTCTTCTTCTTTCCCTTCTTTCTTTTTCCTCACCTTTATTCTCTCTCTTAGATATTATATGGCAGAGAAAGAACTCACTCATAATTATTGAGCAATGAAGAAATGCTACACTTTAAAATTAGATTGAAGATATTATTTGATTTTTCTAAAATATCTAAGTTAAAATATGAACATAGGTAATTGCAGGTGATCATTTATTGGTTCATGAATACGTTAAGGGGCCGTTTGTTTTTTAGAAACGTAGATGATCGAAATCTTTAAATGTCCAAAGTTATAGATCTTCAGAATTTCATATGTTTGATATCTTTAAATAACTATATTTGTTTTATGGGAATATTTTGTATATATATGAGAATACTTTGATAACTGTGTTTGTTTCAGAGTACTTCTACTCGGAAACGTCTTAAATTTATATAATGTTATAAGAATGTCATTATGACTATTTATTGTTTTTGAATTAATTTAATATAATTTGAACTTATATAACATACTTGTTTTTATCAATTTGAATATCTTTTTAAATTAATACAGCTTATATTATTTTTATATGTTATTTTTTAAAACAAAAAATATATAATAATTTAAGTTTTTTTAATAAAATATATATTAATTTGAAATTGAATTTTAATAAAATATATAATGATCAGTACGATATAAAAAAATAGTGATATATATGGTTGACAATATTTATTTTAATTATATAATGCAAATAAAGAAGACCGAGATATATATATATATATATATATATATAAGAAAAAAAGAAAACACAAAATAGTGAAATGGGAATATCCTCAACATGGGTATCCAGACGCAAAAAAGTAATTGTATTGGAATTCCACTGATGGATCAATTGTAATGAGCCTGAATCGCAAATGTAATTGGATTATTTTTTATCGTGTTTACTTGGAATTATGAATTTTGCTCATTTACTATTATCGTTACCTCTTAGGGTCAAACAGTAATAGTAATGATAATAGTAATTGTAATAGTAAAGATGTCAAAATTCATAATTTTTCCTCTAAAACAGTAATAACGGTAACCATAACCGTAATGATAACGGTAACTGTACAACATAATTTTCAGACGCAATTGGATTGAGCACACTCCGCTCGTCGATCAGTTTGCTTTTTTTTTTTTTTAAATTACAAATTTAGAAGTGGGTCCCATGTATCAATACGAATGCAGAACACAAATAAACAACACCAAAGGTAAGCAAATAGGCTCACTTTTCACATTACCATTGATTTATTACGTTTTCACTATGACACACGTGGGCTTAGTCCTTATGGTTTGATAAATCCTCATAAATAATCCTTATAGTTTGATAAAATTCTAATAAATAGTCCTAATAAATAATCTTTAAAAGTTAGGCATGAAATTCTAATTATAAACCATAGGACTACATTCTAACTTTTACTAAACTATAGAGATCAAATTTGTAATTTAACCCTTTCAAAAAACTTGAGTTACGAAAATTGGCTAAGAACTCTAATATATAAAAAGGAAATAAAAACCACGAGTAAGAATGTGAGTAACAAACACAATTTTCAAGTACCAAAAACTAAAAACTAAATGGTTACCAAATAAGGTTTTAGGAATCTATTGGAAACAAAATTTAAATTTTAAACATCTATTAGACACTATTTAAAGTTTAAAAGCTTAAGAGACATAAAACTGAAAAATTTATGAATCTATTTGAAAGTCCAGTAATTTATTAGATATGCAATTAAAGGCTCATTAACCAAAATCCCGTTGGATAATCATTTCGTTTTTTATTTTTAATTTGGAAAATTAAGCTTTTTTCTCTCAATTACTTATAATGATTTATATCTTTTGTAAGTACAAGAGTTGAATTCTTAGCCAATTTTTTTTTTTAAAAAAAAAAACAAGCAAGAGAGTAAAAACTATTTTTTTAGTTTCCAAAATTTGTCTTGGTTTTTAGAAAGTATTTGTAGAAAATAAAAAAATAAAGTAAGAAAATTAGATGTGTAAAGAGTATTTATTAGACTTAACTTTTAAAAGTTAAAAACAAAATTTCGAATGGTTACCAAATAAAGTCTAAATGATACAAACTTAAAATGTTCTAAACTAAACTTACCATATAAACCTTTGATTTTCATTTAAAAATGTGGGAATTTTAAACATCATGTCAAGTTTTCCAAATTGCTATTATTTAAAGTTAATCAAACTTCTCTCATACATTTTCCGATACATCGATCAAATGTGATTTACAATCTTTTTTCTCGAGCTTCAAATTTTAGCCTGCAATCACCAATGTTAAAAGTATGAACACTACTTTTATCCACAAGTTACTATGTTTTATTATCTCTACCCCTACTAATATTTTCAAAAGTCATTCAATGTTTTGAAAATTTAAAAAAAGTAGTTTTGGTTTTGTTTTTTAAAATTTGACTAGGAATTCATCTATTTTTAACAAATATGAAAATTGTTGAAAATTTTGAAGGAAACAAGCATAATTTCTTAAGAATAAAAATAAATAACAAAATAATTACCAAAAAAGTTATAAAGTATATTCAAAATTTGCCCACTAACCTCATTTAATAAACAAGAATAAGGTTACGTTTGATAACAATTTATTTTTATTTTCTACTTTTGAAATCTATGTTTGTTTTTTCAATTTTTTAAATTATGATATTCACATTTTTTTTTAAAAAAAATACTTTAATACCTACTCAAATTCTAAAAACGAAGATAGGCTTTTGAAAACTATGTTTGTTCTCTCAATTTTTTTAATTATGGTAGTCACATTTTTTTTTATAAAAATACTTTAATACCTACTCAAATTTTGAAAACAAAGATAGGCTTTTGAAAACTATGTTTGTAGATTTTTTTTAACTTGACTTGGTTTATAAATAAAATTAAAAATGAATAACAACATAACAAAAGAAATTTATGAATTGAAGTCATGTTTATATTTTGTTATTAGAATCTGTTTTATCTTTTATTATTATTATTATTTGTTTATACATTTTGTTATTATTTTAATTTTTTATGTGTATATTATTAATATTTATATACCTATTTATTATTTTGATAAGATTTGTTTTATATTGTTTCATTTTTTTTCTAAAAAGAAAAATCTAACTCTTTTTTCCAAAGTTCAATACATTTATAATTTTTGTGAGAAAAAAATTTAAGCACTTTCTTCCCTACATATTTAAAAATGATATATTTTTAAACAAATCCTAATTCTACTTTACCTCTCTCTTATCCCATCCTTTTATTTCTTATTTCTCTCTTTCCTATTTCCCATTTGTTACAAGCTTGTAGCCATAATGTCACGGTCATGCTTGTCCAGGGCCTGTTGCCCATGGCCACATGCCCGATCCAACCCCCTTCTAGCATACTTTCATATCATGTATTGTATTAGCTTAGTTAGCTTGCTTTCTTTACATTTTCATTGTAAGTGACCACTCACCCTTTTGCATATGCAAGGGTGCCAGTTGGCTTTTTGTTCATAATTACACTATATGGGGATAAGACTAATCATCACTTCCCCATACCCGGAGTAGTACTCTATGAAGCTGTTGTTGTTGCTTATTGCTTTCTAGCCTACTACAATCTTTCTTTCTTTATTCACACTCACAAAAATTGCTTACGAAAACCTTTTCTCCAAACCCGTTTTTTTCTAAAACCGTTAACCTGAAACGGGGGGGGGGGGGGAGGTTGCGAGAGGCATTCGGTGTGCCGTCTGTATTCGAGTTGGCTGACTTGTTCGTGAGCGGAAACAAGTGTCGTACAATCGCTAAGAGAAGCTCCCGAAAGAGCGATTGTGACACATAACATCTCCACAAACTCTCCTTTAAGATCTATGCTACCATACCCTCCTCACTATAGTTGGATTTTGGGTCACCTTCTTTAGAACCTTCCATTATTTCTTCTGTCACCATCACCCTCCCTGCTACATTTCGGTTTGCATGACTGGAAAATCTTATTTTGCTCATTATCAACTGGTTCTTTAAGCAGTCGCATGCCACCAGGGGTGACCATCATGTTGGGATTGATGCCTTAAATCTCGTAGGGTCCTGTAGTTTGTAAACACCTGTATTAACAAACACTTGTGATGTAATAATATGAGATATTTTTTTCATTGTTGTCTATGAAATATGAGATATTTTAGTTGCATTAACTACAAACCAATAAACTATGATCCCTGATTATCGTTATAACATAAGCATGTATATGGAGACATACAAGTGGATCATGTCTTAAGTGATAACCTAAATGGTCTGTAGTATATGGATAAAGAAGGAAAACCTTATCCTGGTGACACTACGGATACAACCCGCTTTGTAGATGTTACAAGGGTTGTAAAGTGCTACAAATGGTATGATCCTGATCATTCATGTGGAGACATGCGAGCGGGGGTATCCTATACAAAGGAGTTTGTATAAGACCGGACCACGAAATGTTTAATCTCGTTATATAACGCGGTTCATGACAACGACTTTCATTTCACTAGGATGACCATAGGTAACGTGGTTCTTTGATTTGAATGGGTGTGAGTGGCCAGATTGCCAACTCAAACCTACCATTTTAGGGATTCGTCTGCTTGGAGAACTGGTAATTCAGTTACACAAGATGGAATTCACTCATTCTCCAAAGTAGGGGTAAGTAGATAGATTGCTCCCTTAAAGGTTGAATTTCATCATGAACTACATGATGAGGAGTTAGAATGTCCGCTGCCCCAACCTGAAAAATCCTTGGACAGTATAGAGCGGGCCGCGATAGAATTTGAGCTATCTTATTAGCACTAATTCCCTCAATTATACTTCAATTCATTGCTTAAATTGTCTATTTTATAGGTAATTCCATTCTTGACACAAATGGAGTTATTTCGAAGAATTTGGAGCTAAATCGAGGCAAACGACATTAAAAAATCACTTTAGAAGAAGAGCTAAGACAAGTTACCACATTGCCCCTAAAAAAGATCAATTCAACATCACTTCAGCAATACTCGGAGCGTCGCAATGCTCCCCATAACACTAAGCTCAACGCTAGCTCGACGCTGAAGGACAAAATGCAACCATTTGCTGCAAAACAGGATAGTGTCGCAACACTTCACCCAGAGTCGCAACACTTTGGAGATTGATGAAATTGTCTGCGCATGCGTCTTGCGCAACCCAGTGTCGACTCAGCGTCAAGACCCTCGCCTAACACTTCTTGGCTATTTTACGATTTAGCGTTACAACACTAGTCTTAGCATCACGATGTTACACCTGTAGATATAAAAATTGTTCTTTTGTTTTTAGCAGGGAAGAAGAACGAGAAAAATTTACATTTGTTGATAGAGAAAGTCTATTGATTGGACAACCTAATTCAATTAATCAATTTGTTATTTGAACCTAGGTTGAACATGCATTACTAAGATTCAAGTCTAGGCCATAAATCTAAGCATTCACATTCAATGCTAGGAAGAGCGTCGCAACGCTCTTGTCGACAGCAGCCCTCGAGCGTTGAAGCAGAGGTGCAACGCTGCGTGCAACGCTTGCTTGCGGCAAGTGCATGTGTACAGATGTGCTAGCTTCCGTTAATCATCGCAACGTTGCAACACTATGGGTAGCATTATGATTTTGCCCTGTATCTTCAGTTTCTACCTTACAACATTGCGTTAAAGCATTGAGCGAGGGTTGCGATGCTCCAATTAGGGGCATTTTGGTCATTTCCTCTCCTTGAAGTCCGGATGCTTAAATCACCTCCAAATTGCTTCAAATTAACCCTGTTTGACTCCAATTGTTCGGTTCTACCTCCTCGGTGCTCAATACCTACAAAATAGGATAATTAACATTAAAAGTCCATTAACAAACCTAAATTAAGTTAGGAATTATAGCTCTTTTTAAGAGCTAACAATATGTCATATTGTATGTCATATAGAAAAATCCCACCATAGGATAAATATTTATTCATGCATCATCTTAATATAAATGTTATATTATAAAGTTGCATGATTTATTAAGCATGCTCATGCATCATATTATATAAGTGTTATAAAATATGGTTGCATGCATGAATAGCATTTCCAAGCATCATTTTTATATTACAAATATTATAATATATAATTTAGATGAATGAATATGTTATTTAATTTTTATTACTTTATTATATAAATGTTATGTATGAGTAGTGAAATGGAAATGCATGATGCATGACACTACTTTAGATAAATATAATTATTTTATTTTTTTAAAGTATGTCATTAGATGCATGTATAGGTTTTAATTATTTTATTAAGCTTTATAATTGTTATAAGTTAAATGAAATTAGAATTAAAATTTATAATAAAGTGTTGCATGCAAACATAGGTTAGACTTTTTTTAAATAGTTTAAAATTGGTTTCATTATTGGACCTATGTTAATAAATTTCTAATATGATTATAAATATGTTTAATCTTTTATTTCTATTTAATAGGATTAAATTGGTTTTCATTAAAAGATTAAAATTATAATAATTTTATCTATAAGGGACCTTTGTCTTAGGATAGTTCTGTCTGGTCTGTGATATTTAAGCTGGTGGAAACGGAACACCTCTACCTGGGAACTGACTTGGAAGGTGAGTTAGATAAATTTTTTATAAGCATGCAATGAGTGATTAATGTTTATTAAAGTGTTTAATGAACATAAGTCAATATTGTTACAGTGTGCAAAGTTAACAATCACTTAGTAAAAATTATTAGTACAATTTTTCTAAATCAATCAACCCTAAGTAAAAACACTTAGTGGGAGGAAAATGTTGTATATGATAGTTCAATTTCCTTTCACGATTCTCTTATATAGTTCACACTGTGAGATCTATGCTCGGTCTTGAGACACCTTTGCTTGTGTCCCCCTATAGGTGGTGTTTGAATAGGTCAATAACAAGGTGGATAGAGAGAGTATTTATAGTAAGTGGGAAAGGAACATGTGTCAACACATCCCACGATCACCTTCATTAGTTTGCATCAAACTTTCATGCTCGGTCTTGAGACACCTTTGCTGATGTCCCCCTACATATGGTGTTTGCATGAATTTTTTCTCAAACTCCAGATGTGGATAGGATTGCTTTAGTTTTTTGCCCCCAATTGGTTTTTCCCTACGGTTGGCTCATTGGGGTGGAACTCTAGAATCTAAAATGGGTTACACTTAAAAGAAAATGTTAAGTAAGTTAACAATTTCTGAACCAAACAATGATGATTAATAATTATAGGAATAAAAGTTATTCTGGTGTAACTATTAGTTGAGATTGTCTCAATTTAGTGAAGATATAACTGTTCACCCTACGGTGGCTTTTGTCCTGACTCACTAAAACATTATTGCAAAATAAATGTCACATAGGGTGCACTAGATTTTGCTAAATTGATTGATTGTTCAATTGGGCAATGTATGTATAACTAATATAAATAAATTGTATAGTTTCGACAATTTCATTATGACAAGTGCTTATTAATTGAAATCCCAATTTAACTTCACAAACTTACTTAACTTTTGCTTCTAGGTGACGATTACATAACAATTACAAATTAGGGGCAATCAAAGCAATCAATTATACATGCATAGCTAATTTGCCCAATTATCCCATACAAGACAATTGAATAATAGACTCAAGACAAATTCTCATAATTTTTTTTTAAAAAAAAAAAATCTCACAAAATTACATAACATAGTCTTAAGAACAAATTGGAATCAAAGTAAACTACGAAACTCATGCTAAGTTCTACCCTTTAGCATTTTCTAATTCAATATAATGTTAAAAGGGGAAGAAGATTCAGAAGTTTGGTCAAAAGAGAGGCAGAAATCGAGTAGAAACAGAGTGACGACCGAGTATTCGAGTGTGTGTAACCTAGGTTTGGACTGATGGGTTATTTAGAATATGTTGCAGCATCGCAACGCTATGCTGTCTTACTTCCGCGTGCTGCTCCAAGTTAGTGTTGCAATACTACCCTGTTCTTCGATCGTCCGCTTCAAGTCGTGGGGTTGCAACATTACATGTAGCGTTGCAACGCTGTCCTGTTCTTCACAGAATGGGTAGCTACTGCCTTATATCGTTGTGCAACGCTTGATTGCTCCGACTGGGCAAAAAACTTCAATTTCTTGGCCTTCTTCCTTCATTCTTCAATTTAGCTCCTATCTTGGCCATCTTAACACCTTTTTGTCCCAAGCGCTTCATTCGATTGCTTGTACACTTGAGTTCTTTAAAACAATTGATTTAAACATATTAATTAGCTTAACAATCCCGAATTAAGTAAGGAAGATAGCACATTTTCGGTGCTATGACCTCTAAATTGCTTGAACTTTGAGAAATTTCTTAAATCTCAAAAGCAAGGTCTTTCCTCCATCATTTTTAATACATGAGGATATCCGTTGCATGTATACAAAAAACTACAAAAGCATATAAAAAAGTTCCATTAAATTACTCTATATGTTTTTACAAAATTAAAAAGTGAAAAAATTGAGGAAGAAGACATACGTTAAACAAAGAGAGATGGGTGATGTCTTCTTATAGAAGATAGAAGAGATAAAAGTTAAAATAGAGATATTAAACTTCCAAAAAATTAAAGAAGGAAAAGAAACATTAGGAGAGAGGTTGCTATTAACAAATTTTTAAAAAATGCTTCCAACAAATTTTCAAGGAAAAAAAAAAAGAAAGCAAAGAAGTTAGACACAACAGTTAACAAAATTAAAAAAAAAAACAAAACAAAACAAAAACAAAAACAAAAAAAAAAGAGAGAGAAGATACCGGATGAAAAATGAGAGGTTGAAATTAACTATTTATAGAAAAAATTTAGATCTTAAATTGTAGTCTGATTTTATTTTATTTTTAAAAAATTACTTTATTTGATGTGAAATAGAGATTATTAGATATAAAATGTGATTTTCTAATAAAAAATTGTGAATAAGAGATTAGAGGATAAAATATGATTTGTTTTTATTGTTTATATTCACTTTTATTTAATCTAAAGTAGATATTAGAGATAAAATGTGATTTAAAAAAATCGTGAATAAGTGATTAGAGGATAAAATGACTTCTTTTCTTATTAAAAAAAATCTTTTATGATAAAGACGTAGAGATTATTAAAGATAAAATGTGATTTTAAAAATAAATATATTTTTTTTGAATTAAAGGTTAGAAAATAAAATGAGATTTTTTAAATTTATTCTCTCTTTATTTAATGTGAAGTAGATATTAGTGATAAAACGAAGTTTTTTCGAATGATTTAAAAGTAAAATTACCTCCCCTATTGCCTCTTTAGATAGCATAGATAAGGGGAATTTTTGTTGTTTTCGTGAATATTCAGTTTCACACAATTTGAATCAACGTTTTTGTATGCAGTCTTTAAATATGCATTTTTATTATTTATATATAAATTTTAAAATGCCTAGTTTTAAGTATGCATTTCTATTATTATTATTATTATTGTTAACTATATCATTGGGTTTTTTTTTTCTTTGTGTGTTAATTCTATTGAGAGAATATATGTTTACACTCCAAAATTTTAGAGGATTGTCAACATGAATGTAGCTCAACACATAGTGTTTGTACTATTGACCTCGAGATTGTGGACCAAAATACAGGATTTTAATAATAATTACATTTTATTTGAATAAACATCGTTTTATTACATTTTTTTTAAATAATGAAATTTAGTAGGTATATCGACTTACACTATTCATTGCGTTTTGTTTGAATACACCTAAGAAAGTGAAGGATAAAATTGATATATTTATTAGTTTAGTGTTTAGATTTATTATAACCTTCAAAATTTATGAGTGATATTTTTCCAATATACTTTTTTGTAAAAAAGATACCAATAATGTAGTTGGACTATGACATTTAATCACTAATATAAAATAATAATCTATCTATCTATCTATATCTATCTATTTATTCATTAATATATTTTTAATTCGAGATATGATTTGATTCAAAATCAAAGATTTGAATCTAAATCTCCTCCATAAACTGGCCTAAATGACATATTCAATTTCCATCACTCATGTAATACTTTGGTTTAGATTAAAGGATATTCAAATAATCCAATTCCAAACTTAATATAATATGGGCTTTCTACATAGATAATCTTAATTATAGTCTATATTACATTATTGTCTTCTACCTCCAATTTATTTCAAAATAGCCCAATAGACTACAAATTTTCACTGTGTCTATTTACTATTAAGGTCTCATCCATGATTTTTATAACTTAAAAAAAAAAAAAAAAAAAAAACCTAGGTTTTGTGTATCCCTTTCTAATACATAGCCTAGGGCTTTGTGTATTGAAGTTCTTCATCTCTTCACAATCTCTCTCACAAAACCCTAGGCTATTCCATCTTCTTCAATCTCTCTCAACTCTCTTTCTCTCATCTTTCTGGCCAAATCCAGATATCGTCGTTGTACTCGTCTACACTGATCTTGTCGTCATTCCCATCTGCACCAGATCTTGCCGTTTTTCCCGTTTGCACCAATGGCCACACGACACATGTTTGTTGGTGGCAGGATCGTCCACCAGCTAGTAGTTCTTGGTGAGAAATAGCATCAGGAGCAACCTCTTAGTGAGAAATGGCGTCGGGAGAAACCTCTAAAAAAAATCAAACATGGAAAATGAAATGGAAAATAAAATCATATTAAATGTATTTTCTCTCGGGTAATTGACAAAAATAACATTTTTCAAGTTTTGATTTTGACTTTTGGACCATTTTTAAAAAGTATGGTTTTTTTACTTCCACAATGTTGACAATGAATGAAAATTACTCTAATACCCTTCACATTTCAAAACTCACTCAAACCCTCCAAACCCTCACTTTCTTTTCCATTTTCACTCTTCTCCATTTCAAAAGTCCTCAATCTCACTCCATGTCACTCTTCACATTCTACATTTCCTTGTCATTCTCCTTTTTATTAAAGATCATTTGGGATTTTTTAATTAAGGTATGGATTTTTATTTTTTCACTCAATGTGTTAGTTTATGTTAGGTGTTCTTGTGTGAATATTTGAAATCTATTGTAGATCTATATTGAATGTTATTTTTTTCCTAAAAACATCATGTTTGGCATTTTCTGAATAAGTTTGAGCCTAAAATGCGTTTCCGGAAATCGGTCTTACCCGACCAGGCTTCATACCATTATGATTGGGTATGTGATCGGGCAGACAAATTTGAGATTTCTTTGGGATAGATTTGGGGAAGAGGGGAAGATTGTGCCCGATGGTAGACCGGTCGAGCCGTATGTGTATTTCGACCGGGTATGGGCGGGAAAGAAAGGAAAGGACAAGGGGGAAGGGGGCAAAATCGGGTAGGAGTAGGTGGCGCCCGGTCCCAACTCGGCCGGATATTGGACCGGGTAGGGGGAGGGCACTGGGTAGAGAGGGCGTGCGTGGAAGTATTGGGACTAAACAATCGCTTAGTACCATCGCCTAGTACTAAACGATCGCTTAGCTATGATCGCTTAGTACTAAACAATACGTTATATTTTCTAAACGATGGCACTACACGATCATTTAGATACAGTGTGTGCTAAGCGATGCGATGAAGTACTACGTGATAATGTTGAGCGATCGTTTAGATGTAGAGCTAAGCGATTTTGGCATGGGAACTAAACGATACGTTGGATTTTCTAAATGATGGCACTACACGATCGTTTAGCTATGCGCGCTAAGAAATGCGATGAAGTGCTATGCGATAGCGTTGAGCAATCGTTTAGATGTAGAGCTAAGCGTGGCGTGGGAACTAAACGATACATTGGATTTACTAAAGGACGGCACTACACGATCATTTAGCTACGACGCGTGCTAAGCGATACGATGATGTACTACGCAATAGCGCTGAGTGATCGTTTAGATGTAGAGCTAAGCGATCGTGGTGTGGGAACTAAACGATATGTTGGATTTTTTAAATGATGGCACCACACGATCGTTTAGCTACAGCAAACACTAGACGATAGTCGTGTAGGGGGAAGGGAACTGGGTAGAAGGGGGCAGGCCGTGTAGGGGATGCTTCGGGAATTTGGCCCGCCCGGTTCGATCGAGTATTGGATCAGGCAGGGGTATTCTATTTTTTCGCCCGACCCCGTACCCGGACGGGTATGGGTTGGGCCAATTTTTTTATTTATTTATATAATTTTTTTTTTTGAAGTATGCATTGACGATCATGATGTGTTGTCTTCTAATTTATCTAATTCATGAAAAATGTAGGTTATAATGGAACTAGATATGAAGGTTCATCCTAATGACCATTTTCCTGTAGCCCTTTCATGTTGTTCCCACATAGGAAAGGTTATCCCTAAAATTAAGAAAAAACTATCTCCGACACAATTAGCCATGTTTAGACAAACATGTTTTGGGCCTCTCCTTAACACAAACATCATCTTCAATGGACCACTAATTCATTATATTTTTCTTCGGGAGATAGAGGAACCTAGGAGAGATGTTATTAGCTTTAATCTTATGGGGAATAAAGTATCCTTCAACCAAGTAGAGTTTAACCTAATCACAAGACTAAAACATCAAACTAGAAATGTGAGGGGAGAAAATTCTTTTGTTGGACTTAGAGCTAAGTATCTAAACGATAATGAGGGCATGAAGGCATACGAGTTGGACTCTATTTTTCCAAGTCTTGAGCTTCAATACAATTTTGATGCAGTGAAAATTGTAGTGTTTTATTGTATTAAGTTTGCTATGATGGGTAGAAAGAGGAAAAAGCAAATGGATTTTGAAAATTTAGCGATCATAGACGATTGGAATAGATTTTGTAATGAGGATTGGAGCAAGAAAATTTTTTGCCAATACAATTAAACGATTCAAACAGGGATTGAAAGATAAAAGCACAGGCTTATAAAGGCAATGTAGATGGAAAACAACAGACGTATAGTCTTTAGGGGTTTCCCCATGCTTTTCAGGTAATTTAATTAGTTTGATTTAATGAATATTCATAAAAGTACACCCCTGATATATACTTACATTTCATATAGGTATGGGCATATGAAACGATTTCATCATTATCCAGACGCATTGCAAACATATTGAATGACAATGCGATACCACGCATTTTGAGATCGTCTTGCTCACAGTCTCCTTCATATGGAGTGATTAGAGACGAAATCTTTAGGTCAGATGCAGTATGTTTCTTCTTAATCTTTTTGGGTTAGAATTATTTTGATGATTATAGTTTCTTAGTTTGTTTATTCATGATTATATTTTTTTTGTAGTTGAGAATTATATTGGAACTCATTCCTTCTGATGAAGAGATTCAGTTTATAAATCGTGTTATAGAGCCACCCATCCCTCCACTTGCACCACCTGTACAACCAGAACCTACAAATGACGGTGATGTTGCTGGACCTTCGAACACTGAGGAGGTTGATGACAGTGACAATCAACAAAGACGTGACGGGAAGTCCAAGAAGAAACGAAAGAATTACCGCAAATTGGTTAAGCTAGTCAAACGTCTTGATCATCACGTGGAAAGTTTGGAACGTGACCTAAAAAAAATTAAGAAGTACTTGCGACGATTATCAAAAGTAAGGATATACCATTACAATGCTTCTTGTATGTTATCTTCATAACTAAGCATGCAGGGATATATCTAAAAAGCATTAATAACTATGCATAAAGGGAAAAGAGTTGACTGCACTAGAGGTGGGGACCATAGAGGTACGAGTGATCATGCTTTGGCCAACGATGGTGATAGGGATGGTCATTCTCTTGGAGCTGTAAATGTTGTAGGTGGTGATATTGTACCTGTGGCAGTTCCAGGTGATGATGTTGTAGATGAAGGGTCCGCCATTGATGGACGGAAGGACGAGGTATGACCTCATTGAGAATTTAACGACAAAAAATGTTGATGTAATATTGTCATTCAGAAGTTAGGATATTTTTTCATAATCCTTGTTGTCTGTTCTTATCGTCTATGTCTTCCTATTTAGTATGAAATTTGGAAGTTAGGATATTTTGTCATGATCATGCTATGACCTCCTATTGTTGTAATAATAATTTTATTTTTTATTTGATTGTATAACTCTATAATTGGCATATAAGTGTAGCCATCATTGTGTAGGTTGATCAAATACCACTATTCTTATAATTTCACTACAAATTTTATTGTGTAGGTTATCGACATAAGTTCACAAGACATGAAAAATGTAAATGTAATAAAAGGTCGTGGTGGTTGAATGATGAAAATTTCTTGGAAATTAACTACATCGTGGAAGGACACAAGTAAGTGTGGGAAGAGGCAAAAAATGCATCAGAAGTACGATCCCCTCGTTGACATACCTGAAGATCTTAACATTAAATTTCAAAAGTGGATATACAACATAGACCCTGCTGCGATGATTCAGAGGAATGCATATGCTTAAATGGATAAAAAAAAATGGTTTAATAGTCTATCAACACCATTCCAATGGATGAATGACGAGGTATATAACCTTTAATGTAGATTCTCGTGTGTGTATATGTGTCCTTATTTACTTAAACACTCTTATCGTGCAGGTAATAGACACATTGTTTATGTTTATAAAAACGAAAATGTAAGCCCAACCAGGCTTGTATCGTCGAAAATTTTCTATAGCTGACATTGTAGTTCCGGTATGTTATCTGACATTGTAGTTACGCTATATATTAGGCCATTGTCTGACATTATCTGATTTTCTCGTTGCTTTAGAACCTCCTAAGACGCGATTGCCATACTATCAATTGGAGTAAGGCGACAGACGTATTAAAGTACGTTCATGGTAAACACACTGACTACAATGTAGCTTGGAGCAACGCCGATATTGTTTACATGCCTTTCAACCTCTCTGTGATGCACTGGGTGCTTCTTTGTGCAGACTTCCAGATCAGAGAATTAATCGTGTTTGATTCATTGATTGCATTACATTCGAATGTAGACTTGGAACGTGAAATGAGATCAGTGTGCGAAAACTTTCCCGGTGTACTTATTGTTGGTGCGTTAATGGAGTCTCATAATCTTCTAATTGATCGTTGGACTCTACACCGAGAACCTTTTGTGCCTCAATAACATAAGAGTGGGACTGTGGTATGTTCACATGTAAAATTTTCTAATATGATATAACAGGGTCCAAAATGGATACCTTAACATAAGATAGAATGCAATATTTTCGTAGACAATATGCCATTCAGATCTGGGCAAATAGAGCGTTGTTTTAGAACTTTGTAAACTTTTTTGTAATTTATAGTTGAAGTGATGAATGAAAATTTATACTTAAAGTTTATAGTTGGGAGTGGTTTTCTAGTTAAAAATGAAGAAATTATACCAATTACCGGCTGGCGCATGCAAATTGGCGCCAATTCCCAGCCGGGCGCATGCAAATTAGCGCCAATTCCCGGTCGGGTGTATGCAAATATGAAAAAATTATACCAATTCAGGACATTTTCAACCTCCAAAAATTTATAAATAAATATCAAATGTAGGACATTGTCAATTTTCCTAGTAATTAGTGAACTATTGAGACTACATACAAAAATGAAATACATACCTTCTTATGACGGAGTGTACAAAATTACAGCTTTGTGAAATACAAGTTTTGGACTTGGCGAATTTCGTTCTAGAAACAATTTGATGAAGAGAACTTTTTGTGGGATTGTAAAGAAAAATTTGGTGGAGAATTTTTTAATTTTTGGTGAGAAAAGTTTTTGGTTAATGGTTTTTGGATAAATTAATTTTAGATAGAGAATATGAATTAATTTGATAGGTTGGTGGTTGAAATTGAAAGTGGGAATTTAATAAGGGGCATAAACTGCTTCAAAAACCCTTTGAGGCTGAACCGGATTAGACCTTGAGAAAACCGGTCGCTTAGCTCCATCGTATTGAACATTATCGAGTCGCTTAGCAATTCATCTATACGATCGTGTAGTGTCATTGTTTAGAAAATTCAACGTATTGTTTAGTTCCCACGCCACGATCGCTTAGCTTTACATCTAAACGATTACTCAGCACTATCGCGTAGCACTTTATCGCATCGCTTAACGCGCGTCGTAGCTAAACGATCGTGTAGTGCAATCGTTTAGAAAAACCAACGTATTGTTTAGTTCCCACGCCATGATCGCTTAGCTCTACATCTAAACGATCGCTCAGCGCTATCGCATAGCATTTCATCGCATCGTTTAGTGCGCGTCGTAGCTAAACGATCACGTAGTGTCATCGTTTAGCAAATCTAATGTATTGTTTAGTTCCTACGCCAATTTTCAATACTTCCACGCACGCCCCCTTTCTAGCCGGTGCCCTCCCCCTACCCGGTCCAATACCAGGCCTGGTCGGGACCGGGCACCACCTATTCCTACACCAAAGCTCTCGCAGGTGCACGATCGTTTAGTTCCTACGCCAAAGCTAAACGATCGTGTAGTGCTATCGTATAGCATTTAAAACGCATCGCTTAGCTCCCGCAGGTACACGATCGTTTAGCGTTCAACATCACAACGACCAGTGCCCATCGCTATACGATTGTCTAACTTTTTTTCACATCGTGTAACGTCTGGAACTAAACGATCACTTAACAACTGAACCTCAAAATGGAAAGCTTCGGTGAATATTCGTCTAACTTTTCTTCATATTGCTATACGATCTTCTAACTCTTTTTTCATGTTTTTTTTTATATAAATATCATTCTGAAAATAATTTGGTGAGGAGAACTTTTTGTGGGGTATTAAACAAATTAAATTTGGTAGAGAATTTTTGTCAATTGATTTTGGATAAAATAATTTTTTGTGAATAAATTTTTGAGGTGGAGAATTTTTTGTGAATTAATTTGGTATGTTGGTTGTTGAAATTGAAAAAGAGAATTTAATAAGGGGCATAAGAGTAATTGTACAACCAATATTCTCCATGCTTACATCATTTTCATCATCAAGGGATCAAAAAAACTTGTTTTTCAAAAATAGGTCAAAAATACAAAATCAAACTCCAAATAGGTCATTTTTGTCAATTTTCTTTTTCTCTCCCCATTTTAAAATGGAAAAAATTATCTTAAATGCATTTTCTTTCTCCAATTGAAAATGAGAAAAAAAAAATTATATTAAATATATTTTTCTTTCCATAATAAATACATCTCCCCTCTCCAACATTAAGTGAACTTCATAAGTATGAAGTGGAAAATTAAAAGAACGGATATTAATAAATGAAAAAATGGTAGAATTGTTCAAAATTAACAGAAGAAGTATTCTTTGAAAAAAAAAATCAAATTCAAAGACATTCATGAAATATATAGCCTAAAGATGAATTTTTATGTAAAAATCTCTCTATATATAAAGTAAGAGTATGGCAAAAAAATAAAAAAATATATTTCGATTTAAATTAAATTTAGTGACATTATACCAATACATTTCAAAAATGATATTTTAAAACAAAAAGTTTAAGCCAAATTTGATAATAATTTTGATTTTGATTTTTAAAAATTAATATATTGGTTATATTTTGTTGTCTATATTTAGAAGTGCTTTAAAATTTAAATCATTAAATAATAATAATAATAATAATAATAATAATAATACTTAGTTTTCCTATGAAAGTTGATTAAGAATCCAAATATTTACCCGTGATTACAAATTTACGAAAAAACAAGCACAATTTTCAATATACATAAAACCGTTTAATCCCAAACATTTATGTGACCTTGCAAATGAAATTATTTCAGTTCCTGCCATCATTTGCCTTAAAACAACAAATTTATTGGCATTGTTTGATGGTATGAGAAACATATTATTCTTTTGCTCCTAATTTGAAGAAATTTAATGCATATTTTTTAACCAGAAACAACATCGTATTGATAGATATAAAGAAATACAATATTTATGGATACAAACCCCAATCAAACGTGAAGAGGTGACAAAGATACAGTAAAACACAAATCCACGTAGAACCCAAAAGGAGACGAACAAGCTCTCCAAAAACAAGAACCCAACCAAACAAAGACCCAAGAAAGAAAGGACGGACCACACGCAAAGCACCGAACCACCCAAAGACCAAAAAGAAAAGAAAAACTACAAAGCAACACCAAGATCCTTCAGAGAAAAACCCACCAAACTGAAGAACCAACCAAAGAGAACAAGGATACAATATTAAGTATGAAGAGCTATGAAGGAACTTCTAGGCCAAACACAATTCTACTCCTCCGAACTCCAACTTCTTGGGGGAAAACATCCCCTAACTTACTCACCATGAGACATTCACGTAGATAAACGGAGAGTCCTCCAATCTCTGGACACTCCCATCCACTCCACAAACTTGGATTATAAATTTGAAACCTGAGATGCCGGAAGGAATTGCAAGTTTGGAGGCATAAAATGCTTTTACATGTGCCACCCCAAGATACTTTGAAACATTTTGTAATTTGACAAGGGGATTGTTGCCTTCTTCGGCTACTTCCACGACATGCACATTGTAGCGTTCAAATACCTTATCACTACTGCCATCTTTCAACTCCCAAACAATGTGAATGTCAAGGGTCCTTGTTCCATCTACATTTGTAGTCCTTGCAACATACGGAGTTTCGACTAGCCATGAACTAGAAGGAGGAAGATCCGGTTCCTCAATAGACCGAACAATGATATTACCGAGCACTGCAAAGAAGTCAGATGATAGATTATATTTGTGTTTCGATGCACGAGTTTCAGAGCTTGATCTGTAGCAGACAACATTTATATTTGTCAGTTTGTATCCACTCATTTGAATTTTGCTCATATGAACGAACCAATCAGGAGAAAGTCCAGGCACTTCAAGTGGAGTTGTCTCAATTACTTCAGAGTAATCAGTCGAGAATTGCTTTTCATTGCTGGAGGTAAGTAAAACATTTATCTTATTTGTGCTAGAAAATAACTCCAACGAAAGGCCTAGTTGAGAATCCCCGTTTGACGTTGACTGCAAAAATTAAGTCGTGGACCAAGGTTAAACTAAATGTACAAGGAATCCTGTTATTTCTAGATCTTCAATACATAGAGTTCACTTACAGAATAGATGACTTCTAAGGGAACATCCCCTAAAGTGAGCTCTCCTTGAAAGAGTCTTACTATAGTGGAGCGATTTTGCTCAAGAGTCCCTTTGAGTGCAATGCTTCCTCCTCCATTGTATGCTACCTCAAAACTAGCAAATCCATGAATTCAGACTAAGGAAACTTTGAGTTTATATTTACAATTAAACAAAAGAAACAATTACAAAAAAATGAAGGGGTTGAAGAAATGAATCCTAGGGCCAACAAATGTTACTATTAACTATCAATGCTCCTCCACATTGAAAAGAGAATAGATAGGAGCATTTCTTCTTACTTTGAAGAAGCTTGGACAGAATGTGAAGTTGAATCATCAGTTACCTCAAGTATGGGCTGCAAGAAGTTACAAACGCTGAGAAAGGAGAATTCCAAAATGGTAAATAACAAGTCTCCTTTAATGCCTTCAGGGGCAGAAGCCAGTAATAAAATTATTTAATGTATGTAGAGTAGGATTAAAGATAAGCATACCTTTCAATATCCTAATTCCTAGAGATATATTGTTTACCTGGAAGCTTTGACAGGATAAATTGTTCCAAGAAGCATCTGATATTATTACTCCATCCATGGAAACATGATAACCATGACCCTGGAAACGTGGAAAGAGATAGACTTTGACTGAACAATAATATTTATAACCTAGCTATTAATAACAGACCAACTTTCATGCAAGAAACCATTTGTAGCTGTCAGATTAATGACATTTTGACAAGATGCCAACGAAGTTGATCCAAGCAATACGACAACAATTTCCTTTGCCTTCAAAACAATATAAAATCTATTTGATGTCAAATTATAAAGTACGTCGATTACATGTGAATAAGACAATAAAAATTCCCGATGCTCATATGAGATCTAAATAAACAAAACATATATCAGCGGTGTTTTGGAGATACCAAAGAAATTATCCATGAAAAATCTGAAATCTATTTATTAGGATTTGTTCCTTTAAATTAAAGTTTTAAGAATGAAAGCATGATAATGCGCTTATGCCCACTACCAAGACATCTAACCTTTTAGGCCAATGCAATTCCACTGCCATTCACTCTACACTAGACTAAGTTTTGAAGAAAACAAAAGAATAGCCAGCACTATAAAAACTATTGGTGTTCAAGCACTTTTTTTTCAGGAACACGTGATTGGAAGAGTTCTGACCTGGTCAAAATTTGAGTAGAATGGTAGTAGTTTTGGGTAACTTCGCACTATTTGCCATGATTGCTTCACAAGACCCCACCATCTGTTAAGTCCAAAGTAGATAAAATTGAATAAAATTGAACTCCATTAAATATTTAGGAAGATGATCAATGGTGACTCTCCGAGAAAACTCATCATACAAAAGACATTCATTCTTTTTTTTTTTTGAAAATGATACGAAACTTTTCAAAAGAAAATGAAAATAGATTAATGCTAAAAATAAGGGACAACGCAATAGGAGAAAAGTTCAAACAAGAAGAGAGAGCTCTAAAAAGACCAAAAACAAAACAAAAGGTCCTGATAAGAACAAAATGATAACAATTCGAAAACAAGGAAAAATAAAAATATTTAGCTTCGCAAAACATCTGAAATTGAAGAATCGCCGAAGAGTTTTGATGGTCATATAATTAGCGAATAATAATATCAACATTAAGAATAATTGCAAGGAAGCAAGCCAATAGATTTCAAGCATCCAAAAACTGATGGGAAAACTAGAATTAATAACACCAACTAAATGTCCAAAAACAGACTAAATATCAAAAAGTTAAGTAAAATATAATGAAACATTAACCAGCAAAGCATATTTTCCAGGATAAAACACATAGGGACGATATCCTTCAAAGTAACCTCAGAACAGAGTTGAGAATGTCCAAGATTTTATGATATTCAGATTTTTTTTTTTTAGTACAACAATATGTGAGGTGCAAGGATTCAAACATCTGATGATATATCCCTTAAAAGGTTAAAATATGCTCAAGTTGGCCATGATATTCATAAGTTGTTCTTATAAAACATGAGGAAATCAATTATTGTAGGAAATTTCAAAAGGGTGGATAACAGTACAATACTACGACATCGACATGATCCCCTAAAAAATTAATTTCATATCATTAACTTACTTATTTTGAGCAGTCTGAAAATCTGTGTCCTGCTCGTGCTCATACACCCATCCAGGAGCAAATATGGCAGCCGAGACATCATCCCTTTTCAGAACATCCAGTGCAACATTTGTCTGAAGTGCAAGCATATTTTTGTTGAAAAATTAATTCTACCAACTCTCGGCTTGGGATAATAATTGAACTCAACATAGAAAAGACAAAAACTAGTAACACGACACATTGATTTAAAAAGCTATTGAGGCTTACGCCTTGGGGCTCGCCTCGAGGCAAGGCTCTAAGTTTTAGTCTCGAGACTTATGCCTTTGTTGAACAATAAGAGGCTTACGCCTCTCATAGAAGAGGCTTGTGCCTTTTTGCAAATGCATAGAGGCTTATAATCTCTATGCCTCAGCTAACGATTAGAAAAATAATAGTGATTTGCCTAGTTCTTAAAAAATGTTAAGGTTTGAGTTATTTATGGCAATTTGAACTAGGACTACTTTGACGGTTGTGACTTTAAAAACATTGAAGGCAAAAATTTATAGTATAAAACAATCTTAATAATGATAATAGTAGTAGTAGTGATGATAAAGATATTCTTTTAGAATTTTTTTTAAGTAAAAATTGTGCGTGTGAATTTTCTTTTTATACTTTTATATGACTATCATGTTTAGCCGTATTTGGTTATATAGATTTAGGATTTGTAAAAAGATTTTAATTCATTATTTAAGGCTTACGCCTCGTACCGCATCAAGGTTTATGCCTCGCCTTTTCATGAGGAAAAGCCTCAAGGCCACCTTCAGCTTTTTATAACATTGAACGACATTCTTAGTATTTCTTTTCATTTTGTTTGCTCACATATTCTCTTTCCTCTTGAAGGTTATTGTATCCTTGAGCATTAGTTGCTTTTCATTTTATCAATGAAAAGTCATGTTTCCTTTTCAAAAAAAAAGTAACACGACATTCTTTTATACTTGAAAGTTGAAAAGGTAATGTGTAAAGGCTACATGGACAAACATATAAGGGTTTACCTTGATAACAGAATTATGTAACCAATTATCATATATTTAACTATAAAGGTCTCCAAATTATGCTAACTATGATGCTTGTTGACTAGTGATAACACATGACAATACTCAATACACCTCATAGGGTTAGTAGGCTTACATCCCATCCTCCACCACCAAAGGTACCCCTCCCGAAAACATCAATGCCCATGTACACATCATGCTTTCTCTCTCCAGCAACAACAGCAGATTTTTCAGGAGTGCCTTCCTAAGATGACAAATGAACGTTTTTGTCTAATCACTGATGTTATCTTTTCAATGGAATATAAAAATGAGATGATAACTAACACTTCTTATTAGATATGAAAGAACTTTATTTCTTACATTCCAATTGTAGTTTACGAATATTCCATCCGAGATATCAAAGAAAGGTTTATTTTTCTCATTCAATTCATTTTGCCAGTAAAGGTAACCATCCACTGTAACACTGTCATACCTGTCCACAAGTAAACAGTTAATAGATTTCATAAGCTCAGAACGCAAATAATTAAGAATGTAACATATCATAGACTTACCATATAACTAAAGACCCAGGTAGCTTAGAATGCATAGACTGGGTTAAATGGCTCACAAATTCTTTCAAATGAGTAACTTGCTGAAGACTCATAGAGATTTCCATATTCATCTGCAACAACAAACTTTAATGAGAAGAAACAACTATAAAAAATCAAGAATCAGTTCACATCATTCAAATTTCAAACTAATATAATTTATTTATTTAACATAAGAATTACTTTTGTTTCCCGTGATTAAGGTTCAACTATTTGGATTTTCTAGAAAGATCTTATAGATGTAACTTAAAAAAATACAATGTTTCCTATACCCGACAATGATTAGCATATTTATATAGCTTTCAAGCTCATCCAAAATTCAAATCTTGATTGTGCATAAATACATGCAAGCTTATAAAATTCAGAAAAGGAGAACAGAAGAAAAAATATGTTGTGAAGAAGTACTTACACCTAATAAGATATAGGATTCATATGCACATTTCAATGAAGTTACAGAAATGCAATCTAGGTAGGAAAACTTTAAGCAATACCAGCCATCCATCAAATCCCAACGCAATAGCAAGCTCGGTTAAGCGCTCTGCATACATTTCAGCAGAATCCTTTGAAGAAAGCAAGGTATCCCGAACATCTGTTCCCCCTCCTTCCAGAATGAATGTCCCTAGCACCTATAGATTCGATACCACTTTTAATTTGTACATACTAAAAAACCACTCGTTTTAGTCATAATGATGCAATCACAAGCCCACTTAGTAACTAGCCCTTGTTCACAGGTAGCTATATACATATCTATAAATTACCGACTGGATATGAATTATACGATGCAAAATGTGGTCTAAGTTAATTTCTCGCAATAACATCAAGTCATAAAGCTTTCTAAGAAAATTTGGAAAACATCCACAATTCAAAATATATGTTCTTTTAATTACATTTATATTTATAATATTTTAACTAACACGTCATTATTACAGTGAAAGGAAAAAAAAAAAAAAAGGACAAATCTCTACTAATTCAATCATTTTCATCAATGTTTTATTTGCTCATCTTTTTATTTGATTTATATAAAAAATGATGTCAAATGATTGTTCAAGATTGATAATGCATGATTTACCAGTAAATTCCTTAGGAAAGATGCAGAAAACCAATGTGTGCTATTTTTAAGGAGATGTGGGTAGTGTTTGGGATTGAATTTGAAATGGCTAAAATCACTTTTCTCATACTCAAAATCACTCCAAAACATATTTCTAATTACTCAAAATCAATTTTGATTATATAAAAACCACATTTAAGATATAAAATCAAACATTTATTTTAATGGTTATGGTCACATTTGGGAGTGATTTCGAATATGAAAAATGTATTTTTAGCCATTTAAAAATCGCTTCCAGATATGTCTATAATATACATCGTTATTTAAAATGTATGGTCACAACAAATGAGCCGAGAATTCATTTCATAACATTATAAAAATTTGCAGGCAAACTACAGTAGGCTAGATCAGGCACAATCCAACCTTTTAACTAATAACAATAGTAAGAAAACAAAGAAGTATGGAGCAGTAAAACCGATGAGTGAAGTGAGTAGGTACCTTAACACCGTGCCTGTGAGCAGTATTTGTCCAACATGGAGGGGGAAGCGTGACCAAATCATGCGAGAAGTACACAAAAACATCGATCAAATACCAATGCCATATTGCATAAGCATCTGGATTAGTTCCACCCTGAACCCATTTATCGTCTATATATCCACCAGCCATATCATGGCAAACAAGAATCCTACGCCTGTCGGGCAATGGCGCGGGCTGAAGAGGAACCGTGGATATATTAAATGGGTAGTGAAATGAATTGAAGTAGGCCCTGGACTCCAGGTCATCGAGTGTTTTAATAGGGTAAGCAATAGGAATAGAGGGCACAGTTGGGTCAAATGGAGGAGAAGGAGGTTCCGACCTTGTTTGGACAGAGCTCTGCTGGGCCATTGTGAAGAAAAAAGACGGAAGTATTCTGCAACTATGAAAGCGAATGGTTCTAACAAGGTTTAGGAATGCCGATTTATATAGGAGCAGAAAAGCATCATAAGCAACAAGTAATGATGTAAACAGAGACGAAGATTTGACTCTCAGTTTGAATAAACAAATAACGAACACTACACAGCATGAGATAAAGCCAAAAATTTCAATAGATAATGAAAGAACACTGGAAATCTCCATATAAAAGCAGATTCGATTGAGTATCTAACCTTTCTCCACTGCTCTTAATTGCCCAAATCGGGAAGAGTACCTGATTTAAAGGATGGGAAGGAATCGCTCTGGGGAACAGGCAGACGGATTATGCAAATGAAGAGTCATTGATTCCTTTTTCCTTTTAGTTATTCCCTTGTGTAAAAGGAAGAAGATCCTGGCGTTTCGATGGTGACTTCTATCTTCAGTTGCTGCCATTGTTGAAGCTGGTGGACCCTTCGATCGAAATGGAATGGGAAGAACTATCAAGAAAGTGATGGGGAAAATGGGGGTTTTGCGAAAAAGAAGAGCAAGGTTAGGGAAGGAACTGCTCTCTCTTGACAGACGGATTTTTCTTTTGTTTTTTTCTTTCTAAAATAAAATGAGCATGGAGATTAATTGTGTGTTTTTGTGATGTTCCAAGTCTGACGGGTAATTGTTACGAATAGGAACAAACAAAAAATGGAGCATATGACCAAATTTAGTGTTTCCTTTGAAAAATGTCGAAATCAACCAATAATTAGATTTATGATAACTCATATGACATGTATATGATCACAAATGTCTAAATATATTAAGGATAATTGCTGATTTTTAACTGCCCTCTTGATTTTCATCATGTACTTAACCTAATTTATATATTTTATTATTAACTTAGATTATGTTTAACCACTCCTCGAATTAATCTCAAATATCCAAATTTTTCTACCAAATTTTATATTTTAAATTTCCATAAATTATCAAATATCATTTTATTTAACCAAATTTCAAATTTATTCTAATCTTTTAATTATTTTTCATAATTTTATACATATTCTTAATAAATTAGCAGGATATTTTCATATCCTTGAAGGTTTAAATTGTTTTATATTATTACATTTTTTATATTGTTTTTATCGATTTGAATAAAAAATATACAATGCTATTGTAAAAAAAATAACCATCACTTTTGTTATTCACACAAAGTATTTGTCAATTTAGGTTTTCTTATGGATTTTTTTCACAAGCTATTGCTTTTGCTATGACTTTACAACTGATTATACTCCTCTTTTCCTCTTTTCCTCTACATTTGTTCTTGTATGACGGTTCATTCTTCTTTTGTTTCATTATTATAATCAATTTTTCTTGTTTTTCAGCCAAATAATATGAAATCTTGTTCATCGGAGAGAATCGGAGTTAGACACTACAATAAATCGGAACTTCCACGGTTGCGGAGAAGAGAATTGGAGTTATGATTTTTGTTTGGTGGTTGATTATTTTCTAATGTACCTATGAATCTTGCAAATACACTAATAATAATTTAGTAGAAACAAAACTTCTCTTCAACCTTCTGAGCACATTATTATCAATTTTGGTTTATCTAACTCTTTTTCGATTGGTTTAACTTTTTGTTATCATATTTAATTTAATCTAAATATTTTTTCATTAGTTTAAACATGTTGTTATCAACTTCAAAATATAATATAAAGTTAAACGTATTTTCAGTTTGCCTTCGATGGGCTCTAAAAATTAACTAATATACATTTACAAATACAGTATAATGATAATATGAAGTTATGAGATTAGCTAATCACATTTACACATATAATTGTAATATGAAGTTATGCGATTTTAATCTTCATTTTTATTTAAATTATAGATTCTCCTAATTTTTCTTCAACAATATCTATTTGAGTCTATATTTTGTTATTAGAATCTATTTTATCTTTTATTATTATTATTATTATTATTTGTTTATACATTTTGTTATTATATTAATTTTTTATGTGTATATTATTACTATTTATATACCTATTTATTATTTCGATAAGATTTTTTTTATATTGTTTCATTAAAAAAAAAAAAAAACACAAAAAACTAACCCTTATTTCCAAGTTCGATATATATAATTTTTGTGAGAAAAAAAAAATTAAGCACTTTCTTCCCTACATATTTAAAAATGATATATTTTAAAACAAATCCTAATTCTACTTTACCTTCCTCTTATCTCATCCTTTTATTTCTTATTTCTCTCTTTCCTATTTCTCATTTGCTACAAGCTTGTAGCCATAACATCCCCATTGGATTTTGGATCACCTTCTTTAGAACCTTCTATTATTTCTTTTATCACCATCACCCTCTCTGCTACATTTCGGTTTGCATAACTATCAAATCTTCTTTTGCTCATTATCAACTAGTTCTCTAAGAGCCGCAGGCCACCAACGATGACTATTGCACCACAGACACACCATCATGATCATCCATTGAAGAAGCAACCGCCAATTGTTTCTCAGTGAGACCCATATTAGCGAGTTTTTAGATTTTTGAACCGTTTCTAAGATTTTGACAATGCTATTTGTTTTTAGTTTTTGGTTGAGTTTTTTTTCTTCTAGAAGTTTAGATAAAGTGTATTTGCAGTTTTTGCGTTGTTTTTGAAGCATTGTCTATTTGTACAATTTGTTAGTCTTTGGGGTAGTTTGGTCATTTACCAATTTGTATTTCTATTATTTAATTTTTTTTTGCTATTTTTACAATTTGAAACTTTTTTGTCATCTTTCCAAATGAAACTTTAAATTTTGCTATTTCTCTTGTCAGCCCAAAAAATAATTGAGTTTTTTCCCCTCTCAATGACCCTTTTACAAGTGGCTTAATGTTGAATGACCCACCTTCCAAAAAATAATAAAATCTAACCTCTTGCTTTTAAAACTTTTACTCACGCTTTTTCAAATCAGTCTCATGTTAGAGACATCCTTCCCAATAGATTTTCGCAGCCTTGTCGCAATTTTAAAAGACAGTGCAATTGAGTAAATTAAACAAAAACAACAACACTGGCCAAAATTTTCGTAATTTTATCGGTTGGGCAAAAGCGTTAGAAAGAAGTGTGAGAAAAAGTTCCATCGCACTGACCTACCTCATCGCATTAGGGATACGACAACATTGGGCTGGGTGGATCATCCTTAATGTGATGAAACTTAAAACTCTATTAGTGTATTATGACTTAAGCAAAAGGTTAGATTTTATTAAACTCCAAAAAAACCATACTTCTTTTTTGCAAAATTTTTTAATGAATTGTATCATTCATCTCAACCATGATCAATATTGAAACCTTTATATGTGTGTGTAAACTAGGGAGTGTTTGTTTCAATGATTGGGATTGGATGACTTAGGCATCCTAAGCCCAACCCTTGTTTGGGGTATGGTTTTAGGAAGCCTAACTTCCTACATCATTTTCCCATGGGGTTTGAATAGTAAACACTATTCAAACCCATGGGTTACCCATCTTTTTTATTAAAAAAAAAAAAAAAAAACCCTTAATATAGGAAATATGTCGGTCAACCTTTGGACACCACCTTTAGCTACTACCGCTGACCAACTCTGGCCACAACCCTTCAGTGACCGTTGTTAGCCAACACTGCCACCTTTGTCGACCACCGCTAGCCCATTCCACTCGTCACCTTAATGACAGTTGTCAGCCAACTCCGACCGCCACCTTCAGCGAATGCCGCTGGCCAATTCCAACCGCTACCTCGATGACCGTCGTCAGCCAATCTCCGACCGCCACCTTGGTGATCGTTGCCAGCCAACCTTCGACTGCCACCAGCCAACTCCGACCACCATCGACCAACCTCTAGCAACCCCCTTCTCCCCACACTGGCAATGTTCCGGCCACCAACTACATCGATAACCATAATCATAATAGTAACAATAACGATACAACGTAATTTCTATACGCAATTGGATTGAGCATGCTCTGCTTGTCAATCAATTTGCGTTTTTTTATTACAGATTTGAAAATGGGCTCCATGTATCGATACAAATGTAGAATACAAATAACAATACTAAAGTTAATCAAATGGGCCCACTTTTCACATTACCATTGATTTATAACGTGGCCTTGGTCCTTATAGTTTGATAAACCTTCGTAAATAATCCTTATAGTTTGATAAAATCCTAATAACTAATCCCTAATAAATAATCTTTAAAAGTCAGGTAGAAATTATAATTATAAATTATAGGGACTACATTCTAACTTTTACTAAACTATAGGGACCAAATTTGTAATTTAACCCTTTAAAAAAACTTGGGTTATGGAAATTGGCTAAGAACTCTAATATATAAAAAGGAAATATGAAAAGCATGAATAAGAATGTGAGTAACAAACACAATTTTCAAGTACCAAAAACTAAAAATTGAATTAGTTACCAGATGAGGTTTTAAGAATTATTGGAAACAAAATTTAAATTTTAAACATATGTAAGACACTATTTAAAGTTTAAAAGCCTAAGAGACATAAAATTGAAAACTTTATGAATCTATTTAAAAGTCCAATAATTTATTAGAGACGCAATTAAAAGCTCATTAACTAAAATCTCGTTGGTAACCATCTTTTTTTTTTGTTTTTTGTTTTGAAAATTAAGTTTTTTAAGTACAAGAATTGAATTCTTAGCCAAATTTTAAAAATAAAAACAAGATTGTAAAAACTATTTTTTTAGTTTCTAAGATTTGACTTAGTTTTTAAAATATTTGTGGAAAATAAAAAAGAAAGTAAGAAAATTAGAGGTGGAAAGAGAATTTATTAGACTTAATTTTTAAAAATTAAAATTAAAATTTTAAATGATTACCAAACAAAATCTAAATGATACGAACTTAAAAGTTCTAAACTAAACTTACCATATAAACCTTTTATTTTCATTAAAAATGTGGGAATTTTAAACATCATGTCAAGTTTTTCAAATTGCTATCATTTAAAGTTAATCAAACTTCTCTCATATATTTTCCGATACTTTGATCAAATATGATTTACAATCTTTTTCTCGTGCTTCAAATTTTATCCTACAATCACCAAAGTTAAAAATATGAGCACTATTTTTATCTACTATATTATAATCTCTACCTTTTACTAATATTCTCAAAAGTCATTCAATGTCTTGAAAATTAAAAAAAGTTGTTTGTTTTTGTTTTTTAGAATTTGACTAGGAATTCGTGTTTTTTAACAAATGTGAAAATCGTTGAAAATTTTGGAAGAAACAAGTATAATTTCTTTAAGGAAAAAAAATAACGAAATAGTTTCCAAAAAGGTTTTAAACTATATTAAAAAAATTGCCCAACTAGCCTCATTTGGCTATATTGCATGCTTTTTTCTTTTTCTCTCTCTCTTTCTTTCTTTTCTTTTCTTTTTTTTTTTTTAATGTCAGGTTGAATGCTAATTATTAAGGTCACATTTGATAACAATTTGTTTTTAGTTTTATATTTTTGAAATCTATGTTTGTTCTCTCAATTTTTTAATTGTGGTATTCACATTTCTTTAAAAAATGTACTTTCATACCTAATCAAATTCTAAAAACAAAGACAATCTTTTGAAAACTATGTTTTTAATTTTTTAAACTTTGCTTGGTTTATAATTAAAATTAAAAAATGATGTTGTGTTTATAAACTTAATTTTTAAAAATAAAAAGTAAAAAATAAATGGTTAAAAAAGGTGAACAACTAGCCGACGGACATATATGAGTTCTTTTTTAAATGAAATAAATATGAAAGCAAATTCACTTCCAAAAATCCAAGCCTAAGCCTATTGTCTTAGTGATTGATTGTTTTTTTTTATGTTGCCTAATTTCCAAGCCTACTACCACGAATAATTTAAATTTTTCGTTTAAAAGGTGATTAATTTAAATTTTCGTTTAAAACGTGATTAATTTAAATTTTAAAAAGTTGCAAATTATGTTAACCTAACAATAACATTTCATCAATTCATTTTTCTTTTTCATTCACCTTGACTTTGATTGTAAAAAATAGAACACACACACAAAACCCAACAAAACCGACGGAACACACACACACAAAACCCAACAAAACCGACTATCCGTCGGTTGAATTTTATACTATTTTTTCGGATCAATTTTCTCCCAAACCGACACCGATGGACTGATGTACATCCCTAATTACAAGTATGTCGTTTACATTAATAATTAATAATCAACAAATTATTTAAATTCTAAAAGCGCTATTTTTCTCTAATGAATACATTAATCATTAAAGCAATATTAAATCATTATCAAACCAAAAAATATAACAACTAATGAATTACAACCAATTTTGATTAATAAAAATAAATAAATAAACATAATTTAATCAAATAAACTAATTTTAGATATTTTTTATTTGTTTAACATATTATTATAGAAAAAAGAACATTTTTCCTCTCAATTTTTTTTTAATATAGTTTCTATTTGGTCTTAAAGTTTTAAATATTTTACTTTTACCTGTGAGTTTTGAGTTTAATTTCTATCGTGGTCATAAGGTTTTAAAATGTAGAATTTTTACTCTTGATTTGAGTTTTGTTTTAATTTGGTCCAAAATTTTCAAGATTTACACTTTTAAGAGTACTTTTTTTAATGCACATTTTCGGTCCTTAATGTTAATGTCTATTAATTAATTTTGAATAATTAAAGAATTGTAATTAATTAGTTAATTCTAATAATTTTCCATCACTATTAAAATTAATTATAATATTAACTTCTAAGTATTTTAAATTAATTAACTGGAATTTAATGTCAATGACCAAAGTGAGCATGAATAAAAACTCGGGAGAAAAGTATAAAATATTGAATTCTAAGGACCAAATGAATACTAAACTTAAAACTATAACATTTTGATTTTGTAACTTATCTAGAGACTAAATAAAAATTAAACTCAAAACTTAAGAGTAAAAAGTAACACTTTGAAACTTAAGGACCAAATAAAAATTAGACCTAAAATTGAAGGATTTTTTTCAATTGCATTATTGCCTTTATTTTATA
Source organism: Benincasa hispida (assembly GCF_027475165.1). Taxonomy (NCBI): domain Eukaryota; kingdom Viridiplantae; phylum Streptophyta; class Magnoliopsida; order Cucurbitales; family Cucurbitaceae; genus Benincasa; species Benincasa hispida. Next base: position 30,386,574 of record NC_143484.1, on the reverse strand, counting down.
CTTTTAAATTTATACTAATTATAAATAACAAAAGTAGACCATCAGTGATTTTAAAATTGCATGTATATACATGGATGTGTATTTGTAGTTAATTATTGTAGAATTACTTTTTTAGTCCACGTGTCTTGAAGAATATATATGTATTTATCTCTCAGTCTTTAAAATATACTTTCGTAGTCTTTGAGTTTTTAAATATAAGTGTATTTGATTCTCAAGTTTTAAAAATGTATCATTTTTGTCCTTTAAGTTTTTTAAAATGTTGTAGCACTATTTTTGTAATTGTTTTAAACTAAAAAATAATTTAAAAAATATTATCTATTCTCACTAAATTATGTTTAAATTCAAGATGTCATATAATTATTTAAAATAATAAAAATTACTTCATAGCCTTTGAACATATTCCTAAGAATTCGAAAAATAAAATGTTATATTTTGAAATCTCAGAGACCAAAAATACTTCCTTCGGGAAGTAAGGTAATCTTCACTAGATATTATTATTTATTCCTTTCTTCCTTTCACGTCCTTGGTCTCGCTTCATTTGTAAACATTTTTTTAATTTCTTAATTTTCTTCTTCCCCTTTTTTCTTTCTTATTTCTTTTCCCTTTCATTCTTCTTCTTTCCCTTCTTTCTTCTTTCTTTTTTCTCACCTTTATTCTCTCTCTTAGATATTATATGGAAGAGAAAGAACTCACTCAGCCAACTCCGACCACCATCGACCAACCTCTAGCAACCCCTTTCTCCCCACACTGGCAATGTTCCGGCCACCAACTCCATCGGTAACTATAATCATAATGGTAACAATAACAATACAACGTATTTTCTATACGCAATTGGATTGAGCACGCTCTGCTTGTCAATCAATTTGCGTTTTTTTATTACATATTTGGAAATGGCTCCATGTATCGATACAAATGTAGAATACAAATAACAACACCAAAGGTAATCAAATGGGCCCGCCCGCTTTTCACATTACCATTGATTTATAACGTGGCCTTGGTCCTTATGGTTTGATAAACCTTCGTAAATAATCCTTATAGTTTGATAAAATCCTAATAACTAGTCCCTAATAAATAATCTTTAAAAGTCAGGTAGAAATTATAATTATAAATCATAGAGACTACATTCTAACTTTTACTAAACTATAGGGACCAAATTTGTAATTTAACCCTTTAAAAAAACTTGGGTTATGGAAATTGGCTAAGAACTCTAATATATAAAAAGGAAATATGAAAAGCATGAATAAGAATGTGAGTAACAAACACAATTTTCAAGTACCAAAAACTAAAAATTGAATTAGTTACCAGATGAGGTTTTAAGAATTATTGGAAACAAAATTTAAATTTTAAACATATGTAAGACACTATTTAAAGTTTAAAAGCCTAAGAGACATAAAATTGAAAAATTTATGAATCTATTTAAAAGTCCAATAATTTATTAGAGACGCAATTAAAAGCTCATTAACTAAAATCTCGTTGGTAACCATCTTTTTTTTTGTTTTTTGTTTTGAAAATTAAGCTTATTTATAATGATTTAGATCTTTTTTAAGTACAAGAATTGAATTCTTAGCCAAATTTTAAAAATAAAAACAAGATTGTAAAAACTATTTTTTTTAGTTTCTAAAATTTGACTTGGTTTTTAAAATATTTGTAGAAAATAGAAAAGAAAGTAAGAAAATTAGAAGTGGAAAGAGAATTTATTAGACTTAATTTTTAAAAATTAAAATCAAAATTTTAAGTGATTACAAAATAAAATCTAAATGATACGAACTTAAAAATACTAAACTAAACTTACCATATAAACCTTTTATTTTCATTAAAAAATGTGGGAATTTTAAACATCATGTCAAGTTTTTTCAAATTGCTATTATTTAAAGTTAATCAAACTTCTCTCATACATTTTCCGATACTTTGATCAAATGTGATTTACAATCTTTTTCTCTGGCTTCAAATTTTAGCCTGCAATCACCACCAAAGTTAAAAATATGAACACTATTTTTATCCATAAGTTACTATGTCTTACTATCTCTACCTTCTACTAATATTTTCAAAAGTCATTCAATGTCTTAAAAAAATTTTTTTTTATGAATTTGATTAAGAATTCATTTTTTTAACAAATATGAAAATCGTGAAAAATTTTGGAAGAAACATGCATAATTTCTTTAGAAAAAAGAATAACGAAATAGTTTCCAAAAAGATTTTAAACTATATTAAAAAATTGCCCCACTAGCCTCATGTCGCTATATTGCATGATTTTTTCTTTTTTTCCTTTTTCTTTTTCTTTTTTCTTTTTCTTTCTTTCTTTTTAGAAATGCCAGGTTAAATCCTAATTATTAAAGTCACATTTGATAACAATTTGTTTTTAGTTTTCTACTTTCGAAATCTATGTTTGTTCTCTCAATTTTTTAATTGTGGTATTCACATTTCTTTAAAAAATGTACTTTCGTACTTAATCAAATTCTAAAAATAAAGACAATCTTTTGAAAACCATGTTTTTAATTTTTTAAACTTTGCTTGGTTTATAATTAAAATTAAAAATTGAAATTGTATTTATAAACTTAATTTTTAAAAATAAAAAACAAAAAATAAATGATTATCAAATGATATGTTAGTTGACTGCGTTTAAGTCGTGTGCTAATCTGTAGAGAAAAGTGATCAAAGCAAAATTGAGTACTGAAGAAAAGTATCCCGCTACAAATGTTAATTTTCTTTAATTATTCCAACATTTGGTTAGAAAACTAATTAAAAAGAAGAAGAAGAAGAAAGTATATAGGTTGATTTATGAGATATAAAAAGTATTAGCTGGACAACAATTGATGTGTACCCTTTCTTTGAATTTAGAGATTAAGATCTTCAAGTATCTAGAAAATATAGATGTTAAAAACAATTCTTTTTTAACTATCATGTCCTTGGTTTAATTTTTATAATTACAAGTAGGGGTGTACATAAAAGCACCGAAGATCGATCTGGTTGATCGGGTTAGTTGCCGGTTTTCCTATTAAAAAAAATGAACAACCAGCCGACGGACATATATGAGTTCTTTTTTAAATGAAATAAGTATGAAAACAAACTCATTTCCACAAATCCAAGCCTAAGCCTATTGTCTTAGTGATTGATTGATTTTTTTTTATGTTGCCTAATTTCCAAGCCTACTACCACGAATAATTTAAATTTTTCGTTTAAAAGGTGATTAATTTAAATTTTTCGTTTAAAAGGTAATTAATTTAAATTTTCGTTTAAAACGTGATTAATTTAAATTTTAAAAAGTTGCAAATTATGTTAACCTAACAATAACATTTCATCAATTCATCTTTCTTTTTCATTCACCTTGGCTTTGATTGTAAAAAATAAAACACACACACACAAAATCCAACAAAACTGGGTCGAATTTTATACTATTTTTTTGGATCAATTTTCTCCCAAACCGACACCGATCGACTGATGTATCCCCTAATTACAAGTATGTCGTTTACATTAATAATTAACAATCAACAAATTATTTAAATTCTAAAAGTGCTATTTTTCTCTAATGAATACCTTAATCATTAAAGCAATATTAAATCATTATCAAATCAAAAAATATAACAACTAATGGATTACAACCAATTTTGATTGATAAAAATAAATAAATAAATAAACATAATTTAATCAAATAAACTAATTTTAGATCTTTTTTATTTGTTTAACATATTATTATAGAAAAAAGAACATTTTTCCTCTCAATTTTTTTTTAAATATAATTTCTATTTGGTCTTAAGGTTTTAAAATATTTTACTTTTACCCATGAGTTTTGAGTTTAATTTCTATCGTGGTCATAAGGTTTTAAAATGTAGAATTTTTACTCTTAATTTGAGTTTTGTTTTAATTTGGTCCAAAATTTTCAAGATTTACACTTTTAAGAGTACTTTTTTTTTAAATGCACATTTTCGGTCCTTAATGTTAATGTCTATTAATTAATTTTGAATAATTAAAGAATTGTAATTAATTAGTTAATTCTAATAATTTTCCATCACTATTAAAATTAATTATAATATTAAATTCTAAGTATTTTAAATTAATTAACTGGAATTTAATGTCAATGACCAAAGTGAGCATGAATAAAAACTCAGGAGAAAAGTATAAAATATTGAATTCTAAGGACCAAATGAATACTAAACTTAAAACTATAACGTTTTGATTTTGTAACTTATCTAGAGACTAAATAAAAATTAAACTCAAAACTTAAGAGTAAAAAGTAACACTTTGAAACTTAAGGACCAAATAAAAATTAGACCTAAAATTGAAGGATTTTTTTTTCAATTGCATTATTGCCTTTATTTTATACTTTTAAATTTATACTAATTATAAATAACAAAAGTAGACCGTCGGTGATTTTAAAATTGCATGTATATATATGGATGTGTATTCGTAGTTAATTATTGTAGAATTACCTTTTTAGTCCACGTGTCTTGAAGAATATATATGCATTTATCTCTCATTCTTCAAAATATACTTTCGTAGTCTTTGAGTTTTTAAATATAAGTGTATATGATTCTCAAGTTTTAAAAATGTATCATTTTTGTCCTTTTAAGTTTTTTAAAATAGGTTTAAAATGTCATAGCACTATTTTTGTAATTGTTTTAAACTAAAAAATAATTTAAAAAATATTATCTATTCTCACTAAAATTATGTTTAAATTCAAGATGTCATATAATTATTTAAAATAATAAAAATTACTTCATAGCCTTTGAACATATTCCTAAAAATTCAAGAAATAAAATGTTACATTTTGAAATCTCAGAGATCAAAAGATACTTTCTTTGAGAAGTAAGGTAATCTTCACTAGATATTATTATTTATTCCTTTCTTCTTTTCACGTCCTTGTTCTCGCTTCATTTGTACAACATTTTTTTAATTTCTTAATTTTCTTCTTCCCCTTTTTTCTTTTTTCTTTCTTTTCCCTCTCATTCTTCTTCTTTCCCTTCTTTCTTTTTCCTCACCTTTATTCTCTCTCTTAGATATTATATGGCAGAGAAAGAACTCACTCATAAGTATTGAGCAATGAAGAAATGCTACACTTTAAAATTAGATTGAAGATATTATTTGATTTTTCTAAACTATCTAAGTTAAAATATGAACATAGGTAATTGCATGTGATCATTTATTGGTTCATGAATACGTTAAGGGGCCGTTTGTTTTTTAGAAACGTAGATGATCGAAATCTTTAAATGTCCAAAGTTATAGATCTTCAGAATTTCATATGTTTGATATCTTTAAATAACTATATTTGTTTTATGGGAATATTTTGTATATATATGAGAATACTTTGATAACTGTGTTTGTTTCAGAGTACTTCTACTCGGAAACGTCTTAAATTTATATAATGTTATAAGAATGTCATTATGACTATTTATTGTTTTTGAATTAATTTAATATAATTTGAACTTATATAACATACTTGTTTTTATCAATTTGAATATCTTTTTAAATTAATACAGCTTATATTATTTTTATATGTTATTTTTTAAAACAAAAAATATATAATAATTTAAGTTTTTTTAATAAAATATATATTAATTTGAAATTGAATTTTAATAAAATATATAATGATCAGTACGATATAAAAAAATAGTGATATATATGGTTGACAATATTTATTTTAATTATATAATGCAAATAAAGAAGACCGAGATATATATATATATATATAAGAAAAAAAGAAAACACAAAATAGTGAAATGGGAATATCCTCAACATGGGTATCCAGACGCAAAAAAGTAATTGTATTGGAATTCCACTGATGGATCAATTGTAATGAGCCTGAATCGCAAATGTAATTGGATTATTTTTTATCGTGTTTACTTGGAATTATGAATTTTGCTCATTTACTATTATCGTTACCTCTTAGGGTCAAACAGTAATAGTAATGATAATAGATTGTAATAGTAAAGATGTCAAAATTCATAATTTTTCCTCTAAAACAGTAATAACGGTAACCATAACCGTAATGATAACGGTAACTGTACAACATAATTTTCAGACGCAATTGGATTGAGCACACTCCGCTCGTCGATCAGTTTGCTTTTTTTTTTTTTTTAAATTACAAATTTAGAAGTGGGTCCCATGTATCGATACGAATGCAGAACACAAATAAACAACACCAAAGGTAAGCAAATAGGCTCACTTTTCACATTACCATTGATTTATTACGTTTTCACTATGACACACGTGGGCTTAGTCCTTATGGTTTGATAAATCCTCATAAATAATCCTTATAGTTTGATAAAATTCTAATAAATAGTCCTAATAAATAATCTTTAAAAGTTAGGCATGAAATTCTAATTATAAACCATAGGACTACATTCTAACTTTTACTAAACTATAGAGATCAAATTTGTAATTTAACCCTTTCAAAAAACTTGAGTTACGAAAATTGGCTAAGAACTCTAATATATAAAAAGGAAATAAAAACCACGAGTAAGAATGTGAGTAACAAACACAATTTTCAAGTACCAAAAACTAAAAACTAAATGGTTACCAAATAAGGTTTTAGGAATCTATTGGAAACAAAATTTAAATTTTAAACATCTATTAGACACTATTTAAAGTTTAAAAGCTTAAGAGACATAAAACTGAAAAATTTATGAATCTATTTGAAAGTCCAGTAATTTATTAGATATGCAATTAAAGGCTCATTAACCAAAATCCCGTTGGATAATCATTTCGTTTTTTATTTTTAATTTGGAAAATTAAGCTTTTTTCTCTCAATTACTTACAATGATTTATATCTTTTGTAAGTACAAGAGTCGAATTCTTAGCCAATTTTTTTTTTTTAAAAAAAAACAAGCAAGAGAGTAAAAACTATTTTTTTAGTTTCCAAAATTTGTCTTGGTTTTTAGAAAGTATTTGTAGAAAATAAAAAAATAAAGTAAGAAAATTAGATGTGTAAAGAGTATTTATTAGACTTAACTTTTAAAAGTTAAAAACAAAATTTCGAATGGTTACCAAATAAAGTCTAAATGATACAAACTTAAAATGTTCTAAACTAAACTTACCATATAAACCTTTGATTTTCATTTAAAAATGTGGGAATTTTAAACATCATGTCAAGTTTTCCAAATTGCTATTATTTAAAGTTAATCAAACTTCTCTCATACATTTTCCGATACATCGATCAAATGTGCTTTACAATCTTTTTTCTCGAGCTTCAAATTTTAGCCTGCAATCACCAATGTTAAAAGTATGAACACTACTTTTATCCACAAGTTACTATGTTTTATTATCTCTACCCCTACTAATATTTTCAAAAGTCATTCAATGTTTTGAAAATTTAAAAAAAGTAGTTTTGGTTTTGTTTTTTAAAATTTGACTAGGAATTCATCTATTTTTAACAAATATGAAAATTGTTGAAAATTTTGAAGGAAACAAGCATAATTTCTTAAGAATAAAAATAAATAACAAAATAATTACCAAAAAAGTTATAAAGTATATTCAAAATTTGCCCACTAACCTCATTTAATAAACAAGAATAAGGTTACGTTTGATAAGAATTTATTTTTATTTTCTACTTTTGAAATCTATGTTTGTTTTTTCAATTTTTTAAATTATGATATTCACATTTTTTTTTAAAAAAAATACTTTAATACCTACTCAAATTCTAAAAACGAAGATAGGCTTTTGAAAACTATGTTTGTTCTCTCAATTTTTTTAATTATGGTAGTCACATTTTTTTTAATAAAAATACTTTAATACCTACTCAAATTTTGAAAACAAAGATAGGCTTTTGAAAACTATGTTTGTAGATTTTTTTTTAACTTGACTTGGTTTATAAATAAAATTAAAAATGAATAACAACAGAACAAAAGAAATTTATGAATTGAAGTCATGTTTATATTTTGTTATTAGAATCTGTTTTATCTTTTATTATTATTATTATTTGTTTATACATTTTGTTATTATTTTAATTTTTTATGTGTATATTATTAATATTTATATACCTATTTATTATTTTGATAAGATTTGTTTTATATTGTTTCATTTTTTTTCTAAAAAGAAAAATCTAACTCTTTTTTCCAAAGTTCAATACATTTATAATTTTTGTGAGAAAAAAATTTAAGCACTTTCTTCCCTACATATTTAAAAATGATATATTTTTAAACAAATCCTAATTCTACTTTACCTCTCTCTTATCCCATCCTTTTATTTCTTATTTCTCTCTTTCCTATTTCCCATTTGTTACAAGCTTGTAGCCATAATGTCACGGTCATGCTTGTCCAGGGCCTGTTGCCCATGGCCACATGCCCGATCCAACCCCCTTCTAGCATACTTTCATATCATGTATTGTATTAGCTTAGTTAGCTTGCTTTCTTTACATTTTCATTGTAAGTGACCACTCGCCCTTTTGCATATGCAAGGGTGCCAGTTGGCTTTTTGTTCATAATGCACTATATGGGGATAAGACTAATCATCACTTCCCCATACCCGGAGTAGTACTCTATAAAGCTGTTGTTGTTGCTTATTGCTTTCTAGCCTACTACAATCTTTCTTTCTTTATTCACACTCACAAAAACTGCTTACGAAAACCTTTTCTCCAAACCCGTTTTCTAAAACCGTTTTCCCTAAAACGGGGGTGGAGGTTGCGAGAGGCACTCGGTGTGCCACCGGCAGTCCGTATTCGAGTTGGCTGACTTGTTCGTGAGCGGGAACAAGTGTCGCACAATCGCTAAGAGAAGCTCCCGAAAGAGCGATTGTGACACATAACATCTCCACAAACTCTCCTTTAAGATCTATGCTACCATACCCTCCTCACTATAGTTGGATTTTGGGTCACCTTCTTTAGAACCTTCCATTATTTCTTCTGTCACCATCACCCTCCCTGCTACATTTCGGTTTGCATGACTGGAAAATCTTATTTTGCTCATTATCAACTGGTTCTTTAAGCAGTCGCATGCCACCAGGGGTGACCATCATGTTGGGATTGATGCCTTAAATCTCGTAGGGTCCTGTAGTTTGTAAACACCTGTATTAACAAACACTTGTGATGTAATAATATGAGATATTTTTTTCATTGTTGTCTATGAAATATGAGATATTTTAGTTGCATTAACTACAAACCAATAAACTATGATCCCTGATTATCGTTATAACATAAGCATGTATATGGAGACATACAAGTGGATCATGTCTTAAGTGATAACCTAAATGGTCTGTAGTATATGGATAAAGAAGGAAAACCTTATCCTGGTGACACTACGGATACAACCCGCTTTGTAGATGTTACAAGGGTTGTAAAGTGCTACAAATGGTATGATCCTGATCATTCATGTGGAGACATGCGAGCGGGGGTATCCTATACAAAGGAGTTTGTATAAGACCGGACCACGAAATGTTTAATCTCGTTATATAACGCGGTTCATGACAACGACTTTCATTTCACTAGGATGACCATAGGTAACGTGGTTCTTTGATTTGAATGGGTGTGAGTGGCCAGATTGCCAACTCAAACCTACCATTTTAGGGATTCGTCTGCTTGGAGAACTGGTAATTCAGTTACACAAGATGGAATTCACTCATTCTCCAAAGTAGGGGTAAGTAGATAGATTGCTCCCTTAAAGGTTGAATTTCATCATGAACTACATGATGAGGAGTTAGAATGTCCGCTGCCCCAACCTGAAAAATCCTTGGACAGTATAGAGCGGGCCGCGATAGAATTTGAGCTATCTTATTAGCACTAATTCCCTCAATTATACTTCAATTCATTGCTTAAATTGTCTATTTTATAGGTAATTCCATTCTTGACACAAATGGAGTTATTTCGAAGAATTTGGAGCTAAATCGAGGCAAACGACATTAAAAAATCACTTTAGAAGAAGAGCTAAGACAAGTTACCACATTGCCCCTAAAAAAGATCAATTCAACATCACTTCAGCAATACTCGGAGCGTCGCAATGCTCCCCATAACACTAAGCTCAACGCTAGCTCGACGCTGAAGGACAAAATGCAACCATTTGCTGCAAAACAGGATAGTGTCGCAACACTTCACCCAGAGTCGCAACACTTTGGAGATTGATGAAATTGTCTGCGCATGCGTCTTGCGCAACCCAGTGTCGACTCAGCGTCAAGACCCTCGCCTAACACTTCTTGGCTATTTTACGATTTAGCGTTACAACACTAGTCTTAGCATCACGATGTTACACCTGTAGATATAAAAATTGTTCTTTTGTTTTTAGCAGGGAAGAAGAACGAGAAAAATTTACATTTGTTGATAGAGAAAGTCTATTGATTGGACAACCTAATTCAATTAATCAATTTGTTATTTGAACCTAGGTTGAACATGCATTACTAAGATTCAAGTCTAGGCCATAAATCTAAGCATTCACATTCAATGCTAGGAAGAGCGTCGCAACGCTCTTGTCGACAGCAGCCCTCGAGCGTTGAAGCAGAGGTGCAACGCTGTGTGCAACGCTTGCTTGCGGCAAGTGTATATGTACAGATGTGCTAGCTTCCGTTAATCATCGCAACGTTGCAACACTATGGGTAGCATTATGATTTTGCCCTGTATCTTCAGTTTCTACCTTACAACATTGCGTTAAAGCATTGAGCGAGGGTTGCGATGCTCCAATTAGGGGCATTTTGGTCATTTCCTCTCCTTGAAGTCCGGATGCTTAAATCACCTCCAAATTGCTTCAAATTAACCCTGTTTGACTCCAATTGTTCGGTTCTACCTCCTCGGTGCTCAATACCTACAAAATAGGATAATTAACATTAAAAGTCCATTAACAAACCTAAATTAAGTTAGGAATTATAGCTCTTTTTAAGAGCTAACAATATGTCATATTGTATGTCATATAGAAAAATCCCACCATAGGATAAATATTTATTCATGCATCATCTTAATATAAATGTTATATTATAAAGTTGCATGATTTATTAAGCATGCTCATGCATCATATTATATAAGTGTTATAAAATATGGTTGCATGCATGAATAGCATTTCCAAGCATCATTTTTATATTACAAATATTATAATATATAATTTAGATGAATGAATATGTTATTTAATTTTTATTACTTTATTATATAAATGTTATGTATGAGTAGTGAAATGGAAATGCATGATGCATGACACTACTTTAGATAAATATAATTATTTTATTTTTTTAAAGTATGTCATTAGATGCATGTATAGGTTTTAATTATTTTATTAAGCTTTATAATTGTTATAAGTTAAATGAAATTAGAATTAAAATTTATAATAAAGTGTTGCATGCAAACATAGGTTAGACTTTTTTTAAATAGTTTAAAATTGGTTTCATTATTGGACCTATGTTAATAAATTTCTAATATGATTATAAATATGTTTAATCTTTTATTTCTATTTAATAGGATTAAATTGGTTTTCATTAAAAGATTAAAATTATAATAATTTTATCTATAAGGGACCTTTGTCTTAGGATAGTTCTGTCTGGTCTGTGATATTTAAGCTGGTGGAAACGGAACACCTCTACCTGGGAACTGACTTGGAAGGTGAGTTAGATAAATTTTTTATAAGCATGCAATGAGTGATTAATGTTTATTAAAGTGTTTAATGAACATAAGTCAATATTGTTACAGTGTGCAAAGTTAACAATCACTTAGTAAAAATTATTAGTACAATTTTTCTAAATCAATCAACCCTAAGTAAAAACACTTAGTGGGAGGAAAATGTTGTATATGATAGTTCAATTTCCTTTCACGATTCTCTTATATAGTTCACACTGTGAGATCTATGCTCGGTCTTGAGACACCTTTGCTTGTGTCCCCCTATAGGTGGTGTTTGAATAGGTCAATAACAAGGTGGATAGAGAGAGTATTTATAGTAAGTGGGAAAGGAACATGTGTCAACACATCCCACGATCACCTTCATTAGTTTGCATCAAACTTTCATGCTCGGTCTTGAGACACCTTTGCTGATGTCCCCCTACATATGGTGTTTGCATGAATTTTTTCTCAAACTCCAGATGTGGATAGGATTGCTTTAGTTTTTTGCCCCCAATTGGTTTTTCCCTACGGTTGGCTCATTGGGGTGGAACTCTAGAATCTAAAATGGGTTACACTTAAAAGAAAATGTTAAGTAAGTTAACAATTTCTGAACCAAACAATGATGATTAATAATTATAGGAATAAAAGTTATTCTGGTGTAACTATTAGTTGAGATTGTCTCAATTTAGTGAAGATATAACTGTTCACCCTACGGTGGCTTTTGTCCTGACTCACTAAAACATTATTGCAAAATAAATGTCACATAGGGTGCACTAGATTTTGCTAAATTGATTGATTGTTCAATTGGGCAATGTATGTATAACTAATATAAATAAATTGTATAGTTTCGACAATTTCATTATGACAAGTGCTTATTAATTGAAATCCCAATTTAACTTCACAAACTTACTTAACTTTTGCTTCTAGGTGACGATTACATAACGATTACAAATTAGGGGCAATCAAAGCAATCAATTATACATGCATAGCTAATTTGCCCAATTATCCCATACAAGACAATTGAATAATAGACTCAAGACAAATTCTCATAATTTTTTTTTTTAAAAAAAAAATCTCACAAAATTACATAACATAGTCTTAAGAACAAATTGGAATCAAAGTAAACTACGAAACTCATGCTAAGTTCTACCCTTTAGCATTTTCTAATTCAATATAATGTTAAAAGGGGAAGAAGATTCAGAAGTTTGGTCAAAAGAGAGGCAGAAATCGAGTAGAAACAGAGTGACGACCGAGTATTCGAGTGTGTGTAACCTAGGTTTGGACTGATGGGTTATTTAGAATATGTTGCAGCGTCGCAACGCTATGCTGTCCTACTTCCGCGTGCTGCTCCAAGTTAGTGTTGCAATACTACCCTGTTCTTCGATCGTCCGCTTCAAGTCGTGGGGTTGCAACATTACATGTAGCGTTGCAACGCTGTCCTGTTCTTCACAGAATGGGTAGCTACTGCCTTATATCGTTGTGCAACGCTTGATTGCTCCGACTGGGCAAAAAACTTCAATTTCTTGGCCTTCTTCCTTCATTCTTCAATTTAGCTCCTATCTTGGCCATCTTAACACCTTTTTGTCCCAAGCGCTTCATTCGATTGCTTGTACACTTGAGTTCTTTAAAACAATTGATTTAAACATATTAATTAGCTTAACAATCCCGAATTAAGTAAGGAAGATAGCACATTTTCGGTGCTATGACCTCTAAATTGCTTGAACTTTGAGAAATTTCTTAAATCTCAAAAGCAAGGTCTTTCCTCCATCATTTTTAATACATGAGGATATCCGTTGCATGTATACAAAAAACTACAAAAGCATATAAAAAAGTTCCATTAAATTACTCTATATGTTTTTACAAAATTAAAAAGTGAAAAAATTGAGGAAGAGGACATACGTTAAACAAAGAGAGATGGGTGATGTCTTCTTATAGAAGATAGAAGAGATAAAAGTTAAAATAGAGATATTAAACTTCCAAAAAATTAAAGAAGGAAAAGAAACATTAGGAGAGAGGTTGCTATTAACAAATTTTTAAAAAATGCTTCCAACAAATTTTCAAGGAAAAAAAAAAAGAAAGCAAAGAAGTTAGACACAACAGTTAACAAAATTAAAAAAAAAAACAAAACAAAACAAAAACAAAAACAAAAAAAAAAGAGAGAGAAGATACCGGATGAAAAATGAGAGGTTGAAATTAACTATTTATAGAAAAAATTTAGATCTTAAATTGTAGTCTGATTTTATTTTATTTTTAAAAAATTACTTTATTTGATGTGAAATAGAGATTATTAGATATAAAATGTGATTTTCTAATAAAAAATTGTGAATAAGAGATTAGAGGATAAAATATGATTTGTTTTTATTGTTTATATTCACTTTTATTTAATCTAAAGTAGATATTAGAGATAAAATGTGATTTAAAAAAATCGTGAATAAGTGATTAGAGGATAAAATGACTTCTTTTCTTATTAAAAAAAATCTTTTATGATAAAGACGTAGAGATTATTAAAGATAAAATGTGATTTTAAAAATAAATATATTTTTTTTGAATTAAAGGTTAGAAAATAAAATGAGATTTTTTAAATTTATTCTCTCTTTATTTAATGTGAAGTAGATATTAGTGATAAAACGAAGTTTTTTCGAATGATTTAAAAGTAAAATTACCTCCCCTATTGCCTCTTTAGATAGCATAGATAAGGGGAATTTTTGTTGTTTTCGTGAATATTCAGTTTCACACAATTTGAATCAACGTTTTTGTATGCAGTCTTTAAATATGCATTTTTATTATTTATATATAAATTTTAAAATGCCTAGTTTTAAGTATGCATTTCTATTATTATTATTATTATTGTTAACTATATCATTGGGTTTTTTTTTTCTTTGTATGTTAATTCTATTGAGAGAATATATGTTTACACTCCAAAATTTTAGAGGATTGTCAACATGAATGTAGCTCAACACATAGTGTTTGTACTATTGACCTCGAGATTGTGGACCAAAATACAGGATTTTAATAATAATTACATTTTATTTGAATAAACATCGTTTTATTACATTTTTTTTAAATAATGAAATTTAGTAGGTATATCGACTTACACTATTCATTGCGTTTTGTTTGAATACACCTAAGAAAGTGAAGGATAAAATTGATATATTTATTAGTTTAGTGTTTAGATTTATTATAACCTTCAAAATTTATGAGTGATATTTTTCCAATATACTTTTTTGTAAAAAAGATACCAATAATGTAGTTGGACTATGACATTTAATCACTAATATAAAATAATAATCTATCTATCTATCTATATCTATCTATTTATTCATTAATATATTTTTAATTCGAGATATGATTTGATTCAAAATCAAAGATTTGAATCTAAATCTCCTCCATAAACTGGCCTAAATGACATATTCAATTTCCATCACTCATGTAATACTTTGGTTTAGATTAAAGGATATTCAAATAATCCAATTCCAAACTTAATATAATATGGGCTTTCTACATAGATAATCTTAATTATAGTCTATATTACATTATTGTCTTCTACCTCCAATTTATTTCAAAATAGCCCAATAGACTACAAATTTTCACTGTGTCTATTTACTATTAAGGTCTCATCCATGATTTTTATAACTTAAAAAAAAAAAAAAAAAAAAAACCTAGGTTTTGTGTATCCCTTTCTAATACATAGCCTAGGGCTTTGTGTATTGAAGTTCTTCATCTCTTCACAATCTCTCTCACAAAACCCTAGGCTATTCCATCTTCTTCAATCTCTCTCAACTCTCTTTCTCTCATCTTTCTGGCCAAATCCAGATATCGTCGTTGTACTCGTCTACACTGATCTTGTCGTCATTCCCATCTGCACCAGATCTTGTCGTTTTTCCCGTTTGCACCAATGGCCACACGACACATGTTTGTTGGTGGCAGGATCGTCCACCAGCTAGTAGTTCTTGGTGAGAAATAGCATCAGGAGCAACCTCTTAGTGAGAAATGGCGTCGGGAGAAACCTCTAAAAAAAATCAAACATGGAAAATGAAATGGAAAATAAAATCATATTAAATGTATTTTCTCTCGGGTAATTGACAAAAATAACATTTTTCAAGTTTTGATTTTGACTTTTGGACCATTTTTAAAAAGTATGGTTTTTTTACTTCCACAATGTTGACAATGAATGAAAATTACTCTAATACCCTTCACATTTCAAAACTCACTCAAACCCTCCAAACCCTCACTTTCTTTTCCATTTTCACTCTTCTCCATTTCAAAAGTCCTCAATCTCACTCCATGTCACTCTTCACATTCTACATTTCCTTGTCATTCTCCTTTTTATTAAAGATCATTTGGGATTTTTTAATTAAGGTATGGATTTTTATTTTTTCACTCAATGTGTTAGTTTATGTTAGGTGTTCTTGTGTGAATATTTGAAATCTATTGTAGATCTATATTGAATGTTATTTTTTTCCTAAAAACATCATGTTTGGCATTTTCTGAATAAGTTTGAGCCTAAAATGCGTTTCCGGAAATCGGTCTTACCCGGCCAGGCTTCATACCATTATGATTGGGTATGTGATCGGGCAGACAAATTTGAGATTTCTTTGGGATAGATTTGGGGAAGAGGGGAAGATTGTGCCCGATGGTAGACCGGTCGAGCCGTATGTGTATTTCGACCGGGTATGGGCGGGAAAGAAAGGAAAGGACAAGGGGGAAGGGGGCAAAATCGGGTAGGAGTAGGTGGCGCCCGGTCCCAACTCGGCCGGATATTGGACCGGGTAGGGGGAGGGCACTGGGTAGAGAGGGCGTGCGTGGAAGTATTGGGACTAAACAATCGCTTAGTACCATCGCCTAGTACTAAACGATCGCTTAGCTATGATCGCTTAGTACTAAACAATACGTTATATTTTCTAAACGATGGCACTACACGATCATTTAGATACAGTGTGTGCTAAGCGATGCGATGAAGTACTACGTGATAATGTTGAGCGATCGTTTAGATGTAGAGCTAAGCGATTTTGGCATGGGAACTAAACGATACGTTGGATTTTCTAAATGATGGCACTACACGATCGTTTAGCTATGCGCGCTAAGAAATGCGATGAAGTGCTATGCGATAGCGTTGAGCAATCGTTTAGATGTAGAGCTAAGCGTGGCGTGGGAACTAAACGATACATTGGATTTACTAAAGGACGGCACTACACGATCATTTAGCTACGACGCGTGCTAAGCGATACGATGATGTACTACGCAATAGCGCTGAGTGATCGTTTAGATGTAGAGCTAAGCGATCGTGGTGTGGGAACTAAACGATATGTTGGATTTTTTAAATGATGGCACCACACGATCGTTTAGCTACAGCAAACACTAGACGATAGTCGTGTAGGGGGAAGGGAACTGGGTAGAAGGGGGCAGGCCGTGTAGGGGATGCTTCGGGAATTTGGCCCGCCCGGTTCGATCGAGTATTGGATCAGGCAGGGGTATTCTATTTTTTCGCCCGACCCCGTACCCGGACGGGTATGGGTTGGGCCAATTTTTTTATTTATTTATATAATTTTTTTTTTTGAAGTATGCATTGACGATCATGATGTGTTGTCTTCTAATTTATCTAATTCATGAAAAATGTAGGTTATAATGGAACTAGATATGAAGGTTCATCCTAATGACCATTTTCCTGTAGCCCTTTCATGTTGTTCCCACATAGGAAAGGTTATCCCTAAAATTAAGAAAAAACTATCTCCGACACAATTAGCCATGTTTAGACAAACATGTTTTGGGCCTCTCCTTAACACAAACATCATCTTCAATGGACCACTAATTCATTATATTTTTCTTCGGGAGATAGAGGAACCTAGGAGAGATGTTATTAGCTTTAATCTTATGGGGAATAAAGTATCCTTCAACCAAGTAGAGTTTAACCTAATCACAAGACTAAAACATCAAACTAGAAATGTGAGGGGAGAAAATTCTTTTGTTGGACTTAGAGCTAAGTATCTAAACGATAATGAGGGCATGAAGGCATACGAGTTGGACTCTATTTTTCCAAGTCTTGAGCTTCAATACAATTTTGATGCAGTGAAAATTGTAGTGTTTTATTGTATTAAGTTTGCTATGATGGGTAGAAAGAGGAAAAAGCAAATGGATTTTGAAAATTTAGCGATCATAGACGATTGGAATAGATTTTGTAATGAGGATTGGAGCAAGAAAATTTTTTGCCAATACAATTAAACGATTCAAACAGGGATTGAAAGATAAAAGCACAGGCTTATAAAGGCAATGTAGATGGAAAACAACAGACGTATAGTCTTTAGGGGTTTCCCCATGCTTTTCAGGTAATTTAATTAGTTTGATTTAATGAATATTCATAAAAGTACACCCCTGATATATACTTACATTTCATATAGGTATGGGCATATGAAACGATTTCATCATTATCCAGACGCATTGCAAACATATTGAATGACAATGCGATACCACGCATTTTGAGATCGTCTTGCTCACAGTCTCCTTCATATGGAGTGATTAGAGACGAAATCTTTAGGTCAGATGCAGTATGTTTCTTCTTAATCTTTTTGGGTTAGAATTATTTTGATGATTATAGTTTCTTAGTTTGTTTATTCATGATTATATTTTTTTTGTAGTTGAGAATTATATTGGAACTCATTCCTTCTGATGAAGAGATTCAGTTTATAAATCGTGTTATAGAGCCACCCATCCCTCCACTTGCACCACCTGTACAACCAGAACCTACAAATGACGGTGATGTTGCTGGACCTTCGAACACTGAGGAGGTTGATGACAGTGACAATCAACAAAGACGTGACGGGAAGTCCAAGAAGAAACGAAAGAATTACCGCAAATTGGTTAAGCTAGTCAAACGTCTTGATCATCACGTGGAAAGTTTGGAACGTGACCTAAAAAAAATTAAGAAGTACTTGCGACGATTATCAAAAGTAAGGATATACCATTACAATGCTTCTTGTATGTTATCTTCATAACTAAGCATGCAGGGATATATCTAAAAAGCATTAATAACTATGCATAAAGGGAAAAGAGTTGACTGCACTAGAGGTGGGGACCATAGAGGTACGAGTGATCATGCTTTGGCCAACGATGGTGATAGGGATGGTCATTCTCTTGGAGCTGTAAATGTTGTAGGTGGTGATATTGTACCTGTGGCAGTTCCAGGTGATGATGTTGTAGATGAAGGGTCCGCCATTGATGGACGGAAGGACGAGGTATGACCTCATTGAGAATTTAACGACAAAAAATGTTGATGTAATATTGTCATTCAGAAGTTAGGATATTTTTTCATAATCCTTGTTGTCTGTTCTTATCGTCTATGTCTTCCTATTTAGTATGAAATTTGGAAGTTAGGATATTTTGTCATGATCATGCTATGACCTCCTATTGTTGTAATAATAATTTTATTTTTTATTTGATTGTATAACTCTATAATTGGCATATAAGTGTAGCCATCATTGTGTAGGTTGATCAAATACCACTATTCTTATAATTTCACTACAAATTTTATTGTGTAGGTTATCGACATAAGTTCACAAGACATGAAAAATGTAAATGTAATAAAAGGTCGTGGTGGTTGAATGATGAAAATTTCTTGGAAATTAACTACATCGTGGAAGGACACAAGTAAGTGTGGGAAGAGGCAAAAAATGCATCAGAAGTACGATCCCCTCGTTGACATACCTGAAGATCTTAACATTAAATTTCAAAAGTGGATATACAACATAGACCCTGCTGCGATGATTCAGAGGAATGCATATGCTTAAATGGATAAAAAAAAATGGTTTAATAGTCTATCAACACCATTCCAATGGATGAATGACGAGGTATATAACCTTTAATGTAGATTCTCGTGTGTGTATATGTGTCCTTATTTACTTAAACACTCTTATCGTGCAGGTAATAGACACATTGTTTATGTTTATAAAAACGAAAATGTAAGCCCAACCAGGCTTGTATCGTCGAAAATTTTCTATAGCTGACATTGTAGTTCCGGTATGTTATCTGACATTGTAGTTACGCTATATATTAGGCCATTGTCTGACATTATCTGATTTTCTCGTTGCTTTAGAACCTCCTAAGACGCGATTGCCATACTATCAATTGGAGTAAGGCGACAAACGTATTAAAGTACGTTCATGGTAAACACACTGACTACAATGTAGCTTGGAGCAACGCCGATATTGTTTACATGCCTTTCAACCTCTCTGTGATGCACTGGGTGCTTCTTTGTGCAGACTTCCAGATCAGAGAATTAATCGTGTTTGATTCATTGATTGCATTACATTCGAATGTAGACTTGGAACGTGAAATGAGATCAGTGTGCGAAAACTTTCCCGGTGTACTTATTGTTGGTGCGTTAATGGAGTCTCATAATCTTCTAATTGATCGTTGGACTCTACACCGAGAACCTTTTGTGCCTCAATAACATAAGAGTGGGACTGTGGTATGTTCACATGTAAAATTTTCTAATATGATATAACAGGGTCCAAAATGGATACCTTAACATAAGATAGAATGCAATATTTTCGTAGACAATATGCCATTCAGATCTGGGCAAATAGAGCGTTGTTTTAGAACTTTGTAAACTTTTTTGTAATTTATAGTTGAAGTGATGAATGAAAATTTATACTTAAAGTTTATAGTTGGGAGTGGTTTTCTAGTTAAAAATGAAGAAATTATACCAATTACCGGCTGGCGCATGCAAATTGGCACCAATTCCTAGCCGGGCGCATGCAAATTAGCGCCAATTCCCGGTCGGGTGTATGCAAATATGAAAAAACTATACCAATTCAGGACATTTTCAACCTCCAAAAATTTATAAATAAATATCAAATGTAGGACATTGTCAATTTTCCTAGTAATTAGTGAACTATTGAGACTACATACATTCATGAAATATATAGCCTAAAGATGAATTTTTATGTAAAAATCTCTCTATATATAAAGTAAGAGTATGGCAAAAAAATAAAAAAATATATTTCGGTTTAAATTAAATTTAGTGACATTATACCAATACATTTCAAAAATGATATTTTAAAACAAAAAGTTTAAGCCAAATTTGATAATAATTTTGATTTTGATTTTTAAAAATTAATATATTGGTTATATTTTGTTGTCTATATTTAGAAGTGCTTTAAAATTTAAATCATTAAATAATAATAATAATAATAATAATAATAATAATAATAATAATACTTAGTTTTCCTATGAAAGTTCATTAAGAATCCAAATATTTACCCTTGATTACAAATTTACGAAAAAACAAGCACAATTTTCAATATACATAAAACCGTTTAATCCCAAACATTTATGTGACCTTGCAAATGAAATTATTTCAGTTCCTGCCATCATTTGCCTTAAAACAACAAATTTATTGGCATTGTTTGATGGTATGAGAAACATATTATTCTTTTGCTCCTAAATTGAAGAAATTTAATGCATATTTTTTAACCAGAAACAACATCGTATTGATAGATATAAAGAAATACAATATTTATGGATACAAACCCCAATCAAACGTGAAGAGGTGACAAAGATACAGTAAAACACAAATCCACATAGAACCCAAAAGGAGACGAACAAGCTCTCCAAAAACAAGAACCCAACCAAACAAAGACCCAAGAAAGAAAGGACGGACCACACGCAAAGCACCGAACCACCCAAAGACCAAAAAGAAAAGAAAAACTACAAAGCAACACCAAGATCCTTCAGAGAAAAACCCACCAAACTGAAGAACCAACCAAAGAGAACAAGGATACAATATTAAGTATGAAGAGCTATGAAGGAACTTCTAGGCCAAACACAATTCTACTCCTCCGAACTCCAACTTCTTGGGGGAAAACATCCCCTAACTTACTCACCATGAGACATTCACGTAGATAAACGGAGAGTCCTCCAATCTCTGGACACTCCCATCCACTCCACAAACTTGGATTATAAATTTGAAACCTGAGATGCCGGAAGGAATTGCAAGTTTGGAGGCATAAAATGCTTTTACATGTGCCACCCCAAGATACTTTGAAACATTTTGTAATTTGACAAGGGGATTGTTGCCTTCTTCGGCTACTTCCACGACATGCACATTGTAGCGTTCAAATACCTTATCACTACTGCCATCTTTCAACTCCCAAACAATGTGAATGTCAAGGGTCCTTGTTCCATCTACATTTGTAGTCCTTGCAACATACGGAGTTTCGACTAGCCATGAACTAGAAGGAGGAAGATCCGGTTCCTCAATAGACCGAACAATGATATTACCGAGCACTGCAAAGAAGTCAGATGATAGATTATATTTGTGTTTCGATGCACGAGTTTCAGAGCTTGATCTGTAGCAGACAACATTTATATTTGTCAGTTTGTATCCACTCATTTGAATTTTGCTCATATGAACGAACCAATCAGGAGAAAGTCCAGGCACTTCAAGTGGAGTTGTCTCAATTACTTCAGAGTAATCAGTCGAGAATTGCTTTTCATTGCTGGAGGTAAGTAAAACATTTATCTTATTTGTGCTAGAAAATAACTCCAACGAAAGGCCTAGTTGAGAATCCCCGTTTGACGTTGACTGCAAAAATTAAGTCGTGGACCAAGGTTAAACTAAATGTACAAGGAATCCTGTTATTTCTAGATCTTCAATACATAGAGTTCACTTACAGAATAGATGACTTCTAAGGGAACATCCCCTAAAGTGAGCTCTCCTTGAAAGAGTCTTACTATAGTGGAGCGATTTTGCTCAAGAGTCCCTTTGAGTGCAATGCTTCCTCCTCCATTGTATGCTACCTCAAAACTAGCAAATCCATGAATTCAGACTAAGGAAACTTTGAGTTTATATTTACAATTAAACAAAAGAAACAATTACAAAAAAATGAAGGGGTTGAAGAAATGAATCCTAGGGCCAACAAATGTTACTATTAACTATCAATGCTCCTCCACATTGAAAAGAGAATAGATAGGAGCATTTCTTCTTACTTTGAAGAAGCTTGGACAGAATGTGAAGTTGAATCATCAGTTACCTCAAGTATGGGCTGCAAGAAGTTACAAACGCTGAGAAAGGAGAATTCCAAAATGGTAAATAACAAGTCTCCTTTAATGCCTTCAGGGGCAGAAGCCAGTAATAAAATTATTTAATGTATGTAGAGTAGGATTAAAGATAAGCATACCTTTCAATATCCTAATTCCTAGAGATATATTGTTTACCTGGAAGCTTTGACAGGATAAATTGTTCCAAGAAGCATCTGATATTATTACTCCATCCATGGAAACATGATAACCATGACCCTGGAAACGTGGAAAGAGATAGACTTTGACTGAACAATAATATTTATAACCTAGCTATTAATAACAGACCAACTTTCATGCAAGAAACCATTTGTAGCTGTCAGATTAATGACATTTTGACAAGATGCCAA
Source organism: Benincasa hispida (assembly GCF_027475165.1). Classification (NCBI taxonomy): domain Eukaryota; kingdom Viridiplantae; phylum Streptophyta; class Magnoliopsida; order Cucurbitales; family Cucurbitaceae; genus Benincasa; species Benincasa hispida. Next base: position 30,363,654 of record NC_143484.1, on the reverse strand, counting down.
CGAAGTTGATCCAAGCAATACGACAACAATTTCCTTTGCCTTCAAAACAATATAAAATCTATTTGATGTCAAATTATAAAGTACGTCGATTACATGTGAATAAGACAATAAAAATTCCCGATGCTCATATGAGATCTAAATAAACAAAACATATATCAGCGGTGTTTTGGAGATACCAAAGAAATTATCCATGAAAAATCTGAAATCTATTTATTAGGATTTGTTCCTTTAAATTAAAGTTTTAAGAATGAAAGCATGATAATGCGCTTATGCCCACTACCAAGACATCTAACCTTTTAGGCCAATGCAATTCCACTGCCATTCACTCTACACTAGACTAAGTTTTGAAGAAAACAAAAGAATAGCCAGCACTATAAAAACTATTGGTGTTCAAGCACTTTTTTTTCAGGAACACGTGATTGGAAGAGTTCTGACCTGGTCAAAATTTGAGTAGAATGGTAGTAGTTTTGGGTAACTTCGCACTATTTGCCATGATTGCTTCACAAGACCCCACCATCTGTTAAGTCCAAAGTAGATAAAATTGAATAAAATTGAACTCCATTAAATATTTAGGAAGATGATCAATGGTGACTCTCCGAGAAAACTCATCATACAAAAGACATTCATTCTTTTTTTTTTTTGAAAATGATACGAAACTTTTCAAAAGAAAATGAAAATAGATTAATGCTAAAAATAAGGGACAACGCAATAGGAGAAAAGTTCAAACAAGAAGAGAGAGCTCTAAAAAGACCAAAAACAAAACAAAAGGTCCTGATAAGAACAAAATGATAACAATTCGAAAACAAGGAAAAATAAAAATATTTAGCTTCGCAAAACATCTGAAATTGAAGAATCGCCGAAGAGTTTTGATGGTCATATAATTAGCGAATAATAATATCAACATTAAGAATAATTGCAAGGAAGCAAGCCAATAGATTTCAAGCATCCAAAAACTGATGGGAAAACTAGAATTAATAACACCAACTAAATGTCCAAAAACAGACTAAATATCAAAAAGTTAAGTAAAATATAATGAAACATTAACCAGCAAAGCATATTTTCCAGGATAAAACACATAGGGACGATATCCTTCAAAGTAACCTCAGAACAGAGTTGAGAATGTCCAAGATTTTATGATATTCAGATTTTTTTTTTTTAGTACAACAATATGTGAGGTGCAAGGATTCAAACATCTGATGATATATCCCTTAAAAGGTTAAAATATGCTCAAGTTGGCCATGATATTCATAAGTTGTTCTTATAAAACATGAGGAAATCAATTATTGTAGGAAATTTCAAAAGGGTGGATAACAGTACAATACTACGACATCGACATGATCCCCTAAAAAATTAATTTCATATCATTAACTTACTTATTTTGAGCAGTCTGAAAATCTGTGTCCTGCTCGTGCTCATACACCCATCCAGGAGCAAATATGGCAGCCGAGACATCATCCCTTTTCAGAACATCCAGTGCAACATTTGTCTGAAGTGCAAGCATATTTTTGTTGAAAAATTAATTCTACCAACTCTCGGCTTGGGATAATAATTGAACTCAACATAGAAAAGACAAAAACTAGTAACACGACACATTGATTTAAAAAGCTATTGAGGCTTACGCCTTGGGGCTCGCCTCGAGGCAAGGCTCTAAGTTTTAGTCTCGAGACTTATGCCTTTGTTGAACAATAAGAGGCTTACGCCTCTCATAGAAGAGGCTTGTGCCTTTTTGCAAATGCATAGAGGCTTATAATCTCTATGCCTCAGCTAACGATTAGAAAAATAATAGTGATTTGCCTAGTTCTTAAAAAATGTTAAGGTTTGAGTTATTTATGGCAATTTGAACTAGGACTACTTTGACGGTTGTGACTTTAAAAACATTGAAGGCAAAAATTTATAGTATAAAACAATCTTAATAATGATAATAGTAGTAGTAGTGATGATAAAGATATTCTTTTAGAATTTTTTTTTAAGTAAAAATTGTGCGTGTGAATTTTCTTTTTATACTTTTATATGACTATCATGTTTAGCCGTATTTGGTTATATAGATTTAGGATTTGTAAAAAGATTTTAATTCATTATTTAAGGCTTACGCCTCGTACCGCATCAAGGTTTATGCCTCGCCTTTTCATGAGGAAAAGCCTCAAGGCCACCTTCAGCTTTTTATAACATTGAACGACATTCTTAGTATTTCTTTTCATTTTGTTTGCTCACATATTCTCTTTCCTCTTGAAGGTTATTGTATCCTTGAGCATTAGTTGCTTTTCATTTTATCAATGAAAAGTCATGTTTCCTTTTCAAAAAAAAAGTAACACGACATTCTTTTATACTTGAAAGTTGAAAAGGTAATGTGTAAAGGCTACATGGACAAACATATAAGGGTTTACCTTGATAACAGAATTATGTAACCAATTATCATATATTTAACTATAAAGGTCTCCAAATTATGCTAACTATGATGCTTGTTGACTAGTGATAACACATGACAATACTCAATACACCTCATAGGGTTAGTAGGCTTACATCCCATCCTCCACCACCAAAGGTACCCCTCCCGAAAACATCAATGCCCATGTACACATCATGCTTTCTCTCTCCAGCAACAACAGCAGATTTTTCAGGAGTGCCTTCCTAAGATGACAAATGAACGTTTTTGTCTAATCACTGATGTTATCTTTTCAATGGAATATAAAAATGAGATGATAACTAACACTTCTTATTAGATATGAAAGAACTTTATTTCTTACATTCCAATTGTAGTTTACGAATATTCCATCCGAGATATCAAAGAAAGGTTTATTTTTCTCATTCAATTCATTTTGCCAGTAAAGGTAACCATCCACTGTAACACTGTCATACCTGTCCACAAGTAAACAGTTAATAGATTTCATAAGCTCAGAACGCAAATAATTAAGAATGTAACATATCATAGACTTACCATATAACTAAAGACCCAGGTAGCTTAGAATGCATAGACTGGGTTAAATGGCTCACAAATTCTTTCAAATGAGTAACTTGCTGAAGACTCATAGAGATTTCCATATTCATCTGCAACAACAAACTTTAATGAGAAGAAACAACTATAAAAAATCAAGAATCAGTTCACATCATTCAAATTTCAAACTAATATAATTTATTTATTTAACATAAGAATTACTTTTGTTTCCCGTGATTAAGGTTCAACTATTTGGATTTTCTAGAAAGATCTTATAGATGTAACTTAAAAAAATACAATGTTTCCTATACCCGACAATGATTAGCATATTTATATAGCTTTCAAGCTCATCCAAAATTCAAATCTTGATTGTGCATAAATACATGCAAGCTTATAAAATTCAGAAAAGGAGAACAGAAGAAAAAATATGTTGTGAAGAAGTACTTACACCTAATAAGATATAGGATTCATATGCACATTTCAATGAAGTTACAGAAATGCAATCTAGGTAGGAAAACTTTAAGCAATACCAGCCATCCATCAAATCCCAACGCAATAGCAAGCTCGGTTAAGCGCTCTGCATACATTTCAGCAGAATCCTTTGAAGAAAGCAAGGTATCCCGAACATCTGTTCCCCCTCCTTCCAGAATGAATGTCCCTAGCACCTATAGATTCGATACCACTTTTAATTTGTACATACTAAAAAACCACTCGTTTTAGTCATAATGATGCAATCACAAGCCCACTTAGTAACTAGCCCTTGTTCACAGGTAGCTATATACATATCTATAAATTACCGACTGGATATGAATTATACGATGCAAAATGTGGTCTAAGTTAATTTCTCGCAATAACATCAAGTCATAAAGCTTTCTAAGAAAATTTGGAAAACATCCACAATTCAAAATATATGTTCTTTTAATTACATTTATATTTATAATATTTTAACTAACACGTCATTATTACAGTGAAAGGAAAAAAAAAAAAAAAGGACAAATCTCTACTAATTCAATCATTTTCATCAATGTTTTATTTGCTCATCTTTTTATTTGATTTATATAAAAAATGATGTCAAATGATTGTTCAAGATTGATAATGCATGATTTACCAGTAAATTCCTTAGGAAAGATGCAGAAAACCAATGTGTGCTATTTTTAAGGAGATGTGGGTAGTGTTTGGGATTGAATTTGAAATGGCTAAAATCACTTTTCTCATACTCAAAATCACTCCAAAACATATTTCTAATTACTCAAAATCAATTTTGATTATATAAAAACCACATTTAAGATATAAAATCAAACATTTATTTTAATGGTTATGGTCACATTTGGGAGTGATTTCGAATATGAAAAATGTATTTTTAGCCATTTAAAAATCGCTTCCAGATATGTCTATAATATACATCGTTATTTAAAATGTATGGTCACAACAAATGAGCCGAGAATTCATTTCATAACATTATAAAAATTTGCAGGCAAACTACAGTAGGCTAGATCAGGCACAATCCAACCTTTTAACTAATAACAATAGTAAGAAAACAAAGAAGTATGGAGCAGTAAAACCGATGAGTGAAGTGAGTAGGTACCTTAACACCGTGCCTGTGAGCAGTATTTGTCCAACATGGAGGGGGAAGCGTGACCAAATCATGCGAGAAGTACACAAAAACATCGATCAAATACCAATGCCATATTGCATAAGCATCTGGATTAGTTCCACCCTGAACCCATTTATCGTCTATATATCCACCAGCCATATCATGGCAAACAAGAATCCTACGCCTGTCGGGCAATGGCGCGGGCTGAAGAGGAACCGTGGATATATTAAATGGGTAGTGAAATGAATTGAAGTAGGCCCTGGACTCCAGGTCATCGAGTGTTTTAATAGGGTAAGCAATAGGAATAGAGGGCACAGTTGGGTCAAATGGAGGAGAAGGAGGTTCCGACCTTGTTTGGACAGAGCTCTGCTGGGCCATTGTGAAGAAAAAAGACGGAAGTATTCTGCAACTATGAAAGCGAATGGTTCTAACAAGGTTTAGGAATGCCGATTTATATAGGAGCAGAAAAGCATCATAAGCAACAAGTAATGATGTAAACAGAGACGAAGATTTGACTCTCAGTTTGAATAAACAAATAACGAACACTACACAGCATGAGATAAAGCCAAAAATTTCAATAGATAATGAAAGAACACTGGAAATCTCCATATAAAAGCAGATTCGATTGAGTATCTAACCTTTCTCCACTGCTCTTAATTGCCCAAATCGGGAAGAGTACCTGATTTAAAGGATGGGAAGGAATCGCTCTGGGGAACAGGCAGACGGATTATGCAAATGAAGAGTCATTGATTCCTTTTTCCTTTTAGTTATTCCCTTGTGTAAAAGGAAGAAGATCCTGGCGTTTCGATGGTGACTTCTATCTTCAGTTGCTGCCATTGTTGAAGCTGGTGGACCCTTCGATCGAAATGGAATGGGAAGAACTATCAAGAAAGTGATGGGGAAAATGGGGGTTTTGCGAAAAAGAAGAGCAAGGTTAGGGAAGGAACTGCTCTCTCTTGACAGACGGATTTTTCTTTTGTTTTTTTCTTTCTAAAATAAAATGAGCATGGAGATTAATTGTGTGTTTTTGTGATGTTCCAAGTCTGACGGGTAATTGTTACGAATAGGAACAAACAAAAAATGGAGCATATGACCAAATTTAGTGTTTCCTTTGAAAAATGTCGAAATCAACCAATAATTAGATTTATGATAACTCATATGACATGTATATGATCACAAATGTCTAAATATATTAAGGATAATTGCTGATTTTTAACTGCCCTCTTGATTTTCATCATGTACTTAACCTAATTTATATATTTTATTATTAACTTAGATTATGTTTAACCACTCCTCGAATTAATCTCAAATATCCAAATTTTTCTACCAAATTTTATATTTTAAATTTCCATAAATTATCAAATATCATTTTATTTAACCAAATTTCAAATTTATTCTAATCTTTTAATTATTTTTCATAATTTTATACATATTCTTAATAAATTAGCAGGATATTTTCATATCCTTGAAGGTTTAAATTGTTTTATATTATTACATTTTTTATATTGTTTTTATCGATTTGAATAAAAAATATACAATGCTATTGTAAAAAAAATAACCATCACTTTTGTTATTCACACAAAGTATTTGTCAATTTAGGTTTTCTTATGGATTTTTTTCACAAGCTATTGCTTTTGCTATGACTTTACAACTGATTATACTCCTCTTTTCCTCTTTTCCTCTACATTTGTTCTTGTATGACGGTTCATTCTTCTTTTGTTTCATTATTATAATCAATTTTTCTTGTTTTTCAGCCAAATAATATGAAATCTTGTTCATCGGAGAGAATCGGAGTTAGACACTACAATAAATCGGAACTTCCACGGTTGCGGAGAAGAGAATTGGAGTTATGATTTTTGTTTGGTGGTTGATTATTTTCTAATGTACCTATGAATCTTGCAAATACACTAATAATAATTTAGTAGAAACAAAACTTCTCTTCAACCTTCTGAGCACATTATTATCAATTTTGGTTTATCTAACTCTTTTTCGATTGGTTTAACTTTTTGTTATCATATTTAATTTAATCTAAATATTTTTTCATTAGTTTAAACATGTTGTTATCAACTTCAAAATATAATATAAAGTTAAACGTATTTTCAGTTTGCCTTCGATGGGCTCTAAAAATTAACTAATATACATTTACAAATACAGTATAATGATAATATGAAGTTATGAGATTAGCTAATCACATTTACACATATAATTGTAATATGAAGTTATGCGATTTTAATCTTCATTTTTATTTAAATTATAGATTCTCCTAATTTTTCTTCAACAATATCTATTTGAGTCTATATTTTGTTATTAGAATCTATTTTATCTTTTATTATTATTATTATTATTATTTGTTTATACATTTTGTTATTATATTAATTTTTTATGTGTATATTATTACTATTTATATACCTATTTATTATTTCGATAAGATTTTTTTTATATTGTTTCATTAAAAAAAAAAAAAAACACAAAAAACTAACCCTTATTTCCAAGTTCGATATATATAATTTTTGTGAGAAAAAAAAAATTAAGCACTTTCTTCCCTACATATTTAAAAATGATATATTTTAAAACAAATCCTAATTCTACTTTACCTTCCTCTTATCTCATCCTTTTATTTCTTATTTCTCTCTTTCCTATTTCTCATTTGCTACAAGCTTGTAGCCATAACATCCCCATTGGATTTTGGATCACCTTCTATTATTTCTTTTATCACCATCACCCTCTCTGCTACATTTCGGTTTGCATAACTATCAAATCTTCTTTTGCTCATTATCAACTAGTTCTCTAAGAGCCGCAGGCCACCAACGATGACTATTGCACCACAGACACACCATCATGATCATCCATTGAAGAAGCAACCGCCAATTGTTTCTCAGTGAGACCCATATTAGCGAGTTTTTAGATTTTTGAACCGTTTCTAAGATTTTGACAATGCTATTTGTTTTTAGTTTTTGGTTGAGTTTTTTTTCTTCTAGAAGTTTAGATAAAGTGTATTTGCAGTTTTTGCGTTGTTTTTGAAGCATTGTCTATTTGTACAATTTGTTAGTCTTTGGGGTAGTTTGGTCATTTACCAATTTGTATTTCTATTATTTAATTTTTTTTTGCTATTTTTACAATTTGAAACTTTTTTGTCATCTTTCCAAATGAAACTTTAAATTTTGCTATTTCTCTTGTCAGCCCAAAAAATAATTGAGTTTTTTCCCCTCTCAATGACCCTTTTACAAGTGGCTTAATGTTGAATGACCCACCTTCCAAAAAATAATAAAATCTAACCTCTTGCTTTTAAAACTTTTACTCACGCTTTTTCAAATCAGTCTCATGTTAGAGACATCCTTCCCAATAGATTTTCGCAGCCTTGTCGCAATTTTAAAAGACAGTGCAATTGAGTAAATTAAACAAAAACAACAACACTGGCCAAAATTTTCGTAATTTTATCGGTTGGGCAAAAGCGTTAGAAAGAAGTGTGAGAAAAAGTTCCATCGCACTGACCTACCTCATCGCATTAGGGATACGACAACATTGGGCTGGGTGGATCATCCTTAATGTGATGAAACTTAAAACTCTATTAGTGTATTATGACTTAAGCAAAAGGTTAGATTTTATTAAACTCCAAAAAAACCATACTTCTTTTTTGCAAAATTTTTTAATGAATTGTATCATTCATCTCAACCATGATCAATATTGAAACCTTTATATGTGTGTGTAAACTAGGGAGTGTTTGTTTCAATGATTGGGATTGGATGACTTAGGCATCCTAAGCCCAACCCTTGTTTGGGGTATGGTTTTAGAAAGCCTAACTTCCTACATCATTTTCCCATGGGGTTTGAATAGTAAACACTATTCAAACCCATGGGTTACCCATCTTTTTTATTAAAAAAAAAAAAAAAAAAACCCTTAGTTTTATACTTTTGAAATCTATGTTTGTTCTCTCAGTTTTTTAATTGTGGTATTCACATTTCTTTAAAAAATGTACTTTCATACCTAATCAAATTCTAAAAACAAAGACAATCTTTTGAAAACTATGTTTTTAATTTTTTAAACTTTGCTTGGTTTATAATTAAAATTAAAAATTGATGTTGTGTTTATAAACTTAATTTTTAAAAATAAAAAGTAAAAAATAAATGGTTAAAAAAGGTGAACAACTAGCCGACGGACATATATGAGTTCTTTTTTAAATGAAATAAATATGAAAGCAAATTCACTTCCACAAATCCAAGCCTAAGCCTATTGTCTTAGTGATTGATTGATTTTTTTTATGTTGCCTAATTTCCAAGCCTACTACCACGAATAATTTAAATTTTTCGTTTAAAAGGTGATTAATTTAAATTTTAAAAAGTTGCAAATTATGTTAACCTAACAATAACATTTCATCAATTCATTTTTCTTTTTCATTCACCTTGACTTTGATTGTAAAAAATAGAACACACACACAAAACCCAACAAAACCGACGGAACACACACACACAAAACCCAACAAAACCGACTATCCGTCGGTTGAATTTTATACTATTTTTTCGGATCAATTTTCTCCCAAACCGACACCGATGGACTGATGTACACCCCTAATTACAAGTATGTCGTTTACATTAATAATTAATAATCAACAAATTATTTAAATTCTAAAAGCGCTATTTTTCTCTAATGAATACATTAATCATTAAAGCAATATTAAATCATTATCAAACCAAAAAATATAACAACTAATGAATTACAACCAATTTTGATTAATAAAAATAAATAAATAAACATAATTTAATCAAATAAACTAATTTTAGATATTTTTTATTTGTTTAACATATTATTATAGAAAAAAGAACATTTTTCCTCTCAATTTTTTTTTAATATAGTTTCTATTTGGTCTTAAAGTTTTAAATATTTTACTTTTACCTGTGAGTTTTGAGTTTAATTTCTATTGTGGTCATAAGGTTTTAAAATGTAGAATTTTTACTCTTGATTTGAGTTTTGTTTTAATTTGGTCCAAAATTTTCAAGATTTACACTTTTAAGAGTACTTTTTTTTAATGCACATTTTCGGTCCTTAATGTTAATGTCTATTAATTAATTTTGAATAATTAAAGAATTGTAATTAATTAGTTAATTCTAATAATTTTCCATCACTATTAAAATTAATTATAATATTAACTTCTAAGTATTTTAAATTAATTAACTGGAATTTAATGTCAATGACCAAAGTGAGCATGAATAAAAACTTGGGAGAAAAGTATAAAATATTGAATTCTAAGGACCAAATGAATACTAAACTTAAAACTATAACATTTTGATTTTGTAACTTATCTAGAGACTAAATAAAAATTAAACTCAAAACTTAAGAGTAAAAAGTAACACTTTGAAACTTAAGGACCAAATAAAAATTAGACCTAAAATTGAAGGATTTTTTTCAATTGCATTATTGCCTTTATTTATACTTTTAAATTTATACTAATTATAAATAACAAAAGTAGACCATCAGTGATTTTAAAATTGCATGTATATACATGGATGTGTATTTGTAGTTAATTATTGTAGAATTACTTTTTTAGTCCACGTGTCTTGAAGAATATATATGTATTTATCTCTCAGTCTTTAAAATATACTTTCGTAGTCTTTGAGTTTTTAAATATAAGTGTATTTGATTCTCAAGTTTTAAAAATGTATCATTTTTGTCCTTTAAGTTTTTAAAAATGTTGTAGCACTATTTTTGTAATTGTTTTAAACTAAAAAATAATTTAAAAAATATTATCTATTCTCACTAAATTATGTTTAAATTCAAGATGTCATATAATTATTTAAAATAATAAAAATTACTTCTTAGCCTTTGAACATATTCCTAAAAATTCGAAAAATAAAATGTTATATTTTGAAATCTCAGAGATCAAAAATACTTCCTTCGGGAAGTAAGGTAATCTTCACTAGATATTATTATTTATTCCTTTCTTCCTTTCACGTCCTTGGTCTCGCTTCATTTGTACAACATTTTTTTAATTTCTTAATTTTCTTCTTCCCCCTTTTTCTTTCTTATTTCTTTTCCCTTTCATTCTTCTTCTTTCCCTTCTTTCTTCTTTCTTTTTTCTCACCTTTATTCTCTCTCTTAGATATTATATGGAAGAGAAAGAACTCACTCATAAGTATTGAGCAACGAAGAAATGCTACACTTTAAAATTAGATTGAAGATATTCTTTGATTTTTCTAAAATATCTAAGTTAAAATATGAACATAGGTAATTGCAGGTGATCATTTATTGGTTCATGAATACGTTAAGGGGTCGTTTGTTTTTTAGAAAGGTAGATGATCGAAATCTTTAGATGTCCAAAATTATAGATCTTCAAAATTTCATATGTTTGATATCTTTAAATAACTATATTTGGTTTATGGGAATATTTTGTATATATATGGGAATACTTTGATAACCGTGTTTGTTTCATAGGATTTCTACTCGGAAACGTCTTAAATTTATATAATGTTATAAGAATGTCATTATGACTATTTATTGTTTTTGAATTAATTTAATATAATTTGAACTTATTTAACATACTTGTTTTTATCCATTTGAATATCTTTTTAAATTAATACAACTTATATTATTTTTATATGTTATTTTTTAAAACAAAAAATATATAATAATTTAAGTTTTTTTTAATAAAATATATATTAATTTGAAATTGAATTTTCATTTTAATATCTTGCTAAAAAAATAATGATCAGTACGATATAAAAAAAAATAGTGATATATATATATGATTGACAATATTTATTTTAATTATATAATGTAAATAAAGAAGACCGAGATATATATATATATATAAGAAAAAAAGAAAGCACAAAATAGTGAAATGGGAATATCCTCAACATGGGTATCCAGACGCAAAAAAGTAATTGTATTGGAATTCCACTAATGGATCAATTGTAATGAGCCTGAATCGCAAATGTAATTGGATTGTTTTTTATTGTGTTTACTTGGAATTATGAATTTTGCTCATTTACTATTATCGTTACCTCTTAGGGTCAAACAGTAATAGTAACGATAATAGTAATTGTAATAGTAAAGATGTCAAAATTCATAATTTTTCCTCTAGAACAGTAACAACGGTAACCATAACTGTAATGGTAACGGTAACTGTACAACGTAATTTTCAAACGCAATTGGATTGAGCACGCTCCGCTCGTCAATCAGTTTGTTTTTTTTTTTAAATTACAAATTTAGAAGTGATTCCCATGTATCGATATGAATGCAGAACACAGATAAACGACACCAAAGGTAATCAAATAGGCTCACTTTTCACATTACCATTGATTTATTACGTTTTCACTATGGCACACGTGGGCTTAGTCCTTATGGTTTGATAAATCCTCATAAATAATCCTTATAGTTTGATAAAATCCTAATAAATAGTCCTAATAAATAATCTTTAAAAGTTAGGCATGAAATTCTAATTATAAACCATAGGACTACATTCTAATTTTTACTAAACTATAGAGATCAAATTTGTAATTTAACCCTTTAAAAAAACTTGAGTTACGAAAACTGGCTAAGAACTCTAATATATAAAAAGGAAATAAAAACCACGAGTAAGAATGTGAGTAACAAACACAATTTTCAAGTACTAAAAACTAAAAATTAAATGGTTACCAAATAAGGTTTTAAGAATCTATTGGAAACAAAATTTAAATTTTAAACATCTATTAGACACTATTTAAAGTTTAAAAGCTTAAGAGACATAAAACTGAAAAATTTATGAATCTATTTGATAGTCCAGTAATTTATTAGATATGCAATTAAAGGCTCATTAACCAAAACCCCGTTGGATAATCATTTCGTTTTTCATTTTTAATTTTGAAAATTAAGCTTTTTTCTCTCAATTACTTACAATGATTTATATCTTTTTTAAGTACAAGAGTTGGATTCTTAGCCAAATTTAAAAAATAAAAGCAAGAGTATAAAAACTATTTTTTTAATTTCCAAAATTTGTCTTGGTTTTTAGAAAGTATTTGTAGAAAATAGAAAATAAAGTAACAAAATTAGATGTGTAAAGAGTATTTATTAGACTTAACTTTTAAAAGTTAAAAACAAAATTTCGAATGGTTACCAAGTAAAGTCTAAATGATACAAACTTAAAATGTTCTAAACTAAACTTACCATATAAACCTTTGATTTTCATTTAAAAATGTGGGAATTTTAAACATCATGTCAAGTTTTCCAAATTGCTATAATTTAAAGTTAATCAAACTTCTCTCATACATTTTCCGATACATTGATCAAATGTGATTTACAATCTTTTTTCTCGAGCTTCAAATTTTAGCCTGCAATCACCAATGTTAAAAGTATGAACACTACTTTTATCCACAAGTTACTATGTTTTATTATCTCTACCCCTACTAATATTTTCAAAAGTCATTCAATGTTTTGAAAATTAAAAAAAAGTAGTTTTGGTTTTGTTTTTTAAAATTTGACTAAGAATTCATCTATTTTTAACAAATATGAAAATTGTTGAAAATTTTGAAGGAAACAAGCATAATTTCTTTAGAAAAAAATAAATAACAAAATATTACCAAAAAAGTTATAAAGTATATTCAAAATTTGCTCCACTAACCTCATTTAATTATATTGAATGCTTTTTCGTTTTCTTTTTTCTTTTTTCTTTCTTTTTTTTAGAAACACTATGTTGAATGCTGATTATTAAGGTTACCTTTGATAACAATTTGTTTTTAGTTTCTACTTTTGAAATCTATGTTTGTTTTCTCAATTTTTTAAATGATGATATTCACATTTTTTTTTTAAAAAAAATACTTTAATACCTACTCAAATTCTAAAAACAAAGATAGGCTTTTGAAAACTATGTTTGTTCTCTCAATTTTTTTAATTATGGTATTCACATTTTTTTTAAAAAAAATATACTTTAATACCTACTCAAATTTTGAAACAAAGATAGGCTTTTGAAAACTATGTTTTTAGATTTTTTTAACTTGACTTGGTTTATAAATAAAATTAAAAATGAATAACAACAGAAAAAAGAAACTTATGAATTGAAGTCATGTTTATAAACTTAATTTATAAAAATAAAAAGCAAAAAACAAATGGTTATCAAATGATATGTTAGTTGACTGTATTTAAGTCATGTGCTAATCAGTAGAGAAAGGTGATCAAAGCGAAATTGAGTAGCGAAGAAAAGTATCCCACAACGAATGTTAATTTTCTCTTTAATTATTCCAAAATTTGGTTAGAAAACTAATTAAAAAAAGAAGAAACTATCGGAATATAAATTATTCTAGAGATAGTATTTAGTTAAGAATGTCTTGCTTTAGTAAAAGAGTATTTGACTGCCCCTCGATAGCATTTATTCTGACTCACTATAGTATCGTTGCAAATGAAATAATGAAATTTGGGTACATTATTACTTTTCTAAAATTTGATTGGGTTTAGATGCAATTTACTAATTAGAATTTGTTTATTATTTTAGCATGTTGAATTCTTCAAATTTACTTGCTTCCGACACTTTTAACGGTAAATCAACATGGAAATTAAATATACTAGTAGTTGATGATTTAGATTATGTTTTACAGAGGAATGCCCTCTATCTCCCAATTCTGCTACTCACAAGAAAACACAACAAAATAAATATGATTTACTTGTCATTGAGACGTGCTTGGTGGAAAATGATAAGTTAACCTAGATAATGGATTCAGGAGCCGCAATCATATTTGTACTTTTGCTCAGGAAACTAGTTCCTGGAGACAACTTACAAAAGACGAAGCAACCTTTAAGGTAGGGATCGGAGAGGTTGTTTCGACTAAAGCAATGGTAGATATAAATTTATTTATAGAGATGGACACATTTTACTTGAAAATGTTTATTACATTTCTTTTATGAAAAGGAATTTAATTTCTATCTCATGTTTGCTAGAACAAAATTACAAAGTATTGTAATGAAATGTTCATTATCTTAAAAGGTAATATAGTATTGTTCTGCAAATCTAGAGAATAACTTATACGTGTTAAAACCGACTGAGGTAAAAATCATTTTAAATATAGAGATGTTTAAAACAGCTAAAACTCATCATAAGAAAAGGAAAATTTCTCCAAATGCCTATCTATAGCACCTAAGACTAGGTCATATAATTCTCAATAGGATTGGGAGATTGGTTAAGAGTGGACTTCTAAACCAGTTAGAAGACAACTTTTTACCGCCATGTGAATCTTGTCTTGAGGGTAATATGACCAAAAGATCTTTTACTGGAAAAGGTCTTAGAGCTAAAGAACCCTTAGAGTTAGTACATTCAGACCTTTGTGGTCCGATGAATGTTAAAGCGAGAGGAGGGTATGAATATTTCATCAGCTTCATCAATGATTATTCAAGGTATGACTACATTTACTTAATGCATCATAAGTCCTATACACTTGAAAATTTCAAGGAATATAAGGCAGAGGTTGAGAACTAATTAAGTAAATAGATTAAAACATTTCGATTAGATCGAGGTGGTGAGTACATGGACTTAAAATTCCAAGACTATTTGATAGAACATGGAATTCAGTCACAACTCACAGCACCTGGCACACCTCAACAAAATGGTGTTGCAGAAAGGAGAAATAGAACCCTGTTGGACATGGTTCGTTCTATGATGAGTTATGCTCAGTTGCCAAGTTTTTTTTGGGTCACGCAGTAAGGACTGCGGTGTATATATTGAACATGGTTCCCTCGAAAAGTGTTTCAGAAACACCTTATTAGTTATGGAGAGGATGTAAAGGTAGTTTTCGTCACTTCAAGATTTGATGATCCCCAACTCATGTGTTAGTGCAAAATCCAAAGAAGCTGGAACGTCGTTCAAAGCTATGTCTATTTGTAGCCTATCCTAAAGAGACAAAATGTGGTTTCTTTTATGATCCTCATGAAAATAAAGTATTTGTTTCGAAAAATGTAACATTCCTGTAGGAAGACCATATTAAAAATCATCAACCTTGTAGTAGGCTAGTATTAAGTGAGATAACTAGAGAAACTACAGATAGATCAACAAGAGTTGTTGATCGAGCAGGTCCTTCAACAAGAGTTGTTGATGGAACTAGTACTTCACATTATTCTCAAGAGTTGAGAATGCCTCCACGTAGTGGGATGGTTGTGTAACAGCCTGACTGGTACATGGGGTTGACTGAAACTCAGATCGTTATACCTAATGATGGCTTAGAGGATCCATTGACTTTTAAACAAGCAATGGGTGATGTGGATAAAGTAGAATTTCTAGTTCTATATGTTGATAATATTCTACTCATTGGGAATGAAGAAGAATTTGTAGTTGACATTAAGACATGGCTAGCCACGCAATTCCAAATGAAGAATTTGGGAGAAGTACAGTATGTTTTTGGGATCTGATCGTTTGGAACTTCAAGAATAGAACGATAGCCTTATCCCAGGCATCTTATATAGACAAAATGTGTCTCGATATAAAATGCAAGATTCCAAGAAAGGTTTGTTGTCTTTCAGGCATGAAACTCATCTGTCTAAGGAACAGTGTCCTAAGACACCTCAAGAGGTTGAGGTTATGAGACGAATTCCATATGCATCAGCAGTAGGGAGTCTAATGTAAGCCATGTTGTGTACTCGTCCCGACATAAACCAGGTCGAGTTCTGTATAAGGGTAATTGCTGATTTTAACTACCCTTCTGATTTTTATCATGTAGTTAACGTAATTTATATATTTTATTATTAATTTAGATTATGTTTAACCACTTTTCAAATTAATCTCACTTTAATTAAATATCCAGATTTTCTACCAATTTTATATTTTAAATTTTCATAAATTATCAAATTTCATTCTATCTAATAAAATTTCAAATTTATTCTAATCCTTGAATTATTTTTCATAATTTTATACATATTCTTAATAAATTAGCTGGATATTCTCACATCCTTGAAGGTTTAAATTGTTTTATATTATTTTAACGATTTGAAAAAAAATATATCCATCGCTATCGTAAAAAATAACCATCACTTTTGTTATTCACACAAAGTGTTTATCGATTTAGGTTTTCTTCTGGGTTTTTTTTTCACAAGCTATTGCTTTTGCTATGACTTTACAACTTCTCTTTTCCTCTTTTCCTCTTTTCATCAATTTATCGGTTTTCCTCTTTTCCTCCTTTCATTGATTTATCAATTTTCCTGTTTTCCTCTTCATTTGTTCTTGTATGACAATTCATTCTTCTTTTGTATCATTATCATAATAAGCTTTCTTTGTTTTCAACCAAATAATATGAAATCTTGTTCATTGTTTAAGAATCAGAGTTAGACACTACAATAAATCAAAACTTCCACGGTTGTGAGGAACGCTGGAGAATTGGAGTTATGATTTTTGTGTGGTGGTTGACTATTTTCTAATGTACCTATGAATCTTGCAAATACACTATACATTTGAATAATGATTCAGTAGAAACATAACTTCTCTTCAATCTTCTGAGCACATTATTATCAAGTTTGGTTTATCTAACTCTTTTTTTATTGGTCTAACTTTTTGTTACCAAATCTAATTTTATCTAAATATTTTTTCATTAGTTTAAACATGTTGTTATCAGCTTCAAAATATAATATAAAGTTAAACGTGAAGGAAATTGAATACAAGGATTTCCATGAACAGCGGAACGATCATTCCAAATTATAATCGTATATGAACTTTACAATTACAATCATAAACAAAAACATACAGTCATGCAAAAATACATAAATTACAACATGCTATACAAATGATCAAGGACAAGAGCAACACACTTTAGTCGACTCATCACAAAGCTCCTTGATCACAAATGCTCGATCACAGCAACACAACAACACACAAACGCTCATCCAACATGACCGTTACACTGCACGATCACCGTGCACTCGAACTCAGCAATTGCCTATGTCACGAACACCCCGAACAAAACGAACGGCCTCCACAGAACCTCTATAGTGTCGAGTTGAGTATGACACCACCAAGAAGGCTACCTTGGTATTCTCGGTGTGAGAATCCAGAGGGTGGGCTCTGTGTGGACTTGATTTGAGGCAGAAGACCAGAGGACGCACAATCATGTAAACGATTAAGCAAGTGGGAGATGGAAGAACCTATCGTATAGGTCGATGCCTAATCATTTAGGAAAAACTCAGCGATCATCTAGCAAAAGCTATGCAATCGTTTAGCTCATCGCTTAGCTGAGTGTCTGTCACCTACTAACATTCCACGATCGTTTACCTTACTCCAAGCCGTCGCTTAGTAAATCCAATTTACTTGACAACTTCCGTGAGAATTTTTTCGAGATTGGAAATCTCAAAACCATCAATTCTGCAAATCTTTTCTTAATAAAATTAGGGGAAAAATTTTCCTTTTATCTCATGGTTATCATAAAACCACTAATAACCTCCCACTCAATTGGTTATTAGAGAAAAAGAGATAATTATCCAATAATTAATATTATTTTAAATATAAATCGTAACTAACTTATCATACTATATTTATAACCTATAGTTTTAATATTTCATCTCATGAAACTTATAAACCATAGTTTTTTTTCCTATTCCATGGCACTTAATGTAAATCTCATTTACATTAATCCTCCACTAGATGTATCTCATACACCATACTGATCATATCAAATATAATCAAATTACCTCTTGTCAATTTGAACATTTCAAATCAACACCAAGAACTGATCCTCAACTGAATCCATTGAGCTACCAAGGGGACTTTATGGACCTGTAGCTCGAAGCTCTAACGATACGTGAATAACTGACTAAACTCTTTAGTCACGGGATCCACCATCCGTTAACTGCTAGGCACTCCACTAAAGATCGACAGCTAAAGTCTTCACAGAGATATTATGTGTCCATCTTAACCAATCAACAGTGCAATAACCCTTCACAGATCGCTCGTGAGTACAGCTCGGTCAATAACTATTAAGCCCTTGTAGTTACATCTAACTCCTAAAGTACCACTGATCTCTCTAATGAACATAAGTCATAGTCCTACTATGACTGAGTTTTCTCTTCCAAAGAGAAACTGTGGCCACTATGTTCAAGCATCGGAATCAGCCTTAAGGGAGCAATCTCTCTACTTACCCTTGCTTCGGGGAAAGAGTGAATTTCATCTTATGTATTGAGTTCCCATCTCCCAAATCAAACAAGTCCCCAAAAAGGTAGGCATATTGAGTTAGCAATCTGGCCACTCTCACCCATACTAATCAAAGGACTGTCCTCAAAGGCAAGAGTTCTCAAAACACTCAAGATTAAGGTCGTGTCACCTATGGTCGTTTAGGTGAGATGTAAGTCTCTAGTATCAATGGCGTTATATATAGAGTCTAGTCATCTCGTGGTCTGATCTTATACAAACTCTTTGTATAGGACAGCTCCGCTCGCATGTCTCCACATGAATGGTCAGGATCTACCATTTGTAGTAGTTTACAACACTTGCAAACCTCTATAAAGCGGGCCGATCTGTAGTGTCACCAGTATCAGGTATCCCACCTTAATCCTTATATTACAAACCTATTTAGGTAATCACTTAAGTCATGATCCACTTGTATATCACATATACATGCTAAGTTTACATAAGATAACCATGGAGCTTTGTTTATTAGATATGAGTAAATGTTAGAATGAAATAACAATTATTTTATTCATAAAACAATGTGTATCATTACAAACAACGAGACTCCAGGAGAATTAGGACACCAATCCCAACAATACGTATTTTCAATTTGTCCTTGATGGACTCTGAAAATTAACTAATATACATTTACAGATACAGTATAATGGTAATATGAAATTATGAGATTAGCTAATCATATTTACAAATACAGTGTAATTGTAATATGAAGTTATGCGATTTTAATCTTCATTTTTCGTGTTTTCAGATTTAAATTATAAATTCTCCTAATTTTTCTTCAACAATATCTATTTGAATCTATATTTTGTTATTAGAATCTGTTTTATCTTTTTATTATTATTATTATTATTTGTTTATACATTTTGTTATTATATTAATTTTTTATGTGTATATTATTAATATTTATATACCTATTTATTATTAATATTTATATCCAGTCAGGCAAACTCTTTTTTCAAAAGTTCAATATATTTTAAATTTTTGTGAGAAAAAAATTTAAGCACTTTCTTCCCTACATATTTAAAAAATGATATATTTTTAAACAAATCGTAATTCTACTTTACCTCTCTCTTATCCCATCCTTTTATTTCTTATTTCTCTCTTTCCTATTTCCCATTTGCTACAAGCTTGTAGCCATAACATCTCCACAAACTCTCCTTTAAGATCTATGCTACCATACCCTCCTCACTACAGTTGGATTTTGGGTCACCTTCTTTAGAACCTTCCATTATTTCTTCTGTCACCATCACCCTCCCTACTACATTTCAGTTTGCATGACTGGAAAATCTTCTTTTGCTCATTATCAACTGGTTCTCTAAGCAGTCACATGCTACCAGTGGTGACCATCGTATTGGGGTTGATGCCCTAAATCTCGTAGGGTCCTGTAGTTTGTAAACATCTGTATGAACAAACACTTGTGATGTAATAATATGAGATATTTTCTTCATTGTTGTCTATGAAATATGAGATATTTTAGGTACATTAACTACAAACCAATAAACTATGATATCTGATTATTGTTGTAAATTAAGCATGTATGTGGAGACAAACAAGTGGATCATGTCTTAAGTAATAACCTAAATGGTCTGTAGTGTATGGATAAAAAAGGAAAACCTTATCCTGGTGACACTACGGATACAACCCGCTTTGTAGATGTTATAAGGGTTGTAAAGTGCTACAAATGGTCTGATCGTGATCATTCATGTGGAGACATGCGAGCGGGGGTATCCTATACAAAGAAGTTTGTATAAGACCGGACCACGAAATGTTTAGTCTCGTTATATAACGCAGTTCATGACAACGACTTTCATTTCACTAGGATGACCATAGGTAACGCGGTTCTTTGATTTGAATGGGTGTGAGTGGCCAGATTGCCGACTCAAACCTACCACTTTAGGGATTCGTTTGCTTGGGGAGCTGGGAATTCAGTTACACAAGATGAAATTCACTCATTCTCCAAAGTAGGGGTAAATAGATAGATTGCTCCCTTAAGGGCTGAATTTCATCATGAACTACACGATGAGGAGTTAGAATGTCCGCTGCCCCAACCTGAAAAATCCTTGAACAGTATAGAGCGGGCCGCGATAGAATTTGAGTGAGAAATGCAGAAAGAAAGTGATCGGGAAAGGCAAGCAGCAAGGGTACTCCTACCTCAACCCATTCATCCAACCCATGTTCCACATTCGAAGTTGTCTCACCGATGACTTCATTGCAGCCCATTGCCTTCCTAACCACCCCACCACCCACATACGTGCCACCAGCTACGATGGCTTTCGCCCATTTATTCGCTCCTACCCTAATTGTCTCAGCCCTTGCCCTTTTCACAATCTGCCTTATCACATGACCAAAACCTTCAAGACCTCTCCACTACAAGCGGGGTTAGACGAAGAGATGAACGCGAGGTTTATGGCGATATCCTTCAAACCCTCAAACCACTCGAGCAACTTGATGACGAAGTCGTCAACCAACCATAAACCTAAGAAAAGCAGCCGTTCTAGTGCTGTAACCTCATCTGCTGAGGCATTGGCCAAGGAGTTTCAGAAAAAAGCAAAGAAAGTACGTGAAGGTTTGGGAAACCTTCGGAAGGATGCGTCAGAATTCATCGCCGCAACTGAATTTCATCATGAACTACGCAGGATAGATCTCATAGTGTGAATATTAGGGGAAACGTGAAGAGTTTTAAGTGAAGTATCATATACCCCAGTACCTCCCACTGAATGATCTACCTTAGACATCTGGCTACTGATTTTATCTAAGTGTGAGTTTAATTTGCTCAAAAACAACTCTTGCTTTTGATAATTAAACAAGTTTGAATCAAGTCCTATTAAACTCTTTAACGAACTATCATCAAATTTGCATGCATGCAACAATATATCTAATTCACCTTTCCAGGTAGGTTTCCAATTCCGTTTCTGTCAGCTTAAGTACCCTAGTCTAGACAGAACCCGCCTTAGACAAAAGGTCCTTTATAGATAGATTTGGTACATATTTAATCTTTTATTAGTCAGTTTAATCCTATTGAATTGATTAAATGATTAAACCTTAGGTTTCTAATCTCATTAGAATCGTGATCTTAGGTCTATCTCCATCAAATTTTAAAACTCTTTTAAAACATGATTCAAGCCTAAGTTTGCATGCATGTCTTTCTTATTGATTTTAGTTCTAGTTTCCATTATAACACTTATAAAAGGAAACAACCAAAATTATCCACATTGCTAAGCTAGACTAGGTATTTATAACTCTTATAAATTTAACCTATGTGTCATGCTTCATGCAATGTCCATTCATTACTATATATAACTCTTATATAAAGAAGTAATAAATTAAGCATACATGCTTCCATACATCCTTATACTATAACACTTATAATATAAAGATGATGCATGAATATACTTAATGCATGCATAAATATAACTTTTATATTATATGATGCATGAGCATGCTCTTGAAGTAATTTAATCATGCAAACTACTATATCATAACTCTTACAATATAGAGATGATGCATGACAAATTCATAACATATGGTGGGATTTTAACTATATGAAATATAATTAAACATACATCTCATGTACATTCACCAAAATTAATGGACCGGGATGATTAGCCTCATAAACTAGAAATAAATCTATCTATTACATTAAACCATCGAGAAATCTAGTTCAAACAGGTGAACCGGGTCTTAAACTGCCCGGGCGAAGCCTGACTTCCTGATTGTCTAGTAAAGTTGGTCTAGTAACCACGATCGTGTAGAAACGATCGAGTACCTTTGACTATATGATGTGATGATTTATCATGCGATGAAAGGGTGTGTGGATGCGATGATTATGCAAGTTTTCCTAACAAAGGCCAAGTATAAGCCTTCTTAGGGTCCTAGTAAGTTCAAGGTCGAACGTAGGGATTACTCAGACAGATGTGCGACAGACTCTATCTCTGATCTTATTGCTATTGGATGGTGATTGACTTTGATTTCTTAAGGCGATGGAGTTAAATGCAAAGCGATAGAAGAGTGGTGTTGTAACAAATATGCGATAAAGGGTTGAGAAGAGGTTTTGCTAACATTTCTTAAGATATTCTACAAGTCATGCAATCATGCTATACACAAATATTAAGCACTACATTTCCCGATGCATATGGACACATTTCCTATGTCTAGGATGCATGCGATGTGTAGGGAATGCAGCAGATAAAACTTATTTCTAAGTCTCTTCTACTCTTGCTTGTGATATCTAATTTGACTCTTTCAAGCCTAGATTCTATGTCTTTAGACTACTCTTTCAAGTACTCAAAGTGATGAATGAAGCATACATAAGACAAGATGATCGCATGAAGTGCATAACTTAAGTCATGCTAGCTAAGTACTTTTCAACCCATTCACAAATTTAGCTACTCATGAATGGCGTGAAAAGAATGAACATAGATTGAAATGTAATTTCCATTCTTGCAAATAAAATGCACAAGTACAAAACAATAAATGATGTAAGTGTTAAGCCAGGTAAGTAGTGACTTGCTTCCTTTGGCGTTTACACGGCTTTTAGCACTCCAATTCTTTTCTAATTTGTAAACTCTTACTCTCACAAGGGTTAGGTGTGGGTTGGTGTCTCTCTTCCGTGCTGTTTTGGCAGTCTCTCGACCTCTCCTAAGAATCAATTCTCTGGTTTGGTAGCATTGAATGGTATTTATAGACCTCTAACAAAAACAGTTCTTCATTTCACTAATGATTGCGTGGATGGGCAGCATTAATTTCCATACCCTGTTGCCACGTCTGATGGTCATCGAAGGTTCAATGGATTTGCAACGATATGGTCTTCAACAACCGCAACTTGAATTTCTGATTTGATCGCTATCGGCTTTACGTCCCATCACGTTTTATCACATTAAGTCACCGCCTTTATGTAAGGTCCTCACAGGATCGTCTTTGAAGTACCATTGGATCGCCAACTCAGGAGATCGCGCTATCGCATTATTCTTGCGCAGAAATACAAGATTAACTCAGTTTAATTGCTTTTATGCAATGAGAGTTAACGATCATGGTTTTGCTTTTAGTTTGGTGCGTTCAATCATAATATTGCCTATTTACTATCGCCTACTCTCATTGTTTTAATAATTTGAGCTTTAATAACTTGTATTTCTACAAATTATCACACCCCCAAATTTAAAACAATGTTTGTCCTCAAGCATAAACTAAAGATTTCTCAAAATTTCAATCACCTTTATCCTATCTAGACTTCTCATAATGCCTCATTCAAACCGCTGAACCATTGTCATTATTAATTTCTATCCTAATCTCTTCCTAAAATATTTCTAACCTTTAGGGACCGCGAGCTTAATCTTTAAAAAAAAAAAATCTTTACTCATTTCCCAAGACATCGCATGATTAATTTTAAATCTTATCAAACCGGGGTGTTCAAGTGGTTTTAACCTTCGCATGATTTAAATCTTAGTTTTGTGATCTTGCACTGATCCGAGCGTCCAACCTTCATTGTGGCTTGCCCCCACGAGTGTCATGCGGAATCCAACTACAAGCGAGGCGCTTTTTTCAGTCAAAACTGATGCCTATCTTTTTGTTTGGCAGAGAGTTGCGATTACTTAGTTTTTGCGTTGATCACGATTCCCACCTTCGTTCTGGCTTGCCCCCACGAGTGTTATGCGGACATCCAACTACGAGCATGATCCAATCTCAATGCCATATATATTTATATTATTATTATTTTTAGATTGAAACTCTATAGAGGTTGAAAATATCACCCCGTCCCCCCAATTTTAAAACGCAATAATGTCCTCATTGCTGAAAATGAAATAATTCATGCGATAGACTCAGAAAATTTTGTAAAAATAGTTTTGAAGTAAAGCTGGTAGACCAACTAAATTTTAGAAATGTTTTGTTAATCAAATGTCCTGAAATTAATCTGGCGCTAGTTCATGCAACAAGAGAAGAGGCATATATTTCATCATTGAAGTCGTAATGGGCAAAGGATAAATGTGGCGACCAAATGTTAAAGTAATAAAAAATTTAGAATTGAGTCAAATAAGAGAGAATGAGATAGTAGAATTTGGTAATATTAAATTGAAAATGAAGTACAAGAATTGAAATAAGACAATAAAGCAAGGAGGAACACAACCCCCAAATTTAATTTTCGCCTGCATCATGCTGATCGCATCCTTCGTGAGAAGCTGTAGGTAGGTCTAAGGGCGTGTCCAGATGGGGGGAAGCGGTGGTACCACCATGAGACATGACACGTCAATTTCAAAGTAATTTACCATGTAATGAAATTGGTCATGTTGTCTCTGAGCCATCTGCCTGATGAATCCACTTGTTTGCCTTTGCTAATCGCGTATAATTTTCTTGAGCTCCTCATTTTCTTCTTTAACTTAGTTACTTGAGATTGAAGCGACTTTTGTTCTCGCGAGAGCTCATCGAGGCCTCCTAAAATAGGTTTGCGAAGGTCATCGTGAATAAACTTATACCATTCATCTTCAGAGTCGATGTCTGTGGTCATGTTAGGGTGAGCTTGTGGTTGTTCGTCATCGGGATGCCGCATACCAGTCTCACTAATGCCTGAGCTATTGCCTTTTTTCAAAATGAGGTGATAGTTGACTTGGGTCATCAATAGGACGCGGCAGGCTGTTTTGGTGCTTAGGCGATGGTTGGGGAGTTGGGTGTTAGTGGCCAAAGGAAAGATAGCGAGAGGATCAACTGACGTATTTTCTGGAGGGGGTGGAGTGTTCAGATCAATGCCAACTTGCGTTTCTTCGATGGTGGGTAGAGAAGGGGATTTTTGAACTCTAGGGGAGAGGACTAGGCTTTTATCAACCCTCTGCTTCTTTTGCTGAAGGCCTTTAGTAGCTGCTGATTTGGGAGGCTGTCGCTTTTGAAGAGTCATGGATGGGTCTTCTCCCTGCAGTGGCAATCTCAGCAGTCTTCGTAGAGACTTTTCTATGAGCATGGTTTTGACTGCCACGTCCTCTTCTTCTTCAAAACATCCTTGCGCCATATATAGCTCTATAATGAGCAATGGGAAGAATAGCTGCCCCTTTGGTGTAGAGAACAATGTCCAAATTTGGTCAGCGATCATCTTTCCAACGTTGATTGGGATGTGACGCATAATGCAATAGATCACCATGACTTTTTCCCGTGAAATGGTGTGGTTGGAGTTGTTGGCATCAATTTCCGCTTGATGAAGTAAAGCCACACGTTGGCTTCAGGTGTCAAGTCGTGAGGCGATAGCGTCTTCACTCCTTTGACAGAAATGTTTTTCTTTTCGAGCAATGCTACCACCTTCAAGGCCTTTTTCTGCTCCTCAACGGTGGGGTTTTCAATGATTTGGTTTCCTTCAACGTCATCAGTGTCTTTTAAGTTGAAAATTTTACTGATCTTTGAGACGCCAAACCCGATTGAGCCATCCTCAATGTCAACTTTATAGCGCCCCGAATGGGGTTTCCCTTCATAAAATATAGCAATTGCGGTCGGCTTGATCGTCTTCGCTCCCGTGCAAAAATCGTGCCATACCAACGCCTCGATGGTCTACGTGATGAAGTCAATTAGAGGCAATGCAGATGGTAGAAAACCCATCTCTATTAAGATCGAGGGTCTCTTCTTTGGCGCCCTTCCCTCCACTAGGGGTGCCTTACCCTTGTCCTCTTTTTACGCTGTTTGTTTCTTTAGTGCCTTCTCTTTTCCTGTCGCGCTATTTCTAATGCCTTTTTCCTTAGCCTCTTTTGCTTACGTTCTTTGAGGCTGACGCTTAGTGCGCTTTATTTTCTTTTGGCCAGCTCGCCTTTCCTGATAACTTTCTTCCTACATTTCTTGCTCAAATTCTATCGCGGCCCACTCTATACTGTCTAAGGATTTTTCAGGTTGGGCCAGCGTATATTCTAACTCCTCAGGCACCCTGGAGTGTCCCCCTAAATGATGGTGTTTGGGTAGGTCAATACCAACGTGAATGGAGAGAACGTTCATAGTAAGTGGGAGCGGGACGTGTGACAACATATCCCACGATCTCTCTCATTAGGTTGGATAATATTTTGTGCATCGCCTTGAGGCACCTTGGTAGTGTCCTCCCTAAAGGATGACAATTTTGCACGACTCTTTATCTGATCTCCTGTATAGGATAAGGTCGCTTTAGTCTCTTATCCTAATTTTCTTTTCCCCTACGGTGGATGCATTAAGGCGGGACTCTAGGGCTTAAAATGGGAGGTTACACTTACGCGAAATTGTGAAAGGTTAACAGTTCTTGATAGAAAAATGGTGACTGTTAGAGTCAGTTACAAAACTTGTTTATGCTTAATGGTTGAGAATGTCTCATCCTAGTGAAGAAGCACTTGATCACCCCATTGGTGACTTTTGTCCTGCCTCGTTGAGGTATCATTGCAAAATAGATGTCATTTCATTTAGGGTACATAAGAACTATTTTGCTAAAACTAAGATTGGTGTTAAAAGTGGTAATGCATAGACTTATTAAGTTTGTTCATGTTTTTCAACAACTTTAAAATGGCTACAACAACATTAACTCTATTAAGTGATGACAAATTAACTGGCGAAAACTACGCTAGTTGGAAAAACACGATTAATACCATTTTGATCATCAATGACCTTAGGTTCGTCTTTACGGAGGAGTGTCTTTTTATTCCGACTCAAACTGTCACTTGAAATGTTTGGGAGGCATATGAGAGATGGATAGGGTGAACGAGAAGGCCCGAGCTTACATCTTGGCCAGTCTGAACGATGTTTTGGCCAAGAAGCATGAGTCTGTGGTCTCTGCGCATGAGATCATGGAATCTCTGCACGTGAGATCATGGAGTCTCTACGGGGAATGTTCGAACAACCGTCTGGATAGCTCAAGCATGAAGCTCTAAAATACATCTTCAACTCCAAAATGGAGGAGGGTACATCTGTTCGAGAACACGTTCTGAACATGATGGTCTACTTCAATGTGGCAGAGATGAATGGGGCCCACATCGATGAGGACAGCCAAGTTAGCATAATCCTGTGCACGTTACCAGAAATCTTCTTGCACTTTGTCAGCAATGCTGTGCTAAACAAAGTTGATTATTCCCTTACAACTCTCGTCAACGAGTTGCAGACATTCCAATCCTTGCTGCAAAGCAAGGAGAAGAAGGTTGATGAGGCAAATGTTGCTTCATCTAAGAAGTTCCATCGGGGTTCGACATCAGGAACTAAGTCTGCACCTTCTACTTAGCACTTCCAAGTGGAAGAATAAGAAGGGTGGTAAAGGGAAGGGGAAGGCACCTGCTAACCCACAACCTACCGCAGAGCGAGGTAGGTGACCAATGCCGGTTGAAAAAGAAAAATGTTTCCATTGCAACCAGGATGGGCACTTAAAGCGGAATTGTCCTTGCTGGTTAAAGGAGAAGAAGAAGGCTAAGGCCAAGGCAAAACAAGGTAAATATGATTTGCTAGTTTTGGAAACTTGTTGAATGGAGAATGATTATTCTGCCTTGATTACAGACTCTGGGGCCACTAATCATATTTGTTCTTCTTTTCAGGGGATTAAATCCTGGCGACAATTTGAGGCTGGTGAGATGACGATGCCAGTAGGCACCAGACACATCCTCTCAGCTGTGGTAGTAGGAGGGCTCTAGTTGACTTTACAGAATAAATTTATCATTTTGAATGATGTATATGTTGTTCCCGAGTTAAAGCAAAATTTAATTTCTGTAAAGTGTTTGACTGAATGTAAATATACTCGCAACTTTTTGGTGAATAAAATAGTTATTCTGAAAGATGATGTTGAGATTTATTCAACAAATCTGGAAAATAATTTGCATGTGCTAAGGCCGTTAGTAACAAATTTCCTCCATAACATAGAAATGTTTAAAACTTTCGTAACTCAAAATAAACGACTTAAGGTTTCTCTTAAGGAAAATGCCTAACTTTGACACCTTCGATTAGAGAACATCAATCGCAATAGGATTGAGAGGTTGGTGAAGAATAGACTTATAAGCGAGTTAAAGGAAAATTCTTTACCTGTGTGCGAGTCATGCCTTGAAGGAAAAATGACTAAAAGACCTTTTACTGGAAAAGGTTATCGAGCCAAAGAGCCTCTAGAGTTAGTGCATTTAGACCTTTGTGGTCCGATAAATGTGCGAGTCAGGGAGGGCTACGAGTATTTCATCACTTTTACTGATGATTACTCCCTGTATGGGTATGTTTATTTGATGCAACGAAAGTCAGAATCCTTTGAAAAGTTCAAAGAGTTCAAGGTTGAAGTTGAAAACACATTAGATAAACGGATTAAAACACTTCGATCAGACCGGGGTGGAGAGTTTTTGGATTTTGAGTTCCAGAACTATATGATAGAACATGGAATCATTTTCCAACTCTTAACGCCTGATACACCTCAGTAGAATGGTGTATCGGAGAGGAGAAATAGAATCCTGTTGGACATGGTTTGGTCGATGATGAGCTACGCTAACTTACTGGACTCGTTTTGGGGTTTTGCAGCGGAGACTGAAGCTTATATCCTCAATTGTGTTCCTTCCAAGAGTGTTGCCAGGACACCTTTGGAGTTGTGGAACGTGCGTAAAGCTAGTTTGCATCACTTCTGCATCTGGGGTTGCCCAACACATGGGCTTGAGGCTAATCTTAAGAAACTAGAACAACGTTCGAGGCTATGCCTATTTGTAGGCTACCCTAAAAGTACACGAAAGGGTTACTTTTATGATCCTAAGGAAAATAAGGTGTTTGTGTCTACAAACGCTACCTTCCTAGAGGAGGATCATATGAAGGAGCATAGTCCACGTAGTAAATCGTGTTGGGTGAACTTTCCAATGAAACTATTGAAACTTCAACAAGAGTTGTTGAAGGGCCTGCTACATCAACAAGAGTTGTTGATGGAAGTTCATCTTGTAGGTCAAATCCACCTCAAGATTTGAGGAAACCTCGACGTAGTGGGAGGGTTGAGAACCCATTTGTTCGTTATATGGGTTTAACTAAAATCCTGGTTATGGTAGCCGATGACGAGGTTGAGGATCCATTGTTTTATAAGAAGGCAATAAAGGATGTTGACTGGGATAAATGGGTCAAAGCCATGGATATTGAGATGAAGTTTATGTACTTCAACTTAGTATGGGATCTTGTAGATCAACCTGATGGGGTTAAACCTATAGATTGTAAATAGATCTACAAGAGGAAATAAGGTGCTGATAAGAAGGTGTAAACCTTTAAGGCTACACTTATGGCAAAGGGTTATACCCAGGTGGAGGGAGTTGACTATGAGGAGACGTTCTCGCATGTTGCCATGTTAAAGTCTATCCGCATCCTCCTACCCATTTCCTCATATTATGACTATGAGATATGGCAAATGGATGTCAAGACTGACTTTCTGAATTGAAATTTTGAGAGACAATTTATATGGTGCAACCCGAGGGATTCATAGCCCAAAGTCAAGAGCAAAAAGTTTGCAAAATGAATCAGTCCATTTATGGGCTGAAATAGGCATCTTGATCTTGGAACATAAGGTTTGATATTGCGATCAAATCTTACGGCTTTGACCAAAATATTGATGAGCCTTGTGTCTACAAGAAAATCATCAACAGTTCAGTAGTTTTCCTAGTGTTGTATATAGATGATATCCTACTCATTGGAAATGATGTAGATTTACTGACTTTAGTTAAGAACTGGTTAGTGACCCAATTTCAAATGAAAGATTTGGGAAAGGCTCAGTTTGTTCTTGGTATTCAGATCTTTCGGGATCGATTGAACAAAGTACTACCACTGTCTCAGGCATCGAATATTGACAAGATGTTGATCAAGTACTCGATGCAGAACTCCAAAAGGAGCCTACTGCCTTTTTGGTATGGAGTTACATTGTCTAAGGAACAGTGTCCTAAGACACCTCAAGAGGTTGAGGAAATGAGACGGGTCCCCTATGCATCTGCCATTGGCAGTTTGATGTATGCAATGTTATGTACGGGACCTGACATCTGCTACGCTATGTGAATAGTTAGTAGATATCAGTCTAATCCAGGATAGGGTCACTGGACTATTGTCAAGAACATCCTCAAGTATCTTTGGAGAACGAGGGACTACATGCTCGTGTATGGATCTAAGGATTTGATCCTTACTGAATACACAGACTCTGATTTTTAGACTGATAAGGATTCTAAAAAATGCACTTCAGGATTAGTATTCACTCTTAACGGAGGAGCTATAGTATGGCGAAGCACTAAGCAGGGGTGCATCGTGGACTCCACAACGGAGGCCAAGTATGTAGCGGCTTGTGAAGCCGATAAAGAGGTTGTTTGGCTTATGAAGTTTCTGACTGATCTGGAAGTTGTTCTAGACAATAATAGTGGTGTTGTGGTGAACTCCAAGGAGCCTAGGAGTCACAAGTGTGACAAACATATAGAGGGAAGTATCATCTCATCCGCGAGATTGTGCATCGAGGGGACGTGATAGTCATGAAGATAGCTTTGCAGCACGTCGTTGCTGACCCGTTTACGAAGGCTCTCACGGCTACAGTTTTTTTAGGGTCACCTATAGAGCATGGATCTATGGGACCGTCCATGGCTGGACTAGGGCAAGTGGGAGATTTTGTACTGGGCCTTAGTGCCCTAGTTTATTGTTTTGTACTTTTTTTTATCTTGTACACCCACTCGCTTTAGGACAAGTAGAAGATTGTTTTGATAGATGCCCTAAATCTCGCAGGGTCTTGTAGTTTGTAAACACCTGTATGAACAAACACTTGTGACGTAATAATATGAGATATTTTTTTCACTGTTGTCTATGAAATATGAGATATTTTAGTTGCATTAACCACAAACCAATAAACTAAGATCCCTAATTATCGTTGTAACTTAAGCATGTATGTAGAGACATACAAGTGGATCGTGCCTTAAGTGACAACCTAAATGGTCTGTAGTATATGAATAAAGGAGGGAAACCTTATCCTGGTGACACTACGGATATGGCCCGCTTTGTAGATGTTACAAGTATTGTAAAGTGCTACAGATGGTTTGATTTTGATCATTCATGTGGAGATATGCGAGTAGGGGTATCCTATACAAAGGACTTTGTATAAAATTGGACCACGAAATGTTTAGTCTCGTTATATAACACCATTGATGACAGAGACTTTCATTTCACTGGGATGACCATAGGTAACATGACCTTAATCCTGAATGAGTTGGGAACTCTTGCCTATGAAGGCGGTTCTTTGATTTGCATGGGTGAGAGTGGCCAGATTGCCGACTCAAACCTACCACTTTCAGGATTCGTCTACTTGGAGAGCTGGGAACTCAGCTACACAAGATGGAATTCACTCCTTCCTCAAATTAGGGGTAAGTAGATAAATTGTTCCCTTAAGGGCTGATTCTGAGGTTTGAACGATGTGGCGCCACACACTTTCTTATGGCCTGAGAGGTGTTCACTCATAGTAGGACTATGATGTATTGTTCATTAGAAGAATCAGTGGTACTTAAGTAGTTAGATGTAACTACAAGGGCAAAACGGTAAATTGCCCAACTGTACTTACGAGCGATATGTGAAGAGTTATCGTACTGTTGATTGACTGTATCCAATGGACACAGAAATATATCTATAGTGAGAAGAGAGCAACTATCGGTCTTTAGTGGAGTACCCAACAATTATCGGATGGTGAATTTCGTGATTAAAGAGTTTAGTCAGTTATTCACGTACCGTTGGAGCTTCAAGCTACAAATTCATAAGGTCCTCTTGGTAGCTCAATGGATTCAAGTTGAGAATCAGTTTTTGGGTTAGTTTGAAGTGTTCAAATTAACAAGAAGGAATTTGATTATATATGATATAATTAAATTGGTTCAATTATATGTGATATAATTGATATGATGTATAAAATACATTAATTAGAGGAATTTGATATAAATATGATTTATATTAAATAATGGAGAAAAGAACTATGGTTTAAATATTGCATATGATGTGATATTAAAACTATAGTTTATAAATATAATATGATAAGTTGGTTATTATATTTATTTATAATAAAAACAATTACAAGATAATTGTTTAGTTGGTTATTGGTTTATCCTTTAACCGTGTGTGAAGTGGGAGGTTATGTTCAATTTTAATAATTGAAGAATAAAATGAAAAGAGTTTTCATTTTATAAAGAGATCGCTTCAATTAGTGAATGACTAATCGATCGCTCACGAGAGACTAAACGATCGAGTGAGAGAGTAAATAATCGATTGAGATATTACTAGATGATTGGCTAGATGATTCTCACGAGAGCGAGAGATTACTAAACGATCAAGTACTCTCAGTCTATACGATAGACAAAACTTTTCTCCTACTTACTTGATCGTGTAGTTCGATCGTTTTCTTCCACCTTCCCTCAACCAAATTCACACAGAGCCTACACCTCTTGGATTCTCACTCTAAGAATACCAAGATTGTCGAGTGGTAGTGTCGAGGGTTGCTGTTTGTGGATCAGACAGTTCGTGTTTGCTAGACGATTGCTTACGAGAGCAGAATATTGGCTAGACGATTGTTCACGAGAGCGAGATATTGTTGTACAATTGTTCACAAGAGCGAGAGATTTCCAGAAGAAGGGTTCTTCAAAGGTATGTCTCTCAATTCCTTCGTATTTGATTAAGAAAGCATGCTATAATTTTCTTTAAGATGCATAACTGTTCTTGTATGTTTGTGAGTGCGTTTATTCTTTCACAATGGATTTGGAAATATCTTGCTTCCACTCACTGGTTCTCTTGAATAAAAGTTCCTTTACATCGTACCATAGACACACCATCGTGGTCGTCCATTGAAGAAGTAGCCGCCAATTACTTCTCGGTGAGGCTCATATTGGCGAGTTTTTAGCTTTTTGAACCATTTTTGAGATTTTGACAATGCTATTTGTTTTTAGTTTTTGGTTGAGATTTTTTTTTTTTTTTTTTTTTTAATAGAAATTTAGATAAAGTGTATTTGTAGTTTTTAGTTGTTTTTTAAGCATTGTCTATTTGTAATCAATTTGTTGGTCTTTAGGGTAGTTTGGTCATTTACCAATTTGTATATTCTATTATTTAAATTCGTTTTGCTGTTTTTACAATTTTGAAACCTTTTTGTCATTTTTCCAAATGAAACTTTAAATTTTGCTATTTCTCTTGTCAGCCCAAACAATAATTGAGTTTTTTCCCCTCACAATGACCCTTTTACGAGTGGCTTAATGTTGAATGACCCGCCTTCCAAAAAATAATAAAATCTAACCTCTTGCTTTTAAAATTTTTACTCACGCTTTTTTAAATCAGCCTCATGTTAGAGACGTCCCTCCCAATAGATTTTCGCAGCATAGTTGCGATTTTAAAAGACAGTGCGATTGAGTAAATTAAACAAAAACAAAAGCACTGGCAAAAATGTTCGTAATTTTATCTGTTGGGCAAAAGCGTTAGAAAGAAGTGTGAGAAAAAGTTCCATCGGCTGGCCCACCTCATCGCATTAGGGATACGACAACATTGGGCTGGGTGGATCGTCCTTAATGTGAAGAAACTTAAAACTCTATTAATGTATTATGACTTAAGCAAAAGGTTAGATTTCATTAAACTCCAAAAAAACCATACTTCTTTTTTTGCAAATTGTTTTGATGAACTGTATCATCCATCTCAACCATGATCAATATTGAAACCTTTATATGAGTGTGTAAACTAGGGAGTGTTTGTTTCAAGGTTGGGATTGGAGGACTTAGGCATTCTAAGCCCAGCCCATAACCGTAATCGTAATGGTAACAATAACGATACAACGTAATTTCAAGACGCAATTGGATTGAGCACAATCCACTCGTCAATCAGTTTGTGTTATTTAAAAATGTGGGAATTTTAAACATCATGTCAAGTTTTTCAAATTGCTATTATTTAAAGTTAATCAAACTTCTCTCATACATTTTCCGATACTTTGATCAAATGTGATTTACAATCTTTTTCTCGGGCTTCAAATTTTAGCCTGCAATCACCAATGTTAAAAATATGAGCACTGTTTTTATCCACAAGTTACTATGTCTTATTATCTCTACCTTCTACTAATATTTTCAAAAGTCATTCAATTTTTTTAAGAATTTGACTAAGAATTCATCTTTTTTAACAAATATGAAAATTGTGGAAAATTTTGGAAGAAACATGCATAATTTCTTTAGAAAAAAAAAAAAACTAAATAGTTTCCAAAAAGGTTTTAAACTATATTAAAAAATTGCCCCACTAGACTCATGTCACTATATTGCATGATTTTTTCTTTTTTTCCTTTTCCTTTGTCTTTTTTCTTTTTCTTTCTTTTTTTCATTTTTTTAAAGAAATGCCAGGTTAAATCCTGATTATTAAAGTCACATTTGATAACAATTTATTTTTAGTTTTCTACTTTCGAAATCTATGTTTGTTCTCTCAATTTTTTAATTGTGGTATTCACATTTCTTTAAAAATGTACTTTCGTACTTAATCAAATTCTAAAAACAAAGACAATCTTTTGAAAACCATGTTTTTAATTTTTTAAACTGTGCTTGGTTTATAATTAAAATTAAAAATTGAAATTGTGTTTATAAACTTAATTTTTAAAAATAAAAAACAAAAAATAAATGATTATCAAATGATATGTTAGTTGACTGCGTTTAAGTCGTGTGCTAATCTGTAAAGAAAAGTGATCAAAGCAAAATTGAGTACTGAAGAAAAGTATCACGCTACAAATGTTAATTTTCTTTAATTATTCCAACATTTGGTTAGAAAACTAATTAAAAAGAAGAAGAAGAAGAAACTATATAGGTTGATTTTTGAGATATAAAAAATATTAGTTGGACAACAATTGATGTGTACCTTTTCTTTGAATTTAGAGATTAAGATCTTCATACTTCACATTTCTTGTACTAGAAAATATAGATGTTAAAAACAATTATTTTTTAACTATCACGTCCTTGGTTTAATTTTTACAATTACAAGTAGGGATGTACATAAAAGCACCGAAGACCGATCTGGTCGATCGGGTTGGTTGTCGGTTTTCCTATAAAAAAAGTGAACAACCAGCCGACGGACATACATGAGTTCTTTTTTAAATGAAATAAGTATGAAAGCAAACTCATTTCCACAAATCCAAGTCTAAGCCTATTGTCTTAGTGATTGATTGATTGATTTTTTTTTTTTTATGTTGCCTAATTTCCAAGCCTACTACCACAAATAATTTAAATTTTTCGTTTAAAAGGTGATTAATTTAAATTTTCGTTTAAAACGTGATTAATTTAAATTTTAAAAAGTTGTAAATTATGTTAACCTAACAATAACATTTCATCAATTCATCTTTCTTTTTCATTCACCTTGGCTTTGATTGTAAAAAATAGAACACACACACACAAAACCCAACAAAACCGACTGTCCGTCGGTCGAATTTTATACTATTTTTTTGGATCAATTTTCTCCCAAACCGACACCGATCGACTGATGTACACCCCTAATTACATTAAGTTTTTTAAAATGTATTTGAATATAAGTGTATTTGATTCTCAAGTTTTAAAAATGTATCATTTTTGTCCTTTAAGTTTTTTAAAATGTCGTAGCACTATTTTTGTAATTGTTTTAAACTAAAAAATAATTTAAAAAATATTATCTATTCTCTCTAAAATTATGTTTAAATTCAAGATGTCATATAATTATTTAAAATAATAAAAATTACTTCATAGCCTTTGAACATATTCCTAAAAATTCGAAAAATAAAATGTTATATTTTGAAATCTCAGAGACCAAAAATACTTCCTTCGGGAAGTAAGGTAATCTTCACTAGATATTATTATTTATTCCTTTCTTCCTTTCACGTCCTTGGTCTCGCTTCATTTGTACAACATTTTTTTAATTTTTTAATTTTCTTCTTCCCCTTCTTTCTTCTTTCTTTTTTCTCACCTTTATTCTCTCTCTTAGATATTATATGGAAGAGAAAGAACTCACTCATAAGTATTGAGCAACGAAGAAATGCTACACTTTAAAATTAGATTGAAGATATTCTTTGATTTTTCTAAAATATCTAAGTTAAAATATGAACATAGGTAATTGCAGGTGATCATTTATTGGTTCATGAATACGTTAAGGGGTCGTTTGTTTTTTAGAAATGTAGATGATCGAAATCTTTAGATGTCCAAAATTATAGATCTTCAGAATTTCATATGTTTGATATCTTTAAATAACTATATTTGGTTTATGGGAATATTTTGTATATATATGGGAATACTTTGATAACCGTGTTTGTTTCATAGGATTTCTACTCGGAAACGTCTTAAATTTATATAATGTTATAAGAATGTCATTATGACTATTTATTGTTTTTGAATTAATTTAATATAATTTGAACTTATTTAACATACTTGTTTTTATCCATTTGAATATCTTTTTAAATTAATACAACTTATATTATTTTTATATGTTATTTTTTAAAACAAAAAATATATAATAATTTAAGTTTTTTTTAATAAAATATATATTAATTTGAAATTGAATTTTCATTTTAATATCTTGCTAAAAAAATAATGATCAGTACGATATAAAAAAAATAGTGATATATATATATGATTGACAATATTTATTTTAATTATATAATGTAAATAAAGAAGACCGAGATATATATATATATATAAGAAAAAAAGAAAGCACAAAATAGTGAAATGGGAATATCCTCAACATGGGTATCCAGACGCAAAAAAGTAATTGTATTGGAATTCCACTGATGGATCAATTGTAATGAGCCTGAATCGCAAATGTAATTGGATTGTTTTTTATCGTGTTTACTTGGAATTATGAATTTTGCTCATTTACTATTATCGTTACCTCTTAGGGTCAAACAGTAATAGTAACGATAATAGTAATTGTAATAGTAAAGATGTCAAAATTCATAATTTTTCCTCTAGAACAGTAACAACGGTAACCATAACTGTAATGGTAACGGTAACTGTACAACATAATTTTCAAACGCAATTGGATTGAGCACGCTCCGCTCGTCAATCAGTTTGTTTTTTTTTTAAATTACAAATTTAGAAGTGATTCCCATGTATCGATATGAATGCAGAACACAGATAAACGACACCAAAGGTAATCAAATAGGCTCACTTTTCACATTACCATTGATTTATTACGTTTTCACTATGGCACACGTGGGCTTAGTCCTTATGGTTTGATAAATCCTCATAAATAATCCTTATAGTTTGATAAAATCCTAATAAATAGTCCTAATAAATAATCTTTAAAAGTTAGGCATGAAATTCTAATTATAAACTATAGGACTACATTCTAATTTTTACTAAACTATAGAGATCAAATTTGTAATTTAACCCTTTTAAAAAACTTGAGTTACGAAAATTGGCTAAGAACTCTAATATATAAAAAGGAAATAAAAACCACGAGTAAGAATGTGAGTAACAAACACAATTTTCAAGTACCAAAAACTAAAAACTAAATGGTTACCAAATAAGGTTTTAGGAATCTATTGGAAACAAAATTTAAATTTTAAACATCTATTAGACACTATTTAAAGTTTAAAAGCTTAAGAGACATAAAACTGAAAAATTTATGAATCTATTTGAAAGTCCAGTAATTTATTAGATATGCAATTAAAGGCTCATTAACAAAAACCCCGTTAGATAATCATT
Organism: Benincasa hispida; assembly: GCF_027475165.1. Classification (NCBI taxonomy): domain Eukaryota; kingdom Viridiplantae; phylum Streptophyta; class Magnoliopsida; order Cucurbitales; family Cucurbitaceae; genus Benincasa; species Benincasa hispida. The sequence continues at coordinate 30,325,411 of NC_143484.1, read as the reverse complement.
TCGTTTTTCATTTTTAATTTTGAAAATTAAGCTTTTTTTCTCTCAATTACTTACAATGATTTATATCTTTTTTAAGTACAAGAGTTGGATTCTTAGCCAAATTTAAAAAATAAAAGCAAGAGTATAAAAACTATTTTTTTAATTTCCAAAATTTGTCTTGGTTTTTAGAAAGTATTTGTAGAAAATAGAAAATAAAGTAACAAAATTAGATGTGTAAAGAGTATTTATTAGACTTAACTTTTAAAAGTTAAAAACAAAATTTCGAATGGTTACCAAGTAAAGTCTAAATGATACAAACTTAAAATGTTCTAAACTAAACTTACCATATAAACCTTTGATTTTCATTTAAAAATGTGGGAATTTTAAACATCATGTCAAGTTTTCCAAATTGCTATAATTTAAAGTTAATCAAACTTCTCTCATACATTTTCCGATACATTGATCAAATGTGATTTACAATCTTTTTTCTCGAGCTTCAAATTTTAGCCTGCAATCACCAATGTTAAAAGTATGAACACTACTTTTATCCACAAGTTACTATGTTTTATTATCTCTACCCCTACTAATATTTTCAAAAGTCATTCAATGTTTTGAAAATTAAAAAAAAGTAGTTTTGGTTTTGTTTTTTAAAATTTGACTAAGAATTCATCTATTTTTAACAAATATGAAAATTGTTGAAAATTTTGAAGGAAACAAGCATAATTTCTTTAGAAAAAAATAAATAACAAAATATTACCAAAAAAGTTATAAAGTATATTCAAAATTTGCTCCACTAACCTCATTTAATTATATTGAATGCTTTTTCGTTTTCTTTTTTCTTTTTTCTTTCTTTTTTTTAGAAACACTATGTTGAATGCTGATTATTAAGGTTACCTTTGATAACAATTTGTTTTTAGTTTCTACTTTTGAAATCTATGTTTGTTTTCTCAATTTTTTAAATGATGATATTCACATTTTTTTTTAAAAAAAAATACTTTAATACCTACTCAAATTCTAAAAACAAAGATAGGCTTTTGAAAACTATGTTTGTTCTCTCAATTTTTTTAATTATGGTATTCACATTTTTTTTTTAAAAAATATACTTTAATACCTACTCAAATTTTGAAACAAAGATAGGCTTTTGAAAACTATGTTTTTAGATTTTTTTAACTTGACTTGGTTTATAAATAAAATTAAAAATGAATAACAACAGAAAAAAGAAACTTATGAATTGAAGTCATGTTTATAAACTTAATTTATAAAAATAAAAAGCAAAAAACAAATGGTTATCAAATGATATGTTAGTTGACTGTATTTAAGTCATATGCTAATCAGTAGAGAAAGGTGATCAAAGCGAAATTGAGTAGCGAAGAAAAGTATCCCACAACGAATGTTAATTTTCTCTTTAATTATTCCAAAATTTGGTTAGAAAACTAATTAAAAAAAGAAGAAACTATCGGAATATAAATTATTCTAGAGATAGTATTTAGTTAAGAATGTCTTGCTTTAGTAAAAGAGTATTTGACTGCCCCTCGATAGCATTTATTCTGACTCACTATAGTATCGTTGCAAATGAAATAATGAAATTTGGGTACATTATTACTTTACTAAAATTTGATTGGGTTTAGATGCAATTTACTAATTAGAATTTGTTTATTATTTTAGCATGTTGAATTCTTCAAATTTACTTGCTTCCGACACTTTTAATGGTAAATCAACATGGAAATTGAATATACTAGCAGTTGATGATTTAGATTATGTTTTACAGAGGAATGCCCTCTATCTCCCAATTCTGCTACTCACAAGAAAACACAACAAAGTAAATATTATTTACTTGTCATTGAGACGTGCTTGGTGGAAAATGATAAGTTAACCTAGATAATGGATTCAGGAGCCGCAATCATATTTGTACTTTTGCTCAGGAAACTAGTTCCTGGAGACAACTTACAAAAGGCGAAGCAACCTTTAAGGTAGGGATCGGAGAGGTTGTTTCGATTAAAGCAATGGGAGATATAAAGTTATTTATTAGAGATGGACACATTTTACTTGAAAATGTTTATTACATTTCTTTTATGGAAAGGAATTTAATTTCTATCTCATGTTTGCTAGAACAAAATTACAGAGTTTCTTTTGAATATAATGAAATGTTCATTATCTCAAAAGGTAATATAGTATTGTTCTGCAAATCTAGAGAATAACTTATACGTGTTAAAACCGACTGAGGTAAAAATCATTTTAAATATAGAGATGTTTAAAACAGCTAAAACTCATCATAAGAAAAGGAAAATTTCTCCAAATGCCTATCTATGGCACCTAAGACTAGGTCATATGATTCTCAATAGGATTAGGAGATTGGTTAAGAGTGGACTTCTAAACCAGTTAGAAGACAACGCTTTACTGCCATGTGAATCTTGTCTTGAGGGTAATATGACCAAAAGATCTTTTACTGGAAAAGGTCTTAGAGGTAAAGAACCCTTAGAGTTGGTACATTCAGACCTTTGTGGTCCGATGAATGTTAAAGCGAGAGGAGGGTATGAATATTTCATCAGCTTCATCAATGATTATTCAAGGTATGACTACATTTACCTAATGCATCATAAGTCCTATACACTTGAAAATTTCAAGGAATATAAGGCAGAGGTTGAGAACTAATTAAGTAAATAGATTAAAACATTTCGATTAGATCGAGGTGGTGAGTACATGGACTTAAAATTCCAAGACTATTTGATAGAACATGAAATTCAGTCACAACTCACAGCACCTGGCACACCTCAACAAAATGGTGTTGTAGAAAGGAGAAATAGAACCCTGTTGGACATGGTTCGTTCTATGATGAGTTATGCTCAGTTGCAAAGTTTTTTTTTGGGTCACGCAGTAAGGACTACGGTGTATATATTGAACATGGTTCCCTCGAAAAGTGTTTCAGAAACACCTTATTAGTTATGGAGAGGACGTAAAGATAGTTTTCGTCACTTCAGGATTTGATGATCCCCAACTCATGTGTTGGTGCAAAATCCAAAGAAGCTGGAACGTCGTTCAAAGCTATGTCTATTTGTAGCCTATCCTAAAGAGACAAAATGTGGTTTCTTTTATGATCCTCATGAAGATAAAGTATTTGTGTTGAAAAATGTAACATTCCTTTAGGAAGACCATATTAAAAATCATCAACCTTGTAGTAGGCTAGTATTAAGTGAGATAACCAGAGAAACTACAGATAGATCAACAAGAGTTGTTGATCGAGCAGGTCCTTTAACAAGAGTTATTGATGGAACTAGTACTTCACATCATTCTCAAGAGTTGAGAATGCCTCCACGTAGTGGGATGGTTGTGCAACAGCCTGACTAGTACATGGGGTTAACTGAAACTCAGGTCGTTATACCTAATGATGGCTTAGAGGATCCATTGACTTTTAAACAAGCAATGGGTGATGTGGATAAAGTAGAATTTTTGGTTCTATATGTTGATAATATTCTATTCATTGGGAATGAAGAATTTGGGAGAAATACAATATGTTTTTGGGATCTAATCGTTTGGAACATTAAGAATAGAACGATAGCCTTATCTCAGGCATCTTATATAGACAAAATGTGTCTCGATATAAAATGCAAGATTCCAAGAAAGGTATGTTGTCTTTCAGGCATGAAACTCATCTGTCTAAGGAACGGTGTCCTAAGACACCTCAAGAGGTTGAGGTTATGAGACGAATTCCATATGCATCAACAGTAGGGAGTCTAATGTAAGCCATGTTGTGTACTCGTCCCGACATAAACCAAGTCGAGTTCTGTATAAGGGTAATTGCTGATTTTAACTACCATCCTGATTTTTATCATGTAGTTAACGTAATTTATATATTTTATTATTAATTTAGATTATGTTTAACCACTTTTCAAATTAATCTCATTTTAATTAAATATCCAGATTTTCTACCAATTTTATATTTTAAATTTTCATAAATTATCAAATTTCATTCTATCTAATAAAATTTCAAATTTATTCTAATTTTTTGAATTATTTTTCATAATTTTATACATATTCTTAATAAATTAGCTGGATATTATCACATCCTTGAAGGTTTATATTGTTTTATATTATTTTAACGATTTGAAAAAAAAAATATCCATCGCTATCGTAAAAAAATAACCATCACTTTTGTTATTCACACAAAGTGTTTATCGATTTAGGTTTTCTTCTGGGTTTTTTTTTTCACAAGCTATTGCTTTTGTTATGACTTTACAACTTCTCTTTTCCTCTTTTCCTCTTTTCATCGATTTATCAGTTTTCCTCTTTTCCTCCTTTCATCGATTTATCAATTTTCCTGTTTTCCTTTTCATTTGTTCTTGTATGACAATTCATTCTTCTTTTGTTTCATTATCATAATAAGCTTTCTTTGTTTTTCAACCAAAGAATATGAAATCTTGTTCATCGTTTGAGAATCAGAGTTAGACACTACAATAAATCAGAACTTCCACGGTTGCGAGGAACGCTGGAGAATTGGAGTTATTATTTTTGTGTGGTGGTTGACTATTTTCTAATGTATCTATGAATCTTGCAAATACACTATACATTTGAATAATGATTCAGTAGAAACATAACTTCTCTTCAATCTTCTGAGCACATTATTATCAATTTTGGTTTATCTAACTCTTTTTTTATTGGTCTAACTTTTTGTTACCAAATCTAATTTTATCTAAATATTTTTTCATTAGTTTAAAGATGTTGTTATCAGCTTCAAAATATAATATAAAGTTAAACGTGAAGGAAATTGAATACAAGGATTTCCATGAACAGCGGAAAGATCATTCCAAATTATAATCATATATGAACTTTACAATTACAATCATAAACAAAAACATACAGTTATGCAAAAATACATAAATTACAACATGCTATACAAATGATCAAGGACAAGAGCAACACACTTTAGTTAACTCATCATAAAGCTTCTTGATCACAAATGCTCGATCACAGCAACACAACAACACACGAACGCTCATCCAACACGATCGTTACATTGCACGATCACCGTGCACTCGAACTCAACAATCGACTAGGTCATGAACACCCCGAACAAAACGAACGGCCTCCACAGAACCTCTATAGTGTCGAGTTGAGTATGACACCACCAAGAAGGCTACCTTGGTATTCTCGGTGTGAGAATCCAGAGGGTAGGCTCTGTGTGGACTTGGTTTGAGGTAGAAGACCAGAGGACACACAATCATGTAAACGATTAAGCAAGTGGGAGATGGAAGAACCTATCGTATCGGTCGATGCCTAATCGTTTAGGAAAAACTCAGTGATCATCTAGCAAAAGCTATGCAATCGTTTAGCTCATCGCTTAGCTGAATGTCTGTCACCTATTAACACTCCACGTTCGTTTACCTTACTCCAAGCCGTCGCTTAGTAAATCCAATTTGCTTGACAACTTCCATGAGAATTTTTCCAAGATTGGAAATCTCAAAACCATCAATTTTGCAAATCTTTTCTTACTAAAATTAGGGGGAAAATTTTCCTTTTATCTCATGGTTACCATAAAACCACCAATAATCTCCCACTCAATTGGTTATTAGAGAAAAAGAGATAATTATCCAATAATTAATATTATTATAAATATAGATCGTAACTAACTTATCATACTATATTTATAACCTATAGTTTTAATATTTCATCTCATGAAATATATAAACCATAGTTTTTTTTCCTATTCCATGGCACTTAATGTAAATCTCATTTACATTAATCCTCCACTAGATGTATCTCATACACCATACCGATCATATCAAATATAATCGAATTACCTCTTGTCAATTTGAACATTTCAAATCAACACCAAGAACTGATCCTCAACTGATTCCATTAAGCTACCAAGGGGACTTTATGGACCTGTAGCTTGAAGCTCCAACGATATGTGAATAACTGACTAAACTCTTTAGTCACGAGATCCACCATCCGTTAACTGCCAGGCACTCCACTAAAGATCGACAGCTGAACTCTCCACAGATATATTATGTGTCCATCTTAACCAATCAACAGTGCAATAACCCTTCACAGATCGCTCGTAAGTACAGCTCGATTAATAACTATTATGCCCTTGTAGTTACATCTAACTCCTTAGGTACCACTGATCTCTCTAATGAACATAAGTCATAGTCCTACTATGACTGAGTTTTCTCTTCTAAAGAGAAACTGTGGCCACTATGTTCAAGCCTCGGAATCATCCTTAAGGGAGAAATCTCTCTACTTACCCTTGCTTCGGGGAAAGAGTGAATTTCATCTTATGTATTGAGTTCCCAACTCCCAAATCAAACAAGTCCCCAAAAAGGTAGGCATGTTGAGCTAGCAATCTGGCCACTCTCACCCATACTAATCAAAGGACTGCCCTCAAAGGCAAGAGTTCTCAAAACACTCAAGATTAAGGTCGTGTCACCTATGGTCGTTTAGGTGAGATGTAAGTCTCTAGTATCAATGGCGTTATATACAGAGTCTAGTCATCTCGTGGTCTGATCTTATACAAACTCTTTGTATAGGACAGCTCCGCTCACATGTCTCCACATGAATGGTCAGGATCTTCCATCTGTAGTAGTTTACAACACTTGCAAACCTCTACAAAACGGGTCGATCTGTAGTGTCACCAGCATCAAGTATCCCACCTTAATCCTTATATTACAAACCTATTTAGGTAATCACTTAAGTCATGATCCACTTGTATATCACATATACATGCTAAGTTTACATAAGATAACCATGGAGCTTTGTTTATTAGATATGAGTAAATATTAGAATGAAATAACAATTATTTTATTCATAAAACAATGTGTATCATTACAAACAACGAGACTCCGGGAGAGTTAGGACACCAATCCGAACAATACGTATTTTCAGTTTGTCCTTGATGGACTCTGAAAATTAACTAATATACATTTACAGATACAATATAATGGTAATATGAAGTTATGAGATTTGCTAATCACATTTACACATACAGTGTAATTGTAATATGAAGTTATGCGATTTTAATCTTCATTTTTCGTGTTTTCAGATTTAAATTATAAATTCTCCTAATTTTTCTTCAACAATATCTATTTGAATCTATATTTTGTTATTAGAATCTGTTTTATATTTTTTTTTTTATTATTATTATTTGTTTATACATTTTGTTATTATATTAATTTTTATGTGTATATTATTAATATTTATATACCTATTTATTATTTTGATAAGATTTGTTTTATATTGTTTCATTTTTTTTTTCTAAAAAGAAAAACCTAACTCTTTTTTCCAAAGTTCAATATATTTCTAATTTTTGTGAGAAAAAAATTTAAGCACTTTCTTCCCTACATATTTAAAAATGATATATTTTTAAACAAATCCTAATTCTACTTTACCTCTCTCTTATCCCATCCTTTTATTTCTTATTTCTTTCTTTCCTATTTCCCATTTGCTACAAGCTTGTAGCCATAACATCTCCACAAAGTCTCCTTTAAGATCTATGCTACCATACCCACCTCACTACAGTTGGATTTTGGGTCCCTTCTTTAGAACCTTCCATTATTTCTTCTGTCACCATCACTCTCTCTGCTACATTTCGGTTTGCATGACTGGAAAATCTTCTTTTGCTCATTATCAACTAGTTCTCTAAGCAGTCGCATGCTACCAGCGGTGACCATCATGTTGGGGTTGATGCCCTAAATCTTGTAGGGTCTTGTAGTTTGTAAACACCTGTATGAACAAACACTTGTGATGTAATAATATGAGATATTTTCTTCATTGTTGTCTATGAAATATGAGATATTTTAGTTACATTAACTACAAACCAATAAACTATGATCCCTGATTATCGTTATAACTTAAGCATGTATGTGGAGACATACAAGTGGATCATGTCTTAAGTGATAACCTAAATGGTCTGTAGTATATGGATAAAGAAGGAAAACCTTATCCTGGTGACATTACGGATACAACCCGCTTTGTAGATGTTACAAGGGTTGTAAAGTGCTATAAATGGTCTGATCCTAATCATTCATGTGGAGATATGCGAGCAGGGGTATCCTATACAAAGGAGTTTGTATAAGACCAGACCACGAAATGTTTAGTCTCGTTATATAACGCGATTCATGACAACGACTTTCATTTCACTAGGATGACCATAGGTAACGCGGTCCTTTGATTTGAATGGGTGTGAGTGGTCAGATTGCCAACTCAAACATACCACTTTAAGGATTCATCTGCTTAGGGAGCTGGGAACTCAGTTACACAAGATGAAATTCACTCATTCTCTAAAGTAGGGGTAAGTAGATAGATTGCTCCCTTAAGGGCTGAATTTCATCATGAACTACACGATGAGGAGTTAGAATGTTCGCTGCCCCAACCTGAAAAATCCTTGGACAGTATAGAGTAGGCCGCGATTGAATTTGAGTGAGAAATGCAGGAAGAAAGTGATGGGGAAAGGCAAGCAGCAAGGGTACTCCTACCTCAACCCATTCATCCAACCCATGTTCCACATTCGAAGTTGTCTCACCGATGACTTCGTTGCAGCCCATTGCCTTCCCAACCGCCCCACCACCCACATACGTGCCACCAGCTACGATGGCTTTCGCCCATCTATTCGCTCCTACCCTAATTGTCTCAGCCCTTGCCCTTTTCACAATCCGCCTTATCACATGGCCAAAACCTTCAAGTCCTCTCCATTGCAAGCGGGGTTAGTAGAGATGAACACGAGGTTTATGACGATATCCTTCAAACCCTCAAACCACACGAGCAACATGATGAAGAAGTCGTCAACCAACCACAAACCTAAGAAAAGCAGCCGTTCTGGTGCTTCAACCTCATCTGCTGAGGCATTGGCCAAGGAGTTTTAGAAAAAAGCAAAGAAAGTTCGTGAAAATCTGGGAAACCTTCGGAAGGATGCGTCAGTACTCATCGCCGCAACTGAATTTCATCATGAACTACGCAGGATAGATCTCACGGTGTGAATATTAGGGAGAAACGTGAAGATTTTTAAGTGAAGTATCATATACCTCAGTACCTCCCACTGAATGTTCTACCTTAGACAATCTGGCTACTGATTTTATCTAAGTGTGAGTTTAATTTGCTCAAAAACAACTCTTGCTTTTGATAATTAAACAAGTTTGAATCAAGTCCAATTAAACTCTTTAATGAACTATCATCAAATTTGCATGCATGCAACAATATATCTAATTCACCTTTCCAGGTAAGTTTCCAAGTAGGGGTGTTCCGTTTCCATCAGCTTAAGTACCCTAGTCTAGATAGAACCCGCCTTAGACAAAAGGTCCCTTATAGATAGATTTGGTACATATTTAATCTTTTATTAGTTAGTTTAATCCTATTGAATTGATTAAATGATTAAATCTTAGGTTTCTAATCTCATTAGAACCGTGATCTTAGGTCTATCTCCATCAAATTTTAAAACTCTTTTAAAACATGATTCAAGCCTAAGTTTGCATGCATGTCTTTCTTATTGATTTTAGCTCTAGTTTCCATTATAATACTTATAAAAGGAAACAACCAAAATTATCCACATTGCTAAGCTAGACTAGGTATTTATAGCTCTTATAAATTTAACCTATGTGTCATGCTTCATGCAATGTCCATTCATTACTATATATAACTCTTATATAAAGAAGTAATAAATTAAGCATACATGCTTCCATACATCCTTATACTATAACACTTATAATATAAAGATGATGCATGAATATACTTAATGCATGCATAAATATAACTTTTATATTATATGATGCATGAGCATGCTCTTGAAGTAATTTAATCATGCAAACTACTATATCATAACTCCTACAATATAGATATGATGCATGACAAATTCATAACATATGGTGGGATTTTAACTATATGACATATAATTAAACATACATCTCATGTACATTCACCAAAATTAATGGACCGGGATGATTAGCCTTATAAACCAAAAATAAATCTATCTATTACATTAAACCATCGAGCAAACTAGTTCAAACAGGTGAACCAGGTCTTAAACCGCCTGGACGAAGCCTGACTTCCTGATTGTCTAGTAAAGTTGGTCTAGTAACCACGATCGTGTAGCAACGATCGAGTACCTTTGACTATATGATGTGATGATTTATCATGCGATGAAAGGGTGTGTGAATGCGATGATTATGCAAGTTTTCCTAACAAAGGCCAAGTATAAGCCTTCTTAGGGTCCTAGTAAGTTCAAGGTCGAACGTAGGGATTACTCAGATAGATATGCGACAGACTCTATCTCTGATCTTATTGCTATTGGATGGTGATTGACTTTGATTTCTTAAGGCGATGGAGTTAAATGCAAAGCGATAGAAGAGTGGTGTTGTAACAAATATGCGATAAAGGGTTGAGAAGAGGTTTTGCTAACATTTCTTAAGATATTCTACAAGTCATGCAATCATGCTATACACAAATATTAAGCACTACATTTCCCGATGCATATGGGCACATTTCCTATGTCTAGGATGCATGCGATGTGTAGGGAACGCAGCAGATAGAACTTATTTCTAAGTCTCTTCTACTCTTTCTTGTGAGATCTAATTTGACTCTTTCAAGCCTAGATTCTACTTCTTTAGACTACTCTTTCAAGTACTCAAAGTGATGAATGAAGTATACATAATACAAAATGATCGCATGAAGTGCATAACTTAAGTCATGCTAGCTAAGTACTTCTCAAACCATTCACAAATTTAACTACTCATGAATGGCGTGAAAAGAATGAACATAGATTGAAATGTAATTTCCATTCTTGCAAATAAAATGCTCAAGTACAAAACAATAAATGATGTAAGTGTTAAGCCAGGTAAGTAGTGTCTTGCTTCCTTTGGCGTTTACACAGCTTTTAGCACTCCAATTCTTTTTTAATTTATAAACTCTTACTCTCACAAGGGTTAGGTGTGGGTTGGTGTCTCTCTTCCGTGCTGTTTTGGCAGTCCCTCGACCTTCCGAAGAATCAATTCTCTGGTTTGGTAGCATTGAATGGTATTTATAGACCTTTAACAAAAACAGTTCTTCGTCTCACTAATAATTACGTGGATGGGCAGCATTAATTTCCATACCCTGTTGCGCCGTCTGATGGTCACCGAAGGTTCAATGGATTTGCAACGATATGGTCTTCAACAGCCGCAACTTGAATTTCTGATTTGATCGCTATTGGCTTTACGTCCCATCACGTTTTATCACATTAAGTCACCGGCTTTATGTAAGGTCCTCACACGATCGTCTTTGAAGTACCATTGGATCGCCAACTCAGGAGATCGTGCTATCGTATTGTTCTTGCACAGAATTACAAGATTAACTCAATTTAATTGCTTTTATGCAATGAGAGTTAGCGATCGTGATTTTGTTTTTAGTTTGGTGCGTTCGATCATAATATTGCCTATTTACTATCGCCTACTCTCATTGTTTTAATAATTTGAGCTTTAATAACTTGTATTTCTACAAATTATCACACCCCCAAATTCAAAACAATGTTTGTCATCATGCATAAACTAAAGATTTCTCAAAATTTCAATCGCCTTTATCCTATCTAGACTTCTCATAATGCCTCATTCAAACTGCTGAATCGTTGTCATTATTAATTTCTATCCTAATCTCTTCCTAAAATTCTTCTAACCTTTAGGGATTGCGATCTTAATCTTTAAAAAAAAAAAAAAAAAAATCTTTACTCATTTCCCAAGACATCGCATGATTAATTTTAAATCTTATCAAACCAGGGTGTTCAAGTGGTTTTTACCTTCGCATGATTTAAATCTTAGTTTTGTGATCTTGCACTAATCCGAGCGCCCAACCTTCATTTTGGCTTGCCCCCATGGGTGTCATGCAGAATCCAACTACGAGCGAGGCACTTTTTTCAGTCAAAACTGATGGCCATCTTTTTGTTTAGCAGAGGAGTTTCGATTACTTAGTTTCTACGTTGATCACGATTCCCACCTTCGTTCTGGCTTTCCCCCACGAGTGTCATGCGGACATCCAACTACGAGCATGATCCAATCTCAATGCCATATATATTTATATTATTATTATTTTTAGATTGAAACTCTATCAAGGCTGAAAATATCACCCCCTCCCCCCCAATTTTAAAACGCAGCAATGTCCTCATTGCTGAAAATGAAATAATTCATGCGATGGACTCAGAAAATTTTGTAAAAATAGTTTTGAAGTAAAGCTGGTAGACCAACTAAATTTAGAAATGTTTTGTGAATCGTATGTCCTGAAATTAATCTGGCACTAGTTCATGCGATAAGAGAAGAGGCATATATTTCATCATTGAAGTCGTAATGGGCAAAGGATAAATGTGGCGACCAAATGTTAAAGTAATAAAAAATTTAGAATTGAGTCAAATAAGAGAGAATGCGATAGTAGAATTTGATAATATTAAATTGAAAGTGAAGTACAAGAATTGAAATAAGACAATAAGCCAAGGAGGAACACAACCCCCAAATTTAATTTTCGCCTGCATCATGCTGATCGCATCCTTCGTGAGAAGCTTTAGGTAGGTCTAAGGGCGTGTCCAGATGGGGGGAAGCGGTGGTACCACCATGAGACGTGACACGTCAATTTCAAAGTAATTTACCATGTAATGAAATTGGTCGTGTTGTCTCTGAGCCATCTGCCTGATGAATCCATGTGTTTGCCTTTGCTGATCGCGTATAATTTTCTTGAGCTTCTCATTTTCTTCTTGTAACTTAGTTACTTGAGATTGAAGAGACTTTTGTTCTCGTGAGAGCTCATCGAGACCTCCTAAAATAGGTTCGCGAAGGTCGTCGTGAATAAACTTATACCATTCATCTTCAGAGTCGATGTCTGCGGTCATGTTAGGGTGAGCTTGTGGTTGTTCGTCATCGGGATGCCGCATACCAGTCTCACCAATGCCTGAGCTATTTCCTTTTTTCAAAATGAGGTGATAGCTGACTTGGGTCATCAATAGGACGCGGCAAGCTATTTTGGTGCTTAGGCGATGGTTGGGGAGTTGGGTGTTAGTGGCCAAAGGAAAGACAACGAGAGGATTAGCTGACGTATTTTCTGGAGGGGGTGGAGTGTTCAGATCAATGCCAACTTGCGTTTCTGCGATGGTGGGTAGAGATGGGGATTTTTGAACTTTAGGGGAGATGACCAGGCTTTTATCAACCCTCTGCTTCTTTTACTGAAGGCCTTTAGTAGCTGCTGATTTGGGAGGTTGCTGCTTTTGAGGAGTCATGGATGGGTCTTCTCCCTACAGTGGCAATCTCATCAGTCTACGTAGAGACTTTTCTGTGAGCATGGCTTTGACTGCCACGTCCTCTTCTTCTTCAAACCATCCTTGCGCCATACATAGCTCTGTAATGAGCGATGGGAAGAACAGCTGCCCCTTTGGTGTAGAGAACAGTGTCCAAATTTGGTCAGCGATCATCTTTCCAACGTTGATTGGGATGTGACACATAATGCAATAGATCGCCATGACTCTTTCCCATGAAATGGTGTGGTTGTGAGTTGTTGGCATCAATTTCCGCTTGATGAAGTAAAGCCACACGTTGGCTTCAGGTGTCAAGTCGTGAGGCGATAGCGTCTTAACTCCTTTGACAGAAATGTTTTTCTTTCCGAGCAATGCTACCACCTTCAAGGCCTTTTTCTGCTGCTCAGCGGTGGGGTTTTCAATGATTTGGTTTCCTTCAGCGTCATCAGTGTCTTTTAAGTTGAAAATTTTACTGATCTTTGAGACGCCAAACCCGATTGAGCCATCCCCAATGTCAACTTTATAACGCCTCGAATGGGGTTTCCCTTCATAAAATGTAGCAATTGCGGTCGGCTTGACCATCTTCGCTCCCGTGAAAAAATCGTGCCATCCCAACGCCTTGATGGTCTACGCGATGAAGTCAATTAGAGGCGATGCGGATGGCAGAAAACCCATCTCTATTAGGATCGAGGGTCTCTTCTTTGGCGCCCTTCCCTCCACTAGGGGTGCCTTACCCTTGTCCTCTCTTCATGCCGTTTGTTTCTTTGGTGCCTTCTCTTTTCCTGTCGCGCTATTTCCAATGCCTTTTTCCTTAGCCTCTTTTGCTTGCGTTCTTTAAGGCTGACGCTTAGTGCGCTTTATTTTCTTTTGGCCAGCTCGCCTTTCCTGATCACTTTCTTCCTACATTTCTTGCTCAAATTCTATCGCGGCCCACTCTATACTGTCCAAGGATTTTTCAGGTTGGGCCAGCGTATATTCTAACTCCTCAGGCACCTTGGGAGTGTCCCCCTAAATGTTGATGTTTGGGTAGGTCAATACCAACGTGAATGGAGAGAACGTTCATAGTAAGTTGGAGCGGGACGTATGACAACATATCCCACGATCTCTCTCATTAGGTTGGATAATGTTTTGTGCATCGCTTTGAGGCACCTTGGTAGTGTCTCCCCTAAAGGATGACAATTTTGCACGACTCTTTATCTGATCTCCTGTATAGGATAAGGTCGCTTTAGCCTCTTATCCTAATTTTCTTTTCCCCTACGGTGGACGCATTAGGGCGGGACTCTAGGGCTTAAAATGGGGGGTTACACTTACACGAAATTGTGAAAGGTTAACAGTTCTTGACAGAAAAATGGTGACTGTTAGAGTCAGTTACAAGAGTTGTTTCTGCCTAATGGTTGAGAATGTCTCATCCTAGTGAAGGAGCACTTGATCACCCCATTGGTGACTTTTGTCCTGCCTCGTTGGCGTATCATTGCAAAATAGATGTCATTTCACTTAGGGTACATAAGAACTATTTTGCTAAAACTAAGATTGGTGTTAAAAGTGGTAATGCATAGACTTATTAAGTTTGTTCATGTTTTTCAGCAACTTTAAAATGGCTACAACAACATTAACTTTATTAAGTGATGACAAATTGACTGGCGAAAACTATGCTAGTTGGAAAAACACGATTAATACCATTTTGATCATCAATGACCTTAGGTTTGTCCTTACGGAGAAGTGTCCTTCTATTCCGACTAAAAAAATACCACTCGAAATGTTTGGGAGGCATATGAGAGATGGATAGGGTGAACGAGAAGGCCCGAGCTTACATCTTGGCCAGTCTGAACGATGTTTTGGCCAAGAAGCATGAGCCTGTGGTCTCTACGCATGAGATCATGGAATATCTGCGCGTGAGATCATGGAGTCTCTACGGAGAATGTTCGAACAATTGTCTGGATAGCTCAAGCATGAAGCTCTAAAATACATCTTCAACTCTAAAATGGAGAAGAGTACATCTGTTCGAGAACACGTTCTG
The DNA here is from genome assembly GCF_027475165.1 of Benincasa hispida. Lineage (NCBI taxonomy): Eukaryota > Viridiplantae > Streptophyta > Magnoliopsida > Cucurbitales > Cucurbitaceae > Benincasa > Benincasa hispida. Next base: position 30,310,184 of record NC_143484.1, on the reverse strand, counting down.
AACATGATGGTCTACTTCAACGTGGCAGAGATGAATGGGGCCCACATCGATGAGGACAGCCAGGTTAGCATAATTCTACACACGTTGCCAGAAAGCTTCCTGCAGTTTGTCAGCAATGCTATGCTAAACAAAGTTGATTATTCCCTTACAACTCTCGTTAACGAGTTGCAGGCATTCCAATCCTTGCTGAAAAGCAAGGAGAAGAAGGTTGATGAGGCAAATGTTGCTTCATCATCTAAGAAGTTCCATCGGGGTTCGACCTCAGGAACTAAGTCTGCACCTTCTACTTAACACTTCCAAGTGGAAGAATAAGAAGGGTGGTAAAGGGAAGGGGAAGACACCTGCTAACCTACAACCTACCGCAGAGCGAGGTAGGTGACCAATGCCGATTGAAAAAAAAAATGTTTCCATTGCAACTAGGATGGGCACTGGAAGTGGAATTATCCTTGCTGGTTAAAGGAGAAGAAGAAGGCTAAGGCCAAGGCAAAACAAGGTAAATGTGATTTGCTAGTTTTGGAAACTTGTTCAATGGAGAATGATTATTCTGCCTTGATTACAGACTCTGAGGCCACTAATCATGTTTGTTCTTCTTTTCAGGGGGATTAAATCCTAGCGGCAATTTAAGCCTGGTGACATGACGATGCCAGTAGGCACCAGGCACATCCTCTCAGCTGTGGCAGTAGGAGGGCTCTAGTTGTCTTTACAGAATAAATTTATCATTTTGAATGATGTATATGTTGTTCCCGAGTTAAAGCAAAATTTAATTTCTATAAAGTGTTTGACTGAATGTAAATATACTTGCAAATTTTTAGTGAATAAAATATTTATTCTGAAAGATGATGTTGAGATTTATTCAACAAAACTGGAAAATAATTTGCATGTGCTAAGGCCGTTAGCAACAAATTTCCTCCATAACATAGAAATGTTTAAAACCTTCGTAACTCAAAATAAACGACTTAAGGTTTCTCTTAAGGAAAATGCCCAACTTTGACACCTTCGATTAGAGCACATCAATCTCAATAGGATTGAGAGGTTGGTGAAGAATAGACTTATAAGCGAGTTAGAGGAAAATTCTTTACTTGTGTGCGAGTCATGCCTTGAAGGAAAAATGACTAAAAGACCTTTTACTGGAAAAGGTTATCGAGCCAAAGAGCCTCTAGAGTTAGTGCATTTAGACCTTTGTGGTCCGATGAATGTGCGAGCCAGGGAAGGCTACGAGTATTTCATCACTTTTACTGATGATTACTCCCGGTATGGGTATGTTTATTTGATGCAACGAAAGTCAGAATCCTTTGAAAAGTTCAAAGAGTTCAAGGCTGAAGTTGAAAACACATTAGATAAACGAATTAAAACACTTCGATCAGACCAGGGTGGAGAGTTTTTGGATTTTGAGTTCCAGAACTATATGATAGAACATGGAATCGTTTTCCAACTCTTAATGCCTGATACACCTCAGTAGAATGGTGTATCGGAGAGGAGAAATGTTGGACATGGTTTGGTCGATGATGAGCTACGCTTCCTTACTGGACTCGTTTTGGGCTTTTGCAGCGGAGACTGCAGCTTATATCCTCAATTGTGTTCCTTCCAAGAGTGTTGCCAGAACACCTTTAGAGTTGTGGAACGTGCGTAAAGCTAGTTTGCGTCACTTTTGTATCTGGGGTTGCCCAACACATGGGCTTGAGGCTAATCCTAAGAAACTAGAACTATGTTCGAGGCTGTGCCTATTTGTAGGCTACCCTAAAAGTACACGAGGGGGTTTCTTATATCATATGAAGGAGCATAGTCCATGTAGTAAATCGTGTTGCGTGAACTTTCCAACGAAACTATTGATGGAAGTTCCACAAGAATTGTTGAAGGCCTGCTACATCAACAAGAGTTGTTGATGGAAGTTCATCTGGTAGGTCAAATCTACCTCAATATTTGAGGAAACCTCGACGTAGTGGGAGGGTTGCGAACCCACTTGTTCGCTATATGGGTTTCACTAAAATCCTGGTTATGGTAGCCAATGGCGAGGTTGAGGATCCATTGTTTTATAAGAAGGCAATAAAGGATGTTGACCGGGATGAATAGGTCAAAGCCATGGATATCGAGATGAAGTCTATGTACTTCAACTCAGTATGGGATCTTGTAGATCAACCTGATGGGGTTAAACCTATAGATTGTAAATGGATCTACAAGAGGAAAAGAGGTGCTGATAAGAAGGTGTAAACCTTCAAGGTTACACTTGTGGCAAAGGGTTATACCCAGGTGGAGGGAGTTGTCTATAAGGAGACGTTCTCGTCTGTTGCCATGTTAAAGTCTATCCGCATCCTCTTACCCATTTCCTCATATTATGACTATGAGATATGGCAAATGGATGTCAAGACTACCTTTCTGAATGGAAATTTTGAGGAGACCATTTATATAGTGCAACCCGAGGGATTCATAGCCCAAAGTCAAGAGCAAAAAGTTTGCAAACTGAATCAGTCCATTTATGGGCTGAAATAGGCATCTTGATCTTGGAACATATGGTTTGATATTGCGATCAAATCTTACGGCTTTGACCAAAATATTGATGAGCCTTGTGTCTACAAGAAAATCATCAATAGTTCAATAGTTTTCCTAGTGTTGTATGTAGATGATATCTTACTCATTGGGAATGATGTAGGTTTACTGACTTGAGTTAATAACTGGTTAGTGACCCAATTTTAAATGAAAGATTTGGGAAAGGCTCAGTTTGTTCTTGGTATTCAGATTTTTCGGGATCAAAAGAACAAAGTACTAGCGCTGTCTCAGGCATCGTACATTGACAAGATGTTGATCAAGTACTCGATGCAGAACTCCAAAAAGAGCCTACTGCTTTTTTGGTATGGAGTTACATTGTCTAAGGAACAGTGTCCTAAGACACCTCAAGAGGTTGAGGAAATGAGACGGGTCCTCTATGCATCTGCCATTGGCAGTTTGATGTATGCAATGTTATGTACGAGACCTGACATCTACTACGCTATGTGGATAGTCAGTAGATATAAGTCTAATCCAAGATAGAGTCACTGGATTACTGTCAAGAACATCCTCAAGTATCTTTGGAGAACGAGGGACTACATGCTCGTGTATGGATCTAAGGATTTGATCCTTACTGGATATACAAACTCTGATTTTTAGAATGATAAGGATTCTAAAAAATCCACTTCAGGATCAGTATTCACTCTTAACGGAGGAGCTGTAGTATGGCGAAACACTAAGCAGGGGTACATCGTTGACTCCACGATGGAGGCCGAGTATTTAACGGCTTGTGAAGCTGATAAAGAGGTTGTTTGGCTCATGAAGTTTCTGACTGATCTGGAAGTTGTTCCAGACAATAATAGTGGTGTTGTGGTGAACTCCAAGGAGCCTAGAAGTCACAAGTGCGACAAACATATAGAGGGAAGTATCATCTCATCTGCGAGATTGTGCATCGAGGGGACGTGATAGTCACGAAGATAGCTTTGGAGCACATCGTTGCTGACCCGTTTACGAAGGCTCTCACGGCTATAGTTTTTTAGGGTCACTTACAGAGCATGGATCTATGGGACCGTCCATGGCTGGACTAGGGCAAGTGGGAGATTTTGTACTGGGCCTTAGTGCCCTAGTTTATTGTTTTGTACTTGTTTTTATCTTGTACACCCACTCGCTTTAGGACAAGTGGAAGATTGTTTGGATTGATGCCCTAAATCTCGCAGGGTCTTGTAGTTTGTAAACATCTGTATGAACAAACACTTGTGATGTAATAATATGAGATATTTTCTTCACTGTTGTCTATGAAATATGAGATATTTTAGTTGCATTAACCACAGACCAATAAACTAAGATCCCTAATTATCGTTGTAACTTAAGCATGTATGTGGAGACATACAAGTGGATCATGCCTTAAGTGACAACCTAAATGGTCTGTAGTATATGAATAAAGGAGGGAAACCTTATCCTGGTGACACTACGTATATGGCCCGCTTTGTAGATGTTAGAAGTATTGTAAAGTGCTATAGATGGTCTGATTTTGATCATTCATGTGGAGATATGAGAGTGGGGGTATCCTATACAAAGGAGTTTGTATATAATCGGACCACAAAATGTTTAGTCTCGTTATATAATACCATTGATGACAGAGACTTTCATTTCACTGGGATGACCATTGATAACATGACCTTAATCCTGAATGAGTTGGGAACTCTTGCCTATGAAGGCGGTTCTTTGATTTGCATGGGTGGGAGTGGCCAGATTGTCGACTCAAACCTACCACTTTGAGGATTCGTCTACTTGGAGAGTTGAGAACTCAGCTACACAAGATGGAATTCATTCCTTCCTCAAAGTAGGGGTAAGTAGATAGATTGCTCCCTTAAGGGCTGATTCTGAGGTTTGAACGATGTGGCGCCACACACTTTCTCATGGCCCGAGAGGTGTTCACTCATAGTAGGACTATGATGTATTGTTCATTAGAAGAATCAGTGGTACTTAAGTAGTTAGATGTAACTACAAGAAAAAAACGGTAAATTGTCCAACTGGACTTACGAGCGATATGTGAAGAGTTATCGCACTGTTGATTGACTATATCCAATGGACACAGAAAATATATCTATAGTGAGAAGAGAGCAACTGTCGGTCTTTAGTGGAGTATCCAACAGTTATCGGATGGTGAATTTCGTGATTAAAGAGTTTAGTCAGTTATTCACGTACCGTTGGAGCTTCAAGCTGCAGATTCATAAGGTCCTTTTGGTAGCTCAATGGGTTCAAGTTGAGAATCAGTTTTTGGGTTAGTTTGAAATGTTCAAATTAACAAGAGGAAATTTGATTATATATGATATAATTAAATTGGCTCAATTATATGTGATATAATTGATATGATGTATAAGATACATTAATTGGAGGAATTTGATATAAATATGATTATATTAAATAAAGGAGAAAAGAACTATGATTTAAATATTACATATGATGTGATATTAAAACTATAGGTTATAAATATAATATAATAAGTTGGTTATTATATTTATTTATAATAAAAACAATTATAAGATAATTGTTTAGTTGGTTATTGGTTTCTCTTAAACCGTGTGTGAAGTGGGAGGTTATGTTCAATTTTAATAATTGAAGAATAAAATGAAAAGAGTTTTCATTTTACAAAGAGATCGCTTCATTTAGTGAATGAGTAATCGATCGCTCACGAGAGACTATACGATAGCCCTCACGAGAGACTAAACGATCGAGTGAGAGACTAAATAATCGAGTGAGATATTACTAGACGATTGGCTAGATGATTCTCACAAGAGCGAGAGATTACTAAACGATCAAGTACTCTCAGTCTATACGATAGACAAAACTTTTCTCCTACTTACTTGATCGTGTAGTTCGATCGTTTTCTTCCACCTTCCCTCAACCAAATTCACACAGAGCCTACACCTCTTGGATTCTCACTCTAAGAATACCAAGATTGTCGAGTGGTAGTGTCGAGGGTTGCTGTTTGTGGATCAGACAGTTCGTGTTTGCTAGACGATTGCTTACGAGAGCAGAATATTGGCTAGACGATTGTTCACGAGAGCGAGATATTGCTGTACAATTGTTCACAAGAGCGAGAGATTTCCAGAAGAAGGGTTCTTCAAAGGTATGTCTCTCAATTCCTTCGTATTTGATTAAGAAAGCATGCTATAATTTTCTTTAAGATGCATAACTGTTCTTGTATGTTTGTGAGTGCGTTTATTCTTTCACAATGGATTTGGAAATATCTTGCTTCCACTCACTGGTTCTCTTGAATAAAAGTTCCTTTACATCGTACCATAGACACACCATCGTGGTCGTCCATTGAAGAAGTAGCCGCCAATTACTTCTCGGTGAGGCTCATATTGGCGAGTTTTTAGCTTTTTGAACCATTTTTGAGATTTTGACAATGCTATTTGTTTTTAGTTTTTGGTTGAGATTTTTTTTTTTTTTTTTTTTTTAATAGAAATTTAGATAAAGTGTATTTGTAGTTTTTAGTTGTTTTTTAAGCATTGTCTATTTGTAATCAATTTGTTGGTCTTTAGGGTAGTTTGGTCATTTACCAATTTGTATATTCTATTATTTAAATTCGTTTTGCTGTTTTTACAATTTTGAAACCTTTTTGTCATTTTTCCAAATGAAACTTTAAATTTTGCTATTTCTCTTGTCAGCCCAAACAATAATTGAGTTTTTTCCCCTCACAATGACCCTTTTACGAGTGGCTTAATGTTGAATGACCCGCCTTCCAAAAAATAATAAAATCTAACCTCTTGCTTTTAAAATTTTTACTCACGCTTTTTTAAATCAGCCTCATGTTAGAGACGTCCCTCCCAATAGATTTTCGCAGCATAGTTGCGATTTTAAAAGACAGTGCGATTGAGTAAATTAAACAAAAACAAAAGCACTGGCAAAAATGTTCGTAATTTTATCTGTTGGGCAAAAGCGTTAGAAAGAAGTGTGAGAAAAAGTTCCATCGGCTGGCCCACCTCATCGCATTAGGGATACGACAACATTGGGCTGGGTGGATCGTCCTTAATGTGAAGAAACTTAAAACTCTATTAATGTATTATGACTTAAGCAAAAGGTTAGATTTCATTAAACTCCAAAAAAACCATACTTCTTTTTTTGCAAATTGTTTTGATGAACTGTATCATCCATCTCAACCATGATCAATATTGAAACCTTTATATGAGTGTGTAAACTAGGGAGTGTTTGTTTCAAGGTTGGGATTGGAGGACTTAGGCATTCTAAGCCCAGCCCATAACCGTAATCGTAATGGTAACAATAACGATACAACGTAATTTCAAGACGCAATTGGATTGAGCACAATCCACTCGTCAATCAGTTTGTGTTATTTAAAAATGTGGGAATTTTAAACATCATGTCAAGTTTTTCAAATTGCTATTATTTAAAGTTAATCAAACTTCTCTCATACATTTTCCGATACTTTGATCAAATGTGATTTACAATCTTTTTCTCGGGCTTCAAATTTTAGCCTGCAATCACCAATGTTAAAAATATGAGCACTGTTTTTATCCACAAGTTACTATGTCTTATTATCTCTACCTTCTACTAATATTTTCAAAAGTCATTCAATTTTTTTAAGAATTTGACTAAGAATTCATCTTTTTTAACAAATATGAAAATTGTGGAAAATTTTGGAAGAAACATGCATAATTTCTTTAGAAAAAAAAAAAAACTAAATAGTTTCCAAAAAGGTTTTAAACTATATTAAAAAATTGCCCCACTAGACTCATGTCACTATATTGCATGATTTTTTCTTTTTTTCCTTTTCCTTTGTCTTTTTTCTTTTTCTTTCTTTTTTTCATTTTTTTAAAGAAATGCCAGGTTAAATCCTGATTATTAAAGTCACATTTGATAACAATTTATTTTTAGTTTTCTACTTTCGAAATCTATGTTTGTTCTCTCAATTTTTTAATTGTGGTATTCACATTTCTTTAAAAATGTACTTTCGTACTTAATCAAATTCTAAAAACAAAGACAATCTTTTGAAAACCATGTTTTTAATTTTTTAAACTGTGCTTGGTTTATAATTAAAATTAAAAATTGAAATTGTGTTTATAAACTTAATTTTTAAAAATAAAAAACAAAAAACAAATGATTATCAAATGATATGTTAGTTGACTGCGTTTAAGTCGTATGCTAATCTGTAGAGAAAAGTGATCAAAGCAAAATTGAGTACTGAAGAAAAGTATCCCGCTACAAATGTTAATTTTCTTTAATTATTCCAACATTTGGTTAGAAAACTAATTAAAAAGAAGAAGAAGAAAAAACTATATAGGTTGATTTATGAGATATAAAAAATATTAGCTGGACAACAATTGATGTGTACCTTTTCTTTGAATTTAGAGATTAAGATCTTCATACTTCACATTTCTTGTACTAGAAAATATAGATGTTAAAAACAATTCTTTTTTAACTATCACGTCCTTGGTTTAATTTTTACAATTACAAGTAGGGATGTACATAAAAGCACCGAAGACCGATCTGGTCGATCGGGTTGGTTGTCGGTTTTCCTATAAAAAAAAGTGAACAACCAGCCAACGGACATATATGAGTTCTTTTTTAAATGAAATAAGTATGAAAGCAAACTCATTTCCACAAATCCAAGTCTAAGCCTATTGTCTTAGTGATTGATTGATTGATTTTTTTTTTATGTTGCCTAATTTCCAAGCCTACTACCACGAATAATTTAAATTTTTCGTTTAAAAGGTGATTAATTTAAATTTTCGTTTAAAACGTGATTAATTTAAATTTTAAAAAGTTGTAAATTATGTTAACCTAACAATAACATTTCATCAATTCATCTTTCTTTTTCATTCACCTTGGCTTTGATTGTAAAAAATAGAACACACACACACAAAACCCAACAAAACCGACTGTCCGTCGGTCGAATTTTATACTATTTTTTTGGATCAATTTTCTCCCAAACCGACACCGATCGACTGATGTACACCTCTAATTACATTAAGTTTTTTAAAATGTATTTGAATATAAGTGTATTTGATTCTCAAGTTTTAAAAATGTATCATTTTTGTCCTTTAAGTTTTTTAAAATGTCGTAGCACTATTTTTGTAATTGTTTTAAACTAAAAAATAATTTAAAAAATATTATCTATTCTCTCTAAAATTATGTTTAAATTCAAGATGTCATATAATTATTTAAAATAATAAAAATTACTTCATAGCCTTTGAACATATTCCTAAAAATTCGAAAAATAAAATGTTATATTTTGAAATCTCAGAGACCAAAAATACTTCCTTCGGGAAGTAAGGTAATCTTCACTAGATATTATTATTTATTCCTTTCTTCCTTTCACATCCTTGGTCTCGCTTCATTTGTACAACATTTTTTTAATTTTTTAATTTTCTTCTTCCCCTTCTTTCTTCTTTCTTTTTTCTCACCTTTATTCTCTCTCTTAGATATTATATGGAAGAGAAAGAACTCACTCATAAGTATTGAGCAACGAAGAAATGCTACACTTTAACATTAGATTGAAGATATTCTTTGATTTTTCTAAAATATCTAAGTTAAAATATGAACATAGGTAATTGCAGGTGATCATTTATTGGTTCATGAATACGTTAAGGGGTCGTTTGTTTTTTAGAAATGTAGATGATCGAAATCTTTAGATGTCCAAAATTATAGATCTTCAGAATTTCATATGTTTGATATCTTTAAATAACTATATTTGGTTTATGGGAATATTTTGTATATATATGGGAATACTTTGATAACCGTGTTTGTTTCATAGGATTTCTACTCGGAAACGTCTTAAATTTATATAATGTTATAAGAATGTCATTATGACTATTTATTGTTTTTGAATTAATTTAATATAATTTGAACTTATTTAACATACTTGTTTTTATCCATTTGAATATCTTTTTAAATTAATACAACTTATATTATTTTTATATGTTATTTTTTAAAACAAAAAATATATAATAATTTAAGTTTTTTTTAATAAAATATATATTAATTTGAAATTGAATTTTCATTTTAATATCTTGCTAAAAAAATAATGATCAGTACGATATAAAAAAAATAGTGATATATATATATGATTGACAATATTTATTTTAATTATATAATGCAAATAAAGAAGACTGAGATATATATATATAAGAAAAAAAGAAAGCACAAAATAGTGAAATGAGAATATCCTCAACATGGGTATCCAGACGCAAAAAAGTAATTGTATTGGAATTCCACTGATGGATCAATTGTAATGAGCCTGAATCGCAAATGTAATTGGATTGTTTTTTATCGTGTTTACTTGGAATTATGAATTTTGCTCATTTACTATTATCGTTACCTCTTAGGGTCAAACAGTAATAGTAACGATAATAGTAATTGTAATAGTAAAGATGTCAAAATTCATAATTTTTCCTCTAGAATAGTAACAATGGTAACCATAACTGTAATGGTAACGGTAACTGTACAACGTAATTTTCAAACGCAATTGGATTGAGCACGCTCCACTCGTCAATCAGTTTGTTTTTTTTTTAAATTAAAAATTTAGAAGTGATTCCCATGTATCGATATGAATGCAGAACACAGATAAACGACACCAAAGGTAATCAAATAGGCTCACTTTTCACATTACCATTGATTTATTACGTTTTCACTATGGCACACGTGGGCTTAGTCCTTATGGTTTGATAAATCCTCATAAATAATCCTTATAGTTTGATAAAATCCTAATAAATAGTCCTAATAAATAATCTTTAAAAGTTAGGCATGAAATTCTAATTATAAACTATAGGACTACATTCTAATTTTTACTAAACTATAGAGATCAAATTTGTAATTTAACCCTTTCAAAAAACTTGAGTTACGAAAATTGGCTAAGAACTCTAATATATAAAAAGGAAATAAAAACCACGAGTAAGAATGTGAGTAACAAACACAATTTTCAAGTACCAAAAACTAAAAACTAAATGGTTACCAAATAAGGTTTTAAGAATCTATTGGAAACAAAATTTAAATTTTAAACATCTATTAGACACTATTTAAAGTTTAAAAGCTTAAGAGACATAAAACTGAAAAATTTATGAATCTATTTGAAAGTCCAGTAATTTATTAGATATGCAATTAAAGGCTCATTAACAAAAACCCCGTTAGATAATCATTTCGTTTTTCATTTTTAATTTTGAAAATTAAGTTTTTTTTCTCTCAATCACTTACAATGATTTATATGTTTTTTAAGTATAAGAGTTGGATTCTTAGCCAAATTTAAAAAATAAAAGCAAGAGTATAAAAACTATTTTTTTAATTTCCAAAATTTGTCTTGGTTTTTAGAAAGTATTTGTAGAAACTAGAAAATAAAGTAAGAAAATTAGATGTGTAAAGAGTATTTATTAGACTTAACTTTTAAAAGTTAAAAACAAAATTTCAAATGGTTACCAAGTAAAGTCTAAATGATACAAACTTAAAATTTTCTAAACTAAACTTACCATATAAACCTTTGATTTTCATTTAAAAATGTGGGAATTTTAAACATCATGTCAAGTTTTCCAAATTGCTATAATTTAAAGTTAATCAAACTTCTCTCATACATTTTTCGATACATTGATCAAATGTGATTTACAATCTTTTTTCTCGAGCTTCAAATTTTAGCCTGCAATCACCAATGTTAAAAGTGTGAACACTACTTTTATCCACAAGTTACTATATTTTATTATCTCTACCCTTACTAATATTTTCAAAAGTCATTCAATGTTTTGAAAATTAAGAAAAAGTAGTTTTGGTTTTGTTTTTTTAAAATTTGACTAAGAATTCATCTATTTTTAACAAATATGAAAATTGTTGAAAATTTTGAAGGAAACAAGCATAATTTCTTTAAAAAAAAATAAATAACAAAATATTACCAAAAAAGTTATAAAGTATATTCAAAATTTGCCCCACTAACCTCATTTAATTATATTGAATGCTTTTTCGTTTTCTTTTTTCCTTTTTCTTTCTTTTTTTTTTTAGAAAACTATGTTGAATGCTGATTATTAAGGTTAAGTTTGATAACAATTTGTTTTTAGTTTCTACTTTTGAAATCTATGTTTGTTTTCTCAATTTTTTAAATGATGATATTCACATTTTTTTTTAAAAAAATACTTTAATACCTACTCAAATTTTAAAAACAAAGATAGGCTTTTGAAAACTATGTTTGTTCTTTTAATTTTTTTAATTATGGCATTCACATTTTTTTTTTAAAAAAAATACTTTAATACCTACTCAAATTTTGAAACAAAGATAGGCTTTTGAAAACTATGTTTTTAGATTTAACTTGACTTGGTTTATAAATAAAATTAAAAATGAATAACAACAGAAAAAAGAAACTTATGAATTGAAGTCATGTTTATAAACTTAATTTATAAAAATAAAAAACAAAAAACAAATGGTTATCAAATGATATGTTAGTTGACTGTATTTAAGTCATGTGCTAATCAGTAGAGAAAGGTGATCAAAGCGAAATTGAGTAGCGAAGAAAAGTATCCCAAAGAGAAATTAAACCCAAAATCTAGGGACAAAAATGTGTTCTTTCCCCTCTTTATTTCAACATAAAAACTGATGAAAATGAATGAATGAAGGACAGAAATGTCATTAATAGATGCCTTCAACATGGAAATTTATCTAATATAGCTAATTTGTGTTGGTCTCTTGTCAATTAGAAAGAGCTCAAACCTACAATTTTAGTGTATTAGTGTATAAAAAGGGAAACATACATCATATCACCCATTGAATCAGTTTTTTCAATACTCTAATCAATAAAAAGCTATTAGTGTATAAAAAGGTAACGTACATATCATATCATCCATTGAAACCTGAGAAAATTGCATACTTTATATAGAAATTTCACCACAAATGTTTACTAGAAATGATGATATACAAAGAAAGAAGTTTAAGATATCATTTTGGTTTTTGTTTATATTGGTCCCTATGAACTTTGAAATGTTCAATTTTGATCCCGAATTCTCAAAATTAGTCCATATCGTTAGTATGTTGTTGATTTTTCCAAAAGAAATTAGTCTCTATTAGCATCATCCTCTTTATAAATTGTGAATATATATCCACATAGTGTCTTTTCTTATAGAAAAATTATTATCATTATTTAACTAATTTTGATAAACAAAATTATCTTTCAAAGACTAAATTTAAAATTTATTAAAAGTACATGAATTAAAATTCGAAGATTAAAAGTACCAGAACTAAAATGGAATAAAACCCTAATAAGGACATATAGCAATCAACACAAAACATACTTATCAATCAGCCTAATAGAGATGTTTGAAATACTTTTTCGTTCAAACATTTTTTTTTAAAAAAAACTTTATTATGTTTTGAATGGTTAAACCTGTGTTTGGATTGTAGTAAAGCTGAGTTTGTTAGGTATATGTTTGAATTCTAATTTTTTAAACATAGGTTTATTAAGAGTGAATTTAGTCCCTTTAAGAACAAAGTAAATTTAGTAGGTAAATTTGGAGTTTATCATAAATAATAGATAATTTATGAATTAGTTTTTTTTTTAAAAATAATCTTGAGTTTTTAAAAGTTTCGATCTACCCTTAAATTTTGAAAAAAAAAAAGTTTAGAAATACCTTTACCGTTGATTTTTAACGGAAGCTTGTTAGTTTTTTTGTTTAAAAAATATCCTTACCATTAGTTTTTTGTTTAAAAAATAGCTATGAACTTTCATAATTCATCAATATCCCTCAATTTAATTTTTTTTAAAAATACTCTTATTGTTAATATATGGACACAAAAACCATTAACGCCTCATTACAAAATACCATTAAACTCTCAAAAGTTACACTAATACCCTTAGCTTAAAAAAAGTTTAAAAAATGACCTTGCGTCAATATATGGACATAGCCGCTAATCTATACCCATCACCACCACTAATTTGTACCCCATCACCTCTCTCTTCCATTTCCTTCCTCCATTTCTTAATGCCCCCATTAAGCCCATTTTTTCATTCTCAATTTCTAGAACTACCCACATTTCTCCAGTGTGTTTTCTCTCTTCTTTCACTAGCCATTTATTTGAAGCAATCGAATTCCCGTAGCAGAAGCAAGTGATTGCTTGTGTCAGTGAACTCAAATTTGAAATAACACAGAGAAGAAACAGTATAGAGGAGACACAACAACTAAGCATGCTTTCTTAATTCATAGAGAAGAAAAGGAAAAGATATAACATACCCTTAAAGATACTCAATCTTCACATATTCCTCTCCGATGGTCACGATCTCTTCTTCTTTTCTCAAACACTTCAACCACAAACACAACAAAAATACAGTGATTCTTGGACACCACCACAAAACCTTCCTCACTATTCTCAAGGTAAGAATCAAGTGGAGGTATGGGCTTGCCTTCTTAATTTTGGTTGAAGGGAAGGGGAAGTTTTTCTTGAGAGGGTTTCATAGAGGAAGAAAATTTTGTGCGGAGAGAACTTCAAGAATTTCACATACTGAACTATACTGCCCAACTCCTCTTTATATGCCATGTATATGAGAGATGAAGGGAGTTATCAAATAACTCCTTCATAATATGAAATAACTTACAATTTAACTATATTACATTAATATAATTAAATAAAACTATATATTATATCACATATAATATATAATCTAGAGTTTATATTCTCTCATTTAACCTATAGTTTTAATATGGATCATATTGATAACGGGTAGAAATGCACGTTATTACAGCACATATAAGTAAAACAATGAGGGAATGTAATGGTAAAAATAAACAAAATCATGTCCAAAAGTGTTAAACTGAGAAAATTGCGATCGCATGCGCTTATCACATAAAAGCAACTAATTTACTTATTCTGTGCAGGAAAAATGCGTTGGCGTAAGTAAAATTGTGATCCAAGGAATTAGGCGTCCGCACGCACTGAGAAGATTGTGATCGCAAAGTCATGCGATCGTATGCAATCGCGAGAAGTTGCTCAAGAAGGTGGCCACATAAAGACGACGCATCAAGGTGACAACATAATAAATCATGATGGGACGGAAAGCTGATGACAATCAAATCCAAATTTAGTTGACAAGCCGTTAAAGCCTCACTGTAGCAAGTACACTCAACTTTCGGTGACCATTAATTGACACATTAGAGCAGGAGATTTAATGACCGCCATCATTGCAATCATTGGAGAGCAAGGTTGCTTCACTTTGAGTTCTATAAATATCAAAGGCCACCAAGGTTAACAAGGGAGATCATATATAAGATAGAGAGCCGTTAGTCTGTTTATACTTATACTTAGAAGACGGAGATCAGCTAAGAGACGAAGAAGCTGAGAGATCATTCTCGGACAGCTCGAAAGACTTCTAGGAAGCGCTACAAAGGGAGAGAGGGCCAACAGTTGCGAAAGTAAGGATATTCATCTGGACAGAGTTGGAGTGAAAAAGACAGTGTAAAAGGCCACGGGAAGTAAGACATTGCTCCTGGGCTTCTTATCTCTATATTCCATTGCTATTCTATATTCTGCATTTTATTTATAAAAAATGGAAATCTCATTTCAACTTATGTTCAATCTCTCCATACTTCACATGAGTAGCTAAATTTCCGAATGGGTTGAGAAGTGCTTAGCTAGCATGACCTAAGATTTACACTTTATGTGATCATCTTGTCTTGTATGCGTCATTCACCCTTTAGAGATACTTGAGAGAATAGTCTAAAGAAAGAATCTAGACTTGAGAGAGTCAGATTAGAATCTAGGCTTGAGAGAGTCAGATTAGAACTGCATAAGCAAGAGATAGAAACTTAGATATAAGTTCTATTGCTATTAACACATCGCATGCACCCTAGAAATAGGATATGATAGTATGCAGTCACCTTGTGTATGTGTGCATCATTCATCATCACATAGACAAGAATAGAAGCTTAGACATAAGTCCTATCGACATTTTCATGTACATCGCATGCATTCTAGAAATAGGAATTATGGCATTTGCATTGAGAGATGACATGCTGTTGTTTGTGTGTAGCATGATCGCATAATTTGTACACAATCTTAGGAAGTGTTGGCTAAACCCCTTCTCAACCCGTTCATCGCATACTCATGGTAATTCTCGATTTCATCAACTCTTTACTCAAACTTTGTCACATAGGAAATATTCTTAAACAAAACACCATCCAACTTATTTGTTTTCGCCACCGCAAGGGAATCAAATTTACTGTCGCATTTTTACTCAGTAGTCCTGATGTTCGACCCTGGACTTACCAAAAAACCTAGTGAGGCTTATACTTGGGTCTTATTAGGAAAATTTGCATGTGCAACGCATAACACATCACCACAACACATACCAAAATTGCATCACATTTACAACGCATCAAGTTTTTGGCACCGTTGTCGGGAACTACGGTAGTACATATTGTGCTAACAGTAAACCTTTTGATTTTCTTTACAGCTTTTGACCTTTGTGCACTGCCATTCCTTTGGTAATGGAAGAAGCAGGCGTCGCATGAGCGAAGGACACGTTCCTGAGTCCAACTACAACCCAGAGATCGAAAGAACGTTCCGAAGAAGACAAAGAAACAACCATTGACAACAACAAGAAAGAAATCCAAGAATGGCGGAACAACCGGAAGAAATAGCCGCAAATGTGAACAACATCATGGCAAACCCCATTCTCCTGGCGAACGACCGCAATAGACCCATCCGGGACTATGCGTCACCTAACCTATATGATTTCTCCCCAGGTATCATGAGGTTAGCTTTGGAAGGATCGAGGTTTGAGATGAAGCTAGTTATGTTACAGATAATCTAGACAGTCGGTCATTTTGGTAGAAGGCGTGGCAAGGATCCACATGCCCATCTCTGGAGTTTTATTGAAATTTGTAACACTTTTTGTGTTCCCAAATATCTCAGCTGAAGAAGTTCGATTAACGCTGTTCCCATTTTCATTATGCGATCAAGCAAGGAAATGGGCATATTCTCTTGAATCAGGGGAGATAACCTCGTGGGAACAAGTTGTAGAGAAGTTCATGAAGAAATATTTCCTTCCTACAGAGAATGAAAGAAGAAGGAAGTTAATCACGAATTTTGAACAGGAAATTGATTAATCGCTCAGCGACGCCTGGACGAGGTTTAAGAGATTGGTGCGAGACTGTCTGCACAACAGATTACTGGATTGTCTCCAGATGGAGATATTTTATCACAATTTGAACCTTGCATCGCAGACAGCTGACAATGCAACAGCAGCTGATGGTCTACTTAATAAAACTTATGATGAGGTGAAAAATATCCTTGATCACATTTCGAAGAATCACGAAGATTGACGCGAAAGAGATCAACGACTAAAAATTCGAGAAGGTGATGCAAACAATGGGGCCATCGCTTCTTTACAAAATCAAATGAATGCGATGATTATCTGTTACAAGGCATCGTAATCAACAGCTCTGGACTGCAAAGAGGGCAGGTCAACGCAATTGATCAGATGAGCACGAGTTATGCCACTTGTAGAGAATCACATCCAATGAAGGATGTCCGAGGAACCTCAGTCAGTATACTTCGTAAAGAACAATCCTTTCTCGAACACATACAACCCCGGGTGGAGAAACCACCCCAATTTCGCTTGGAAAAATACCCAACAACAAAATTATCAACTTATGGCGCAAAAAGAAGGGCCGCCAGGATTTTTTCAGCGAGCGAATGGTCAACCGTAACATCAAGCAAGTAGCTCGCAAGAACCGCCATCTTCCTCTCTGAAGAGCCTATTAAAGCAGTATATTGAGAAGAATGAAACGGTCCTCCAGAACTAGGCGACTTCTATTCGCAATCTGGAGATCTAAATAGAATAGATTGCGGGAGAGCTAAAAAATAGGCCGCAAGGGACGTTGCCGAGCTCCCTCGCAACCCGGGGAACACAGGAAAGGGGCAATATCAAGTAGTGACCTTGCGAAGTGGAAAGACAATAGCGGAAGAAAAGAAGGAGTCAAGTAGGACCAATCTAGTTGCGATGGAATCCAAGAACCCGTTGAAACAGGATGAACCAGAAGAGCATGAGACGATGGAACCAAAAATTGCATCCATCTCTAAGCCTATAGAACATGGAACCGTGAAGGTACAACTACCACCATTCCCGCAAAGACTTAAGAAGAAACAAAATGATGAAATGCAGTATCATCGCTTCATGGAAATGTTAAAATAGTTACACATCAACATCCCTTTTACAGAAGTGATAGAACAAATGCCAAAGTATGCTAAGTTTTTTGAGGACATGGTGTAAAAAAAAAGAAGCACAGGAAAGTTCGCAACGGTGGCGTTAATGCAAAAGTCAAACACCATCATCCCACCGAAGATGCACGACCTAGGAAGTTTCACGATACCCTGCTCAATTGGCGAGATCTATATTGGTCAAGCGCTATGCGACCTTGGGGCTAGTATAAATTTAATGCCCCTCTCAATCTTCAAATAGTTGAATGTGGGGCAGCTGACGCCCACGGCGATGACTCTCCAGCTGGCGGATAGGTCCCTAGTTCACCCTGAGGGAAAGTTGAAAGATGTCCTGGTTACAATTGATAAATTCATTCTACCGGAAAACTTCATCATTCTTGACTACGAAGCAGACAAAGATGTACCCATCATATTGGGATGACCATTTTTATCTACTGATCGTGCTCAAATTGATGTGTACAAGGGAGAGATCACGATGAGTATAAATGGGAAGAAGCTAAGGTTTAACATCATCAAAGCCATGAAGTATCCTGAAGATGAAGACCTATCCGATTCTGACAATGAACACAGTTGTAATGAAGAAGAGGAGTCCGAAGAAGAAGATGAAAGAGAGGATGCGACCGTATACGTAGAAATCTGCAATGTGATCACGGAAACAACAAACAAAGAAGAAAAATTTATTTGAATGAAGAGAGAAAAACACAAAAACTTTCCTTGGAACAACCATCTACCGTGGAAATGAAAACTCTACCAAGCCATCTGAAGTATATTTTCCTTGGGCAAAATGAAACCTTGCCGGTGATAATTTCCTCTACGCTGCAAGAAGAACAAGAAAATGCACTACTCATTATCCTGAAGAAGTACATAAAAGCAATTGGGTGGACGTTAGTAGATATAAGGGGAATTAGCCCAACATACTGCATACACAGAATATGTCTCGAAGAACCAAAAAGGGTCTATCGAACCTCAATGCAGACTGAACCCTATGATGAAGAAGGTTGTAAAAAAGGAGATAATTAAATGGTTGGATGCAGGCATCATATACCTAATCGCCGATAGCACGTGGGTCAGTCTCATGCAATGCGTGCCCAAGAAGGTTGGAATGACGGTAGTCTCAAATGAAAACAATGAGTTAATACCAATGAGAATCGTCACTGGTTGACGGATTTGCATGGACTATCGCAAGCTCAATGGGCGACAAAGAAGGACCATTTCCCATTGCCCTTTATTGACCAGATGCTAGACCGCCTAGCAGAAAATGATTCTTCTGTTTTCTTGATAGGATGCGGGCTACAACCAAATAATGATCGCTCCTGAAGACCAAGAAAAGACCGCATTCACCTACCCATACGGAACGTTTGCTTTTCGTCGCACGCTGTTCGGATTATACAATGTGCTGAGCACGTTTCAGAGGTGCATGATGGTTATCTTCTCCGAGTACCTCGAGGATTCAGTGGAAATTTTTATGGGCGACTTTTCGGTTTACAGGCAAACGTATGAAATCTATCTTAACAGCTTGGAGAAGATATTAAGGAGATGCAAAGAGACAAATCTTGTGCTGAATTGGGAGAAATGTCATTTCATGGTGAACGAAAAAATTGTGCTCGGGCACAAGGTTTCCAAGGAAGGGTTGGAGGTGGATAAAGTGAAGATCAAGGCCATTGAAAAATTTCCACCTCTAGCAAATGTGAAGGCTATCAGGAACTTCTTGGGACATCCAGGATTTTACCGTCGTTTTGTGAAGGACTTCTCGAAGATAGCTCAACCATTGAGTGCATTGCTTGAGGCCGATAAAATTTTTGACTTTGATACACAATGCCTCAACGCATTCAAACTACTGAAGAACGCATTAATTACCGTGCCTGTTTTGATTGCACCTGACTGGATAAAGCCATTTGAGCTAATGTGCGATGCTAGCGGTTATGTGATGGGGGCGGTCCTAGCATAGAAGAAAGAAACAATGCTACACCCCATCGCATATGTGAGTAGAACATTGAACCCTGCCCAAGCAAATTACACTACCACGGAAAAGGAGCTTCTTGCGGTGATCTTTGCACTCGAAAAATTCAGAGCTTATCTACTGGGATCCGAAGTGATAGTTCACTCTGACCATTCGGAAATCAAATATTTAATAACCAAGAAAGATGAAAAGCTGAGGTTAATCCGATGGGTGCTCCTCCTCCAAGAATTCAACATGGAAATAATTGACCGCAAAGGGACAAAGAACCAGGTTGCGGACCACCTATCAAGATTAGAGAATCCGGAAGTAGACCGCATTCAGTTGAAGGTGAATGCATCCTTTCCAGATGAGCAACTGTTCAAACTTGAAGAATTACCATGGTACGCAGATGTTGTCAATTACCTGGTCTGTGAGTAATTTCTAGAAAATTACACAACCCACCAAAAGAAGCTGCTTATGCATGAATGTAAATCCTACTATTGGGACGAGCCAAATCTTTACAAGAGGGGGTCAGACTAGAACTTGCGACTATGTGTACTAGAGATTGCTTATCAGCACATACTTTCCCAATGCCATGACCCACCTTATGGTGGACACTTTGGAGGTCAACGTACAGTAGCAAAAGTGTTACAAAGAAGGTATTTTTGGCCGACTCTATTCAAGGATGCACGAGACTACTCTATGAGACGTGACAAGTGCCAACGCACGGGAAACATTTCATGGAAGAATGCGATGCCAATGAATATTATATTAGAATTGGAACTCTTCGACGTATGAGGCATAGACTTCATGGGACCATTTCCACCGTCAAATGGTCACAAGTACATTTTGCTGGCCGTCGATTATGTCTCCAAGTGGGTTGAAGCAGTATCATGCGTCGTAAACGATGCGATGACAGTCTCCAGATTCTTGCGGAAAAACATTTTCACTCGTTTTGGCATCCCACGTGCCATAATAAGTGATGAAGTCTCCCACTTTGTCAATGGCGTCATCAATAAACTGCTGCTCAAGTACAATATCCATCATAAGGTCGCCACCGCATATCATCCAATGAAAAATGGCCAACCCGAGGTGTCTAATAGGGAAATCAAACTAATCCTAGAAAAGGTGGTGAATCCTGCACGCAAAGATTGGGCCATGAAGCTTGACGATGCCTTGTGGGCATATAGGACCGCCTATAAAACACTTATAGGCATGTCCCCGTATACGCTGGTGTTTGGGAAGGCATGTCACTTACCACTGGAATTAGAGCACAAGGCAGTGTGGGCAGTAAATAAGCTCAATTTTAATTTAAGGACTGCAGGGGAGGCAAGAAAACTTCAGTTGCTTGAGCTAGATGAATGGAGAATTCAAGCATATGAAAATTCCAAGATCTATAGGGAACTCGCAAAACGTTAGCATGACAAATGACTATGCGAAAAGAATCTCCAGGTTGGACAGAAGGTCTTGTTATACAAATCTAGGCTACGACTCTTTCCTGGAAAATTAAAGTCACTCTGGTCCGGACCATTTATAATTAAGGAAGTATTCCGCATGGTGCGGTCGAATTAACCAATGAAGAAGGGACCAGTGCATTCAAGGTAAACGAGCAAAGAGTCAAGATGTATCACGGAGGAGACTTGCATCGTGAGAAAACATCTGGGGACCTAAGGAATCCCTGATTGAAGAAAAAATGAGCAATCCCGACGCTAATATGCGATACAAACTCATCAGGGACGCAATTTTTTTGAAGTATCCTTTTGATATATTTATTTCATGAACTTACTTTACCTTACAAACACTACTCTTTAAAATTATCAACTCTGTCTTTCATACTTTTTACCCTCTTAATATTTAGCAACGATCATAGTGAACGATTGCAGTGGAGCTACGCGATAAACTAAAAACACGCGACCAGTTCGATCAGGCCATCGTAATCGAGGAATCGACCCACTACAAGCAAGGATGCGATCACAGAAGATGCGAGCAACATAGCAAATTTGGGGATTGTATCTTTCTTTTACTCTTCTTTTCAATTTTGCACTTCATCGCATCTCACTTTAGTATTGCTAAATTTTATTATTGCATCCTCTTTAGTTTGGCGCAATCATTAAACTTTGATTACTTTATTTAGTCACCGCATTCTTCCCCATACCAATTATGATTTTAATGATGAAACTCATGCCTTTATTTCTGACCGCATGTACTAGAGTCAACTTAATTTTCGGATGATCAATTCATGAAACATTTCTAGAAATTAGCGGTCCACCAGCTTTCTTTCAAAAAAAATTTTATGAAATTTCCTAAGAACATCACATGAGTTATTTTAGTCTATAGCAATGAGGACATTGTTGTGTATAAATTTGGGGGTGCCATTATTTATTTTCAACCTTGCTACTTTAGATATTTTTTTTCAAAAAAAAAAAAAATCATAACGTTGAGATTGAATCCTACTCGTAGTTGGATGGTCGCATGACACCTGTGGGGGCAAGCCAAAATGAAGGTGGGAATCATGATCAACGCATAAATCAAGTGATCGCAACTCCACTGCCACGTAAAATGGGTATGAGTTTAGCTAAGAAAGAGTACCTTGCTCGTAGTTGGATGCTCGCATGACACCCATGGAGGCAAGCCAAAACAAAGGCTAGACACTTGGATCAGCGCAAGGTCACAAAAAGAATATCTAAACCGCGCAATGATAAAAATCACTTGGAAATACCCCGGTTGGAAAAAGTTTTGAAATGAATCATGCGATGTCTTGGAAGCAAGTAAAGTCTTTTTGAAGATTAAACTTGCGGTCCCTAAGTATTAGAAATATTTTAGGAAGAGACCAGGATAGAAATTAATAAGATTTTGGTTCATAAAATTTGAATAAGGCACCTCGAGAAATCTAGGTAGGGAAAAGGTGGTTGATTCTCTAAAGAAAATCTTTAGTTTATGCTTGAGGACAAACATTGTTTTAACTTTGGGGGTGTGATAACGGGTAGAAATGCACGTTATTACAACACAAAGAAGTAAAACAATGAGGGAATGCGACGGTAAAAATAAATAAAATCATGTCCAAAAGTGTTAAACTAAGAAAATTGCGATCGCATGCGCTTACCACATAAAAGCAGCTAATTTACTTATTCTGTGTAGGAAAAATGCGTTGGCGCAAGTAAAATTGTGATCCAAGGAATTAGGCGTCCGCACGCACTGAGAAGAATGCGATCGCAAAGTCATGCGATCGTATGCAATCGCGAGAAGTTGCTCAAGAAGGTGGCCACATAAAGACGACGCATCAAGGTGACAACATAATAAATCATGATGGGACGGAAAGCTGATGACAATCAAATCCAAATTTAGTTGACAAGCCGTTAAAGCCTCACTGTAGCAAGTACACTCAACTTTCGGTGACCATTAATTGACACATTAGAGCAAGAGATTTAATGACCACCATCATTGCAATCATTGGAGAGCAAGGTTGCTTCACTTTGAGTTCTATAAATATCAAAGGCCACCAGGGTTAACAAGGGAGATCATATATAAGATAGAGAGCCGTTAGTCTGTTCATACCTATACTTAGAAGACGGAGATCAGTTAAGAGACGAAGAAGCCGAGAGATCATTACCAGAAAGCTCGAAAGACTGCCGAGAAGCACTACAAAGGGAGAGAGAGCCAACAATTGCGAAAGTAGGATATTCATCTAGACAGAGTTGGAGTGAAAAGGACAATGTAAAAGGCCACGAAAGCAAGACATTGCTACCGGGCTTCTTATCTCTACATTCCATTGATATTTTGTATTCTACATTTTATTTATAGAAAATGGAAATCTCATTTCATCTTATGTTCAATCTCTCCATACTTCACATGAGTAACTAAATTTTCGAATGGGTTGAGAAGCACTTAGCTAGCATGACCAAAGATTTACACTTTATGCGATCATCTTGTCTTATGTATACGTCATTCACCCTTTAAAGATACTTGAGAGAGTAATCTAAAGAAAGAATCTAGACTTGAGAGAGTCATATTAGAATCTAGGCTTAAGAGTGTCAGATTAGAACCGCATAAGCAAGAGATAGAAACTTAGACATAAGTTCTATTGCTATTAACGCATCACATGCACCCTAAAAATAGGATATGATAGTATGCGGTCATCTTGTGTATGTGTGCATCATTCATCATCGTATAGACAAGAATAGAGGCTTAGACATAAGTCCTATCGACATTTTCATATACATCGCATGCGTCCTAGAAATAGGAATTATGGCATTTGCATTGAGAGATGACATGCTGTTGTTTGTGTGTAGCATGATCGCATAATTTATACGCAATCTTAGGAAGTGTTAGCTAAACCTCTTCTCAACCCGTTCATCGTATACTCATTGTAATTCTCGATTTCATCAACTCTTTACTCGAACTCCATCACATAGGAAATATTCTTAAACAAAATACCATCCAACTTATTTGTTTTCGCCACCGTAAGGGAATCAAATTTACTGTCGCATTTTTACTCAATAGTCCCTGTGTTCGACCCTGGACTTACCATGAAACCTAGTGAGGCTTATACTTGGGTCTTATTAGGAAAACTTGCATGTGCAATGCATAACACATCACCGCAACGCATACCATAATCGCATCACATTTACAACGCATCACATATTCACATTAATTTTGACCTATAGCTTTTATATGAATCACATTTATATAATTAATATTTGAATCATATTCAAATATCTCTCTCAATAAACTTATATTATAATGTATCCAAATACATTATATTAATTGTACCTCATACAATTAATTCCCTTTAATTAATTTGAACAATACAAATTAACCAAAAACTAATTGATTCTCATTAAACTCTTATTGAGCTAGCAATGAGACCTTATGAACCTACAGATTAGAAGTTCCAATGGTATGAGATTAATTAATCAAATTCTTTAATTAAATTAATCAAAATTTATTAATTGCCAGTTACTCCACTAAAAACTGACACTTGTACTCTTCGCACTATAGATATATTTCTATGTTGATTAGATATAACTAATCAATGGTAAGTCTTCCCTTCATAAATTGCTCATAACTACAGTTGGGTAAGAATTACCATTTTACCCCTGTAGTTATATCTAACTTCTTATGTGAATTACCATTTTACCTCTGTAGTTATATCTAACTTCTTATGTACTACTGATCCCTCTAATAAACTATTTATCATAGTCCAACTATAACTAGCCCCTCTCTAACTAGTGAGAGGGTGAGACACCTTATTGTTCAAGACCCAGAATCAGTCCTTAAAGGAGCAATTTATCTACATACCCTATGATCGGTAACGAGCGAATTCCATTTGTATAGTTGTGTTCACAACTCCCCATTCAGACGAATCCCCAAAATGGTAGGCTTATTGAGTCGGCAAATCTGGCCACTCTCACCCATGTAGATCAAAAGATCACCCTCATTGGTAGAAGTTCATAACTCATTCAGAATTGAAGTCAAGTCACCTATGGTCATTCTAGGGAAATGTAAGTCTATTCAAGTAACGGTGTCATAAAGAAAGACTAATCATTTCATGGTATGGTCTTATAAAAACTCTTTGTATAGGATATCCCACTCATTTCTCTCTACAAGAATGATTAGGATCAGATCATCTGTAACACTTTACAACAATTGTAATAATTACAAAGTGGGTTGTATCTGTAATGTCACCAGGATAAGGTACCCAACGTTATCCATCTACTACAAACCTTTCAAGATATTTCTTAAACATGATCCACTTGTATGTCACCGCATATGTGTTTAAGCTAATAGAGTAAACTAACACGCAGCGGAAGAAATCAGAATCAATAAGCACTCTAATTACACATAATTTGGGTTTAAAACATGCTTTAAATCAAAATTTCAGAGATAATGGTTTCATAAACTACAACCTTTGATGATTCTCTTCAATCCTAACATTTTTCCACGAATTAAGTCTTCAAATCAGCTGTGGACCACCACAAAGACCTTCTCTACTACTCTCTAACTTGAATTGAGAGGTATAATCTCTAAATTTGAGCTAGATTTGAATGAAAATATAAAGGGTTTGAAAGGTTTTTGGTAGAATAGAAATTTCAGCATAAAATCTGATTGCATGGGCTAATAATTGAAGTCAATACTTGAATTTATAGTTAAAAACCATGCATTACGAATTAATACAGCTGATGCCACTTTAATTACAATTGAAATTGAAGTGGCATGAGGTGTTATTTGAGTGGAAAATTCCAATTTTTTTGGATTTTCCCACTTTTAAATATATTTAATCCAATTAATAAATTTAATTTGATTAATTAACTTTAATTAAAACTTGATTTTAAAAACAAATTTAATTTCAATTTTATAAATTTTGAATTTAAATAAATTTAAAATTTAATTGATCAAATTACCAAATTTCAAAATTTCAAAATTTGAATAAAATTGGATAATTAATTAAACTAATTTAATTAATTAAATTTAATATCAAATATCAAATATTATATTTCACTTCATCAAATATTTAAATCATTATTTAAATATTTTTTAACTCTCCAATTTCATTTAATTTCAACAAAATCAAACGTTCAGCATCAAATACAATTAATTAAAAAAAAAAACCCAAATTGAATTTGAACACTTCAAATTCAAAACCCTAATTTTGAATCTCAACATTTCAAATCGGTTCAATTCATTAGTCCAAGATATAAATTATGAGCTAGTAGAGGGACCTTATAGACCTACAAATCATGAGCTCCAACGATTTAAGATTAATTAGCTAAACTCTTTAGACCAAATTAATCACTATTTATTAACTACCGAGATACATCACTATAGCTCAATAGTTGCACTCTCCTTACCGTAGATATATTTTTGTTCATTTTTAACCATAATTAGTAAGTTGATCCTTCACAGGTTGTTCGTATTTACAACTAGGTCAAGGTTACCATTTTACCCCTGTAAATACATCTTGCTCCTTAAGCTCCCATTGATTCTCCATTTGAACAATTGGTTTATAGTTTAACTTATAAACCATGTCCCTTTCAATCACGAGAGGACGGGGCCCCGTTGTTCAAGATCAGGAATCAACGCTTAAGAGAACAACCTATCTGCTAACCCTAAGTCGGGTAAGAGTGAATTCCATCTTGCAGAACTATGTCTTCAACTATCTATCCTGTCTTATCCCCAAAATGTGAGGCTTATTGAGCAGTGCTGTGAGACTATTATCACGTATGCAAGTCAAAGGATAATCCCGAATAAATAGGAGTTCATAGTTAGCTCAGGATTAAGATCGAGTCACCCTAGGTCAGTGAGTTTGAAATAGTCAGTATTAACAGTATACGGTCGTTATAAAGAAAGTGACTATTTCGAGATCCGGTCTTATGCAAACTCATTATGTAGGATGCCTCCCTCACATGTCCCCACATGAATTTTTAGGATCACATAATTTGTATCAGTATACAAAATGAGTCGCATCCAATAGTGTCACCAGGATGAGGCACCCAATCTCATCCATATACTTATAGACCATTTTGGCTATATACTAAAATTTGATCTTCTTTTATGTCGCCATATAAAGTTAAAGTAAATATTATAGCCATTGATTCATTTATTGATTTTTTATATCAAAATGCAATATCAACAACAATTTATTGAATAAAATACTCAATAATTCTTTTATTAAAAAATAGAATATGTTAATAATATTTACGAACTGCGAGTTTAGGACATTCGCAACAATCTCCCACTTGAACTAATACTCTAGTGAGACAAACATACAAATATAATGTTTTACAATGTTGAGAAAAAAAGAGAGAAAATACAATAAACTAGGGCATCAATATACCATTAACATTGTCCCACTTGCCCTAGATTAGGGTGTTTGTAGTCCTAGTCCGACCAGATGGCCCTCGAACACTTTAGTCGAGAGGGCCTTTGTAAACAGATCAGCAAGGTTATCTTCTGAGACTATCTTCGTGACTATGACATCTCCTCGATGTACTATCTCCTTGATGAGATGGTACTTTCTTTCGATGTGTTTTCCACATTTGTGATTTCTTGGTTCATTGGAATTGGCAACTGCACCATTGTGTTCACAATACAGGGTAATGGGCAGATGCATATTTGGAACCACTTCCAAATCCGACAGGAACTTGCGCAACCACACTACTTCTTTAGCTACTTCGCATGCAGCTACATATTCTACTTCTGGAGTCAGCTATACAACTCTGTTTGATGCTTCTTAACACTATAGCTTCTTCATTAAGAGTGAAAACTGATCCTGAAGTAGATTTTCTAGAATCTACATTAGTATGAAATTCAGAATCAGTGTACCCTGTAAGGATCAAATCCTTAGGCCCATACACAAGCATATAGTCTCTCGTTCTCTAAAGATACATGAGGATGTTTTTACAGCAGTCCAATGACTGTGTCCATGGTTAGATTGGAACCTATTGACGATTCCTACGACAAAGTATATGTTAGGACGTGTACATAACATAGCATACATCAGGCTCCCAACTGCTGAAGCATATGGAATTCTTTTCATTTCCTCAACTTCTTGAAGCGTCTTAGGACACTGTTCTTTTGACAAATGAATCCCATGTCTAAAAGGTAACGTACCCTTTTTGAAATTTTGCATATTATACCTTGACAACATTTTGTCAATGTAAGATGCTTGAGATAGGGCTAGCGTTCGGTTCTTGCGATTCCGAACTATTTGGATCCCAAGAATTTACTGTGCATCTCCCAAATTTTTCATTTGGAATTGTGATGCTAACCATCTCTTTACGTCAGCAAGGAAACTTGTGTCATTCCCAATGTGCAAGATAACATTAACATAAAGGACCCAGAAAGCTATAGTTTTGTTGACTATTTTCTTGATACACAAGGTTCGTCAACATTCTGTTCAAAGCCATAAGACTTGATTACAGTGTCAAATCTTATATTCTAGGATCTAGAAGCTTGTTTTAACCCATAAATGGATCTTTTAAGCTTACAAACTTTTTGTTCTTGACCCTGTTCAATGAACCCTTCTGGTTGAGACATGTAAATACTTTCATCAAGGTAGCCATTCAAGAAGGCTGTCATGACATCCATTTTCCATATTTCATAGTCATAATATGCGGAAATGGATAAAAGTATTCCTATTGATTTAATCATGGTAATAGGAGAGAAGGTTTCTTCATAGTTTACTCCCTCTCTTTGGATAAAACCTTTTGCCATGAGTCTGGCTTTATAGGTTTCCACCTTGCCAGTTTGGTCTCGCTTTCTCTTGTAGATCCATTTACAACCTATAGATTTAACCCTATGTGGTTGATCTACAAGTTTCCAGACAGAATTGAAGTACATTAACTCCATTTTCACGTCCATTGCTTTTATCCATTGTCCCCTATCAACATCATCCATTGCCGGTTTAAAGGTTAATGGATCCTCTACGCCATCATCAGGTATGATGTCCTAAATTTCTATTAAACCCATGTAGAATTCAGGCTGATGAACAACTCTCTCACTACATCAAGGCATTTTCAACTCCTGAGAAGGATTTGATGGGGCAACAACTGTTGTTGATGGACCAACTTGATTAATAACTTATTTATCTATAGTATCTTTGGTCATTTCATTCAATACTAGTTTACTGTGAGGTTGGTGATTTCTAATATGATCTTCTTCCAAGAATGTAGCATTTGTCGATACAAATACTTTATCTTCTTGGGGATCATAAAACAATCCACCTTTTGTTTCTTTAGGGTATCCTACAAATAAACATAATTTTGAACGTCGTTCCAATTTCTTAGGGTTTTGCACTAACACATGTGTCAGACATCCCAAGATTTGGAAGTGATGTAAACTACTTTTACGTCCTCTCCATAACTCATATGATGTTTCTGAAACACTTTTTGATGGAACTATGTTTAGAATATATAGTGTAGTCTGTAGTGCATATCCCCAAAAGGATTGAGGTAATTGAGCATAACTCATCATCGAATGAACCATGTCTAACAAGGTTCGATTTTTCCTTTCTGCAACACCATTTTGTTGTGGTGTTCCAGGTGCTATGAGTTGGAATTCAATTCCATGATCTACTAAATAGTTCTGGAATTGTAAATCCATATACTTACCACCTCGATCTGATCGAAGTGTTTTAATTCTTTTACCTAATAAGATTTTAACTTCAGTCTTAAATTCTCTGAGCTTTTCGAGAGTTTCAGACTTATGACTCATTAAATAAATATAGCCATATTAGTCATCAACAAAATTGATGAAATATTCATATCCTCCTCGAGCTTTTACATTCATCGGGCCACAAAGGTTTTAATGTATAAGTTCTAGGGGTTCTTTAGCATGAAGACCTTTTCCAGTAAAAGATCTTTTAGTCATTTTTACTTCGAGACATGATTCATATGGCGGTAAAGAACTGTCTTCTAACTGATTTTAGATGATCGGTTTTTTTCCAATCTCTCAATCCTGTTGAAATTTATGTGACCAAGTCTAAGGTGTCAAAGATAGGCGTTAGGAGAAATTTTCGTTTTTTATTTTGCATTTATGCTGTTTTAAACATCTCTATATTGAAAATGGCTTTTGCTTCAGTTGATTTTAATACATATAAGTTATTTATAAGTCTAGCAGAACAAATATTAGCACCTCTTGAAAAAATGAACACTTCATTGATTTCAAAAGATACTTTATACATATTTTCTAATAGACAAGATATTGAAATCAAGTTTCTTTTCATTTTGGGTACATAATATACATTTGTTAACAAGATGAAAGATTCTCAAAAATATAACTTGATGTCTCCTAATCCTTCAGGTGAAATGACTTCTCTTGTTCCCACTTTGAAAGACATTTCATTTTCTGAGAGTTGAGTCCAAGAACTAGTTTCCTATGGAAAAGTACAAACATAGTTAGCGGCATCTGAATCTAATATCTAGGTTAAATGAGAATTTTCCACTAAGCATGTTTCAATTACAAATAAATCTTATTTACCTTGATTTGCCTTTCCTGCTCTCTTTTCAACCAGATATTTCGGGCAGTTGCGTTTCTAATGCCCGTCTTCTCCATAATGGAAATATTTTCCTTTGGGAGCTTCGATTTTCTTTGCAGCAGGTTTCTTCTTCCCTTTTCCCTCTTCCTTCATTTGGATATCTTTATCTTTAGAAGAGGAAGGAACATAATTCTTTTTGTCTAAAGGCTTCATTCCCAAAGATGATCCCTTCAAAAGAAATTTCTGTGAGATAACGTTTGCTTCATTTTCTTTTAATTTCATCATCGATTGGTAAGTTTGAAGTTTGTTCAATAGGTTAGTCAGGTTGTAATTAATATTATTCATTACAACACTAGTTTGGAAGGTCAATAAGCTCTTCAGAAGAGACTCCAAGATCATACTAACTTGACTAGTCTCATCTATGATAGAGTCGTGAGCTTCTGCAATATTAAAATGGACCATCATGTCCAGGACATACTCCTTAAAATTGGTTCCATCTTTCATGTGTAAGTTATAAACATATTTTATAGCCTCATGTTGTACTGAAGATGATGGTTGCCCGAACATCTCTTGCAACGATGCCATGATTTCACGAGCATTGGGCATGGCTTCATGTTTCTTATTGAGAACGTCATATATGCTCGCCAAGATGTAGGCTCTCGCCTTCTCATTAGCCTTTACCCATCTATCATAAACTTATCATAAACTTCCCGTACATTTTGGTTAGTGTTTGAACCGGGAAGAGGATAACATTCCTCCATTAAAACAAACTTCAGGTCATCAACTACTAGAATTGTGTTTATGTTTGATTTCCAGTTAGAGTAACCTTCTCCATTGAATTTGTCAGAAACAAGAAGTTGTATAATCGAGAAGGCAAACATCTTGCTCTTTAAGCTCCCACTGATCCTCCATTTGAATTGGCTTATAGTCCAACTTATAAACCATGTCCCTCTCGATCACGAGAGGGCGGGACCCCGTTATTCAAGACCAGGAATCAGCGCTTAATAGAACAACCTATCTGCTAACCCTAAGTCAGGTAGGAATGAATTTCGTTTTGCATATTTGATATTAAATTATTATTATTTGATATGTGATATTAAAGTATAATTTAATTATCATATTAAATTATTATTTGATATGGTTAATTAATATTTGATATTAAATTATTAATTAACTAATTAATTGAAATTTGTTTAATTAATTATTTAAATAAAATAATTTCATTTTGAAAATTCAAAATCAGCTTTGAATTTTTATTTAAATTTAATTTTAGTGAAAATTAAATAAAGATAAAATTGGAAAAGAAATTGGAAATTGGAAATTTTCATTTAGTGGAATTTGTCAACATTTTCAAGTTTGAGGTGGATTAACCCCCTAATTAACATCTAAGTCCACTTTGTTAGTGGTTCTTGAACTGTCATCAAGCTGATGAACTAAGTGCTTGCATGAATTTGTTGTTTAAAAACTTCAAAATTTCAGATTTAGAGGTGGTTCATGCATCTGGAAAATTATCAATTTGCTCTCCGCAAACCTTCTTGCTTCCTAACCCAAAATTGAGCTCAATCTGAGATTCCACCTCTCAATTCAAGTTGAAGATTAGTAGAGAAGATCATTGTGGGGTCTACTTATCAATTTGAAGGCCCAATTCGTAGAGGAGAAGAAGTTTTCAACTATTTATCAAAGGTATTCAAACATGAAACCCTCTTTTTTGCAAAAACTGCTTTAGCATTCTTTATAAACTTAAATTAAGTGTAATTCTAGTGCTTATTGATTTTAATTTCTTCCGCCGCATGTTAATTTTATCTATCAATTGGTATCAGAGCATGATTTAAGAACTTAATTATCGTTAATTTTAGTTTAGTGGGTGAATTTCTCAGATTGCATGTTTCTGTGACTGATAGGGTTGAAATTCACTTTTGACATTAGATTTCTCTTTAATTATGTAGTTTAATTTGTAATTGGTTCTTGATTGATGAGCTTATATGTGTGCTTTAGAGTCTGTAATTTTATTAGAGTCAATAGAGTCCAAATTAGGCTGTAATTAAAGTGAAAAGCAAGCCAGGTCGAGCTGCAAATTTCAGAATTCAAGCTTCTGCCTTGCAGCGTCGCGACATTGCTAGTAGAGCATTGCAACGCTGTTCATATTAAGCCTAAGGCGTTGCAATGCTGGGATGGAGTGTCACAACGTTGTTCATCCCAGCTCAGAAAGGCACGCGTTTGTGAGCCAGTTCGCATAGAAGGACGTCCGATTTGACCACTTCAATCTTCATCCGGTCCGGTTCAGCAACATCTGGTCTGGTTCAGCCTCAAATGGAACATTTGGAGGCTGGTTTGGGTCCAATCGAGCGGTTTAGACCTCTTTTGAAGCTGTTTTTGGGTTATTTTTGTAATAATTAGTTATTTTGCTTGTTTAGAATGGCAAAGTTGAACTATATTGGTGTTGTTTAAGCATTTTATGCATGTTATGTATATTATATTTAAATTAAACATGTCTGTGCATTTAGTATGTCATTTAGATTTAAAACCTCACCATAGGAAAGCATGTTGCATGCATAATATTATGTTATAAGTTAGTTATAATATATAGTATGCATGTTTAGGGTTTCTTAAAATTAATATAAGTGTTATGTTAATTTTGAATGCCATTGATGTATGTTATGGGTGGATAGCATGTCTATTGTTTTATAA
Organism: Benincasa hispida; assembly: GCF_027475165.1. Classification (NCBI taxonomy): domain Eukaryota; kingdom Viridiplantae; phylum Streptophyta; class Magnoliopsida; order Cucurbitales; family Cucurbitaceae; genus Benincasa; species Benincasa hispida. The sequence goes on along the minus strand of NC_143484.1, from coordinate 30,276,894 downwards.
AGTGTTATAAAATAACATTAGACATTAAAATCCATAACAAATATTATCAGCATGCTCACTTAGGTTAATAACTTATTTTAATAGTTCAAATAGGTCGTTATCTTATAAAATACGGTTACAAATTCAGTCGGTTCATAATTCTGTCTAAGGCTGGAGGTATTTAAGTTAACAGTTTACATAGTACCTTCTACCTGGGATTATGAATGAAATGTTGAGCGTTGTTAATTGGTTTTATGAGCTTGCATGAGCGGTATGAGGTTTAAAATTGGTTTAACACCTAGATATCGTAGGTTTAAATCCAAATATAATTGTTATACTTGATAAATCAATATAGCTTAGGTTGTTTAAAATTAGCCTGAATATACCTAATAAAAGAATACCCAAACAATTAGAACACTTTAGTAAGAGATTAACAATATATACGATATATTGTTTTTAGCTCTCATGTCCCCAAGAGTTCACACCGTAACTCGACTTCGTGTTGCTTTTACCGTGACTGCTTCATTCGAAAAGTGTTTGCATGTATCGATAACAAGGTGAATGGGGGAAGTAGTTCATAGTAAGTGGGTGAAGGAAATATGCCAACCTATCCTACGGTCTCCTCTATTAGTTTGAACTGTGAGATTCCTATGTTGCGCCTACTGTCGTTTTTAGGCAGCACTAGCTAGTCATTAACCATGGAAATCCCTTCGGAGGGTTGTATCATAGGATTCGGAACAACCCAAGCTTCAGAAATGAATAGGGTTTTATAGTTCCACCTTGAATATTGTCTTCCAATTTGGGGACATGTTCATATTGTTCTATAAGATCTAAAAATGGCGGGTTACACTTACAAGAGTTACTAAATGTTAGTTCTTGACTGAAAACGATAACCAAACTACTATAGGAATAAGAGTTATTCTGGATATAGTATTTGATCAAGATTTTCTTGCTTCAATTAAAGAGTATTTGATTGCCCCTCGGTAGCTTCTATTCTAACTCACTAAAGTATCGTTGCAAATAAATAAAGAAATATGGGCATTTTATTATGTTTGCTAACATTGGATTTAAATGCATAAGTTTAATAGAATTTGTTTATTTTTCAGCAATGTCGAACTCGATTATACAACTTCTTGCTTCCGAAAAATTTAATGGAAAAGGTTACTCTAATTGGAAATCGAACATAAACACAATTCTAGTGGTTGATGACCTGAGGTTTGTTTTAACAGAGGAATGTCCTCCTCTTTTTGATTCAAATACTAATTGAAATGTTCAGGAAGTTTATGATAGATGGGTAAGGGCTAATGAGAAGGCGAGAGTCTACATCTTGGTGAGCATATCTGCTGTGCTCAATAAGAAACATGAAGCCATGCCCACTGCTCGTGAAATCATGGCATTGTTGTAAGAGATTCTCAGGCAACCATCATCTTCAGTACGACATGAGGTTGTTTATAATTCATGCATGAAAGATGGAACCAACGCTAGGGAGCATGTCCTAGACATGATGGTCCATTTAATATTGTAGAAGCTCACGGCACTATCATATATGAGACTAGTCAAGTTAGTATGATCTTGGAGACTCTTCCAAAGAGCTTCTTGACCATCCGAACTAATGCTGTAGTGAATAAGATTAGTTACAATCTGACAACTCTATCGAATGAACTCCATACTTGCCAATCGATGATGAAATTAAAAGAAAGTGAAGCAAACATTGTTTCATAGAAAAAAATTCTGAAGGGATCATCTTCGGGAATGAAGCCTTCAAACGAAAAGAAGTTTGCCCTTTCCTCTTCTAAAGATAAAAGTATCCAAATGAAGAAGAAGGGAAAAGGGAAGAAGAAACCTGTTGCCAAAAAAACCAAGACTCCCAAAGGAAATGTTTCCATTGTGGAGAAGACAAGCATTGGAAATGCAACTACCCGAAATATTTGGTTGAAAAGAGAGTAGAAAAGGAAAAACAAGTTAAATCAGATTTACTTGTAATCGAAACATGCTTAGTGGAAAGTTTTCACTTAACCTGGATATTAGATTTAGACGCCGCTAACTATGTTTGGACTTTTCTTAGGAAGTTAATTCTTAGGTTCAACTCTTAGAACACGAAATGACTTTCAAGGTTGGAACAGGAGAAGTCATTTTAACTGAAGCAATGGGAGATATCAAGTTATATTTTGGAGAATCTTTCATTTTGTTAAAGAATGTATATTATGTACCCTAAATGAAAAGAAACTTGATCTTCATATCTTGTCTGTTAGAATATATGTATAAAGTATCTTTTGAAATCAATGAAGTGTTCATTTTTTCAAGAGGTATTCATATTTGTTTTGTTAGACTTAAAAATAACTTGTATGTATTAAAACCAACTGAAGCAAAAACTATTTTAAATATAGAGATTTTAAAACGGCAGAAACACAAAATAAAAGATGAAAATTTTCTCCTAATACCTATCTTTGGCACCTCAGACTTGATCACATAAATCTCAACAAGATTGAAAGATTAGTTAAAATGGTCATCTAAATCAGTTAGAAGATAGTTCTTTACCTCTATATGAATCGTATCTTGAAGGGAAAATGACTAAAAGATCTTTTTTTGGAAAAGGTCTTCGTGCCAATGAACCCCTAGAATTTAGACATTCAGACCTTTGTGGTCTGTTGAATGTAAAAACTCGAGGTGGATATGAATATTTCATCAATTTTTTTATGACTATTCAAGATCTGGCTATATTTACTTAACGTGTCACAAGTTTGAAACTCTCGAAAAGTTCAAAGAATTTAAGACGAAAGTTAAAAACTTATTAGGTAAAAGAATTAAAACACTTCGATCAAACTGAGGTGGTGAGTATCTGGATTTAAAATTCCAAAACTATTTAGTAGATGATGAAATTCAATTCCAACTAACAGCACCTAAAACACCACAACAAAATGGTGTTGCAGAAAGGAGAAATTGAACCCTGTTAGACATGGTTCGTTCAATGATGAGTTATGCTCAATTACCTCAATCCTTTTGGGGGTATGCAGTACAGACTACAGTATATATTCTGAACATGGTTCCTTTAAAAAATGTTTCAGAAACACCGTATGAGTTATGGAGAGGTCATAAAAGTAGTTTACATCACTTTTGAATCTGAAGATGTCTGCACACGTGTTGGTGCAAAACCCTAAGAAATTGGAACGACGTTCAAAGTCCTATTGTAGGATACCCTAAGGAAACAAAAGATGGATTGTTTTATGATCCTCAAGAAGATAAAGTATTTGTATCGACAAATGCTATATTCTTGGAAGAAGATCATATTGGAAATCATCAATCTCGCAGTAAACTAGTATTTAATAAAATGACCAAAGATACTACAAACAAATCAACAAAAGTTGTTGATCAAGCTGGTTCATTAACAAAAGTTGTTGCCCTATCAAATCCTTCTCAAGTGTTGAGAATGCCTCGACATAGTGGGAGGGTTGTTCATCAGCCTGAATTCTCTATGGGTTTAATAGAAACTCATGACATCATACCTGATGATGGCCTAGAGGATCCATTGACCTTTAAATAGGCAATGGATGATGTCAATAGGGGACAATGGATAAAAGCCATGGACGTGGAAATAAAGTTAATGTACTTCAATTCTTTCTGGGAACTTGTAGATCAACCAGATGGGGTTAAACCTATAGGTTGTAAATGGATCTACAAGAGAAAGCGAGGCCAAACTGGCAAGGTGGAAACCTATAAAGCCAGACTCGTGGCAAAAAGTTTTTCCCAAAGAGAGGGGGTAGACATGAAGAAACCTTCTCTCTTGTTGCCATGATGAAATCAATAAAAATACTCTTATTCATTGCTGCATATTATGACTGTGAAATATGGCAAATGGATGTCAAGATAGCCTTCTTGAATGGCTATCTTGATGAAAGTATTTACATGTCTCATTCAGAAGGGTTCATTGAACAGGGTCAAGAATAAAAAGTTTGTAAGCTTAAAAGATCCATTTATGGGTTAAAACAAGCTTCTAGATCCTGGAATATAAGATTTGACATTGCGATCAAGTTTTATGGCTTTGAATAGAATGTTGACGAATCTTATGTATACAAGAAAAAGGTCAACAAAACTGTAGCTTTCCTGGTCCTTTATGTTGATGATATCTTGCAATTGGGAATAAGACAAGTTTCCTTGCTAACGTAAAGAGATGGTTAACATCACAATTCCGAATGATAGATTTGGGAGATGCTTAATACATTTTTGAGATCCAAATTTTTCGAAATCGTAAGAACAGAACCTTAGCACTATCTTAAGCATCTTATATTGAGAAGATGTTGTCAATATATAATATGAAAAATTCCAAGAAGGGTATGTTACCTTTTAGACATAGAATTCATTTGTCAAAGGAATAGTGTTCTAAAACGCCTTAAGAAGTTGAGGAAATGAAAAGAATTACATATGCTTTAGCAGTTGGGAGTCTGATGTACGCTGTTATGTACACGTCTTGACATATGCTTTGCAGTAGGAACCATCAGCAGGTTCTAATCTAACCCTGTACACAGCCATTGGACTGCTGTCAAGAACATCCTCAAGTATCTTCAGAGAACAAGGGGTGATATGCTTGTGTATGAGCCTAAGGATTTGATCTTCACGGGATACACTGATTTTGATTTTCAGATTGATATAAATTCTAGGAAATCTACTTTAGGATCAGTTTTCACTCTTAATGGAGGAGCTATAGTGTGAAGAAGCATCAAAGAGAGTTGTATAGCTGACTCCACGTTGGAAGTAGAATATATAATTGCATGCAAAACAGCCAAAGAAGTAGTGTGGCTACAAAAGTTCCTATCATATTTGGAAGTGGTTCCAAATTTGCATCTGCTCATTACCCTATATTGCGACAACAGTGGTGTAGTTGTCAATTCCAAGGAACCAAGAAGTCACAAACATAGAAAACATATCGAAAGAAAGTACCATCTCATCAGGGAGATAGTAAACTAAGGAAACATGATTGTCACGAAGATAACCTTTGATCTGTTTATGAAGGCTCTTTCGACTAAAATGTTCAAGGGCCACCTGGTTGGACTAGAACTACGAGCACCATAATCTAGGGTAAGTGAGATAATGTCAAGGGTATAATGATGCCCTAGTTTATTGTATTTTTCTATCTATTTTTCTCAATATTGTAAAACATTATACTTTTATGTTTGGCCTACTGGAGTATTAGTCCAAGTGGGAGATTTTTGGGAATTTTCTAAACTCGCAGTTCATACATATTATTTACATATTCTATTTTTCAATAAAAGTATTATTGAGTATTTTATTCAATAAATTGTTGTTGATATTGCATTCGGTTGTAAAATCTAATAAATGAATTCATGGCTATAATATGAATACTTTAATCTTATGTGGTGACATAAAAGATGCTCAAGTTTTAGTATATAGCCAAAATGGTCTATAAGTATATGGATGAGATTGGGTACCTCATCTTGGTAACACTATTGGATGCAGCCCATTTTGTATACTGATACAAATGATGTGATCCAAAAATCATTCATGTAGAGACATGTGAGTGAAGGCATCCTATGTAATGAGTTTGCATAAGACCGGACCTTGAAATAGTCACATTTCTTTATAACGACCGTTTACTGTTAAAATTGACTATTTCAAACTCACTGACCTAGGATAACTCGATCTTAATCATGAGCTAACTATGATCTCCTATTTATTTGGGATTATCTTTTGATCTACATAGGTGAGAGTAGTCCAACAATACTATTCAATAAGCCTCCCATTTTGGGGATAAATCCAGATAGATAGCTGAGACATAGTTCGGCAAAACGGAATTCACTCCTACCCGATTTAGGGTTAGCAGATAGGTTGTTCTCTTAAACACTGATTCCTGGTCTTGAACAATGGGGCCCTGCCCTCCCATGATCGAGAGGGATATTGTTTATAAGTTGGACTATAAACAAAATTGTTCAATAAAGGATCACTAGGAGCTTAAGGAGCAAGTGAAGGAACTCTTATCAAAGAGTACCTTTGAGCGGAAGCAAGATCGTTCCAAACTCATTGTGATAGAATTACCGCATTCACAATCAAACAGGCTAGATATGCATTAACAACCAATTACAGGCATGCTTTAAAACATAATAACGACAAGAGAACAAAATACATATCAGTTGAAGAACCCTTTTACACAGAAAAATCGTTCTCGTCAAATGGATTGCACCTTTCGCTCTCGCTGAGATCGTCCAAGAAAACGTCCACCAAATCGTCTACCCACGAACAGACTCCTCACGAAATTGGCAGTAAAGAAAACACCACCATTTGGAACCCTTGGTATTCTTGGTGTGAGAATCCAGGAGGTGTGGGCTTTGTTGGATTTGGTAGAGGGAAGGAGGAAAGCACAATCATATACCACGACCAAGCAAGTGGGAGAAATCGGGTGTCTATCCTATAGATGATGTTTGATCGTTTAGGTAGAGGTACACGATTGTTTAGTAAAAGGGTCGCGATTGTATAGACGATCATGACGTTGGGGTGCATGATTGTTTAGAAAGAGCTAGACGATCGTTTAGCAAATCCTATGCGATCGTTTAGTAAACCGCACGCGTGTATACAATCGTTTAGAAACTTTGAGCTATTGTATAGGCTCTCAGTTTGCTATGCGATAGGCAGTATACACTACTCGTGAGTGAATGTCTAATGTCTTGCAAAATGAAAACAATTTTCATTTTATCCTTCAATTACGAAAACTGAATACAACCTCCTACTATCATTCGATCACAAAGAAAAAGCCACAACAATTATCCTATAATTGTTTAAAAAAACAAATATAATCATATTATATTTATAACCTATTGTTTAATATCACCTCAAATGCAATATATGAACCATAGTATTTTTCTCCTCCACTAGATATAATTCATATTTATATCATTTTCCTCCAATTAATGTATCACATACATCATGTCAAATATATCATATATAATTGACCAGTTCAATCATATAATATATAATCGAACTCCCTTTTGTCAATTTGAACAAATCAAACTGACCTAAAAATTGATTCTCAACTTGAATCCATTGAGCTACCAAGGGGACCTTATGGACCTCTGACTCGAAGCTCCAACGGTACGTGAATAGCTGACTAAATTCTTTAGCCACGAGATCCACCATTCGTTAACTGCCAGGCATTCAACTAAAGACCAACAACTGCATTCTTCTCACCACAAATATTTTTTTGTGTCCATCGGATATAACCAATCAACAGTACGATAACCCTTCACACATGCTCGTAAGTACAGTTGGGGCCAACTTACCGTTTTGCCCCTGTAGTTACATCTAACTTCTTAAGTACAATTAATCCCTCTAATGAACAATACAACATAGTCTTACTATGTGTGGACACCTCTTGAGTCATGAGAAGGTGTGTGGCACCACATCATTCAAGTCCTGGGATCAACCCTTAAGGGAGTAATCTATCTACTTACTCCTACTTCGGGGAAGGAGTGAATATCATCTTGTATAGCTGAGTTTTCAGCTCCCAAATCAGACGAATCCCTAAAGTGGTAGGTTTGAGTCGGCGATCTGGCCACTCGCACCCATGCAAATCAAAGGACCGCCCTCAAAGTCAGGAGTTCCCAACTCACTCAGGATTGAGGTCATGTTATCTATGGTCATCCTAGTGAAGTGAAGTCTCTGTCATGAACGACGTTATATAACGAGACTATAACACTTCTTGGTCCGGTCTTATACAAACTCCTTTGTATAGAACGCCCCCGCTCCCATGTCTCTACATGAATGATCAGGATCAGACCATCTGTAGTAAGTCACAACACTTGTAACCATTCTACAAAGTGGGTCGCTTCCGTAATGTTACAGGATAAGGTTTCCCTCCTATATCCATATACTATAGACAATTTTGGTTATCACTTAAGACATGATCCACTTGTATATCTCCACATACATGCTTAAGTTACAAACGACAACTAGAGATCTTAGTTTATTGGTATGTGGTAAAGCAAATAAAACATCCAATGTTCCATAGAAAAAAGTGAAGAAAATATCATATATTATTACATCACAAGCGTTTGATCAAAACTGTGTTTACAAACTACAAGACCCAACAAGAGTTTAGAGCATCATCCCCAACAATATATATTTACAGGGGTAAAACGATAATTTTAACCTAGCTGTAAATACGAACGATCTGTGAAGGATCAACTTATTGATTATGGTTAAAATAGACAAAAATATATCTACAGTGAGGAGAGTGCAACTATCGAGCTATAATGGTGTCTTGGTAGTTAACGAACATTGATTAAATTCGGTCTAAAGAGTTTGGCCGATTAATCTCAAATTGTTGGAGCTCATGATCTGTAAGTTCATAAGGTCCCTCTACTAGCTCGTAAATATATCTTGGAATAATGAATTGAGTAGATTTGAATTGTTCAAATTTGAAATTAGGGTTTTGAATTTGAAGTGTTTAAATTCAATTTAGGGTTTGATTACTTATATTCGATATAATCAAAACATTTAAATTTTTTTGAAATTAAATGAAATTGGAGAATTTAAAATATTTAAATATTAATTTACATGAATAGGATTCATGTATAAATTAGGTGTTTAATTAATATTTGATATTAAATTATTAATTAATTAATTAATTAAATTTTTTATTAATTATTTAAATAAAATAATTTCAATTTTGAAAATTCAAAATCAGTTTTGAATTTTTATTTAAATTTAATTTTAGTGAAAATTAAATAAAAATAAAATTAGAAAAGAAATTGAAAATTGAAAAATTCCACTAAATGGAATTTTCCAACATTTTTAAGTTTGAGGTGGATTAACCCCTTAATTAACACATAAGTCCACTTTGTTAGTGGTTGTTGAACTTGAAAGAACTCGTTTTACATAGAATCTATGAGCGGAAGCGGATCGTCCAAATCTCATTTCGATTGAACATAAACATTTATAGTAAAACATACAGATTATGCACTTTAACTAAAATTATAGTATGCTTTTGAACTTGGAAAAGGGTTTGAAGATTATACCTTGAAAGAATTCTTCTTCAAGTAAATCCCTCATACTGTCACGAATACCACGAACAGTCACGAACACTTCAAACAACAATAAGATCTCAAACCAAAAGAGGAAGAAGGACACTACCACTTGGTGACCTTGGTATTCTCGGTGTGAGAACCCGAATTTTATTTCTAATTTCATTAAGAAATGAAACAATTAAAACCATTCAACATTACTAGCTAGACATACATAAGTTATTTATAACACTTATAAATTAACCTAAGGTAATGTCATGCTTCATGCAACGTTCATTCATTACTAATTTATAACTCTTATATAAAAAAGTAATGAACTATACATTCCATACATACATACAACCTTATATTATAACATTTATAATATAAATGATGCATGGATATGCTATAATGTATACATGTATTATACCTCTTATATTATATGATGCATGAACATGCTTAATGCAATTTAATCATACATACTAATATATTATAACTCTTATAATATAAAATGATGCATGAAAAAGCTATGCGATGAGCATGATAGTCTACACGATCGAGTAGCGTGCATTGAGTATTGGATACTATGCAATCGTGTAGCTATTGATTATGCGATGAGCATGATAGTATACACAATCATTTAGCACACATGCCTTGCGTTGAGTATCAAATACCACGTGATCGTTTACCCCTTAAGCATCTACGCGGTCATGCAGCCAGCACAACACGATCGAGTAGTCAACTCTACACGATCGCGTCGCATTAGCTATGCGATCGTTTAGCAGATGCTACATGATCGTATAGAAATTTCTACACAAACGCATAGCCAAATCTAAATGATCGTTTAGCTCAAGCTACACGATGCGACCACCGTTTCGTCTTCTCCATCGAAACGAATTGCAACCTTTGCGTCTGAAGCTTCACGAACGACTCAAAAACCAAAACGAATGCATATTCGATTGCAAGAATTAATGTCCAAAAATGCAGAGGCCCTTACAAATTAAATTTTGTAAATTAAACAAAAAGCCAAAACATAGACAATTATCCCAAAATTATCCATTAAAAAACCATCCCCATACATTTAACGATTAAACACAATGCAGAAACTTAAAACCCACCATATTGTAAACGATTTCAATATAGCAAATGGAATTTGGAATCAAAACACAACCTGGCTCTGATACCAACGAAAGAAACTCGTTTTACAGAGAACCTATGAGTGGAAGCGGATTGTCCAAATCTCATTTCGATTGAACATAAAAATTTACAGTAAAACATACAGATTATGCACTTTAACTAAATTACAACATGCTTTTGAACTAGAAAAAGAGTTTAGAGATTATACCTTTGAAGAACTCTTCTTCAAGTAAATCCCCCATACTGTCATGAACACCAGAACAGTCACGAACACTCCAAACAGCAACAAGATCTCGAACTAAAAGAGGAAGAAGGACACTATCACTTGGCGACCTTAGTATTCTCAGTGTGAGAACCCAGGAGTGGTGGGCTCTGGCTATTGTAGTTAGGAGGGAGTTTTAGTGTTTGGAGGAGGAAGACGATTGAAGGAAGAACAAGCTATCGTATAGCAAAACTGTAACGACCCAGATCTGTACGCATACAGGAAATTAAATATCAAATAATAAGCAGGACGAAATTTTATTTAAAGGGGTGGAAATTTTAAAAATAATAATAATAATAATAATAATAATAATAATAATAATAATAAAATAAATAAATTGGAAATTGGAAACTTATTCATTATCCAAAAGATAATGAATAAGGGAGCGAGAAAGTGAGAGAGAGCGAGAGCCACACCAGCGAGAAAACTGGAAAAAACGAGATTCTGAGAAGAGAGCTGCGCAATCGAAGGAAGAATTGGAGAGCGAGAAACCCAGCGAGCGATGCTAGCGAGATTGAGGCTGGCGAGAGTAGAAAGAGCGAGATCCCTGGAGAGAGCGAGATTGAAGGAAACTTGGAGAGAGCGAGAATTGTAGCAAGGAAGTTGGAGAGAGTGAGAGTAAAGAGAGCTATTCTTAGCAAGACAGTAGGAAAGAGCGGGAGTAGGAGCGAGAGCGAGAGCGGGAGCGGGAACGGGAGCAGAAGCGGGAGCGAGAGCGAGAGCAAGAACGAGAAAGCTGGAGAGAGCGAGAGTGGGAAAGCTGGAGAGAGCGAGACGCAAGAGAAAATTTGAGAGCGAGAGTGGAGAGAGCGGGATTTTCAGCAAGAAAGCTCCAGAGTAAATTCCTAGCGAGAAAATGGGAGAAAGCGAGATTTTAAGAGCAGAGTAAGCGAGATTTGGACAGAAGCGCGAATTATGCGTTGAATTTGGCCACGATCTTATAGATTATACATGGAAAAACCCTAAAATTGAATACAAACAAAGAATGATGACGTAAGGGCAAACATTAGCCAAAATTAGGTGTCTTATTGAGAGGAATTCATAAACCATAAGTAATTTTAAAGAAGCCACCTGTACGATGATTTGTCACACTGAGAAGAGCTAAAAACTACTATAAATAGAACCCTTTGCCGAAGATTTAACCCATTCTCAAACAAATCTCAGTAACATAGTATCGTGTGAAAAAGTAAGTGTGAGTGAGGAAGTTCTGTGAAGAAGAGAAAAGCTCGGGTAAAGTGCTGCCCAAATTTCTTCTTTTGATTTAAAAATGGAAAACTCTGCTGATAAAATCATAAAGAATAATAAGGAATAATTAGATCACAGTCAAGGTAAGTAGTTTATCTCACCCTCTCTTTAAATGTTCTATGGTAGTGTACCTTTATTATATTGCATGGTTATGTTAATTGTTATATTGCATTACATGTTTAGAACACGTTTCTCTACAAGGGACCCCATGCATTATGTTTGTTCACGATTACGTTAAAACCAAGTTTTAATTAGGTGTAAGTTATGCTTCCAGTCTAATCTTATGGTTATGTTAATGGTTGATGTTGGATGCGACTCTGGCCCTACTGACTGCATGACCCGCTAATCATCAGATAAGTTAGTTTCCGCTTAAGTCCTCATCTTCTTATTAGGGCGGAAAGATTTGTGTTGGAAGCATAATGTTTATGCTAATGGTTGATGTTGGATGCGACTCTGGCCCTATTGACTGCATGACCCGCTAATCATCAGATGGGTTAGTTTCGCTTAGGTCCTCATCTTCCTATCAGGGCGCGGAGAGATTTATGTTGGAAGCATAACCGACCACCACATGTTATTATACGTTTTCGGTCCCAATCATATGTTTTCATGACATGTTGCTTGTGATTGTGCATTTGGTCACTACCCTACGTGAGAACTACTTACTGGGTATATTATGTACTCATCCTATATTTTTACAGACTTTGTAGGTAAGAACACAGCGTAGAGGGCAGAGTTGGACGTCACTCAAATGGCCAACCATCAAACTCACTATTATACGCACATGCATTTTGTACCACCACGCTAATGTTTTATGGATCCTGGTGTTTTGATAAATAAATTTCTATATAGTTTTTCTATCTAATTAATAAAATTTAAATATGTTCTTTGAAATTTCAACCAAAACTCATCTCATGATAGAAAAGTCTAAGTATGCATGTCGTAGCAGTCGGATCATAAGGTTTAAGGATCCGGGCGTTACAAAAACTCTCAATCGTTTAGATAGCAAAGTCTCGTGTAGTCTTTGTGTGTTTGTCGTAGTGATTCGTCAGGGAAAAACAAAATCTTATTTTATTTATCCCAACACCCACAAAAACGAATTAACTTCCTACTAAGGTAGTTAGAGAGAAAAAAGGGAATTAATTATAAATAATTAATAATTATAAATAATTATGATAGCCAACTTATCATATTATATTTATAACCTATAGTTTTAATATTGCATCATATAAAATATAAACTATAGTTCTTTTTTTCTATTTTATGGTATTTAATATAAATTAACAACTATGAATCTTTTTCATAGAAAATATATTTGAATCTGATTCAAATATTTGTTTCCTCCAAATAATTAATAATGTATCAAATACATTATGTCAATTATATCATATATAATTGAATGAATTTAATTATACCCTCTTATTAATTTGAACATTTCAAATTAACCCAAAAATTGATTCTCAACTAAATCCTTTGAGCTAACAAGGGAACCTTATAGAACTGTAGCTTGAAGCTCCAACGGTACGTGAATAATTAATTAAGCTCTTTAATTACAATATCCACCATCCGTTAACTCGAAGGAAATCAAAATAGAGATCTCCATGAGCAGCGAAAGTGGATCGTTCCAAATTCCATTCAGAATGAACACAACAATCACAGTCTAATTGGAAACGAACAGATTATGCATAAACAGAAACTATAGCATGCTACCAGAGAATACAAGGGATAGAGTATGTGTACCTTTGAAGAACTATTCTTCAAGTATCCCTCAATCAGTCTCCAATGTGTCCAAAGTAGCAGTTGAACGCAAGGAACAGAACACGACCTCCTCGAACGTCTGGATGCTCCTTGAACCCAATCGAGTCCAACTTGATCCACGAACTGAGTTAGAACACCACCACAAGTGTTACCTTGGTATTCTCGATGTGAGAATCTAGGAGTTGTGGGCTCTGTATGATCTTGGATTGAGGAAGACATGAGGTATATGATCGAGTAAGTGGGAGATATGAACACTGTCTATCGTATAGACAATGTATTCGATCGTTTAGAAAACGCAAGCCTGTCGTATAGATTTTGCTACTCAATCATGTAGCAACGATCAACGAGTAGCTATTGTATAGTCAACTCATAAATGATCGTATATGCTCTCAACGGCTATCGCTTAGTAAAAACTTTTTTTTTACTTGATAGCCTTTTCCGTGAGATTCTTCCAAGTGAATCAACTTCAAATTTTTGTAAAAAATTTTCCTTTTATCTCACGGTTACCATAAAACTTCCAATAACCTCCCACTCAATTTGGTTATTAGAGAAAAAGAATTAATTATCATATAATTAATATATTATAAATAAATATGATAACCAACTCATCATATTATATTTATAACCTATAGTTTTAATATTTCACCATATGAAATATATAAACCATAATTATTTTTCTATTTTATGGTACTTAATATAAATCATATTTATATTAATTCCTCCAATTAATGTATTTAATACATCATATCAATTATATCACATATAATTAAATTTTCTCTTGTTAATTTGAACACTTCAAATCAACCCAAAATCTGATTCTCAACTTGAACCCATTGAGCAACCAAGGGGACCTCATGGACCTGTAGCTTGAAGCTCCAAGCACTATTGGAGCTTCAATCTACGGGTCCATAAGGTCTTCTCTGTAGCTCAATAGGGATTCAATTGAGAATTAATTTTGGATTAATTTGAAGTGTTCAAATTAATTGAGAGAATTGATTATATATGATATAATTAATTAAATTAATTATATATGTGATATAATTAATATAATATATTTGATACATTATATTATAAAGTATTTTGAGAGGAATTTGTATATGATTCAAATACTAATTATATGAATGAGATTTATGTAATTAAACTTAATGTAAATATGATTTATATTAAATACCATAAATAGTTTAGAGGAATTAAATATCTGGAGATGATTCAAATATTAATTATATGGATGATATTCATATAATTGAATTTAGTATAAATGTGATTTATATTAAATGTCATGCATTGTTGAGAAAATAAAATTATAGGTTATATTGTATTTGATACAATATAAAATTATAGCTTATGTGTTTTATTTGACACACATAGTATATATATATATATATATATATATATATATATAATTATAATAATTATTATTATTTAAATTAAATTAAATTAATTTTAATTTAATTAAAAAGAAGGAGTTACAAGTCCCTCATTTAATTTCTCTCAGCCATTACGTGCAGGAATTGTTCGTCAGATTATCTTCCTCCTTGGTTCTCTGAAAAAAGAGTTCTCTCTGCAGAAAAATCACAGAGAAGAAAATCTTCTTCTCTCTCTCATCCTCTTCTTCTCTCTTCTAAATATTGGGCAGAACCCACAACTCCTACCAATTCTCAACCCTAGAGAATACAGAAGGTTCGTGTTGTGATGGTGTCCTGAACAGAGAAGAGATCGTGATCTAGATCGAGGGAAACTTGAAGAAATTAGCTTCAAGGTTATGTATGTTTCTTCCCCAATTTTCCTCAATTGCATTTTGTAAATTTTGGTTTAATAATGCATAGTTTTATTCTGTAATTTTTGAAATTCTATAAAAATAAAAAATGGGATCAATCCCCGCTTTCGCTGCGAAACCGTCAATGGTTTCCCTTCAACTGGTATCAGAGCGGTGGTTTCAATACCAGATTTTTTTTCCATAATTTAATTGCAGAATTTGGTGAGTACATTATGTGATTTCTTTTCATGTTAATGAATGTGGTTTTCAATTTGGATGGTTTCGGGATTAGGGCTTTTACATTTACGGCTTTGATTTACAAATTTCGATTTCTAAGGGCCCTTTTTTTTGGCATAAATGTTATCGAGTCTGTAAATTTGATATATTGATTCATTCGTGTTGTTCTTGACGATGTTATAGTGAAAACGGGGCTCAATTCGGATAAGATTCGAAGAAGAAGAAGCGCGTTTCAGAGTCGGTTCGCATGCGGTTCGGTTCGATTTGGAGCTAGTTCGGGTTTGGTTCGTTCGGTTCGAGCGGTTTAAGGGTGGTTCACTAGTTGGATGGTCCAATTCGACCAGTTTCAAGACCCAGTTCACTTGTTTCGAACCGGTTGAACTATTTATTAATATAACAGGTAATTTTTTATTAATTAAATTAATATAAACGTTATATTAATTTAATTAATGGTTTTAGGAGTCCAATACCGGTCCATTTTAAATTATGCATATGATTTATGATTTAATTATGTTATATATGTCATAAAGTATGTCATATAGTAAAATCCCACCATAGGTTATACATTATTTATGCATCATTTATATTATAAGTGTTATACTATATGCTTGTGATAACTTGTATATTAAAGCTCAAATTATTAAAATAATGGGAGAAAGCAATGGTGAATAGGCAATATTGCGATTGAATGCGCCAAACTAAAAGAAAAATTACGATCGATAACGCTTATCACATAAAAGAAGTTAAGTTGAGTTATTCTGTGTACGAACAATGCATAGCATGTTTTGAGTTTGCGATCTAAGAGTTCTTCAAAGATGATCACGTGATGACCTTACATAAAGGCGATAGCCTAATGTAATAAAACATAATGGGTCGTAAAGCTGATAACGGTCAAATCAGAAATTCAATTGACGGCCGTTGAAGACCTTCATTGAACTTTCGGTGACTATCAAATGGTGCAACAGGGTATGAAAATTAATGCTGCCCATCCATGCAATCATTAATGAGAAGAACTGTTCCATCTGGAAGTCTATAAATACCCAATGCTACCAAACCAGGAGGACTTCTAAGTGAGGAGGCGAGGTGAAGCCGAGGGAAGGGAATTCTTGAGAATAAATTAATTTTTGGAGAGGTCGAGAGACTGCTGGAAACAGCACGGAGGAGAGACGCCAAACCCTTGCGATAGCAAGAGTTAACAACTTGGGAAAGAATTGAAGTGATAAGAGTAGTGTAAAAAGCCAGAGGAAGCGAGACATTGCTTACCGAGCTTGATACTTCTTACACCATTTATTGTTTTGTACTCGAACATTTTATTTGCAAAAATGGAAACTTCATTTCAATTTATGTTCAATCTCTTCACACTATGCATGAGTAACTAAATTTGTGAATGGGTTGAGAAGTACTTAGCTAGCATGACTTAAGCTATGCACTTTATGCTATCATCTTGTCTTATGTATACTTCCTTCATCATTTGGAGTACTTGAGAGAGTAGTCTAAAGACAGAATCTAGGCTTGAGAGAGTCGGATTAGATTGCATAAGCAAGAGTAAAGACTTAGAAATAAGTTCTATATGCTACATTCCATACACATCGCATGCATCCTAGAAATAGGAAATGTGGCCTTATGCATTGAGAAATGTAATGCTTAATATTTGTGTATAGCATGATCGCATGACTTGTACAATATCTTAAGAAATGCTAGCAAAACCCTTTCTCAACCCTTTATCGTATATTTGTTACAACACCACCCTTTCATTGTTGTGCATTTAATTCCATCGCATTAGAAAATCAAAGTTAAATCACCGTCTACTTCTTAATCACCATCGAAATAGGATCAGAGAATCTGTCGCATATCTATTTAGTAATCCTTGTGTTCGACCCTGGACTTGCTAGGACCCTAAGAAGGCTTATACTTAGGCTTTGTTAGGAAAACTTGCATGATCATCGCATCCACACATCCTTTCATCGCATGATAAATCTACACTCAGGTTTTTGACGCCATTGTCGGGGATTACGATATAGATTGTGCTAACATCAAACCTCTTTGATCTTTTTCAGCTTTCGACCTTTGAAGTATTGAAATTCCACCTGTGAAGGAAGAAGCAAGTGTTGTATGAGTGAAAGACATACTCCTGAGCTCAAGTACGACCCAGAGATTGAAAAAACTTTTCGTAAAAGGCAGAGAAAAGACGTAAACGGCAAGGAAGAGTTCGTAGAATGGTTGAACAACCTAAAAAACGAGTAATGAATGAAAACAACATGATGGAAAATCCCATTCTACCGTAAAATTATCACAATAGACCCATCCAGGACTATACGTCACCAAATTTGTATGATTTCTCCCCATGAATCATGAGACCAACATTAAATGGATCAAGGTTCGAGATGACACCAGTAATATTACAAATGATACAAACAGCAGGATAGTTCATAGGACGACATGGTGAAGATCTGTACACCCATCTACGAAGCTTCATTGAAATCTGCAACACTTTTGTGTTCCCTAATATTTCCCCAGAAAAGGTTCGACTCACGTTATTTCCATTTTCACTATGCGATAAAGCGAGAAAATGGGCATATTCTCTCGAACTAGGAGAAATAACATCTTGGGAACAAGTTGTGGAGAAATTTATGAAGAAGTATTTTCCTCCCACAGAAAATGCCAGAAGGAGGAAATTGATCACCAATTTTGAACAAGAAGAAGATAAATTGCTCAGTGACACATGGGCGAGATTCAATAGACTAGTATATGACTGCCCACACAATGGATTACCTGATTGCCTCCAAATGGAGATTTTTTATCATGGACTCAACTCTGCATCGCAGACAGCCACCAATGCGGCAGCAGCAGGAGGTCTTCTGGACAAAATATATGATGAAGCAAAGAATATTCTTGATCGCATCTAAAAAAACCACGAAGATTAGCAAGAAAGCGATCAAAAAACGAAGCCCGGAGAAGGTAATTTGAGTAATGGTGCCATCACATTATTACAAAATCAGATGAATGCGATGATAAACTTGTTGCAAGGCATCACATTAAATAATTCAAGAGCTCGAAATGGGCAAGTCAATGCGATAGAGCAAACAAGCACTAGCTGTGTCTTATGTGAAGAATCACATTCTTTTGAGGAATGCCCACGAAATCCTCATTTGTCAAAAACAATCCTTTTTCAAACACTTACAACCTAGGGTGGCGAAATCACCCTAATTTTTCTTGGAAGAACAACCAACAGCAAGGCAGTCAGTCTGTAGCTCAGAGAGAGGGCTAGGGTTTTTCCATAGATCCAATGGACAAGCTAGCAGTTCTCAACCACCATCCTCATCATCCCTGGAAAACTTGTTGAAGCAATACATCGAAAAGAATGAAACAGTCCTTCAAAACCAAGCTACATCCATCCACAATTTGGAAATTCAAATGGGACAAATTGTGGGAGAGCTAAAAAACAGACCCCAAGGGGACATTGCCTAGCTCAACTGAGCTTCCACGCAATTCAAGGAATGCCGGGAAGGAACATTGCCAAGCAGTCACCCTAAGAAGTGGAAAGGCGGTGATAAAAGTCATAAAGAAGCCTCACAAGATCGAGTCAAAAGAGCAACCTGCGATTGAATAAAAAAAGCCCCTATCGTAGACTAAATCAAAGGAGTCTGAGACTAGGGAGCCAGAAGATGTGATCACCTCTAAGCCTCTAGACCCTGAAACATTGGAAGTGTAGCTACCTCCATTTCGTTAAAGACTAAAAAAGAAACATAACGAAGAAGGCCAATATCAATGCTTCTTGGAAATTTTGAAACAATTGCACATCAATATTCCATTTATAGAAGCGATAGATCAGATGTCGGTCTATGCGAAGTTTTTGAAGAACATTGTCTCGAAAAAGAGAAGCACGGGAAGATTCGCCATGGTGGCATTGACACGAGAATACAACACTATAATTCCACCAAAGATGCACGACCCAGGCAGTTTCACAATACCCTGCTCAATAGGAGGAATCTATATTGGTCAAGCATTATGCGATCTTGGGGCAAGCATAAACATAATGCCTCTTTCAATTTTCGAAAGATTGAATGTGGGACAGCTAACACCTACAACGGTGACTCTTCAACTCGTCAATAGATCCTTGGTGCACCCTGAAGGGAACTTAAAGGATGTTTTGGTAACAATAGACAGATTCATTCTACCTGCAGACTTCATTATCTTAGATTATGAGGCAGATAAAGATGTTCCAATCATATTGGGACGACCATTCTTGTCTACTGGTCGTGCTCAAATAGATGTGCACAAAGGAGAAATCACAATGAACGTCAATGGAAAGAAGCTCAGGTTCAATATTATCAAGGCAATGAAGTTCCCAGATGAGGAAGGCTTCTCAGATTCCGATGATGAACAAATGTGCGTTGAAAATTGGGAATTCGAGGAAGAAAATGAAGAAAGAGAGGATGCGACAACACCCATTAAGACTTACCATGAAATAACAGAGATGTTGAAGAATGATGAAATGCTGAATTTGGATGAAGAATGATGAAATGCTGAATTTGGATGAAGAAAGAAAAGCACAGAAACCCTCTTTAGAGTAACCACCTACACCAAAACTAAAAACTCTACCAACCCACTTGAAGTATGTATTTCTCGGCCAGAATGAAACCTTACCAGTCATCATATCCCCTGCATTACCTGAAGAAAAAGAAACCATACTGATCAGTGTTTTAAAAAAAATATATTAGAGCAATCGGATGGACGCTCGCAGACATCAGAGGTATTATCCCAACGTGTTGCATGCATCGAATCCGGCCTAAAGAAAATCAGAAGGGGTCAATAAAACCGCAACGCAGACTGAACTCGATGAAGAAAGAGGTTGTTAAAAAAGAAATCATCAAATGGTTAGATGTCAGCATTATCTACCCTATCAGAGATAGAACATGGGTCAGGCCTGTGCAATGTGTTCCCAAAAAGGGTGGGATGACAGTGGTTCCTAATGCAAACAACGAATTGATCCCCATGAGGACTATCACAGGTTGGTGGATTTGTATAGACTACAGGAAACTCAACGCGGAGACAAATAAAGATCATTTCCCCTACCTTTTATTGATTAAATGCTTGACAGATTAGCAGAGAATGATTATTTTTGCTTCCTTGATGGGTACGCAGGCTATAACAAAATTATGATCGCACCAGAGGATCAAGAAAAGACCACGTTCACATGTCCATATGGAACAATCACCTTTCATCACATGACTTTTGGATTATGCAATGCACCCAGTACGTTTCAAAGGTGTATGATGGCGATCTTCTTCGAGTACCTTGAAAACTCGGTTGAAATCTTTATGGATGACTTCTCAGTCTATGGACAAACATATGAAACCTGTCTGCAAAACCTGGAGAGAATACTGAAAAGATGTGAGGAAACTAATCCGATGTTGAACTGGGAAAAATTTCATTTTATGGTCAAGGAAGGAATTATGCTCGGGCACAAGGTTTCAAGGAATGGGTTAGAGGTGGACAAAGAAAAAATTGAAGCTATAGAAAATCTTCCACCTCCAGCGAATGTGAAAGCTTTAAGGAGTTTCCTAGGACACAAGAGGTTTTACAGAAGGTTTGTAAAGGACTTTTCCAAAATCGCTCGACCTTTGAATGCATTGTTGGAAGCTGATAGACCCTTTGATTTCGTTTCACACTACCTCACTGCATTTGAAACATTAAAAGATGCTTTGACTACAGTGCTAATTCTGATTGCACCTGATTGGGTGAAGCCATTCGAACTGATGTGCGATGCCAGCGGATATGCGATGGGGGCAGTCTTGGCACAAAAAGTAAAGACAATGCTACACCCCATCGTATACGCTAGCATAACGCTAAACTCCACGCAGGCGAATTACATCATCACCAAGAAGGAACTTTTAGTGGTGATTTTTGCGATTGAAAAATTCATACTTTACTTGTTGGGGTAAAAAATTATAGTCCATACAAACCGCTCTGCGATAAGATATTTTATGACAAAAAGGATGCGAAGCCTAGACTAATCCAATGGGTTCTCCTACTCCAAGAATTTGATATGGAAATAATCAACCGAAAGGGAACAGAGAACCAGATCACTAACCATTTATCAAGATTAGAGAATCCAAAAGTGGATCACATCCAGTCGGAGGTGAACGCCTCATTTCCTAATGAGCAGTTGCTTAAGATTGAAGAACTACCCTGGTATGCGGATATTGTCAACTTATTGGTCTGCAAACAATTCCCTGAAAGCTACACATCCCATCAAAAGAAAAAGCTCATACATGAATGCAAATTTTACTACTGGGATGATCCAAATCTCTAAAAAAGGGGACCATACTAGATATTAAGACTCTGTGTTCCAAAAACTGCTTTCCATCGCATATTATTCGATGTCATGAATCACCCTATGGAGGCCATTTTGGTGGACAGTGCACGGCAGTGAAAGTTTTGCAATGTGGGTATTACTGGCCCACTCTGTTTAAAGATGCACAAGAATACTCCATGAAATGCGATAAGTGCCAACGCAATGGAAGCATTTCAGAAAAAAAAAATGCGATGCCAATGAACATCATATTGGAGGTGGAGCTATTCGACGTCAGGGGAATAGATTTCATGGGACCCTTTCCATCGTCAAATGGTCATAAATACATTCTATTGGTTGTCGACTATGTTTCCAAATGGATTGAAGCTGTTTCATGCATTGCAAGCGATACGGCAAGAGTATCTAAGTTCTTGCAGAAAAACATCTTTACTCATTTTGGCACCCCGCGTGCCATAATAAGTGACGAAGGGACCCACTTTGTGAATTGCATTGTTAGTAAACTGTTGATCAAATATAATGTCTACCATAAGATCGCCACCGCGTATCACCCCTAAACAAACGGACAAGCAGAGGTTTCTAACAGAGAAATTAAGTCAATCTTAGAGAAGGTGGTGAACCCATCGCAGAAGGATTGGGCCATGAAACTAGATGATGCCTTGTGGGTATATCAGACTGCTTTAAGACACCCATAGGCATGTCACCACATGCATTGGTGTTTGGAAAGGCTTGTCATCTATCGTTGGAATTGGAATATAAGGCGATATGGGCAATTAAGAAACTTAACTTTGATCTTAAGGCTGCAGGAGAAGAGAGAAAACTTCAATTACTAGAGCTGGACGAGTGGAGATTACAAGTGTATGAAAATTCCAAAATTTACAAAGAATGCACCAAGCGATGACATGATAAGCGTCTTTGCGAGAAAAAACTCAAGGCAGGTCAAAGGGTATTACTTTTCAATTCTAGGTTGCGTCTCTTTCCTGGAAAATTGAAGCCGCATTGGTTCGGGCCTTTCATAATCAAGGAAGTATTCCCGCATGGAGCGGTAGACTTGACCAACGAAGATGGGACCAACGCATTTAAAGTGAATGGACAAAGAGTAACGTTGTATCATGGAGGGGATTTCCAACGTGAGAAAACCTTCATTGACTTGGGTAAGCCAGAATAAAGAAGAAACACTCAGTCCCTGCGATGATAAGCGACATACATTCATCAGAGACAAAGAATATCCTTTTGAGTATCCTTTTTTTGTTTTTCTTTCAAGAATCTATTTTATTTTCTGCATAATTACTACTTTTTATGATTATCAACTCTTTTTCGTACTATCTTTCAAAAGCTCAACCGATCGCGTGATTTTAAGCCCATCGCATCACTCTGTCGCACTCGTTTATTGCGATCAAAATGATGCGAGCGAAAAATTTAAATTTGGGGGTTGTATCCCTCTTTGCCTCGTCTTATTTCAATTTTTGTACTTCTCAGTTTTAATTTAATATTGCTGAATTCTACTATCGCATTCTCTCTCGTTTGGCTCAATTCTGAAATTTTTTATTGCTTTATTTGGTCGCTGCATTCATCCTTTGCCCATTAAGACTTCAATGATGAAATATATGCCTCTTTTCTTATCGCATGAACTAGCGTCAGATTATTTTAGGACATTCGATTCACAAAGTATTTCTAAAATTTAGTTGGTCTGCCAGCTTTACTTCAAAACTATTTTAACAAAATTTTCTTAGTCCATCGCATGAATTATTTCGTTTTCAGCAATGAGGACATTGCTGTGTTTTAAATTTTTTTTTTTTTTTTTTTTTTGGGGGGGGAGGGGGGTAATAAATAATAACAATAAGAATATATAGGGATGAAATTGGATCCTATTCGTAGTTGGATGTCCGCATGACACCCATGGGGGTAAGCCAAAACGAAGGTGGGAATCGTGATCAATGCAGAAGCTAAGTGATTGCAACTCCGCTGCCAAATAAAAAGATGGACATGAGTTTTGACTGAAAAGAGCACTTTGCTCGTAGTTGGATGTCTGCATGACACCCGTGGGGGCAAGCCAAAATGAAGGCTGGGCACTCGGATCAGCGCAAGATCACAAAATTAATATCTGAATCATGCGAACGCCAAAACCATTTAAACACCCCAGTTTGATAAAATTTGAAATAAATCATGCGATGTCCTGGGAAATGAGTAAATATTTTTTTTTTAAGACTAAGCTTGCGGTCCCTAAAGGTTAGAAATATTTTAGGAAGAGATTAGAATAGAAATTAATAATGACAACGGTTCAGCGGCATGAATAAGGGATCATGAGAAGTCTAGGCAGGGTAAAGGCGATTGAAATTTTGAGAAAGACTTTTGCCATTTTTCCAAAATTGTTTTTCAAATTTGGGCTAAAAAAAACTCTTTTCTTTGAGAAAAACTCATAACCCAAAACCCGACCCAAAGATCCATTTCTTTTTCCATCTCTTTCTCTCTCTCAATTTTCTTCATCCATTGGGTCCCACAACTCAGTTCTAAGTCCAGAGGATAGTAGGTCAACTCTAGTGGTGGTTCGAAAGAATTCAGTTTGAGATTCAGTGAGGAAAAATGGTTTTCGGGAGCTTCAAAGATAAGTTAATTTACTGTTTTTTCCTTCTTTTGCATGCTAATTTCCTTTTAATTATAAGCAACTAGAGTGTATGTCTCATGTTCCATCATGTGGTATCAGAGCATACTTTAATTATGCTCAATTGCTTTTGGTGGGTAGTTTTTCATTTTCTATTCAAATGTTGAATGAAATGTGCACTAAAGTGAATTTATTATGATTTTGGCATTGTTTTTCTTTAAATTTCTTGTGGAAATTTGTAATTGTTCACATGTTTATGAGCATTAATGTGTGAAAAAGGGTCTGTAAATTTGTTGGAGTCATTAGAGTTGAAATTAGGCTGTAATTGCTTGATTCCGGGAGAGAGGACAGCATCAAAAATGGAGAAAATTTGATCATAGACCCGGAATTAGCCTCTAAACCCGAGAATGACTCCCAGACCCGACCCGAGCAGCACTCCCAGACCCGACCCAAGCAGCACTCCGACCCAGTTCGAAGTAGCCCCGCGTGCGCCAGCTATCAATGAAGCTCTCCGGCCCGGCCCGTCGACCCGATTTGCCGCTCGCTCCGCTGTTGGATTTTATGTCCTAAAACTCGTAGTTTTTAAATTAATAAACATATTCTGTTTTGTTTTTCAATAAAGTTGTTATTGAAATTGTAATCTTGAATCCAATAAACTAAGGTCATGAGGCTATTTAATGTAGTTTGAACTTTATGTAGTGACATAAATGTGGATCAAGTTCAAATATATAGCCAAAATGGTCTATAGTATATGAATGAGGTTGGGCACCTTATTCTGGGGACACTATGGATGCGGCCCACTTTGTAGTTAGTACAAACAATATGATCATGAATTGTTCATATAGAGATATGTGAGTGGAGGCATCCTATGCAATGAGTTTGCATAAGACTGAACCATGAAAAAGTCACTTTTTACGTTCTAAATGTCGTTTTATGTATAAAACTGACTACTTTGTTAATTGATGACCTAGGTAACTTAATCTTAATCCTGAGCTAACTATGAACTCCTGTTTACTCGGAATTATCCTTAGATTTGCATAGGTGAGGGCAGTTCATCATCGCTGGCCCAATAAGCCTCCCATTTCAGGGGTAAGATTAGGTGGATAGCTGGGAATATAGGGTGCAAGATGGAATTCATTCCTACTCATTATAGAGATAGTAGATAGGTTGTTCCCTTTAGTACTGAATCCAGATCTTGGACAAGGGGCCCCACCCTCTCCTTGGCCCGAGAGGGATTCAGTTTATAGGTTGGACCTTAAACCAATTGTTCATTAGAGAATCAGTGGAACTTAAGGAATAAGATGTAGTCTGGGGGTAAAACGGTTTTTATAACCCAGCCGAGATTATGAACAACCTGTGAAGGATTAGCTTAATAATCATGATTATATCAAATGGACACAAATATATCTATAGTGAGGGGAGTGCAACTACGGGACTATAGTGGAATGACCCGTTAGTTAACGAATGTTGATTAGCTCCGTCTAAAGTGTTTAGCTAGCTAATCTCGGATCGTTGGAGCCCATGATCTATAGGTCCATTAGGTTCCCCTACTAGCTCATATGGAATAAACTTAGAACAGTATGATAGAATAATTCGAATTGTTCGAATTAGGTGAAGAGAGAGAAACCGACAAGTATATGTGATATAGTGGTCGGGTTTTTCAGTTTAAAGATACAACTTTAATATTTAAATGTGATTTAAATATCAAGAATATGAATACGTTCATGTTCGGAAGCTCGGAAATAATGGAAATGGTCAAAGATGGAAAAAGTCAAAGAGTTGACTTTTGACTTTGAAAAGTCAAACTTTGACCAACCTTATATTCAAATGTGATTTGAATTTCGAAAAAATG
Source organism: Benincasa hispida (assembly GCF_027475165.1). Classification (NCBI taxonomy): domain Eukaryota; kingdom Viridiplantae; phylum Streptophyta; class Magnoliopsida; order Cucurbitales; family Cucurbitaceae; genus Benincasa; species Benincasa hispida. The sequence continues at coordinate 30,250,748 of NC_143484.1, read as the reverse complement.
AATGCGGATTCATGCTCAAGAGGTCAAAATTAGTCAACACGGAAAAAATCATAAAAAGTCAAAATGTTGACTTTTTAACTTTGACCAAATGACTATTTTGCCCTTTGACTAAAGTTAGTGGGAAAATTCAAACTTTTGTTGGATAATTCCACTAACAAAATAGTGGGCTAGGTATTGGCTTATAGTGGAGACATTAAGCCCATTTAGATAGTGGATTCTAGGTGTTGAATTTTTATGAATTGATTTCATGCAATTCTTGCATGGCCCTTTTCTATAAATATGGGCTTTTGAATTTGGATGAAAAAGTTTTGACAATTTGCCAATTTTTGTTTTCAAAATTAGGCTAGAAAAACAAACCCAAATCCTACCCAAATTCCATCTTATTTTTCCATCTCTTTCTCTCTCTCGGTTTGTTCATCCACCGGGTCCCACAACCCGGTTCTGAGTCCAAAGGATATTAGGTCAACTCTAGTGGCGGTCCGGAAGAGTTCGGGTCAAGATTCAGCAAGGAAAAGCGGTTTTTGAGAGCTATAAAGGTTGTATCCTATCCTATTAATTTACTGTTTTTTCGTTTATTTGCACACTAGTTTCCTTTTAAATTAAAAGAAATTAGAGTATAATTAGGTCCTAATTCTGCTGCATATGTCTCATGTTCCAGCATGTGGTATCAGAGCATGCTTTAATTATGCTCAATTGCTTTTGGTGCGTGTTTTTTTCCTTTTTATTCAAGTGTTGAATAAAATATGGACTAAAGTGGATTTATTATGATTTTGGTATTGTTTTTCTTTAAATTTCTTGTGGAAATTTGTAATTTCTCACATGTTTATGAGCATTAATGTGTGAAAAGGGTCTGTAAATTTGTTGGAGTCATTAGAGTTGAAATTAGGTTGTAATTTTTTTATTCCGGAAGAGAGGACAGCAGCAAAATTGAAGAAAAATTGCTCACAAACCCGATTTTTGCCTCCAGACCCGAGAATGACTCCCAGACCCGACCCGCGCAGCGCTCCGATCTGATTCGGAGTAGCCCTGCACGCGCGCCTGACCCGCCCGGATTCGACTACGAGTCAACCGCTTCGCTTCGTGCGACCCGTACGCCCGCTCCACTAGCGACCAACGTGCCGACCCGGTTCACCGCCCGCCTGGTCACCTCGTGATTTTCGTCGACCCGCCCCGCCCCGCACCTCCGTTGACTGCACTAGCGTTCGTTGACCAGCCGGTCCAGACAGTCTGGACCAGTCTGTTGACCTAGTTGAGCTGGTTTGACCGGTTCAACTTGGTTTTGGTGTTTTTAGGCAGGTTCGAGTGGTTTCTGAGCAGTTCCAGATGGTTCAAAGTGTTTGAAGCCGGTTCCGGGTAGCTGGTTGTTAGTTTTTGTAATAAATTAGTTATTTTTTTATTTTTAATTCCAAAATTGGTCCACTTTAGTGTTGTCTACCTATTATGCATGTGATGTATAATGTTGTTTGATTATGTGTGCATATAGTATGTCATATAGTTTTAAAACCCCACCATGGAAAAAGCATGTGACATGCATTTGTTATATCTTATAAGTGTAATATATACTATGCATGCTTAGTTTTAATATAAGTGTTATATTAAAGCATGTTTGATTGAAGGAAGCATGTTATAGATGAATGCTCTAGGGTTATAATTGTTATAAAATAACTTAGACTTCTAAAATCTATAACAAAGATAAGATGCATGCTTATTTAGGGTTAACCATCGAGCAATCCTAATTTTCATAGAAAATAGATCGATATCTTGTAAAATCGAAGTTACAAGAAAACTCACCCGACAATATCTTGGCAAAAAGTCTGATAAGATGACTAAGGTTGAAGGTTTTTAAGTTGACGGTTCACGAAACACCTACTACCTGGAGATCGAGCCGGCATCTGAGTTAGGTAAACCAGTTTTATGAGCATGCGTAACTGGTGTGAGGTAATAAAATTTGTTTATCACATAGACATCGTAGGTTAAAAATCCAGTATAAAAGTTATACTTGAATGAATCACCTAAACTTAGGATATGTTTAGTTAGCCGAAATGTATCGCTAAGTATTTTAGACCCTAACCGTCTAGAACACTTCAGCTAGAGAGAAGTAATGTACTTTTAGCTCTAGCATCCCTAAGAGTTCACACCGTGAGATTCATGCTTGGCTTTGGGCCGCCCTGGGAGTGGACTCCATTCAGAGAGTGTTTGCATGAGTCAATACCAAGGTGTATAGGGGAAGTTGTTCATAGTAAGTGGAAGAATGAGATGTGTCGACACATCCTACGGTCTCTTCCATTAGGTCGCACGTGAGATTCCTATAATGCACCTGCATGTCTGCCTTGGAGCGACCTTACCAATCGGAGGGCTGTATTATAGGATTCGAAACTCTGCGAACTCTAGAAATTGATAGGGTCTCTCAGGTCCGTTTTCATTCTTGTCTTTCCAACTTCGGGAGCATAATGATTCTGATCTTTGAGGTCTGAAAATGGATGGTCACACTTACGAGAATTACTAAGTGTTAGTAAATTCTTGACCAAAGTAGTGATAACTGAGTTACTATAGGAATAAGAGTTATTCTAGTGATAGTATTTAGTCAAGATAGTCTTGGTTCAACGGAGGAATAGTCGATCACCCCTCAGTGGAGGTTATTCTAAACTATTGAAATATCGTTGCAGAATATAATAATGAAGGGTACATTATTAGTTTTTTCTTTTGCTAAACTTGATTGGATTTAAAATATTAATGTTTTTTACTAAAAAGGATATGTTTTTCTTTTCAGCATGACTAGCTCTTTATTTCAACTATTAGCTTCTGAAAAACTTAACGGCGACAACTACTCAATATGGAAAACAAATCTAAATTCAACACTAGTAATAGGTGACTTGAGATTTGTCTTAACTGAGGAATGTCCTCAGGCCCCTGCCTCAAAAGAAGCACAAGGTAAATATGATTTACTAGTTGCTAAAACATGTTTAGTAGATTATGATACCTCAACCTGGATATTGGATTCAAGAGCCACTAATCATATTTGCTTCTCTTTTCAGGAAACTAGTTCCTGAAAAAAGCTTGAAGAAGGCAAGATCACCCTCAAGGTTGGAACAGGAGAGATTGTCTCGGCCGAAGCAGTGGGAGACTTGAAGTTGTTTTGCAACGATAGATATACCATACTTAAAATTGTTTTGTATGCTCCTAAAATGAGATGGAATTTAATATCTATCACATGTATATTGGAATTTAATATCTTTTGAAGTTAATGAAGCGTTCATTTTCAGAAAAGGTATTCAAATTTGTTTTGCTATACTTGAAAACAACTTATATAAGTTAAGACCAACTAAAGCAAAATTTGTCTGAAATACTTAGATGTTTAGAACAGCCGAAACTCAGAATAAAAGACAAAAGTTTTTTCTAATGCCTATCTATGGCACTTAAGACTTGGCCACATAAATCTCAAAATGATCGAGAGATTGGTTAAGAATGGACTCCTAAATCAGTTAGAAGACAATTCTTTACCTCCATATGAGTGTTGTCTTGAAAGAAAAATGATTAAGAAATCTTTTACTGGAAAAGGTCTCAGAGCCACAATCCCTTAGAGCTCGTACATTCGGACCTCTATGGATCGATGAATGTTAAAGCTCGGGATGGGTATGAATATTTCATCAGTTTTATTGGTGATTATTCAAGGTATGGTCATATTTACCTAATGCATCACAAGTCTCATTGTTTTGAAAAGTTCAAGGAATATAAGGTTGAGGTTGAGAACCAGTTAGGTAAAACAATTAAGACACTACGATTAGATCAAGGTGGGAGAGTACATGGACTTAAGATTCCAGGACTATATGATAGAACACGGAATCAAGTCACAACTCTCTACACCTAATATGCCTCAGCAGAATGGTGTATTTGAAAGAAGAAACAGAACCTTGTTGGACATGGTTCGCTCAATGATGAGCTTTGCTGAGTTACCTGATTCCTTTTGGGGACATGCATTAGAGACTGCTTTCTATATTTTGAATAATGTTCCCTCTAAAAGTGTTTCAGAAACACCTTATGAGCTATGGAAAGGGCGTAAAGGCAGTTTACGTCACTTTAGGATTTGGGGATGCCTGGCACATGTGTTGGTGCAAAATCCTAATTGGAACGTCGTTTAAAACTATGCCTATTTGTAGGTTATCCAAAAGAAACAAAAGGTAGGCTATTTTACAATCCTCAAGAGAATAAGGTATTTGTATCGAAAAATGCCACATTCTTAGAGGAAGACCACATAAGAAGTCATCAACCTCGCAGTAGACTAGTATTGAATGGAATTTCCAAAGACGCTATAGATAAAACTAGTTCATCTACTAAAGTAGTAGATAAAACTAGTACATATGGTCAGTCACATCCTTCTCAAGAGTTGAGAATGTCTCGACATAGTAGGAGGGTTGTTCATTAGCCTGACCGTTACTTGGTTTTAACAGAAACACAAGTCGCCATACTTGATGACTGCATAGAGGATCCATTGACCTATAAACAGGCGATAAAAGATGTAGTCTTGGGGGTAAAACGGTTTCTATGACCTAGCCGAGATTACGAACAACCTATGAAGGATTAGCTTACTAATCATGGTTATATCAAATGGACACAAATATATCTATAGTGAGGGGAGTGCAACTACGGAACTATAGTGGAATGACCCGTTTTAACGAATGTTGATTAGCTCCATCTAAAAGAGTTTTAGCCAGCTAATCTCGGATCGTTGGAGCCCATGATCTATAGGTCCATTAGGTTCCCTTACTAGCTCATATGGAATAAACTTAGAACAATATGATAGAATGATTCGAATTGTTCGAATTAGGTGAAGAGAGAGAAACCGACAAGTATATGTGATATAGTAGTCGGTTTTCAGTTTAGAGATACAACTTCAATATTTAAATGTGATTTAAATATCAAGAATATGAATACGTTCATATTCGGAAGCTCGGAAATGATGGAAATGGTCAAAGATGTAAAAAGTCAAAGAGTTGACTTTTGACTTTGAAAAGTCAAACTTTGACCGACCTTATATTCAAATGTGATTTGAATTTCGAGAAAATGAATGCGGATTCATGCTCGGGAGGTCAAAATTAGTCAACACGAAAAAAATCATAAAAAGTCAAAATATTGACTTTTGGTCAAAGTTTGACTTTGACAAAATGACTATTTTGCCCTTTGACTAAAGTTAGTGAGAAAATCCAAACTTTTGTTGGATAATTCCACTAACAAAATAGTGGGCTAAGTGTTGGCTTTTAGTGGAGACATTAAGTCCACTAAGATAGTGGATTATAGGTGTTAGGTTTTTGTGGATTTGGATTATGCAAATGTTGCATGGTTTTTTTTCTATAAATTGGGCTTTTCAATTTGGTTGAAAGACTTTTGCCATTTTTCCAAAATTGTTTTTCAAATTTAGGCTGAAAAAAAACCCAAAGATCTATTTTTTTCCATCTCTTTCTCTCTCTCGGTTTTCTTCATCCATCGGGTCCCACAACCCAGTTCTGAGTCTAGAGGATAGTAGGTCAACTCTAGTGGTGGTCCGAAAGAGTTTGGGTCGAGATTCAGTGAGGAAAAGCAGTTTTCGGGAGCTTCAAAGGTAAGTTAATTTATTGTTTTTTTTCTTCTTTTGCATGCTAATATCCTTTTAATTATAAGCAATTAGAGTGAAATTAGATCCTTATTCCACTGCGTATGTCTCGTGTTCCATCATGTGGTATCAGATCATGCTTTAACTTACCTTCAAAAGGACTTTACTAACTTCTGGGACATCGCATGATTTATTTCAAAAAGAAAATTTTCCACCGAGGTGTCAAATGATTTTTATCCTTGCATGTTTTTTACATTATTATTTTTTTTCTGACCTTCCACTGATCCAAATGCCTTGCCTTCGTTTTAGCTTGCTCCCACGTGTGTCATGCGGACATCCAACTACGAGCAATGCGCTCTTTCTCAGACTAAACTCATACCTACTTGGCAGCGGAGTTGCGGTCATTTATTTATGCATTGATCCTGGCGACTTACTTTCGTTTTGGCTTGCCCCCACGTGTGTCATGCGGACATCCAACTACGGGTATGTGCCCTTCACAATTTAACTCTTATCAACATGGGTTTCCCCATTGCGTTGACAGTGGAATTGTTATTCTCATTTTTTTTTTTGTAGAATGCTAAAAATAGCAAGGTCGAAAATAAACACCTCACCCCCAAATTTAAAATGCGGTAATGTCCCCATTGCCAAAAAATTGAAAGAAGTCATGCGATGTTCTTAGGAAGCTATGTAAAGAGAGTTTGAAAGAAAACTAGTAGACATCTAGTTCTAGAAATATTTCATGAGGTGACTTTTCTAAGATTAAGTTGATTCTAATATATATGAAAAAAATAGAAGCATGTGTTTCATCATTGAAATCATAATTGACAAAGAGACAACATGCGGTGACTTACTAAATTTATCCATGTTAAATGATTGCGATAATCAAAGAGGATGCAGTTATAAGACTTTCAAAATTAAAATGCGATGCGAGAGTGCAAAATTTGGAATAAAGTTAAGGAAGAATACAACCCCCAAATTTGTGTTGTCGCCCGCATTGTTTAGTGACGCATCCTGCTTTGCGGCGATCTTCTTCTTTAGATTGCGGTGACAGAATAAGATAAGTTGCTTCATCGTGTAGCACCTCCGCAATCGTTTACCTCGATCGTTTGCATAGAAAACATTGAGAGGGTCAACTTATTTTAAACAAAATCATTTATCGCAATCGTTCAGCACGATCACATTTTTTTTTAGAATATGAATAGATAAAGAACTAAAAAGATATAGTGAAATGAAAATTCTGAGTAGTAGAAAAAAGTTGAAGATTTCATGATTCCCAAAACTTGCGTCCCTGAAGAATTTCGATCGTCTGATAGTGCAGGGACCACCTACTTCTTTCTTATTCAGAGTCTCTTAGTTCCATAGAGTCGACCTGATGATGCCAGCCTTCTTCGTGATATACTTTTAGTCGCTGCCCGTTAACTTTGAATATGTTGGTTCCATCTTCATTCGATAATTCGACCGCGCCATGCGGAAATACTTCTCTAACTATGAATGGTCCGGACCAACGTGATTTTAATTTTCCAGGGAAAAGCCGTAGTCGTGAGTTGAATAGTAAGACCCTTTGCCCGACTTGGAGGTTCTTGCCGCATATGCGTTTGTCATACTAGCATTTTGCGCGCTCCTTGTAAATCTTTGTGTTCTCATATATGTTGATCCTCCATTCCTCCAGCTCGACCAATTGAAGTTTTATCGCTTCTCCTGCTTTCTCTAAGTCAAATTTTAGCTTCTTTACCACCCACAATTCTTTGTATTCCAGCTCTAGAGGCAAATGACACGCCTTACCGAATTCCAACGCATACGGGGACATACCTATGGGTGTTTTAAATGCAATCCGGTATGCCCACAATGCATCGTCGAGCTTTGTTGCCTAATCCTTTTGCGAAGGCCTTACTACCTTCTCAAGTATCAGCTTGATCTCTCGATTGGACACATCGGCCTAACCATTCGTCTGTAGATGGTATGCCATGGCTACTTTGTGGAGAATGTTATATTTCCGCAGCAGTTCCTTGACAGTATGATTGACAAAGTAAGACTCTTCATCACTTATTATGGCACGTGGGGTCCCAAAACGAGTGAAGATGTTTTTCTTCAGGACGTGAGAGACTACTGCCGCATCACTTGCGGTGCATGCCACTACCTCTACCCACTTAGATACATAATCGACGGCTACTGAAATATAATTTTTACCATTCGATGGAGGGAATGTTCCCATGAAGTCGATCCCCCATACGTCGAACAATTCAAGCTCCAAGATAATGTTCATAGGTATTGCATGTTTCCATGAAATGTTACCTGTGTGTTGGCACCGATCACACTTCATCACATAGTCAGTCGCATCCTTAAACAATGTTGCCAAAAGAATCCCCTCTATAAAACCTTAGCTGCGGTGTGTTGTCCTCCGAAGTGCCCACCATAAGGTGAGTCGTGACATTGCGATAATATGTGTTGTTGAGCAGCATTTGGTACACATAGTCGCGGAATCTGGTCTGCCCCCTTTTTATATAGATTCGGCTCATCCCAGAAATATGATCTGCATTCATACTTGAGCCTTTTCTTCTGGTGGTTAGTATAATCCTCTGGAAATTGCTTGCAAACTAGATAGTTGACTATGTCAGCGTACCATGGCAATTCTTCAATGTGGAATAACTGCTCATTTGGGAACACCGCATTTACTTCTAACTCATTGCGGTCAACCTCAGGATTTTCCAATCTGGACAAGTGATCCGTAACTTGGTTCTCCGTCCCCTTGCGATCAATTATTTCTATGTCAAATTCCTAGAGGAGGAGAACCCACCTGATCAATCTTGGCTTCGCATCTTTTTTTTGTCATTAAATACTTTATCGCCAAATGATCAGTATGGATGAGCACTTTTGTTCCCAGCAGATATGCTCTAAATTTTTCCAACGCAAAAATTACCGCAAGTAGCTCTTTCTCTGTGGTGGTATAATTGGTCTGAGCAGGATTTAACGTCTTACTCGCATTTGCGATGGGATGTAAGATTGTTTTTCTCTTCTATGCCAAAGCTGCTCCCATCGCATACCCACTTGCATCACACATTATTTCAAAAGGAAGTGTCCAGGAAGGAGCAATTAACACGGGTGCGGTAATCAGTGCATTCTTCAAAATTCTGAATGCGTTGAGGCAATTGTCATCAAAATCAAATTTTCTATCAGCCTCCAACAACACACTCAGTGGTCGCGTTATTTTCGAAAAATCTTTGACAAAGTGTCTGTAGAATCCAACATGCCCCAAGAAACTTCGTACAGCCTTCACGCTTGTTGGTGGAAGTTTCTCAATTGCTTCTATTTTTGCTTTATCCACCTCCAACCCATCCCGAGAAACCTTGTGCCTCAACACGATGCCCTCCTTGACCATAAAATGAAATTTTTCCCAGTTAAGAACGAGTTTCATCTCCTCACATCTTTTCAGTATCTTTTCCAAGTTGGCTAGACAGACTTCATAGGTGTGCACATAGACAGAGAAGTCGTCCATGAAGATTTCAACAGAGTCCTCAAGATAGTCTAAAAAGATGGCCATCATGCACCTTTGGAAAGTGCTTGGCGCATTGCAGAGACCAAATGGCATGTGGCGAAGAAAGTCCCATATAGGCAGGTGTATGTGGTCTTGTCCTGATCTTCTGGAGCAATCATAATCTGGTTATACCCGACATAGCCATCCAGAAAGCAGTAAAAATCATTTCCGGCTAGACGATCTAGCATCTGGTCAATGAACGGTAGAGGGAAATGATCTTTCTTTGTGGCCGCATTCAGCTTGTGGTAGTCCATATAAATGCGCCACCCAGTGACGGTCATTTACGGTATTAGTTCATTATTTTCGTTCGAGACTACCGTGATGCCACTCTTTTTAGGCACACACTGCATGGGGCTGACCCACGTGCTATCTGCTATCAGATAAATAATGCCCGCATCCAACCATTTAATGATCTCCTTTTTAACGACCTCTTTCATCGCAAGATTAAGTCTGCGCTGATGTTCGATCGTAGCTTTGTGGTCTTCTTCGAGACGAATTTGGTGCATACAGTACGTTGAGCTGATTCCTCGAATGTTGGCGAGCGTCCAACCAATTACTCGCACATGTTTCCTCAAAATGCTCATCAACGCATTCTCCTGGTCTTCGTTAAGTTTGGAGGAAATAATTACTGGCAGCTTCTCATTCTGCCCAAAAAATGCGTACTTTAAGTGGTTCAGCAGGGTCTTTAATTCCATTATTGATGGTTCTCATTTTTATCAACAAAAACTAGGGACGGTTGCGTTGTTTTTCTTTTTACTTTTGCTGTTGGCTCTTCTTCTTGGTTTGCGATCATCTCTTCTTCCTTGCTTGTTTTTGTTATGATCGCATTACAGGCAGCAATGGATGCACTTGCATCCTCTTCTTCATTCTATTCGTTAAGCTTTTCTTCTTCAGTCAAATTCTGGTCGTCGTCTGAGTCATGCAGGTCTTCTTCGTTAGGAAACTTCATGGCACGGATTATGTTGAACTTGACCTTCTATCCATTGAGGCTCAAAGTGATCTCCCCTTTATGCACATCAATCTGGGCACGACCTGTTGATAAAAATGGTTACCCCAGGATGATGGACACATCTTTGTCAACTTCGTAATCCAAGATGATGAAGTCGGTTGGTAGAATAAATTTTTCGATGGTGATCAGCACGTCCTTCACCTTCCCCTCTGGATGCACCAGAGATCTATCTACAAGTTGAAGTGTCACGATCGTGGGCACAAGTTGTCCCATATTCAGCTGCTTAAAGATCGACAGAGGCATCAAGTTGATGTTGGCTCCCAGGTCACATAAAGCTTGCCCGATGTACAGTCCTCCTATGGAGTAGGGTATAGTAAAGCTCCCAGTATCACTCATCTTCGGTGGGATTATTGATTTCGAACTTTGCGTTAAAGCCACCATGGCAAACTTACCAGTACCCCTCTTCTTGGTTACCATTTCCTTCAGAAACTTCGCGTATGCAGGCATCTCTTCAATCGTTTCACTAAATGGAATATTATTATGTAATTCTTTTAACATAGACAAAAAGTGTTGATACTGTACCTTCTCATTCTTTTTCTTTCTGAGTCTCTGCGGGAAAGGTGGTAACTGTACTCTCATGGTCCCCTTCTCTGTTGGCTTTGAGGTGGATGCAACTTCTAGCTCTATTGCCTATTTTTCTCCTTCTGCAATTTCAGGTTCCAACGCAATGGAAGCAGTGCGGCTAAGCTCTTTCTTTTCTCCCTCCATATTTTTTCCACTCCGCAATGTCACAACCTTATATTGCTCTTTACTTGATCCCCCCAGGTTGCGTGGGATTTTTGTTAAACTCAGCAGAGCCCCTTACGGTCTGTTCTTTAGCTCACTTACAATCTGGCCCATCTGTAATTCTAGATTAGGGATGGACGTAGCCTGACTTTGAAGCACAGTTTCATTTTTCTCTATATACTGCTTCAATAGGCTTTCTAGAGAGGAGGATTGCGGTGGTTGCGAGCTATTGGCTTGATTGCTTGTCTGACCATTATTGCGTGGGAAGAATCCAGGTGGCCCTTCTTTCCGCGCCACAAGTTGGAAATTCTGTTGCTGATTCTTTCATGCAAAATTGGGGTGGTTTCTCCACCCGGGGTTGTAGGTATTAGCAAATGGATTATTTTTCACAAAGTGAATAGACTGTGGATTCTGTGGGCATTCTTCCATTGCGTGCCCATCACTGCAAGTCACACACCTTGTGGTGTTTTGACTAATGGCGTTTACTTGCCCATTTTGTGGTGTTAGGTTGCTGATCATAATTCCCTGAATTAAGTTCATCATTACGGTCATCTGATTCTATAGTGAAGTAATAGCACCTTTACTTGTGTCGTTATCCTTGATTCTTAATCTCTGATCACTCTCTCTCTCCAATCCTCGTGGTTTTTATAAATGTGATCCAAGATGTTCTTAGCCTCGTTATATGTTTTGTCAAGCAGACCACCAATGGTTGCCGCATTGGCAGAGGTCTACGAAGCAGGATTTAAACTGTGATAAAAGATTTTCATCTAAAGACAGTCTGGCAATCCATTGTGTGGACAGTCCCAGACCAACCTCTTAAACCTCGCCCAGGCATCGCTGAGCAATTCGTCCATGTCTTGTTCAAAATTGGTGATTAGTTTCCTTCGTCGAGCATTCTCAGTAGGTGGAAAATATTTCTTCATAAATTTCTCTACGACCTGTTCCCATGAAGTGATCTCTCCCAGCTCAATGGAATACGCCCATTTTCTTGCCTGATCACACAGAGAAAATGAAAACAGAGTTAGTCGAACTTCTTCGGCAGAGATGTTCGGGAACACAAAAGTATTGCATATTTTTATAAAGCTACGGAGGTGGGCATGCGTTCGCCACGCCTTCCTCCGAATTGTCCTACAGTCTGGATCATCTGCAGCATCACCGACTTCATTTCGAATCGGCTTCCATCAAGGGCAAGCCTCATAATTCCTGGAGAGAAATCATAGAGGTTTGGCGATGCATAGTCCCTAATGGGCCTATTACAATCGTTTTCTAGAAGAATTGGATTCGCCATAACATTGTTTTCGTTTGGTGCTTTGTTTCCAGGCTACTCTGCCATATCTTCTTTATCTGACTGTTGTTGATGGTGGTCTCTTAATTGTCGTGTGAATTTCCTCTCAATCTCTGAGTCGTAATTCACCAGAGATTGAGAGTCTGCAAAGAAATCAGAAAAATTACCGTTAGCACACTATTTTGCTAAAGTCCCAAGAACGGCGCCAAAAACTTGATGTATTATTTTATGATGTGGAATTATGGATGAAATGCGATGATGGAGTTGCGTTGAGCACTCAAGTTTTCTCAGTGGAATCCAAGTATAAACCTCACTGAGTTTTCTGGTAAGTCCAGGGTCGAACTTAGGGACTTGGGAAAACAGTATGCGGTGATAAATTTTCAGAAAACTTTGCGTTAACCAAATAAATTAATAGTTGTTGGGGTTGTTGTTTGTGGTAATAAAAAATAAACAAATACGGCAGAGTTTCGAAAAGAGTTGATAAAATGGAAGATGCGATGAGTATGCGGTGACCAGGTTAAGAAGGGTTTTGGCTAACACTTCCTAGGATGCGTTCATGCTATGCGATCATGCAACACACATACAATAGTAAACCACCTCTTGGTGCGAATGCTACGGCTTCTAGCTAAAACGCATGTGATATATGCTATAAGTCTATAGGACCTACACATAAGCCTCTATTCTTATTTATGCGATGACAAAATGACACACACACAAATAATGCGACCACATAATATCATACTTATCTCTAGGGTGCATGCGATGTAGGTTGACAAACAGAGCTTATCTCTAAGTCCCTATCTCTTGCTTATGTCGATCTAATCTCGCTCTCTCGAGTCTAGATTCTAACCTAGCTCCCTCGAGTCATTAGGTTCTTTCTTTAGACTTACTCTCGAGTAGCTCTAAAGGGGTGTTGGGCACAACATAAAATAAAATAATTGCATACGATGAAGATCCTAGGTCATGTTAGTGATAACTAGCAGAAATGCAAGTTATTATAAGCCTTTTATTTAGAATTATAAGGGCTAACAAGTAGAAAACGCAGTGATAATACTTAGAATTTGTGAAAAAATGAGTTTTGCGTCGATAAGCACCTAAAACCTCACTGACCCAATATTATGCGTTATTTCGTGCCAAAGTGTCTATTTTTGTAGCTATCGTAGGAATCAAACGCATGCGTTTGTAATAAGCAAGCACAGACAAACGCATGTGCTGAAGCCAGGCAACCACAAAAGACGAACGCAGATGGCAACCCCATGCGTCCAACGCATGGAAGTTGCAGTAATCGTATGCGTCCAACGCATGGAGAATGTGGTGAACAAATAGAGATTGCAGCCACGGATTGATAGCCATAATAGAAGATCGCAAGATGGGTAGAACATGTTGATAACTTCAGCTAAATTCAGCTCGGACGCATACCTTGGGAGTATCAACAAAATAAGGCAATGTGACAATGCCCATACCGCGACAAAAGCAACAGTGAGCCATACCTTCATCATTACAGCTGTCGGCGTCCAAATTCTATAAATAGCCCTTGAGACCTTCATTTTGAGACATCCGAGCTTCTGCCTCAAGGCAGAAGTTTATGATCACATATGAGAGCTTGAAAGAGATTTCCAGTGAGAATTCTTCATCTCCACAACCTAGACCGAGTGACGATCGGAGCATTCGCTGGAGATAAACCTCGAGAGAGACATCTCCACCATTCAACCATAGCACCACCAGTAGCCTTGACGTAGAGTCCTTCATCTCCCTTCTAATCTCTGTATTGTATTACATTTTAGCTTGAGATATTAAGATATTTTGTGATCAGTGCAAATCTTAATTCCTTCATTACTGCATTCTTCATCATCTTCATCTCTATCACAGTTTATCTTCAGCGTTTATTTATCAAAGTCAATCGCATGCTTAATCATGTAGCCTAGAGATAGGATGCATGTAGCAACCCATCGAGAGGTGTGCGTTGTGCGAGTATAGTGAGTTAATCCTCTTTGCTTGGTGAAAGGTTGTGGCAACGCCTGTCTATGGGATGTTGCATTACTTGTCTATAAGTTAAGTAGCCGCGTCTAATTGCATGAGAAGGTAAAGGATGGAACGCACTAAGCAAGGTTCGTATTGTTCCTAGAGATAGGCACAATCTTATGCTCGACGAAACCATGCACTATAGAGATATAGTCATGTGGCTGACTACCGAGAGGTGTGATATGTCAGTGCAACGAGCTGGGATTACTAGGACGATTTAAGATAGTAAACATTACTATGCGTTATTTGTTGTGGTGTCTCTACTTATTCTCATTGCAAATCTTCTATTGCTCAATCTGTTTAGTTAGGAGTAGGAGTAGTGTGTAAAACATTTAAACCTTCTTAAATTTATTTTTATTCTTATTCATCGCATCAAACGCATCATCTCACAAATATTATTGAGTGACAAATCCCCGTGTTCGACCTCGGATTATTCGAGAAACTTGCGTTTGTGTTATACTTGGCGCAAGTGTAAGAAAACTTGTGATAGGAACGCGTGATCATTGCATGCTAAGATTAACGCATCATCATTCTGACGCATGACCTCAGGCGCATGGGAGCAAACGCATCAGTTAGTCTAACGCATGATTTCATGTTCAAACACATCCGTCCTTAAATGATAAAAATAAAACAAAACAAAATGTGTCCCTAAATTATCCCAACAGTTAGCTTAGTTCTTCTCAACCCATTCAATTAGTTTAGCTACTCATGCGTGCTAAGAGAGTGAACAGATATAGAATATGAACTTCCATTGTATAAATATAGAGTTGGAGTACAAAATAACAATGCAATAAGAGAATAAAGAGCCTGGTAGCAATCTCTTGCTTCCCAGGCTTTTTACACTGTTTTTCTACTCGTGTTCAAAAGATAGTCTCGCTCTCGCGAGAGTCGGTCCGCTCTCTGCTTTTACGCCTCAAGGTTCTCTCTCGAGTTGCCCTGAGCGATCTTCCGGCGTCTTGGCTCTTCTCTTGTTCCACCTTAAGAAAAAAAAAAAAAAGAAAACTATGGACAAGGCTCAAAACTGGTAAATTGGTTAACGTGTCAACCCCTTTTCTGAAGGATACCTTCAATATTTATAGAGCTTTGGGGTGAAAGGTGGCTTCTCTCTTATGATTGCACGGATGGGATGGCTTTAATTCTCTGACTGATGCGCCAAATATTTGTCACCAAAAAGTTGGATATAGTTGTTATCGTTGGCGGCTTGTCAACTTAATTTGGATTCGACCGTCATCAGCTTTCTGTCCCATCGTGATTAATTATGCCTTTCACCCAGATGCGCCCACCAAGTTGCGAAGACTCTATGTGACAATCCTTCTTGAGCAGATGTTTGCAAACACAAATCACCGCAAAGCTTGCGGTGATGCTGCGCTCGACTGTTGATTTCTTGTGATTGCGCTTTTCGCCTTGCGTCAATGCATATTATGCATAAAAATACAAAAATTAAATGTTTCTATGCAATGGACGCATGTGATCGCAATGTTATAAACTTAATGTTTTTTGAACACAATCTAACATATTTTATCAACGCAAACCTTCATTGTTTAAGAACTTGGCACTGTAATAACGTGCATTTCTGCCTGTTATCAATCATCACATCCATACATCCTTTCATCGCATGATAAATCTACGCATTAGTTTGCATGCATAAATAACATAACCATGTATCATTTATATTATAATAGTTAAAATATATAGTTTGGATGTATGGATGCAATGTATGTTATTTACTTCATTACTTTAGTATATAAGTGTTATATATATATATATAGTAATGAAATGAGAATTGTATGATGCATGACATTACTTTAGATAATTTTATAAGCGTTATAATTTTATAAAGTATGTCACTCGATATGATGTATGATTTTAATTTTTTTTTTTTTTTTTTTTTTTACAATTGTTATATCAAAATAAAATTAGAAATTAAAATCAATAATTCAGAAGTGCATGCAAACTTAGGTAAATCATTTTTTAAAATAGTTTTAAAATTTGATTCACATAGACCTAAGATCACAAATTTCTAATGAGATTGAAAATTAGATTAATCTTTTTAATCAGTTTAATAAGATTAAATTGGTTCTAATAAAAGATTAAATTTGTAGCAAATATTTCTATAAGGGACCTTTTGTCTAAAACTAGTTCTGTCTAGGCTGGAATATTTAAGTTGACGGAAACGTAACATCCCTACCTGGGAACTAACTTGGAAAGGTGAATTACATAGATTTGCTACAAGCATGCAATTATTGATTAAGGTTTGTTAAAGTGTTTAACGTACATTAATCAAAATTGTCTAACTTTCCAAAGTACATTACTTTTGGGAAAACTTAAACAATCACCTAGTAAAAATAATTGGCCATATTTTTCCTAAGTAAAATAAACACTAGGTTATTAAAATACTCAATAGGAAGAAAATATGTATATGATACGTCAATTTTTTTCACTCACGTTTCTCCCTTAATGTTCACACTGTGAGACTTATGCTTGGTCTTGAGGTGCCCTGGGAGCATCCTCCTTCATATGGTATTTGCATAGGTTAATATCAAGGTGAATGAAGAAAGTATTTATAGTAAGTGAGAGAGAGATGTGTGTCAACATGTCCTATGGTCTCCTTCATTGGTTTGCATCGTGAGATCTTCTTGCACGACCTTAAGGCGCCCTAGGAGTGTTCCCCTTCGGATGGTTTGTGCAGTAGGTTAATATCAAGACAAACTCCAAAAATAGATAGGATCGTTTTAGTTTTTGTCCCAATCGATTTTTTCCCTTCGATTGGCTCATTGGTGCGGAACTTTAGGATCTAAAATGAAGGGTCACGCTTATGAGAAATTGTTAAGCTAGTTATGATTTCTTAACCAAATAAATGATGACTAATTTTTATAAGAATAAGAGTTATTTTGGTGTAATGATTGGTTGAGAATGTCTTAATTCAGTGAAATGACAACTGACTACCCTTTAGTGGCTTTTGTCCTAAATCATTGAAGCATCATTGCAAAATTAGATGTTAAATGGGGTTCATTTAGATTTTGCTAAACTTGATTGGATGTTTTAGAGTTATGCTAAAATCTAATGTAGATCAATTTATTTATTTTCAGCAAAAATGTCAAACAGTATTTTTCTATTAGTTTCCTTTTCTAGTTTGACCGACATGGAAAGATTCACTTAAAACCTATTTCATGGTTAACGACCTAAAACTTACCATGACTGAGGATTGTCCTCAAATACCACCCCTTGATGCAACACAAAATGTCCGTGATGCATACGAGATGTGGACAAAGGCTAATTCCAAGGCCCAAGTTCATATTTAGGCAAGCATACCTGATGCATTAGCCAAAAGATATGAGAGCATGGTCACTGCACATCAGATCAAACAATCAATGCAATAATTGTTTGAGTGAAAGTTCTCACAATTCAAGCAAAACAAGGTTGATGGCAATGGAACCAGTAATGTCAGCTCCTTAGATAAATTCCAGTCCATATTGAATGTCAAAGGACAAATAGAGAAAGCAATAGTTGCCAACTCTAGTGGAGTTAATCAACGAGAATTGTCTTCTGAGATGAAACTTGGATTTTATGATATGGGTTGTGAAGTTGATCCCATTACGCTCAAGAAAAGAAAGAACTCTGAAGAAAATAACTCTGATTTATTTGTCTTGGAGACGTGCTTAGTAGAGAATGATGATTCTACATTGAATCTTTTTGATAGATGTTACATATAAAATTTGGCCTGAAGATTAGGGTGTTCAAATGACCCAAAAAATCGAACGACTTGGACTACCCAACCCAAAATGTAAGAGTTGGGTTGGTTTAGTTTTAATTTTGGGTTGGGTTGGGTTGAATTATTTTATGTTTTTGTTCGGATTGGTTTGGGTTCGAGTTACACTTTTAAAAATTCGAGTTGCAACTCTACCCCAATTTCTAATATTATTATTATTAATATATATATATAAAGGAAAATTCTTATAAATAGAAAAATCCCAAAAATATTTACACTAAAATCTAAAAGTATTTGTACTTTTGAAACTTTTTCTATTAAAGTGTAATATTTTTAAAAAAAATTTTATATTTAAAAAGACCTTTTATTATATTATATATATATATATATATATATATATATATATATTTATATATTTATATATATATATATATTACAACTCATATATATTTTTATGATTTGGTATGAAATTTGTAATAGATATCTAGATTTTGATTTTTAATATTTGAATTTTATGAAATTTTAATTATTAATATGTGTTGTACACAAATTTAAGTATTTTAAGTTAATAGAAAATATAATAAATGAAGACAATAAAAAAAAAATAAGTCGATAACCCAACCAACCCAACACGAATTTTAAGGGTTGGGTTGGGTTGGGTTAAAGACCTTATTCGGGTCATTCGGGTAGCCAACCCGACGAACCCGAAAGAAAATCTCCCCAACGTAACCCATGTATACCCCTACTGAAGATTATACAGCAGGAAAAAAGATTAAGATGGATAGATACTTATACAAATAATATACTAAGGGAGCATTTGGTCTAGTGGGTGGAATTAATAAGAAATTTGGATATGAAATATGTTGATGCCAACTATAATAAGAAATTTGGATATGAAATATGTTGATGCCAACTATGGCAGACAATAGAGGCGATTGGTGTAAGACAAACCAGGAATTTATTGAAAACTTTTTCATTGTTTTTTTAATTAATTTTTAAATCTCTCTAATATTTAAGAACAAATAACTAGTAATCAAATCCGAACAAAATGTAATTTGAAGGAGATATACCAAATTTGTGAGGAGATATACCTCACAGGTAATTGAAGCAAGCCTGGGATGAGAGGGCAAAATTGGAAAAATTAAGTAGGAAGATGGCCCTATACATTATGTTTTGGCCATAAATCAAAGAATTCAAAAAACGGCATTTTTTCTATTGGGTGTTCCTTTTTTACCATTCTCCACAATTTCTCTTTAAAAAAATGGTCATTTTTTCAATTGGATGTTTCGTTTTGGCTTACAAATTTACAAATATCAAATTTTGGGTTCCATTAAACTTGAGCCCAAACATTATCCAATTGGACCAAGCCCGTTTATTAATCCAATGGTCATGACAAAAAAAAAAAAAAAAAAAAAAAAAAAATCACGTGAGATCATTGAAATCGACCAAATTTTTGTCTTCAATTTCAATTCGAGACAAATGTAAGATTTTAATTAGTCCCAAATTTGATCATTTGTGATTTCATTATTAATATGAGAAATAATGTGATAGTTTATGAATGGTAAACATTTTCATCAATAATAACAAATTAGTATATGCACTTTCAATTTTATAATAATTTAGTCTATGAACTTTTATATGTAACATTAATCATTATATTTTAAGTTTTGTAGTAATTTAATCCTTACTGTAAAAAATTGTAATCAAAATGAAATGTTGATTTTAGTTCGTAGTAATTTCGTTCTTTGTCATTTATATAAATATTTAATCTCTAACCTATTCATCGACTTAATCTATCAAAGAAACCTTATTAAATATTATAAATATTTTTTTATTAGCCAAAGTGAGCATAGCTCAATTGACATATAGAGATATCAACAATACAATAGGGGTGAGGGATTCAAACTACAAATCTGATTACTAACATATATCTATATGTCAGCTGATTTACAAAACTATCACAAATTTTAAATTACAAAGATTAAACTATTTCATATGAGTTTTAGGGATTAAATAATCACAGAATTAAAAGTAGATGATTAAGTCATCACAAAGTAAGTTCAACTAAATCGTTTTCTCAATTGAAGTAGGGACCTTTTTTTTACCTTTAACATTTTTTTTGTTAAAAAAATATCAATTTACATCGAGATTTTTGTTTGGATGACTCAAACTTGGTTATGCTAATGACAAAATGTCATTATGTTAAGTTGTCCATTCGCAACTACAAGTCTCATCCATCGCAAATTAATGAGACCCCAAATGCGGTTTCAAGTTTGAGAAATCATAAGATTGCAAAATTTTGACAATGGGCGGTAATTTGTATTTTTATAAAAATCATGATACACCTACAATTTGTGATGGGTTCCACGACCGCAAGTGGGCTTTAAAGAGAATTTAGCATTGGTTGATGCTTTGTGACATGCAAAAGTTTAGTTTTCATCATTTTAAGAATATGGGTCATTCGACATTAGCACAACCAAATTTGGGTGATTGATACAAAAATCTAATTTACGTCCCTAAACTTTAGAAGTTATATCAATTTAAACTCTGAACTTATAAATGATCGATTTAAACCTTGAACTTACGTAAGTATCTCAATTTACATCCTCTATTACATTCTATTTGGATAAACATCGTGTGAGACTTATAATTTTATTAATTGTCTCCTAAACTTCATAAGTGAATCGATTTAGACTCCCAATTAAATTTTCCTTTATATATTGTCCATGCATCAATTCTAATAGTCCATCTTATTGATTCGACATTTCTAGAAGTCTACACAAGTGTGAGAATTGAATACATGAATGATCTTCAAATATAACCTCATTAAAGGACTTAAATTGATTCACTAATAGCAATTTAGAAGTTTAATTCACATGATATGTTCCGAATTAAGTCTAAAGAACAGTGTTAATTGACACATTTATAAAATTAATTTCAGGATTTAAATTGATATAACTATTAGTTCAAGATTTAAATCGGTACGACCTCCTAAGTTTAGGGACTTTTTTTTAAAACAAACCTTGGTACATTAAAGTTTCAAAATATCTACTTTTAACACCAAGACAATCACATGTATTCTCTTTTACAACAAAGTTTCAAAGTTGAGGATAAAAATGAAACCTTTTTCAAGGTCTAGAAATAATTGAAACCTAGGGGAATTATTATTATTATTATTATTATTTTACTTTTTTTGTAAAATTTAACCCAGTAAGAAACCAGAAAACTGTTTTTCAAAACAGTTTGCCAGCTCCAAAGTTTAATGTAGAAAGGAGGAGCATGTGAACCTGTAAGTGAGAGAAGAGAAACTCTCAAGATGTATTATTTATTAGAAGAGTTGCTGCCTTCATTTGTCTACAAAAGCCAAGTCTGTTGCCATTGTTTGATGATAAAGAAATATATTATTCTCTTTCTCCTAAAATGAAGAAAGTCAATACACGATAAATATAAATAGTTAGTAACTTACTGACCTTCAACATGCAAATTCAGAAATGGAGAGTCCTCCAACCTCTGGCTACTCCCATCCACTCCACAAACTTGGATCATAAATTTGAGACCTGAGGTGCTAGAAGGAACTGCAAGGTTAGAAACATAAAAAGCTTCTACATGTGCCACCCCAAGATACTCTGGGACATTTTGTAATTCGCCGAGACGGTTTTTGCAATTTTCAGCTACTTTTATCACATAGACATTGTAGTGTTCAAACACTGTATGGCTACTACTATCTTTCAACTTCCAAGTGATCTTAATGTCAAGGGTCCTCGTTCCCTCTGAACTTGGAGTCCAGTTAATGTACGGACTTTCAACTAGCCATGAATTATAGGGAGGAAGATCGGGCTCACCATGAGATCGTAAAGTGATATTTCCGAGCACTGCAAAGTATTTAGTAGATAAATCGCGATCTTGTGTGTTATTTTTATCAACCAGTTCGAGTTTATGTATTGGTTCATCAGTTTCAAGGCTTTGTCTGTAGCATAGAATATTTATATTTGTCAATGTGTACCCATTCGTTTGAATATGACCTACTTGAACAAACCAATCAGGAGAAAGTCCAGGCACTTTAAGTGGACTTGTCTCAATCACTTCGGAGAAATCATTTGACAATTGCTTTTGAATGCTGGAGGTAAGTAGTAACTTCCTCTTATTTGTGCTAGAGAGAAACTCCAACGAAATGCCTAGTTGAGAATCCCCATTTGACTTTGACTGAAAAGATTAAGTGGTGGACCAAGGTTGAACAAATTGTATAAAGAATTCTGTTATTTTCTAGACTTTCAATGAAGAACGAGTTCACTTACAGAATACATGAATGTTAAAGGAACTTCTCCCAAAACAAGCTCTCCTTGAAAGAGTCGTATTTCAGTGTAGCAATTTTGCTCGAGAGTCCCTTCCAATGCAATGCTCCCTCCCCCATTGTAGACTTCCTTATAACTAGAAAATTCATGAATTCATACAAAGGGAACTTTGAGTTCAAATTTATAAGTAAACAGAATAAACAATTACAAACAAATGAAGGGCATGGATCCCAGGGCCAATAACTATTCTACTTGTGCTCCATATTCATGTAAATTATTAGGTCCCAATAGACATGTGAAAAGATAATTCATCAGGTAAAGCAACGCTGAAAGAAAATTAGGAGGGAAAAAAAGAGGGGGGGCCTTCAAAGAGCATTCATGTTATAGCTTTTATAGTTCCACGCACGAACCAAACCGAACATAAAAGTCAATAGAGCTAAGATGTATAGATCACCAGATATCCCATCGAAGAGAGACTAGATATGAGTCTGGCAACTTACTTTAAATAAGCTTGGATAGAATGTGAAGTTGAAGCATCAGTCACCTCGAGTATAGGCTGCAAGAAGTTACAAATGCTGAGAAAGGAGAACTCCTAAATGGTAATTAACAACTACTCCTTTAATGCCTAGTAGAAGTGGCAGAAACTTCTATACAAGCAAGAGATAGGACAATTTAATGCATCTAGAAAAGGATTAAAGAAAAGCAAAAACTATACTATCTTAGAGATAGATTATATACCTGAAACCCTTGACTGGACAGATTGTTCCAAGAAGCATTTGATATTTGTTTTCCATCTATGGAAACATGATAACCATGACCCTGCACACGTGGAAAGAGAGAAACTTTGACTGAACAATAATATTTATTGTTATTAACGAGAGATCAGTTTTAATGCAAGAGACCATTTGCAGTTGAACGATTAATAACATTTTGTCAAGATGCCACTGATATACTCAACTATTTTATGCTGAATAACAACATTTCGTCTTAGAAATCTGCTTTATGGTATCAAATTAGTAATTAGATGGATTTATTGGATTTCAACAATGCGAATAAGTGAGAATAAAAATTTCTGATGCTCATATGAAATTTAGTATAAACAAAACATTTTCATTAGGATTTGGAGATACTATTGAAATTATCCATGAAGAATCTGAAATCAATTTGTTAGAATTTGTTGCTTTAAATTAAAGTTCGTGGATGAAAGCAGATTAATAGATTTAATCCGACTACCACGACATCTGATCTAACCTTTGCGTCAATGCAATTCCACTTCCACGCACCATATGCTAGAAAATTTTAAAACTTTTGGAATGCACAAGCACTCGTTTAAGGAATATATAAATTGGCATAACTCTAACCTGATCAAAATTTGAGTAGAATGGTAGTAATTTTGGGTAACTTTGCACAATACCCCATGATTCCTTCACAAGATTCCACCATCTGAGTCCAAAGTAGACAAGATTTAACCTCATAAGATTTTAGGAAATGATTGAGTGACTCTCCACACAACTCGTGATACGAAAGACATTCATGACCATGAAATCAGCAAATATAGATTCAGAAAAACTGCAAGGCAGCAAGACTTTATCTAGGATATAAAAGTAATTTCAAGCATCCAAAAACTGATGAGAGTACAAGAGTCAAGACTAAGAGTATCAATTAAATGATCAGAAGCAGAATAAGCATCAAAATTAAGTCAAACTTGATGAAACATTAACCAGCAGAACAGCTTTTCAAGGATTATATCCTTCAAAGTAACCTCAGAACAGAGTTGAGTATGTCCAAAATTTTACGATATTAAGTAGTTCATAAGGCAATCAATTAATTCAAGGATTTTTTTAAAAAAAAGAAACATGGATAATGGTAGAATAGTATAACATTACCCCATAAAAGAATTAATTTCATATCATTAACTTACTTATTTTGGGCAGACTGAAAATCTGCTTCTTGTTCATGCTCATACACCCATCCAGGAGCAAATATGGCTGCCGAAACATCATCCTTTCTCAGAACCTCCAGAGCAACATTTGTCTAAAGTGAAGCAGTTTTTTGTTGAAAAATTAATTCTACTAACTCTCGGCTTGAGATAATAATTGAACTCAATATAGAACAGAACCAAATCTAGCTAAACACGACATTATTTTGTACTTGGAAGTTGAAAAGCTGTGTAAATGCACAGAACACATGGGTAGACATATAACTGGTCTAACCTCAATGAAGAATTATTTAACAAGTTGTGAGATCATATATTCAACTGTAAAGGTTCTCAAATTCGCTAACTATGATGCTTGTTAACTAGTTATACTACATGTCAATACAACTCATAGGGTTAGGAAGCTTACATGCCATTCTCCACCACCATAAGTACCTCTCCCAAAAACATCAATGCCCATATACACATCATACTTTCTCTCTCCAGCAGCAGCAGCAGAGCTTTTAGGAGTATCTTCCTAAGATGACAGATGAAAGTTTTTGGCTGATGTTATCTTTTCCAAAAGAATATAAAAATGAGATGATAAATAACATTTCTTATTAGTTATGAAAAAAATCTATTTCTTACTTTCCAACCATAGTTTACATATATTCCATCGCAGATATCAAAGAAAGGTTTATTTTTCTCATTCAATTGATTTTGCCAGTCAAGTTTACCATCTATGGTTACACTGTCATACCTGTCCATAAGTCAGCAGTTAATAGATTTCATAAGCTAAAAATGTGAATAATTAAACATGCTACATATCTGAAGGCTTACCATATAACTAAAGACCCTGGTAGCTTAGAATGCATAGACTGAGTTAAATGGCCGACAAATTCTTTCAAATAAGGAATTTGTTGAGAATTCATAGAGATTTCCATATTCATCTGCAATAACAAATTTTGTTCCGTTAATAAGAACAAGAAACAACTATAAAATATCAAGGACCAGTTCATATTCTTCAGACAGTTTATTTATTATCATAAAAATTTCTTTTCTTTTCTATTATTAAATTCCAAGTCCAAGATAGAACTTCCTTGTAGCGAATCACATAGATGGACGACTATAAAATATTATATCCACACTAGATGACATGACATATTTTAATTAACATACATATATAACTTTTTGGCTCGTCCAAAATTGAAAACTCAATTACGCGTATTTATGGGCTCAAAGTAGGGCATGTTATTGGCAAAATGGTTATGGCATTTACCCTTGAGTCCTCTTCACTGTGGTCTGAGATTATCACGAGCAAGTATGATCCTCATCCTTATGATTGGATGTCAGTTGATCCATGGAAAAAGATCTCTTCTGAGCTCCCTTCATTTTATAAGTTGATTCAGTGTGTGGTGGGAGATGGGCTTGGAACTTATTTACGGGAGGATAGATGGTTGGGGGATCGCCCCCTTTGTAGGAGATTTCTTCATCTTTATTATCTCTATGCTAAGAAAATTTGTTTTGTCACCGATGTTCTATTGTGCTTCAGAGAGCTCGCCCTCTTCCTTGTTTGGTTTCTACCGTCCTTTGCTAATAGAGAAACGATGGAGGTTATGGCCCTCCTTTCTTTATTGGGAGATGTTGAGTTTAGGCAAGGGGGAAAGACTATTCATATTTGGAGCCTTAACCCTCCCCAAGGGGTTCTCTAGTAAATCTCTCTATCAGTACTTATTGAATCCTTCTTCCTTTAGAGAGTTGGGGGGTTTTTTTTTTCCCTGATCTTTGGAAGGTAAAAAACCAAAAGAAAGTGAAGTTCTTAATCTGATAGATTATTCATGGAAGAATTAATACCTTCGATAGGCTTTCAAAGAAAATGTCGTCCTTGGTTGGGCCTTTTCGCAGCATTCTTTGTCGGAGGGTGGAGGAAGACCTAGATCTCATATTTTGGAATTTTTCTTAAATGCAAATGCTTTGGAACATTTCTTTTAGGGGTGTTTAACTTGTTAGCCAATTACAAAGCTTTCAGCGTTATGATTGAGGAGTTCCTCCTCCATCCGCTACTTAGAGGGAAAGGAGGATTTTAATGGAAGGTTGGGTTGTGTGCTTTGTTGTGGGGTATTTGGGGAGAGAGAATAATAGAATTTTTCTTGGGTTTGAGAGAAAACCTTTTGATGTTTGATCCCTTGCTAATTTTAATGTTTCTCTCTCTAGTGTCGATGACAATTTCCTTTTATAGTTACTTGTTAGGTCATATTTTATTAGATTGAAGACCTTTCTTTTAGGGTGCTCCTTTTCGTGGGCTTGGTTTTTTTGTTATCCTATATTCTTTCTTTTTTTTTTCCGAATGAAATTTGGTCTTTTATAAAAAATAATAATAATAATAATAATAACAATAAATAAAACAATTATGTATGAATGTACACAAGCTTGTAATAGTCAGAAACGGAGAAGAGAAGAATCTTCTCCCTTTTTTTAAGAACCGAAGAAGTACATTGTCAAGAAGAATTACACCTAATAAACAATGGATTCACATGGACCATTTGATGAAGTTATAGAAAATGCAGTCCAGGTAGGGAAACTTTAGAAGCAATACCAGCCATCCATCAAAGCCTAATGCAATAGCAAGCTCAGTTAAGCGCTCCGCATACATTTGAGCAGATTCCTTTGTTAAAAGTAAGGTATCACGAACAGCCTTTGCCCCTCCTTCAAGAATAAAAGTCCCTAGCACCTATAAATTCAAAACAACTATTAATCTGTAAATTCTGAGAAGGCACGTGCTAATTATCATGATACTATAACAGCCCTGTTTATAAACATAACATTGTGTATAATAAGCTATATTTAGAACAAAGAATTACTGAGCACAGATAGTGACAATGACGACCTTACTCGAACAGGATTTGTTCTATTGGTTCAGGTTGTACAACTGTGTTCTTGAGTTTTAACATAGTCCAAATATAACAATTTCAAAAAACATATATAAATATATAGTGCAAATGTTATGAGTTTGTTTGTTTGGATCCAGTTGAATAAAAAGTTTAGATAGCATCAAATTACGTTTTCTAAAATATTTACAAATCACAAGCAAACCATGGTAGGCTAATTTCAATATTCAGACAATCCAACAATTTAACTAATAATAACAGTAAGCAAACAAAGAAGTCTGACTTCAAACCAGTAAAACCCATTATTGAACAGATTAAGTACCTTGACACCGTGCCTGTGAGCTGTATTTGTCCAACAAGGAGGTGGAAGTGTGACCAAATCATGCGAGAAGTACACAAAAGCATCGATCAAATACCAATGCCATATTGCATAAGCATCTGGGTTAGTTCCTCCCTGAACCCATTTATCGTCTTTATATCCACCAGCCATATCATGGCACACAAGCATCCTCCGCCTATCAGGCAACGGCACGGGTTGAAGAGCAACCGTGGATCTATTAAATGGGTAGTGAAATGACTTGAAGTAGGCCCTTGATTCAAGGTCCTCGAGAGTTTTGATTGGGAAAGCAATAGGAGTAGACGGTTCAGTTGGGTCAAATGGAGGAGGATCGTATCCTGTTGGGACACTGCTCTGCTGAGTCATTTTGAAGGAAAAAGAGAATGGTGCTAACACCTAAGTAAGTTTCGGATTGCAGCCAGCTCTTGGAAATTTATAAAGAGGGAGAAAAGCCTCAGAATCAACAAGTAAAAATATACACAAAGACGCAGAGTTGACTCTCGGTGTCAGCAAACAAACACGCAGTATTCTATTTCAGATGGATTCAATGACAATGTAACCTAATTAACGAACGAGCAACGATTGCGCGATAATCTACAAAGAAAGTGAAGCAAAGTGAACTTCCAATTGCAAACAGTTACAACAATTAATGAACAAATAATCAAATTTCCATATGAAGTGGATTCGATCATTATCTAACCTTTCCACACCACTCTTAATTCTCACTACGCTTCTACTATCGATCTTGAGGTTTAAAGTTTGATTTCTCCACTCCATACTTTAATTACAATACTTTTCAAAAAAAAATTGCCCTATTCAAAAACGATTTCTGAATTTAAAAACGGAAGAATCAATCTCTCGAACAGCCAGAGTCAGCAAAGAGTGAAGACAGATTATACGAATAAAGAGTCGTTGATTTTTCTTTTCTTGTCTTTTTCTTTTTCTTCTTCTTCTACTCAATCCATTGCGTAAAAGGAAGAGGGTGAGGAATTGATGGTGACTTTTGTCTTTGGTTGCTGCCATTGTTGGTAGTGGACCTTCAACCGAATGAAAGGCGAATGTGATGGGAAAAAGATTTGCAGATGACGATCCATTCTTAAAACATAACGAATTCCCTATGAAATACTAAATATAAATTTTGAATTTAGTTTTTAAACACTCATTTAGATAACATGTATTTCTTTTTTTATTCTAGACACTAAACATATTCCAAGCAAATGAATAATTTTCACGATTATTTAGTCCTCAATCGTGAATATTGAAAAAGTTTAACAATAGAACCATTTTTAGTTTTTTTCTTCTTGAAAAATCTAACATATTTTCATTCTATAATTTGAACATTCAATTACATAACCAATTTTCTCTAATCTCTAATCCTCAAATTTTAATCCTAATTAATTTTAACTCAACCATTAAGGTTAATTAGAAAAAGCAAAAAATAAAACTAATTTTTATCTTTTTTTTTTTTTTTGTCGATTTGCGAAATATAAATTTCAATTTTGATGATTAATGATTTTTTTCTTTGTTTGTACAAACATTAAATGTTTTACATTTTATATTACTACAACAAAATGATTTTTTTGTGCAAACTCATTTTTTGCAAACATTTTTAATCAAAAAAGTTGATCTTATTGAGAAATCGATGTCCTTCACTTTCTAACTTAAGGAAAGATGACAATTCAGTCTGAAAATGGAAGAGAAGTAAGGGGTGAGGATATATCCATAGTAATGAGAACCCCTGTCTTGCTATTTTCCTTAGGCTTTCAAGTAGCAGTACCCGTCTATGCTATATTTGCTGGAGTTCTTTCTTTCCTTTCTGGAGTTCACGACTGAGGTATAACCTTCGCCACGACATTAGTGGCTTAGCTCTTCGCGCTTCCCACAGGCTTTTTTTATAGAGAGAGAGTAAGGGGGCGCGGTACGGAAGATTGGTCCGTTCCGCAAAGCTTATGCCTATTTAGTGAAAAACTGGCAAACTTTCTTTTTACTGTATCACATCGCGTCTTGCTTCCTAGGCTGTGACACTTCCTGTTGAGTACAGTACACAATGTTGACTTGAAGTTCGTTTACACAGTATGAGAAAGACAATTATCGGTTCACGATCCAATAGTAGGGAAGCCCCCCCGCGGACTAAAGGGATGTGCATAAAAAGGTCCGTATTTTCTCGAGCGAGAAGCAACCAGGTATAGGAGAAGGAGCAAAGCAGCTCAACCGAGAGGGAAGACTTTCCTATATTATGTTCTGATGACGGTTAGTTTTTATGGTTAAGTTTAATTTACTACTTACAAATGAAATAATAATGTTCACAAAAATGACTATGCACATGTAAATAGATGCATAGCAACGTAGAACACTCATATATCACAAATTGTTCCCCAATAATTAAACAAAATTTGGACTATAAAAAATAGACTCTGTATTCGAAACTAATGAACCTCAAACTAATTATTGGAGAAATTGTGCAATTAGTTTAGACCCTATAAATAAGATTACGATCTTTAGTTAGACTAGAATGAAGCTAAATACAAATAAAATTAAAATCAAACATGCTACAACATATTTTCAAAGGTTCGAAATAAATTAGATTAAGACTAAATGGAGAAGAGTAGAGATGTGATCTTAAAAAAAAAATGTATGAAACCACATCAATATACCAACTAATTTATTACAAAAGAAGAAAAGAAAAATACATTTTCTAGTACCACCTTTTTTTTAGTAATCAGACTCGCATGAAGGTAAATGAAAGTAAGAAGTGAAAAACAAGAAAATTATAAAAAGATAACATAATCTTTCTTTTAGTAACCACCCTTCTATATATAAATATTGCATTTCACATAAACAAAATACAATTATTTATATAACCGATATCCCTACAATATATTTTAACATTTGTATTACGTATGAGTTGAACATCCACAAAAGGTAGAGTTGTCATTAAGGGTTTATTTACATATTCACAAAAATTAGGGTTGACATTAAGGGTCTTGTTAGAGATGTTTTTTGTTGGAGTTGGTCGCTTGAGGTGAATGTTAGTGTTGGTTGACAGAGATGGTTGTCACCAAAGTTGATCATGGAAGGTGGTCTTCGTTAGAGTTGTCGTTGGTTATTGGAGCCTGAAGTTGGTCGTCAAAGTTGGCCACATGAAGATGGTCGTTGGAGTATGTCATCGGTTAGTGAGTTATAATAGTTAGTGTTAGAGGTATAGACTATTTTAGTTTTGGTTATAATAGTTTGTGTTTGAGGTATAAACTATTTGTTTGGATAGAAAAAATAACAAATATTATAGCAAAGAAGAAAAGAAGAATGAGTGAACAATAGTAAATAATTTAGCAAATAGTAAATAATGTAGTAAATAGGGTTTTAAAATAATATTTACTATATTTACTTATACGACCTAAACATGGAGTGTGCTATAATAACTCACTCTACCAACTTCTAGTTGGTGCCCCAAACGATTCCTAAGCTTTTTTTAGACAATTTTTTATTTTTTGTTATTTTATTCTCAATTGAATGACAATTTTTAATTTTCATGGAGGAAGACATCCTTTTGTAGTTCTCTTCGGTTCTTAAATTTTATATTCTTTTCAATTATTTGGTTTGATGTATTCCTTTTGTAATTTTTTCAAGGTACAAAGATTCAAGCATTATTGTTCAACAACCCAATGGAAAAGTTTGGTCATATACTTGGAAAAGACACCTTAGAGAAGACTCTTTTAATTATTTTAAATGGTAAAACCGTTGAAAATATTTTCAAATATAGCAAATATTATTTATCATTGAATAGACCGCAATAGAACGCGATATACTTATTACTGAGTGATAGAAGTCTTCCCCATTCCCGTCTCATCCCGTGGACATTTTTAAATCAATTATCCAAATAACCTAAATAGAATCTCCAACCTAATCCAATCAATCCTTCAAATTCAGGTCGGGTTTCAATTGGTCTTTTTTTCCCCACCTCCTATGCTTTTCATCGTTGCTCAAGTTTTTCCTTTTTGGATCTTCTTCCATATTATTTGAATTTGAAATGGAAATCTTAAAAAAACCCTGAAGTCCTCTTAATATATATTTTTCTTAGAAAAGTAAGGTATCTTTTCTGTACCCTAAAGTCCGTTTCTGTATCTTTTCTAAGAAAAGTACTTGTAAATCATGCATTATCACACATATCACCATCTATTTGGTTGGATGGGTGGACCCGGGTAGCTGTGCAATCAAAAGAAACAATTTTATTTCTTTTTTGTCTATACTTTAAATTGTTGAAGCTTTAATTAAAACCACACCACATTGAAATCTGGAATTAATTTAATTTTTCATTAAAAGGTGAGGATAGCCGCAAATGGTGAGGAAATAGCGGTCGGACAAAAAACGGAACTTGTAAAACAAAAACTCGTTATAGACTGAATCATGGAACTCGTTCTCTTTAAGACGTTTCGCGACTCTACCCAAGTGTGCAAGCAGGTCAGGAATATTCCACGTCGTCTCCAGGATAAAACAACAAAAAAAATCCGATTGGAAATGCACCATTACTAACCAGAACACACACCCTTCTGACTGAATGCTTGGAAAACGGGAATGGAAACACGCATTTTATAGGCATTTTATAGGCCTTCAGAACTGAACTGCCGCGTGAAAGAAGCGCGGTCAGCCTCTCAACGTGCGAGCGGGGAAGATTGGGAATAAATAACAAAAAATAATAATATTTTTATTAAAAGATAATCACATACTCGCCTCGCTCGTTCGGGACGTCTACCAAACTCACATTGGTCTATCTCCTAACTCTCTCTAAAACATGGATACTCCTTGGAGCCCAAACCCATAGCTTAAAGTTTGAGTACAAAAGGGAGACTTTCTTTTCAAAATTTTTCAAGGATTCTTCAATCAAAAGTTGCTCCATTTGATTTTTTTGAAAAAAAATAAAACTTCACCCAAGAAACTCTCATATGATGATGGTAGTGGTGGAG
Source organism: Benincasa hispida (assembly GCF_027475165.1). Taxonomy (NCBI): domain Eukaryota; kingdom Viridiplantae; phylum Streptophyta; class Magnoliopsida; order Cucurbitales; family Cucurbitaceae; genus Benincasa; species Benincasa hispida. The sequence continues at coordinate 30,218,485 of NC_143484.1, read as the reverse complement.
AATGGCATGTAAGCTTCCTAACCCTATGAGATGTATTGACACATGTTTTATATAGCTAGTTAACAAGCATCATAGTTAGCGAATTTGAGAACCTTTACAGTTGAATATATGATCTCACAACTTGTTAAATAATTCTCAATTGAGGTTAGACCAGTTATACGTCTGCCCATCTGTTCTGTGCATTTACATAGCTTTCCAACTTCCAAGTACAAAATAATGTCATGTTTAACTAGTTTTGGTTTTGTTTTAGACCGAGTTCAATTATTATCTCAACCCCAGAGTTGGTAGAATTAATTTTTCAACGAAAAACTGCTTCACTTTAGACAAATATTGCGCTCGATGTTCTGAGAAAGGATGACGTTACGGCAATCATATTTGCTCTGTATGGGTGTATGAGTACAAACAGGAAACAGATTTTCAGACTGTTTAAAATAAGTAAGACCTCATTTGGTAACCATTTTCTTTTGTTAAGGTTTCATCAAGTTTGACTTAATTTTGATACTTATTCTACTTCTGATCATTTAATTGATACTCTTAATCTTTGACTCTAGTTTTGTCAAAATTACTTTTATATCCTAGACAAAGTCTTGCTACCTTGCTGTTATTCTGAATCTATATTTGCTGATTTCATGGTCATGAATGTCTTTCGTATCACGAGCTGTGTTGGGAGTCACTTGATCATTTTCTTTACTTGATGAGGTTCAATCTTGTTTACTATGAACTGTTTGGTGAAAATTTAACGTTCAAAACAAGAGGGAACCAACTTTTTTGGTTGGAGAATCCCACCTTAGAAAATTTGGTGTTGGAAGTCTCTTTGTGTATTCCAATCTTGTGTTTTGGGTTTGGGCTCCAAGGGGTACCCATGTTTTGGAGGGAGTGAGGAAATAGACCAATGTGGGTTCGGTGGACGTTCCACATGCACGTCGCCGTCCGTCCGTCCAGTCGGGTGTGGCGTGTGTGATAATTAATTTTAATAAAAAATATTATTTTATTTTTATTTTATTATTTTTTTAAATCGAAAAAGGAGAAAACTGTCCGTTGGTTCGCGTTCGTCTGCCTGATTCGTCCTCGTTCAACTCTCGTTCCGTTTCATCTGCATACGTTCTAAAACGGAGAGCTTCTTTCACTCCCTACGGCGTGGCCTTCAGCAGTTCCAGAGACAGAATTAACTCTTCATTTCCCACTTCATTTTTCCTCTCCTCCTCTATCTTAGCTTTTCGAGCAGTGAGTGTAGAAAGGGTGTATGGCTTGCATACTTGGGCAAAGCCACGAAACATCTTAAAGAGAGTGAGTTCCGCGACTCAGCCTATAACGAATTTTTGTTTTGCAGGTTTTGCTCTTCACTTAACTGCCGTTCCTTGACGGTTCACTGTTTATCATTCTGACGGTTCTTTACTTGATGAGGTTCAATCTTGTCTACTATGGACACAGATGGTGGAATCTTGTGAAGGAATTACGGGGTATTGTGCAAAGTTACCCAAAATTACTACCATCCTACTCAATTTTTTATTAGCTTAGAGCTATCCCAATCTATTGTATGCTCGGTTCGTTTGTTCGTGGAACTATAAAAGCTATAACATGAATGCTCTTAGAAGCCTTTTTTTTTAAAAAAAAAAATTCTTTCAATGTTGCTTTACCTGATAAAAGTAGCTGAAAATGTCCCAGAGTATGTTGGGGTGGCACATGTAGCAGCTTTTTATGTTTCTAACCTTGCAGTTCCTTGTAGCACCTCAGTCTCAAATTTATTATTATGAAATCGACAATTAAAGAACACAAAGAAGAATGTAGAGATAGAGAAGATCAACACACAGATATACGTGATTCACTAACAGTGTGTTAGCTACGTCCACAGGTAGAAGGAGAACAATATTATTTGAGAGAATGTTTTCAGAAATTACATCAAAACGGCGTGTCTAGGGTTAGAGAGTTTATATAGCGCATTACTCTAAACTCTAGAGTCATAATTGTAAATAACTACGAATAAATAAATGTGTTGAATACGAATTCTAAACCTTAGGGTCAACGAGACCCCATACTTGGTTGTTCAAAACGTCAGCAAACAAATTTAAGGCATTTCAACATTTATGATCCAAGTTTGTGGAGTGGATGGGAGTAGCCAGAGGCTGGAGGACTCTCCATTTCTGAATTTGCATGTTGAAGGTCAGTAAGTTACTAACTATTTATATTTAATGTGTATTGACTTTCTTCATTTTAGGAGAAAGAGAATAATGTATTTCTTTATCATCAAACAATGGCAACAGACTTGACTTTTGTAGACAAATGAAGGCAGCAACTCTTCTAATAAATAATACATCTTGAGAGTTTATCTCCTCTCTCACTTACAGGTTCACATGCTCCTCCTTTCTACATTAAACTTTGGAGCTGGTCTGAAACTGTTTTGAAAAACAGTTTTCTGGTTTCTTACTGGGTTAAATTTTACAAAAAAAAGTAAAATAATGATGATAATAATAATAATAATAATAATAATAATAAAATTCCCCTAGGTTTCAATTATTTCTAGACCTTGAAAAATGTTTCATTTTTATCTTCAACTTTGAAACTTTGTTGTAAAAGAGAATACATGTGATTGTCTTGGTGTTAAAAAGTAGATATTTTGAAACTTTAATGTACCAAGGTTTGTTTAAAAAAAAGTATCTAAACTTAGGAGGTTGCATCGATTTAAATCTTGAACTAATAGTTGTATCAATTTAAACCATGTAATTAATTTTATAAAAGTGTCAATTTACACTGCTCTTTAGACTTAATTCGGAACATATCATGTGAATTGAACTTCTAAATTATTATAAGTGAATCAATTTAAGTCCTTTAATGAGGTTATATTTGAAGATCATTCATGCATTCAATTCTCACACCTGTGTAGACTTCTCGAAATGTCGAATCAATAAGCTGGACTATTGGAATTGATGCATGGACAATATATAAAAGAAAATTTAATTGGGAGTCTAAATCGATTCGCTTATGAAGTTTAGGAGACAATTGATAAAATTATAAATCTCACACGATGTTTATCCAAATAGAATGTAATAGAAGATGTAAATTGAGACACTTACGTAAGTTCAAGGTTTAAATCGATGTACTTATAAGTTCAGAGTTTAAATTGATACAACCTCTAAAGTTTAGGAGCGTAAATTAGATTTTTGTATCGATCACCCAAATTTGGTTGTGCTAATGTCGAATGACCCATATTCTTAAAACGATGGAAACTAAACTTTTGCATGTCACAAAGCATCAACCAACGCTAAATTCTCCTTAAAGTCCACTTGCAGTCGTGGATTTGCACCTGTCACAAATTGATGAAACTTCAACGTGATTCCTAGGTATATCATGATTTTTATAAAATACAAACTACCGCCTATTGTCAAAATTTTGCAATCTTATGAGTTATCAAACCAGAAACCTCGTTTGGGGTCTCATCAATTTGCGATGGATGAGACCTGCAGTTGTGAACAAACAATTTAACATAATATCGTTTTGCCATTAGCATAACCAAATTTGGATCATCCATACAAAAATCTTGATGTAAATTGATATTTTTTGATAAAAAAAAATGTTAAGGTAAAAAAATGGTCCCTACTTCAATTGAGAAAACAATTTAGTTGAACTTATTTTGTGATGACTTAATCCTTTACTTTTAATTTTGTGATTATTTAATCCCTGAAACTTAATAAGAAATAGTTTAATCCTTGTAATTTGAAATTTGTGATAGTTTTGTTTGTATCATAAAAAATAATTTAATGCCAAAGCGAGCATAGCACAACAATCAGCTGACATATAGATATGTGTTAGTAACCAGGTTTGTAGTTCGAATCATCCACCCCTATTGTATTATTGACATCTTTATATGTCAATTGAGTTATACTCATTTTGACTAATAAAAAATATTTTTGATATTTAATGAAATTTCTTTGGCTAATAAAAAATATTTTTAATATTTAATGAAATTTCTTTGATAGATTAAGTCGATGAATAGGTCAGAGATTAAATACATTTATATAAATGACAAAGAACGAAATTGCTATGAACTAAAATCAACATCTCATTTTGATTACAATTTTTTCCGGTAGGGATTAAATTATAATGATTAATGTTACATATAAAAGTTCATAGACTAAATTATTATAAAATCGAAAGTACATACACTAATTTGTTATTATTGATGAAAATTTTTATCATTCATAAACCGCCACATTATTTCTCATATTAATAATGAAATCACAAATGATCAAATTTGGGACTAATTAAAAGCTTACATTTGTCTCGAATTGAAATTGAAGACAAAAATTTGATCGATTTCAATGGTGTCACGTGTTTTTTTTTTTTTTTTTTTTTGTCATGGGACTCCAATTGGGTTATAATGTTTGGGCTCAAGTTTAATTGAACCCGAAATTTGATATTTGTAAATTTGCATAGAATAGCCAAAATGGAACATCTAATTGAAAAAATAGTCATTTTTTAAAAGAGAAACTGCGTAGAATGGTCAAAATGAAACAATTGAAAAAAAAAAAAATACTGTTTTTCGAATTCTTTGATTTACCACCAAAACAAAATGTAGAGGGCCCATCTCCTTACTTGATTTTTCCAATTTTGCCCTCTCATCCCAGGCTTGCTTCAATTACGTGTGAGGTATATCTCCTCACAAATTTGGTATATCTCCTTCAAATTACATTTTGTTGGGATTTGATTATCAATTATTTGTTTTTAAATATTAGAGAGATTTAAAATGAAGTTTTTTTAAATATAAAAAAAATATTTAAAAATATTTAGTTTCGAAAGTACAAGTATTTTTAGGATTTTTTTTGGTAAATATTTTTTAGATTTTTCTATTTACAAGAATTTTCCTAAATTTTGTATTTATTTTGTTTTTTTTGGTCCAAATCGTGTTTATTTTGTTAAAATATTAAAATAATATTAAAATTCGTAGTAATCCATTAGTTGTTATATTTTTTGGTTTGTTGGTGATTTAATGTTATTTTAGTGCTTAAGGTATTCATTAGAGAAAAATAGCCCTTTTAGAATTTAAATAGTTTGTTAATTATTAATAATTAATGTAAAGGACACATGCTTGTAACTGTAAAAATTAAAGCAAGCAAGGACATGATAATTAAAAAAATGGTTTTTTTTTATCATCTATATTTTCTAGTACAAAAAATGTGAAGTATAAAGATTTTAACCTTGAAATAAAAAAAATAAAAAAAATAAAAAAAAAAGTGAGAACTAATTATTTTCTAGTACAAATAATGGTATTGCAAAATTTTTATTTTTATTTTTTTTTTGTCTTTTAAGTAAGTCTAGTCTTTATTGGGTGCTTTGGTTTCAAAATGTTACTTTTTACTAAGTTTTGAGTTAAATTTTTATTTGATCTCTAGATATGTTTCAAAATCAAAATGTTAAATTTTTAATCTTGATTTTTTAAGTTTATATCCATTTGGTCCTTAGATTTCAATATTTTATACTTTTATCCCCAAGTTTTTATTCGGGCTCACTTTAGTCTTCGACTACCCTAGCCCTAGTTGAGGTGGTATTTTGAGCTTTAGACATAGTTTCTTTCGAGATAATTGGATGGATTGCTAAATTTACATAGTCATTTTCTAAATGACTAACTAATTTTTTTATTAGATAAATGACCAAAAGATTAGATGATATATAATTTTAAATAATTGGAACGAACTAAAACGTCGCTTAACAAAATCCTAAAATTATGAGGTAATTTTGAAAATTTATAAAAAAAATAATAATAATAAGATTAGTTTTTTTCAAAAAAAAAAAAAAAAAAAAAGGTATTTAGATGGCAAGGATATAAAATCTAAGTTATTAAAACATGTTTATTTAAAATTCAATACAAAAGGGTAATTGTTAGAAATAGTATAAAAAGGTTTTCATCCCTCACAAATAGTACCTTTTTTGGCCAATTGATTTAATAGTACATCTTGGTGCTATCTCGATCGAAATCGATACTAAAATCAAAACAAAACTTTAAAAAAATGACACATTTAAACCATAAATTTTGTGTTGGATGAAAATTTCATGTAAGGACCCTAATTAATACTCGGATAAAAACAAAGACAAAATTTATGAGAAGTTTTTAAGATATTATTATTTTAGGGAATCTAGTGTGAACGACTAGAACCAAATTGGACACAAAAAAATTAGAAGTTGCACTCGACAATGCAGAAGGATGATACTGAAGAAAACGGAACGTTGCTTCGCTCTACTGGATATGTCGGATCTCGTATAACAAGCGAACTGTTTACCCTCAAATTCAAACATGTGGTGCAAAATGCTATTCTACTCCATTGTTGCGTAGCAATAGAAGCTTGTAGATGGTGCTTTCACTTTTCCCCCCTATATTTTTACTCAATTTTCGTCATCGACCAGGCCGAGATTCTACTACGAAAGCCCAAAATGTTGGTGGTTCTAATCCACTATTAAAAGAAGTTAAAATTTTGTATTTTGGTTTCGACATGAATTATGATCGAGATGAACATACAAATCATTAAGATAATTGTGAAAAAAAAAAAAAAACAATTACCTGTTAGATTGACAATCACAATTAACAATCGCTCATTTTATTTTAGAAAGAAAAAATAGAAAAAAAAAGAAAGAAAGAAAGAAAAATTGTCAGAAATAGCATCTTTAAGTTTAACATTTAAAAAAAAAAAAACTCGGTAGAATAGTTTTTTTTGGTCCATCTCAAGCAAGATTTGCCCGAGATTTAGTTAAAAAATCAAGATTAATTTGTGTCTGACCATTACACAGAGATCTTGTTATTGTTTCAAATATTGTGAGACCTTCCAAAATCTTATACCAAATATTATATTTTCAAATTTTGTACCAATTGAGTTATCTTTACTAAGAACCTCCTTCTTGTCCATTTACTAGGGGTGTTCATGGGTTGGGTTGAAAGATTTTTTTAGACCTAATCTAATTATTCAGGTGGTAAATTTTTTCAACCCAAATAACCTCTATTAAAAAATGAACTCAATCCAACCCAACCATGAAATATGGTTGGATTGAGTTGGTTCGAGTTAATCAGGTCATTTGTTTAAAATTTTGTTCTAAAAAAGAAGCAAAATGTAAATAAGTAAAAATCTAATATAATTATTTTTATATATTGAATTAAGATTAAGAACTCAATTTCAATTTATATAGTGAAAATTTTCTTTCTAGAGTGTAAAGAAACTACATTTAAGAGTTGTTGAAGAATAAATTATTCAAAAAATATTTGAATTAAATAAAATTAAAATTAATATATGTATAAACAATCGTGTTATAAGTAACAAAAAAAATATTTTAAAATTAATAATAAATTCGGATTGGTTTGGGTCATATTAGGTGAACTCATGAACCAATCTAATCCATAAAATTTTCATTTATTTGAACCAACCCAAATCGTACGGATTGGATTAGGTTGATTGATTTTTTCGAGTCGAACACTCGCAACTGAGCCCTCTATTCCTATTGCTTACCCTATCAAAACACTCAGGGACCTGGAATCCAAGGTCTACCTTCAATTCATTTCACTACCCATTTAATATATCCACCGTTCCTCCTCAACCCGCGCCTTTGCCCGACTGGCGTAGGATTCTTGTTTGCCATGATGTGAAAGGTGGATATCTAGACGATAAATGGGTTCAGGGTGGAACTAACCCAGATGCTTATATGGACAACGAATCTGTGTGTATTTGTATATTTTCTTTCCACTTTCAAATTGAAATATATAGGGATCTATTGTGGTTGTAGTAGCATATGCTTTTGTTGTTTAAATATATCTTACTGTTTAAATAGTTAGTATGTTATATTCGATCGTATATTGTAAATTCATACGATTGCCACCTACAATATATATTAAATATATAGTCGATTGTATATTGTTGTCACATTAATTGGGAATTAGAAATTTCTATTATGAGACTTTCGTTAAATGTATATGGATTTGTGTTGAGCTTATGCGGTCAATCTTACCAATATATTTCATATATTGGTTAAAATATTTGCAAATATCTAAGACAATGTTCCAAGGTATATTGACATATATATATATCAGAACATCCGAAGAATCCTGGGATATATATACCAATTAAACAATAATAGAATATATTACATAAAAATAAAGAAGACGTCCAAAACCAATAAGGAAATACTTGATATGTGAAATGCATTCTCTCTCCAATTGAAAATGGAAAAAAATTACAATAAATGAATTTTCTCTCTTCAATTGAAAGTGGGAAAAAATCATATTAAATGCGTTCTCTCTATGTCATTAGGGGAGCTTCATAAATAGGAAAAAAAAATATATAAAAATTGGATATAAATAATTAAAAAGGTACAATGGTCCAAAATTAACCCTAAAAACCTTTTTTTTAAAAAATCAAATTTTAAGATATTTATGAAATATATGACCCAAATATGATTTTTTATGTAAAAATCCATATTTGATAATCATTTGGTTTTTTTCTTTTTTTAATTATGCTTGTTTTCTAATCATAGATTTCATATTTCCTAAGTGAATATTTGAATTTTTAGCTAACTTTTATATACACAATAAGTTTTTAAAAATTACTTTGTTTGAAAAAAAAAATGTTTTGAATTTGAACACTTCCAAGAGGTAGACAACCAAATATTGAAACCAATAGATGGAATATCTTTTTATAGGTTTAATTTTTAAAAATAAAATTAAACTTGGCTTATATTTTTTGTTTTTAAATATAATTTTTTAAATTTGTTATTATAACGACCCTAGATTTGGAGTCAATTATAGGTTTTCATTAGTAGAAAGTAATAACAAAATTAGAGATGGAAGTGGTGTATATAGGTTTAATTTTTAAAAATTAAGAATAAAAATTTAAATAGTTATCCAATATTGATTTTAGAGGGCATTTGATGGTGGACTTGAGTTGGGTTGGGTGGGCTTAAAAAGCTCACCCCGTGTTTGAAATTTGAAATTGGTTAGTTTGAAACCTACCGTTTTACCCCCTTCGTTTACTTCCCTCATTTCACGTCCCATTTTGCAAGTCTATTCTTCAGTCCCCTTTCACTTTCACTCTTCTGTCACGCGTAATTAATCATCACTCTTTCTTCTCATTTTCTTCTTTCTTCCGTCGTTTGGGTTTTCTTCTTCGTCTGATCTCTTCGTTCTCCCTTCGGCTGGAATGGGTTGTATGTCTTTCATTTCTTCGACTAGGATGGATTGTATTTCTCTTCATCTCTTCGCTCTCTGCTTTAGTTCCTCCGTGTATTTTTTTTTTTTTGTTTCTTTGTACGTCTCTTCGTTTCTCTGATTTTGATTGGGTTTTTTAGCTTCTCTGTATGTCTATTCTCCAATTTCGAACGATTTTGTTGTAGATCTAACGATATTTTGATTTTTTTATTTTATTTTATAGTAGATCTAGGTTTTTTTGCTCAATTCTTTTTTTTTTTTTTTATTTACGCTGACAATTAGTGTTAGATCTAGGTTGTTTTTGTTCATATCTACTTTTTTTTTTTTTTTTGCGATTACTTTGTTCTAGCTAACGATTAGTGTTAAATCCGTCTTGATTTACTTATGCATGTTTGATATTATTCATATTTTTTTATTTCGATTCTTGTTGTCCAAAGGAAAACCTTGATAATTTTTTTTTTATTTTATCTATTTATGTGTTATTAGATCCGTCCCTGTTTTACCTCATGTATGTTTGATATTCTTCCTTCAAGATGTTTGATGTTCTTCCTTCATTGTTTGATTTTCTAGTTTGGGATTGTTTAATGTTCTATTTTGCGATTCCGATTCCGGATGGTTCAAATCAAACCTTGATGATTTTTATCTTCCTACTATCTACTATTTCACTTGCTTGAATGAGTTTTTTTTAATCAATTTATATGTTATTAAATTCGTCTTTGTTCTTCCTCATGCATGTTTGATATTCTTCCTTGAAGATGTTTGATGTTCTTCCTTCATTGTTTGATTTTCTGATTCTAGACTATTGAATGTTCTTTTTGCGATTCCGATTTCGGACTGTCCAAAGCAAACCTTGATGATTTTTATGTTCCTACTATCTACTATTCCACTTGCTTGAATGAGTTTTTTTTTTTTTTTATCAATTTATATGTTATTAAATTCGTCTCTGTTCTTCCTTATACATGTTTGATTTTCTTTCTTGCAAACCTGTATAATTTTTATAATCTTCTTCTTCCACTTACAACTACTATTTACTGTTCTGATATGCTTCCATACTTTTTTATCCAGATTTTCTCTGGCCGCTTCAATATTAAATCATATGTCCTCCCTTGCCCTTTTTCTTTGGCTTTTCATGTAAATGTGAGGCAAGTTAACTCCTGGTAGGGGATGCAGACTATGTTATTGGAGCTTGGTGAGGGTCAATCCACCCAAGAACAGGTCTGTTTTCTATTTTTTTCCTTTTTTTTCCCTGTAAGGCCGATGATGATTTCAAACTATTTTTGAAACTATTTTTCCTTATCTTTGGAGTATGATTTATGTTTTAGTTTTATTTCCTTTCAACCGTTTTATGAGTGAAGGTATTTTTTGCTTCATTCCAATAAATAAAAATTTGGCATTCGAAATTTAATTTTTGTACAATTTAAAATTGATTTCAACTTTGAAATTGTTGAAACTGTTTATTTGGTTTACTTGGAGTTGGATTTGTTCCAATCAAATGTCTTTTTGAAATCTTGAGGGCTTCATTATGGTGTATTTATGTCATTTTTTAGCTCAACCAACAAATAAATAGTAACTTGACTATTACTTAATTAATTTATTTTTGACTTGATTGCCTTTAATATGGGTTTACTATTTGAATTTATTGAGTTAGGTACACTTAAGTTTACCTAACCTTCCTCACCAACCCTACTTATTGTATGCTCTACTTATATCTCAATCCGTGTTCATATTTTTTTAGACTTCTCCACAGACTCTTTTCTAAACTGTGTTGGTAAGTCCTTCAACCTTCCTTTTTATTTCAACTTTCTCTTAAATCTATTTTCCATTCTAGTATGTGTTGTTCGACTATTTCAATATACTTTGTTTCCTTCTTCCACCTCTAGCTTCAACTTATAAGGTATGTTTCCTTCTTTTCTTATAGTCGAATTAAGGTATGTCGCTAACATTTTCTTGTTTTTGTTAGGCTATCAACAGATTATTCTGCCCCCTACTTGTGGACTGTCTTCACCATCGCTCAATCCGAACATAAACAAAGGTATGATCTTCGTTACTGTTTATTCTTTCTTTCTTCTTGAATCGAATTAACATACATTATCACTATGGTCTAATTGAACTTCTTATTCTTTCGTGTAGGACCAAACTAATCGAACATATCTATCGTAACTAGTTTGAGGTTTGTAAGTTTTAAGTTCAAAATGATCTTCATTATTGTCTATTCTTTCTTTCTTATACTTGTTGAGTACTGATTACTTCAAATGTATCATTGTTATATATTTTTGGACTTGTATGTTGAGATTTTTTTCCCCACTCTTTCTTGAACAAGAATATGTCAAACTCAAAGTTATTAGAAAAATATTATATTGGTTTGTTAAATTTTGGTTTGTATCAATTTTCATCTTCTATCAAATGAATTCAGTTCAATCACAAGTTTTATTTCCATTATATTAAATTATGAACACAGTATCAAACTTATAATTTTGATAATGAAATCCTTATGTTTTCACAATCAAAAGAATTTAAACTTAGAACTTTGTTAATTACTTCCATTACAACTTATAACTTTGTTAACTAATTATGATATTTTCAAATATTAATCCAACGTTAACTATAATTGTTCACTTTAATAATCTGAACATAACAATATGTTTTGAGTGATTTTTAAAATAAGTCTAAAAAGTATTAAATAATACACTTATGAGAAGTCATTTTTTTTACAAGTTTATAAGTTTCAAAATAAGTGTCAAAATAAGTTTGAAAATAAGTTTCAACATAGGTTTCAAACTAGGTTTCAAAATAAATTTCAAAATAGGTTTGAAATAAAAGTTCTGTTAATAGTAAAGTAGGTTAAAAATGTACCAACTAAAATAAGTTTATAAGTTTGAAAATATACTTTTATTTATAGTGCAATAAATGTTTAAAATAGCGAAATAACTATACTTTTATTTATAGTGATGTTTTTACTTATATACTTTTTAAATTAAATAACATGAAAAACTTCTTACAATGAAATTTGAAAATTAACTAAGCATATGAAAATCCAATTATGTCAAATACTATAATACTTAGTCACTATTACATTAGAGACATTTATAATGTGTTAACTACCATACCTACTTGTACACTTTAATTTTTTATAGGTAGTAATGGGTTATATGAGGGGCCCTTATACCATAACTTCTACATCCCAACTCCAAAAAAACCATTCGCTTCAACTTTGATTACTGGTATTGACTACTTATCATAATCAAATGCAAGGTAATTATCTTATGTACAATTTCAATTCCAGATACACTAACCATATTATATAAAAATATAAACTGTATGATATGTGAAATAATAATGTTAAGTTAGCAAGATTCAATATATATACATACAATATACCAATTCATTAGTAATTGGGATAATTACCTTCAATATATATACATACAATATACAATATATCAATTAATTGAGCAGCAATATGAAATGTATTTTGTTGGTACGTTTTACAGATAGAAGAAAATTAGAATTATTACAATTTTTGAAAAGAATATATGAAAATTAATCTATTATGTTCTACAAATTGAAAAAAAAAATTGAGATCGTCCCGTTTATGTCATAAATGATTTGAGAAAATACATGTATATTTGAAAATCAATCAACAATAGCAAAGCATAAAACTAAAAAAATAAAAGAATGAAATAAAAAAACAAAAAACAAATTAATCACATTCATACAAAACTGTATCATATTCCCCAACTCAACTTAACTCAGCACAACAAATACAGACAATAATTACCAACTCAACTCAACTTTTTACTTTTATAATGCACTAAACGCACCGTTATAGGTTCTCTCGAGGTTTGATAACCACGCAAATTGAAAGACATGGTGTAGAAGTCATGGAGTTGGTATTACAAATTCCACTATGCTGAGGATGAATTTTGGATCGGTCGATTTGACACTATGATATTAATAACAATAAAAAGAAGAGAGAAAAAGAAATACAATGCAGGTTAAATTCTATTTCGGTATAGGCGGTACAATTTTAAAGTCTCAGAGATATAGATTCAATTAATAGTGATCATCTACCTATAGTTTAATATCCTACAAATTTTCTTGACATCCAAATATTGTAGGATCAGTCGGGTTGTCCCCTAAGATTAGTCAAGGTGCACGTCGGACACTCACAGATAAAAAAAAAAAAAAAAAGGAAAAAAAAAATTGATCTCTACACTTTTCAAATGTCCACTTTGATCCTTGTACTCTTAATTTTTGTTCATCTTAGTCCATGTTCTTTCATAACGATCGTTGAGATTGCTTTACTTTAAAAGGTGACTATTTTAGTCCCTTTGTTTTTATTTTTACATCATTTCCTTAAATCAAAATTTTAACACAACACTTTTTCATAAAATTTCTTAAAATGTAGTCATAAGTTTATATGAAGGGATTTTCATTGTGCGTAAAATCTATATTAGTTTCCAAATAAAGATAAAAATAATTATCTTTTAATATCACATAGACCAAAACTTACATTTTGAAAATACAATAATTAAAATGAATAAAAGTTAAAATTACAAAAATCAAACCACAATCAAAACCGTATTTAAACATATCACGTAAAATGTGGTTAAAGGGGCTATGAATTCCAAATTTCATCGAGTTTATGGATTTATGTAAATTGCGTTCTCAAAAACAAATTATAAGCTAAAACTGTATATAGCCAAAACTAATCACAATCAAAATACTATTTAAACATACCATGTAAAATGTGGTTACAAAATGGCTATGAATTCCAAATTTAATTGATAAGGTTGGTATTAAAGGAATATTGGACGTATATTAGTAATTAATTAAAGAGTTTGTAAGGAAAGTTAGTTATAAATAGAGGTAGGAAATGTAGAACGGAGGCAATATTTGGTATATGAATTAGGGTTCAAAGTTATCTCAAGAATGGGAGGATCCAAGTAACTCGAATACTTGGTTTATCTTGTATTTCCATTATCATTTATCTTTCAATGTATTCGAGTTCTATCAATTTAGTATTAAGGCCAGGTTGTTGACGTTTCGGAGTGGAATCAGCAAAGGGTTCTAACCAGATGTGGCCCCAAGTGAAGTACCGCGAGAGCATCCCTCAGGACATTAGCCTTTCCAGGGTGGAATATTGTTAGAAACCAAGGTAGTATGGAATGCCTTTGTCCCGTATTAATTAGAATGGGATGATCAATTTAGTAATTAAATGGTCTGACTCTTCCACCCCAATCGCTGACTTTTGGGGTGCGACTGTCCAAGGTGTTTAAGTACCTAACATTAATCTAGAAGCTTATAAATATAAATTGATTTGTTGTCTAAAATAAATTAGAAACTAAAACATATATTTACCCAGAATTTAATCTAATGAATGATATGAGCAAAGTACCCTTTAATTTTGCTTTTGTAATACAGGGAAGAGAAAATTCCCAACTCAAGTTGGCTAGAAGAGTTGTTTCTTTTGTTATCATTCTGTTTTGGGTATTGTCATTATTAAGTGCTGTGGTTTTCCTTTGTTGTAATCTTTTTACCATTTCACTTATCCAACAAACAATCTACTCCAATCAATTGATTGTTTATTTAAAGAGAAACCAAGAGAGATATCCAATCATTCCGACTATTTAAGAACACAAATTTTCCATTAGTGTATAAAGATGCATAAATATCATATGACCAATTAAAAGCTGTATGAATAATGAAAAAGCCTGGGAAAGGGCATAATTTACAAAGTAAAAAACACTACAAATGTTTACTAGCTATATAATATACAAATTACAAGAGAAAATATATCTTAAGAATGGCAGTAGATGGTCCATCAGTCAAGCAATACCTGTTCCACCCGAAACGAAAGCTTCAAAACACAAGCTCCCTCCAAAGGAAGGAACTCCAAAGATTCCCATTGAAGTGCTGGTCTCTTTTCCAGCAGCATAAGATCTCTAGAAAGTTGTAAATTTTCTTTGGTTAAAGAAATATATCAATCTTCTCCAATGCTAGAGAATCTTGCGATATCGTAAGTTTCTTCGAGAGTTTGCAACATCTTATCATTTACTCATGCATTTCACAGTAGCTCCTCAGTCCCAGTTAGCTTCGCATATTCGGTTTCATCGATGGTTCCCTTTTTGAGTTTTTTCAACAGTCGATATTCGCGTGCCAACTCATCCTCATCTTCAGCTGTCTGCGTAGCACGTCTCTGTCGGGCTGTTTTCTTTCTCAAGATGGGAGGTGCAACATTCGGAGTATTCTTTGGTTTGGGTTTTGGCAGTTGCTTTTGTGCTTCCTTCTTAGCTTGGAGGTTTTTCTTTCGTTGTTTTTCCCGAGATTTATCCCTAAAAAGCCACGTTTGTAAGATAATGTCAAACTTCTATTTTGTAATATCATTTGAAGTATATACATAGCAATCAGAAGTTAGGGGAAAAAACACTTCAAGGTAGGTAGCCTAATTTACGTGGAATTGTGACTATTGCTTTGCACAAATTTGTGTGTAGCTCAAAACGCGAGTAAGCCAGTGAAACAATAAGCAAGTCTGTAATATTAAATAAACATTGTATCAAACACAAATTAGTAACCCAAACATCCCCTCTAATAGATCTCTTCTATATATTATCAAATTATCTTTGGTAAAGTACGAGAGGGGTTGAAAATAACCTCTGTTTCAACTATTGTATGTTCTTCAAATCAGCCAATGTTTTCATTGTTTTATGTGAGCTACCTCGTATTCATAAATCATAAGAAATCAATCAATTTAATCCCCCCTCCAAAAAAAAAAAAAAAAAAAAAAATCCTTTGTAGGTTGAATAACAATTGTATCAATGAAAACTCCTTTCATAAAGTGAATCAATTCAAATCCTCCATTGTAATTCTATTTTGAAATAGTTAACGAATAATCCTCAAATTTGTGTAAGACTTCTTACATGATATGAGATGAAAATAATGAAATAAAATGAGTAGTAGCACCTATTGTTAATATAGTGTCTTGTCCCTTTATTTTTCTCTACTTCGTTAAGGATGCTTATGTAATAATGAAGAAGAATAATTATATTTGGGTAATTTTGGGTTGCTATTGAATAGAATCGAGTGAAGGTAATTAAAAATCTCCAACACCAATCGATAGTCTAAATTAATTCACTTGTAAAAGTTTAAGAATGATATAATTATTAGTTTTACAGTTCAATTGATTCGATTAACAAAGTTCAGGTATAAATTGAATTCTTCCTTAAATCATATTACTACTTGCTTGCAGCACAGAAAGGGCCAATAAAGAATTTAGCAAATCAATAGGAAGACAACAACCTATAGCTTAAAGGCTGTAACAAAATGCAGAAAAATGTAAACAGAAATTAAAAAATAATGATAATAAATAATAGATAAATTAATAAAGATCAGAAAAAGTCAAGATTGGTAAGGTCCTTACTTGTATTTAACCTCCTCAAAGTTAATATCTTCAACGGGAACAAAACCCTCAGTCGAAAGCGAGTGGTGCTTTACCTCAGGCATCAAAGGCAGCTGCAACAGACCATAGCCCATGGCTAACTTCCCTATTTCAAGTTCTTTCCACCTGAATGACGAAAGATGAAACCTTAGAAAGCAAGTTTTGCAGACTGTTTACGAATGCCTGAAAGAAATATCATTAAGCACCTGAAAATGAAAGAGCAGTGGTGCTCTTTATATGCACGTATAAAAGAAACAAATGCCTTGACTCCCTTCTCCATGACATCACGATCCTTTTTTGCTGCTGTTCGTATCTGTAATAAGTTTTGTACAACATAGGGTCTTTTAGTGAAAGAAAAATGACACCAGAATTTTCTCACTTATAACATAAACACTAAAAATTTAAGAAAGAATGGAACATTCAACACAAAAATCAACACCCTCACCTGTGGAACTATATCTGAGGCATCACTACAGCAAACTCTCTCCTGTATAGGTACCCTTCTTATGGAAAGAAATTCTACATAAGCTTCTTCCTACACAAGTCAGTCAATCAGAATGTTCATGTTAGTATTAAGAAGCACATGGAACAAATAATTTTTTTTTCCAATTTCCTTATTTGATGTGACTTATTTGGATTTGGAGAATCCATTATTACAATGTCTGTTCTTTGAAATAAATTAATAATACATAATGCAAAATCTATTGAGGACCAAATAGCACAAACTACACCTTCGGCAAAAGAAAAACAATGGCATTTCCTTCTCTACCCAATCGAGCAGTCCGACCAACTCTATGTACAAAGACATTAGGATCTTGAGGAGGATCATACTGCATTAGCAAACAATAAGTAGATAATTTTAGATAGGATATATGCACTTACAAACCATAATTTCTTTGAGAAAAGTTCAATATGTAGTAGAATATGGTCTGGCATCCATAGCCAACCTGAACTATACAATCAACGCCAGGAATGTCGAGTCCGCGGGCTGCAACATCCGTACATAGAAGAACACCACTTGAAAGGGATACAAATGAGGCAAGTGCTTTCTCCCTGGCAGTCTATAGAAGACATAGGTCACCAAAAAAAAAAATCATTGTACGAGCTTTCAAGAATATAGTTATAATTTACATCATATAGCCTTCAAAAAATTACCTGTTTCATTTTTCCATGCAGAGGGATCAATGATAAACCTTTCAAAACGGTAAGCTGCGGTAGAACAACTCCCCAATAGTCAACACATGCACAAGTCATGAAGTAGCTGTACAACACAACATCTTACTAAAATGAGAGGAAAACATTGCCGACTTACATATTTTAAGTATTTAAATCCAACAGATAACTTACACTATGATTTTTTTGGATTTGTTCTTAACAAGAATGTCGACAAGTTGGGTGGACTTCTTGTCTGCTTCACATTCCAAATACTGCAGAATCAGCATGAATAGTAAATTTATCGAAAGGAATCTGCAGAACATGCAAGTAGAAATACTAATGGAATAATTGCTTTCAAGCATGTGTGCATGCAATGTTTACAAAGAAATACTATACTTTTCTTTGCTACAGGGCATAACCGGATCCACACTGCATGACCACCTACCTTTTCATGGGCATAAAATATCGACTGTGAACTTGTTTTCCAAGTTCCTCATAAACAACATCAATAAGACGAAGATTTAATAGTCTTTATAATTCCTATCCTCATTGACTATGGATGGATTAAGGAAGTGTAAATAAAAATATAAAAGAATTTAAATGTACATCATTTACTCCATGCATCGAGTTATTAAATTGAAACGAGCAACTTAGCCTAAATGGAGAAGCAGTTGCATATGGTACCTCAATATGAAGACTGGATGGGGTTTTCGAAGAGGCAAGTTGTGTTGATGACAATGGACCAGTCTTTGTTTCCGCCTTTACTTCGACCCTGATAGGATTTCTTGGCCCTGCTTTTGAAAGCTCTTCAACTGCCTCAGTTTGTGTAGCCGAAAAAAGACCTGTCCTACGAAGTTTAGGCAACCGAGATATAATTGATGTTATCTGCTTTTGGAATCCCATGTCTAGGAGTCTATCTGCCTCATCCAATATCAGAACCTGTGGATTGATAATCAAAGCTATATATAACTTCGTTTTCCTATAAATCAAGTTCTAGACATCATCTACTACCAAATATTGAGTATAATTTTCCAGAAAAGCACCCGACTAAAAGTTTGAAAGTACAGATGCAATCTAAATTTAAATATGCAGGCAGGCATCGTTTTTTTTTTTTTTTTTTTTTTTGAACGAAAGAAATTCACTTCAAAGAAAACACAAACAGGAGTTCATGATGCATAGTTTTTTCTTATATGGGTCAAACCACTTGAATGCAAAGGAAAATAATTGTAATGAGAGTGAAGTGTTGGGCTCTAATTTAGCCAGGAACAAGTCCTCGAGGCTGAAGCACACCTCAAAGTTCCGGAAATCCAAGTTCTCCATACGATCCATTATATCAAATAGCCTTCCTGGAGTTCCAATCAACAAGTTTGCACCTTCTTCTTCTATCTCCTTCATGTCTACTTTTACATCGGCTCCTCCAACGAGAAGCACCGCTTTGAAATTCAACAATGTAGAAACAAAAGGACGAGCAACCTCATAAATTTGTGAGGATAGCTCCCTCGTCGGCGCAATTATAATCCCCATTACCTGCAGAGGAATAACAAATAAAGAACCAGTATAGAAAGACAATTGCACGATTTTCTTAGTCATAAATTGAATCAAACAGAGTAGAGAGACGAACCTGGTGAGGTTTGGGGCGACTGGAACATCGGCGGAGTATTTCGACAACCGGAACTACAAACGCTAGGGTTTTTCCCGAACCAGTGGCGGCATCGACGGCGACGTCCTTGTGGCTGCACAGTAACGGAATTGTGGCGGCTTGAACTGGAGTACAGAATTGAAAACCAGATTGGGCTAACGCCTCGATAACAGGTGCAGAGAGGGGAGGTTGGAGATCGGAGAAGCGGGTGCTGGTTAAGGCTCGGTTTTCATCACCGCCGTCCATGGTTTTTCTGAAGCTGGTAACTGATGAGCTTCTCTTCTGAGAAGAAGGAATAGAGTAATGTGACGGGTGTAAATCGGTTCGTTTTTCTTATAGGCCGGTCCGGTTCGGTCTCCGGTTTTAGAGTGTACCGGCAAAAGATCTCGAAGACGGCAGCCACGGGGGAGAGAGGATAGAGGGTTTAGGGATTAGGGTTTTGAAGAAACCTGCCTGAGAGAAACAGCGGCAGTGAACCAGAGAGTGGCAGAGGACCGGGCCGACGGTGGAGCACGTGAGGTGGTGAGAGTATGAGGAAGATGAAAGAGTAAATATTGGGATTTTCAATTTTTAATTCGGTTAAATTGTTTATTGTTATGAACTTGAGAAGGACAACGGAAACATGGATATAGAGAAAATATAATATAATAATATTAAATATATGAAATATAAAATAAAATAACTAAAATTATAAAATTGGATAATATGAAAACTAGTGGAAGTGGAATTCTCACGCATACGTGATTTTAAGATCCATCAAATGCCACTATTTATAGGTATAGTAGCAAGTAGGATGTGGACATATATGGACACCAAGCGAATAATTACAAGACACATGAGTAACATGAAGGGTGACACATGACTTTAGGACACTAAGCAATAAACATCTATTTATTATTATAATATTCATAATATTCCCTCTTAGATGCCCATATATATATGAAATATGCCTTGTTAAAACCATACTAGGAAAAACCCAATGGGAAAAAACCCTAGTGAAGGAAAAAGAGTACATATTTCATATGATACATATTCCTAAAAGAATGCAATATATTTACTCCTCTCACGAAAACATCACTTAAGATCCCTAAGTCATCGTATTCCAATGTTGTGTACCAATTTTTCAAAAGTTGTGGCTGGTAATGTCACACCCCGCCCTGAGCCCGCCTTCTGAGCCCGAGGAGAGGCGTGAGGGACCGCAGATACCACCCTTTTGTGATACCTATTGCCCATCTGAACCTCCTTACCTTCAATAAACTTTAAGCCAGAGATATAAATAACAACTGTTTAATTAAGCTCATTGTATTACAAACAGTACAACGTTCATACAATTCTCAGGCTTAACTACAAAGTTTACAACAACAACTCTAAAACTCGGAAGTGTGATTGTGATTGTGGCAGACCTTGACCTTAGCAGCACCCTAGAACTCATCACCTTTCACTACCTAGGAAGAAAAACATGAAAGAAAAGAATGAGCTTCAAGAAGCTCAGTGAGTGGTAAGCAACTTTTAGAGTCTATTTCAACTCATAAAAATACAAGCATATCACAACTACAAGGTTGCATTCAAACCTCAGCCTTGAATGAGTCTGTTCTTAACTTTATCTACACGCACGGTAGATAGTTAAACTAATACTACTCAAAATGAGCCTATTCTCAAACTCTAACTACACACATGGTAGATAGTTCAACCGATACAAGTCATAAATGCTTATTCTCTTGCATTTGCTATGTTTCCTTTGTCTTCTATGTGCACATAGCTCCTCGCTTATGTACTCAGAAGCTAGGCCTGTCGGCGCTCTGACCATCCCATACAAGGTTCCTCCCACAAGCTCAGGAACCAGACCTCTCTGTCCCCTGACTATCTTGTGAGGTTCTGTTTCCAGGCTCAGGAACTAGGTCTAGTGACCCCCTGACCATCCCGTTCACATATTCTCATTCTCATGCTAACTACTCATTCACAACATAATCATATACAATTTACTCTAATAGATATGCTTGAGACTTAAAGAAAATTACCACTCACCTTGGTAAAGTAGGAACCTTTCTTTCTAGAAGTTCCTTGGTATCCTCGAGCTCCCTTTTGAACCCTAAATTCTATATTCAAATTTAAGCTCAAATTACTCAAAGTTCTAAGCCTTATTTCGAGATACTTCCTTCTACAAACATGCTCTAAAATTTCTCAGAAATCTTACCTTAAAATATCAGCTCAGAAGTCCTCGTGATTTGTCCGAAATCCTCAAATCATCAAGACTGACCTAAGCTTACCCGAGAGCTCGACCCTTCTGTATTTTCTTCACCCTCCAACCTGATTCCCCGAAGCTTCTTCTCTAGCAGCCCTACCTTAAAAACTAGACTCTTAGATCTTTCAAATGGCTTTATAATCACTCAAAACGCACGAGTATTTTGGGAGAACTCGATGTCCCAAGCTGATGCTACTTCCAGACCTCACTGTCCGACAACATCTCCTCCTTTTGGAACTTTTTTATCAATGCATGGCTATCTCCGGAACTGCTCTCAAACAATTTTCTTAATGTTTTTCAAGAGGAATTCAGTTTATGAACTGAAGAGTCACCTTGTGGTGGTATTTATAAGCCAAAGGAACTGATCCTCTTCATCTTACAAAGCCTTCATCGTAAGACACCTCCTACTTTGGAGTGTTTGCACCATACTTTGCCACTACCAACTTCCATGTCATTCACCTACTTCCATGCTACTCACCTATTTGCATGAAATTGAGTTATCTTCCTCATGCATAAATCTTCTTTGCATGAAACTCTATTTGTCCACCTCGAGCTCAACCTCCTCTCAGTTCAGCCATTTATCCGGGTGTACTCATCAGTCTTGCATAATGCAAGCCTCAACACCGCTTAAATACATGGCCCATTGTCTAGTCCATCGTGCAGCTCGTACACTTCATCGCATAGCTCCATCGTTTAGCTAACCTCTCATTGTCGCTTAACATCCAACCCTCTCGCTGTCGTTCATCATCCCGCCTTCTCACTGTTGCCAATCATCTAACGTCTGCGCCATCGCATAGCACTTACGCCTCATCGTGTAGCTCAATCGTTTAGTGATCTCTCGCTCTCAACCATCTTGTTGATGCTCATCGTTCAGCGCATAGCTTCTGTGCCTATCGTTTAGCTCCATTGTGTAGTGCTGACGTCTATCGTCTAACGCATCACGCCCATCGTCTAGTGCGTCCACTTATCATGTAGCGCCATCGTCTAGCGCTCACGCCTATCGTGCAACGCCCATCATCTAGCATTTCGTCTATCGTGTAGCACTCACACTTATCGTGTAACGCCATCATGTAGTTTATCGCCCAACACCCGTGCCTAAGGCATCGTCTAGCGCCTAAGCTTATCGTCTAGCGCCCGAGCTCGTCGTTTAGCACTATCGTCTAGCGCTATCGTCTAACTTCTACGCTTATCATCTAGCGCTTATGTTGATCGTATAGTGCCATCACCTATCATATAGCTCTATCGTTTAGCGCATCACTTCACATCGTTTAGCGCCGCCTGTAGCTACACGATCGTCTGCCCAGTGCCTTGCACTCAATATCTAGCTTTCTCACTCTCGCTAACGCAGCCTCAACGCATAAGCAACCTTTGGCAATGCCTCTTGCCAATGCTTCGACTAACATGCGTCAAAACCTCACAAGCTCTACGCATGGTTGCCCTTGGCTTCAATGCTTAACTCTTTTTAACCTCTACAAACTTAACCTCATGCGTTAATGTTTTCTAACACCAAACACATGGTTTTCTTTTGACTTCACACTTAGCCAATTTTACTAGTTAAGGTTCATCTCAAAGCTACTCAAGGAAAATCTATTCAACACTTAGAAATTTTCCTTCTCTTCAACATATCATTTAACTTATACTTAGGTAATTCCTTTAATTACCTGCTTAAGTAGGGAAATTGAAATCTGGGTTTCACAGGTAATGCCTTTGTAAATAAGTCTGCCAGGTTATCCTTCGAACAAATTTGTTGTACAGTGATGTCGCAATTTTCTTCAAGATCACGAGTATAGAAAAGAATCCGTGAAATATGATTTGTTCTATCTCCTTTAATATATCATCCTTTGATTTGGGCTATGCAAGCTGTGTTTTCTTCGTATAATATTGTTGAAAGATTTTTATTAGAAAATGAGCCACACGTTTCACGAATGTGCTGAGTCATTGACCTTAGCCATATACATTCTCAACTAGCCTTGTGAATTGGAAGAACTTCAACATGATTTGAGGAAATGACCACTATAATCTGTTTCACTGATTGTCGTGATATAACAATTCCTCCACATGTGAACAATAACCTGTTTGAGATTTAGTTTTGTGTGGATCAGATAAATATCCAGAAATCTGCATAATCAACTAGATCAAAATTTGATTTATTTGAATAAAACAAACCCATATTGATTGTTTCTTGGAGTATATGCTTAATTCCATTCCAATGTCTTTTTGTAGGAGAAGAACTATATCTAGCTAATAAATTTACTGCAAACGCAATATTTGGTCTTGTATTATTAGCAAGATATATAAGTGCACCAATTGCACTAAGATATGGTAATTCAGGACGAAGAAGTTCTTCATTATCTTCTCGAGGTCGAAATATATCTTTATTTATATCCAATGAACGTACTTTCATTGGAATATTTAATGGATATGCTTTGTCCATATAAAATCTTTTCAAAAGTTTTCTTGTATAAGTTGACTGATGAATAAATATTTGATCTGCTAAATGCTCAATTTGCAAACCAAAGCAAAATTTTGTTTTTTCGGGATTTTTCATCTCAAATTCTTTCTTAAGATATTCTACTGCCTTTGAAAGCTCTTCAAGAATTCCAATTATATTAAAGTCATCAACATATACAGTTATAATAGCAAATCCTGATTGTGATTTCTTTATAAAAATACACGGACATATTGGATTATTTTGATATTATTCATTCAATAAATATCCACTCAGGCGATTGTACCACATCCGTTCTGATTGTTTCAATCCATATAATGATCTCTGTAACTTTATTGAATACCATTCCCGAGAATTTGATGTATATGTTTCAGGTACCTTAATCCTTCTGGGATTCTCATATAAATATCATTATCAAGAGTTCCATATAAATATGTTGTGACTACATCCATAAGATGCATATTCAGACTTTTATACACAGTCAAGCCAATTAAATATCTTAATGTAATTGCATCCACCACCGGAGAATATGTCTCCTCAAAATCAATACCAGGTCTTTATGAAAAACCTTGTGTAACTAGTCTTGCTTTATATCTTATGACCTCATTATTTTCATTTATTTTCCTCACAAATACTCATTTGTATCCTACAGGTTTAACACCTTCTGATGTTTGGACTGCTGGTCCAAAAACCTGACGTTATGAAAGTGAGTTTAATTCTGCCTCGATTGTTTCTTTCCACTGAAGTCAATCTTTTCTATGTCAACATTTTTCAACAGATTTTGGTTTAGGATCCTCATTTTCAAATATAATATCAAGAGGAACATTATACGCAAAAATATTGTTAATAATTACATTAGTTCGATTCCATCTTTTTCCTGTCATGACATAGTTTATTGAAATCCCATTATTATCTTTAGGTATTTCACCTTCCTTACTAGTCATATCGAGGATTTCTTTATGGGTATTTACATTATCAACCAAGTCTTTTTCACTATTAATTTTTTTTTTTTTTTTGAGGATTTTTATCTTTGGAACCCACTGGTCTACCATGCTTCTAGCGTGTTTCAGACTCATTAATAACAATTTGTTGTGTTGGGATATCAATTTTTTATGGAACATTTGCAGCTAGTATATGTGACTTAGTTACTTTCTTTGCATCTATAAATGCATTTGGTAATTGATTTCCTATATTTTGCATATGAATTATTTTTTGAACTTCAAGTTCACATTGTTATGTATGGGGATCTAAATAAGACAATAACAATGCATTCCATGTAATTTCTTTTTCCAACTTCTTAATTCCTCCCCCTAATATTGAAAAATTTGTCTCATAAAAATGATAATCAACAAATCATGTAGTAAATACATCATTTGTCAGGGGCTCAAGATATTTAATAATTGATGGGGAATCAAATCCAACATATATTCCTAATCTCCTTTGAAGACCTATCTTAGTGCGTTGTGGTGGAGCAATTGAAACATATACTGCACATCCAAAAATTCTCAGATGGGAAGTATTTGACTCATGACCATAAGCTAATTGTAATGGCAAGTACTTTGATCAGCTACTAGCTTAATGCGTACAAGTGATGCTGTATGCAAGATAGCATGTCTCCATACAAATGAAGGAAGCTTAACTCTTATAAGTAGTGGTCTTGCAATTAATTGCAAACGTTTTATAAATGATTTTGCTAAACCATTTTGTGTATGAACATCAGCTCTAGGATGTAACATTTATCTCAATTGACATACAATAATTATCAAAAGCTTGGGATGTAAATTCACTAGCATTATCAAGACGAATAGTCTTAATTGTATAATCAGGAAATTGTGCTCTTAGCTTAATTATTTGAGCAAGTAATCTTACAAATGCAAGATTTCGAATTGATAATAAACACATGTGTGACCATCTATTGGATGCATCTATTAATACCATAAAATATCTAAATGGTCCACTTTGTGGATTAATGGGTCCACATATATCACCATGAATTCGTTCTAAAAATGCAGGTGATTCAGTCCCCACTTTTGCTTGTGATGGTCTAATTATCATTTTTTTTAGAGCAAACATCGCATGATAATTCATTAGATGGAAGAATCTTCTGGTTCTTCAATGGGTGTCCATTTGAATTCTCAATAATTCTCCTCATCATTATAAATTCTGGATGACCCAATCGGTCATGCCAAATTGTAAATATGTCTGGATTCATGAACTTTAGCTTCATTGTTGCATATGTTTCAATTACTCATATATGAGTATGATACAATCTAGAAGATAAAACAAACTCTTCCAATATACATCTTTCATTTGAGACAGTGAATATGATATATAGATATTCCATATTATTCTTACTATCAGTCTCAATATGATAACCATTGCAACGTATATTTTTAAAACTTAGAAGATTTCTCTTTATTGACTAGAGAACAATGCATTGTCAATTGTAAATTTTCTTCATCTAGGCAAAATAATATGTGTTTTTCCAAGACCTTCGATCAAGTTTGCAGAACTTAATATTGTATTTACTTTTGCTTTCAGTATTGTTGATTTGGAAAATTATTTTTTATTTGTAAGTATTGTGTGTGTAGTTGTATTGTCTGCCAGACATAGATCTTCTTTACTCATTTTTTAAACACCCAACATATGAAAATGATCCATGTTTCTTCATTAAAAAAAAATAATTACAATAAGAAAAACAACACTTACAATATACAAAAGTTACCCAAAAAAATGAAGATAGATATAAAAGAAAACAATAACATTAAGTATAGATATTCTCAAAATCAAAAGAAACTCTTAATGTTCCATCAACTGCGTCAATCTTCTCTTCAGGAAATTTAAAGAAGTCTGCTACATCCAAATTTGTCATATGGGATGGGTCAAATATATCATTATTCCAAAATTTGCTTCCACATTTTTTTCTTTTTTCCTTCAGGGAGGCTTGATAGAGGTCAACTAAGTGTTTTGACGTACGACAGGTGCGTGATTAGTGTCCAGTCATTCCGCATCGAAAGCATTTATTTTCAACACTTTTTGAACTCTTATCTTGTGGAGCTTTTCCTTTGTGATCATCATTTTGTGTGGTTTTTTTGAAATTTGAATGATTAAAACGACCTCTACGAAAATAATAATTATTTCTTCATCTACCACGGTCATGACCTCGACCTCGACCACAATTATTATTAAAATTCACAGTATTCACTTTAGGAAATGGTGTCGTTTGAAGGAAATCTCGATATGTTGGGATCCTTGAACAGAAGCGGATCGTCCAAATTCCATTAATTATACAAAAATTTACAATAAACATACAATAAATATGCATTTAACAATTAAATTACAACATGCTTTTGAACAAGAAACAAGTTCAAGAGAAATCACCTTTGAAGAACCTTTCTTCATGAATCCCTCAAACAATCACAAACGAAACTCCTTCCTTGTGAATCTCCTTATTCTCGCATGGACACTACTAATCAAGAACCCTCTGTATTCTCTTTTGGGATTAAAGGATTCAAGCAGGATTTGTGGGCTTTGCTTGAATCTTTCCCAACATCGTTCCAGTTGGTCGAGATTTATGATTTTTCATCAATAACTCATATTTTGTTCAGCCACGAGAATACATGAAATTAATTCAAAATACTGTTTAAAACCTTTATCTCAATATTGCTGCTGCAGGAGCATATTCGAGACATGAAATGTAGAAAATGTCTTATCTAACATATCAGCATCAGTAATTTTCTCTCCGCATAATAACAATTTTGAACTGAGTTTAAATAAGTGAAGTTGTAATCACTTACTGATTTGAAATTTTGTAGTCTCAAGTGCATCCACTCATAACGAGCTTTAGGAAGAATAACTATTTTTTTTATGATCATGCCTCTCTTTTAAATTTTTTCACAAGATACGGGGATCTTTTATTGTAAGATACTCCATTTTCAATCCCTCATGGAGAAAATGACGAAGGAAAATCATAGATTTTGTTTTGTCCTAACTGAATGTCGTATTTCCTTCTTTAATAGTCTCCCCAAGATTCATAGCATTCAGGTGGATTTTGGCATCAAGTATCCATGACAAATAATTATTGTCGTTAATATTAAGGACGACAAATTCTAATTTTGTGAGATTCGTCATGGTAGCACTATCATAATATATTGTACTTATGTTAGAAATTTAATAGATATTGAATATGCAAAATATATTAAATTTATTAATTATAATGAATAGGGGAAAATCGACATACCTTTAGCGGAAAAAACGACAGAAGCTCATACTGATAACGTGTTATGAATTTGAGGAGCACAACGGGAATACAGATATAGAGAAAATATATTTATTAATAATATTAAATATATAAAATATAATATAAAATAAAATAACTAAAATTATAAAATTGGATAATATGAAAACTAGTGGAAGTGAAATTCTCACCAATGTATATGTGATTTTAAGATCCACCAAATGCTACTATTTATAGGCAAAGTGACAAGTAGAATGTGGACTTACATGGCAAGGTACATGGACAACATGAAGGGTGACACATGGCTTTGGAACACTAAGTAATGGACATCTATATATGATTATAATATTCATAATATTTATTTATTTATTGGATAACTCAAATATGTGAAAAATCCCAAAGTTTATTCATCCTTATGCACCCTGATCACGCACTGAATAAATTTAAAAAATATTTTTAAAATAAACTAAGAAAACTTTAATTGGGTAAGACAACTATAATCTATGAAGTACCTAAGTATTCTTTCTTCTTAAATTTTGTGTTTAACTTAAAAAAGTAGGAGTTTAACTTTGTTGAAGTCCCTACATTTTATAGATGTAAGGGGTTGTTTGAGGCACTGAGTTGAGATAGGATGTCTGGAGTTCATATATTTGTGGAGTTTATATGCCTGTGTTTGGGGTATAGAGTCTGAGTTCATATGTCTGTGTTTGGGATGCAGAGTTGAGTTCATACGTCTGGGTATCTAATGCAGTTTTTTTAACTCTAAATAATATGATTTTATGATTTCTATTTTTGTTTTGAAATTTTTTTATTTAATAATTCTACCCATCTTTGTTTGAATAAAATATGGATTGTAATTTTTATCTTTTAATTTTTAGAACTTTTCTTTCTTTCTTTCTTTTTAGGAAAATGAACAACAATTAACCCATTATATTTTTTGTGGAAATATGGTTAAATAAAATGAGAAACTAAAGGGAAATCAAAACTTTTTAACCAATTTTTCTCCATGAATTTCATTATCATCTTATTCTTTTTCTTCTTCCTATTGTTACTCTATATTTTTACTATGTCATGCAATTTTTTTAATTAAATCTTCCCCATCATCGTAACAGCCAATGGAATGTCACCACATTTCTTCGACAGTTTCATTTTCTTTTCCTTTAAATTTGGAGAATCATCAGAAGACAAATCTCTATTTTTCACTAATTCTTACAGGAAAATGTTCCAGGAAAAAAATTTTCATTTTATGGTTTTTTTTGTTATATGTTACATACTTTTCAACTACATACATACTTTTCGTCTAATATTCTTAACACTCATTTGATATGTGAATTTATCAAGTATAAATATTGCACTTAATGTAGAAAAAATAATATTTTTTATATAATCAACAACCCTACAACATACTTTAACAATCATCAGTCTTACAGTAGTTGGAAGTGGTTGTCGAAGTTGACTATCGAAGATGATTTTTGCTGGAGTTTGTAGCTAGAGGTGGTTATTGGAGCCTGAAGTTGGTCACATGAAGGTGTATTGGAGTTAGTTGTCGAAGTTTATCATCGGAGGTGGTTTTCGAATCCCGGAGCTGAGTGGGCGAAAGTAGTCGTCGAAATTGATTATTAAAGATGATTTTCGCTGGAGATTGTAGTCGGAGGTGATTGTGAGAGCCCAAAGTTAGTCGCATGAAGGTGGTATTAGAGTTGGTTGTCTAAGTTTATCGTCGAAGGTGGTTGTCAAAGCCTTGAGTTGGTCGTCAAAGTTGCTCGCTCAAAGGTGATCATCGAAGGTGATTTTCATTGGAGTTTATAGTGGGAGGTGGTTGCCGAAGTTGGTCATCAGAGTTTGTTGTCGAAGCCAATTGGTTGTCAGTGTTGGTAGTGCGAAGGTGGTCGTCGGAGGTGGTTTTTGGAGTTGGTCGCGCGAAGTTTGTCGGAGCTCGGAGTTAGTCACTAGAGCTATCATCGGAGGTGGTTATCGTAGTTTGAATTTCATCACTGGAATTTCATCGAAGGTGGTTGTCAGAGCCTGGAGTTAGTTGTCAGAGTTGCCATCGGAAGTGGTTGTCAGAGTCCAGAGTTGGTCGTCGAAGTTGTCATCAGAGGTATGTTGGATTTTATGTCATAAAACTCGTGGTTGGTAAAACATTTAAACTTATTTTGAAAATCCAATAAGTTGTTATTGAATATAAGAAATTGTTTATTTCGTTTTAGCAATAAATCTAATAAACTAAAATATCCATGACTATTACATGAGTACTTGAACTTTATGTAGAGACATAAAAGTGGATCAGGTTCGAGTAAATAGTCAAAATGATCTATAGTATATGAATAAGGTTGGGTGTCTGATTCTGGTAACACTATTGGATGTGGCCCACTCTGTAGTTGTTACAAGGAGTTGTAAAGTGCTACTGATG
Source organism: Benincasa hispida (assembly GCF_027475165.1). Classification (NCBI taxonomy): domain Eukaryota; kingdom Viridiplantae; phylum Streptophyta; class Magnoliopsida; order Cucurbitales; family Cucurbitaceae; genus Benincasa; species Benincasa hispida. The sequence goes on along the minus strand of NC_143484.1, from coordinate 30,187,737 downwards.
ATGTGATCCTAATTCGTACATATTATGACATGAGGAGTGGGGGCGTCCAGTGCAATGGAATTGTATAAGATCGGACCACAAAATCAGTCACTCTTATTTTATAACGTTGTTTCCTATTTAAGACTGGCTATTTCAAAGTGATGACCTAGGTAACTTGACTTTAATCTTAAGCTAATTATGAATTCCTGTTTATTTGGGATTATCCTTAGATTTTCGTAGGTGAGATTGGCTCAACAACGTCAGCTCATTAAACCTCCATTTCAGGGGTAAGAACGGGTAAATAGCTGGGGACATAGGGTGTAAGATGGAATTCGCTCCTACCCGCTTTCAGGGATAATAGAGAGGTTGTTCCCTTAAGTGCTAACTTCGGGCCTTGAACAAGGGGCCCTACCCTCTTATTGGCCCGAGAGGGACTCGATTTATTAATCAGATCAAAAACCAATTGTTCATTAGAGAATCAGTGGGACTTAAGGAACAAGAGGCGATCTTGGGGGTAAAACATACATTTGACCCAGCTGTTATTACGAACAACCTGTGAAGGGTTAACTTACTAATCATGGTTATATCGAGTGGACATAATATATCTACAGTGAGGGAGTGCAACTATGGGCTTTAGTGGAGTGATCCACTAGTTAACGTATTAGAGTTAATTCGGTGTAAAGAGTTTAGCCAATTAATCTCGGATCGTTGGAGTCCATGAGTTGTAGGTCCACGAGGTCCCCTACTAGCTCGTAAATGGATTAGCCTTAGAGTAGCGTGATAAGTTAATTTGAAATGTTCAAATTAGAATTAAGGGAATTAGTAATTATATGTGATATAATTACGCGTTTAATTTTGGAATTAAACGAAATTGAAGAATTAATTAATATTTAAATAATTAAATATTAAATTCATGAATAGGGATTCATGATGGTGGATATTAAATTAATTAGAATTAATTAAATTGTTCAATTAATTAACTGTTATTAATTTGATTAGAAAATTAATTAATGAATTAATTTTGTAAAATTAGTAGAGTTTTTTCAATTTTAAAATCAAAATTTATTTTTTTGAAAATAAAATTGAATAAATCAAAAATGGAAAAAATGGAAATTGGAAAAGTGAGAGAACTCCACTTTCTTCTTTAACTAGCTCACTCATTTCTCCACCAAATTGATTGAATCAATCTCCAAGCATGAGCTACTCTTCATGCAGCTATCTACTTTGCATGATGATCTTGCAATAAATAGAGGAGATTGGGTTGAGAATTGAGCATGCAATATGATGCATTAATTGAGTTTTTGCTGAAAAACTTGAATTGAAGAAGGTGGTTTTTCAAAAGTGCAACAGTGTTCTTCTCCAAATTCCCTTTATTCAAGCTTATTTTGAGTCTCACAACTCAATCTAAGGGTCCAAGAGAATAGTAGGGAATGCCTTGAGGTGGTTCACAACAAGATTGAAGAAGATTTGCAGCTGAATTCGAGTTTCAAGAAGTTCAACAAATGTATGACTTGAAATCCTCTTATTATTGTTTGAGCATGCTTTATTTATAGCCAAAATTAATGAATTAGAATGCTTATTGATACTTGTTGCTTCCGCTGTATGCTGATACAATCCAACAAGGTAGTTGTCGGAACCTAGAGGTAGTTCTCGGAGTGTAACAGGGGCCGATGGGTGGAGCTATTGAAAACATGGGAGAAGGGAGAGTTGTGGTAAGTTAGTAAAATATACCAACTCAACTCCACCAACATTTAAAGTTGGTGGACCAAATAATGAGTTGATATATTATATCAACTCAACTCATGTTGGTGAGCCAAACACCCCATAAGTCTTTTTTTAGTACAATAATATGTTAAAGTGGGGGACTCGAACTCTAACTTCTTTATACTTAATACCTTTATGTCAATTTTTGGGGAAAATAATAATTATAATAATAAGACTTTAAACTTTTAATTAGTCAAATAAATTATGAGCTTTTAATTTTACATCCATGGACATTTTTTAAAGAAATTTATGAATCTATTGAACACAAAATTGAAATTTTAATGTCTATCAAGCACTGATGTCTTACCAATTAAAATCGTCAATTTTTAAAATTTCAGAAATCTATCAAACATAAAATTGAAGAAAATTCTAGTAGATAGCTTTTCAAGTCTAAAGATTTATTGTGTACAAACATTAAAGTTTTAAGGACTAAACTTATAATTCAAAATTTTTATTTGTCTATTTTCTTTTCTTGCCTATATATATATATATTATATATATATATATATATATATATATATATATATGATGTTCATATATTTGTGGAGTTTATATGTTTATGTTTGGGGTACAAAGTTATTTTGTCTTAATTCATATGTCTGTGTTTTGAGTGCAAAGTTGAGTTCATATATTTGGGGTATTTGGTGTAGTTTTTCGAACTCTAAATAATATGCTTTTGTAAGTACTATTTTTATTTTAAAACTTTTTTATTCAATAATTCTACCCATCGCTTTTTGAATAAAACATGGATTGCAATTTTATCTTTTTATTTTGGAAGTTTTTTTTTTTCTTCGTAATAAATAACAATTAACCTACTACATTTTCTTGTAAGAATATGGTTTTAAATAAAATGGGAAACCAAAGAGGGAAAAAAAATTGATTCCTATTTTTTTCTTCATGAATTTCGTCATCATCATCTTCTTCTTCCTATTGTTGCTTTGTATTTTTCCTTTGTCGTGATTTTTTTAATCGAATCTCCCCTCTCATCTTAGCAACCAATGTAATGCCACCATATTTCTTCAACAATTCTACTTTCAATTCCTCCAAAATTGGAGGATCATTAGAGAACAAATCTCAAATTTTCACTATTTTTGGCCATAAAATGTCCCAGGCAAAAAAAAAAAATTCATTTTATGGATTTTTTGTTATTTGTTACATGTTTTTCGACAATATACATACTTTTCTAAATATTCATAACCCTCATTAGATATGTGAGTTTAATTAAATAAAATTATATTTTACAATTTTTTATAAATAAATTTTGTACTTAATGTAGACAAAATAGTATTATTTATATAATCAACCATCCTATCAATAGTTGATCTTATAATAATCACATGTGGTTGCCAAAGTTGATTATCAAATGTGATTTTCGCCAGAGTTTGTAGTCAAAGGTAGATGTTAGAGCCCAAAGTTGATTGCTTGAAAGTGGTATTAGGATTGATCGTCGAAGTTCGTAGTCGAAGGTAGATGTTGAAGTCTGAAGTCAGTCACATGAAAGTGGTATTGGAGTTGGTCACTCGGAGCCCGGAGTTGGTCGTGCGAAGTAGATCATCGAAGATGATTTTTTGTACTCATAGATGGTTGTCAGAGCTTGAAGTTAGTCGCATGATTGTGATATTGAAGTTGGTCATCGAAGTTGATCACGCGAAGTGGTCGTCGAAGTTGATCATTGAAGGTGATTTTCGTTGGAGTTTGTAATTGGAGGTGGTTGCTGAAGTCTAGAGTTGGTAGCACGATGGTGGTTTGTCGGAGTTGATCATTGGAGTTTGTTGATGGAGCCCAAAATTGGTCACTGGAGTTGTCATCAGAGGTGGTTAAAAGGAGCCTAGAGTTGGTTCTTGTAGTGTGGCAGCGTGGTCGTTGATAATGGCCGATGAGTGAAGCCATAGAAAATATTGGAAGAAGGAAGAGATTAAGCACCCAAGAGCCCTTAGTAATCAACACTTGAAATCATTTTTCTTTCCTTCCTTAGCATCCTCAAGCTTTCCCTACAACCTAGTATTAACATACACAAGTAGGAAAAATAAGCACACAAAAATTACAACATAAACATACACAAGTAGTATTAACATAAACAGAAACATACGATTATGCATTCATTACAGAAATTACAGCATGAAACTACAAATAATCAAGGAGAAATGCTACACACATTTGTAGACTCATGCCAAGTGATGCGTTATTTTATTAAGTGGAAATATGGATGATATGCATTGATGGATTGTGTTGTGCACTTCAAGTTTCCCCATCGGTGTGTTGGTAAAATATACCGACTCAACTCTACCAATATTTAAAGTTGGTAGGTCAAACATTGAGTCGGTAAAATACAAACTCTATTTAACTCATGTTGGTGAGCCAAATAACCCTTACATATATTTTTTTTTCTTATTAATATATCAAAATATGTTAAAAGTAGCTTAAACACTTCAAATTTTATTCAACGAAATCAATTTTTTTTGTATAAGTTAGCTAGGGACCTTATAATCTACATATTATAAGTTTCAATGATACATAATCAATTAATCATTTTATGAACCTACGTATTATAAGCTTCTATGAAAAAAAATCAATGATTCAAACTCTCTAGTTAATCAATTTTCATTCATTAACTATAAGTCAATTCACTATACACCTAAAGGTGCATATTATGCCCTATAGGAAAATTGTGTCAATGGATATAATCATAACAAACAAGTTGATCTTTCACGAGTTGTTCGTAATTATAATTGGGTCAAATGTTCGTATGACCCATATAATTACTGTTGGGTTATACTATCTTGTCTAGGCCCAATTAATCAAGATCAATCCTGAGTTGGTGAAGAAATGGTTGAAGAAGGCTCTATTCTTCAGGTAAAGCTATCTCTGTTTTTTCTCTTATTCGATAGGCACTGTTAAATCCTCGATGTGTAAATACTCGTTACTCGATAGTGTCTGCTCGTTACTTGATGGATTTTTTCTATTTAGTGAATTAAATCATACAAACATAGGATAAACATTAAATAAACCTAAGCACGCTTCTAATGAGAAAGAAAGGGAAAAAGAGAACTCACCCTTGAAGATTCCCCTTCTTCGCGTTTTCCCCTCCTTTGATCACAAACAAACTCGAACCTCTCAATGAACAAAGGCACCACCACAATAGTTTCTCCGTTGTGCTCTAAGATTCCAATGAGCTAGATATGTGGACTCTAACACCTTAGAAGAAGGAATGAAGGTTGATGGAATGTTCTTGAGAGAATAGAATATAGAGAGTAGAGAGAATACGAGAGTGGAGGCTAGGTTAAATTTCACAAAAAGAAAAAAAAAATCTTACCCTAAAAGGTTTCTAATGGTCCTCCTCTCCAAGCTTTTCACTCTCCCTCATTTGTTAATTGATTAATTAACTATCAATTAATCAATTAACATATAAATTAAATCACTATATAATAGATCATATTCAATGTAGAGTTATTTAATTAACATATAAATATCACATATTTATATGCATACATTTCTCTTATATTACAATTCTATATGAATCCAACTCATGTGAATTTAATATTCAAATATCTCTTTCTTATATAGTTTGAATCATAGATCATATCTATAATTAACCATATTCTATAATGTATCAGAATACACTATATATTAATCATATTAATATAAAATTCCTTTAAGTAATTTGAACAATTCAAATAATTTCTCATTACTATCTTTAGCAAGCTAACAAGGGGACCTTATGAACTTACAGATTAGAAGCTCCAATGATATGAGATTAATTAATTAAACTTTTTAATAAAAAAATTAATCGATATTCATTAACTATCTATCACTCCACTAAAGACCGATAGTTGCACTCTTCACAATGTGTACGTATTTCATTGTCCATGGATATGACCAATCAACAATAAGTCGACCCTTCACAAATTGCTCATAACTACAGTTGGGTCAAAATACCGTTTTACCCTTGTAGTTACATCTAACTTCTTAAGTACTATTGGTTTCTCTAATGAACAAACAGTTTATAGCCCAACTATAAACTAACATCTCTCGGGCCAGTAAGAGGTTGAGGCCTCATTGCTCAAGACTTGGAATCAGCTGTTAAGGGAGCAATTTATCTACTTTCCCTATGATTGAAAAGGAGGGGGTTTCTTCTTGTGTAGGAGTATTCCCAGCTCCCTCCTCGGACAAATCCCCAAAAAAGTAAGCTTGTTGAGTCGGTTAAAACGGTCACTCTCACCCATACAGATCAAAGAATTGCCTCATAAATAGAAGTTCACAACTCACTCAGGATTAAGGTCAAGTCACCTATGGTCATCCTAGTGAAATATTGGTTTCTTCAAGTAGCGGTGTTATAAAGAGAAAATAATCATTTCGTGGTTCGATCTTGTATAAACTCTTTATACAGTATACCCCACTCACATGTCTCCACATGAACAATATGGCTCATATTGCCTGTAACATTTACACTCATGTAACAATTACAAAGTGGGTTGTATTCGTAGTGTTACCAAGATAAGACACCCAACCTTATCCGTTTACTGCAGATCTTTTAGGTTATAACTTGAACATGAACCATTTGTATGTTTACCACATACTGTTCAAGTGACATCACATAACCTTGGATCTTAGTTTAATGGATTGAATTAATGCAATCTACATTTCAAATAAGATACCTCATATTTTATTAAATAAATAATTTGTTCTTTCAAAATACAAACTACAAGATATAGGAGATTTAGGACATTAAATCTAACAAGTAATACAAGTTTCTCCTCATATAAATGGAGTAAAATCTAACTAATTATTCACTTAAAACTCAAATACGTTAGTTATGTTAGTTAATTGCTCCTTTGATTTGGGTCTTCAAGATTGCTTCGATGTTTCAAAAGGACATAGACAATGTGTTTATCTTTATTCAGAGAAAGAGAAAAGGATAGAGGGGAGGGGCAGTGAGAACAAGAAAGAGAAGATGAGAGGGAAATAGAGGAGATAAAAGTTAAAAACATCTTCTTTCCACATCATTCATCTAGCTAATTTTATATTTAAATTTAATAATTCTATTAGTAGAGGGGCCTTTTAAACCTCTTTTTGAAAACTTAGAGACTAAATTGGCCAAGTTGAAATTTTAGGGACTAAATGCACTCATTCTTAAAAACTTTGGGATTAAAAGGGTATTTTTTTTTCTATTATATATCATATAATATGAACTATAGATTATATTATATAAGATATAATATAAGGTTGTTTTAATTATATTTTAATATAAGTAAAATGTAAAATTGATGAAGTGAGTTAAATAACTCCCATCATTTCTCTCATATACAAGTACATAGAGAAAGAAATGGGAATACACATTATTGGCACAGTGAAAACTCTATACAAGATTCATCTTCTTCCTCCGTGAAATATCTCTAAAAGAATCCATTTCTCCCTCACAAAAATTATCAAGAAAAGCCCACAACTCCTTGATTCTTACATTGAGAATAATGAGGAAGTCACTTGTGGTGGTGTCTAAGAGATCTTGTGACATTGTTGTAATCGCGAGGAACAGAAATTCACTATTCTTGAGCACTGGGAGAGAAATATGTGAAGTAGGTGTTGGGTTGTATGTCCTAAAATTCATAGTATGTAATCTTTTAATATATTCTATTTGCAATAAAGTTGTTATTGAGGTTTATTCAAATAAAATTGTTATTGAGCATGTAAATTGCACTTGTAATAGCCTAAATCCAATAAACTAACGAACCCTTGGCTATAACATGAATACTTGAACTTTATATAGAGACATAAAGTAGATCAAGTTTAATTATATTGCCAAAACAGTCTTAAGTATAAGGATAGGGTTTGGTACGTTATCCTGGAAACACTATGGATGCGTCCCACTTTATATATGATACAAACGATGTGATCCTGAAATCGTTCATGTAGAGACATGCGAGTGGAGGCATCATAAGCAAAAAAATGTTTGCATAAGACTGAACCATGAATAATCACTTTCCTTTATAACACTGTTTACTGTTAAAACTGACTATTTCAATTCGATGACCTAAGGTAACTTGATCTCAATCTTGAGCTCACTATGAACTTCTGTTTATTAGGGATTATTCTTTAATCTGCATAGGTGAGAATGGCTCATCATCGCCGCTCAATAAATCTCCTATTTTAGGGGTAAGACTAGGTAAATAACAGGGGACATAGTTCTACAAGATGGTTCACTTCTACCCAATTTCAGGGATAATAGATAGGTTGTTCTCTTAAGTACGGACTCCTAGTCTTGAATAAGGGGCCTCGCCCTCTTTATGTCTGAGAAGGACTCAGTTTATTGGTAAGACTATAAACCAATTGTTCTTTAGTGGATCAGTGGAGACTTAAGGAGCAAGATGTATTATAAGGATAAAACGGAAATTTTGACCTGACTGTAAATACAAACAACCTGTGAAGGATCGGCTTACTGATCGTGGTTAAATCAAGGTGGACAGAAGTATATCTACAGTGAGAAGAATGCAATTGTTGGGCTTCAATGGAATGTCTTGATAGTTAACAAATATTGATTCATTCGGTTAAAAGAGTTTAGCCAATTGATCTCAGTTCATTGGAGTTCATGATATATAGGTTCATTAGGTCCCTCTAATGGATTAAACCTTAGAATAGTGTGTTGAAAGAATTTGAAACCTTCAAATTTGGGTTAGGGTTTGGATTATTATATTTGATATAATTAATGTTTAATTACCGAATTAAACAAAGTTGGAGAGTTAAGAATATTTTAATTTGATTTAAATATTAAATATATGAATATGGATTCATATTTGGATTAGGTGCCATTTATCAATTTAATATTTAATATTAAATTAATTAATTGTTTGTTTGTTTGTTTAAAATTAATTTTATAACATTTTGAATTTGTGAAATTCAAATATAGAATTAATTTTTATTAAATTAATTTAACATTGATTAAATTAATTTAGTTTCAATAAATAAATTAAAATAAACTAAAATTTTGAATTTATGAAATTCAAAAACAAATTTTCATTTAAATATTTAAAATTTTGAAATTTATGAAATTTCAATTTTATAATTCAGATGAAATTAGTGAGAAAAATTGGATTTTTCCACTAATTAATACACCTTAAATCACACTCAAATTGACTTGTTTTGGTGTCAATTTTTGGTTAATTTAAGTTGCATGTTTTGATTCTATAATAGGATGTTTTTAATTTAATTAAAAAGGGAATGCAAATGAAAACAATTTGAAGAAAATAGTTTTTCTTACATTTTCTCTCCAAACTTAAAACCTCCTCCAAATTTCTCTCAATTTGGGTTCCACCACCCAATCTAAGGCTAAGAGAATAGTAGAGAAGCCCTTGTAGTAGTCTACATCAAGCATACTTGAAGAAATTTGCAGAGGATTGAAGCAATTTAGGGTATCTTCAAAGGTTGTACAATTCTAACCCTAAATTCTAAAAAATGAACATGCATGCTAATTCTCTAAAATTAATGTAGTTAGAGTGCTTAGGATCTAAATTACTTCCGCATGTTGAATGTCAACTCTATTAGTAGGTTTTCTTCAAAGGTATGTCTTTTCCATTTTCTCTCAGTAATTTAATTAGAAAGCATGCTTAGGCCAAGATATTGTTTATCATCTCTGTATTCTATTTTCTTTGTTTTTAACTTTTGTTCCAAAAAACAAATTCATTGACAAAGGTGATCAATCACTTCTACATCGGGAATTCGAATCTTTTAATTGGTATTAGAGCCAAATCATATCTTTGATTTTTTTAAAAATAAATTAAAATTAGAGAAATTGTGAGTTTTGCACTGTATTGTGATTGTGGTTTGCAAATTGATTTTTTTTTTTTAAAAAAAAAAATAGCACTTACATTACTATTTTCAATTGTTTAAAATTGTAAGCGCCCGTTATTTTGGACAATTAAATGCTTGCTATCGAGTTTGTAAGTCCGTACTGCTCATGTTAAAGAGTTTATCATGAAGGAGGCTTGGATTTGAAGCTTTTTGGAGCAAGAACGGACTGGTTTTGAAGCAGAACTTGCATTCTGTGGTAGAGCATAACGGGAGAGCATTGTGCCCTTTATGCTATAGCACCGAAGGGCCAATGTTGCAACTCTTCAGTCGAGCATTGCTACATTGGAACATTCTTCAGACTAGTATCGCAACACTTTAGTCGAGCATAGCAATGATGGAGCAATTTTCAGACCATCGTTGTTGCGCTCTTGCCAAGTGTTTTCGAGACATTCACACATGCGCGCCAACAGTTTGGGCATCGTGCATTTGAGGCAGTTTCAAAGATTGGAGCAGGCTTTTACCTGTACTTTTTTCTTTTTTTTTTTTTTTGTAATTTGATTATTTTAATTAATATAAATTTTATATTAAATTAATTAATTCTTAGGAGTGCCAATTTTTTGTCCAATTTTGTTGTTTAATTAAAGTTACATGTGATGTACGATTAATTTTTTTTATATTGCATAATGTATGTCATATAGTTTAAAATCGTATCATAGGATAAACATTTTATCATGCATCATATTTAATATAATTATTATATTATATAATTGCATGTTATAATAAACATGCTCATGCATATTGATGTCTATTTGATGTTAATGTGTATGATTGTTGACTTAATTGCATAACATCTTGTGAATGTTGTTATTATGAAGAAGTGATAAGAGGAAGAACATATTCTAAGTTTTAGGTAAGAAGGCTTTCGGGTGGCTTGAGAAAACATCCAACATTTAGTGAAAATCTTTGGAAGTGTATGTAAAGGGAACTTAAGCGTAGAGTAGATTAAGGCAAGGAAATTTCCTAAGTAATGGGTAACAAGAGGAAAAGAAGTTAGGCTAAAGAGTGAAGGAATTTTCTAAATATAGGATTTGAAGCTCTCGAATGGAATGAGAAGTCTCAACACTTAGAAGGAAATTGGAGGGCTTGTGGAGTTGGGCCATGCCATGCGTCTAGGGACCCAAGTGGAAAGAGTTGGCTAAGTATAGCTAGAGGTATGCGTTGACGACCCTATGCTAGAGGTTAGTTGGACTATCGAATGTTGGTGATAGTCGTGGCTAGCAAGAGGTATGCGTTGGCCTTAATAGAGGTTAGTTTTGACTAAGAGAGGCGACATACGAGCAATCGAGTGCCTAAGGTGAGTGCTGAAGAGGCGCCAATACAAGGTGTTAGGTATGGGTTGCAAGGTGTGTATTGGCCGTAAGGACTAGAGGTTAGCGGCTAAGTGTGGGCTGCTTGAAGGCGTAGGTGTTGGTGAGCAGTTTAACATTGAGGAGTGTCGAATGTTGGGGTATAGAGGTTAAATTAGCTATGTTGGTCGGACAAGGCATGAGGGAGGTGCCTAAGGCAAGGCGATAAGGTGTTGGTATGGACGACAACCCTATGCATTGGAATGAAGGTGAAGAACTTAGCTTAATCACTTGGTTAGTGGGCTAAATGGCATCATTAGAGGCCTTAAACATTGGTTAGTGGCCTAGGTGTCACCAAATTAGACCCTTTAGTAATGCAAGGCTTGCTATAAATATGAGTTATGAAGAAGGACTTTGTTTGCCCAATTCACTTGTGTTTAAGGGAAGAGCTGCTGCCAAATTGTACTTCAATCAGTGTGGAAGGAGATCCTAGTCTGCCAAGAAGAAACTCCCATGAATTGGTGTTGAAGTTTAAAGAATATAAAAGTGTTCTAAGTTTCTTGATCACCCGAGCAAGCTGGAAACACTTGAGGTTTTTGAGCTCATCAAGCGGAGGTAAGAGATTTAAGATGATTAGGAAGAAGTTCTTAGAAGGAAATTTTATGAGATAATGTCTAGAATTTAAGTTATAAAAGCTGGAAATTGAATCTAACAATTGTTGTGGATGAAAAGCAGGCAGTTACAATCGAGGGATAAACAAGAAGTTGGCTTAGGTAGGAGGACGCATGAGCATAGGTAGACATTGGCAAGTGTGTGTACGCGAGGTGATGCGTAAGGCTGTATGGTGGAAGGGTGCCATTGCCAAGGGCAGTGCTAAGTCCAAACGCCGGGCCTAGGTAGAGTGTGCATCTTCTAGCACCAACCTGATGCCCATGTGCATGTGCTTGTGCCCAACTATCCAAGATTGCAATATGAACGACTAAGTATTAAGTGATGCGTTGGTAGGAGGCCAGACGTTGGTAAACTTGTTAAGGAACTCTAAGTGTAATGTTAAGCCTGAATACTAGAGTTAAGTTCAAAAGGGAGCCAATGTTGTTAACCCAAGGTACTTATTCATGTCACAGGACAAACACAAGTGGAAGAAGCTTATAACCCTTGAGGGTAGCACAAGACAGCAAGTGACTAGTTTTAATAAGGATTTACCTTAACTTTATTTCCATAATTTATAGTACATGTTTTATATGATGGTTCCAATGCATGATTACCTAAAGTATAATGTGTTTACATGTTTATAACGTGACTTTGATGAGTGATTGTTCAAACGCATGAGAAACCCTATGTAATTTGGACGCATGGTCCATTTTCTTCTAAAAGTTAAAGCTTTTAGTAAAATGAAGCATACATTTTTCTGTAAGCTTTGTACCCAATTTCAAAGTATGTTTTTCTAATTTCAAAGCATGTTTTAAAGTCCAAAGCATGATAAATCTCGAGAAGAATTTTATGAACCATACTTAAGCTTTACTAATTGGAACCATGTGTTGATAAGCATTCCTTAAGGTGATTTATTTCTCATGACTTACTATTCCTATGATATTTTTTCAATGGAATGCTTAACGCTTTGAATACCAAGTTTTTAGCCTTAAATCATGTTTTACAATGTTTTCATTGAGTAAACCCAATACTGAAGGAGATGAAGATATATGGGTCCCCTGATATCTAAAGAGATGACAGTATCCAGGGTAGATATACTACTACTAGCCTTTGGGGCATATCCACGTACATGTAGGATTAGTAGTATTTAAAGGAGCTCGTGTGAGAAGAACCTTGAGTGGAAGCGAATCGAATAAATTCCATTAATTATCGAATACAAAGTTTACAGTAAACAAACAAATAGATATGCATTTAGATTAAACTACAACATAGTATTCAAGAAAAAAGTTTTGAAGAATTTCGCCTTTGTAGACCTTTTTTTTCACGTTTCCCTCGAACAGTCACGTACAACTTGAAAACCTTCTTCAAGAAATAATCTCGAACCAAAACCCAGACACTACCACAATGCTACCTTGGTATTCTCAGGGTGAGAACCAAGAGTGGGGGGCTCTAACTATTTTGTTTTAAAGGGCAAGGGCTTAAGGTGGAGGAAGAAGAAGACAAAAAACACTTATGTTATTTTTTCTCAATCGTTTAAGAAGAAGAAAAAAACTATTTTTCTTTTATTCTTCTTGCCATAAAGAATAACCACCCCACTAAAGTGGGTAGAGAGAAAAGATGGGGAATGGAGTTATAACTGTACTCCTTATTATTCAAATAATAATAATATAATATAAATAAATATGATAACTAACTTATCGTATTATATTTATATCAAATTATATGTTATATCAAATATAACATATAACCTATAGTTTAATAATGTATCACATATAATATACAATATAGTCTCTTTTCTCTATTTTATGGCATTTAATACAAATGATATTTATATTAAATTTAACAACTACGAATCCCATCCATAGAAAATATATTTGATTCTCATTCAAATATTTATTTCCTCCCATTAAGCTATAATGTATCAAATATATTATGACAATTATATCATATATAGTTGAAATAATCAATAGTATATCATATATAATCAAATCCCTCTATTAATTTAAACAATTCAATTAATCCAAAAATTGATTTTGAACTAAATCCTTTTGAGCTACCAAGGGGACCTCATGGACCTGTAGCTTAAAGCTCCAACAGTACATGAATAATTAATTAAACTCTTTAATTACGTTATTCACCATCCGTTAACTAACGGATACTCCGCTAAAGATCGACAGATGCACTCTTCACACTACAGGTATATTTCTGTGTCCATTGGATATAACCAATTAATAGTACGATGACCCTTCACAAATTGCTTGTAAGTACAGTTAGGAAAAATTACCGTTTGGCCCCTATAGTTAGATCTAACTCCTTAAGTACCATTGATCCCTCTAATGAACAATAGATCATAGTTCTACTATAACTAAACCCTTCTCGAGCTAGGAGAGGGCGTGGTGCCACATTGTTCAAAATCCAAAATTAGCCCTTAAGGGAAGGAGTGAATTCCATCTTGTGTAGTTGTTAAAGGAAATCAGACATGAGGATTTTCATGAGCAGCAGAATGATCATTCCAAATTCCATTTGAAATTGGACATAAACAATTACAGTACACAAATGGAAACTAACTGGTTATACAACATACGAAATTACAGCATGCTTTTCAATAAGACCAAGGGATAAAATTATACATACCTTTGAAGACTCATCTTCAAACTCCCTCAATCATGAATGCTCGAACAATCTTCAAGACTGCAACACATGAATGTTCAAACACAGCGACCATAACACAGCACGATCAATCAGTAACCACCACACGAACACCACGAACACAACGAACGACCTCCACAAAACCTCGACCTCAGTCAAGTTGAGTAAGACACCACCATAATGGCTACCTTAGTATTCTCGATGTGAGAATCCAGAAGTGTGGGCTCTGTGTGCACTTGGTTAAAGATAGAGACCAGAGGAATAACAATCGTGTAAACGATTGAGCAAGTGGGAGATGACAAAAGTCTATCGTATAGACGAATGCCCAATCGTTTAACAAATGCTCCGTGATCGTTTAGAAAATGCTCCGCGATCATTTAGATAATGGCCAACTAAGTGAACTATCGTGTAGTGTCACTCCATGATCTTTTAGTCTCTCTTCAGCTATCGTTTAGTGAATCCTATTCACTTGACATCGAATCGTGAGTGAGTTTTTCGAGAATAGCAACTCTCACAACAACTACTAAATTTAGGAAAACATTTTTCCTTTTTATCTCACGGTTACCATGAAACCACCAATAACCTCCCATTCAATTGGTTATTAGAGAAAAAGATATAATTATCCAATAATTAATATTATTATAAGTATATATGATAATCAACTTATCATACTATATTTATAACCTATAGTTTTAATATTTCATCTCATGAAACATATAAACCATAGCTCTTTTTCTATTTCATGGTACTTAATGTAAATCTCATTTACACTAAACCTCCACTTGATATATCTCATACATCACACCAATCATATCATATATAATCAAATTTCTTCTTGTCAATTTGAACATTTCAAATCAACACCAAGAACTAATTCTCAACTTGAATCCATTGAGCTACCAAGGGGACCTTATGGACCTGTAGCTCGAAGCTCCAACGGTACGTGAATAACTGTCTAAACTCTTTAGTCATGAGATCCACCATCTGTTAACTACTAGGCACTCCACTAAATACTGTCAGTTGCACTCTTCTTACGACAGATATATTATGTGTCCATACAACCAATCAACAGCGCGATAACCCTTTACAAATCGTTCGTAAGTACAACTGGGCCAATAACCATTATGCCCCTGTAGTTACATCTAACTTCTTAAGTACCAATGATCCCTCTAATGAACATAAATTATAGTCCTACTATGACTGAGTCCTCTGTTCCAGAGAGAAGTTGTGGCCACTATGTTCGAGACCCGAAATCAGCCCATAAGAGAGCAATCTATCTACTTACCTTTGCTTCGGGAAAGGAGTGAATTCCATCATATGTAATTGAGTTTTCAGCTCTCAAATTATACAAATCCCTAAAAAGGTAGGCATGTTGAGTTGGCAATCTGGCCACTCTCACCCATTCTAATCAAAGAACCACCTTTAAAGGCAGGAGTTCCCAAAAATCTCAAGATTGAGGTCATGTCACTTATGGTCATTTAGGTGAGATGTAAGTCTCAAGTATCAACAACGTTATATAAAGAGACTATTCATCTCGTGGTCCAGCCTTATACAAACTCTTTGTATAGATACCCCCGCTCACATGTCTCCACATGAATGGTCAGGATCTACCATCTATAGTAGTTCACAACACTTGCAAACCTCTATAAAGCGGGTCGTATCCATAGTGTCACCAGGATCAAGTATCCCTCCTTAATCCTTATACTATAGACCTTTTTAGGTTATTACTTAAGGTATGATCCACTTGTATATCTCATATACATGCTTAAGTTTACATACAATAACCATGGAGCTTTGTTTATTGGATATGAGTAAATGCCAAATAAAATAACTCTTATTTTATTCATAACAATGTGTACAGTTTACAAACTACAAGACTTTAGGAGAATTAGGACACCAATCCCAACAGTTGTGTTCCCAGCTCCCCAATGAGACGAATCCTCAAAATAGTAGGCTTGTTGAGTCGGCGATCTGGCCACTCTCACCCATACAAATCAAAGGACCATCTTCATAGGCAGAAGTTCACAACTCACTCAGGATTCAGGTTATGTTACCTATGGTCATCTTGGTGAAATGTAAGTCTTTATTATGAACGACATTATATAATGAGACTAAACATTTTGTGGTCTGGTCTTATTGATGATGTAAAATTATTTATTTAATTAATTAGCCATCAAAGACTTGATGACTAAAATTAAGTGAACGCAATATGCAATGCATGTCTTAAGGTATGTGTTGATTATCATGCGTCGGTGGCCATGCGTTGGAGTAAACTATGCGTTAACGAATGTATGCGATGACCATGCATTCCCGTCACAAGTTTTCTTGCACTCACGCCAAGTATAACGTGGACGCAAGTTTCTCGGGTGATCCGAGGTCGAACTCAGGAACTTGTAGCTAGATGTATGCGGCGATGTGTATGCGGTGGTTGAATAAAAGAATGATGGAGGGTTTTAAGCTAACACTACTCCTACTCCTAACTAACAAACAACGCAATGAGAAGTATTCATGAGAGGTAGAGATATGAAAACTGTTGACGTGAAGTAAATGGATGGAAAATAGATAAAATGTGAGGATGTATTCATCGCAACCCTTAAGATTGACTGCAAAGGCAACCTCAGCCAATGCAAGCTATGCAATCATGCTTCACACACTTGAGCCTAAATTTAGGACGTATGCGGTATGTATGCAAAAGGGTCGAGATAACTATATACAACCACTATATCTTACTTCTTGGATGCATGCAATATCCTCTCCGTAGGGTGCATACTCTGTGTAATAGCAAACGGAGCTTATTTCTAATATCCCCATTCTTGCTTATGCGTTTCAATCCACTCCCTCGAGTCTTAGATTTGGATTTTAGACTACTCTTCCAAATATGCCTAAATGATGAATGATGTGCTCATAAGACAAAGTAATCGCATAAACTTGGCTGACGTAAGATTATTCCTATCTCTAGTGAATACTTTCTTACATTGCTTAATGCGACTAACCACTTCCCCTCCCGGGCAGTTAGCTGTTGCTAACTTTACTCATAGACAAGTGTTGCGTCCACCTATAGATAGGCGTTGCTTAATGACATGCAGAAATACATGCCATCTTAGTCCTTTTACTTAGAATTATGAAGGTTGTTAGGCAAAAATTGTGTCGATCGTGCTAGAAATTCATGAGAAAAAGAGTTTGCATCGATCAGCATGTCGAATCTCAGCTAACCCATTACTTTGCGTTAATTATGCGTTCAATGTTCTATTTTTGTAGCCAATGCAGGAAATGAATTCAAACACAGAAACCAAACCATCGCATAGACGACCGCATGCGAAGAAACACTCCATCGCAAGGCAAACACATCGATCAACGCATGGATGTTGCGGTAATTAGCTGTATGCGTCTATCGCATGGGATTGTGCTCGTCAAGCAATTGCGGTCATCATGTAGAGTTGCGGTGTTAAGTGAATGCGGCCATTGAATGATTACGGCTACACAACAACGCATTCTAATGGGATCAACGCAAGGTTGGTGGAATGAACGCATCAACGTATCTACCTCGAGAAAATCCAAAGCTGATGCTGACATTTCACCTATCGCGTCGTTGGTGGCAGAGGTTCAGAAAGGACTGATGCGCCGAACTTCAGACTCAGAGCAGTCCAATTAATGTTGTCGACGGTCCAAACTCTATAAATAGAAGCTGATGAGCAAAAGTCCAAATCATCTGGAGATTATCCCTCAACCGGGGATTTTCCCCGCAATCCAGACAAACTGCGTGAGAAGATGGCTGAGAGTTCTTCACCTCCTTCATCCATTTCGAGTGATGATCGGAGCCTTCGACTGGAGCTAGATCTCGAGAGAGTCAGCTCCTCCACCCATCCATGGCACCACCAGCAACCTTGACGCACATCTGCTGGAAGCAAAGTTTTGCTTTCAGCCGGTCATTTCTTTTCCTTTCTTTTTCTATATTGTATTGTATGATATTTTGGAATTAAAAAATTAATACAATGTGTTTTTTAATGCATTTCTCTATTCCTTCGACTTCATCTCCATCTTCTTACTTAGCATCTTTACTTTTATTGCAACACTTAGTGGGAGTGCTTGGGTATTGCATACTTAGTCATGTGGATTAGGAAATAAAGCATGAAGTAACCCATCGAGAGGTGTGCGTTGTGCGAGTATGTGAGTAATCTTATTTGCTTAGTGTGAAGCTGCTACAACGTCTGTCTATGGGCTAACGCATTGCTTGTCTATGAGTGAAGTCAGCAACAATCAACTGCCCGAGAGGGTAAGTGGTTGGACGCATTAAGCAAGGTATGCATTGTTCACTGGGGATAGTAACAATCTTAGGTCAGTGAAGTTTATGCGATTGTCTTGTATTATGTATGCTTCATTCGTCCATTAGGGATACTCAGGAGGGTAGTCTAAGGACAGGATCTAGGCTTGGGAAAGTCAGATCAGAATCTAGGCTTTAGAACACATAATACAAGAGATAGGCGCTTAGGAATGAGCATTATTTGTTATTAACGCATCGTATGCATCCTAGAGATAGGATACGATTGTTTGCGGTCACCTTGCTTTCATGCATTTTGCATCATCGCATAGGACAAGAGTAGAGACTTAGGAATAAGCTCTATGGATACTTTGCGTTCAACACATGCATCCTAGAATTAGGAGCACCGCATTTTCATTGGAAAATGACTTGCCATGTATGGTTGTAACATGATCGCATAGTTTGACGCTGACTAAGGTTGCCCTTTCGGTCACTCTTAAGTTTTGCAATGAAAACATCTCCGTATTTTATCTATTTTCCCACACATTTATTTCATGTCAAGGTTTGTCACATCTCTACGTTTCATGCATATTCTCATTGCTTGTCTGATAGATAGAAGTAGGAGTAGGATTAACTTAGCAACATCCCCTTTATTCTTTTATTCAACTGCCGCATGCACAATCACTGCAAACATATAGTTACAAGTCCCTGTGTTAAACCTCGGATTACCAGAGAAACTTGCATTCATGTTATACTTGGCATGAACGCAAGAAAACTTGTGGCAGGATGCATGGTCATCGCATACATTCGTTAACGTAATTTTCATTCCAACTCATGACCATCGACGCATGACTATCAACGCATATCTTAGAAACATGCATCGCATAATGCGTCCCCGGGATTTGGTTGTCGAGTAAAAATTGACTTCCAATTTCCACGCACCATTGCTACAGCTTCACACTAAGCAAATAAGGTTTCCTCACACACTCGCACAACATACACCTCTCGGTGGTTTGTTACATGCTTCATATCTCTACTCCGCATGACTAAATATGCGATACTCTAGCAATCTCACAAAGTGATGCAATGAAAGTTAAGGATGCTAAGTAAAGAAAGATGGAGATGGAATCGAAGGAAACACAGAAATGCATTGAACACACAATGTATTAATTTATTGATCCAAAATGTAATACAATACAATATAAGAAAAGAAGAGACAATGAAATGACCAGCTGGAAGCAATGTCTTGCTTCTAGCAGATGTGTGTCAAGGCTGTCGGTGGTGCCATGGATGGGCAGTGGAGTTGACTCTCTCGAGATTTAACTTCGGCGAAGGCTCCGGTCGTCACTCGGAATGGATGAAGAAGATGAAGAACTCTCAAGCTTTCTTCTAACGCGTTCGTCTGGATCACAACGATCCACCCGAAGGCCGAACCTTGGGCGAAAACCTTGGATAAGTTGAAATTCTGCTTAGCGGCTTCTATTTATAGAGCTTGATCGCCGACAGCATTAATGGACTGCTCTGATTCTAACATTCGCAACACGTTAGTCCTTTTCTGAATCTTTGCTGCTAACGGCATGGTAGGTGAAATGTTAACATCATCTTTTGATTTTCCCAAGATATACGTTGATGATTCCATTCCACCAACCTTGTGGTGATCCCACTATTATGCATTATCGTGTAGCCGCAATCTTGAAGTGACCGCATTTGCTTGATTACTGCAACTTCTACACGATGACTGTAACCGCTTGACGATCATAACTCCTATGCGATGGATGCATGCGGCTGATTACCGCAACACCCATGCATTGATCGTATGCGTTCGCGTTTACGATGGAGAATTTCTTCACATGTGGTCGTCTATGCGGTAGGCTGGCTTCTGCATTTGCGTCCACTTCCTGCGTTAGCTACAAAAATAGACAATTGAACGCATAATAACATATAATAATGGGTTAGCCGAGATAGCCGAGATTCTTAATGCTGAACGCCGCAAACTCATCTTCTCATGAATTCCTAACATAATTGTTGCTATTATGCTTTAGAAGCCCTCATAATTCTAAATAAAAGGCCTAAGATGACATGCATTTCTGCATGTCATCACTTATATGAACTCCTTTGTATAGAATATCCCTACTCACATGTCTAATACATGAATGACCAGGATCAGATCATTTGTAGCACTTTACAACAATTGTAACACCTACAAAGCGGGTCATACTCTTAGTGTCACTAGGATAAGGTACCCAGCCTTATCTATCTACTACAGATCATTTAGGTTATCACTTAAACATGATCCACCCATATATCTCCATATACATGTTTAAGTTACAACGATAACCTTGGATGTTAGTTTATTGGTTTGTGGTTAATGCAACTAAAATATCACATATTTTATAGACAAAATGAATAAAATATCATATATTTTATTAAATAGAAAATGAGCTTGTTCATACAATGTTTACAAACTATAGAACCCTACGAGAATTAGGGCATCAACTCCAACAATCTCCCATTTGACCTAAAGCTAGTGGGATGTACAATATAAACAAAATATAAAGTACACAAACAATAAACTAGGGCATACAATATCTCCCACCTGCCCTAGTCCTGACATGGTCTGTCCTATAAACTCATACTCTGCAGGTGACCCTCAAACACTTAGTCTTGAAAGCCTTTGTAAACGGATCAGCAACGTTGTGCTCCGAAGCTATCTGTGTGAAAATCACGTCTCCTCGATGCACAATCTCTCGGATGAGATGATACTTCTGCTCTATGTGCTTTCCATGCTTATGACTTCTATGCTCTCGGGAATTAGCCACAACATTACTATTATCACAATAAAGTGTGATGGGCTTTGACATGTCTAGAACAACTTCCAAATCAATTAATAATCTCTTGAGCCAAACGACTTCCTTAGCAGTTTCACAAGCCATTACATACTTAGCCTCCATGGTAGAGTCAACGATGCACCCCTGCTTGGTTCTTCTCCATACTATTGCCCCTTCGTTAAGAGTGAACACTGATCCTGATGTGGATTTCCTAGAATCCTTATCAGTCTGAAAATTAGAGTCCGTCTATCCCGTAAGGATCAAATCCTTAGAACCATACACAAGAATGTAGTCCCTCGTTTTCCGTAGATACTTGAGGATGTTCTTAATAGTTGTCCAATGATCTAATCCTAGATTAGATTGATATCTACTGACTATTCTCACTGCATAGCAGATGTCAGGTCGAGTACATAACATCGCATACATCAAACTGCCCACGACAGATGCATACAGAATCCGTCTCATCTTCTCAATCTCTTGAGGTGTCTTAGGACACTATTTCCTAGACAGTGTAACTCCATGCTTGAATGGCAATAAACCCCTTTTGGAGTTCTACATCGAATGTCATAACAAGCATTTTGTCAATATATGACACCTAAGATAGTGCTAGCATTTTGTTCTTTCGATCTCGAAAGATCTGAATATACAAAACAAACTGAGCCTCTCCCAAATCTTTCATTTGGAATTGGGTCGCTAGCTAGTTATTAACTGTAGTCAGTAAACCTACATATTGAATTGAAATACATAGACTTCATTTTGAGATCCCATACTGAATTGAAGTACATAGACTTCATTTTGAAATCCATGGCTTTTATCCATTCATCTCTGTCAACATCCTCCATTCCTTCTTGTAAGACAATGTATCCTCAACTTCGCCATTAGCTACCATCGTTAGGATTTCAGTTAAACCCATATAACGATTAGTTGGGCTCACAACCCTCCTACTATATTAAGGTTCCCTCAACACTTGAGGTGGATTTGACCTACTAGATGAACCTACTTCAACAACTCCTATTGAGGTACTAGGCTCTTCAACAACTCTTGTTGAAGATTCAGTAGTTTATTTGAAAAGCTCATTCAACACAATTGTACTTCTAGGTCTCTTCTCCCTTGTGTGGTATTCCTCAAGAAAAGTAACATTTTTCGATACAAATACTTTGTTTTCTTTAGGATCAAAGAAATAACCACCTCACGTTCCCTTGGGGTAGCCTAAAAATAGGCATAACTTTGAACATGGTTCCAATTTCTTAGGTTTAGTCTCAAGCACATGTGTTGGACAACCCCAGATTTTGAAATGACGTAAACAGCTTTACGACCATTCCATAACTCCAAATGTGTTATGGAAACACTCTTGGAAGGAACGCAATTCAGGATGTACGTGGTAGTCTCTACTGCATAGCCCCCAAAATGAGTCAAGTAAGGAAGTGTAACTCATCATAGACCAAACCATGTCCAACAGGGTTCGATCTCTCCTTTTTGATACACCATTTTGTTGAGGTGTACAAGCTGCTGAGAGTTGGGATACTATTCTATGTTCTATCATATAGTTCTCGAAAGTTAAATCCATAAACTCTCCACCTCGATCAGATCAAAATGTTTTAATCGTTCTATTTAATGTATTTTCAACTTCAGCCTTGAATTCTTTGAATTTTTCAAAAGATTCAGACTTATGTTGCATTAAATAAACGTACCCATATCTTGAATAATCATGAGTAAAAATGATGAAATATTCATAACTTCCCATAGCTTTTACATTCATCGGACCACAAAGGTCTGAATGTACTAGCTATAAAGGTTCTTTGACCCTATGACCTTTTCCAGTAAAAGGCCTCTTAGTCATCTTGCCTTCAAGGTATGACTCACACACAGGTAAAGAATTTTCTTCTAACTCGCTTAGAAGTCCATTATTCACCAACCTCTCAATTCTATTGAGATTAATGTGTCCTAGTCTTAGGTGCCAAAGTTAGGCATTTTCCTTAAGAGAAATTCTAAGTTTCTTATGTTGAATTACAACGGTTTTAAACATCTCTATGTTATGAAGGGCATTCATTGCTAACGGCCTTAGCACATACAAATTATTTTCCAGTTTTGCAGAACATATATCAACTCCATTCTTTGTAATAAATACTTTATTAAAAGAAAAGTTTAGATGATAATGTTGTTCTAACAAAAACTTTACATAAACTAAGTTACTTTTTAACTCAAGAACTACAAATACATCATTTAAAATGAGAAATTTGTTTTCCCACTACCACAGCTGAGACGACGTGGTCGGTTCCAACTTGCATCGTCATCTCACCAACATTAAGTTGCTGCCAAGAATTAATTCTCTAAAATGAAGAATAATGTTTGTTATGTTGGCTTTTTGACTCTTAATCTCAAATTAATTAATTTTAATTAATTAATTAATCAATATTTTGATGATAACAAACTCAATTTTTAATTATTGAAAATTTTAGTATTTTAATATGTCCATAGCGTAGAGCTCGGAACAACGATTCCAACACCTCTTGAATCACTCAAATCGGAGCTAAAACGAAGATGATATAACTGAAACAAGAATATAGAGAAAATACCGTAGTGGATGACGTGGCATAACAAGACCATTTATATGTAGACATGTGGCAGCATATTGGTTGAATGGTGGATCATTAAGAGATTAATATATGATGGACTTTTAATTTTTGGATTGATTTAAAAAAATGAAATTAAAAAGAAATCTAAAAGAAAAATAAATTTAATATTATTTTATGTTTGTGTCTAACGACTAGTTTTTTACACATGGTATGTTTTTTTATTTTTGGATTGACTTTAAAAAGAATCGATTTAAAAAGAAAATGAATTAAAAGGAAAATGAATTTAATATTATTTTATGTTTGTGTCTAATGGCTAGTTTTTGACACATGGTATGTTTTTTATTTTTTGGATTAATTTTAAAAAGAAAATGAATTTCAAAAGAAAAGAAATTTAATATTATATTTTGTTTGTATCTAACGACTAGTTTAGCTTAAAATCTCCACCATTGATTTTTCTTTTCCAAAATCCAATGGTCCAAATGAATTGTGGTTTCTAAAAATGTTTCCATCTCTATATAAACCATCTTCCTCTCCAAATTTTGTACTAACAAATTTTACATTTCATAATCCTCCAAAACTCAAAAGTTTCCATTGTTGCTCTCTCTAAGCTCCCAATTTTTTTTCTTTTCATCTTATTCTTGAGAGAGTGTTATTGTATTGTGAGGATAAATTTGTTGAGTGCTTAAACTTGTAAATCCACTCTAGTAAGAGTTGTATTGTATTCTTCAAAAATTCCAACATTTGTAACAGTTTGATCCTAAACCGTGGAAAGGATCGTGTTTGCTCTTGAACCCATAAAAGGAGTGGTGGTGTAACAGTTGGGTTCTAATCCGTGGAAAGAGTCGGAAATATTTTATTCAAATTCCCAAGAGGCGCTTGGAGAGTGGAGTAGGTCGACTTTGACCGAACTACTATAAAAATTACGGTATCTTCTTCTCTAACTCTTTCCTTTTTATTTTTGTAATTAATTTAAGCAATTTATTTTATATTTTAGTTTGTTCTTATTTATTTGCTAAAGTTTGATAAAATTAAATTATCACACTTTTTTTCATCTTATTTGTTGCATAAATTGAATTTTTCTTATTATTTATAAAAAGTGTATTAATTAGTTTAATTGGGTTAATTTAGAAAAAAAAGTTTAATTAAACCCTATTCACCCCTCCTCTAGGGTTGCCATATCGATCCAACATGTTAGTCGCCCCAAAGTCAATAATCCAGGCAGAATCATCATTCTTCATTAAACAAGTTTCCAAGACAAGCAAATCACATTTACCTTGTTGAGCCTTCTTCTTTTCTGCCAAATATCTGGAGCAGTTCTGCTTTCAGTGCCAATCTTGGTTGTAATGGAAACATTTTCCTTTGTCAACTCTGACAGATTGTTTACCCCTTGGTGCAACAACTCCTGGGTTAGCAGCAGCCTTCCCCTTTCCACCCTTCTTCTTTTTCCACTTTTTGGTGCCGGAGGAAGAAGTACAGACTTAGTTCCAGAGGTCGAACCTTTGTGGAACTTTTTAGAAGATGAAGCAACATTTGCTTCACGCTTCTTCTCCTTGCTTTTCAACAAGGATTGGAAGGTCAATAGCTCGTTGAGCAGGGTAGTTAGGTTATAGTCAATCCTATTCATAACAGCATTGCTACGGAAGTGCAAGAAACTTTCAAGTAAAGAATTTAGTATTATGCTAACTTGGCTGGCCCCATTGATGCTTGACCTATTCATCTCCGCCACTTTGAAGTGGATCATCATGTTGAGAATGTGCTCTCGAACAAATGTCTCTTCTTGCATACGGGCATTGAAGATGTACTTAAGAACGTCATGTTTGAGCTGTGCAGACGGTTGTCCGAACATTCCCCTCACGGACTCCATGATCTCATGGGCTGTGAGCATGGACTCATGCTTTTTGGCCAATACTTCATTAAGACTTGCCAAGATATATGCTCGGGCTTTTATTTGCCCTTGTCTAGTGCTCATATGCTTCCCGAACATTTTGAGGAACATTTGAGAGGTGGAATGGGAGGACACTCCTCCATTAGGACAAAACGCAAGTCATCGATGATTAAAATAGTGTTGATCGTGTTTTTCCAGCTAGCATAGTTATCGCCCGTTAATTTATCAGCGGACTAAGAGTAGTGGTAACCATTTTAAATCTTTGCTGAAAAAGAACAAACTTAATTTTAGTCTACTTGCATTAAACCACTTTTAAGAAAATCAATCAAGTTTTAGCAAAATAGTCTAGTGTACCCTAAGTGACATCTACTTTGCAATGGTGCTTCAATGAGGCAGGACAAAAGTCACCGTGGGGCGATCAAGTGCCCTTCACTGAAATGAGACATTCTCAACCATTAGACAGAAACAACTCATTGTAACTGTAACTAATAGTCACCATTGTTCGGTCCAGAATTTGTTAACATCATTAATAATTTTGTGCAAGTGTAACCCCTCATTTTAGTTCTAGAGTCTCGCCCTAATGAGCCAACAGTAGGGAAAAGCTTATTGGAACAAGAGACTAAAGAAACCCTATCCATTTCTGGAGATCAAATAAAGCGTCATGCAATTCAGCCATCCTTTAGGGGTGAAGGAAATCGGAACATGAGGATTTCCATGACTAGTGGAAGGATTTTTCCAAATTTCAATCATATATGAACATTCACAATTACAGTATACAAACGGAAACAATAGGCTATGTACAGAAATTACAACATGCTTTTCTAAACGACCAAGTGAAGAATTAACCATATCTTTGAAGACTCATCTTCAAGATCACTCGATCACGAACACTCGTTCACAGTAACATGGCAACACATGAATGCTCGAACACTACGAACTCTACACTGCACGATCACAGCGAACTCGAACATCGTGATCTCCAAGTCATGAACACCCCGAACACCACGAATGGCCTCCACAGAACCTCGATGTGTCGAGTTGAGTATGAAACAACCAAAAAGGTTACCTTGGTATTCTCGGTGTGAGAATCTAGAGTGTGGGCTCTGTGTGGACTTGGTTAAAGGCAGAGACTGGAGGAAAACAATCGTGTAAACGATTGAGCAAGTGGGACATGTCAAAGTCTATCGCATAGACGATGCCCAATCATTTAACAAAAGCTATGCGATCGTTTAGCTAATCAGCCAGCTGAGTGTCTACCATATAGAAACACTCCACGATTGTCTAGTCTCTCCAAGCTGTCGTTTAGTAAATCGTATTTACTTGACAACCTTTTCGTGAGAACTTTTCGAGAGTGGAAATCTCAATTCAACATTACTAAGTTTAGGAAAACATTTTTCCTTTTTATCTCACTGTTACCACGAAACTACCAATAACCTCCCACTCAATTGGTTATTAGAGAAAAAGAGATAATTATCCAATAATTAATATTATTATAAATATATATGATAACCAACTTACCATACTATATTTATTACCTATAGTTTTAATATTTCATCTCATGAAACATATAAACCATAGCTCTTTTTCTATTCCATGGTCCTTAGTGTAAATCTCATTTACATTAACCCTCCACTTGATATATCTCATACATCATACCAATCATATCATATATAATTGAATTACCTCTTGTCAATTTGAACATTTCAAATCAACACCAAAAACTGATCCTCAACTTGAATCCATTGAGCTACCAAGGGGACCTTATGGACCTGTAGCTCGAAGCTCTAACGAAACGTGAATAACTGACTAAACTCATTAGTCAAGAGATCCACCATCTGTTAACTGCCAGACACTCTACTAAAGTCCGACAGC
Organism: Benincasa hispida; assembly: GCF_027475165.1. Taxonomy (NCBI): domain Eukaryota; kingdom Viridiplantae; phylum Streptophyta; class Magnoliopsida; order Cucurbitales; family Cucurbitaceae; genus Benincasa; species Benincasa hispida. The sequence goes on along the minus strand of NC_143484.1, from coordinate 30,160,147 downwards.
TGAACTTTCCTTACTACAGGTATATTATGTGTCCATCTTAACCAATCAACATTGTGATAAACTTTCACAAATTACTCATAAGTACAACTCAACCAATAACCGTTATGCCCCTTTAGTTACATCTAACTCCTTAAGTACCACAGATCCCTCTAATGAACATAAGTCATAGTCCTACTATGACTGAGTCATTTCTTCTAAAGAGAAGTTGTGGCCACTATGTTCAAGCCTCGAAATCAGCCTTTAAGAGAGCAATCTATCTACTTACCCCTGCTTCAAGGAAGGAGTGAATTCCATCTTGTGTAATTGAGTTCCCAACTCCCAAATCAGACAAGTCTCCAAAAAGGTAGGCATGTTGAGTTAGCAATCTGGCCACTCTCACCCATATTAATCAAAAAACCGCCCTCAAAGGCAGGAGTTCCCCAAACACTCAGGATTGAGGTCATGTCACCTATGGTTGTTTAGGTGAGATGTAAGTCTCCAGTATCAATGGCGTTATATACAGAGACAAATCATCTCGTGGTCTGATCTTATACAAACTCTTTTTATAGGACACACCTCCGCTCACATATCTCAACATGAATGGTCAGGATCTACCATCTGTAGTAGTTCACAACACTTGTAAACCTCTACAAAGCGGTATCCGTAGTGTTAGTAGGATCAGGTATCCCACCTTAATCCTTATACTACAGACCTATTTAGGTTATCACTTAAGGCATGATCCACTTGTATATCTCATATACATACTTAAGTTTACATACGATATCTATGGAGCATTGTTTATTGGATATGAGTAAATGCCAGAATGAAATAACTCTTATTTTATTCATAAACAATGTGTATATATTACAAACTACGAGAATCTAGAAAATTAGGACACCAATCCCAACAAAAGTGACCCACGATGCTTCGAGGCGATGCATGAAACTTTTGTTGGGGTTTGTGCCCTAAAGTCTCGTGTCACGTAGTTTGTAAACAATTTTGTACGAATACTTGTGATGTATAATATATATGATATTTACTTCACTTTTTGACTTTGCACATTTAAATGTTTTTATTTTACCACAAACCAATAAACTTAATATCCCTGGTTGTCTTTATGTAACTTAAACATGTATGTAGTGACATACAAGTAGATCATGTCTTAAGTGACAGCCAAAATGGTTTGTAGTATATGAAAATATGAGGGAAACCTTATCTTGGTAATGCTATGGACGCAACCCTTGTGGAATAGTTACAACTGTTGTGACTTATCATAGACGGTCTGATCCTGATCATTCGTGTAGGGGACATGCGAGCGGGGGCGTTCTATACAAAGAGTTTGTATAAGACCTGACCACGAAGTGTTAACATCTCGTCATATAACTCCGTTCATGACAGAGGCTTCACTTCACTAGGATGACCATAGGTAACATGACCTTAATCCTAAGTGAGTTGGGAACTCTTTTCATTGAGGGTGGTCCTTTGATTTTCATGGGTGCGAGTGGCCAGAGCGCCGACTCAAACCTACTATTTTGGGAATTCGTCTGATTTGGGAGCTGGGACCTCAGCTTCACAAAATGGAGTTCACTCCTTCCTCGTAGTAGGGGAAGTAGATAGATTGTTCTCTTAAGGGTTAATCCCGTGGCTTAAACGATGTGGCACCACATACCTTCTCATGGATCGAGAGGTGTTCACACATAGTAGGACTATGTTGTATTGTTCATTAGAGGGATCAGTGGTACTTAAGGAGTAAGATGTAACTACAGGGGCAAAACGGTAAATTGGCCCTACTGTACTTACAAGCATCTGTGAAGGATCATCGTAGTGATGATTGGTTATATCCAATGGACATAGAAATATATCTATGGTAAGAAGAGTTCAATTGTCGGTCTTTAGTAGAATGCCTATCAGTTAACGGATGGTGGATATCATGGCTAAAGAGTTTAGTCAGTTATTCACATACCGTTGGAGTTTTGAGCCATAAGTTCATAAGGTCCCCTTGGTAGCTTGGATACAAGTTGAGAATAAGTTTTTGGGTCAGTTTGAAATGTTTAAATTGACAAGAGGGAGTTCAATTATATATGATATAATTAACTTTATGTATGAGATACTTTAATTTGGAGGAAATTGGATATAAATATGATTTATATCTGGTGGAGGAAAAATATTATGGTTAATATATGATATTAATCCATAGGTTATGAATATAATGTGATTATATTCATTGTCTATTAATTGGACGGTTAAGGGATAATAGGTCGACGTCTCTTCTGTTTTCATAACGGATGAGTAAGTTGAAGAATTGCTTTGAGACACTTAAATAGCTCACGGTGTGTTAGGCATTGGATGCGCGAACATAGTGTTGAAGTGTGTCTTCACTTATTAAAATCAGTGCCTATACGATAGTGCTGAGCGATCGTTTAACGCTTACACTCGCGCGCACTATTTACTAAACGATCGTATAGACAATCGCTTATCTTTTCCTACACGGTCGTATACTTCATTTAAACGATCAAGGATTTTGTCTATACGATAGATGAGCTTTTCTCCCACTTGCTTGATCATTATATACAATCTTCTTTCCTCCTCCCTTCTACCAAATCCAAACAAAGCCCACCCTTTGGATTCTCACTCCGAGAATACTGAGGGCTCTGAGTGGTGGTGTCGTCCCTGTTTCCTTCTGTTCATGTGGAGACTGTTCGTGGTAGACGATTGGATGTTGTTGAATGATAGCTTACTGTTCCAGCGAAAGTGAGATTTGCTGTGAAGAATAAATCTTCAACTGGTATGATCTCTCGGTCTCTAGTTTATTGTTCCTTTAAGCATGCCAGTAATTTAGCGTTATGAATGTATATCTGTATGTTTGAATGTATATGTGGAAATTTTGTCACAATGAATTGGAAAGATCCACTTCCGCTCGTAGGTAATCTAGAATTAGAGTTCCTTCAACTTTATCCAACTTAATGAGAGAGACCAAGGGATGTGTTGTCACATGTCCCGCTCCCACTTACTATAAACACTCTCTCTATTCGCCTTGTTATTGACCTACCCAAATACTACATTACTTTACTGGATTTCGCTTCATTTATCATATTTATCATTTAGTTTAGTTTTAATTTAGGTTTATGAAATTTAAATAAAATAAAAATAAGGAGTCTTTCAATGCAAAGGGCGAAGTAAAAAAAAAAGAAATATTGTTTTTCCAAAAAAAAAGAAATCTGCAATTGTTTTTTTTTTTTCATCCCACTTTTTTTTTTCGAGAAAAGGGGTGGGTGAAATGAATTGAATAGATATCTTCATTTTTCTATTAATTATTCGGATTAATGAAACTAAATCAGATAGTTATATGAGTGAAAGAAAACAGCTTATATAAATAAAAATTAGCAGTCAAAATATTGAGTCTCATTTTCTATGTATAAGAGTTAAGCAGAAATCAATATAGGCGCAAGAGAGCCTTTATCCCAAGATTGGGTCACTAGTTATCCTGTCTTGAAGCGGACTCAAAAGATCAACCGGATTGAGTTTTCACTATTATTTGTATGTACTACCATATGTGTATTACCATAACACAGCCGATTGAGCAAAAATGAGTGGATGGTTAGAAACACCAAGATATACAAAGGATTAGTAATGGAGATTTTCAAAATTATCCAAAAAAAGGACATTTTTGCAAAATGCATAATATAAAAAGAATACGAATTGGGGCTTTAAGTTTGTAGAAATGATCAGGCAGTACTCCCCACGATTCCGATCCAGAGTATACGCCTATCCACCCATTAAATCAATGACTATCGAAAACGAAATAATCCCTTATTTAGTAAGTCCCATTTTTCTCAGAAAGAAGAATAGGAACGAAAAAAAAAATGGAAAGAATCCAATTACAAAATGAAAACGTGACTGAATTGGTCCCGATCACTCTTCGGGACGGAATGGAAGAAGGGAGGAGATTCTCGAACGAGGAAAAGGATCCAATGACTTCGAAAGAATTGAACGAGGAGCCGTATGAGGTGAAAATCTCACGTACGGTTCTGTCGAGTGGCAGTAAGGGTGACTTATCTGTCAACTTTTCCATTATCACCCCCAAAAAACCAAACTCTGCCTTACGTAAAGTTGCCAGAGTATGCTTAACCTCGGGATTTGAAATCACTGCTTATATACCTGGTATTGGCCATAATTTACAAGAACATTCTGTAGTCTTAGTAAGAGGGGGAAGGGTTAAGGATTTACCCGGTGTGAGATATCACATTGTTCGAGGAACCCTAGATGCTGTCGGAGTAAAGGATCGTCAACAAGGGCGTTCTAGTGCGTTGTAGATTCTTATCCAAGACTTGTATCATTTGATGATGCCATGTGAATCGCTAGAAACATGTGAAGTGTATGGCTAACCCAATAACGAAAGTTTCGTAAGGGAACTGGAGTAGGCTACCATGAGACAAACAAAAGATCTTCTTTCTAAAGAGATTCGATTCGGAACTATTATATGTCCAAGGTCCAATATTGAAATAATTTCAGAGGTTTTCCTTGTTACTATACCTTCTCTATTCATTGCAGGTTGGTTATTCGTCAGCACGGGTTTAGCTTACGATGTTTTTGGTTGCCATCTCTATATCTGGTTTACTTGTAAGTTTTACTGGGTATGCCTTATATACTGCTTTTGGGCAACCCTCTCAACAACTAAGAGATCCATTCGAGGAACACGGGGACTAGTTGAAGTAATGAGCCTCACAATATTGTGAGGCTCATTACTTCAATTGAGATAATGAGAAATCATTTCGCCTTTTTAGTTGGAACTTTAGGCGGTTCGCGAAAAAAGATAGCGAAAAAAATTATTCCTAGAGTCGAGACTAAGAGGAATGTATAAACCAATGCTTCCATAGATTTGATTTCGGTTTACAATTATAGCTTCCATACCTGTTTAGTTGGGATCTTTTTACGGATAAAAAAAAGACCAAGACAAGAGTCAAAGAAATGAAAAGTCAGCAATCCGAATCAAGATTTATCCGCTACCCTATCTATGTCAAATCAAAAAATAAAGGAAAAAAGGAACAGAGCAATCTTGTATCAGACTAGACTCTTTTTGTAGTTGGATCTCCAAGTTTTTGGAATGCCCCAAATTCTACTTGAGCGTCCAAATCTGGGTCAATCCCAGCAAAGACATCTCTGAACAAGGTTCTAGCACCATGCCAAATGTGTCCGAAGAAGAAGAGCAAAGCAAACGAAGCATGCCCAAAAGTAAACCAACCCCTTGGACTGCTACGAAAAACCCCATCGGATTTCAAAGTAGCACGATCTAATTCAAAAATTTCACCCAATTGAGCACGTCTAGCATATTTTTTCACAGTAGCAGGATCACTATAACTCACTCCATTGAGTTCACCGCCATAGAACTCAACAGTTACACCGACCTGTTCAACACTATACTTCGATTCTGCTCTTCGAAAAGGAACATCGGCTCTAACAATTCCGTCTCCGTCTACCAAAACAACCGGAAATGTTTCAAAAAAGGTCGGCATACGGCGTACAAAAAGTTCGCGCCCTTCTTTATCTCTAAAAACAGGGTGTCCTAACCACCCAACAGCTATTCCATCCCCGTTGTCCATGGAACCCGCTCTGAATAATCCACCTTTTGCGGGATTATTCCCGATATAATTATAAAAAGCTAATTTTTCAGGAATTTTAGACCAAGCTTCTGATAAACTTTGATTTTCGGCTAACCCGACACTAACTATTCGATATATTTCTTGCTGGAAGTATCCCTGATCCCATTGATAACGAGTGGGCCCAAATAATTCAATCAGGGTAGTTGCTGAACCATACCACATAGTTCCAGCAACAACAAAAGGTGCAAAAAATACAGCAGCGATACTACTCGAAAGGACGGTTTCAATATTTCCCATACGTAATCCTTTGTATAGACGTTGGGGCGGACGAACACTAAGATGGAATAGGCCTGCTAATATGCCCAATGTACCTGCTGCAATATGATGTGAGGCTGTTCCGGGAGTGAATAGAAAGTTGGATCTACATTGGATCTCACCTGAATCGCCCCATCTATCCTCCTGAGGAGAAGTTTGGTTTCAAACCCCGGTTCAAACAGGAGAAGTACGCCATGACCGCTCAGTGATAAAGGAGGTAGGGGTGCAGAGACAGCCAGAAGGTTTGCCTAGAAGCAGCCACCCTTGAAAGAGTGCGTAATAGCTCACTGATCGAGCGCTCTTGCGCCGAAGATGAACGGGGCTAAGCGATCTGCCGAAGCTGTGGGATGTAAAAAAATTTCCTTGTGCTTCAGGACCCCATAGTAACAACAAAGAGGTAGATTGATACAATAGAAACCTCTGGTAAAATTCCCACCCGTAACCCAGCAGATAAAGTACATTACATAGTCCGTTTTAGGGATTGGCGACTTACCCATTTAGTGACTTTGGCACTGGACGTTCCAAAAATGGGGTACTATCGGGTCGGGTGAATTCAATAATAGAGGCCTGTTGGCATTCCAGCCTTCCTTCTCCTTTTAGGGCCTACCCGAAGCCACTATTCTTGAACAACTTGAAATTGGGCCTTCCTTCTTTTCGCACTATTACGGATACGAAAATGAAAATAATGGGCAAAATTGGATTCAATTGTCGAAGAGTCAAATGTTTTGGCAATTCCTGAGGGGGGGATGAATCAAGATAATTTTGAATCAGTGCTCTCGATTTTTTTTCACGGTTTGGGGAGGGATTTTTTTTACTTATTTTTTTTAAAGTAAATTATCTACTCCATCCGACTAGTTCTCTTACAGTTATCCGTTTAGTGGCACTTCAAGTTTTTCTTAAGCAGTGAAGACACCCATGGTGCCTCAAGACCGAGAGTAGATCTCACGGTGTGAACTTTTAGGGAGAAATGTATAGAGGCAAAAATGAAGTATCATATACCCCATTTTCCTCCCACTGAGTGTTCTACCTAGGGTTAATTAACTCAGGAAAATTCAGCTACTGATTTTATCTAAGTATTTGTTTAATTTGCTAAAAAAACAACTCTTATCTTTGATGATTAAACAATTTTGATTCAAGTCTCATTAAACTCTTTAATAGACTTTCATCAAACTTTCATGCATGTAACGAATCTATCTACTTCACCTTTTTAGGCAGGTTCGTAGGTAGAAGTGCGACGTTTCCATTGACTTAAGTACCCCAACCTAGCCAGAACCTGCCTTAGACAAAAAGTCCCTTATAGGTACATTTGTTACATATTTAATTTTTTATTAGGAATGAATTTAATCCTATTAAATTGATTTAAAATATTAAAATTAGATTTCTAATCTCATTAGAAATGTAATCTTAGGTCTATCTCAATCATATTTTAAAACAATTTTTAAAAATGATTATAGCCTCGGGTTTGCATGCAACTTTTTATTATTGATTTTAATTCTAATTTCATTTAGTTATAACAATTATAAATAAATGAAATAATTAAAACCAACCATTGTATGATAGACATACATTAGTTAATTATAACATATATAAATTAACCTAAGGTAATGTCATGCTTCATGCAATATTCATTCATTACTAATATAGAACATTTATATAACTAAGTAACATACATTCCATACAACCATTCAACCTTATATTATAACACTTATAATGTAAATAATGCATGGATATAATATAATGCATGCATACATATACTATAACACTTATACTATATGATGCATGAGCATGCATTGTGTAATTTAAATCATGCATACTAGTATATTATAACACTTATAATATAAAATGGTGCATGAAAATAAATGCATAACCTATGGTGGGTTTTTAAGTTATATGACATATAATAAAAGCACACATCACATGTATATTTATTCTAAAAGTTGATGGTCCGGGATAGAACCTCTCTAAAAATAAAAACAAAGGCTAACAATTACAAGATTTGAGTCAATCGATTCGGAACAGGTGAACTGAGTCTTGAATCACTCGACTTGAACCATTCCTCAAAGAACACCTTGCAGTTAATCGTGTAGCAAATGCACCATGCATTGAGTCTATGTGATCGCGTAGCTAATGACTATGTGATGAGCATGATAGACTACTGTTGGGTTGTATGTCCAAAAACTCGCAGTTTGTAAAGTTAAACATATTCTATTATCAATAAATATGTTATTCAACATTTATTCAATAAAGTTGTTATTGAATCTATAAATTGCATTTGTTAAATTCAAATTGCATAAAACTTCAATAACAGATAATTGAAGCTTTTATTAAGCTCTAGCATGCAAGTACTCAATATTCAACAATTTGACACTTCAAATGGCCTAGTGTTAAAATGTGGAGAACTCCACTAAGAAATTGAAATCTTGGATAAATCCACTAATTTCAATTTCAAATTTTCAACTTAATTAAATTAAATTAAAAAAAAAATTCTGAAATTAAAATTTCTAAATTTAAAATTGATTTAATTTAGATAATTAATTAATAATTTAATATCAAATATTAAATTAATAAAACATCTAATTTAAACATGAATCCTATTCATGTAATCAATATTTAAATATTTTAAACTCTCCAATGATGTTTAATTTTGATAAATTTAAACGTTAATTATATTGAATGTAATTATCTAAACCCTAAATTAAAGTTTGAACATTTTAAATTCCAAACCCTAATTTCGAATTTGAACGCTTCAAATTTGCTCAATTTTCTATCCAATGTTTAATCTTTTACGAGCTAGTAGAGGGACCTTGTGAACCTATAGATCATGAGCTCCAACGATTTGAGTTCAATCGGTTAAACTCTTTAACCCGAATTAATCAATATTCGTTAACCACCGAGATATACCACTATAGCTCGACGGTTGCACTCTCCTCACCATAGATATATTTCTGACCACTTTATTTAACCATGATCAGTAAGTCGATTCTTCCTAGGTCATTTGTATTTACAGCTAGGTCAAAATTACTATTTTACCTCTGTAAATACATCTTGCTCCTTAAGTCACCACTGATCCTCTAATGAACAATTGGTTTATAGTCCAACTAATAAACCATGTTCCTCTCGGCCATGAGAGGGTGGGACCCCTTTGTTCAAGACTAGGAATCAGTACAACAACCTATCTGCTAACCCTAAATGGGTAAGAATGAATTTCATCTTGCAGAACTATGTCGCCAATTATCTATCTGGTCTTATCCCAAAATGGGAGGCTTATTGAGCAGTGTTGTTGAACTACTCTCACTTATGTACATCAAAGGATAATCCTGAATAAATAGAAGTTCATAGTTAGCTCAAGATTAAGATCAAGTTATCTTAGGTAATCGAATTGAAATAATTAGTTTTAACAGTAAACAGTCGTTATAAAGAAAAGTGATTATTTTGTAGTTCAGTCTTATGCAAACTTCTTTTGCATAGGATGCCCTCGCTCGCATGCCTCCACATGTACAATTTTGGGATCACATTGTTTATATCAATATACAAAGTAGGTCGCATCCATAGTGTCCCCAGGATGAGGTACCCAATTTCATCCATATACTTATAGACCCTTTTGGCTATATATTATAACTTAATCCTCTTTTATGTCTCTACATAAAGTTAAAATATTCATCTCTACATAAAGTTTAAATATTCATACTATAGCCATGGATTCGTTTATTGGATTTTATAATGTAATGCAATTTCAATAACACTTTTATTGAATAAATTCTTCAACAATACTTTTATTGATAAATAGAATATGTTTCCATGATTACGAACTGCGAGTTTTAGGACATTCCCAACATACATGAAGTAGGTTTTCTTCAAGGGTATGTATACTCTTCCCTTTCCTCTCAATAATTTAATTAAAAAGCATGCTTAGGCTGAGATATTGTTTATCCTCTTTGTATTTCATTTTCTCTGTTTTTAACTTTTTTTCCAAAAAAAAAAAAAAAAAAAATCTACTGACACAAAGTTCATCAATCGCTTCCGCATTGGAATTTGATTCCTTCACTGTAGACATGGTGGAAATGTTATATCTTGAATGTGGAAAACAAAAGTTATAGTTCGTTGGAATGAATGAATTGTCTTGCTGGTACTTATTATCTTTGTCTACTCCATGAATATCATTTGATGTTAGTGATATAAACAACGACATCCGAGATGCATCACTACCTTATAAAAAATAAGGTCTTAATCATCACTGACAATAACAATTGGGGGGGGGGGGGGGCTGAGACCAATAGATTGTAATAAATATTTTATGTGTATTTCAAACCTAGATGGATCGATATTCATTCATTTGGTGCAAAAGACCCACTAGTACTACACGTTATATCATTTAGTCATGGAACCTCTAATGTAATTACTTCTAGCCTGGTCCTACTGCCCACCATGGTGTACAAGGATACGAAGTAGCATAACTGATATGCATTATGTCAATTAGGGACGATTAGTTTTGAATTGCACTTGAAATTCCAAAGTTCAAATGTACCCGATCACTAACCAATTTGTTATGCGATCGTTAATACCATGTTACAGGATCACTGATAACATGATACATGATTGCTGATAACAAGGTAAACTATTGCTAACCAATCTGTTATGCGAACGTGATAACATGGTACACGATCGTTAATAACAGGGTAAATGATCACTTATAACAGAGAAAACGATAGCATATATGTAGTCTACATTCTATTCTTTTCTGGGTGAAGTGAATGACATAAATTATTAAACACCTACTTTCTATTATTTTCTGAATGAGATGAATGATCTTCTTCGAAAAATGTTTGTTTTAGACCCATGAAAAAAGTGGAAAGAAGTTGAAAATGATAGACCGTGAGAGTGTTTGACTAAAAGTGAGAGAGTAGACTGAAAGTGGAGAGCTGAAAGTGATCTTTCATTACTTGTCCCATGCTTGATATCAATACCATTAAATGTTGATGGTACAATGGTTGAGGATAAATGTTGATAGATAATGAAATGAAATATTGGTATTGAATTGAATTCTCGTTTTTTGTGGTTAAAGGGAAAGAGCAAAGGAGACATTGTAAATAAAGGAAAAAATTGGAAGTAGTTTAAAATGGAGGGCAAAAGTGGTATTTCACATTTTAAAAGGGTAAAAAACAAACATGTTTTCAAGAAGAGGTCAGTAATTGAATTTTTTATTTTTATTTTTAGGTCATTCTGGACAATTTTCAAGTATAAACCTTTTTTTTAAAAAAAATTCATTTATAAAAGGGAATTATTTTAAATGACAAAACTGTTAGAAATATTTATACATAATAGTAAAATATTACCGTCTACTTGTGATAGATACATATAGTAGTCTGTAAATTTCATTATATTTGTAAAATATTTTGGTTCATATTTCTATATTTGAAATTTTTGAAACATAGAAATTAAAGCTATTGATCAAAAACATATTTTTCCCTATAACCTATGGTAAATAAAAATAGTATCAATAAAGAAAAAAAAAAGTGCAAAACCCCGTGAATTCTTGTTCCTCCAGGAACGGCACAGCTCTTCCAACCACTTGGGTCTGAATCGTGAAATTTGATTCAAGCAAAAAGCATCTGCGTACTGGAATCTCTCGAAGAAACAGAAGTATTAACAAGGAGAGAACGAATTCAAGAAATTAGTCCAAGAAAACTGGCATGGAATTGTAGCGAGAGCAAAATGATGCGTAGAATCCATTTTGCGAAATGGGTTACCATTTTCTTCATGATTCTACACCAAATTCTTCCCTTCAATTCCGTCTTCTCCATTTGCGAGTTTAATTTAGTTAACAATGGCAAGATGTATAACTTCAATCTGGCATCGCCTACCTCCAAATTTCCTCATGGAGTCCTCAGCGAAGACGGGTATTGTTTCTCTTCCCCTCCCTCTGGTTCATTAGTTAGAAGTCAATATATGAAAATTTATGAGTTTATTCATCTGGGTGTTGCTCCTAATTTATTGCTTGTCACTTGATCTTGTTTGCATTGCAATGAAAGTGAAGTATGAAATTGCAGTGTAGTTTCTACTGTTCTATTAGGTGGAGTTGATGACTTCTTTAATATTTTTCACTATATTGAATTCAGTTTAAAATTTGATAAACACCAAGTTGGTTTAATTATGAAACTGATGAGAAGATAGTCGAGCACTAGTTCATCATGGGTTGGCCAAATGGTAAAAAATGAGACATAGACTTAATAATTGGTGAAAATGAGACATAGACTTAATAATTGGTGAAGAGGTCAAGGGTTCAATTCATGGTGACAACCTACCTAGGAATTAATTTTCTATGAGTTTCCTTGACACCCAAATGTTGAGGGTCAGACGAGTTGTCCTGTGAGATTAGTCGAGGTACGCGTAAGCTGGTCTGGACACTCATGGATATAAAAAAAATTATGTGAAAGGATATGCATTCGGTCATACTCCTGCTTACACAATTATTGGGTATTGTATTGAGTTGGGAATTGTTAGTGTTAATAGGAAAATATTGGGAATGTTATTAGGTTATTAGTAGCAGCAAAATTGGGAATATTATTAGGTTATTAGAACTAAGGATTTAATATCTTATGAGTTCGCTTGATACCTAATTGTTGTAGGATCAGGCGAGTTGTCCCGTGAGATTAGTTGAGGTGCACATAAACTGGTCCGAACACTCACGGATATCAATTTTTTTAAAGGTGGATTGTGGGAGATATAACCATCGCCCTCTCCAAAGGCTATTGTAGTATTCAACCAGCCTCTATGAACTTATTCTCCAAAATAATACCTAACTTCCACACTTCCTCTATTTATTACCACCTTTCTGCCTTGTTTCTATTTCAAAAAAAAATATTACCACCTTTCTGCCGACTTTCAAGTAATTACAATCATACTACTAATGCTAGTAATATCTTACTAAGTTAATTACTTTCCTATTAATTTTCTAACAGACACTTGAATTATAAGGTTGCCCATGCAAATGAGTTCTGAATATTGGGTCTTTTACAGTTTCAAGAGAGCTCTCTCTCTCAAATCCACCCACTATGGACTTCTTCCCCAAAATTATACGTAACCTCCACATTTCCTAACTTCTTCCATTCATAACCACCCATCTGCCAACTTTCAAGTCGTAACAATTATGCTACTAGTGGTAGTAATATCCTAACAAGTTAATTACTTTCCTATTGATTTTCTAACAGAAACTTGAATTATAAGGGCGTCCATGCAAATGCGTTCTGAATATTGGGAGCATGAAACATATAGTTATACATCAATCGAACTTTAGCTAAAGACTTGTTTGGAAAACAGGAACACAAACTAATGACTGCTCGAACGATTTTCACAATGAGCCACAAAATTGGTGCTAGACCATTGTTAAAGGAACAGTGTGTTTATTTGAATTTAGTGTGCTTGCCTTTTGAACTGACTTCTCTTCGTAAGTTTAATGTTTGAGAGGTTGACTACAAGTTCTGCTTTTTATTTCCTCCTATTTTTCCTTCTTTTTCCATTTTTTTTTTTAATTCCGTTAATTTCTGTTCAGGTTTTACAGAGTAGCAGTAAATGATACTATTGTCTGGTTTCAGGTTTGCTCTGTCAGGTTACATATTGTTTTTTCATTTCTTTTTTTAATGAGAAATATTGACTTCCATTAAGAAAAAAATAAAAGAACACAAGGCATACAAAAAGGAAAATTCCACGAAAAAGAGCTGAACTACAAGAAAGGGCTCTAGTCAAGAGAAATAAGACCTAATGCATATTGTTTTTTCATTAATGATCATCGCATAATTCTTATAAATAACTTTTTATCCTTCGTGTAGATTGAATATTTCAATAGATATGCGATACATGCTCAAATTTTTGCAAAAATTATGTCTTACTGAATAAAGATTCTTCCTTTTAAGAGCTCTATCTGTTATTTTACAATGAGAGAGGTTATTCACATTCATTCATTTCATATTTGACACAATGTTATAACCCTAGGTTTGTGGGAGAAGATTTAACAAATAAGGTAACAAAGCCTGAGTAGGAGGAAAAAATATCTGTTGTGAAAGGAAACAAATGAAGAACGATACAAATTTACGTAGGAAGAATAAAGACAAATGAATGGGAGCTTGGTTCATCAGGGTTTGGACCAAGTTAGACTCCTTAAGTCAGCTTCTGTGTTGGGTTGTTTTCAACATTTTTTCTATTTACTTTGTCCAGCATATTCTTTGCGTGTGTGTGTGTGTGTTTTTTTTAAAGGAAATAATTTTTTATTGATAAAATGAAAATAGGCTAATACTCAAAGTATAAGGAAACCAAAAGCAAAAATTTGAAAATTTCCAAAACAAATACATAGAAAAGAAAAGGAGAAAAGTACTAAGGAGGAGAAAGATAATCAATCTAGATGTAATGTGAAGAGGCTTGACCGGTTGAACCCATACTAAACCCAAGCGAGCAATCCAATGAAGAAGCTTATCTTGTAAAGATTGTTGAACTTTTCATGATACATGTTTTTCTTCTGCTTGGATTTTTGAGTTAGTTTTGTCTACTGCTTTTTCCTGGTGTAAATTAAAGTACCCTTTCAGTCATTTCAGTTTATCTTTCTTAGTCAGTAATTGACAATCTCTATTGTAGTTCTTCGGGGTCTTCCCCTTATTCATATCAATAACAGTTTCTTTTACAAAAAAAAGTAAAGACTGTTGAATTCTTTCAAACCAAATCTTTTATAGAAAACTTGAATGACATCTAAGCGTGAGAACATGCACACAACTGAAGACGACAAGCTTCTACAATTGAAGAAAATTTGGATGGTATTTGAAAGGCAGACAAAGGAGAAACATTCAACCTTGTATCTTGATCACACAACTTTTCCTCAGTCCAATGGAACAATAAATCAAAAGCTTCCCCTATATTCTCTTCTGAAAACGGTTCCTTAGGAATTGGGTCCAACTGATGAAAATCGGATTCTTCACTACTCATGCTAACAAAAGAGTCCTCATCAGAATCATATAGGAGCAAGAGAGATCCTTGGAAGAAGAGTGACAAGCAACACCTCTAGTAAACTAAAACTTCGAACCTGGGATTGAATGAGTTGATTCACTAAAAACCTCTGAAGAACGATGAGTCCTTCCGAACTATGCAGACAATTTTTCTTAGACAATGAAGGAACTTGAGTTCGAACACACTTCTCCCTTAACTAGTCAGAATCAACTACTAGAAACTCGAAAGAAGAATGATTCACAACTCTCCAGGTATAGTGCAAAGGAAAAGCCGGAATAAACCTCCTAGAAGCCGGACAATCTTCTTCCAACAATTTATCTGTCTTTGAGATACCCTTTACTTCCTTATTAAAAGCTTTCTCAAATCTACCACAAGCTGTTTGCAAAGATGGTGCCACATATTCATCATTCCCATGCTTGTTCTCTTGTGACAACCCAAATTGCTTTACTAATAGGTTTGAGTTCTTGATATTTGTCCAAATTCCTGAACGACTCAAACGGGTCCCTTGAAACTAATGAAAAATTCTGAATTGATTCATAAAAAGTTTGCTTCAAGGCACTGAATTATAGGATCGATACTTTCATCTTCTGTAACCTGCTTTTATTGTTAAGAAGACTAGATCTTGTTTCCTTTGATCTATACATTTGCAGTTTCTTCGGGTGCATTAGTAGGTTTTATATGCACATATTATATCTATAATGAATTGATATGAGAAAGATGCATTCATGACTCAATCACCCAATGTTGATAACTCTAGCAATTTCTTATAATTTTTAGCATGATTTTGGAAATCCATTCTATGATTTTCCACGTATTTTTGTGATTATTTTTAATTTTTTTTTTTTAACTTCACGATATCTTTTATGCTTTTATGGAGCAGCTATGTGATGGGATGATTTTCAATCATGATCCACCTATGTGCGTTGATTGCTTGGTAAGAGTCCATCTCATGTTCCAGTGAGGCATTACTAAAGAAATTGTTTCTTTAATAAAATGAAAAAAGACATGAGAGGGCAAGAGAAGATTGGGCATACAAATCATTACGTCAAAGATTGCTGCAACTATTTCATTCTCTTTTGATATAAGATATGATATGTGTTTATTTATATAAAAAAATGACACCATTTCTTATAAAAATGGAGTATGAGCTTTTCCTGAATGTTTTGTTTTTATAATTTTATATCTCTTATTGCACATTCCAGGATTGTGGGGGACCTTCGCACTGTGGAATGGGCTGTAGTGCACTTGTAGCAGACAAGATAGAAGGCAAATATTTTTGCATCTCGCAAAATTTAAATTTAGCTCCAAAGCTTCACACCCTATTTAATTATATATAATATACATTTGATCAGAATACAAGGGATAGAGATTTGAACCTCTGACCTCAAAGGATGGAGTAGGTGCCTTAATTGCTGATACTCACGTTGATTAGAAATGTGCAACGTGAACATATAACTTCAACTTGAAAAATCCAAGGTTTATTAAGTTTAGGGCAACCTTTTAGTCGCCTAACAGAAGTAGCACAAACATAAAGATATAACACATACACGTCATAGTAGGAGTCTATGATCCATTATTTTCTAAAATTTTTACCACATGATCATACGACAATACATGGCATGGTAGGAATCCATGGTATGTCATTTTCAATAAATTTTATGATAGGACCATGGTGAGGAGATGTATAATCGCATTCATTTGCATTAATAAATAAGTCAACGTAAATAAGTTTGACTATGACAATAACAGGTGCTGTAGAAAAAAATGAACTGTAGGCTGATATTGAGTGAATTTCTAATAGGTATGACGAATTTGGTGGGACAATTTACCAACATAAGTGGGTTTGTTAGGATTCTCACGATTCAACTCTTCCCAGGAAGCCTAATTTTTCCTTTGGTCCCTAGGTCTTGGGGGCTTGATGCATATGTAAGGAATCCCATACTGAGTATTTTCTAGCTTCATCTCCTCTTGCCTTGGTTATGAGCACATGCTAGTGTTTTGTGGTCATAAGTTTGGGTCGGGAAGCAACACTTTGGCTGAACCTCTTGTGGTGCCTTTTTTTTCCTAGTTTGGTTTGAAAGCAGTTGAGAAGAATGTGGCACTGCTAAAATTTGAGATTCTATTATTCTTTAATCTTCTTGATATATTGTCTTATTATACTTATGCTTTTGTAATTACTCTGTAACTACCATACATGCCAATTGGTGTGCTTTTTTTAATGCAAAGTATAATAAAAACTTCAGGAGATTTTCTGGACAATGTTGGAAAATGCTCGGTATTGTTTAAGAGAGTTGAAAGTTCAGAAACAATAACCTTTTTCATCTTACTTTTTCACAAAGAAAAATGGAACTTCATGCATCTTACAATGTTATTGGTGTTTGAAGAGAATTTACATAGCCCTCATACTAGTTCTGTGGTATAAATGCAGGCTATGATGTATGCACAGCCATTGGTCTTGTGCCAAGCACGAACATTAGCATCATTGGTGAGTGTTTTTTTGTACTTCTGTACAGTCTGTTTTTCTTTTTAATATAATTTTTTAAATTATTTTAATATAATGTATTTTGTTTTTTTTGTTACTTTTTATAAATATTCTCATTTTTATTTGGATCATGTAATAGCATGTAACATAAATAGTTTAATTACATTCTCCATTTTTATTGTCTGTTATTTATATCGAATATGCTTGTTGTACATGTACCATGTCTGTGCATAATTTCCATGACGAGAGGTCCAAGTTGTTGCCATGGTTCAGACTTCATGACGATTATATTAATGGTTTGTCTTATGTTGGCAGATATAAAAAATCCTGACAGAGGTGTCACCGTTAAGATGTCTAAAAGTGGCACTAAGGTCAAGTGCTCACTTTCTGTGTCTGTAATTTGTACGACAGATGGTATTCAGGTGTGTTTTGTGCCATAGTATTTCTGAATGCAATAAAAAATATATTAAAATTTGTTGATTTTATCTCTGTTTTCCAGGTGCCACAAATTTTGGAAAAGATAGGGCCTTGTGAGTATGTGAGTGCCTTGACTTTATAGACATGACAGCTCTTCTTAATTGCTTTTTTGCCCTCTGAGATAATTACTCTTTTGGTTCATCATTAAATATATTTTCTTGTGCATCACCAAGACACTCGTGTCTTTTTCGAGAAGGCATTTTACTACCACTTTTTTAACCCTGGTATTGGTCAACATATTAATATTATGTGAACGAGATTGAAATTTACAATATCTTTATCTATTCTCTCTCTCTCTCTCTCTCTCTCTCATTTTAGGTAATATCTTAGTCTATTCACCTTCATTTTGTTAATTATCTAGTTACTTTTTGTTTGATTTTCAAGACTATTACTGTCTCATTTGGACTGTCAAACTTTAATTATTTGTTATATGATAAACTTTTACGTGAGGAGTTTAAGAGATGCAAACAAGAGAGAATAATAAATACTCCCAAGAATCGAAAGGAGCCAAAAACTTGTACATGAAGAATTTAAGAAGATAAACACAAACTAGAGAGAATAATAAATACTTCCGAGAACCAAAAGGAGCCAGAAAAGTACTATTCAATTGACGTGTTAGGAAACAAAAGAAAACCAGAAAAGTCAGGTAGTTCATTTAGATATTAAGAAATTCTCTTGGATATGAGTACACAGCTTTTTGTTGGAGTACTGAAAAATTGGACTAATCAGATTAGAAGTTGTTTCTTATAAGCCTCTCTAGAGGTGCGCTATCCCTTTTTTTTTTTGGATATTCGTGAGTGTCCGAGTCAATTTATGTATACCTTGACTAATCTCATGGACAACCCGCCTGACCCTACAATAATTGGGTGTCAAAGAAACTCGTAGGATGTTAAATCCTAGGTAAGTGGCCACCATGGATTGAACCAAGGTGCGCTATCTCTCTTATGAGCCCCTTTATAGGTTTGGCATGAGTGGCTCCGTAGCTGCACATGGGAGCTGGTTATATCAGCTTTCTCCATGTCGACCATTTCTGCCTTTCACAACTGTTTCATCTTGGATGCCTAAGTTATGTTGTCAATTTTTTCTGATATATTGACATCCTTTTTGTAGAACTCAAATACTCAGAGTCATAAGACTCATAACCGTTCCTATCCAATTTCATCTTGAAAACTCAGCATAACATCATGACATGACTTTAGCTATTACTGTTTCCATCTTGAAAACTTAGCATAATTTCAGCATTTGGTTTTAACTTTAATGGCTAAGTTTGAAGCTTCTCTCACATTAGTCTTTGCTTAAACTTTGGAATGCGCTGGAAGTTTGGATTTCTTGTCAAATCATGGAGGGAGTTTGTTTGAAAAGCTGTTGATGATCATGTTCATAATATCTTTACTCCTGGGGAGAATTAGCTTGTAAGGACTTTCATTTCAGATGTCTGTTAATTAAAATGTGGTAGCTATCATGTAAATACCAAATCTTTTTTGCAACGTTTAGATTTTAGTTAATTTTAGCATACTTTTCAGTATTGTTTGTGATTTGTGAAGCTTTGGTGTAACAGGCTACATCCTTGAGGCACCCTTCTGGTTGTGCAAAGATTATACATGTCGATAGAAGAGGCTGGGGCTTCTTTGGGACCTTTATAATCATGTATGCCACTCCCTTTTAAAGCATGTTGAAACTTATCTAATATATGTCAAGTGATCGGCTAATATATGGTTCTTTGTTTTAGTAATTAATTAATTGCTTGGGTTTGCAGCATTTTATGCCTTTTTGGAGGATATCTTTTGGCCGGGATAGTCTATCGATATTATGTTCTCAAAGTTCGAGGTGTTGATGTAAGTATCCTTCCTCTATTTTATAAAATATTTGCAATGATTTCTCTCGTATGCTACCAATAAAAAAAATAACCTTATTTTTCTTTCTTTGAAATAGAAACATTTCATTGATGAATGAAACCAACACCAATAGGCGATTCCAATAAAAGTTGCCTGTTATGAGGGACAAAAATAATGAATAGCCCACTGTTTTTTGTGGAGGGGGCATAAGGCCAGTGAGACTTCTATTTTTATTATTTTTTAATAAGAAACTTCAAGAGAATATATTCAGAAGGAAAAAGACAAAAGGGAAACAACCTAAGGGTGGGGGTAAAGGGGACCCTGTGAAACAAAGCTACAAAATGAGAGCCTTCCGATCATTGACAAAACCTATAATTTCAAAATAATTTTTTATATAAAGAAATCCATCAAGACATTAACCCTTCCATGAAGAACTTGCCAAACAAAAAACTTAACCTGCTTTAGAATTCTCATCCTCCACATCGAGGCAGAAACTGAATTCATTGAGGAAGAAGGGTTGACCAAACAAAGGAAGAAGGATTTGCATGAAAAGCCCTCTTAGCGATTAGGGCACCATAAGTGAAAGTCCCTTCACCCAGGAGAGCACTGAAACACCCCAACAATGAAAGTAAAGTTATAATATCCTTTGTTTCCCTCTCTCAAACAACGAATAGCGGAACCCCAAAGTAGGGGCTGGCTGAGCCAGAACATTAGACACGAATACTTCCTTCATTGAAAATAAATGGTACAGAGGAAAAACACAGCAGAAGGGTCTATCTCCCGACCACCTATGGTCCCAGAAACAATGAGCAAAGAATGGGAAATTCTTAGCTGTCAACCCATGGTTTGTTTCCTTTTTTCTTCTTGAAATCTCGTGTCATCCAGCCTTGGCAGGAGGCACCGTAAATGCTAGAGAATTAACCTTTTTCCAAAGAGAGCCATTTCTTGAGTAAACCTCCAAATCCAGTTGGTTAGCAAGAGGTATTACAGGTAGTGAGAGAGACTCCCAAACCATCAAGGGAGGTTGTCAAGGCCGTTTACTCCCACTTGACTTAGTTGCTGCCCGGGTTGTACATCCTCCGTGCCAGACAAAAGCCAATGCAGAATTACAAGTTCCTCTATTCAGCGTGAATTAGGAAAAAGGTGTACTCCGAAAAGAATGTAGTGAGTTTACACCTAGAAGACTCCTCAGTCCATTTTAAAAAATGATTGGTTTCTGTCATCTTTCTCAGAATTCCAACGCTCATTTAATATGGAGCTGGCAAGCTGGAAGAGTCTCAGGAAGCACTCCTTCAAAGGGTATCTAGTAGCTCATAGATTGTATAGATTTCAATAGGTTGCCATTTCTCATCTCAAACGTGTGGAACTGGAAGCACTTGGTCTATGAATTTCCTGGTACATCTGTTGCTTGTATTAGTGTCCTAGCAGTAAACCAATTCGATTGTTCCAAATCATGCATATTAGTCATAATAGAGTGCCACAGAGCACTTGCTTCTGGAGGAAAACTCTGCACTCATTTGGAAACAAGAATTACACTTATCTTTCTTAAGTTTCCCAAACCAAGAGCACCTCCGTCCGAAAGAAGGAATTCCATGTTACATTTCACCAGAAAGATGCGTGTAGCCATAATATTAGGTTATGAATTCGCGCGTCACCATCCGGGCAGGCATGGCGTGTGTTTTTCAATATTAGGTTATGAATTAAAAGAAAGTGCCTCGTCTTCTATAGGTTAATGGATTTATGCTTCTTTCTCATTATGTTCTAATGCTAGAAACTAGAAAGTTTTATCTTCAATAGAACATTTACGTAGTTCTTTTTCGTGTCCCCATTCTCTTGACACTAACCAGGGAGAATTAGTTGGGTTCATTTTTGGTGTATCAACTCAATTTATATCTGTTCTGATATATCCTTGCTCGTTCTTTTTTCCAGGTTATTCCCAACCTAGAATTCTGGCTTAGCTTACCTCACAAAATTCAGGTACAGTTATTACCATTTTTTCTCTACTTCTCTGTATCTCTTTCATATGATTGTGACTGAATATCACATTGCAGAGTTTGTTTGCATCTCTGGTTCGAAAATTTAAGGGACCCTCTCGAGGTCATCGAGATTCTTATTCTCCAGTCAACTTTTAATTGCATACATTTTTGCTTCAAATTGCTGGTATGACTCCTTGTGTTCATTGTACTTTTAGTATGAACTTTTATGCCAGATCAAGTTGTAATGGTTTTGTTTGGTAGGCAATACAGCCAGAAGAGGTCAGCCTGAAATTTCATCAAGCAATCTTATTGACTCTGCTATAGAGCTTTCATCTTGTTCATTGGTGTATTAGAACCAAAGAGAGAAAGAGAGAGAAATAGCTCCTGTAGGCTAGCCTTTTGCTACATAATCCAGTCTTCTACTTGAGAAGTAGGCTTCAGTTTTTACATAAGGTTCTGTTATAAGTATCTGAGACATATTCAGAGCGATAGATAGATGGAAAGAGATCTTGCTTGGCATGTGAACTTTTTATAAAACATAGGTTTAAATACTAATTTGGTTTCTATACTGTTGGTTTTTGTTCATTTTGGTCCCTATACTTTCAAGATGTTCATCTTGGTCGCTATAATTTGATTTGGTTCATTTTACTTATTGTACTTTCAGATTTGATTCATTTGGTCCTTAGACTTGAAAAAAGTGACCATTTTGGTCCCTTAAAAATGATATAAAAATGAAAATAAAGAGACCAAAATGGTCACTTTTTTAAAAGTACACAAACTTAAAATGAACGTTTGAAATTTTAAAGACGAAAATGAACCAAAAGTTCAAAATATAGAAACTAAAATGAGCATATTAAAAGTATAGGAACCAAAATGAAATAAAGTTAAAAGTATAGGGACGTAGTATTTAAAGCTAAAATTAATAAATGGGAGTAGGAGAAGAGAAGGCATTATTACAATGGCTTTTAAAAATAAACTTCTAAGTGACAATTTGGGATCCTGAGGGTTTCTTTTTGGGATCTAGCTAGATGTGTAAAACGGTTAATTATTATTTTCTTAAAATGAAGATTTTTAAAATTAGGAACTGTTCTAATTTTGATTTGGATTAGATTTTTCTAGTAAAAATTATTGACAAAACCAGCCATTCGAGCAAGAAATAGTAATGCAATTGAACGTGATCACATGCCAATTGTTTGTCTATTTTATAATGTAATTTCATGCTTTGAAAATTATTTCTAAATTACACTAAAATGTCATTTTCATTTTTGCACTTGAAACATTTTATTTTACCCTCAACTCTCTCTATTTTTTCCCTATTTCCTATTTGCATTTATAATCTTTAATTAGCAATTTCCAACATAATTGAAAATTTCAAAAGGTTGGAAAAATTTGAAACCAAATACTTTGGACAATTGCAAAATTGAGACCAAATGATTATACAAATTGTTAATAATATATCGGGTATCAGACTATCTAGTTTTAGGATGGTAATTGATGTCTAATCAAAAGGTTATTAATAAAGGAACTTTTGAAATAAATTAAAAGTAAATTTGCAACTTTATAAATATTAGAGAAACTTGAAACCAACTACAAAATCATTATAACAAAGTTTTGAACATATCTATTATCTATTTTTTTGCTCTAAAATATAAAAATCAATGACTTTTCATGATTAAAATTGTTTGTTGGGCACTAAGTCCCACTAAAACTAGCTAAATGAAAGGACCTAATAAGTATATTAGCTCATCATAGGTAACTTGAATCTATTTTCATAAGATAAAATTATGATTGTCAAATAGAAATTTTACACAAATATAATCTCTAATCAAGGTTTAAAATATTGATGTCGGCGAAAATATCGAAGTCTTAATTTTACGAAAATTTCAATAAAGTATTGATTTTGACAGATACTTTTGTTAAAATTATAAAAATAAAAAATTTTAAAAATAATTAAAATTAGTAAATAAATATTTTATGATTTCGAAACAAGTTAATATGTGTATTATTTACATTATATTTATATTAGTGACATTTTGATCATTATATTATATGTTTTGTAGATTTTTCAATGAAAATATCGATTCATCGCTCATGTCGATTTCGAATCCATGGAAACATGGAAATATCGATAAAAATATCAATATTTCGATGGAGATTTAATACTATGTCTTTAACCATCCTTCTATTTATGAAAATGAAATGAGAATTAATCATTTAAATGGCTTGCAAGCAAATTAAAGTTCAATCCTTTTTTAGTAGTCCCAATTGCAATTGCTTATTTATTTATTTTAATCTATGACATAGATAATAGGTATAATAGTACCTAACCACCTTATTTGAGCTGGAAATTTTACCAAATACTCAATAATTTTTTGTACCTAAAACTTATTTTACTATTAAGAGAGAAAGAAATTGATAATAATTTTAAACCAATAATTTGGAAAAATGAATTAATGTCTTACCTTAGAAGCAAAGCAACAAAAACAATCTCTTCTAAGCTATCATTCACCCACTACTCTTCTTCATCAATCCTTCCACTATCTTCACTCAAAATATTTCCCTTTTCTTTCTTTTATGGCACAATATCTTTTTATATTATGATGTTTAATGTCACACCAAGCGGAATTCGGACTTGAACACAGAACCTCTTAACCAAATACCATCTTAAATCATCGATTGATTCAAAAGCTTAAGCTCGTGGGTAAAAATAAATTTAATATAATATCTAACATACACCAACATAAATCTAACTCAATTGGTTAACGTTAGATGTTTAAATCCTTGGTCTTAGTTTAGAAAATAAGAAAAGTCCCAAGTAAATGACAATATAAACCTTGATAAATTAAAAAAAAGTGAAAAAAAAATTAAGATAATTATTTTAAAGAATAAAATAGTTGAAAATATTTACTAATTTAACAAAATGTTACCTATGGTATATAACCTTCATAGGTCAAAACCAATATAAACCATGCAATCCCTCATCATCATGATGCTAACTTCTCAACTATTTACCAACAAGCCTTTCTTAATCAATTTTAATTTAATTAATTCCTAATATTCCATTACTTTAAGAGGCAATATATTAATTTAATTTAGGCAATACAAATTGCCAATAATGAATCAAAATTGATAGGTACATATATTAATAGCATGAAGGCTTTTGTCTCTGTCATTAAAACTTCTAATTTTACATTTTTCTTTTTCTTTTCTCTCTAAAATGAAGCCTCCTTCTCCCATCTCCTCCTCCTCCCTCCTTAGAAAATCTCGCTTCTCCCCTTACCTCTTCACTCTCTTGGCCTTCATCTTCTTTGTCGCCGTCCTCTACGGCGAAGACCTCACCTGCATCTTCAACCAGCAACTCGACCTCAACCTTGACCCCGACCACCCTTCTCCCACCTCCGGTGAGTTCAATTCTTATTACTATTTCATCCGATGATTAAATGTAGATTGAATAATAAATTTGGTTCCTGTGATTTGGAGAAAAAATCTTCATAAATAGTTCCTACTAGGAACTATTTATGAAAATTTATCAAACTAAAAAGATTAAATTCTAATCGTAAATCATAGAGATTAGATTCTTATTGTCTCCGAACTATAGGGGTTAAATATACTAAGCTCAAATGTTTTGAGATTTATTCTGAACTTTTTGCAAATCAATTCTTATAATGTCGTTGCTTTGATAAATTTAACATGGTATCTGAACTCGTATTACAATATATAATTTTTTTTTTGTAAAGGTAATTTTTTCAAGTTTTTGGATTTAGGGGTTGGTATGATTATTGAAATTTATTTGATTGATTATTTATATATTTATTAATTTTTTTTTTGGGTGGGGTTAGAGAAGAAGTGGGAGAAGCTGCCATTTGCAAAAGGGAAATTGAAGGAAGAGGGGTGTGACGTGTACAGTGGGAAGTGGGTTAGGGACGAGGTGACTCGGCCGCTATATGATGAGTCAGATTGTCCGTACATACAGCCGCAGCTGACGTGTCAGGAACATGGCCGGCCGGACCGGAGCTATCAATACTGGCGGTGGCAGCCCCACGGCTGCGATCTTCCCAGGTTTCATCTCTCTCTCTCTTTCTTTTTAATCCTTTTTCTGTTTTTTTAAATTCTTTTTTCCACCTTTCATTTTTGCACGACCTTGGATTAAATGGTTGTTGCAAGATCGACACACAAAGAATATAAAAACGTAAAATATAGAGAGAATGGATATATAGATTTACGTAATTCATTAACAATATATTAGCTATATCGGTAAGTAGAGAAGAAAAAATTTTATTAGAGAGAATATTATCGTATAAATGGTAGTTAGAGAGTTTATATAATGTACTTTTCTAAACTCTAGGATCATAATTATAAATAATTAAATATGTCAAATACGAATTCAACTTAGATTTCAAGATCCTACTTGATTGTTCGAAACGTCATACAACAAATTTAAGACATTCCAACGATGATTCTTTAATTTTAACTTAATTTAAATATGTTAACATGTGAGTACTTAAAAAAAGAAAAGAAAAGATAAAATTGAAGTTCTATATGCAGTTTTAAGTTTGTGTTTGAAAAGCCTTTTTTTAATTTTTAAATTGTCTAATAGATGAATGAACATTTAACTTTGTATTGGATAATTTTTTGTATGTTCTTTTTAATTAATTGATCTATTACATATAAAATTGGTAAAAATATAAAAAATACTTATGAAATTTGTACTTTGTTTTAAAAATTACTCTTAAACTTTTAAAAAGCTCAAAAAGACCCTTTTGGTTAGTATGTAATGGAGGGAAATTGTTAGTACCTCATTTTAAAATTACTGTTGAACTTTCATAAATTGCATTAATATTATTAATCTTGAAAATAAATAATAAAAAATGTTCTCAACGTTTGCGTAGTTAAATTTTTTTTTTTTTTTTTAAAGTTATGTTGAATTGAGAAAGAACCGATTCGAACTCCTATAGCTAGATACATTATATTTTTATTTTATAGACCCTCATTGTTTTTTTTTTTTTTTTTTTTTTTTAATTTGTCCAATTTTTACATCAATTTTTTTTAGCAACTAAACATTGCCTAGAACTTCAAGTTAATTAAAAAAAAAAAAATCTATAAAATTCCACGAAGTCTCAAAACAAATTTTTTTCCTCAAAAACTCAGTAAAATGATTAATCACTAAATACAAAAAGGGTCGACAGAGGAATGTCAAAACCTTTTTCACTTATCGCAACAAATATACTAATTTGAATGGTAAAAAAGATCAACATACATTAAAGTCTTTATTATTATAAATATATATGATAACATACATAATTTTCTTTATTTTCCCTCTTATTGATTGTTCTTAAAATTATGGCCTAAGTTTCTCAATATATCATTCTTTATTGTTAAATTCAAACGACATATTAATTAATGCACACACAACTATTACTTACAACTTTAATTGTCAAAACAATTAAAATTGAAGAACGGAAGAAGGGGGAGTAAAAGGACGATACTGACGAAGAGAGTAGAAAAAAGAGGGAAAATAGAGAAGTGTTATATCATAAACTTTTGGTCCCTAAACTTTCATGAAAGTAACAATTAGTCCATTAAACTTTACTTTATAACGATTTGGTCTATGTACTTTTAATTTTGTAACAATTTAGTTTCCGAATTATAGTATAATTTAATCCATGTACTTTCAAAGTTGTAACAATTTAATCCTTACAATAAAAAATTTATGAAAATTAAATATTAATTTTTATAATTTAATGAAGTAAATTTTGTAGCTTATAAATATATTGACTCCTAGTTAGTTTATTGATCAACCTAGGTAAGAAATCTTATTAAATTAAGGTATCAACTAATATTTATTAATTTTTTTTTAACTCGTCACATACCTTTGTGTTTGACAATGTTCTTTTTTTTTTTTTTTTTTTTTTTTTTTAAAAAATTTTAAGTATGAGTGTATTTTAGTAGAAACTAGTTGGATATGATGAATTGATACTCGATATGAACCATTTAATTGATGTCTCATATAGTAAATTAGGTGGTGCATTCGTAAATAAATCTAAGCCTTTATTTTATGATTAATGAGGTATTAAAGGTAATAAGCAATTTTTTTTTTTTTTTTTGCCTATAAATATAAACTTTATGGTATGAAACAAGTATTTGAAGGTTTGAGGGATAGAATATTTAAAGGTTTAGATAGGATCATTATTAAAAAATAAGTATTAAAAATTCAAGATTACATTTGGGGATTTAAATTAAAAAAAACTATAAAGTTAGATTATATTTTTGCAAGATAAGAGATTGGACGTCCGGTTGGACGTCCGGTTCCAACTAAAAAGAGTACATGCTCTATGAGCTAAGTTAACTTTGTTAAAGTTCATTAAAATTTTGGTCTATTTATCTATTATTTATCTATTTTTCAATATCCAAAGACCTAAATTATCTCTCAATTAGAATTAAATTTGAGGATTTTAAAGTAGAAAAACGTGAAATAAAAAACTAGTAAAACTTAACTCAACAGTAATTGACATGTACTACTTCTCTTGAAGTCGAGATTCAATTCTCACATTCTTATAAATCTTTACTATAAGATACATATATTGACAAAGTAATATCACATTATTAGTTTCGTTTGTTCAATTAAAAGAATCTTGGAATTTTTGTTTAAAAAACATATAAATTTGGAATTATTTCCTTGTTTTTAAACGATTTGGTAAAATTGCCCATATGCAATTATTAAGCAATTAGATATAAAAAACTGGAACCTTTGCCACAAAAAAACAAAAAAAGAAAAAAAGAGGGAAAAAATTGGAGTGAAACGACAACGTATTGAAGCATTGAAATTGGCCGCCCGATAGTCACGAGGGTGACGTGGCAGAACGACGTTGAAGAATATGTGTGAATATTTTTACAAATATGTGGATTTAAATGATTTATGAAAATTATATTAAAAAATAAATTTTGATTTAGAAAGATTAACCACAAAGAAAGGAAGTTGATGGAAGTCGTTGGTTTTGCCACGTCATGCAATAAATAAATAAATAAATAACAAATATATATATATAATTTCATCGTATGAAAATTGAGAACTATGCCCATGGTCGAGTAATAAAAATTTTGACTTTCATTTTTTTTTCTTTTTCGTAATTTAGATTTTACACTTCTATTTAGTTTAAACTATATAATTAAACAATAATTTTCGTTGTATTGAATATTATATCAATAAAACCATTTT
The DNA here is from genome assembly GCF_027475165.1 of Benincasa hispida. Classification (NCBI taxonomy): domain Eukaryota; kingdom Viridiplantae; phylum Streptophyta; class Magnoliopsida; order Cucurbitales; family Cucurbitaceae; genus Benincasa; species Benincasa hispida. The sequence goes on along the minus strand of NC_143484.1, from coordinate 30,131,276 downwards.
GATTGTATAATGAATCTCATTCATTCGAATTTTAAAAGTCTATTTGAATAATAAATATTATTTCATGAATATAGACATGGAATACTTTGAAATTGAAATGTTGGAGATAAATTTTTTTTGTTTGAATATATAAGATAATTAAGATTTATAAAGTTAAATACTTTTGTCAATTTTGCCATATATATATATATATTATTTATTATTATTATTATTATTATTTTTTGAGTAAATGATAGTAAAAAGGTGAAAAGGGATCCATCATGGTGGGATTTATTCAAACCAAAATTTACCATAGAAATATAAAAGAAGGTTAAAATATAAATCAAATATCATCAATACAGTCAAAATAAACTTAGCTAACTGGTATTGACATACACTCTGGTTCAAGAGGTCGAAGGTTCAATCACCTGTCTCTATAATTATTGTATTTAAAAAATATCATCAATAATATAATAGTAATATTTTAAACTTATTAAAAAATAGAGAAATGCATATTTGTTAACTTATTACATCATATATATATATATATATATGAAGTCTTTTATATTGGAGAGATCCTTATTTTCCTGTTGAGATAGGAGACACTATAGAAACTTAGCCTAAGATAAAAATATTTAACATTATCTATGTTAAATGTTCTCAAAAGAAAAATCCACACACAACAATTTACATAATCATAGAAGTAATTTTTATGTTAAGTTATAAGTTTAGTCATAAATATCTTCCAAATTGTGTTTAAGTGATTTTAAAATTTTTAATTTTGGATTTGATAAATCATAAGTTTCGAAAGTGTGTCAACATATCCATAAATTATTAAACTTTTTCTTTTTCAAACATTCACATATTATAGATTTTTTAAAAAAAGTTGAGAGATTTTGCTAAATGATTTTATAATAATAGAAATGATTTTAAATGGTAAAACTGTTGAAAATACTTATAAGATGTAGTAAAATTTTAGAGCTATCAATAATAGATGTTGATAGTTATAAAATTTTACTATATTTTGTAAATATTTTGGTTCATTTTTCTATATTTAAAAACAGTCTTATAAACTTCATAAACCTATTAAATTAGGACAATTATTTTAAATAGCATAACTATGAAAAATATTTACAAATAATAGTAAAATATCATGTTAGATAGACTACGATAGACTACCATCTGTGTCTATCATGACATAGATAGACATAGATAGTAGTCTATCACAGTCTATCGTAAAATTTTACTATATTTATAAATATTTTGATATATTTTTCTATATTCTGCCCATCAAATTATAGACGGAAAAAACCTATAAATTTATGGACACTATTAATTAATTTAGGATTTCCAAATAGAAGTTCCTTCTACTTAAATATGCATCAATATCTACTTTGCATGAATTGCATATGCAAACTCTGATTGAGCTTTATTTATTTTTTTCTCTCAAAAAATGAAGTTTCAATGCAAGCCTAATGCTAGAAACCCTAAGGGGAAAGAGGATGATGTTCGTTGGAGATTCTCTAAATAGGGGGCAATTTGTGTCAATGGTATGTCTTCTTCAATCCCTAATTCCGGACGATGCCAAATCCATGGAGACCTTCGATTCCCTCACAGTCTTCACTGCAAAGGTTCATAATCTATTGTTTCTCATTTTCTGTTTCTTGTTTCTTGTATTTGTTAAGTAAATGGTTTTAGTAACGGTAGATTGATATTCAAAATTAATATAGGAGTACAATGCAACGATCGAATTCTATTGGGCACCATTTCTTCTTGAATCGAACTCGGATAACGCGGTGATCCATCGGATTTCGGATCGGATAGTGAGAAGAGGCTCCATTAATAAGCATGGAAAGCATTGGAAAGGGGTTGATATTATGGTTTTCAATACCTACCTTTGGTGGATGACTGGCTTGAACATGAAAATCCTGTAAGGCATTATTTATGGTTGTTATATATATATATATGCTAAATTAAAAGTTCAGTCCTTACCCTTAATATACATTTATTTTAGTATCTAAACTTTAAAAAGGATTAATAAATCATTGAATTTCTAAAAAGCTTTTCAACTTTCGATTTTGTGTCTAACATAAGTTCCTAAAATTTTAATTTTATGTCTAATAGACTATTGACCTATTTAATATTTTTAATATTCATAGCACACTTGGGTGAAAATCAGTCTTATTCAACATAGAATTTCAATTCTATATTTAATTTTTAAAAAATTTTAAAAATGTCATGGATCGGTTTAATACAAAATTGAAATTAGTTTAAAGATTAATCATACATTAAACATCCACAAAATTGAAAATTTAAAGATCTATTAGACACTTTTTAAATTTTAGGAATCTTTTAAACTTATGTACACATAAATTTAAAAGTTTAGGGCTTAAACTTGTAATTTAAGCTATTATATAGTTGGTATTATCTCTTCCCCTGTATTTTTATATATTTAAAAATTGGAAAAGAATTGAATAGTGGTGTCAAATTAATTAATTTACAGGCAAGGGTCTTTTGATGATGAAGTACAAGACATAGTAGAGCTATCAACAGAGGATGCTTATCGCATGGCAATGAAGAGCATGTTGAGATGGGTCAGGAAGAATATGAACCCTAAAAGAAGTAGGGTTTTCTTCACTAGCATGTCCCCTTCCCATGGAAAGTAAGTTCTCTCTCCCTCTTCTCTCTTTCTATCTCCTTTAAATGAAAAATTATCCGATGGATATTTGAACGACAATGTGACATGATGACGTATCATTTTACGATGTTAGATACCATTAGATAAACATGTCATAGGATTCCATATATATCAAAACTAATTAGGAGTAACTCATGCATCTTATAACCATTGTGACGTATTTTTTTTCTCTTTTTAAGAAGTGTGATCTCAACAGAAATATGAGTCGAGTGAGAACTTTCAACACATATAATCCTTTAATGAGTTTGAAAACATATAGAGAAGGAAACGTAGAGAAAACTAATTAGTTTGAAAACTTTTTAATACAAAAGTTGAACCTAAAATGAGCTAATTAAGCGAGAGGTAATTGCTTCCCCTCATTTCTTCTTTGCTCTACTCTTGGTTTGATACATTGGAAAGATAAGGAAACCTCACAATCTTTATAAAATAGATGAGTTACTTCGATATTTTGACAAGATCCAGTTACTATCGTATTTTGACGACATTTTTTTTTTTCGATTCTAAAGACCATATTTCTTGCAGTGGTATAGCCTTTAAATTAAGGTGACTCTGATCAATTCTTATTTGACTCTACAGAAGCATTGATTGGGGTGGCGAAGAGGAAGGCAACTGCTACAACCAAACAACTCTAATTGAAGATCCAAACTATTGGGGTTCTGATTCGAGAAAAAGCGTCATGGAAGTGATTGGAGAAGTCTTCCAGAAGTCAAAGTTTCCCATCACATTTCTCAACATCACACAGCTATCGAGCTATCGTCGGGACGCTCACACGTCGATTTACAAGAAGCAATGGTCACCTTTGACTCCGGAGCAGTTGGCGAACCCAGTAAGCTATGCGGATTGCGTCCATTGGTGCATGCCTGGTCTCCAAGATACTTGGAATGAGCTTCTTTTTACCAAACTTTTCTATCCTTATTAACTAAGGGTCTCCTTGGATTGACTTTCTAATCACTCAAAAAAGTGTTTTTAAGCACTTAAGTCAATTCAAACCGACTCTAATTGTTGTTAATCTTCATCTGGGTTCACTCAAATTTTGTGTTAAGTTACTTCAACTAGAGTATGAGAAAGTCAATTTCAAAGATGGGGAGAAAATCTGTGTGAAATCGAAATGGTTGAGCTGAGTTTTTCTTTTGGAAAGGAAGATTTGTATAAATGTTTGTTAATTCTTGGAAAAATGTAAAATTATCAATTAATTAGTTGAAAAAAAAATATTGATTCATAAAATAGTTATGATGTCTATGCTTGCTCTTCTGGGCCCATTGAACTCCTCTTGAAAGTCATCAATAGCACAAATATTCATTGATGCTCTATGCATAATATTTTTGACATAATCTAAATACTCTTTTGTATAGTTAAAAAATAGATAAAATATCTTCAATTTTTTTTTTCTTTTTTAAGATAAACAACCCATAGAGCAAAAGATCAAACTGTTGGCATATATGCCATGAAGCTTCATAGTTAATATGTTATTTGAAATAATGGTTGATTATTTCATATATGCAAAATGGTCCATTAAAGAAAGATCGAAGGTTATTTTATGAAACTTGAACAATATGTGGTAAACATACAGGTGGATCATGTTCAAGTAATAAACTATATGGATAAGGTTGGGTGTCTTATCCTGGTGATACTACGGATACGACTCACTTTATAATTGTTACAAAAGTTGTAAAGTGTTATAAACGATTTGATCATAACCGTTCAAGAGGAGAAATGCAAGTGGAGGTGTCCTATACAAAGAGTTTGTATAAAACCAAACTATAAAATGATTAATCTCTCTTTATAACACCGTTGACTTAAGAAATAACATTTCATAGAATGACCATAGGTAACTCAACCTCAGTCCTAAGTGAGTTATGCACTTCTGTCTATGAAGACAGTCCTTTTATTTGTATTAGTGAGAGTGACCCGACTCAATGACTCAATAAGTCTACCATTTTGGGGATTTGTCCAAGTAGGGAGATAGGAACATAGCTACACAAGACGAAATTTGCTCATTCCCGTCTTTAGGGTAACCAGATGAATTACTCTCTTAAGTGCTGACTTCGGGTCTTGAACAATGGGTTTTCTCTCACTGACTCAAGAGGGTTTTGTTTATGGTAGAACCATAAACAAATTGTTCATCAGAGAATCAATGAGACTTAAAGGAGTTAAATGTAATTATATAGGCAAAATAGTAATTTTGACCTAACTGTAATTGTGAGCGATTCGTAAAGATTCGACTTACTGTTGTTTGGTTATATTCGTGGATACATAAATATATCTACAGTGCAAAGATTATAGTTGTGGGTCTTTAGTGAAATGACCTACAGTTAATGAATGGTGATTAATTTAATTAAAAAGTTAAAATAATTAATCTCGTATTATTGAAACTTCTAATTTGTAGGTATATTAGGTCCCCTTGCTAGTTCACTAAAGGAAAAAAATAATCATTTATTTTTGGATTAATTTGAATTGTTCAAATTAAATAAAGGAAACTAATTATATAAGATACAATTAATATAATATATATATAATGTAATGTATATAGATACATTATAATATAAAGTTAATTTTGAATAAGATTCAAAATTATACTTTATTATATGAGAGAGATAAATATTTGAATAAGATTTAAATATTAATTATATGAATGAGATTCATATATAGGTTAAAAATTAATATGAATGAGATTCATATTCATAGGTTTCGTGAGAGAATATTATTTGAATATGATTCAAATTAAATTAAATATATAATATTTAATTATTAATTAATTAATATTACTATTTAGTTATATATTAAATTGGATTTAATATATTATTTAAATAATATAAAATTAGGGAGTTATTCTATATGATGGTGGAAGGAGTTGTAACTCCCCATCAATCCATCCTTCTCACTTACCATAATAATAAGTTTTTTGCAGAGTGAGTTCATAGAACGTAATTCTTTATCTGATATTCTCTACAAAAATTCTCTCTACCAAAAATCTAAATCTCCGTCAACATACTTCTATAGAAACGTTGTTCTATAAAATTCTTCTCTTCTAAAGGATTCCACAATCGTGATTCTGTCCAGAATAGCAAGGTTTCCAAGTGTTGGTGTCCTTGTTCATGGTTGTTTATGAGATTGCGGAGAAGGCATTCTTGAAGAAAGTCTTCAAGGAGTTCGTGCAGAGGAAAACATTGAAGAAGGACTTCAAAGGTATGTCTTCTTCCCCTGTAAAGCATCTTGTAAATTTATGCTTAACCTATTCTGTTTTTTCAAGAATTTTCAAAATGAATTTTGATTGCACACGCGTTCATGCGCTTCTGCTGAGGAATTCGATTCCTTTACAAACAAATTACAAGATTAAGGGGTCTAAAAGATTTTAGACTCTCGATCCACTAAAGCTTCATGTGCAACATCATGAGCCATCTCATTTTGGTTAAGATGAACATGAGAGAATGCGGCAACCCTACTAAATCATCACTTCGCTCCTTGGCTTCATCAATAAAAAAAAAAAAGAAACCTCAAAGATATTGACAACATCATCATTTAATAACTTGACTACCTTCAAACAATCTGACATAACCAAAATATTTAAGATTTGGAGTGAAAATATTCTTAATCCCGGAGCAAATTTCTATCACTTTAAGAATCTTGATCTCCTTACATTAACATACAAATTTCAAACCAACAATATGAACACGCTCTAGGTGGTCCCTAAATTGCCAAAAATTAGTCACTTCAATAGTCTTCAATGGTTATATAACTATCAAAGTACCTAAAAACACCCAACCCAAATCGCCCGATCCGGAAGTAAAGCACCAAGTAGCATCATTGTTCAACTTCTAATAAGAAATAGCAGAAGATTGCCATCTAACATCAAAGAGATACTGACAGGGAAGGTCGTTTCCTTACCTCTGCCATTGGATCCCACACCATCATATCAAGATTCGATAATATATGCACTAATTGAGTCACTAATAGATTCATAATCAGCCTATTGCCTTTGAAACAACAGTTTATTACTAGCCTCCTAAGTTTGCCAAGTTATAATCACAACCTTATCCAGATCCATAGGAGCAACATTATAAAAAATCTATTGCTAGTGGTCTTAATAGCTTCATTGAGATCTGTCATCTCAAAGAACATTGACATTAGTGGATATAAATCTAGGCTAGATCTTCCAAGATATTGGAAATTTCCACAAAAGATGTGCGGCTGTTTCCACATGATTCCTGCAAAACAAGCACAAGTGGTCTGTGTAAACTCCCATCTTCACAAGATTAATTTACAAGGAAATATGTCAATGATGGTCACAAAAATTTAGAAGCATCCCCATTAGACGAGCTAGCTATATTCATGTTAGTGAGATCTATAAAAAATTAAGTACTTTTAATAGTATAAATTTCCTTTTTGTCCAAGATCCAAAGAATCTTGTCCTTTTGTCGTCTCCTTGAAATTTGTATTTGAAGGATTGTATCCACATCAACATAAATAAAATGCAATCCAATCAACTCCTCATTTTATCCACCATCATCACAGTGAAGAAAGGCCACACTACGTCCCTATAGAAAATGGAGTACTAAGAGAGGCGTTCTGCTCCATTCCCTAAGCAACCAATGGTCTTTCTCAATTTAAATAATTTTTTTGTATCCTATCTTCACCAATATCCTTTTTTAATCTGTGATCTTCCCCAAAGGATGCCCCTCCAAGCAAGGGTAGGCTTATGGCCTAGACCTACATTCGAAAAGTTCCTAGATTTGAAATACTTACCTTGGATCGCCTTAGTCGATAAACTATTAGGGCATCTTATAATCTTCAAACTTTGTTTAGCCAGCATAACTTGATTGAAGATATGCAGATCATGAAAGCCAAGTCCTCTATTCTTTTTCCTAATAGACATATGGGACTAATTGCACCAACAAATTTTAGTTTTATTGCTAGATGACCCCCACTAGAATCTTGAAAATTTTTGACAAATCTCATCGAGAAGAATTTTAGGCATTTGGAAACAACTCATCGTATAAATCAGAATAGCTTGAGCCACCACATTTATCAACACCTCCTTACCTTCAGCCGAGATAAAGTTCTCCTTCCATCCCTGAAGAACTTTCCAAATTCCATCCTTAAAAGACCTGAACACTCCATTTTAATTTTTAGATATTTGGAAAGGTAAACCCAAGTATTGTCCCAATATTTTTATATTATGAATTCAAGGCCTTCTTGGATGTTTTGGATCATATTTGGCATAGTTTTCTTACTGATCATAACCATGAACTGATGAATATTGATTGTCTATCTTGATGCCTTATCGTAGGTTTTAAGCACCATCTTGATGACTCTCCAATTTTTTTCCTTTACCCGAAGAATAGAAGACTATCATCAACCAAAAAAAGGTGAGAAATAAAAGGGCAATAAGGGTTTATATGCAAACCTGAAAATTATGTTTGGCATTCCTTCTTTTGTAGAAGAGCAGAAAGATTTTCAGAGTAAATAAAGAAGAGGTAATGCGTCAATGAATCTCCCTATCTTAGGCCAATGGAAAGCTGAAACTATCGAGAAACCATAAGTCTTCTTGATTCTGAGGATGATTCCTGGATCTGAAACAACGCTATGGGATATAATATATTAAACGACTACTTACTATTGCCATTGAAAAAACAGAAAAATGTTACAGTTTCCACACAATTCATAATAAATTTAATCTAACGGTTGCAAAAATCCATTTTGCTCATCAGACGCTAGAGGTAATTCCACTCGATCCCATCATACACATAACTCATGTCAAGTTTTAATGCAACCATACTATCTTTGTCAGTTCCCTTGTTATTTAAAAAGTGAACACATTCAAATCCCATAATGGCATTAGCAGTAGTAAGGCATCTCAGAATGAAAGCTAATTGGGAAGGAGAAATGATAAGATCCAGAACACCTATCAAACAATTGACTAGTATCTTGGCTACCACGCTGCATAGGCTAATTGATTTAAATCAACCATCAACATTGGTTTGACTCCCTAGGAATAAGAGTAATATAGGTGAAACTTAAATCTTCAATTCTTCCAACCTAATTTAGAATATTAAGGCACAAGTTTGTCGTCAATGGCCCCATTTCAACCTAATACCACTAAAAGAAGGGCACATTCAGACCATCCAGGCAAAGAGCCATTAATGAGGTTATGCTTTTCATAATTGATCTGTCTCAATTGTTGAAAATGGTCGAATAAGTTTACTATTCATATCGTATGAAGTCATGTGAGGGATGATAATTACTATTTAAGAGACATTTTCCATATGAGGGCTAGAGAAGCATAACAAATTCTCAAAATACTGTGTTGCCATTTCTGCCAATTCCTCCTTCGAAGTTAGCTAGGATCACCATTTTAGAGCCTGTGAATCTTATTTATCTTTCTGTGATGGGATGCTCTTTGGTGAAACCACTTAGTATTTCGATTGCCCCAATTTATCCAATCCTCCTCAAACTACAACTTCTAATAAATCTCCTCTTCCTCAAGCAACTATTCTAATTTCTATTTCAGCCTGAATCATGTTTGAGCACTACTTTGGAAGAGAATGATCATTAATCACTTGAATTTCCTGTTCCTTTCTGTCAATAACACCTTTGGGTGAACCCTGTAATCGTTTTCTATTCAAAAGGTCCAATTCCCTAAGATAATGTCTTGAGATCATGCAAAAATCTCTAACATTAACATTATGTTTCTTAGACCACACATCATAGACTACTGGAACTGCTACCCTTCGATGGACAAAAGATGATAGCAACGAACGGTTATGAATGAAGAGGTTAAGAGAGAAAATGGAATGAATTGAGATGTGTGAAATTGCTTCGCATACACGTTCCTCGCTATGCTCGCCCACCCAACCGGACGAACAGTGGCGACATGCACGAGATGTCCACCAACCCACATTTGCCTATCTTCTCACCCCTTCTCAAATATAAGTACCCCTTGGGGCTCAAACCCAAAACTCAAGGTGGGAGTATAAGAAAGAGATTCCACTTCCCAAACTAAGCAATGTGGGATTCTCAAATAAGTCTTTTTTCCTTTAAAACTTAAATTTTCACCAACAATCCCCCACTTGAAAATTTAAAAACACGAGAAAATAATTTTTCATTGAGAAATATCAGTCTGTAAAATATTGTGCATAAGAAAATGTGTCTCACGACTTGAACCTTTACGTAGTGTAGATGATTCAAAGTATGCTATAGGAACTCTTGGTTTTGAACTTTATCACTAAAAACTTCTCACACACAATATTACCAAGGTGTAGTTCAAAAGTCCGTGCTTTAAGGCCTAACATGTGTATCCCGGTTTAGTGAATGCTTTAGAGAGTTTGCCTAAAACTCCATAGGAAGCGACCCTCACTTCCACATTCACATAGTTGAGTCTATCAAGAGTACTCCTGTAGCCAGGTACTCCACTTGACGTCAAGTATAGATCTCATTAAGAACTAAGTTCAACCTTTCTTACGCTTCAGGATATCATGCTCAAACTCTAGATCATAGGAAGAGAACACCGTGTTTGTTTTAGCATGATTCACTTTATCACTCGTGATTAGTTATTACCCGTCGAACCTGTTTCTTGGGATCTCTAGTCTACAGTTTGGTATTTCCTCACATTGATTCATCTCTCTATAGGCATGAATCCCATCCTTTCTGAGGTTTTGAAAACCTTCTCTCTGGCCAGTCCTTTCGTCAAAGGATCTGTCAAGTTTTCATCCGTTCGTATATGTGTTGGGTTTTATCCTTAAAACACGTAGATAGTAAATGTTATTAATTGATCATCATCAATAAAGAGTTATAGATGTTAGTTCAATAAATGTTATTGTTTATATTGATTGTCTATTTTGTCTTAATAACCATAAATCTAATAAACTAACACCAAGGCTGCCTTATGAGTCTTGAACTGTATGTAGAGATATATAGAGAATAATGTTCAAGTTACAGCCTGAAGGGTCTATAGTATAGGGATAAGACTAGGTACCTTATCCTGGAAGCACTATGGATACAACCCACTTTGTATTTGATACAAACGAAATGATCCAATGCGTTCGTGTAATTGACATGCAAGTGGGGGAATCCTATACAATGAGTTTGCATAAGACTAGACTACGAAATAGTAACCACTAGATTTAACGCCGTTAACTAGTTAGGTTCCTATTTCAATAGGATGACCTACGCAACTTAGTTTTATTCTGAGTAAGTTATGAACTCCTGTTCACAAGGGATTGTCCTTTGATTTGTATGAGTGAAGGTGGCCAGTTTGCCGACCTATATGCCTATCATTTTGGAGACAAGACCGAGTGGGGAGCTGGGAACATAATAATATAAAATGGAATTCACTCATTCCCGCATTAAGGGTAAGTTGATGACTATTCCCTTAAATGGTGTCTCCGGGACTTGAACAAAGGGCTTTACCCTCTCATTGGTTGAGAGGGGTTTCTATTTATTGGTTAAACCATAAATAGGTCGTTCATTAGATGAGCACTAGTACTTAAGAAGTCAGAGGTAACCTAAGGGTAAAATGGTTTTGACCCAGTTGGAGTTACGAACACTTATGAAGGACTAACTTGATGTTATTGGTCTATATCCGTGGACATAGAAATATATTTATAGTGAGAAGAGTGCAACTGTGGGTCTTTAGTGGAGTGTACCCAGTTAATGAATATTAATTAACTTGGTTAATAAGTTTAACCAATTAATCTCATATCGTTGGAGCTTCTGATCTACAGATCCACCAGGTCCCCTTGTTAGCTCACTAGAGAATATTTAAGAGGAATGATTTGAATTGTTAAAATTAATTTGAGGAAACCATATATTAATATGATTAATATATAATTGATTATGGATATGATCTATAATTCAAATTAAATTGGAAATTAATATTTGAATAAGATTCAATTAATTAATTCAAGAGAATTAGATTCACAACGTATTAATTAATAGAGAAGTATTGCACATATACATAATTAAATATATATACACATTAAATTGGAATTAATGTATAAATAGTTATTTAATTAATGTACAAATTAAATTAAATAAATGTTATTTAATTGTGCTAATTAATTAAATAAGTGTTATTTAATTAATTGAACTAATTAATTAAATAAGTATTAATTAATTAATTAATTGTAGAAAAGGAAATAGGAAAATGATTAGGAAAAGGGCTTGATCTTTCTTTATATAAAGACCTCCCTATGGCCCATTTTGGACACACTGGCAATATACAACACACAAGTGTTATTACGCAAAATTTTCCCTAAGCCACAAAAAGAATCCTCTCTACTCTCCAAAATCCTTTTCTCTTCTCCCTCTTCCAATAGTTGGATACTACCTATCCCTCTATTGGAATCCTAGAGAATAACAAGGTTACTCTCGTGGTAGTGTTCGAGATTGTTCAAGAAATCGTTTGTGATCAAGATCGTTGGAGGAGCCATTCGTTGGAACTTCGAGAGGATTGTTCGTGAAGCTTGGGAATCTATAAAGGTAAAAATGGTTCTAATATTTTTCCAAAGCATGCTAATTTACATGTTTATATTCTGTTTTAGTATATTGAATTTGTTTATGTAAAAATCAAATTGTGGGATGCAAGACGTTCACAACGCTTCTGCTGCGGGATTTGATCCTTTCAATATGATCCACTCTAACTGCACCAATAGTGACAAACTCTTTAATGGTATTGTGCTTAAAATTTATTTGTCGTCTCTTTCTATTCTAGTAACGGTTATGAACTTTTGCGATTACTGTAGTACTATCGTAATGGATCAATATGGCTAGTACCGACTTTTCTCATAGGGGAATATCTTATAGCAGACTTCTAAGCCAACTTGCTTCTTCACTAGCTATTGCTAGTGCTATTATTTTTTACTCCATTGTCGATTGGGCTAAAATAGTAAGTTTCTTGGACTTCCAAGAGACAACTCTACTTGTTATATTAAAGATATAGCCACTTGTAGCCTTTGAATCATCTAATAGGGAGTTCCAGTCAGCATCGTTGGACCCTTTCAGGATAACGGGAAAGTTCAGATAATGTAATCCTAGGTTTTGGGTTTTTTTAAGTACTTCATAACCCTATCTATAACATTCCAATGCTTTATACTAAGTGTACTTGTAAACCTACAAAGTAATCCTACAACATAAGCTATATCAGACCTAGTAATCAGCAATGTATTTGAGATTGCTTATGATGCTCGTATACTCAGTGTGATTAACACTGTCACCAGTGTTCTTGAACAATTTAATACTAGGGTCATAAGGAGTACATGCTGATTTACAATCAAAGTAATTATATTTCTTTAGAATCTTTTCTACCTAGTGAGATTGATCTAAAGAAATTCCATTTTCAGACCTAATCATTTTTATGTCTAAGATTACACTCACTTTTCCTAAGTCTTTCATATCAAAGTTTGTACCCAACATAGATATTACATCATTTATGACGTGCAAGTTCGACCCAAATATTAACAAGTCATATACATAGCAGACATAGGATAGTGCAAAGATTGTTCTCGACCTTGTAGTAGATGCATTTGTCACTTTCATTTACCTTGAAACCTTTAGATAAGATATGATTATCAAACTTTTCATGTCATTGCTTAGGATCTTGTTTCAGGCCATAAAGAGATTTATCTAGCTTACAAACCTTATTTTCTTGACAATGGACTATAAAGCCCTCAGTTGTTCCATATAAATCTCTTCTTCAACTGCTAACCTCCGATGGACAGAAGATGACAGCAACGAACGATCATAAATGGCAGTCTTCAGAAAATGGAATCTGAAAAATAGAAACCTGCTATAGGCTGAGTCACAGATCTCACACTATTTAAGACGTTTCGTGGCTCTGCCCAAATTTTCAAATAGTTCTACAAAATTTCCATGGCATCCCTAGGATAAAACATCCTAGAATAAATAAAATTGTCTTGATCGGAGCTATACTATACTCGACTGAAAAACTCACCCTTCTGGACTGAGTATTGAGTTTTATGTCCTAAAACTCGTGGTTTGTAAACAATAAAACTTATTATGAAAATTCAATTAAGTTGTTATTGAATATATGAATTTCTTATTTTGTTTTAGAAATAAATCCAATAAGCTAAAAGATCCATGACTATTACATGAGTACTTAAACTTTATGTGGAGACATAAAAGTTGATCAGGTTCGAGTAAATAGTCAAAATGGTCTATAGTATATGAATAAGGTTAGATGCCTTATTATGGTAACACTATTGGATGTGGCTCACTCTGTAGTTGTTACAAAGAGTTTGCTACAGATGAAGTGATCCTGATTCATACATGTAATGACATGAGAAGTGGGGGTGTCCTGTGCAATGAGTTTACATAAGATCGGACCACGAAATAAGTCACTCTTACGTTATAATGTTGTTTCATGTTTAAGACTGACTATTTCAAAACGATGACCTAGGTAACTTGGCCTTAATCCTAAGCTAACTATGAACTCCTGTTTATTCGAGATTATCCTTGGATTTGCATAGGTAAGGGTTGGCTCAATAGCACTGCTTAATAAACCTCCCATTTTAGGGGTAAGACCAGGTAGATAGTTGGGAACATAGGATGCAAGATGGAATTCACTCCTACTTGCTTTTAGGGATAGTAGAGAAGTTGTTTCTTTAAGTGCTAAATTCGGGTCTTGAACAAGGGGCTCCACCCTCTCATTGGCCTGAGAAGGATTCAGTTTGATGATCCGATCACAAACCAATTGTTCATTAGAGGATCAGTGAAAACTCTTGGGGGTAAAATAATCATTTGACCCAGTTGTTATTACAAACAACATGTGAAGGGTTAACTTACTAATCATGGTTGTATCGAGTGGATACAATATATCTATATTGAGGGGAATGCAACTCTGGGTTTTAGTGGAGTGACCTAGTAGTTAATGAATGGGGTTAATTTGGTGTAAAGAGTTTAGTCAATTAATCTCGGATCGTTGGAACTCATGATCTGTAAGTCCACGAGATCCCCTACTAGCTCACAAATGGATTAGCCTTAGAGTAGCGTGATAAGTTAATTTGAAACATTCGAATTATAATTAAAGGAATTAGTAATTATATGTAATATAATTACGCGTTTAATTTTAGAATTAAACGAAATTGGAGAATCAATTAATATTTAAATGTGATTTAAATATTAATTTCATGAATAGGAATTCATGAAAGTGAAAACTGGTGATAAATTAATTTAATATCTGGTATTAAATTAATTAAATTATTTAATTATTTATTTATTATTAATTTTATTAAAAAAAATTAATTTTTGAATTAATTTTTTCTAAAATTAATAAAATCTCAAGTTTTAATTAGAGAATTAAAATTGGAAAATTTTTTTATTTTGAAAATCAAAATCAAAATCAAAAGGAATTAGGAAATGGAAAAATCCCAAAAGTGGGATTTTTCCACTTTCAAAAGCCTACTAGCTTACACATTTTTCACTTCCAAATTCAGTCATAATCCTAGCATGAGGTGCAATTCATGCAGCAATGGTTCTTGTATGATTGTCATGCAAATATATAATGAAGAATCTCAGTGGAATTGAGCATGCAAAAGGGTTGATTTTGGCTGAAAATTACTCTTGAAGAAAAGTTCTTCAGGCTGCTGTAAATCAGTGTTATTTTCCACCAAATTCCCTTTATTTTGAGTCTCACAACTTAATCCAAGGCACCAAGAGGATAGTAGGGAAGGCTTTGTGGTGGCTCACAAGCTAATTTGGAGAAGATTTGCAGCTGGAATCGTGATTAAGTGTTTCTTCAAAGGTATGTCATGAAACTCTCTTCATAGTTTATGGAGCATGCTTAATTCAAAATCAAAATGAATGAATTAGAATGCTTAATTGTCCGTTTTTCTTCCACTGCATGTTTTCTAACTCTAACATTGAGATGCTCAAAAACCAAAATGGAAAGGAATGAGAGGTCGAGAGAGAAAATGGAATACTGTGAAGATGAATTGAAATTGCAAAGAAGAGAGAAGTGCTCGCAGCCGTGGCACCACGTAACCGGCAAAAGAAAATTTCTTTTATTTAATAAAATAATAAAATAAAAAAATAATTTTTTAAAATAAAAATCAAACACACGCCCACCTGGATGACAGTGACACATATGGGATATCCACTAAGAAGCACAGACACAGATACGGATACATGATATGGATACGATATGATACGGGGATACGTTAATTTCTAAAAAATTAAGATACGGATACGTTGAAGATATGTGTGTATATATATATATATTGTCTAATTAATTGCTATAATAATTATTTTAAGTTAGATTAAAATAGAATAAAAAAGAGAGTGAAAACTTGAAAAAAAATCTAGTAACGTCGAGTGATTGTTGAGTGACTAAAGTAGACGGTAGGAAAAAATTAGAAGATGAAGATTGAAGAATGAAATTGAGGATGAAATGGGTGTGAATCATGATTTCTAATAGTGAGAGAGAATGGAAGAATGAAGATCTAATTACATTTTGGGGTTTTATTATTATTTTTTTTTTATGTTTTTATCACTTTAAATTTATTTTGTTTTGGATTGCAAATCATTGTGAAATATGTTTAATCCTTCAAAATTAATTTTGATGATATGAAAATTGCAGTTAGAAGTGTAAATAAATAAAAATCAAAAAATCAAAAATCCACTAAACTCACATTTGTCTACCTCCTCACTTCTTTTAAAATATGGGTACCCCTTAAACAAGGTGGGAGTATAAGAAGGAGATTCCACTTCCCAAACTAAGCAATGTGGGATTCTCAAACAAGTCTTTTTTCCTTTAAAACTTAAATTTGCACCAACATAAACTATCAATTCATAGTCTCCAAACCAGTCTCACGATTCCTCAAGTTTATAACGTTTCTGCCTCCTACCACTCCTACAACTATATTTCCCAAACTCCCTTTTAGCCAAGGTCGATCTGTGATCCAAATTAATGAAATTTAGATGACGAAAATTAACAACCACGTTTATCTCATCATGTTAGCATTCATGTGATACCTGCCAATCTCTCTCATATTGGGACTTTGTTCCACTGTCGATCACACCAACTAAATTTGTCCCCGTAGTACTGTGTATCCTAAAGATCGCTAATAGAATAGCTTCGTCCGGGAAATGCGTCCCCTTACTAATCAAATCAAGCTCATAGTCAGGCACGGGATCACACAGGTCTAGTACATCATGAAGATTAGATATTAATTTTAATCACTTACTTATTCCATCTTGCTTCTCATCATCAGAAAGAATCTCATTAAAATGTCCTTTCACTACTACAAAAACTGTATTAATTGACGTTTTTTCGCAGTCAAGTATCAATGTTACTTGACGTTTTAAAATGTCAAGTAATCCAGTTTCAAGAATAAGAGAATTTTTTGACTGGCTGAAAGCGTCAAGCAGTAATTTACTTGATATGTTATAACTGTCAAGTATATGAGATTTATTGACGTATTTTAAGTGTCAAGTATCTAAATTCTTAACATTTATTATCGATCAATGTTTTCATAACTTGATAGTTTTTACTTGTCAAATATAATTTCTTCTTGACATCCAACAACTGAAAACTTAATGAATACTTGATATGTTTTGCTTGTCAAGTTTGTATGTGTTTTTTTTTTTTTAAAAAAAAAGAATTGTACTATTAGAAATTATCTATACGATTGCTCCTGTTTTGAGGTCCAACAATCATATTGATATATATAAGACAAACAATATTCATCAACCAAATAAACGAAATTTCCAATTTTGTCAACCATATTAAACAAATAATATATATTTACAATTTTATGTCAACAACAAATAAACTAAATTCCCACCTGCTTAACAACAAAGAAAATCAAGTTCTTCTCCACCATATGAAATTTGATGAATGATGATCACAAAGAGTAATGTTTAAACACTACCATAAACCAAATCAAGAAAAAAAAATATTAAAACTAGTATCAAAGGCTTGATTGTCTTTGATTACTCGTCAAGTTGGTCATGAATTTGCCAAAGTGAATCACCAATTCGACGACATCCGACGCCTTCCAACCATTCGTCCAAACGACAAGGTAAACTAGTGATACCCAATCTGCACGATTTGAAGTGAAATCATAAGTATTAAGAAGAAGACTCGATACACTACTTTAAATTACAAATTACTTTAACTTTGTATCTAGTGTTATAATTGGTTGGTTGATTTTGTAAGAATCTTTTCGAGAAATCTTCGAATCTTGCTGGTTGAAAAGTGACTAAACTATGAAGGTATAATAAAAGTAGCTCAATTGCAATAGATATGCTTGATTGATACATGAGTTGGAAGACTTAGTAAACAAAATAAAATCCATAACAGAATTGCAGATGATGCATTATAGCTTTTCAAAAAGTGCTCCAATTTATAACACACCAAAAGTGATACAACATCTATAGAAGAAGAATTGTCATACCTAGAAAGAATTTGCTTGTCCAAATCCGTCTTCAGTGGAAAAGCACTTCTATATGTATTCACAAGAATTCTATTAGCAAATGAATAAAGAAAAAACAAGGGAGAAACATCTCAAACGCTGTAATCAAAGATGAGATAGGCTTTTTAGTGCTTTTCCTAAACATTCCACCCCACCTCCAAGACTTTATTCTGATTTACACACCCATTTCTTTAATTCTCTCTCTCTTTCATTATTTTCTGAAATACACATACTCCTATTTCTCTTCTCTTCAAAGTTCAAACCCATTTTCCTTCAATGGCATTCTCCATTTTCCTTCCATAGCAATCTAATCGAGAGCAGAACCTATTTGCTCTCGATTAGAAATGAAAAAAAATGAAGGTAATCGAAA
The DNA here is from genome assembly GCF_027475165.1 of Benincasa hispida. Taxonomy (NCBI): domain Eukaryota; kingdom Viridiplantae; phylum Streptophyta; class Magnoliopsida; order Cucurbitales; family Cucurbitaceae; genus Benincasa; species Benincasa hispida. The sequence continues at coordinate 30,112,801 of NC_143484.1, read as the reverse complement.
GTTCGTCGATGCGTGGAGGAAAGATTGATTGAAAAATGTAAAGGAACCGATGGTGTAAGGCACTACACCAGCAACAAGAAGGCACCGACTGCGTGAAGGCAAACCCAAGATTCGATGTGCGGCGACTTGAAGGTAACCCAAACAGAAGCAATTGAAAAATGAAGAAAAAAATGAAGAGGGAGGGCTTTGCACCATGTGAATCACCAATGTGAAGGGTTTGATGGGGATGATTTGGGGGTTGGGGACACCTCTTCCAAATTTTCATCTCTTTAAATATATGAAACTAGGGACGTATATGGGTTGGGGTTGAAGGTATTTTTCGGACCAACTCAAAAATTCGAATTGGTTGGATTGACAATACAAATAACCCAAAAAGAACCTTCACTGATTGACATTTGCTCTTCCGTCCACCAAGATCTTCGTCTAACTATTGAAAGATTGACATTTGCTCTTCCGTCCACCAAGATCTTCGTCTAACTATTGAAAGATTGATATTTGCTCTTCCGTCCACCAAGATCTTCGTCTAACTATTGAAAGTTCTTTTAACTCCACAACTCTGTCATGTTCCCTCACTTATTGACGTTTCGAATACGGCCTCCCAAGCTCGAAGAATGCTTATAAACTAAATGATTCTAAAATATGTTTCCATGCTTAAAATTGGGAGAAACACCCTATCATAATTTTGTCACAAACTTTTAAGGTTTTGTGACAAGAAAAATTGGATCAAAAGAAATGGATGGATAAACAAAATTGGAAATGAAAAGATTAGAAACAAAATTAGAATTTATAGCAACGTTAAAAGTCTAATAAAATATATAACCTGATTAAAGAATAAAAAAATCAGATTATTGGAAGCTGAATGTAGATGCGTCTTGATGTAATTAGAAGCGTGGTTCTGACAGTTTTGAGTGGATTATTCGAGATCACAAAAGAAGAGCGATCCTAGGTGGTTATAATTTTACTAGGAAGAGGTGGGGTGCATTAGCTTCTTGAAAGCTGAAGCTATTCTTAGAGGGCATAATCGCAGTGCAATGTGAATTGACTAGGAACAACTTGTAGACTGTGGTGGAGTTTGATGCGTTGTTAGAGATGATTAACTTACTCTTCAAGAAGGAATCGTCTTTTGTTGAGATAGACGTACTCATTGAGGACATTTTTTTAATGTCGAGAACTTTGTTAGTACTATTCTTTTTTGTCACATCCTTATAGAGGAGAATAAATATGGCCCTGCTTTACAACTTTTGACATTTTCTCTTAGTTGTTCTTTTATCTAGAAATATGTTTTTTTATATTGTATTTTTCTCCTTGTACATAATGGGAATGGTTATTATGGTATTTGTTTGTCTGTGTTTTTTTTTTTTCTTTTAAGTTATTGTGGTATTTGTTGTTTGTTAGTTTGTTGTCTAATAAATAAATAAATAAAAACTTGTAGATGTCAAAAGGATCATTGAGAAGTCAAATTTTCTCTTTCTTGTATCAAAAAGGCTATTTGATCATGTACCTTGATGAGGAACAACTCCCTAGAATTACTTGCTTCATCTCTCTTGTAGTCCTGTCCTAATCAAAGAAGTAGACATTTTTATTTTTATTATTATTTTTAATATTTTGTATTTTTTTTCCTATCCTAACATTCATGAATAGGGTTGGTAACAGGATTGGGTCGAGATGGGGTTGGGGGATTTCCTATCCCCCTCTCCGCGGAGGTATTTCCCTATCCCCGCCTGGGAAATGGGTCCCACGAAGAACCATCCTTGGTTTTTTTTTTTTTTTTGTAATATATATAATTATATAAATATTTATAAAATTAATATATATTTATACAGCATACATATAATTATATTTTTAAGGATGCCTTAATATCAAGGAATCTCCCTCTCTTCTTCTCTTCATGTTATATAAATTTATTTGTAAAATTAATATATAATATATATATTTAAAAAAATTAATCGAGATTGGGGTCGAGAATGGGGACGGGGCAGGGATATCCTTCCCGTCCCCAATCAGGGACCCGATTATAATCTCCGGTCACACCAAGAATTTTTCATCCCAATTGGAGCAGGAACCCGACCCCACGAATTTTTTTACCAACCCTATTCATGAGGCATGAAAGGAAGAATCATAATTATTAATATTTTTCAGGCTATTTTATTAATGTTATTATTTTTTACATTAAAGTTGATTAAATCTCATTTTACTCTTCATTGTAAAAAAAAACAAGGAATTTAAAAGGGGTCTTTGTAAATATAAAAAATATTTAAAAATATTTACATTTTATAACAAAAAAAAAAAAAATTAAAAGTACAAGCACTTTTAGAACAATTTGCTATAAAATACAAATATTTTTAAAAATTTTCTATTTATAAGAATTTTTCCAGTGCATTAGATGCATGAGAGAAAAATATCTCAAATTTATATCTCCCAATAATTATTAGGACCATGTTGATTCTTTAATTTACATTCAATTATTATGAGACTACCATATTTTGACGGCCTCATATTGATAATTTGTAATTTGTCGAACATGTTTGTTTTGTTATTTATTTATTATACTTCTCTATAATTGGGAAATTTAGATGGTTAGTACAACATAAAATTGATTATTATTATTATTTTTTTTTGCTAAGTAATATATATATTTCATAAATCAAAGTATGTCTATCTTACTTCTAAATGACACACCTAACCATTACTGACAATTCTTTTTATCAAATAGGAAATTCGTAAAAAAGAAAAAAGAAAAAGAAAATCCAAGTTTCAAAAATTGCATCCACAGATCCACTTGTGATTTGTGACTTCTAAAAGAGGGAGAGCCAACTCCTCTTTGATTCCATCTTCCTTTTATAAACAGAAACCATCAAATCAATTGTGTAATGTCAATGTTTTTCTTTCTTTTTTTTTTAAAAAAAATAATTTCTATTTCTTTTTGGTTAGATTCCAATTACATTGAATCAAGATGAACGGATGGAATAAAAGGAATCAAATTAAAGCTTCGTTTGAGATTATTGTAACTTTTAAAATAATTGTTGGTAGCTATACTAAAAATCAATTGTGAAAATAAGTAAAATAGTGTTTGATAAATTTCAGCATAAACTAGAAAAAACATATTAGAGCGTCTGGTAAATAAATATAGAAATATCTTAGTTTAGATATAATAACCAAAATAGACTTATAATCATTTTTTTAATTCTTTTTTTTTGTGATTTAAATTTTTAGACAATTGTTTAGTATGATAGATTTTGTTTATTATAGATTAATTTTTAAATACTAAGGAAAATAACTTTATTTAAAAAACGAATATGATATACTTTTTTTTAAAGAAAATGATGCATTTAACTCATGAAAAATAGAAAATAAATTTGATTAAATGAGAAATAGATAAATTTATGAAATAAATCTTCTTTTTAATGTATAAAATTGAAAACTAAATATTAGTTAAAAATTCCACCTAATTTTATGAGGATCTAATGAAGAAATACACAAGCATGCAACATAAGCAAACAAAATCAATAAGCACTCTAATTACATTTAATTTGAGTTCTAAAAGCATACTTTCACAAGAGGTTTTGAAATAAACATACCTTTTGAAGAATACTTCCAATTCCAAGTTGCTCTTCACGTTAATTCAACTCCAAATCGACGGTGAACCACCAAGAGATCTTCTCTACTATTCTCAACCTTGAATTTGAGTGGTGGAACTTATATTTGAGTGAATTTGGTGAAGGAACTAGAGAGGGTTTGTGAGGTAGAAGAAGAACTTGCAGCAGTTTTCTAAAAAACTCTAGCCTCTTCTCCTCAATCTTCAATTTCTGAGAGTTTTTAATCACCATGTGCATGCAAGCACTTTCTAAATTACACACAGCCAGCAGCTGCTACAACTATTTGGTGGGATTTATGTGAATTTGTAGGTAGGACACCTCCTACTTTGATATAAGTGGAAAAAAACCCACTTAACCTCCAATTTCCAATTTTCTTTTTTCAAAAAATAATTAATTCTAAAATTAATTAATTCACAATTAATTAAATCTAAAAATTCAATTTCCTAAATTGAATTCAAATTGGAAATTAATTTGATTTTTAATTAATTAAATATAACTAATTAATTAATTAATTTAATATCAAATATCAAATTAATCACACACTAAATTTATAACATGAATCTAATTCATGTAATTGATATTTAAATCAACATTTAAATATTATAAACTCTCCAATTTTGTTTAATTTCAACAAATTAAAGTTAATTATATTGAATATAATTATGCAAACCCTAATTTGATTTTGAACTAATTCAAACTCAAAAACCCTAATTTCAATTTGAACATTTTCAAAATTGAAATTCAATTTGAACAATTCAAATTGATATCATTCCAAATTCACTCAATTTAATAATTCAAGGTGTTTCTATTTTACGAGATAGTAGAAGGACCTTATGGACCTACAAATCTTGAGCTCCAACGATTAAGATTAATTTGCTAAACTCTTTAGACCACATTAATCAGTATTAGTTAACTATCGAATCACACCACTATAGCTCGGTAGTTGCACTCTCCTCACTATAAATATATTTGTGTCCACATGATATAACCATAACTAGTAAGTCGACCATTCACAGGTTGTTCGTAATACCGACTGGGTTAATGTGTTGTTTTACCCTCGATATTATGTCTTGTTCCTTAAGTTCCAACTGATTCTCTAATGAACAATTGGTTTATGATCCAATCACTAAACTAGATCTCTCTCGAGCCAGTGAGAGAGTGAGGCCCCTTTGTTCAAAACCTGGATTCAGTACTTAAGAGAATAATCTTTCTCCTATCCCTAAATCGGGTAGGCATGAATTTCGTCTTGCACCCTATGTCCCTAGCTATCTACCCGATCCTACCCCTGAAATGGGAGGCTTATTGAGCCAGCGCTGTTGAGACAACCCTCACCTATGCAAATCTAAGGATAATCCCGAATAAACAGGAGTTCATAGTTAGCTTCAGGATTAAGATCGAGTTACCTAGGTCATCTAAATAAAATAGTTAGTCTTAAATAGTAAAAAAACGTTATAAAGTAAGAGTGACTTGTTTCTTGGTCCGATATTATGCAAACTCATTGCATAGGACGCCCCTACTCCTCATGTCAATACATGTACAAATCTGGATCACTTTGTTTGTAGTATCCTTACAACAACTTGTAATAGCTACAGAGTAGGCCGCATCCAATAGTGTTATCAGAATAAGGTACCCAACTTAAATCATGTACTATAGACTATTTTGGCTATTTACTCGAACTCAATCCATCTTTATGCCTCTACATAAAGTTCAAGTATTCATATAATGGACATGGATCTTAGTTTATAGGATTTAGACTCTATGAATGCAATTAATAGATTCAATACCTTTATTGAAGAAATGTTTAATAACATCTTTTATTGATAATAGAATATGTTTAACTTTTATAAACTGCGAGTTTTAGGACATAAAACCCAACATCTAAAAGTCAGAAGGATACTGCTTTAAAGTCAATGTGAATGTTTTCGAAGTGATTTTAATCGATTTAATTTAAATTTGTTTTACCCAATACAAAAAACAGTTAAGAATTTTTTCCAAATGACTTATTACACCACTAACGCAATGTCAAACGTAGCCTAAATCAATTGGTTCGATTTTAAATATATATATATATATATATATATATATATATATATATATATATATATGCACACACACATTAAAGATGCCACAAATAAAGATGTTTGACATATTTAGATCAATTTGTAAGGATATATGAAAATATTTAAATAGGATTTCTGAATTGAATTGCTTTGAAATGATGTACTATTTTAACAATATCCTTCTATTTTTCATATAATCATATATTAAATTACTATAATTAAATTTAAATAGTATTTTAATGTATTTAATAATTTAATATTTTATTACTATGAGTTCTATTTATATTAGTTTCGATTTAGATTTCTTCAACTTAATTTAAAACAAGACAATTATGTTGTTCATAGTATTTGTTTTAGTGAATGGTCTATAGTATATGGATAAGGCTGAGTACCTTATCATGGTGATACTATGAGTATGGCCCACTTTATAGATGTTACAAATGTTGTAAAGTGTTACAAATGATATGATCCTGATCATTCATGTATTAGACATGCGAGCGGGGATATTCTATAGAAAGGAGTTTGTATAAGACCGGACCACGAGATGTTTAGTCTCATTATATAACACCGTTCATAATAGAGACTTTCATTTCACTAGGATGACCATAGGTAACATGACCTTAATCCTGAGTGAGTTGTGAACTCAACAAGCTTATCATTTTGGGGATTCGTCTGATTGGGGAGTTGGGAACTCAGCTACACAAGATGAAATTCACTCCTTTCTCGAAGCAAGGGTAAGTAGATAAATTGCTCCCTTAAGGGCTGGTTCCAGGTCTTGAACAATGTGGCACCACACCCTCTCCTGGCCGGAGAGGGGTTTAGCCATAGTTGGACTATGATCTATTCTTCATTAGAGGGATCAGTGGTACTTAAGGTGTTAGAGGTAACTATAGGGGCAAATACGATAATTTGGCCCAATTGTACTTACGAGCAATTTATGAACGATCATTGTACTGTTGATTGGTTATATCCAATGGATACAAAAATATACTTGTAGTACGAAAATGCAGTTATCGGTCTTTAGTGGAGTACTCGACAGTTAACAGATGGTGGATAATGTAATTAAAGAGTTTAATTAATTATTCACGTACCGTTGGAGCTTCAAGCTATAGGTCTATAAGGTCCCCTTGGTAGCCCAAAAGGCTTTTGTTGAGAATCAATTTTTGGGTTAATTTGAATAGTTCAAATTAATAAGAGTGAATTTAATTATATATGATATAATTAAATTAATTCAATCATATATTATATAATTGATATACTGTATTTGATACATTATAAGTTTAATCGGAGGAATAAATATTTGAATATGATTCAAATCTATTTTCTATGAGTGAGATTTATAGTTGTTAAATTTAATATAAATATGATTTATATTGAATGCCATAAAAGAGAGAAAATGAAATACAGTTTATATTGTATATGATGCAATATTAAAACTATAGATTATAAATATAATATGATAAGTTGGTTATATTTATATTATTAATTATTTTAAATAATTAACCCATTTTTCTCTCTAGCCACCTTAGTGGGCGGTTAATTGGTTTTTATGGAAAAATGGAATAAATAAAATATGATTTTTTTTTCCAAGATAGAGTTACACGATAAAAAAAAAAAGAAGGAAAGACGACACGATAAACTCTCTTCAATATACTATGATTGACAAGCTTCACTATACGATAATGCTTTCTCTTCAATTATCTTCCTCCTCAAACTCATAAACTCCCTCCTAACCAAAATAGTTAGAGTCCATCACTCCTAGGTTCTCACCCTGAGAATATCGAGGATACCAAGTGGTAATGTCTTCACCTTTTGGTTCGAGTCTTGTTACTATTCGAGGAGCTCGTGACTGTTCAAAGAGTTCATCACAGTTTGAGGGATTTATGTGAAGAAGTGTTCTTCAAAAGTATAATCACTTGAACCCTTAGTGTTGTTTAAAAGCATGCTGTAATTTTTATTAAGATGCATAATCTGTATGTTTGCGGTAAATGTTTGTTTTCAATCTAAATGGAATTTGGACGATCCGCTTTCGCTCATGGATCTTGTAAATTGAGTTCCTACACACACACACACATATATATATATGAAATATGCCTCGTTAAAACCTTATTAGGAAAAACCCTAGTGAAGGAAAAAGAGTACATATTTCATATAATACATATTCCTAAAAAATACAATATATTTACTCCCCTCATTAAAAGATTACTTAAGATCTCTGAGTCGCCGCATTCTAATATTGTGCACCAATATTTCAAAAGTTGCGGTTGGTAATGCCTTTTTAAATAAGTCTACCAGGTTATCCTTCGGACAAATTTGTTGTACAGTGATGTCGCCATTTTCTTCAAGATCATGAGAGTAGAAAAGTTTCAGTGAAATATGATTTATTCTATCTCTTTTAATATATCCTCCTTTTATTTGGGCTATGCAAGTTGTGTTGTCTTCGTATAATATTGTTGGAAGGTTTTTATTAGAAGACAAGTCACACGTTTCACGAATGTACTGAGTCATTGACCTTAGCCATACACATTCTCGACTAGCCATGTGAATTGCAAGAATTTCAGCATGATTTGAGAAAGTGACCGTTATAGTCTGTTTCACCGATCACCATGATATAGCAGTTTCTCCACATGTGAATAGATAACCTGTTTGAGATCTAGCTTTGTGTGAATCAGGTAAATATCCAGAATCTGCATGACCAACTTGATCAAAATTTTATTTATTTGAATAAAACAAACTCATATCGATTGTTCCTCGGAGATAACAGAGTATATGCTTAATTCCGTCCCAATATCTTTTTGTAGGAGAGGGACTATATTTAGCTAATAAATTTACTGAAAATGCAATATCTGGTCTTATATTATTAGCAAGATACATAAGTGCACCAATTGCACTAAAATATGGTACTTCTGTTGGGATTGGTGTCCTAATTCTCCCAGAGTCTCGTAGTTTTTAAACTGTACATATTGTTATAAATAAAATAAGAGTTATTTTATTTGGCATTTACTCATATCCAATAAACAAAGCTTCATGGTTAGTGTATGTAAACTTAAGCATGTATATGAGATATACAAGTGGATCATGCCTTAATTGATAACCTAAAAAGGTCTGTAGTATAAGGATTAAAGAGGGATACTTGATCCTAATGACACTATGAATATGACCCACTTTGTAGAGGTTTGCAAGTGTTGTGAACTACTACAGATGGTAGATCCTAACCATTCATGTGGAGATATGCGAGTGAAGGTGTCCTATACAAAAAGTTTGTATAAGACCGGACCACGAGATGACTAGTCTCTTTATATAACGCAATTGATACTTGAGACTTACATCTCACCTAAATGACCATAGGTGACATAACCTCAATCTTGAGTGTTTTGGGAACTTCTGCCTTTGAGGGCGGTCCTTTGATTAGTATGGATGAGATGGCTAGATTGTCAATTCAACATGCCTACCTTTTAGGAGATTTGTCTAATTTGGGAGCTGGGAACTTAGTTACACAAGATGAAATTCACTACTTCCCCGAAGCAGGGGTAAGTAGATAGATTGCTCCCTTAAGGGCTGATTCCAAGTCTTGAACATAGTGGCCACAACTTCTCTTTGGAAGAGAGGAATCAGTCATAGTAGGACTATGACTTATGTTCATTAGAGGAATCAATGGTACTTAAGGAGTTAGATGTAACTACGGGGCATAACGGTTATTAGCCCAACAGTACTTATAAGCAATCTGTGAAAGGTTATCACACTGTTGATTGGTTGATATGGACACAAAATATATTTGTAGTAAAGAGAGTGTAGCTATCGGTCTTTAGTGGAGTACCTGGCAGCTAACGGATGGTTGATCCCCTGACTAAAGAGTTTAGTCAGTTATTCATGTACTGTTGGAACTTCAAGCTATAAGCCCATAAGGTCCCCTTGGTAGCTCAATGGATTCAAGTTGAGAATCAGTTCTTGGTGTTGATTTGAAATGTTCAAATTGACAAAAGGAAATTCGATTATATATGATATGATCGATATGATGTATGAGATACATCAAGTGGAGGATTAATGTAAATGAGATTTACATTAAGTACCATAAAATAGAAAAAGAGTTATGGTTTATATATTTTATGAGATGAAATATTAAAACTATAGGTTATAAATATAATATGGTAAGTTGGTTATCATATATATTTATAATAATATTAATTATTGGATAATTATATCTTTTTCTCTAATAACCAATTGAGTGTGAGGTTATTGGTGATTTATGGTAACTGTGAGATAAACGGAAAAAGGTTTTCCTAAATTTAGAAGTTTTTTAGAAGAGTTATTCAATTTAAAAAAAAAAACTCACGGAAAGACTATCAAGTGAATTGGATTTACTAAACGATAGCTGAAAGGGAGACTAAAAAATCGCAGAGTGACACTATATGATAGTTCATTCAGTTGGTCGTAGCTAAACAATCGCAGGCCTTTTGTTATACGATAGCTTGCCTTCTTCTAAACGATTGAGCATTAGTCTATACGATAGACTTTTATCATCTCCCACTTGCTCAATCGTCTACACGATTGTTACTCCTTCAGTCTCTTCCTTTAACCAAGTCCATACAGAGCCCACACTTCTAGATTCTCACACTAAGAATACCAAGGTAGCCATTGTGGTGTTGTCCTCACTCAATTCGACTGGTTTCGAGGTTTTGTAGGCAATTCATTGGGTTTGTGATCTTGGAGATCATTGAGTTCGTGTTTGTCGTTGATCGAGTTGTATTGCGGCCACTATGTTCGAGCGTCCGTGTGTTGCAGTCTTGGAGATTGAACAAGCATTCGTGATTGAGGGAGTTTGAAGCATGAGTCTTCAAAGGTATGTTTAACATTTCTCTTGATCTTTGTAGCATGTTGTAATTTCGTATTGTGCATGACCAGTTAGTTTCTGTTTCTTGACCTGTAATTCTGTATGTTCAATTTCGAATGAAATTTGGAACGATCATTCCGCTGCTCATGGAAATCCTCATGTATGATTTTCTTCAACTTCAGGACCAAGAATTTCTTCATTATCTTCTCGAAGTCGAAATATATCTTTCTTTATATCCAATTAATGGACTTCCATTGGAATATTTAATGGATGTGCTTTGTTCATATAAAATCTTTTCAAATTTTTTCCTGTATAAGTTGACTGATGAATAAATATTCCATCTGCTAAATGCCCAATTTGCAAACCAAGGCAAATTTTTTTTTTTTTGGAGAATTTTTATTTTAAATTCTTTCTTAAGACATTCTATTGCCTTTGAAAGCTCTTCAGGAGTTCCAATTATATTCAAGTCATCAATATATACAGTTATAATAGCAAATCCTGATTGTGATTGCTTTATAAAAATATGCAGACATATTGGATTATTTTTATATCCTTCTTTTAATAAATATCCACTCAGGCGATTGTACCACATCCGTTCTAATTGTTTCAATCCATATAGTGATCTTTGTAACTTTATTGAATACCATTCTCAGGAATTTGATGTATATGTTTTAGGTACCTTAAATCCTTCTGGGATTCTCATATAAATATCATTATCAAGAGATCCATATAAATATGTTGTGACTACATCCATAAGATGCATATCCAAACTTTTATACACAGTCAAGCCAATTAAATATCTTAACGTAATTGCATCCACTACTGGAGAATATGTCTCCTCAAAATCAATATCCGTTCTTTGTGAAAAACCTTGTGCAACTAGTCTTGTTTTATATCTTATGACCTCATTATTTTCATTTCTTTTCCTCACAAATCCTCATCTGTATTCCACAGGTTTAACACCTTCTGGTGTTTGGACTACAAGTCTAAATACCTTACGTTTTGAAAGTGAGTTTAATTCTGCCTCAATTGCTTCTTTCTACTAAAGCCAATCTTTTTTATGTTGACATTCTTCAACAGATTTTGGTTCGGGATCCTCATTTTCAGATATAATATCAAGAGCAACATTATACGCAAAAATGTTATCAATAATTACGTTAATTCGGTTCCATCTTTTTTCCTGTCATGACATAGTTTATTGAAATCTCATAATTATCTTTAGGTATTTCATCTTCCTCACTATTCATGACGAAGATTTTTTATGGGTATTTACATCCTTAACCAAGTCTTTTTCACTATTAGATATTTCTCATTTTCGAAGATTTTTATCTTTAGAACCCACTAGTCTACCACGTTTCTAGCATGTTCCTTAGTGACAACTTGTTGTGTTGGGATATCAATTTTTATGGAACATTTGCAGCTGGTATATGTGACTTAGTTACTTTTTTTACATCTACAAATGCATTTGGTAATTGATTTGCTATATTTTGCAAATGAATTATTTTATGAACTTCAAGTTCACATTGATCTGTACAGGGATCTAAATGAGACAATAACAATGCATTCCACGTAATTTCTTTTCCCAACTTCTTAATTCCTCCCCCCCTAATGTTGAAAAATTTGTCTCAATGAAATAACAATAAGCTAATCGTGCAGTGAATACATTACTTGTCAGGGACTCAAGATATTTAATAATTTATGGGGAATCATATCCAACATATATTCCTAACCTCCTTTGAGGACCCATCTTAGTGCGTTGTGGTGGAGCAATTGGAACATATACTGCACATTCAAAAATTCTCAGACGGAAAATATTTGACTCATGACCATAAGCTAATTGTAATGGCGAGTACTTATGATAAGCTAATGGCTTAATGCATACAAGTGATACTGCATGCAAAATAGCATGTCCTCATACAAATGAAGGAAGCTTAGCTCTCATAAGTAATGGTCTTGCAATTAATTGCAAAAAACGTTTTATAAATGATTCTGCTAAACCATTTTTTGTATGAACATAAGCTATAGAATGTTCAACATTTATCCCAATTGACATACAATAATTATCAAAAGTTTGGGATGTAAATTCACCAGCATTATCAAGACGAATGGTCTTAATTGTATAATCAGAAAATTGTACTCTTAACTTAATTATTTTAGCAAGTAATCTTGCAAATGCAAGATTTCTACTTGATAATAAGCATACATGTGACCATCTGCTAGATGCATCTATTAATACCATAAAATATCTAAATGGTCCACTTGGTGGGTTAATGAGTCCACATATATCACCATGAATTCGTTCTAAAAATGCGGGTGATTCAGTCCCCACTTTAGATGGTGATGGTCTAATTATCAATTTTCCTTGAGAGTAAACATCACATGATAATTCATTAGAATGAAGAATCTTATGGTTCTTCAATGGGTGTCTATTTGAATTTTCAATAATTCTCCTTATCATTATAGATCCTGGATGACCCAATCGGTCATGCTAAATTGTAAATATGTCTGGATTCATGAACTCCAGGTTCATTGTTTCACATGTTTCAATTACTCGTATATGAGTATAATATAATCCATAAGATAAAGAAGGCAACTCTTCTAATGTACGTTATTCATTTGAGACAGTGGATATGATATATAGATATTCCACATTATTCTTACTATTAGTCTCAATATGATAACCATTGCAACGTATATCTTTAAAACTTAGAAGATTTCTCTTTGATTGACTAGAGAACAATGCATTGTTAATTGTAAATTTTGTTCCTTTATGCAAAATAATATTTTCTTTTCCAAAACCTTCAATCAAGTTTGCAGAATCTGATATTGTATTTACTTTTGCTTTCAGCATTGTCAATTTGGAAAAGTATTTTTTATTTGTAAGTATTGTATGTGTAGTTGCATTGTCTGCCAGACATAGATCTTCTTTGCTCATTTTTGAAACACCCAACATATGAAAATGATCCATGTTTCTTCATTAAAAGAAAATAATTATAATAAGAAAAAACACCTAAAATACACAAAAGTTACTAAAAAACATGAAGATAGATTAAAAAAAAAAACATTAAGTTTAGATATTCTCAAAGTCGAAAGAAACACTTAATGTGCCACCAACTGTGCCAATCTTCTCTTCAGGAGATTCAAAGAATTCCACCACATCCAAATTTGTCATATGGGATGGGTCAAATATGTCATTACCCTTGTATGCAAAATTTGTTTCCACATTTTTCTCTTTTTTCTTCAGGGAGGCTTGATAGAGGTCAACTAAGTTTTTTGACGTACGACAGGTACGTGACCAATGCCCAGTCATTCTGCATCGCAAGCAATTATTTTTAACACTCTTTGAACTTTTTCTTGTGGAGCTTTTCCTTTGTGATCATCATTTTGTGTGGTTCTTTTGAAATTTAAATAATTAGAACAACCACCACGGAAAGTGTGTATTTGTTCTATGAAGTTGAAAGTGTGTATTTGTTGGATATTTACATGTTAAGAAAAGGTAGAAGTTATATAATCTCAAAACTGGAGAAATATTTTTCTTACGTGATGTGAGATTTTATGAGAACGAATTTCCATATGTTGAACCATAGTACTTCATTGTCTATTGATAAAAATGTGATAAATGTTAATCTTATTTTGAATTATTTGGAGAGTACTTTTGAGGAAGAAATGCCCTCTGATGATGTTGTTCTTATAGATAATGTTGTAGGTTCCACTGGAGTGGTTGAGAAAATAAGGGCATTGAGGATGAAAGGTCTGATAGTATCTTAGGTTAAACGCCTGATCACATTGCCACAACCACTGTCCCACCAACAATATTATACAATGAAAACAAAAAAATACGTGAAGTGGCTGAATTTGGTAGAGGTTTATGAATGAAACACCCATAAATTCTTCTTCGTCATTTTATTACTAAACCTACACGACAAGAGAATCCATCCTCAAGTCCATCGATCACCACGAGCTTCTTAGGTACTCCCTACTTTATAGCACACTTTGTGGATTATAATAATTTTTCTGTGCACTGTCGTATATTTCTTGTCGTAGTAACTATAGGACAGGAACCTTTTAATTTTAATGATGAAAGATTCCAATTAGAGAGAAGCAACGACAGAAAAAAAAAATTTGGAAGCTAACCAGACTTGGGTCATGAAAGTCCGTGGCCCCAGGTAAGAAAGCTCTAGGGTGTAAATGGGTGTAAAAAAACATATATAATGTAGGTGGAGAGATCGGAAGACTCAAGACTCACCATGTAATTTTTAGAAATCATTAGGTTGAGGTTATCGATTATAACGAGATGGTAACTATACGTATTTTCCCGTAATTATAGCTGCAAAGAATTAGGAACTAGATCATATGGATGTTCATAATGCTTTTTGTTAGGGTTGATGCCCTAAATCTCGTGGTTCTCATAGTTTGTAAATTTATATAAGAATTATTTATTTAATAAAATTAGGAGTTGTTTTATTCGACATTTAGTTTTTATTAACTCAATCTAATAAACTAAGATCCAGAGTTATTTTATGTAACTTAAACATGTATATGGTTGACATACTAGTGGATAATGTTTAAGTAATAACCTAAATGTTTTGTAGTATATGGATATAGTTGGGTGTCTTATCCTGGTGACACTACATATGTGACCCATTTTGTAATTATTACAATAGTTGTAAAGTGTTACAAACGATGTGATCTTAATCGTTCATGTGGAGGCATGCAATGGGGTATCTTATACAAAAAGTTTGTATAAGACTAGACCATGAAATGATTAGTCTCTTTTATAACGTCGTTAATTGACGGGGTTAACATTTCAATAGGATGACCGTAGGTGACTCGACCTTAATCCTGAGTGAGTTGTGAACTCATGTCTATGAGAACGACACTTGAGAGTGGCCAAATTTGCCAATTTAATAAGTTTACCATTTTAGAAATTTGTCTGAGTAGAGAGTTGGGAACATAGTTACACAAAATAAAATTCACTCATTCCCGTCTTTAGAGTAAGTAGATGGATTTCTTCCTTAAGGGCTAATTCTGGGTCTTAAACAATAAGGTCTCACTCTCTCACTGGTCCGAGAGGGATTAGTTTATAATTAGACTATCAATTGTATGTTCATTAGAGGGATTAGTGGTACTCAAGAAATTAGATGTAACTATATGGGTAAAATGGTAATTTGACATAACTCTAGTTATGAGTGATTTGTAATAGATCGACTTATTGTTGATTGATTATATATGTAGACACAGAAATATATCTAAAATTCGAAGATTGCAATTGTGGGTCTTGGAGTGATCTGCAGTTAATGAATGCTCATTAATTTAATTAAAGAGTTTAATTAATTAATCTCGTGTCATTGGAGCTTCTAATCTATAGGTTTATTAGGTCCCGTTGCTAACTCACTATAGGTAAAACAAGAATCATTTAATTTTGAATTAATTTTGATTGTTCAAATTAATAAGAGAATTAATTATATAAGATACAATTAATATAATTTTTATAGATACATTATAATATAAAGTTTATGTTGAATAATATTTAAAATTATACTTTAATATATGTGAGAGATAAATATTTGAATAATATTCAAATATTATTTATATGTATAAGATTTATATAAAACTATAATTTAAATTTAATATAAATGAGATTCATATTAAAACTGTAGGTTATGTGAGAGATTATGGTTTGAATATAATTCAAATGAAAATAAATATGTGATATTTAATTATTAATTAATTAATATTATTAATATAATTAAATAATAGATTGTATTTAATATACTTAAATTAATTAAATTCAGAATAACTCCATCTCTCCCATTTAACACAAAAAAATGGAGGAGTTTTGCAGGAGACACATATACAAAATAATTGGTTGAACTCTCAGCAAAACTCTTTCAAGCAAAAATTTCCTTCTCTCTCACAAGATCTCTTCCTTATCCAAAAGGATCTCACAATTATGTATTCTTGTCCTGAGAATTGCGAGGCTTCCGAGTGGTGGTGTTGTTGGGATTCTCTGTTTGCAATCTTTTAGGTTTGTGAGAGGCGTTTTACAGCACGTTGAGTTCGAGAGAGAAGAACATGACAAATAGAGGAATCACTAAGAAGAAAGTCTTCAAAGTAGTTCTTCTCATCCCTCTCCTTAAAAGCATATTGTAAATAGAATAAGTGTTTATCCCGTTTTTATATTTTCTCTGGTTTTTTTTTTTCCAACAAGAATAACATTGGCATGTGCATTTGCACACTTTCACTAAGGAATTCAATTCCTTCAATTAGTATTAGAGTCAGTTTGTGCCTCTGTTTTTCATTTTCAAAACAAACAAAAAATAAAATAAAAAAGGTGGGTTGTTTTCTACATAATGTACGTGAGTATTACAAAATAGATAATTTCGAGTTTTGCATTGTTTAGATTTTTGTTTTTGCTTAAATCGTTCATAATCTACGTGGGTTCAATTCCCATGGGAGGTGGTTTTGCAATAGTTTATTTTTTCGATTTGATTTATTGAAATAGCTAAGAATGTTTGAAATCTGAAAAAGGTAGAAGATGATTAGATTTTATAGATTGACGTTAAATAAGTACTCATAGAATGGATTATTGATACTGAAGTATCTCATCATGTGGTTGATAATTTAAAGTCTTTGACTCAAATACACACAATTATCGCAAGTCTTGTAAGCTTGCCAAATGGGAATAAGACATTCACCACAATGGAGAGGCTGGTTACCGTTACTAGTAGTTTCATGCTTGAACGTGTATTATTTGTACCCACTTTATAGTGAAATTTAATATCAGTTTTCACAATTAATAAATGATGCTAATTATTTTGTTCTGTTCACACATTCTTTAAGTGCTATATAGGACCAACATTCTAGGAGCCTGATTGGCATCGGTGAACGCAAGGATTAAGTCTATTATTTTTTAGGAATTCCTACAATGCACACAGTAAA
Source organism: Benincasa hispida (assembly GCF_027475165.1). Classification (NCBI taxonomy): domain Eukaryota; kingdom Viridiplantae; phylum Streptophyta; class Magnoliopsida; order Cucurbitales; family Cucurbitaceae; genus Benincasa; species Benincasa hispida. Next base: position 30,095,372 of record NC_143484.1, on the reverse strand, counting down.
AATTTTAAACTTATTTGAATTTGAGCTATGACATAGGAGATTTGGTCATTCGTTAGACAGATGGTAAAGTTAATTCCTCCCATTCGCTCTAGCTTTATAAAAAAGAAATTGAATGATGCATGTGTCACGTGTCCTCAAGCTAAACAAACTCGTGATAGTTTTTTTTGTTAGTGATAATAAAGCCAATTGAATACCTTATTCATTGTGTTTTGCGGGTTCCATATATCAACAAACCATCCTTCTATGGTGTTCATTATTATTTTTTTTTTAACTATAGTAGATGATTTTTCATGAGTTGTTTGGGTTTATTTGTCGAGAAATAAAACTGAAGTTTTTACAATATTCCACTCCTTCCTTGTTATACTTTAAAGTCAATTTGAGACATGTTAAAATAGTGAAGAGTGATGATGAAACGAAACTTCAATGTATGCATGACTATTTTGACAAGAATGATATTATTTTTTCAAACTTTATACGTTGAAACTCCAAAACAAAATGGGAGAATAGAGTGCAAGTATCAACACATACTTAATGTGGCTCGTGCTTTAATGTTTCAAGGAAACCTTCTTATTATCTTTTGGAAAGAATGTATTTTGAGTGCAATTCATTTGATCAATTGCACCCTATTTGGTTTTTGGAAAATAAAACACCTTTCAAATTTTGATTTTGCATTGCTCAAGACTTTGATGTGTTTTTAGATTCTCGTGTTTTGCTCATAATCAACGAGTAAAAGGGGATAAATTTGCTCCACGAAGTTGAAAATGTGTATTTGTTGGATATTTACATGTTAAGAAAGGGTGGAAGTTATATAATCTCGAAATTGGAGAAATATTTATCTTACGTGATGTGAGATTTTATTAGAACGAATTTTCATATGTTAGAACCTAGTACTTCATTATCTACTGATAAAAACGTGGTAAATGTTAATAATGAAGTTGGTCCTTCAACAAGAGTTGATGAAGGAGCTGGTTCTTCAGGTCCATCTCGTCCTTCTCAATCGTTGAGAATGCCTCAACGCAGTGGGAGGGTTGAATCACGTCCTAACTGCTGCTTGAGTTTAACTAAAACTCAGATCAGCTTGTCTGATGATGGCATTAAGGATCCATTGTCCTATCGATAGACAATGAATTACGTAGATAAGAACCAATAGGTCAAAGTTGGACCTTGAAAAGAAGTCAATGTACTCCAATCTCATATGGGAGCTTGTAGGTCTATCTGAAGGGGTAAAACTCATAGGGTGCAAATAAATCTATAAGGGAAAAAGAGATGCAGCTAGGGAGGTACAAACCTTCAAAGCTAGACTCGTAATAAAGGATTATACCCAAAGGGAAGGGGTTGACTATAAGGAAACGTTTTCTCCTGTTGCTATGTTAAAAGTCTATAAGAATTCTCTGGTGCATAGTCACATATTATGACTATAAAATATGGAAAATGGACGTCAAAACTACATTTTTCAATGGTAATCTTGAAGAGAATATCTTTATGTCTCAACCTGAAGGGTTCATAATCAATCCATTTGTGGGTTGAAACAAGTGTCCAGATCTTGAAACATTAGATTTGATAATGTGATCAAATATTTTGGTTTTGACCAAAATGTTGATGAGCCTTGTGTATACAAGAAGATCAATAAGAATAAAGTAGCTTTTCTAGTACTTTATGTAGATGATTTTCTACTCATTGAGAATGATATAGGGATCCTTACTTAAGTTAAAAACTGGCTAACGGCTCAATTCCAAATGAAAGATTTGGGAGAGACGCAGTATGTTCTTGAGATCCAAATCATTGGAGATCATAAGAACAAAATGTTGGCATTGTCTCAAGCAATGTATATCGAGAGAATGTGGGCTAGATATTCGATGCAGAACTCTAAGAAGGGTTTATTGCCTTTAAAGCATGGGGTTCACTTGTCTAAGGAACAGTGTCCTAATACACCTTAAGAAGTTGAGGATATAAGACGTATTCCCTACGCCTCAGCTGTGGACAGCTAAATGTATGTTATGCTCTACACTAGGCCTGACATATGTTATACAGTGAGAATAGTCAGTATGTACCAATCCAATCCAGGGTTAGACCATTGGACAGTGGTTAAGAACATTCTCCAGTATCTTCAGAGAATGAAGAACTACATGTTGGTGTATGGGGTTAAGGATTTGATCCTTATAGGGTACACCGACTCTAACTTCCAGACTGACAAGGATTCTAGGAAATCTAAGTCAGGGTCAATGTTCACCCTTAATGGGAGGGTTGTAGTTTGGAGAAGCATCAAGCAGTGATACATAGCTGACTCTACTATAGAGGCTGAGTATGTAGCTGCTTGAGCTAAGGAAGCAGTTTGGCTCAGAAAATTCCTTACAGATTTGAAAATTGTTCCAAATATGGACTTTTCCCGTTATATTATACTGTGACAACAGTGAGGCAGTAGCCAACTCAAAAGAACATAGCCACAAACGAGGGAAGTACATAGAAAGAAAGTATCACTGATATGAGAGATTGTAGAACGAGGAGATGTAATCATCACCAAAATCGCTTTGGAGCACAACATCACTGATCCATTTCGGAGCCTCTCTCGACTAAAGTTTTCAAGAGTCATCTAGAGAGTCTAGGTTTACGAGACATGTATATAGTATAATCTAGGGCAAGTGGGAGATGTGTAATGGGTAAAAGGATGTCCTATTTTATTGTATTTATATATTTACTTTTCATGTAATGTAAATTATGTTGGGGTTGATGTTCTAAATCTTATAAGGTCCTATAGTTTGTAAACATAATTGAAGAAACTCATTATGTATTTTATATATGATATTTTATTCATTGTCTATAAAATATATGATATTTTAATTGCATTAACCACAAACCAATAAACTAACATCCAAGGTTATCTTTGTATCTTAAACATATATGTAGAGACATACAGGTGGATCATGTTTAAGTGATAACCTAAATGGTCTGTAGTAGATGGATAAGGCTAGGTACTTTATCATGGTGACACTACGAGTTTTGTCCGCTTTGTAAATGTTACAATTGTTGTAAATTGTTACAAATGATCTGATCTGATCATTCATGTATAGACATGTGAGCGAGGATATTCTATATAAAGGAGTTTGTATAAGACCGGAGTACGAAATGTTTAATCTCATTATATAACATCATTCATAATAGAGACTTACATTTCACCAGGATAACCATAGATAACATGACCTGAATCCTGAGTGAGTTGTGAACTCCTATCTATGAGGGCGGTCCTTTGATTTGTATGGGTGAGAGTGGCCAGATCGCTAACTCAACAAACCTACCATTTTAGGGATTCATCTGATTGGAGAGCTGGGAACACAACTACACAATATTGAATTCACTCATTACCCGAGGCAGGGATAAGTAGATAAATTGCTCCATTGAGAACTGATTCTGGGTCTTGAACAATGTGGCGCCACACCCTCTCCTGGTTCGAGAGGGGTTTAGTCATAGTTGGACTATGATCTATTGTTCATTAGAGGGATCAGTGGTATTTAAGAAGTTAAATGTAACTACAAGGGCAAAACGGTAATTAGGCCTAACTATACTTACGAGCAATTTCTGAAGGATCATCGTACTGTAGTGCGAAGAGTGCAGCTATTGATCTTTAGTGGAGTGCCCGATATTTAACGGATGGTGAATTATGTAATTAAAGAGTTTAATTAACTATTCATGTACCGTTGGAGCTTCAAACTACAAGTCGATAAGGTCCCCTTGGTAGCTCAATAGGATTAATTGAGAATCAGTTTTTGGATTAATTTGAATTATTCAAATTAATAGAGGGATTTAATTATATATGATATAATTAAGTTATCTCAATTATATGTGATATAATTGTCATAATGTATATGGTACATTATAGCTTAATGGGAGGAAATAAATATTTGAATGAGATTCAAATATAGTTTATATGAATGGGATTCATAGTTATTAAATTTAGTATGACTAAGATTTATAGTAAATGTCACATAAAAGAGGAAAGAAACTATAGCTTATATTGTATGTGATACAATATTAAAACTATAGGTTATATGTTATATTTGATATAACATATAATTTAATATCTAAGTTAGTTATCATATTTATATTTATATTAATTATTATTTTAATAATAAGAGAGGGAGTTACAACTCCCTTCCCCTTCTTTTCTCTCCACCCACGTAAGTGGGTAGTGGTTAATGTTGGCAAGAAGAATAAAATAAAATGTTTATTCTTCTTCTTTTTGGTTGGTTAATCGAGATTTTAGAAAGAAAGAAACAACAGAAGAGTTATGTGTATTTGAGTTTTTGCGAGAGTTTTCAAGCTTTCCTCCATTACATTAAGTTTTCCCTCAAAACCAAAATAGTCAGAGTCCACCACTCTTGGGTTCTCACCCTGAGAATACCTAGGAAACATTCGTGGTAGTGTTCATTATTGTTCAAGGTTAATCTTGAAGAAAGTATTCAAATTGTTCGTGAACTGTTCGAAAGAAAACGTGAAGAAAGGTCTTCAAAGGTGAGGTTTCTTGAAACCCTTTCTAAAGCATGCTGTAATTATAATTAAATGCATATCTTGTTACTTATTTACTGTAAAACGTTGTATTAAATGAAAATGAAATTTGGTCGATCGGCTTCTGCTCAAGGTTCCCTCCCATTAGAGTTCCTTCATATTATACTGTTGGAGGAGAAATTTTCGACCAACCACGAACCGCCACGTCATTTGCTAAACTAATGACGGAATTCCGAAATCGTCAAATTTGTGACAAATTAAGAGTTGACATGTGTCTCAAATTGAAATTACAGACAAATTCTGTGTTTTCATCGCGAACATCGATTAAGTAAAATTAATTCCGACCAATTTGACGTTATAATTTGGGCGTTGGCCCAGTTACGTCCAAATATGAGCTTAATGTGGGCTTAAAACACCAAAATAGGCTTAAATCCAGTTAATGGGGCCTAAAGACCAGGCTCAAGTCCAATTAATTAAGCCCAAAGGCCAGGTCCAAGTCCAATTAAATTAGGCCAAAGGTCAAATTCATGGGCCAATCAAGGCCAGGCCCAAGCCCATGAAGCCCATCAGGGAGCTGTATAAATAGAGAAGTTTTCCTCATTTTCAAGGGTCAGCAATTCTATACTCCATAGAGTTAGGAAATTCTCTACAATCAGAAGACTCCTTGACTCCTGAAGTTGACCACGCCTGAAGACTGAAGTCCTTCGAAGATATAAGCATTCTGAAGGCTGAAGTCCTTTAAAGATACAAGCAATTCTATATTCAGAGAGCCCAGAGAAAATTCATCAACAAGCAGAAAACTCCCAAGACTTTCGAAGCTGCACTCCTAGGAGACAGAAGACCCTTGAATACACAAACACTCTTTCAAGACTTCTACTTCAAAAACGTTTGGTGCTTTTCTTCTTCAAGTCAAGCACATCTACCCAACCGAGAGAGAATCAGAGAATCAAGTACTAGAGATCGAACCACATCACATCAAATCAACCTCAACATCAACACCAACTCAAGTTCAACTCCACGAAACAAGTTTCTCTGAAAACCTCGTGCAAACACTAATCCTCCAAGAAGATCAACAAGACCAAAGGCCGATCATCCAAGAAGATCAATAAGCCTAAAGGCCAATCATCAAAGAAGATCAACAAGCCCAAAGGTTGACATCATTGGGTCATTAGTCACCCAACACCATCAGGTCATTAGTCACCCAGTTGAAAGGTGCATCGTGCTGAAGGAACGAATTCTGAATTTGGCTTGTGAAAAGAAGATTGAGCTAGATTTAGATGAAGTAGCTCAGACAAATCACACTACAGTAGCGGTGACTTCAAGTGTTCCAACACTATCTGTGTCCCATGCTCAAAGACAAAGCCTAAGCTAGTTCAGAGCTTTCGAGCCTATAGTTGTTTGGTTCTAGCAAGAGATTCAAATAGAAAATTCCAAAAAGAAAAATGAGCTTATTAAAGATGACAACGAATGGTAGATAGTTGTGACTCGTCGAAAAGAAGACAGCCAAACTCCACCCAAAAAGAGTCGTGTTCCTATCGAAGCTATAGAAGAAGGAACAAGACTCATAAAAAGAAAGGCAAAAAGATGACACGGAAGCCTAAGCCTGCTAAGAAAGAAGACAATGGCTTCCCTCAATTCCAACGGCCAACAACCTCGGCAAAATTTCTCCCAAAATAATCATCCAAAGAAAGTATCAGATGTTATTGCATGTCACACTATCGGCATAGTGGAAGTCGACAACAATCATATAACTGTTGAAGAAGTCAACGACTCAGAAGAGATGAAGCAAAGAACTTCTGTCTTTGATCATATTAAACCTTCAAATGCTCGATCTTGAGTCTTTCAAAGATTGAGTATGGCCACAGTAGGAAAAGAAGACCAATGTCCAACGATTACTTCTGTTCGAACTTCAGCCTTCAAAAGGCTAAGTATATCCATATCAAAGAAAGAAAGAACAACCTTCAGCATCTATTTTTTATTGTCTCAAGACAACAAGCGATTAACGTAAAGAAAGGATGAAAATGTAGAAGGCTTTGAGCCCTATTTATAGGGACTCCACTGAATCCAGAATCCAATAAGGAAATCTTAGATTTTGTTAAATTTAGATTTTATTGGTTAAAAAAAATCATTTTTTTAACTACCTAAATCTTATCTGTGATGATTTTTCTTTTTTTTTTTTTCGTCCCTCATTTTCTAAAACTTTTGGTCATGCACCGAACCTTTTTATTAATCGCATTTTAGCACCGAATTAAATTAAATTGGGGATGAAACTTACTCCTTTATTTTTTAAATTTGAGATTCTTGACTTTATCCCCAAAATCAAATTAAATGGGGACAAAGCTCAAAAAAAGATTTCGAAAATTTGGCAATATTCCAAATTTCGTTCTTAAAACCAAAATTTTAAGTTTTCATCTCCAAATTAAATTAAATTGGGGTTAAACGTTAATTTCTATTTTTAATTCAAAAAATTGCTGAGTTGTATCCCTAAAATCAAATTGGGACAAAGCTCAAAGTTTTCTTATAAATTTGGCCATATTCCAAATTTCTTTCTTAAAACCAAAATCTTAAAGTTTCATCTCCAAATTAAATTAAATTAAGGATGAAACTTGAATTTCATTTTAAATTCAAATTTTTTTAAGTTTCATCTGAATCAAATTAATTTGGGATGAAACCTGAATTCTCCTTTTTGTTAAAAATTTTTTTGAGAATTCCTACGTTTTATTTCTCCAAATCAAATCAAGTCTGAGATAAAGGATGAAATTTTTCTTAAATTAAAATTTTGGCCGTCTCCTATTACAAATTTTTGTTAAATTCGTCACTAAACTCACAGTTTAATTAAATTGAGAGCATCGAAGTCAAGACCTAATTACTTGCATCTCGATGTCGGCTTTATCTTTTTCAAGATTTATCCACCCACATCCGTGTACAAATCTTGAAAAGGGGGCATTTGTTGGAGGAGAAATTTCAAATCAACCACGAACCACCATGTCATTTGCTAAACTAATGACGGAATTCCGAAATTGTCAAATTTGTGACCAATTAAGAGTTGACATATGTCTTAAATTGAAATTGAGGACAAATTCTGTGTTTTCGTCGCAGACGTTGAGTAAAATTAATTTCGATCAATTTGACGTTATAATTTGGGCGTTGGCCCAGTTACGCCCAAATATGGGCTTAATGTGGGCCTAAAACGCCAAAATAGGCCTAAACCCAGTTAATGGGGCCTAAAGACCAGGCTCAAGTCCAATTAACTAGGCCCAAAGGCCAGACCCAAGTCCAATTAAATTAGGCCCAAAGGTCAAACCCATGAGCCAATCAAGGCCAGGTCCAAGCCTATGAACCCCATCAAACTCTATAAATAGAGAAGTTCTCCTCATTTGCAAGGGTCGAAAATTCTATATTTCAGAGAGCTTATAGGGAATTCCCTATAATCAAAAGACTCATTGACTCCTGAAGCTGACCACGCCTGAAGACTGAAGTTCTTCGAAGATACAATCTGAAGACTGAAGTCCTTTGAAGGTACAAACAATTCTATATTTAGAGAGCCTAGAGAATATTCATCAACAAGCAGAAGACTCCCAAGACTCCTGAAGCTGCACTCCTAGAAGACAGAAGACCCTTGAAGACACAAACACTCTTCCAAGACTTCTACTTCAAAAACGTTCGGTGATTTTCTTCTTCAAGTCAAGCACATCCACCCAACCGAGAGAGAATCAGAGGATCAAGTACTAGAGATCAAACCACATCGCATCAAATCAACCTCAACATCAATACCAACTCAAGTTCAACTCCACGAAACAAGTTTCTCTGAAAACCTCGTGCGAACACTAATCCTTTAAAAAGATCAACAAGTCCAAAGGCCAATCATCCAAGAAGATCAACAAGCCCAAAGGCCGATCGTTCAAGAAGATCAACCAACTTGAAGATTATAGTTTATTTTGAAAGCATTAAAATACTATGTATTAGAGATTGTACTCGCTTTCCATAAATTATTAACAAATACAAAGTTCAAGTTCCACGAAATAAATTTCTCTTCAAATCTCGTGCGAACATATACATTTGACATTTCCAACTTTGGATATTTATTGTATATACATCCTACTAACTAAAATTTTAGTTCAAGTGGAAGCTTGTTGGGTTTTATGTCGTAAAACTCATAGATAGTAAATGTAACACTTGACCGATCATAAATAAAGTGTTATCAATGTTTATTATAATAAATAGTTATTACTTATCTTGTATTTATCTTGTATTTATCTTGCTTAGATTACCCCTAATCCGATAAATTACATCTTAGACTATTGTATGGGCCTTGAACTATATGTGGAGACATACGGGGATTAGTGTTCAAAATACAACCTCAAAGGTCTATAGTATATGGATAAGGTTGGGTGCCTTATCTTGGTAACACTATAGATACGACCTACTTTGTATTTGATACAAATGCAACGATTCAACGCATTCGTGTAGGAAACATGCGAGTAGAGGTATCCTATGCAATGAGTTTGCATAAGACTAGACCACGAAAAATTAACCACTAGATGTAAATTCGTTGACTAGTCAAGTTTCAGTTTTACTAGGATGACCTAGGCAACTTAGTCTTAATCCTGAGTGAGTTATGAACTCTTGTTCTTGAGGGATTGTCCTTTGATTTTTATGAGTGAGAGTGGCCAGTTTGCCAACTCAACAAGCCTGCCATTTTGGGGACAAGACCAAGTGGGGAGTTGGGAACATAATTTCATGAGATAGAATTCACTCCTTTCTAACTTTAGGTCCATTATGTCTCATATCGTTTGAGTTTTTGATTTGTAAGTCCATTAGGTCTCACTGATAGCTCATAAAGGATATTAAGGTAATTAAAGTAATTTGAAATATTCAAGTTTACTAAGAAAAAGAATATAATGTATGGTAATACATGATAATATAAAGTTTATATTTTAATTAACTTTATAATTTAAATTTAGTTTGAATTTGATTCAAAAATTAATTTAATGGGAGAATTAAATATTTAAAGGAGTTCAAATATTAAATTTAATATGAATAGAATTCATATTAAAACTATAGGTTCAAATTAATGTGCATTAGATGCACATTAAAACTATAGATAATATAAGAGAAAATAATTGAATGTAATTCAATTATATGGCTAAATTAAATATGTGATATTTAATTTAATGATTAATTAATTGAAGAATTAATTAATTATTTTATTTTATTAAATTTAATTAAATTTGATTTAATTAAATCAATTAAATTAAAACTATAAGTTATGAGAAGGGTGTATTAGAATATGATTCTAATGCACATTTAATTAAATGTGAGATATTTAATTATTATTAATTAATTTGATTAATCAATAATTATTTTAGGGTTATTTTTAAATATAGAAAAATAAACCAAAATATTTACAAGATATAATAAAATTTTAGAACTATCAATGATAGAAGCGATAGACACTGATAGATTATATCAGTGTCTATCAGCATCTAAAATTTTGCTATATGTTGTAAATATTTTCAACAATTTTACCATTTGAATAATTTTCCATTATTTTATTTATTTTAATAAATTAACTTTTGGTTTAATTTATTTTTTAAATTAAATAAATTTATTATTATTTAATTAAATAAATTAAATTATTATTAAATAAATTAGTTATAACAAAATGGTCTTTTTAAATATAAAAAATATTTAAAAATATTTACACTTTATAGCAGTAAGAACATTTTTAAAACTTTTTGCTATAAATATTTTTGGGATTTTTCTATTTATAAGAATTTCCCTCTAACAAATTCCCGAGGAGTTAGGTGGGAGTGGAGTTAGGTGGGAGTAGGAGAGTCTGAGAATTTTTTTTTTTCTCTCTGGCTTCTAAGAAAGAAAATTCCCTCCAAGAATCTATACTAGTAAAATCTTTTTGGTATTGTGCACTTGTATTATTTCCTCTTTTAATTTATTATTAAAATCTAAAAATTGTCTAAAATTAGACAAGAATGAACTGAATAAATTGATCTAACTTACTGAATTAAAAGCATAAACTTACCTAACTTAAAATTAAAAACTTAAAAAACAAAAAGACTGAAAAATAAATCAAACAATAAAATAAATAATTTCAAGCATTCAATTTTGAGATTAAATGTGAAAAAGAAAAATTTGTAACTCAACAAATAAATAATTTCAAGCATTCAATTCTGAGATTGTGAAAAAGAAAAAAATTATAATTCAATAATTAAAAATTATATAAAGGAGCTATTATATACAAAATTGAAAAAATTAGAGATGTTTTCGACCCAAAATAAAAAAAGAAATTAAAGAACTATTAAACACTTTTTGAAAATTCTAAGACTTTTTTTTTTTTGTGTGTTTTTCTTAAATTTAGAGACACGTGATTACTTAAAAAGTTTAATGGCTAAACTTATAATTTAACATATATATATATATATATATATATATATATATATATATTTTGTTTTCAAATATAACAAAATGAGAATTTATTTTTAAGTATAGTAAAATGTGAATGCCTATTAATGATAGATAATGGTAAATATTGACACCGATAAACTATATTTGAAAATAATTTTAGTAGTTTTGTTTTTTAAAATAATTATTAAAGGGAATTGGTTTTTTTTGTTGTTTTTTACAAAAATGAAATTCACTTTAAATGTTGTCAGCACATTATCCACCATTTTTTACCTCCGTTCCCCAAAATCTCTATCTCTGCATTTTATCCCTCTGAACTCATCCCTATTTTCTCTCTCTCTTCCACCACCGCCCACAGTACTGCAGAAACCAGCGGCGGCTGCCGCCACCGCCGCCTCGACCGCGGCGAGGTCCTTAATGGTGTATAGTGCAGACCAATATCCTCCACTTTTTCCACCCTGCATATATTTTCTTTATTCTGCAGAAACATCCAGCTACCTTTTTCCTTTTAAATAATAATAATAATTATTATTATTATATAAAAAAGAACTTATTAATTATTCATATGGTCTAAGAAGCACAGACACTTTTATTTAGTTAGCGTGTTTGTGTCTGATATGTATCAAACGTTTGGACACTCCGATACTTGTTGGACACGTATCAAACACTTGTTAGTGCAATAGATATATTAGACACTAGTTGTACAAAGCCAACATTTGGTAGGCATGCATCAAACTCTTCTTATGTATACTATATGACAAAAATAATAAAATTTGAGAGGGAAATACATTGAATTAATTTTTTAAGCTTATAAATAAATAAACTCATTAACTTTAAATTTTCTTCTTATTTAAAAATGATATATGAGTTAAAAAATATATATGTTTTAATAAAAGTGTCCTTGGTGTGTCCGTGTCCTAAATTTTAGAAAATGATGTGTCGCCGTGTCAGTATCATGTCGTATCTGTATCTCGTATCCGTATTTGTGCTTCTTAGCCTATAATATATAATAGTCTCCATCAATACTTTTATATATTAGCCTAAATAAAAGAGGCTCCCCATCTTCACCTCTTTTATTGTTTGATCGTTCGTCACGTGTTCACCATTGTCCAAGTCACGTTGCCATCTGTCGTCAAGCCAAGTCGCTCATCGTCCACCATCCAGCCGAGTTGCGCACTATCTGAGTTTACCGAGCCAAGTTCGTCGTGTGTGCACTATCGTCCGAGTCGTGCCTCCGTCTGCCGTCAAGTCGAGTCGCTCATTGTTGCCATCCAGTCGAGTCACACACTATTCCACTCAAGTCCGCTATTCGTCACCCGAGTTCAGCTTTGAGTTTGTCGTTCCTCATCCGCCATTCGTCGTCCAGTGTGGTCCCCGGTGATCCGCTCGCCAATTTGGTCACTGTGGGCTGCTGTGAAGGTGGAGAGAACGAGGGAGGAATAGAGAGAACTAGGGAGGGAGAGAGAATGAGGGTTTTGAAAAAAAATGGTTAAAATAAAAATGCACATGAATAAAGGAAACTTTTGAGATTCCTTTTTGAAAATATGTATAATTGATTATAGGTTAAGGACAAAAAGGTAATTGGACCCGAATTTTTGTGTAATTAAGAAGCTATTTGGACATTTTTTTAAAATAATAGGAAAGTTGAACAAAAGTGAAATACATGGCCTTTATTAGAGCCTTGTGTGTTGTTATCCATAAAAATTAATCAATATTCTAGATATCTTTTATAAAAGCACATTGTGCGCACGAGGTTTTCTGAGAAACATGTTTATTGTGGAGTTAAACTTGTTTTTATGTTGATTTATGTAGATGTAGTTTGATCTCTAGTACTTGATCCTCTGGTTATCTCTGTTAAAAATGTGTGTACTTGATTTGAGGAAGCAAAGTACGCGGATGTTCTTAAAGTTGAAGTCTTGGGAAAATGTTTGTTTCCTCCAATGACTCTAGTCTTCAAGTGTGATTCAATCTTCCAAAGCTTGAAAAATTTTCTAATAGTTTCGATCATCAGTTTTCTAGGACTTGAAGGCTTCAATCTTCAGAACTTGAGAAACTTTAGTCTTCAACACTTAGAACTTGAGAACTTCAAAGCTTGAGAGTTGTGGTCTTCAAATCTTGCGAACTTTGGTCTTTAGAAATATTTTGAGAGCCTTCAGTCTTCGGATCTTCATAACTTGAAAGTTATAGTCTTCAAAATTTGAGAGCTTTGCTCTTCAAATCTTGAGAGCTTTGCTCTTCAGATCTTGAGAGTCTTAGTCTTCATATCTTGGGAGCTTTCGTCATCAGAGTTTCAAAGCTTCAATCTTCAGTATTTTCAATCACCCTTGAAAATGAAGAGCAAGACTCCTATTCATAGGAGTTTCCAAGGACCTTAAGTGAGATTGTGTTTAGTTGGTCCATGGATCTGTCCCTTTGTGTCCAATAGATTGGGTTTTAGACTTTGTTAGTTCTTGGGCCATATTAAGCCTATTGTTTGGATCAATTGGATCTAGGCTTGAATATTAATATTTAATTAAACCAACATAATTAATTTGATCTAACAGAACAAAAACATGTGGCATCATCGGGATCCGCCAACTTTTTATCTTTAACTTCAATTTGGGACACATGTTGACCTTTAATTAGTCCCAAAGTCGTTACTTTATAATTTTGTCATTAATTTGAGGAATGATGTGGCGACTTGTGATTAACCAAAATTTCTCATTCAACACACATAAAATACAAGTAATTATCATATATTAATCCTACTACTAATAATGATAATAACATCTATAAGTACTTAATTTGAAAGTAAAAACAACTCAATTTTTAATTTAAATCGTTTACAAATATTCGTCAATATCAATATTTAGTCGATATTTTAAACTAGTTTAAGAGTAAAAATCCTCTTTTGTTTTTTTCTAAAAAATTCAGATAAAGCGGCCGCAAATGAATTGTGCCATAACTTTTTCAAAAACGTCCATTTCTGTTGTGTTTTTGTCATAAACAAAAATGTAAAAGATTATTTAGACGAATATAATATATATATAAACATTTTCTTTCTTTTTCTTTTTTTCTTTCTTTCTTTTTTTCTTTTTTTTTCTTTTTTTTTTTTGTTGAATATTTCTTGTCTAGGTGGTGTGTGTTAAAGATAGTGTTTTTTTTCTTTTTTCTAAATATTTAAAAAATCTTTAATTGAAATTGTAAAAGTCAGAACTCATTTACACACCAAAATGGAACAATTTAAATATATTATAATGTACCAACCCTAATCTTTGTATAAAATAAAAAAGAAAAAAAATACAATTTTTGTTGATATCACTAAGGCTTTTAAACGTACACTTTAATCTTCGAAGTTTGGTAAATAATTCTAAATAGTCTTTAAATCATGAGTTGATTAACGAAAAATGATGCGACAATTAAGAAATCAAACAAAAACAATGGGTATAATTAGAGATCCATAATAGTTGAAGATCCTTTTCAACTACATATTTTAAGAAATTGAAGCTCATTAAATTGGTTCTATACCCATAACGATGAATTGAAACCCTAGTTTGGAGGAAATCGAGCTATATTAAGAGAGACAATGAGCATGGTTAAAATATCAATTTAGTCCCAGTAGATTGGGACTTCTTCAATTTTCGTCTATATACTTTCAATCAATCTTAAATTCAATCCTTACTTCTTTGTTTATTGTTGATTTTTTAAAAACATTATATTATTTATATTAAGATTTTATTTGTAATTTTTTTAAATATATTAACATAGAGTATTTTCTTGCATTAAATTCTAATTATTATTTAATCAATATAGATACAAACTAATTTTAAGGAACTTAATTTAAGATTTATTGAAAATACATAGACTAAAATCGGATGATCGAAAATAAAGAGATTGAGATGAAACCATTCTCAAAATATAGATAATATTTTATCCATTTGAACTATCAAAATTGTATATTTTGAATAAACCAAGCTAGTCAAATGGACTTGACAATTTTAAATTGGCTACCAAAATTTGAAATATACAATTTAAAAGCATTTCAATATTTACAATCCATTTTCTTTTAATCAATGCATTAAAAAAAATTGTAGCCGACATGTAATAATCTGTTTTAAAATAAATTTTTACACGGGGTAATAAAAAGTAGTTATATATTTATGAGTTCTTTTTTGTTTTTTTGAGCAAACATGTAGATGGAATAACATGCGGTCATAGAAGGACGTCATATATTTATGAATACAAACATGTCAATACATGAGGGATTGGATTTTGTGTTATATATATATATATATTAGGGTTGTTCAAAAAATCCGATGATCCGAAAAAGTCGATCAATATAATTCAATCCACGAACACTTCTAATATATACGCACCTACAAGGTTTAAAATAATGTCGATAGATATTGCTAAAGACAATAGAAATTGAAAATTGCATTTAAATTAAGGGTAATTTCAAATATAGGAAAATGAGTCAACTTATTTATAAATAAAGTAAAATTTCACTACTTATCAATCAGTATCTATTATTGACAATAATAGATGTTTATCAATATCTATCAATAGGGATGGCAACAGGGTGGGGTAGGGCCGAAAAGGCACTCCCCATCCCCGTCCCCGTGGGACTTTTAATCCATGTCTCCGCCCCATTCCCCGTTTTGAGGAGTTAGGGTCGGGGTCGGGGTTGGAGAATCCCCATTCAAAGATTTGGGGATTATAGTTACACAGATGTAATAATCGCTTATATAATTATTTGGATGCATAAGACTATATGAAATTCCAGTAAGGAAAATCCTCTTTTTGACTAGAAGCTGGAGACTAATTATTTATAGAAGAGAAATTTGTTATAGAAAACCCAATTAGGACTTAAACAATTTTATGAGTGAAAGTATTTTGTGAAAAACTGGTGGCCAGCCACGGGATAGTCAACTAACCAAAATTAAAGTCCAAAATTTAAGGACCACTTCAGGTCAGACTAGAGACATGTGCCAAAATCCATCGTAGCTAGAAAAAGATAAGGCTAACTCCGCCTAAAAAATAGTACCACAGGATGAAAACAAGGAAACCAACTAGGTACAATGATGATCTCGCTGATATTCCTCATTTAAATGATAGAGTATGTATACCTTTGAAGAAACATTCTTCAAAAATCCTTCGAATAGTCTCCTATGCGTCCAACTCAACAATCGATTGCAACGATCGTTACAGCCAACGAACACGAACCCAACGAATGACCAACAACACGAACTGAGTGAGAACACCACCACAATGGTTACATTGGTATTTTTGGTGTGAGAATCCAAGAGCTGTGAGCTTTGTATGATCTTGTCTTGAGGAAGAGACTGGAGGACAACGATTGTGTAGACAATTGAGTAAGTAGGAGGTAGGAAGCTGTCTATCATATAGACGACGTGCTCGATCGTTTAGTAAATGGCAGCTTATCGTATAGATTTACCACTTGATCGTTTAGCTACGATCAGCTGATGAACTATGTATAGTTAAAGCTCCACAATCATTTAGTCTCTGCACAACTATCGCTTAATGAAACACATTCACTTGATAGCTTATCCGTGAGTAACTTTCTGAATGAAGTAACTTTAAATTTTAGGAAAACAATTTTCTTTTTTATCTCACGGTTACCATAAAATCACCAATAGTCTGTCATTCAATCGATTATTAGAGAAAAAGAAATTAATTATCATATAATTAATGCATTATAGACAAATATTATAACCAACTTAACATATTATATTTATAACCTATAGTTTTTATATTTCATCTCATGAAACATACAAACTATAGTTCTTTTTTCTATTTTATGGTACTTAATGTAAATCATATTTACATTAATTCTTCCACTTGATGTATCTCATACATCACACCAATTATATCATATAAAATTGAACTTCCTCTTGTTAATTTGAACACTTCAAATCAACCCCAATAACTGATTCTCAACTTGAATCCATTGAGCTACCAATGGGATCTTATGGATCTGTAGCTTGAAACTCCAACGATACATGAATAACTGACTAAATTCTTTAGTCACGGGATCCACCATCCGTTAACTGTCGGGCACTCCACTAAAGACCGACAATTGTACTCTTTTCACTACATATATATCTCTATGTCCGTATAAACCAATCAATAGTGCGATAACCCTTCATAAATCACTCGTAAGTATAATTGGACCAATTTACAGTTTTGCCCCTGTAGTTACATCTAACTTCTTAAGTACCACAGATTCCTCTAATGAACAATAAGTCATAATTCTACTATGACTGGGTTCTCTCTTCCAAAGAGAGGATATGGCCACTATGTTCAAGACCCGGAATCAGCCCTTAAAGGAGCAATCTATCTACTTACCCCTACTTTAGGGAAGGAGTCAATTCCATCTTGTGTAACTGAGTTCCCAGCTCCTCAATCAGACAAATACACTAAAAAGGTAGGCTTGTTGAGTTGGCAATATGGCCACTCTCACCCATACTAATCAAAGGACCACCCTCAAAGGCAGGAGTTCCCAAAACACTCAGGATTAAGGTCATGTCACCTATGGTCGTTCAAGTGAGATGTAAGTCTCGTTTATCAACAGTATTATATAAAGAGACTAATCATCTCGTGGCCCGATCTTATACAAACTCTTTGTATAGGACACCTCCACTCGCATGTCTCCACATGAATGGTCAAGATCAAACCATTTGTAGTAGTTCACAACATTTGTAAACCTCTACAAAGCGGGTCGTATCCGTAGTGTCACCAGGATAGGATAAGGTATCCCTCCTTTATCTTTATACTACAGACCTTTTAGATTATTACTTAAGGCGTGATCCCCTTATATATCTCATATACATGTTAAGTTTACATAACCACGGAACTTTGTTTATTGGATATGAGTAAATGTAAATAAAATAACTCTTATTTTATTCATAGCAATGTGTACAAAGTTTACAAACTACAAGGCTCCGGGAGAATTAGGACACTAACCCCAACATATACTCCAAGGAGAAGATAAGGGGTACGATATAAACATGACACTTAATGCTATTTAATTGTGGTGGATGTGCACCTGAAACCCAGTTGGAACCCTAAAAAAGGGGCTGGTTGGACATTCCCAGTAAGACCCATGGCTAGGGATAACCCAAAGAAGCGTTTGGGTCTAGATTGTCAATACTCACACTAAAATAGTGAAGTACAACATAGAGTACATGCATAACTCCATGTAAAAGTGGAGAAAGCATGCTCGACCAATTAGTAAGAGCTCCTAACAAAAGTGCTTGGTTAGTTTGACCCAGCGACCCTAAAGTTCAAGATAAAAGAAATGCAAAAATTGGTTACATAAAACCAAGCATGTAGAAAGATAGTACAATTAGAAAGAAGACGTACTTCCAAATTAGGATCTCAAACTATAGCTCACTGATAGCTAAAGCCAAAATCCTAAATGGAAGTGGGGGCTAATGTTGTAACGACCCAACTCCCTATGATGCAAACTAGGCCGTTACTATAGACATTCATAAATCCAAACAACATTCTTTCATAATGTAATAAATACCAAATAAATAGCGTAAATTAAATAATCTCATTAAAATTAAATAACCGAAATTTCAAATAGCAGGTGTTGGGAATGATGCCCTAAACTCTCGTGTCCTGTAGTTTGTAAACACAGTTTTGAACAAACGCTTGTGATATATAATATATGATATTTTCTTCACTTATTGTCTTTGAATATTGGATGTTTTATTTGCTTTACCACAAACCAATAAACTAAAATTTCTGGTATCATTATGTAACTTAAGTATGTATGTGGAGACATACAAGTGGATCATGTCATAAGTGATAACCAAAATGGTCAATAGTATATGGATATAGAAGGAAAACCTTATCTTGGTAATGCTACAGATGTGGCCTACTCTGTAGGATAGTTACAAGTGTTGTGACTTGCTACAGATAGTCTGATTCTGATCATTCATGTGAGGACATGTGAGCGGGGGCATCCTATATAAAGAGTTTGTATAAGACCTAATCACGATGTATTATAGCCTCGTTATATAACGTCGTTCATGACAGAGACATCACTTCACTAGGATGACCATAGGTAACATGACCTAAATCTTGAGTGAATTGGAAACTCCTGCATTTGAGGGCGGTCCTTTGATTTGCATGGGTGAAAGTGGCCAGATCGCCGACTCAAACCTACCACTTTGGGGATTCGTCTGATTTGAGAGCTGGGAACTCAACTACACAGGATGGAATTCACTTCTTCCCCAAAGAAGGGGTAAGTAGATAGATTTCTCCCTTAAGGGCTAATCCCGAGGCTTGAACGATGTGGCGCCACACACTTTCTCATTGCCGGAGAGGTGTCCATACATAGTAGGACTATGTTATATTGTTCATTAGAGGGATCAGTGGTACTTAAAGAGTTAGATATAACTACAACGACAAAACGATAAATTGGCCCAACTGTACTTACGAGCATCTGTGAAGGGTTATCGTACTGTTGATTGGTTATATCCGATGGTCACAGAAATATATTTGTGGTAAGAAGAGTTCAGTTGTCGATCTTTAGTGGAATGTCTGACAATTAACGGATGGTGGATCTTGTAGCTAAAGAGTTTAGTCAGCTATTCACGTACTGTTGGAATTTCGAGCCATATGTCCATAAGGTCTCCTTGATAGCTCAATGGATTCAAGTTGAGAATCAGTTTTTAGGTCAGTTTGAAGTGTTCAAATTGACAAAAGGGAGTTCGATTATATATGATATGATTGAACTGGTTAATTATATATGATATGATTGACATTATATATGAGATACATTATTTGGAGGAAAATGGATATAAATATGATTTATATCTAGTGGAGGAGAAAAAACTATGGTATATATGTGATATTAAACCATAGGTTAATGAATATAATGTGATTATATTTATTATTTTTTAATTGGACAATTATAGGATAATTGTGCCGGTTTTTTCTCCGTAACCGTGTGATAGTGGGAGGTTTCATTCAGTTTTCGTAACTGAAGAATAAAATAAAAATCGCTTTCATTTTGCAAAGAGATAAGTCATTCGCTCACGCATTATATATACAGCCTATTGCATAGCAAACCAAGAGACTACACGATAAGCTCAAAGTTTCTACACGATCGTATACACGCGCGCCTCTTTCTAAATGATCACATAGGAATTGCTAAATGATCATCTAGCTTTTTCCTAAACGATCGCGCACCCGAGCGATTACTAAACGATTGTCTATACGATCGCAACCTATTTACTATACGATCATGTACCTTCTTCTAAACGATCAAGCATTGTATATACAATAGACCCTGCCTTCTCCCACCTGTTTGGTCGTTGTATACGATCTTTTTTCCTTCTTCCCTCTACCAAATTCCAACAGAGCTCACACCTCCTAGATTCTCACACTGAGAATATCGAGGGTTATAAGTGGTGGTGTCATCCTCATTCTTTTGTTCGTGTGGAGGTCGTTCGTGAGTAGACGACTAGGTGTTTTGGTGAACATTTGCTTGGATGTTCCAGCGAGAGCGAGAGGAGCAGTCCCTGTTCGAGAGCGAGATTTTAGTGAAGAAGAGTTCTTCAACTGGTATATTTTCTTGTTCTCTTGTTATTTATTGTTAAAAGTATGCCGGTAATTTGTAGTATAATGCATATATGTTCTGGTAAATTGTAAATGTGGAAATTCTGTCATAATGTATTTGGAACGATCTGCTTCCGCTTAGAGGTACTCTTGTATAAGAGTTCCTTTAGTACCCATAACAAAATCATGAAAACCAATCTAGAAAAATTTAAAAAATAAAAAAATAATAAAAAATGAAAATACCATAACTGTGAGTTTTAAATATCAAAACAAGAAATTAAAACATAGAAAAATCTTGAAAACATGAGCGAAAGCATATGACTGGTCCCAGTAGCTCGATCACAGATTTCGCTTGTGATTTGTCGGCGCATCCTTACCCTTACATAAAAAATAAACATAAGAACGGGTGAATATAAAATACTCAGTAAGTAATCCCACTACTGAGAGGTCAAGCTAAACATCTATGTCCTCTAGATGCCAACCTCTAGTGGGACGTACATAATCCTCTAGTTTTCATGAAATACAAATAAATGAATATTTCAATTTGCCCTACCGTAGTTTAAAAGTACCCACGACCTCTAGTGAATCTCGAAGGATACACAACCTCTAGTGACTCTTGAAGGAACCACTAGCTATAGTGAATCCTGAAGGAAACACAACCTCTAGTGAATCCCGAATGAACCACCACCTCTAGTAAATCTCATAGGATGCACAATCTTTGGTGAACCTTGAAGGAGGTCACCACCTCTAATGGGTATCTAACTATCGGTAAGGATAACTATTACTATCGTAAACCTCACATGCATCATGACATAGTCCTATAACATGTAAATACATCTCATCATACTCATAGATCAATCAAAAGTTCATATAACAATAATACTGAAGTTCATGCTAGCATTCATAACATCTTTCATACATAATCAGAGCAAATTCTTTATCCTCATGAAATTCTATACAAAGAACCTCATTTTGTTGTCTATCACATAAGCAGTTCCAGTAGTAAGATTACTTACCTCAGAGTTTAGGCTCAGTCCAAACAAATTTATCCTCTTCCTTGCCTAAAACGAACCTTGAATTGAACCCTCTAGTGAAAATAAAAAAATTAACTCCAATCCTAAGACTATATCCCAAGTCGCAAATTCACACCAATACATTTCAAAATACTTACTCAAAGTGTTTGCTCAAGCCGAACTAAATTCGAGCTTCAGACACGAAATTCACTGCGGAGTACATGCCAAATTGAAGAGTCTTAACCCAAGTCTAAAACCCAACCAATAGTTAACTTCAAGCCAAACCAAATGTGTATTACAAATTAACAAGAACTCAACTAAACTCACCAGTTGGTCATAATCCTTGCTTGACAGTAACTCGAACGACCCAATCTACCATCCAAACTCCAATCACACTGAACGTCAACCAAACAATATCAAAACTTAATCGACAACCAAAATATCTAAAAAAAATCGTCAAAATCAACAAAGAACTTACCCTTAACTCATAAATTCTGGCGTAACACAGCAGGCGACGACGGGCATCGAGCGGCGACCTCAAATCTGGCAAACGGCGCAGCGACTGGCGAAGGGGTGAGTGGCAATGCAAACTGCTGGCGAGGGGAGAGGCGCAACGTGGGCTCCGATCGATGAACGGAGAGGCTGACAGCACACGCAGCTGAGTCTCGCGAATGGCGTGGACTAGGGGACACGTGACTGGCTTCTAGGGCTCGACGCAGTTGGGCAGAGCGAGTAGCTCGCGGCGGAACCATGCGGAGCGATGGCTGATCGAACCAGAAGGGAGGTGTTTACGGTTGAGCTCGAATAGCGGGGGGAAGAGGAAAAGTTTCAGGAGGGCTTGCGAGAGGGAGAACGAGAAGGTGGGGGGCAAAGAAAGGGTTTTAAATTAATTTTTTTCTTTAGAAAAAATATTATTTTAAATAAAGAAATAAAATAAAACTATATTTTATTTTATTCCATTTTATTTCATTTTATTCTATTCCGTTTTTATTTTCCTTTCTCTCAAAACACAAAATATATATATATATACTTTTAAAACTCTTTCCTTCTTCTCTTCAAAACCCGAATTTCAAACAAGATAACTCTCCCAATAAAATCTCAAATTTTGACATTAACTCCAAAATTAATTAATATGACATGAAATCCAAATTTTCCTTTAAACCAGCTAAATTTCAAAATTAAAAAGAAAATGTCCTTAGTTATTACAAAAATACTGAATTTAATTTACGAACGCACGAGATGTTACAAATGTTATGGGTAACTTTTGACCAAAGAGCATAATCAACATCAAGAAAAAAACAAAAATAATATAGTCAAGAAGATAGCAAGATTTGACCAAGAAGTAGCAACTTAAAATAAAAATGGGCCAGGCTAGCATGTTAGGTCTCAACCAAGGCCAAAGTTGAGCCTTACAAAATACCGGCGTCTACCTTGCACATGTCCTGACCAAAAGGATCATCTTACTCCAAGGCACATGCTCCGACCCTAGCAAAATACCAAAAAGGCATTAAATTAGTCCAAAAAGAATAGCTAGATCCTAAAACAACATATAAAGCCCAATAGAAGGTTCAAGAAAAGACGAAGAAATAGGTTGGAGCTCATTTCGAGCTCATTAGCCTTGGCCTAGGCCAAGGCCGAGTCTGATGAATCAATCATGGAACTAGCCTATTGACACCATCTGGACAAGTGAAATAGGAAAGAATGGACCGAACCCCATTCTAAGCTTGGAGAATTAGCTCAAAAATTATTTCACTCACTCCGTTCGATCTAAAAGCCCTAAATAACCTCCTAGATAGATTTTGAAACCTAATCTTGAGAGGATTAGACATGAGAACTTAAAAATAGACCAAGAAAACTCCTTGAAAGCAAGTAAATTATGAGTATTAAGCTTTATGCTTCTTTCTTTGATTGGTAACTGACTTAACCATCGGAGTGGATGTGGCGTCCACCATACCAGTGTGCAAGTTTTTTCTTTTGCAAGTCATGTTCTTCTCTTCATCAAACAAATTCAATACTACTGTTGGTGTCACCTGAAGTCAGGTGTGTTTCCCCTGTCCAAAACTTGCATCAATATAATATAAGAATGGATCATAAGCAACTCTTGAACGTGAAAAAGGATCACCCGTCTTGTATAGATTTGAACATTAAAAGTAAAAAGAAAAATAAAATAAAGAGAATAAGAGTTTAGAAGTATATATACTCACACAAAAACAATTATAACTGTCAATCTTATAATTTTGTTAGCAATAGTATTTTGTATTATGCTGAAATAATGATATCTTTGTTATAGATACTAAACTAAGGGCTGTTTGGGGCATTGAGTAAGATAAGATGTCTGGAGCTCATATATCTGTGAAATTCATGTCTGTGTTTGGGGTGCAGAGTTGAGTTCATATGTATGGGTATCTAATGCAGTTTTTTTAACTCTAAATAATATGCTTTTATGATTACTATTTTGTTTTGAAACTTTTTATTCAATAATTCTACCCATCTTTTTTTTGAATAAATATCTATTTTTCACTAATTCTTGCTGAAAAATGTTTCAGGAAGAAAATTTTCATTTTTTTTTTTTTTGTTATATGTTACATACTTTTCATCTAAATATTCTTAACACTCGTTTGATGTGTGAATTCATTACGTATAAATATTGCACTTAATGTAAAAAAAATAATATTTTTTATATAACCAAAAAACCTACAACATACTTTAACAGTCATTAGTCTTATAGTAGTTGAAAGTGGTTGTCGAAATTGATTATCGAAGATGATTTTTGCTGGACTTCATAGTTGGAGGTGGTTGTCGGAGTCTGAAGTTGTTCACGAGAAGGTGTATTGGAGTTGGTTGTCAAAGTTTGTCATCGGAGGTGGTTTTCGAATCCCCAAGTTGGTTAGACGAAAGTGGTTGTCGAAGTTGATCATCGAATATGATTTTTGTTGGAGATTGTAGTCAGAAGTGACTTTCGGACTCCGAAGTTAGTCACATGAAGGTAGTATTAGAGTTGGTTGTCGGAGTTTATCGTCAAAAGTGGTTGTCGAAGCCTCGAGTTGACCGTTAGAGTTGCTCACTCAAGGGTGGTCATCGAAGGTGATTTTCAACGTTAGTCGGAGGTAGTTGTCGAAGCCTACAAAGGTGGTTGTCAGAGTTGGTCATTAGAGTTTGTTGTCAGAACCAATTGGTCATCGGAGTTGGTACCGCAAATATGGTCGTCGGAGTTAGGTCAACAAAGTTGTTGGTGCTCGGAGTTGTTCGTCGGAACTATCATTGGATGTGGTTGTTGAAGTCCGAATTTTCGTTGTCTGAATTACCATCGAAGGTGGTTATCGGAGCCCAGAGTTAGTCACTGGAGTTGTCATCGAAGGTGGTTGTCGGAACTCAAGGTTGGTCACCAGAGTTGTTATCGAAGGTGGTTGTCGAAGTCCGAAGTTAGTTCTCAGAGTGTGACAAGCCAATGGGTGGAGCCATTAAAAAATGGAAAGAATGGAGAACTAGGATGAGTTGGTAAAATATATACCAACTCAACTCCACCAACATTTAAAGTTGGTGGACCAAACAATGAGTTGATATATTATACCAATCAACTCATGTTGGTGAGTCAAACACTCCTTAAGTATCATACTCGTCAATGATTGAATGGACATAAGACTATTAACTAAAAGTAGATTCCACATAAGAAGAAACATTAAGATTGAACACATGCTCCTTGAGTTCTTTAGACAACTTGTACTTCCAAAACAGATAAACCATTATCGTAGGTTCGCCACTCCAAAGACATTTCCAAAGTTTTGTAATCTCGACGGCTTTTAAAGAATTAAACGACTTAATTTAATATTCCTTGAGAGTTCTAATATATCGTAAAAATAATTCAAGTACCATCTTTATTCTTACCATTGATCTTTTATTAACCATTTAAAGTGGTCAATGTAAATAATATTTATGAAATTTTAAGGATTAAAATAGGATAAGTTATGTCAATTCGAGCATAGTTTAATTAATATAAGTTTATATTACCGATCTCGTGATCAGAGATTCGATTCCTCACCCCATAGGTAGAAAAGAAAAGAAATTATTGTATACCCAAACGATTAATCTCCCATGAAACTAAAATGATTTAAAATTAAAATTAAATTATATTTGGAGTTGATTCTCAAATTATTAAGGCCACATTATATATTATTTATTTACTTTTAAAAATTGTGTTTGTTTTCTCACCATTTCTTAACTATGGTTTTTATTTTCCTTATGTTATCATTTGAATTCTTATATAAATTTCGAAAATAAAAACAAGTTTTTTAGATTACTCTATTAGATAACAATTTCGTCCTTGTTATAAAAAAAATTAACCTTATAAATACTAATTATGCATCCATATATTTATATATTTTGTTATCCTAGTTTCTATTCATATTTTAAAAATCAAGGAAAATTTTAAAAACTAAAAAAAAAAAAGGTTTCAAGTGTTTATTTTAGATTGATGTGAAACTCATGATAAAGGTATTTGGAGGAAACAGAGGCAATAAATAAATAAATATAAATTAAAAACAAAATCATTATCAAACTGGTCAATAATTTCTAATTTGAATTTTGAAAATGCTTTTAAAATATAAAAAACAAAACATTAAAAATTAATAGATAGAAATAGTGTTTATAAGTTTAAATTTTAAAACTCAAAAAATTAAAAATAAAAAAGGATCTTTTTGCTATAAAATATAAATATTTTTTTTATTGTTTTCTCTATAAGAATTTTTCAATAAAAAAAAAAAAGATTTTATTTGATAACTATTTTGGTTTTCAGTTTTTTTAGATTAAATCTATAAACATCATATTTTCTATTTATTGGTTTGTATATATGTTTTGTTATTTAGATTTTGGAGTTCTTTTAAAATCAAAACCAAATTTAAAAATTTATTTTTATTTTTTTAAATTTACTAAAAATTCAAATTATAAAAAGTTAATAAAAAAAATAAACCCAATTTATAAAAACTAAAAACAGTTAATAAATAGGACCTAAATAGTTATCTAATAGGTCTAAATTATTAAGATAAATATCAGGTGGGTTGGCTCCACTAGATCCTGATGTTGTAGCAAGTTGGTACTACAATATATAATGCTTTTATGTGCAAAAAGAAAAATTTTGAATTAATTAAATCGATATACTTTATAAAATGACCAATATTAATTGTTCCAATTTGTATTTAAGGCACATTTAAAGAGAAATATTTATATTTAAGACACATTTAAATAATAATTTCTTGCTTTTGTTTTTCAAAATCATGTTTATCTATTAACAACTTTATACTGTTACTTACCACTATTTATAACCTAAAATTAACTAAATAATACTGTTTGAAATCTTATTACAGTGTTTACTATTTTCTATTCATCTTATATCTCTTTTTTTTATATATATAATGTTTAGTATTTTTTACTCAAATTATTATAGTCTACACTTCAAAATAAACTATTATAACCTAAACTAAAATAGTTTGTAATCCAAATATATATACTATTCTAAAGCCTACTGATTATAATAACCAATTTAGCGTCTCAAATGCCTCCCTTATTAGAATAATAAACCAACTTAATTTTATAAATAGAAATGGTTACCAAACAAGATATCGATCTTTCATTATGGGACTCAAGTTAGATGAGCTTAATGGTAATTAATATTATATAAAGTACTTCTTTAATAAATTAACTTTTGTGTACTTTAACATCGTTTAATTGGTTAAGACATATGTGTTATCGCTCCCAATCAAAATATATGTTCAAATTCTTCCACCCTGTTGGACTAAAAAAATAATAATAAACCATCTAACTTGTTAAGAGATTAATAATCTCTTCTTTTAAGTCAAAGATTCAAATATTCGTCCTCGCACTCTATAATCCCTAAATAATAAGATGCTTACTCACCTTTGTTTTTTTTAGTTTAACTACGACACATGAGATTAGGATAAGGATATTATATGAGATAATTTAGATATTCAAAATTTTGACATTTTGTTTAAAGATATACGCTTTAATTAATTAAGTTTGATTAATTGAGTTATACTCAAGTTAACATTTTTTTAGTTAAACAATGAGAGAGTAGGAGATTAAAGTTTCAAAGCATCACGTTTTATTAGTGGGAATGGTTGACACTTGTTCACTTAATTTAATGCCTTAAAAATGCTTAATTTTCTTAATGAACAAGCAAAATCTCATATTTTCGTATCTATATATTGAAAATACTATCCATAATTAAATGTCAAATAGTTTCTTAGATAATGAGAGATTGATTGAAAATTACGTGTAATAATGTCTGCGAAATACTTTTTTTCTTTTTTTCTTTTTTTCTTTTTTCTTTTTTTTTTCTTTTTCTTTTTCTTTTTTTTTTTTTTTTTTTTGAGAAAGCCGTAAAATACATAGTTGAAAAAGAATATTCAAGCGCTCAGTTTTTCAAGAAAATAAACGTGAATATTAATGGCCTAATTAATATCAATATCAAATGACATGATTCTCTCTTTGCAACTCGCTTTCTCGATGTTTTGCATATTTCATATGTCAATAAAATCTATTATATATATATATGATATTGAAAAATTTTTAAGTATAGAAAAAATGTCAAACTATCTACAAAAATAGCAAAAGAAAAATATTAATAAACGTCGTAGATTTTTATCAGTCTTTATCAAGGACTTTTATCAGTCTCTATCAACGAAGATTAAAATTTTACTATTTTGCGTAAATAGTTTAGTTTATTCTTTTATTTTTTAAAATCCCCCAGTGTGTATCTATGTGCGCGTGCGTGTGTGTGCATATAGGAGTGTACATGGATTGATAGGGTTGGATTGGGGGATGAGACCAACCCAAAAATTTAGATTGGTAGGGTTGGCAACCCAAATGACCTGAATAAGGTCTCCAACCCCAACCCTTAAATTCAGATTGGGTTGGATTGGGTCATCGGATTATTTATTATTTTTCTTTTCTTAATATTACATTTTTTATTGACTTAAAATACTTAAATTTATGTACTAACAAATACTAATAATTAAAATTTCATAAAACTCAAATGTTAAATATCAAAATTTAAAATTTCTATTACAAACTTCATACAAACATCATAAAAATATATATGAGTTATAATATTTTTAGGTTATAATATATATATTTTTAATAATATTAGAAATTCAGGTTGGGTTGGGTCAATCCAAATTTTTAAAAGTACAACCCAAACCAAACCCAATCCGGAAAAAAATATAAAAAATTCAACCCAAAATTAAAACTAATCCAACTCAACCCTTACAATTTGGATTGGATAATCCGAATTGTTCAGGTTGTTCGGGTTGTCGGGTCATTTGAACACCCAAATGTGCATATACTACATCTCTCTCAAGGTTAAAACCCTACTATCTCCATCTATTATTTAAAAAAAAAATTGATAATATATATCATTCACCCTCGTGATGGTTGAAGATGAATAGATATTGATTTATAAAATAGAAAAAATATCAATTTATACCCTTCAACTTTAGACGTTGTATTAATAATTAACACTATAACAAATAATTGTATCGATGTAAAAACTAAGAATTTTTGTAAGTGTATCAATTTACACCTTACATTAGGTTTTGTTTGAAAAATCATTAGTGTGTAGTTTATAATTATATCAATTTTTAAAAGAAAAAATATGTGGAGTTAGAGAATTGGACTTATGATCTTGAGGTTCATACTACAAAGATTATACTAGTTAAGAGGTATGCTCATTTTGACTATAGTTGTATCAATTAAATTTTCATAAGTGTATCAATTTAGACTTTTGGTTAATTAGGGTTTTCTTTTGATAATCATTCATGTATTAATTCTAACTATTCCATTTTGTAAAATCGATGTTTGAAAAAGGTTACATATCCGTGAGGATTGATAAATTGACAATTTTTAAATGTAATTATAATGAAGAGTCTAAATTAATTCACTCGCAAGAAATTTAAGAGTTTATTAATTGACATAAATTATAATTTTCATACAATATTTTTTGAGAAATTATTTTGAATGACAAGACTGCTAAAAATATTTACAAATAATAGCAAAATATCACAGTCTATCTGCGATAAATCGTGATAAAATACTATATGTATCTATCTGTCTGATAGACACAGATAGTAGTATATCGCGATCTACCGTGATCTATCACGTATAAATAGTGAAATTTTACTATATTTACAAATATTTTGGTTCATTTTCCTATATTTGAAAACAACTTAAGGAAAATTACTTTAAATAAAAAAATTAATTAAAATATTTTCAAATATAGCAAAATATCACAATATATCAATAGTTGGACATTAATAGACATTTATTAATGTCTATCACTGATAAATGATAGTAGTCTATCAATGTCACATAGATAAATAGTAAAATTTTGTTATATTTGTAAAAATTTTAGTTAGTTTTTCTATATTTGAAAATAGTTCTATTTTTTAAAATTTAAAAATAGGAATTGATATTTTTTTCTAAAAGAGAGAAAATTAAATGAATTGTCTAGTCAGTCACTCGAGGTTAACATTTCATCTCTCACTAAAAAGTAAACCAAAGAGAGAAGGAAAGAACTAAAAAAAATCTCAAAATAGTAATTTAAAAAAAGAAAAAAGAAATGTCTTTATATGAGCAAGTTGGTTAAGCAAGTTGCAAAACTTTTCAAAATTTGAAAAAATTAATTTAAAATTTCAAAAAAAAAATCACTTAAATTAAGAATATTTATATTTAAAGATAATAAAAATAGAAGCAAGTTGCCATGGCCCCCTCTTTGTTTTTCCACAACTCCAAGTTGGTAGTACTAATCAAAAGCATACCCTTCTTCTACTCTTCTTCTCCCCCCACTTGCAATATTGCAGCTGTTTGATTCCTCCAATCCCTTTTTTTTATTCACTATTTTAATTCCATTTGTAAATATTAATTCAAAACTATATATATATATATATTAATTAGTCATTCAAATCCCCTCGTCATTATTCATGCCCTTTAATTACTTAGGTCCCGTTTGATAATTATTTTATCTTTTATTTTTGTTTATGAAAATCAAATCTATGGGCACTACTTTCACCTCCAAATTTCTTATTTTATTATCTACTTTTCACTAATGGTTTAAAAAATCAAGTCAAAATTTGAGAACTAAAAAAATTAGCTTTCAAAAAGTTGTTTTTATTTTTAGAATTTTGCTCATAATTCAACCATCGTACTTAAAAACAATGTGAATTATTGTAAGAAATGTAGATAAAAAAGGTTTAATTTTCAAAAACAAAAATAAAAAAACTAATAGTTACCAAATGGAATCTTAACGGTTGGTCCTTTAATATAAACTTTTAATTATTGTACTTTATATTCCCTAAGATGGATTTTGAATTTTTGAAACCCTATATATGAACTTTTCCAAGCAATAACCATGGAAAAAGGATTTTAAGAAAGGACCTTAAATGCTATGCCCATGGTTATATCTATATATGTCTATAGATAAAGTCGAGATTCTAAACTTCAATTGAACGGACTAGTTTTTTTTAATGAACTAGCCAAATATGACATAATTTTTTTTTTTTCTTTTGACTTGAATATAGAGAGTTATTCTTGATCTTAGACTATGTTTAATAATTATCGGGTTATTTTTTGAAAATTAAACTTATACATAATATTTTTATCGAATCTTTTTAGATATAAAAAAAATTTTAAAATACTTATAATTTATAGCAAAAAAAATTTCAAAAATACAAAGCATTTTTAGAATTTTTTACTATAATTTAAAGTGTAAATATTTGAAAATTTGATATTATTTTTTTTTCTTTTTTAGATTTTAGTACATTAAATATGTTTGAGAGTGATCTTGAAAGGATTAAATCAGTTTTATCATTTTCAAAATCACTCCAAAACATATTTTTACTCATTCAAAATCAATTTTGATGGTATGAAAATTGTGTTTAATTTGCTTTTTGTGTGATTAAATGTATGTTTGTTGTCGAATCTGATTTTGAACATAACAAAAGTAATTTAACGATTTTAAAATCACTACCAAAGATTGAACTCATTTCTCTCTTATACATCAAAATTTAATGTGCCATTTTGGTTTCTTTTTTGTAATATTCAATTTTAGTCTATATACTATTTCTACTACTAATTTATTCTTGATATCTCCATATGTCCTTATCCAATATATATAAATTTTGAAAATATTTTCCTCTATTTTTAAATAAAATTCACACACGATATATTTTCTTGCATGAAAATTATTATTATTATTTAATCAAATTCGTTAAAATCAGATTTGTTGTAGAAAATATATTCTTTTTAAATACTTTTTTCCTTTGTGATTTGAAGGAAATGCATGAAACGTGTAAAAGAGAGTATTAAATTTTTGTTGATATGTCAATATTTCTATCTATATTTTCATGTTTCATGAGTTCGATATCATCATGAGGGGTGAATCGAAATTTTTCATGGATAAGAAAATAAGCAATAAAATGTCACTAATGTAAATATAATATAAACAATAAACATATTAACTCATTTAAAAATCATAATAG
Source organism: Benincasa hispida (assembly GCF_027475165.1). NCBI lineage: Eukaryota > Viridiplantae > Streptophyta > Magnoliopsida > Cucurbitales > Cucurbitaceae > Benincasa > Benincasa hispida. The sequence continues at coordinate 30,063,322 of NC_143484.1, read as the reverse complement.
AATATTTATTTACTAATTTAAGTTTATTTTTTAAATTTTTTGTTTTTGTTTATTTTTTCAAAAATATCCATCAAAATCTAATCGACATGGACATTTTATTTGTAAAAGTACACATTAAACTAGAATTAAACTTTTAGAAATACATGAAAATAGTTTTTTTTTTCTAATCAATAACATTTCTTCGAAATTCTAACCCAAATTGTGAAAACCAAAATTAAAAAGGTTACTAACTTGAAATTTTATCACCAAGGGAAAAAGGAAAAAATAATGATGATGAGCAAAAAGGAAGGAATAGAGAATCTCAAAAGAACACATGCATGAAGCAATACAATATAACCATTTACGTACTAACCAACATAATAATTAATTACAAAACCAACAACACATTGATCATAATCAATACAAAATGGCAGCGGATTCCAGGCCTAATTTCAGAGAGAGAATTCTATATCTATAAGCGAAGAACGCCAAAAAAGGAAGAACAAATTTATACAATACACAACCACAAATGTTCGATCGGTGTACGAATCTCCTTTATAAACCATTATTGCACACAAATCTGCGGAGATAATCGGTTTCTGAAAGGGGAAAAAACACCTAAAATATGAAGAAATTGAAAAAGGGATGCAAATCAAGAATGTGTGTGTGTTAAAAGAAGAAGAAATTGAAATTTAATTAGGAAGTTTTAGCCATGTTTTCAGCGATTTGTGCAAGAGATTGAAGATTACACCGTACGATCGTATCAACGAACACGCACGTTTCTTCTTTTGTGTTGCCTTGTGGTACATCAACTGCATATGATTCCACCACAACCGTTGAAGATCTGGATCCGTTTTGATTTGATGAAGAAGAAGAAGATGATGATGAAATCGCGTGCAGTGTGGTAACAGATCGGTAGTTTCGTAGGCGATGGTCCCCACCTACGACGCGAAAACTCAACACGTGTCTCTCATCGTCCAGAATCTCGAGGCGTTCGGTGCTCGAGGCGGCGGGAAGGCCAGAGACGACTTGAACTTGCCGGAGACTGCCGACGGTACCGTCACCGTCGATTACATCACAGCTTTTCAGAAAATGCTTGTACGCTTGTGGATTATCGAACCGTCGTACCACAGACCATACCGTATGAACTGGAGCGTCGATGATCTGGATCACGGCGGAGCAACACTGTTCCGGTCCGACGTCGTGCGCGTGGTGCCGCGCGATCGTCTCTGGTACCGGCACCGAAACCGCGTCCGTCAGCGAGGTCATATTACTGCTTCTTTTCTCCCGCGCCACCGTCACCGCCGCTGCCGCGGTTCTGTGACAGTTCATAGTTGTTGCGGCGGCGCCAACGCCGGGATTGGCCGTCGGATTGATTCGATGGAGTTGAATCGAAGTAGGCATTTTCGAAAAATCTCCCCCTCTCTCTCTCTCTCTCTCTCTCTCTCTCTCTCTCTCTCTCTCAAAACGAGTGATTATTGAGTTTATGCAGAGAGAAAAGTTAGGGCTGAGTTAAGAAGACGAATAGATGATCGCAAAATGGCGAATTTCCGATTATATATAATGCGACGAAAGAGGAGAGAGAAAGAAGAGAGAGATTGTTTTGTTTTGAGGTTATATTATTATATTATTATTTTTATGTATATTTGTTTTTTTTTAAAAAAGAAAATCAAAGTTTGTAATTAATTTATTTATATTATTATTTGATCACAAAGCTTACGCCGGACTTGCAAGTGGATCATCAACTTGCAAGCGCCTTTGGACTTGGTTATAGACTAATTGCCCTATACTTTACTTTAAATTACAACACTGCCATTATTTTATGGATTTGTATTTTTATAAAAAAAAGGAAATATATATATATGAGGTAGGCTAGTTGCTGATTATTATTATTATTTAATTTAGATCTTACTTTGGTTCCTGAATTTTGAGCAATATTCTATTTTGATCTATAAACTTCTAAAAATATTTTTTAGTTAACTTTGAATATTATTTTATTTTGGCCCCTAAACATTTAAAAGTATTCGTTCTAAACTTCTAAAATGTGTTTATTTTGATCCATGCTATATTAAGATTTTGTTAACTCTTTAATAAAATGACGAGATGATTTGTATTTTTTGATGAACAGGCTACCAAATAAGTTAGCTACACTAAAAAAATCTAGAGTTTCAATTTTGAATAAAGTGGCAAAGATGGAGAATTTAAAATATATTTTTAGTTCAAAATTTTGGTCATTCAATATTTTGGCTATTAGAGCATGGTCATCCAAAAATACAAGCCCCTCACGTTTTTGTTGAAGAATTAATATAATTTTAAAAGTATGAACTAAAATAAACACTTTTTAAAAGTTTAAGAACTACAATGAACGTTTTAAAAGTTTAGGAACTACAGTGAACGTTTTAAAAGTTTAGGGACTAAAACGAAACAAGATTCAAAGTTCAGAGACTAAAATAGGGTTTAACCTTTTTTTTTGTGATTTATGCTTTGATCTTAAATGAAATTGGCGAACAAGAATTATCAGTATTCTATGAGAGAAGATTTCGAATAGTTGTCCCAAATTCAAAGTGATTATGTTTCACCTCTTCCTCGGAGAAAGACGATCAAATAATTCCCAATTTAGTTAGTAACGATTTTGTTCCAGTAACTTAAAATTTATAACAAATTAGTCATTTTTAACATGTGTAATAATTTAGTCAGTATTTTACAATTTGTAACAATTTATAGACCTTATTATAAACAATATTATTAAGATTTAAATAAATTCTTTACACATGTAGATCAATAAGTTGATCAAGTATCAAATTTTTTTATAATATAAAATTTAAAGACTAAGTTGTTACATAATAAAAATTGACATATAATATTAATTTGAATATATTTTTCATGATAGAGACTACATTGTTACAAAATTCGACGTATAATGTATAAATTGTTAAAAAAATTTGAAAATACAAGATCAAATCATTACCAACTAAAGTTGAAGGACAATTGTTACATTTATGAAAATTAAGGGACCAAAAGTGTTTTTAATTTTTTTTTTTTTTAGTACAAGAAAGATGGAGAGATTCGAAGTACAATCTCTTGAGGTCGTTCTTGCACACTTTAAGTCAGTTAAACTAAACTCTGAATTAAACTCGATTTAGTAATAATTAACTTCTTAATAGCATCATCTTTTGATCACCAACACAATTGTATACTAATTGAGTTATATTCACTTTGGTTTGCATCAAATCCTTAATAAAAAACGATAAACGCTAATAAAAAAATATAACCTATTTAATAAATAAATTTTATTATTATTTTTTAATTATGTATTAAATATCAGTATATAGTTAGAGTTAATAAATTTTAACTAATACATTTGTCTTTTTTTTATTATCATAACTATTTAAAACAATTTTTTTAACTAGTTTATACTTATTTATAAATTCAATTAAATTCAATTTTTTTACTTTTGAATAATTTTATTTAGTTAATGTACAATTTTTTTATGGATTACTTAATTATTTAACATGATAATACATTAAATAATATTAAATTTTAGGATAATTGTTCTAAATAGTAAAATTGCTAGAAATAATTTCAAATATAACAAAATGTCATTGTCTTCCCGTATCGGTCATAAATATTGATAGATGATATCTATCACCATCTATCCATCTATCAATGTCTATCACCTCTATCACTAATGGATAATGACATTTTATTATATTTATAAATAAGATAACTCATTTTTCTATATTTAAAAACAACTCTTATTTTACATTTATGATTCCATCCCTTTATTCTCTTACATTTAATTAATTAGTTAGGATTTTCATCCATAAAAGTCCTAAAGAATATCCCTAATATATTAAAAACGCAATTTAGAATTGCTTGACAGTATCAAATAAAAATCATTAATAATATTTTAATATCTTACATTTAATTTTTTTAATTTTGGTTCATACATAATTGGGAATACAAACCCAATATTTAAATTCCACATCATGAATATCCATTCTTTTCGAATACAAATATTTATGGTATATTTGAGAGTGATTTTAGAATAATTAAAATCACTATAAAATACACTTTTAATCACTCAAAATCAATTCAATATTTAATTTTACAGTTTTAAATATAATATTCATCCTATTAAAATTAATCTTAAATGACTAAAAATATATTTTAAATAATTTTAAAAATGACAAAAGTAATTTTAACTATTTTAAAATCACCTATTATTGTCTAATATATTTAATATTCATATCTATACAACAATATATGCATATGCAGTAGAAATGATTGTTTTCAAACATAAAATAAGAACCAACTTATTTACAGATATAATAAAATGTATTTGTCTATCAATGATAGATAGTTATAATACTGATAGACATGGTTGAGATGAGTATGGAATTCTGTTTACTCACTTTAAATTGAGTATCTGTTTCCCTCCCTTTCATGTTGTGTGATTCGTTGAGACATAAACTTTTCCCACTTTTTTTTTTTTTTCGAGAAAAAGGGGTGAAATGAATTGGAGGGTCCCATTGGCATACATCCAACAGGAATTGAACCTACGAATTCGCCAATTATGAGTTGGACGCTTTAACCATTCAACTATAGATAATTAGTGGGGATCATCGTACATGGTGAATAACCAAATTCCAATTGAAATGAAATTTTTAGGCTAAATCAATGATTGAGTTGCGAAAACTTCTGGATAGGCTATAAAAAGCATCTATGTAACCACAATTATATGAGCAATTATATGCGAGAGATTACCTTTTGATTTACCAGAAGTAGAAGAAGAAATAGTGGAAAGAATACCACCGAAATGTTTCTTTTTTTGAATTGTGCATTCAATTAATTTTAATAAAATAAGTCCTATCTTAGGAATAGGCGTAATCGGACTTGTTTTTTTACATAACTCTGGTTTTCACTACTTGTCCAAGGTTGAGCACTGGGATTTGATGGCGGACTTAAAAAGCCACCTACACGTTTTACGCCCAATCATTCCGGATAATGCTTGCATCCTCTGTGGGGACTGATTGTTATTATAATGAAAGTTTATGGAGTTTAAACTTTTTTTCCCCATTTTTCCTATATTATCATTTGAGTTATCATCCAATTATGTTTAGGATTTTTTTTTTTTTTTTTTAAAAAAAATTACTTATATTTAGACGGGAAATGGGGAAGAGAGCGAGGAGAAAATTTTTTCCGTTGGCTAAATGGGGATGAGTACTGGGTTTATATTCTTTGCCCCCGTCCTCATCCCCGACTCTGCCCCACTTCCACGTCCCGCCCCGCCCCGATTATATATATGTAATTTTTATTATATATATAACTCACTGTATATTTAAATTAGATATTTAGTTAAAAATTTTAATAGGGTGGTTTAAGTTAATAAATTAATATTTTTTGTTAAAATTCAAATGAGGAAGATTGCCGTAGGAAACCCGATCCCTGTAAATTCTTTGGGAAGAATGCTCATCCCAATTTTTGTAAAATTTTTTGCAAGAGATGGAAAATGAAATAGGTAACCGGGACGAGGGACAAAGATATTGTACATTTAGCTTATTTGAGTGAGTTTTAAATACAAATTTTCAAGTGGATTAAATTATATTAAACTCATTCTCACAAAAACTTAAATATAATAATGAAAAATGAAAACTATAATAAAAGGCTTTCCAACACCTAACAAACAAAATGACATGAAATTCAACCAACAAAATATTTAACTACAAACCAAATTATACTTTTTTTTCTTTTAAAAAGCCAAATTATATATAAGGGAGAAAATTAACATAACCATTGAAATACTTCCCCCATCTACAAAATCAAACAGTTCATAAACAATAACTCAAACTTGATAATAAATTATTTCAACCTGGCTAAAAAACATCCAAGATAAACCTACATGGCCAAAAATAGCATTGTTTAGCTACAAAGGTCATATAACTTATGCCATGGTTTTTTTAAAATAAAAAACAAAAATAAAATTTAGTTAATTGAATATTCAAATTTTATCATTTATTAGAACACAAACATAGTTAATTAACATAAAAATACGTACTCTTGACCAAAAGATTAGAGGTTCTTTGAATCTCACACCCCACCACCTAAAAAAATCTTATCATATATTTAAATTTTAGTAATTAAAATGACTTAGTAAGTGTTTTTTATTTCATTTTGTAATATATGATTTAGTAAACTGAAAATATAATATTTGTTCTCTTAAATTAATTAATCAAATAGAGACCAACGTGAGTATAACTCAACTGATATGAATTGTACTATCAATTTCAAGATTTGAAGTTTTGATTATCTTCATATATTTGTAAAAAAAAAAAAATCAATAATCATATAGAGGGCAGGTGGGATTTTTTTTAAAAGGAAAATTCAGTTTGATATGAAAAAAGAAAAACAAAAAACAAAAAAAAAAGGGAATTCATTAAAAAGGGACGTTTTATGGGATTTCTCTTTCAATTTTTTTAAAATAAATTATTGTTTTATAAAGGATTTTTTTTGGGAATAAATTAATATATAATAGATGTCGGCGTATTGATTCAAGCAGTGATGGTGTATTATTATTATTTTTTTTTTTTGAAAAAGTAATGATTGTGTATTTTTTTTTATGGAGATTTTCGAAAATAGAGAAGTAAGAAAAATATTTATACAAATAGCAAAATTTAATTATAATTGTGATAGACATTATTCTCAATGTCTATCACATATAAATGTTGTAGCAATAGAAGCAGATAGAAATCTATCACTGATAGAGATTGATAGAAGTCTATCAGTGTCTATCAATTTTAAAAATTGATAGAAGTTTATCATTGATACTATCGGTGATGGAAACTGATATAAGTCTATCATTGATACTATCGATGATAGAAACTAATATAAGTCTATCATTGATAGAGATTGATAGAAATATATCAGTGTATATTTTTTTTTTGTTAATTCTGTAAATAGTTTGATACTTTTTATCTATGAATTTTTTTTATTTTTTAATGTAGAAATTTAAATTCATTTTCCTATTTATTGGAGCCACGTATAGAAAAATGTATGTGGCAGTGTGAATTTTAAATATTATTGAAGTGTCGGTTTATCAAAATTTGATATTTTATATATATTTGTATAAAAGAAACCCCTCTGTTTTCACCCCTTAATCTTAACTGTATTAACGGAAATTTCAATATTATTTTTGTTTCCTAAGCTTATTTATTCAATTAAAAATTACTTTTTGAAATTTTATATAGGTAAGAATTTTGATCTTTGAAATTTTAATTCATAACGATTTAGTTTTTGTATTTTTAAATTTACAATAATTTAGTCATTGCTTTTTAATATGTAACAATTTAATTCATATATTTTTAAATCTCTAACAATTTAGGTTCTGTTTGAGAGTGCCGACACCAACGGCTGTACTTTTAGAAAAAGAAGCAGTTAATGAAAATAAAATAGTGTTTGATAAATCTCTAATTACGATGTTCAGTAAATTAGTACTAAATTGGTATAATTTAGTTATATGAATCAATCTAGACTTATTATTTCAATTATTTTTGTATGGATGATTAATTTATAATTTATAATTTATAAAATATTGTATATGTTTGAAATTTCGACTAATTCTATTTAATCTAAATCATTTGATAAAAGTTTTTAAAAAATAATTATGATAAAAATAATCAATTACAATTTAAGAATATATGACAAAATATATTAATATAAAAGGATATTATTATAATATATTTATTTAAATAGTTAAAAAGTTAGCAAATTTTTAGGGAAGCTAAATCTAAATGCTAGTATCTATCAACTTTAAAATTAAAAAGTGATTTCGATGGATTTTAAAAATTAAACAAAATGATTTAAATAACCATTTTGTTTTTAAAAATTAAGCCTATAAACAATAATTCCATCTCCAAATTTCTTCATTTGTTATCAATTTTTAATCAATGGTTTAAAAAACCAAGCCAAATTTTGAAGATTAAAAAAAATAGCTTTAAAAATTTTGTTTTTGCTTATGGAATTTGCTTAAGAAAGAATGATTGTAAGAAATTGGAGGAAATATGTTTAATTTTTAAAAACCAAAAACAAAAAACGAAATAGTTACCAAAGGAGCCTAAATAATTTCTTTTACCAAATAATGTACGCAATCAAGATTTTCCCAATTGCAAACACAATCCCAAACGGAGCCTTAGTCTCTATTGTGAAAAATCTCATCAAACTTAATGGCCAATTTTGATTGTGTAACAATTTGGTATTTATAATTAAAAAAAAAAAAAAAGACCCTAAATCAGTTTATTTAACCTACAAAGGTTCATTAAAATTTAATATTATTTCACAATAAGGATTAAAACATCATAAATTATAAAATACAAAGACTAGTCCCGTTTGGTAACCATTTGGTTTTTTGTTTTTATTTTTTATTTTTTAAAAATTAAACCTATAAATACTACTTCTATCTCCAAATTTCTTATTTTGTTATCACCAAATTTTAAAAATTAAAAAAAGTAGTTTTAAATTTTTTTTTTTTTTTTTTTTTGGAATTCAACTAAGAATTCAAGTACTGTACATAAGAAATATGCAAATCATTGTAAGAAATGAGGAGAAAATAGGCTGAATTCTCAAAATCAAAAACAAAAAATGAAATGGTTACCAAATAGGTTTAAATTTATACTTATTAAAATTCAATAACTTAAATTATTACAAATTTAAAAGTGCGAGTACTTAACCGTTACAAACTAAAGTTTAGGGTTTTAAAGCTTACTTTTCTTAAAATTCAGGAACTAAAAGTAATTTTTAATTTTTGTTATATATATTTTAAAACTATAATATATATATATATATTTAACCTCTTTCAATAAATGAATAAATAAATTTGAATCGATTGAGGAAGGAATTCTTCAAAATTATATCCACCCACTAGTATTCTCCTCAACCAACTCATGTGTGGCTCCAATCCAATTCATAATCACACTGGTACACATATTTGAACAATTGGTTGCAATAAAGTAATAAAAATCAAAGTAGTCTTCTTTTCGAGTTAAATTACAAGATTAGTCCCTAAATTTTTATTATTTGTATCCATATGTTTCTACTTTAAAAAACAAATATCTAATATGTCTCTCGACTTAATTTTGAATTTAATAAATCTTTGATCTTTAAAAATGTCAATTAGATTACTAACATATTCAACATTATTTAGACTTAATGAACCTATTAAACATAAAATTAAATTTTATATCTAATAGAATGTTATGGACCTGTTTGGTAGAGGATATGAAAACAGAAATTTGAAAATAAGAGATTAAATGAAAACAGAATTGTATTTCATGTTTTCAGCTATGTGTTTGGTAACAGAATTCAGAAATTGAATTATAATGTATACAATTATAAACTAGTTGTAGTTACCCACTAAACATTTAGTTGATAATAAATTATTGTTAATTTATTTATGAACATGTTTTATGTTGAAAAAATTGTATAATTATTGTTTTGTAATATTATAGAATTTATCTATTTTGGTCCCTATGATTTAGAGTAAGTTAAAATTTAAGTCTTATGGTTTATAATTAGAATTCACCCCATATAGTTTGATAAAAGCTTCATAATAAATAGTCACTGTCGTAGGGGCTATCTAAGAGAATTTAACAAACCATATGTACTACCAAACTATAGTAACTAAATTATAAATTTTAAAATCATATAGACTAACTTTTAACTTTATTTAAACCATAGGGACCAAATTTGAAATTTAGCCTAATTTAATTTATAATACATTACATAATATATATTTTAATTTTTTTAAAAATGAATTGAAATTATAATATGATATATTATATTTCTAAATATTTTTATCTTTATTTAATATAATTTCGTATTTTAATTTTTAAAATTTGGATACAAAGAAACATAAAAATGTTATTTTCTAAATTTACACCGTTTGAATCATAAAATCCGAAAATAATTTTCAAAAACAGAATTTGAATTGTTGTCAAACATATATTCGTTAAACTCGGTAAATCTTAAAACATTTCAAACCAAACAAGCCCTAAACCATCTTTTTTTTAAAAAAAAAAAAATCTAATAGGCTCGGGAATTTTAAGAAATGTCAAATAGTCCAAGAGTTTATTAGATACAAATTGAAAGTTAAAACTTATTAGACATAAAAAAAAAAAACTAAAAAAAAAAAAGTTTAAACTCTATTTGATAATAATTTTATTTTTAGTTATATATATTTTAAAATTCACGCTTTTTTTCTTACCTATAAATTTCATATTTTTTAAGAAAACATTTTGAATTTCTAGTTAATTTTCAAAATGATACTTCATTTTAAAATCTGATATTTTTAAGGGAAATTATTTCAAATGGTAAAACTGTTGAAAATATTTACAAGATATAACAAATGATAGACATGGATAGAAGTCTATCGGCGTCTATCATTGATAGTTCTAAAATTTTGTTATATCTTGTAAATATTTTGGATTATTTTTCTATATTTAAAAACAACCCTTATAAAAATTAGGTCCCTAAACTTTTACAAGTGTTTATATTTGAACCCTCAAAACTATACAACTCTAAGTTTGAAGGTCCAATTTGATGAAATTGTAACACTCATATAAATTTGATGACTGAATTATTAAAATTAAAAATTTAAGGATGTAGTTATAAATAATAAATTATTTTCCAATTTAGCTATCATTTTTTGAAATAAAAACTTTATTTAGAGAGTACTTGTTTTTCCAATTTGTCCAAAAAAAAAAAATAATTTGACATTAGTTAATGAGAGAGAGAGCAAATTGCTCCGTACACATCAGCATGAAAAGTACGCATAAAGGTTAGTGTTTATAAATAGTGGAAATTTGTAATGCAATTATTTGTATTTTGATACCGTATCTATTTTTTTAATTCTTACTTTTCCTTTAATATTTAAAACAATACACGAATATATTGTTTTTTTTATTAAAAAATGTTTAAATCTCAATCATTATTTTAGACGAAACACAAATAAGACTCTGTTTGATTTTTTTTTTTTTTAATTTTGAAAAAAAGTGTTTGTTTGCTTATAATATAGAAAAATGAACCAAAATATTTCTAAAATATAGTAAAATTTTAGTACTTTCAATGATAGGTACAGACAATGATAGGTGTCTATAAGTGACATTGATGTACTGATAGAAGTTTATCAGTACCGTCTATCATTGATAGTTCTAAAATTTTGCTATATCTTGTAAATAGTTTCAACAGTTTTACCATTTGAAATAATTTTCTTTTTTATAATTAAAAATTTGAGGGTATAATTGTAACTACCATTATCTTTCATGGGTGATTTTTATAATTGGCTCTTTTTTTAAAAAAAAAAAAAAGTTATAAATTTTTTTAATTAAGTTACTTTAAATCCCATTTTGCAATATTAAAATGAAAAAAAAGGCCCATTTTACTATCTAAAGTTTTCTTATTTATTCTAATTTCATCCAATAAAATTCAACACTTTATTTCCAACTTTGTGTAAACAAATTCTCTCTGCTGTTTACTTTATCTGTTAAACTATCATTTTAGTTTATATATTTTAAATTTTGTTTTATTTGAGTTTACGTATCTTCAATAAATAAAATAAATCCCTTTTCCTTTAAAATTGGTAATTAAATAACACTAATAATTTTTATGCATGAAAAGACAATATATCAATATATTTTCAGAGTTTGTAAAAAAGATGCGGCTAGAGATTTTTATTTTTTTTAAAAAAAAACAATAACAAAAAACTACTACAATAGCTAATTTAAAGATTTATAGAAAATATGTAGAACAAAATTGAACCATTGAAAATATAAAGACTAAAATAGAAAAAAAGAATTAAATACTAACAAAAATGTTTCTAATTTGTTCATTTACATTAAAAGTAAATATTTACAAAGATTCTGTTTTATTATTATTATATTTTTAATACACTGTTTAAGGATTTATTTTTATGTTTATGTGTTAGGATTTAAATGAATTAAGTTTTTTTTTGCTAAATGCACTTAAAAAAGTTTTTTTTGGTTAAATGATTAATTGTAAATTAACTAGGACTATTAAATTCATTTTTTGAGTGAAGATTTCAACCCTGAATTTTTTTTACGAACTATACTCGTTTTGAAAATTTTAATTTCTTTATAATTTGGTGGTCAAAATATATTTTCAATTCCTATACTCTTGTACCAGTTTTATTTAGAAAAATGTGTAAAAATTTTTATTGTAACAATTTTTTACATAAACTGAGTTTTTTTTTATCCAACCTCACTCAAAGTTGACGAATATAACTTTTATGTCAGTTAAACTATGTTCAATTGGGTACACCAATTTTTTTAAATGTTTTTTACAATTGCACAAATAAATTTTTAATTACAACATTTTTTAATGACTACATTCTTCTAAAACATAGACACGTTTGACAAAGTCCATCTAAGCCGATAACAAGCTCTAATTTTATAATTACGTAAATTTGAGGGTTTAGTTTGTACTATTATAATTTTTTTTATATGTATGTATGGTGAGAATCAAATCTCTAATCTCAATGTTGTAAGAACAAACTTTATGCTAGTTGAAGTATTTAACTACCATTCAAGTTTTTTTAATCATCATAATAATTATTGTTAGGTAATTATCGTGCAAAATTGTTATTTTTAACCTAAACATATCTTAACCCTACAAAACTAACCTCTTTTTTAAAAACTACTTTTTCTAATTTTGAGTGGAAGACCACACATAGTGAAAATTTCATTTTGTCCTTCATTAAGTGCTCATTCAATTGCCTTAAATTTACCTATACCTAACTTACCTAACTTACCTAACATATCTAACACAAACCTTTCAGATCCACACCTTCACTTTGAAATCTTAAACTTCAGTTTTCCATTTTGTTTTCATGAAAACGGCTATACTTGAGGATCCTAATTTTACCTTTGATACACCAGGTACGTTATTTGTTTTCTTTCATGTGGAGTATGTTGTTTTTAAGGGAAAAGTTCTGAAACAAAAGTTTTTTTGGTAGGTAAACCTTCAAGGTTTTCTAAAATTTTTTGTTATTTCTTACCCAAATTCTTACAACTTTGTCAAAGATTTACAAAAAAATCTTGAAAAAATTCCATTTCCAGTAAGTTTGACCAAGGTTGAACAATCAACCTTACTAGAGATTGTATTGTGGATATTATTAGGGCATGCAATTGAGATTGCATTGTGGACATTATTTCCTTCAAAATTATCTTGGAGATAATTTTGGATTATAGAAGTGTAGTTTAACTAGTTTAGGACATTTCAGGATTTGGGTATATTAAGATGCACATGCTGAAACAAAACAAAAGGAATATATATGTTCAAAGATATACTTAAGAGTAGGCTATCTTCGAAGATAAATAAAATGGTCTTTTATACAATCCTAAATAAATTAAAATAAGGTATTTATATGACAAATATTAATTTTATAAGGAATATTGAATAAAAGATTACAAACTTTGTTGGGATTGGTGTTCTAATTCTCCTAGAGTCTCGTAGTTTGTAAACAGTTGTACACATTGTTATTAATAAAATAAGAGTTATTTTATTTGCATTTACTCATATCCAATAAACAAAGATTTGTAGTTATTTTATGTAAATTTAAGCATGTATATGAGATATACAAGTGGATCATCCCTTAAGTAATAACCTAAAAGGTCTGTAGTATACGGATTAAGGAGAGATACCTTATCCTGATGACACTACGGATACGACCTACTTTGTAGAGGTTTACAAGTGTTGTGAACTACTACAGATGATTTGATCCTGACCATTCATGTAGAGACATGCGAGTGGGGGTGTCCAATACAAAGAGTTTGTATAAGACCGGACCACGAGATGATTTGTCTCTTTATATAACACCATTGATAATTGAGACTTACATCTCACTATAACGACCATAGGTGACATGACCTTAATCCTGAGTGTTTTGGGAACTCCTGCCTATGAGGGCGGTCCTTTGATTAGTATGGGTGAGAGTGGCCAAATTGCCAACTCAACAAGCCTACCTTTTTGGGGATTTGTCTATTGGGGAGGTGGGAACTCAATTACACAAGATGAAATTCACTCCTTCCCCGAGGCAGGGGTAAGTAGATAGATTTCTCCTTTAAAAGCTGATTCCGGGTCTTGAAGATAGTGGCCGCACCCTCTCTTTGGAAGAGAGAACCAAATCATAGTAGGACTATGACTTATTGTTCATTAGAGGAATTAGTGCTACTTAAGGAGTTAGATGTAACTACAGGGTCAAAAACGGTATATTGGCCCAGCTGTACTTACGAGCGATCTGTGAAGAGTTCTCGCACTGTTGATTGGTTAATATAGACACAAAATTATATTTGTAGTGAAAAGAGTGCAGCTGCCGGTCTTTAGTGGAGTGCCCAGCAGTTAACAGATGGTGGATCCCATGACTAAAGAGTTTAGTCAGTTATTCACGTATCGTTAGATCTTCAAGCTACAAGTCCATAAGGACCCCTTGGTAGCTCTATGGATTCAAGTCAAGAATCAGATTTTAGGGTTGATTTGAAGTGTTCAAATTAACAAGAGGAAATTCAATTATATATGATATAATTGGTGTGATGTATGAGATACATCAAGTGGAGCAATTAATGTAAATATGATTTACATTAAGTACCATAAAATAGAAAAAGAACTATGGTTTATATGTTTCATGAGATGAAATATTAAAACTATAGGTTATAAATATAATATGGTAAGTTGATTATCATATTTATTTATAATATATTAATTATATGATAATTAATTTCTTTTTCTCTAATAACCGATTAAGTGAGAGGTTATTGGTGGTTTTATAGTAACCGTGAGATAAAAGGAAATTTTTTTCCTAAAATAAGAGAGTAACTTGATTAAAAAAGTACTTATGGAGACAAGCTATCAAGTGAAAGTGTTTCACTAAGCGATAACATTGAGAGACTACACGATCAGCTAAGCGATTGCTTACCTTTGACTATATGATAGTCATTCAGCTGATCGTAGCTACACGATTGAGTGGCTTAGTCTATGCGATAGGCTGCCGTTTGCTAAACGATCGAGCACATCGTCTATACGATAGATAGTGTCATATCTCTCATTTGCTCGATCGTCTACTTGATCATAGACCTCCAGTCTCTTCCTCAAGCTAAGATCATACAAAGCCCACAACTTCTGGATTCTCACACCAAGAATACCAAGGTAACCATTGTGGTGGTGTCCTCACTCAGTTCGTGGTTTGAGTTAGACTCGATAGGGTTCGAGGAGCTGTTGGCCATTCGTTGTGTTCGTGGTCGTGTTGTTCCGGTCGTTGTTATTATTGGACGCATTGGAGATTGATCGAAGGAGTCCTGAAGAATGGTTCTTCAAAGGTATGCATCCTCTATCCCCTGTATCTTCGTTAAACATGTTGTAATTTCATTTTGTGCATGACCTGTTAGTTTCCATTTTAGACTGTAATTTTTTGTGTTAATTCAAATGGAATTTGGAACGATCCCTTCCGCTGCTCATGGAAATTCTCATGTTTGATTTCCTTCAATTAGTATCAGAGCTAGGTTGTTATGATATTCCAAATTACCATTTATGTTTTGAACTTTCTTTACAGTCGTGGTCAGTTTTAAGGTTTCTGCATTGCGTTTAAGAATTAAATGCATTTATGGATGTGTTGATGAATGTTATGGGATGATTGCCTTTATTTAAAGCTTTCTTTATTATTACAAAGTGTTAATTTGTAAGAGTCCCTGCGTCTTTGAGTATAATTAACAAGCAATTGAGTCTGTATTCAAAGTGTTTGAATTTTGTTGAGTCGTCCATGATGAAGTTTCAAAGCATGGAGATACAGTTCTCATCGAGAAAGAAGACCAAAAGTTGGTCGTATCGTGTAGCCTAAGGTAAACGATAGTTGGGATTTGGCTAAATGATCGTGTAGAAAAGTTTTGCACGATCATGTTGTATTTACTAAACAATTGTTTAGCTAATTCTAAACGATGGAGTAAAGAGTTTACTCTATCATATAGCGTTGGTTGCTCGATCATGTGGATGTTGGAGGTAAACGATCGCATAGAGCATTTGGTGCTCATCGTTTAATAAAAGGCACACGCACTATACGATCGTGTAGTTCAGCATGCCTCATCGCATAGTCACTGACTACACGATCACTCAGTATACGATACCTTGACGCTTGCTCTGCGATTGTTTAGACGATTTTACTTCACCGCATCGTTATCGTTTAGTCGATCGCTTAAGGCTTACGTTGCAAGATGTGCACTGCACAATCGCTTGCCTTCATGCTTCATCACTTAGTCAAAGGTACACGATCGTTGCTAAACGATCATTTATGCTCACACAACGTTACTAAACGATAGAGTAAAGTGTTTACTCTCTCGTGTAGGCGATCACAAGGATTTGGTACATGATCAAGGAGATGCGTTTCTTCGCCTGGACAGTTCAAGACCCAGTTCGCCTATTTGAACCAGAGACTCTTTGCTCTTTGTAATATTTAGCTTTTGTTTTTGAGGATTTGAGGCTAATTATCCCGATTCATCAACTTTTATTTAATGTACATAGGATGTATGCTGTCTATATGCCATAGTGAATGACATATAGGTATAAAACCCACGGTAGGTTATTCATTTTTGTTACGAAATTAACAATTAAAGAACACAAAAAAGGAACGTAGAGATAGAGAAGATCGACACACAGATACACGTGGTTCACTAACAGTGTATTAGCTACGTCCACGAGCAGAGGGAGAACAATATTATTTGAGAGAATGTTTTCAGAAATTACATCAAAACGGCGCCTCTAGGGTTAGAGAGTTTATATAGCGCACTACTCTAAATCCTAGGGTCATAATCGTAAATAATTGAAAATAAATAAATATACTGAAGCGCCAACAAACAGATTCAAGGCATTTCAATAATTTTATTCATGCATCTTATTTTATAAATGTTATAATATAGTTATTGGCATGATGAAATTACAAGAAAGCATGCACATGCATAATGAAAAATAAGAGTTATATTTATGTATGCATTAAGCATATTCATGCATCATCTTTATTTATAAGAGTTATAGTATAAAGGTATATGGAAGCATGTATGCTTGGTTCGTTGCTTTGTTATATAAGTGTTATATAAAAGTACCAATGAATGAACAATGCATGGAGCATGACACTTAGACTTGTTTATAAGAGTTATGAATGCCTTGTATATGTAGCTTCGCATCGTGGATGATTTTGGTTGTTTCCGGTTATAAGTGTTATAATGGAAATTAGAACTAAAATCGATAAGAAAGAGTTGCATGCGGACTTAGGTGAACTCATGTTTTAAAAGAGTTTTAAAATTGGATTGAGATAGACCTAAGTTCAAGGTTCTAATGAGATTAGATACCTAAGTTTAATCTTTTAAATTGGTTTAATAGTATTAAACTGATTTCCATAAAAGATTAAAATTGTATTAAATCTATCTATAAGGGACCTTTTGTCTAAGGTGGGTTCTGTCTAGGCTGGGGTACTTAAGCTGACGAAAACAGAATACCCCTACCTGGGAACCTACCTAGAAAGGTGAATTAGATAGATTTTATGCAAGCATGTGAAAGTTGATCAAAGACTTTGTTAAAGAGTTTAATGAATGATGATCAAAAGTTGTTTCAACTTTCTAAAGTAAATGTTACTCTCGGCAAAGCTAAAAAGTCACTTAGTTAAAATTCTTAGCCGTGTTTTTTCTAAGTAAACTAGACCCTAGGTTATAAAATACTCAATAGGAGGAAGAGATATATATGATATGTCAATGATTCCACTCACGCTTCTCCTTGAATGTTCATGTCGTGAGATTCATGCTTGACTTTGTGGTTCCTTTGGAGCATCCCCCTTCAGATGGTGTTTGCATGAATCAATATCAAGGTGGATGGAGAGTGATTATAGTAAGTAGGTGAAGTGTGTGTGTCAACACGTCCTACGGTCTTCTTCATTGCTTCGCACTGTGAGATCTTCTTACACTCCCTCGTGGCGCCCTGGGAATGTCCCCCTTTGGATGGGTTTTGTGCAGTTGGTCAATATCAAGGTGAACTCCAGAAATGGATAGAGTCACTTTAGTTTTTGCCCCAATCAGATTTTTTCCCCTCGCATTGGCTGCTTGGGGTGGAACTTTAGGGCCTAAAATGATGGGTCTCACTTACGAAAAATTGTAAAGCAAGTTAATGATTTCTTGACAAAATCAATGATGACTAGTGATTATAGGAGTAAGAGTTATTCTGGTATTAATGGTTGGTTGAGAATGTCTCAATTCAGAGGAGGGATAAATTGACTAGCCTTTGGTGGCTTTTGTCCTAAACCTTTAAAACATCATTGCGAAACTAGATGTCACACGGGGCTCATTTCAGTTTTGCTAAACCGTATTGGATGTTGTTTTTCAAAGAGTATTTGCTAAAACCTAACGTAGGTTAATGTGTTTGTTTTTTCAGCAACATGAATGATTTTCCGTTAGTTGCCTCTAATTTGACCGATTACATACATTGTAAAGAGTCTATTAAAACATATTTCGTGGTAAACGACCTCGAGTTTAACATGGTTGAGGAGTGTCCTCAAGTCCCGACCCTTAATGCACCGTGAAATATTCGTAATGAATATGAAGTGTGGATGAAGGCTAACTTGTTGGCTCGACTTCACATTTTGGCTTGCATACCTGATGCATTGGCCAAAAGGGTTGAGAACATGGTCATTGCACGTCAGATCATGGACTCGTTGCAAGAATTGTTTGAACGTCAGTTCTCACTTTTTGAGCACAAAGGGATGGATGACAAAGATACCAGTAGTGTCAGTTTCCAAGATAACCTCCAATTAGAGAAAGCAAGTGTTACTAACTCTGATGAAGTTCATCGACGATAAGTGTTCTCTGAAATGAAACTTGAAGTTTATTTAGGTTCTGATACTGATCCCACTACTCTCCAGAAGAGGAAGAAGTCTAAAGACAGTAAATGTGATTTATTTGTCTTAGAGACGTTTTTGGTCGAGAATGATGATTCTGCTTGGATACTTGATTCAGGCGCTACTAACCACTTTAGTTCTTCCTACCAAGGATTTAGTTCCTAGCAAACGTTGCAAGTGGGAAAGTTGATTCTTAGATTCGGTATTGGTGAGGTTGTTTCAACTGTTGTTGTAGATAGGTTGAGGTTATTTTTGGACAAGAAACATTATCTATTACTGGATAATGTTTTTGTAGTTCCTCATATCAAGAGGAACTTAATCTCGGTTTCTTGTCTCATTGAACAAGGTTATACCGTCTTCTTTTCTTAGATTAAGCTTTTTATTTTTAAGAATGGTATGGAGATTAGTTTTGGTTCAATGGAAAATATCTTATATATACTAAGATCGTTAGTCATAAAAGCCTTGCTTAATACTGAAATGTTCCATACGGTGACAACTGCTAAAAGGCCAAAGGTTTCTCCCAAGAAAAACGCCCATCTTTGGCATCTAAGGTTAGGTCACATCAACCTCAATAGGATTGAGAAGTTGGTGCAATGTGGACTTCTAAAGAGTTTAGAAGAAAACTCCTTACCAGTATGTGAAACATGCCTTAAAGGTAAGATGACCAAATGACCTTTTATTGGAAAAAGTAATAGAGCCGAAGAAACCTTGGAGCTTATACATTCAGACCTCTGTGGTCCGATGAGTGTTCGAGCTCAAGGTGGATATAAATATTTTGTCTCTTTCATAGATGATATTCATGGTACGGGTATCTATACCTAATGCAATGTAAGTCTGAAGCCCTTGACAAGTTCAAGGAGTATAAGGCTGAAGTTGAAAACTTGTTAGGTAAGAAGATAAAAACACTACGATCTGATCGTGGTGGAGAGTATATGTACCTTGAATTCCTGAATTATATGATAGAACATGGAATTACGTCCAAACTCTCGATCCCAGGTACACCTCGGCAGAATGGTGTATCAGAAAGGAGAAACAGAATCCTGTTGAACATGGTTCCGTCTATGATGAGTTATGCTCATCTTCGAGACTCGTTTTGGGGATTTGCAGTGGTGATTGCATGTTACATTCTGAACAATGTTACCTCAGAAAGTGTTTCTGAAACACCTTTTGAGTTGTGGAGAGGTCGTAAAGGTAGTTTACGCAACTTCAAGATTTGGGGATGTCCGGCCCACGTGTTTGTGACTAACCCAAAGAAGTTGGAACCGCGTTCAAAAGTTTGCCTCTTTGTAGGCTATCCCAAGGAAACGAGGGGTAGATACTTCTATGATTCGAGTGAGAACAAGATGTTTGTGTCGATAAATGCCATCTTCTTGGAAGAAAACCACATCAGGGATCATAAACCACGAAGCGAGCTTGTTTTACATGAGTTTTCTAGTGAGACTACTAAGGGTTCAACAAGAGTTGTTAGATAGATTGATAGATCAACAAGAGTTGTTGATGTCGGTTCATCTAGTCAACCATTACCAGAATTAAGACTGCCTCGACGTAGTGGGAGGGTTATGAACCCACCGGATCGCTACATGGGTTTGACTGAAGCCCAAAACATCATATCTGATGATGGGGTCGAGGATCCATTATCTTATGAGCAAGTAATGAAGGATGTTGACAAAGATGAGTGGATTAAAGCCATGAACCAGGAAATGGAATCTATGTACTTCAATAATATCTGGGAACTTGTGGATCAACCTGATAGGGTAAAACCTATAGGGTGTAAGTGGATTTACAAGAGAAAACGAGGTGTAGATGGAAAGGTGTAGACCTTTAAGGCTAGATTCGTGGTAAAGGGTTATACCCAGGTTGAGGGAGTGACCTGTGAGGAAACTTTCTCACCTGTTGTCATGTTGAAGTCTATCAAGATACTCATGTTCATATCCACATTTTATGATTATGAGATATGAAAAATGGATGTCAAGACTCCTTTCTTAATAGTAATCTTGAGAAGACCATCTTGGCTCAACCAGAGGGGCTTGTTGTTCCAGATCAAGAGCAAAGAGTTTGCAAGCTTAATAGGTTCATTTATAGGCTGAAACAGGCATCTAAATCGTGGAACATTAGATTTGACAGTGCGATCAAATTATTTGGCTTTGATCAAAACGTTGATGAGTTTTGTGTTTACAAGAAGATCATCAACAACTCAATAGATTTCCTGGTTCTGTATGTGGATGATATCCTACTCATTGGGAATGATGTAGGTTTTCTAACGGACATTAAAAAGTGGCTAGCCTTCTAATTCCAAATGAAAGATTTGGGAGAGGCGCAATATGTTCTAGAGATCCAGATCATTCGGGATCGTAAGAACAAGAGGTTGACCTTGTCTCAGGCATCGCACATTGATCAAATGTTGATCAGGTACAAGATGCAGAATTCCAAGCGAGGTTTGTTACCCTTCAGGCATGGAATTGTTTTGTCTAAGGAGCAATGCCCTAAGATATCTCAAGAGGTTGAGGAGATGAGATGGATTTCCTATGCTTCGGCTATTGGAAGCTTTATGTATGCAATGTTCTATACTAGATCTGACAATTGCTATGCAGTAGGGATTTTCAGTCGTTATCAGTCCAATCCAGGATTCGATCACTGGATGACGGTCGTAACGATTCTCAAGTATCTTCGGAGAACGAGACTATATGCTCGTGTATGGAGATAAGGATTTGATCATTACAAGATACGCACACTCTGACTTTCAGACTGATCAAGATTTTCGGAAATTGACATCAGGGTTAGTGTTCACTATGAATGGAGGGGTTATAGTTTAACGAAGCATCAAGCAAGGATGGATCACGGACTCCATTATGGAAGCCGAATACGTAGCCACTTGTGAAGCTGCTAAAGAGGTTTTTTGGCTTAGAAAGTTCCTTACAAATTTGGAAGCTGTTCCAAATATGTCTTTGCCGATTATTCTCTATCGTGATAACAGCGGGGCTGTGGCAAATTCAAAGGAATCTCGGAGTCATCGTAGAGGTAAGCATATCGAACGAAAATATCATTTGATCAGGGATATTGTGCATCGCGGTGATGTGATAGTCACGAAGATCACGTTGGAGCACAACGTTGCTAATCCGTTTACGAAGGCCCTTATGGTTAAAGTGTTCGAGGGTCATGTGGAGAGTCTGGGTCTACGGGACATGCAACATCTTGTCTAGGGCAAGTGGGAGATGATACTGGGGTATAGAGTATGCCCTAGTTTATTGTATATTGTATTTGATTTTCATGTATTGTACATTAGTCTCCCGAGACATTAGGACAAGTGGGGGATTGTTGGGATTGGTGTCTTAATTCTCCCGGAGTCTCGTAGTTTGTAAATAGTTGTACACATTGTTATTATAAAATAAGAGTTATTTTATTTGTATTTACTCATATCTAATAAACAAATATCCATGTATTTAATGTAAACTTAAGCATATATATGAGATATACAAGTGGATCATGCCTTAAGTAATAACCTGAAAGGTCAGTAGTATACGAATTAAGGAGGGATACCTTATCCTAGTGACACTACGGATACGGCCCGTTTTGTATAGGTTTACAAGCGTTGTGAACTACTACAGATGGTCTGATCCTGACCATTCATATGAAGACATGCAAGCGGGGGTGTCCTATACAAAATGTTTGTATAAGACCGAACCACGAGATGATTTGTTTATATACACCATTGATAATTGATACTTACATCTCACTAAAACGATCATAGGTGACATGACCTTAATCTTGAGTGTTTTGGAAACTTCTACCTATAAAGACGGTTCTTTGATTAGTATGAGTGAGAATGGCCAGATTGACAACTCAACAAACCTACCTTTTTGAGGATTTGTCTGATTGGGGAGCTAGAAACTTAGTTACACAAGATGGAATTCACTCCTTCCCCGAAGCAGGAGTAAGTAGATAGATTGCTCCCTTAAGGGCTGATTCCGGGTCTTGAACATAGTGGTCACACCCTCTCTTTGGAAGAGAGGACCTAGTCGTAGTAAGACTATGACTTATTGTTCATTAGAGGAATTAGTGCTACTTAAGGAGTTATATGTAACTATAGAGGCAAAACGGTGTATTGGTCCAGCTGTACTTACGAGCGATCGGTGAAGAGTTATCGCACTGTTGATTGGTTAATATGGGCACAGAAATATATTTGTAGTGAGAAGAGTATAGTTGTCGGTCTTTAGTAGAGTGCTCGACAGTTAACGGATGGTGGATCCCGTGACTAAAGAGTTTAGTCAGTTATTCACGTACCGTTGGAGTTTCAAGCTACAGGTCCGTAAGGTCCCCTTGGTAGCTTAATGGATTCAAATTGAAAATCAGATTTTTGGGTTGATTTGAATTGTTCAAATTAACAAGAGAAAATTCAATTATACATGATATAATTGGTGTGATGTATAAGATACATCAAGTGGAGGAATTAATGTAAATATGATTTATATTAAGTACCATAAAATAGAAAAATAACTATGGTTTATATGTTTCATGAGATGAAATATTAAAACTACAGGTTATAAATATAATATGGTAAGTTGGTTATCATATTTATTTTTAATATATTAATTATATGATAATTAATTTCTTTTTCTCTAATAACCGATCGAGTGGGAGGTTATTGGTAGTTTTATGGTAACCGTGAGATAAAAGGAAAATTATTTTCCTAAAATAAGAGAGTAACTTGATTCAAAAAGTACTCACGGAGACAAGCTATCAAGTGAAATTGTTTCACTAAGCGATACCATTGAAAGACTACACAATCAGCTAAGCGATCGCTTGCCTTTGACTATACGATAGTCATTCAGCTGATCATAACTACACGATCAAGTGGTTTAGTCTATGCAATAGGCTGCCGTTTGCTAAACGATCGAGCACATCGTCTATACGATAGATAGTGTCATATCTCCCACTTACTCAATCGTCTACTCGATCGTAGACCTCCAGTATCTTCCTCAAGCCAAGATCATACAAAGCCCAAAACTCCTGGATTCTCACATCGAGAATACCAAGGTAACCATTGTGGTGGTGTTCTCACTCAGTTCGTGGATCGAGTTAGACTCGATTGGGTTCGAGGAGCTTTTGGTTGTTCGTTGTGTTCGTGGTCGTGTTGTTCCTGTCGTTGCTGTTATTGGACGCATTGGAGATTGATCGAGGGAGTCTTGAAAATATTTCTCAAAGTATCTATGGATAATGAGAAAGAAAGTATGACCATTGAGTATAAAATTAAAATCTTTCTCAAAGTATCTATGGATAATGAGAAATTTTTGTGTATGGTGTTTGAAATTTTAATTTTACATAACATATAGAAAATATATAAAATAGAAAAAGGATAAATAAAATATGAAAAAGAGATTCAAAAGGTACATATCCTTGAAGATTAATATCTTCTCGATTCCTCTCTGAGTCACGAACACAACGAACACTTTGATCGTGAAAAACGCAACAATCAATCAAACACCACTACGGGGAAACATTGATATTCTCGGGATGAGAATCGTAAAGTGTATGTGGGCTTCTAAATTAATTTGGAAATGAATGTATTTCTTAAATTTTAGGACCAAAAAGAACTTTTCAAGCACACAACTTCAACACACTTTGGTATTTATATAAGAGTGCAAGAGGAAGGTGAAAGAATATTTCTTTTCATCTTCCATATATTAATGAGAGAATAATGAAGAAAGGGAAAATGTTATCAAATAACTTTATCTTTTTTACAAAATTATTTATTTAAACAAACAAAAACTAATTTTCCTTTAAATAATATATAAACATAAAAAAAAAATATATTCTCTCGTTAATTCAACCATATTTAATATGAATCAAATTCATTTTAATTTTGATATTTGAACCATATTCAAATAAACATTTTCTTTCAAATTATTCTCATATAATTATATCTTATATAATTAATTCCCTTTATCAATTTGAACAATTCAAATTAATCCAAATTAATTCGATTCTCATTTATCCTAATTGAGCTAATGAAGGGACCCTATGGACGTATAAATTGATGCTCTGATGGTACTTGATTAATTAATTAAACTCTTTTAATTAAATTAATCAACTTCCATTAACTGTCAGTCACTCACTCCACTAAAGACCGGCAGCTGCACTCTTCGCACTACAAATATATTTCTGTATCCATTGGATATAACCAATCAACGGTACGTTGACCCTTCACAAATTGCATGCAAGTACAACTATGTCAAAATTGTTGGGGTTGATGCCTTAAATCTCGTAGGGTCATGTAATTATATTGTACAAATACTTTATTTATTAAATAAAATATGAGATATTTATTTGACATTTAGTAGCATTAAACCCACAAACCAATAAACTAACATTCATGGTTATCATCTGTAGCTTGAACATGCATGTAGAGACATACAGGTGGATCATGTTTAACTGATAACATAAAGGGTCTATAGTAGATGGATAAGGCTGGATACCTTATCTTGGTGACACTACGAATACGACCTGGTTTGTAGATATTACAATTGTTGTAAAATGCTACAAATGATCTGATCTTGATCATTCATGTGGAAACATGTGTGTGTGTGTGTGTGTAGGGAGGGATATTCTATACAAAGGAGTTTGTATAAGACAGGACCACAAAATGACTAGTCTCATTATATAACGTCGTTCATAATTGAGACTTATATTTCACCAGGATTTACTCATAGGTAACATGACTTTAATCCTGAGTGAGTTGGGAACTCCTGCCTTTGAGGGCAGTCCTTTGATTTCCATGGGTGCGAGTGGCCAGATTGCCGACTCAAACCCACCACTTTGAGGATTCGTCTGATTGGGGAGTTGGGAACTCCGCTACACAAGATGGAATTCACTCTTTCCCCGAAGCAGGGGTAAGTAGATAGATTTCTTCCTTAACGACTGATTCCAGGGCTTGAACGATGTGGCGCCACACGAGGTGTCCACTATAATAGGACTATGATGTATTGTTCATTAGAAGGATCAATGGTATTTAAGGAGTTAGATGTAACTACAGGGGCAAAATAATAAATTGACCCAGCTGTATTTACGAGCATCTATGAGAGGTTATCATACTGTTGACTGGTTATATCCGATGGACACAGAAATATGTCTATGGTGAGAAGAGTGCAGCTATCAGTTTTTAGTGGAGTGCCCGATAGTTAACGGATGGTGAATCTTGTGGCTAAAGAGTTTAGTCAGCTATTCACGTACCGTTGGAGCTTCAAGCTACAGGTCCATAAGGTTCCCTTGGTAGCTCAATGGATTCAAGTTGAGAATCAATTTTTGGGACAATTTAAAGTGTTTAAATTGACAAGAAGGAGTTTGATTATATATGATATGATTAAATTGGTTCAATTATATATAATATAGTTGACATGATGTATGAGATACATTAATTGGAGGAAAATGATATAATATGATTTATATCAAATAAAGGAGAAAATGGCTATGGTTTAAATATTACAATGATGTGATATTAAAACTATAGGTTATAAATATAATATGATAAGTTAGTTATTATATTTATTTATAATTAAAACAATTATGAGATAATTGTTGGTAGTTTCTCCTTAACCGTGTGTGAAGTGGGAGGTTTTATTCAGTTTTCATGATTGAAGGATAAAATGAAAAATGATTTCATTTTTGGATGAGAATCACTGAATTGCTTCATTAAATACACAGCCAAACGTTTAGCTCACGAGAGTCAGTACGACAACCTTTTAAGCTTTTGTCTAAACGATCGTGTACGTGCGCCATTATCTAAATAATCGTGTATATTTTACTAAACGATCGCGTGGCTAGCGAGTTTCTCTAAACGATCGTGTAAACAATAAGACCTGTTTTACTAAATGATCGTGTTCCTTTACTAAACGATCAAGCACCACAGTTTATACGATAGACAGTATCCTTCTCCCACTTGCTTGGTCGTATAGTATGATCATTGTTTCCTCCTTCCCTCTACCAAATCCAACAGAGCCCACACCTCATGGATTTTCACTCCAAAAATACCAAGGTTATTGAGTGGTGGTATCCGAAAGGTTGCTTGTTCATAGAAAAGATTGTTCGTGATTGACCATACAATTGGGTAGGCGATCATAGAGACAGCGTGAGGTGCTGATCCAAGTTTTCACGAGAGCGAGAGACCTATAAAAGAAAAGTTCTTCAAAGCTAAGTCTCTCACTCCCCTTTGTAGTTAATTTCTAAAGCATGATGTAATTTGATAGAAAATGCATAACTAGTTTGTATGTTTATGAATGCTTGTAATTCTGTCACAATGAATTTGGATCGATCTTGCTTCCGCTTATAGATTCTCTTTGATAAGAGTTCCTTCAACTCTAACTGTAGAGAATGAACGAATTTTTTCTTGTGTATCTGTGTTCCCAACTCCCCAATTAGATGAATCCCCAAAATGGTACCCATATTTGTTAGGAGTTGAAGCTCTAAATCTCATAGAGTTCTATAGTTTGTAATTGTATTGTACAAACGATTTATTTATTTAATAAAATATAAGATGTTTTATTAGACATTTGATACCATTAAATCCACCAATCAATAAACTAAACATTCAAGGTTATCATCTGTAGCTTAAATATGTTAGTAGAGACATACAGGTGGATCATGTTTAATTGATAACCTAAATGGTCTATAATAGATGGATAAGGTTGGATACCTTATCTGAGACACTACGAATACGACCCACTTTGTAGATGTTACAATTGTTATAAAGTGCTACAAATGATCTGATCCTGATTATTTATGTGGAGACATGTGAGCGGGGTTATTTTATACAAAGGAGTTCACATAAGACTGAACCACAAAATGACTAGTCTCATTATAGAACACCATTCATAATAGAGACTTACATTTAACCAGGATGACGTTAGGTGACATGACCTAAATCCTGAATGAGTTGTGAACTCCTGCCTATGAAGGAGGTCTTTTGATTTGTATGGGTAAGAGTGGTCATATTGCCGACTCAATAAGCCTACCATTTTGGGGTTTCGTCTGATTGAGGAGTTGGGAACACAGCTACACAAGATGAAATTCACTCCTTCCCCAATGTCGAGGAAAGTAGATAAATTGCTTCTTTAAGTACTGATTTTGGGGCTTGAACAATGTGGTGCCACACCTTCTCTTGGCCCGAGAGGGGTTTGGTCATAGTTGGACTATGACTTATTATTCATTAGAGGAATTAATGATACTTAAAGTGTTAGATGTAATTACAGGGGAAAAACCGTAATTTTGGTCCAGTTGTACTTACGAGCAATTTTTGAAGAGTCATCATACTGTCGACTGGTTATATCCAATGGACACAGAAATATATCTGTAGTGCAAAGAGTACCGCTGTTGGTATTTAGTGGAGTGCCCCTGTCAGTCCAGTTAATGGATGTTGAATAATTTGATTAAATGATTTTAATTAATTATTGAAGTACCATTGGAGCTTCAATCTACATGTCTATGAGGTCCCCTTTGTAGCTCAATAGGGATTTAATGAGAATCAATTTTGGATTAATTTGAATTGTTCAAATTAATTGAGGGAATTAATTATATGTGATACAGGTTATTTTTTACTTAATTATATATGATATAATTACTATAGTGTATTTGATACATTATTTGGGAGGAAATAAATATTTGAATTTGATTCAAATATTAATTATGTGAATTGGATTCATATAATAAGTTTAGTATAAATAGGATTTATATTAAATATCATACATTGTTGAGAGAATGAAAACTATAGGTTATATTGTATTTGATACAATATTCAACTATAGGTTATATGTTATATTTGATATAACATATAGTTTAATATGTATTATGTGATAAAGTAGTTATCATGTAAATATATATTAAATGATTTTGAAATAATTTTTAATTTATCTTGAAAATATTTTTGGGAGGGAGCTATAACTCCTTCCCCCTATTTCTCTTTATTAATGTGTGTGTAGTGGTGTGGAAGGTGTGTTCTTCCAATTCCAAAAAGATTAAAGTTTTTTCTCTGAAAAAACATAAATTTCCTCTCAATCTATTCCTCTCTTAAAAAATCTAAGTGCCCACAACTCCTTAGTGATTCTCATCCCAAAAGAGAATATAGGGGGTTCTTATTGTGGTGGTGTTCATTTGGATCACTTTTCTATTCGTAATTGTTCGTGAAAAAGAAACCGGAGAAGGGAATTGGTTTTCAAGAAGAAATGTTCTTCAAGAGTAAGTATTTTCTCACCCTAATTCTCTCTTTTCCATGATATAGTAAAGATGCATAAAACGGAAGCTAACAGAATCATTAAGCACTCTAATTACACTTAATTTGAGTATAAAGCATGATATAAAAACAAGTTTTAAAAGAAAAGGGTTTCAACTTTACAACCTTTGTAGATTTCCACTTGTTCCTTGCTAAATCCACGAAATTGACCTACAATTTCTTCAGTAGACCACCAATAGTATCTTCTCTACTATTCTCAGCCTTGGAATTGAATGGTGGAACTCTAAATTGAGAGGGATTGAGGTGGATTTTTTAAGAGCTCGAGAGCAAAACAAAGTTTACAGAAATTTTTCAATTTCAGAATGCATGAACTTCATCATCTGAAAATTGAAGTATTTATCAAGTTCAAACATACAAGCACTCACTCATTCGACAATTTGACACTTCAAATTGCACTTAGGAAGTGGGCTAGGTGTTCAAGTGTGGATAAATCCATTAAACAACATAAAAATTATTGGATAAATCCATTAAGACCAATTTCAAATAAAATAATATTTAATTCAATTTCTAATTTAATTAAATTAAACCAAAATTAAATTTCCAAAATTGAATTTCTTAATTTGAAATTGATATAATTAAATAAATTTAAATAATTAAATAATAAAAATTTAATATCAAATATTAAATTATAAAACACCTAAATGAAACATGAATCCTATTCATGTAATCAATATTTAAATCAACATTTAAATATTTTAAACTCTCTAATTATGTTTAATTTCAACAAAATTAAACGTTGATTATATCGAATATAATTATCTACTCCCTAAATTGAAATTTGAACATTTCAAATTCCAAACCATAATATCGAATTGGAATGTTTCAAATTCACCCAATATTCTAATCCAAGGTTTAATCTTTACGAGCTAATAGAGGGACCTTATGGACCAACAGATCGTGAGCTCCAAAGATTTGAGATTAGTCGGTTAAACTCTTTAATCTGAAATAATCAATATTCGTTAACTATCGAGACATACCCCTATAGTTTGATAGTTGCACTCTCCTCACTGTAGATATATTTTTGTCCACTTGATTTAACCATAATTAGTAAGTCGATCCTTCACAGGTCGTTCGTATTTAGAGTTAGGTCAAAATTACTGTTTTACCCCCATAAATACATCTTGCTACTTAGGTTACCATTAAACCTCTATTAAACAATTGGTTTATAGTCCAACTAATAAACCATGTCCCTCTCGGCCATGAGAGGATTGAGCCCCTTTATTCAAGACCAAGAATTAGTACTTAAGGGAACAATCTATCTACAAATACTAAAATGGGTAGGAGTGAATTCCATCTTGCAGGACTATGTCCCCAGCTATTTATCTGGTCTAATTCCCAACATAGGAGGCTTATTGAGCAGTATTGTTGAACTACTCTCTATGCAAATCAAAGAATAATCCCGAATTAACAAGAGTTCGTAGTTAGCTCAGGATTAAGTTCGAGTTACTTTAGGTCATCGAATTGAAATAGTCAGTTTTAACAGTAAATAATTGTTATAAAGAAAAGTGACTATTTCGTAGTCCAATCTTATGCAAACATCTTTTGCATAGGATGCCCCCACTCACATGTCTTCACATGAACGATTGTGGGATCACATCATTTGTATCAGTATACAAAGTGGGCCGCATTCATAGTGTCCCCAGAACGAGGTACTCAATCTCATCCATATACTTATAGACTTTTTAGGTTATATACTATAACTTGATCCTTTTTTATGTCTCTATATAAAGTTAAAGTATTCATACTATAACCTTGGGTTCGTTTATTGGATTTTATAACAGAATGTAATTTCAATAATACTTTTATTGATAAATAGAATATGTTTCCATGATTACAAATTGCGAGTTTTAGGACATTCCCAACATTCCATTTATGAGTGCATGCTGTAAATTTATGATTATGCATAATGTTTGTATTCTGTAATTTTGATTATGTGAAAATAAAATTTGGACTGATTTCCACGCTTCCACTCAAGGACTTTCTCAAGTTCCTTCAATATTGAGTCGGCGAAATTGGCCACTCTCACCATGCAAATCAAAAGACTGCCTTCATAGGCAAGAGTTCACAAACTCACTCAGAATTCAAGTCAAGTCACCTATGGTCATCCTGGTGAAATATAAGTCTCTTTTAACAACAGTGTTATATAAAGAGACTATTCATTTCGTGGTCCAGTTTTATACAAACTCTTTGTATAAAATACCCAGCTCACATGTCTTCACATGAATGATCAAGATCAAATCCTTTGTAGCACTTTACAACAATTGTAACAACTACAAAGTGGATTGTAGTGTCACCAGAATAAGGTACCCAGTCTTATCCATCTACTACAGATCGTTTAGGTTATCACTTAAACATGATCCACTTGTATGTCCCTACATACATGTTTAAGTTACAAAAGATAACCCTGGATCTTAGTTTTTTTAGTTGTTGTGGGTCAATGCTACTAAACGTTAAATAAAATACCTTTTTATTTCATTTGATAAATAAAATGTTTATACAATACAATTACAAACTATGAGATCCACGAGATTTAGGGCATCAACTTCAACATTAAGATTTGATCTTTCACACAATACACAAAGTCTTAAAGAGATTTATAGAAATCTACATTAAGATTCATTTTATCTTATGTGGTGGAGAATGGTACATAAGTTGATTTTTTTTCTTTTTTTGCTTGAGAAAAAAAATTAGTGTAGCCATAAATATCCTTAAAGATCTGAAAGCATTTCGAATGTGATTTAGTCTATTACACTTTATTAGGTAACAACGGTGCAAAATTAAGGATATTAGTAAACCAATTTCTAGGGTAAGACATATTGAGAGAAAGCCATGGAAGTGACCATGATAGATTTTTATGACAAATGTTTTGATTTATATAAAATGACTCTCTCGGCTAAAGTGTTTGAGGATCACCTAGAATGTATAGGATTACGAGACACGTCTTTTCTTCGATAGGAAAAAAGGGAAAACATATTGGGTATAGAGTATGCCCTTGGATACATGTCTACCGGCTTCTAGTGCAAGTGGAAGATTGTTGGGATTTATGCCCTAGAGCCTCGTAGTTGATTAGTTATTTAAATAATTATTTGTATGCAATATTAAATTATCCATTAGAGAAAAAAATCCAAGTTTATTATATGTAATCTTGAACAATATGTAATTGCCATACGGGTCGATCATGTTCAAGTAATAACCTAATGGTCTATAGTACATGGATAAGGTTGGGTGTCTTATCATGGTGACATTATGGATATAATCCACTTTGTAATAGCTACAAAAAGTTTGATTCAGACCATTCATGTGGAGACATGTGAATGGGAGTATCCTATAAAAGAGTTCGTATAGGACCGGATTGTGAAATAGTTAGTCTCTTTTTGTAAATCCGTTAATTTACGAGATTAATATCTCCGGGATGATCATGTGTAATTGGATCTTAATCTTGAGTGAGTTATGAACTCTTGCCCATGAGATCTCATCCTTTGATTTGCACAGGTGAGAATGGCTCGAGTCGTCGACTCAATATGCCTATCATTTTGGGCACCTGGCCAAGTAGGGAGCTAGGATCATAACTTCACAAGATGGAATTCAATCCTTCCCATATAGAATAAGTAGATGAGCAATTCTCTTAAGTGTTGACTCCAGGACTTGAACAAGGGACTCTACCCTCTCACTAGCTCAAGAGAGACTTAATTTATGGTTGGACCATAAGCAAATTTTTCATTTGAGGATCCATAGTACTTGAGGAAAAAAAGTAATTACATAGGTAAAACAGAATTTTGACCCAACTACATAACAACTCGTGAAAGATTGACATGCTTATAATGATTATATCTATCGAGACAACTTATCCTACAGTGTATAAAAGTTCAATTATGGGTCTATAATGGTATGCCCTGTAGTTAATGAATGAAAATTAATTAATTAATCTTGGATCATTGGAGTTGATATTATGAAGTCCTATAAGGTCTCCTTGCTAGCTCATCATGAACCAACAAGGATCAAATATGTTGAAAGAAAATTTGAAACATTCAAACTTATGAGGGAAACTATTAATTGTATTGGATATGATTAAAAAATACTTTATTATAAAGTTTATTTGAATAGGATTCGAATTATAACTATATAATATGGAGTATTGATTTCTTTGAATGAGATTCAAATAAATAAATTTTAATTTGAATGAGATTTGATTAAAGAGAAAATGAGAAAATTAATAAATATTTGAATATGATTCAAATCATATTTAAATTATTTTGACATGAGATATTAAAATGGATAAATTATAATTATCTTTTTAATATGAGATATTAATATAGATGATTATAATTAAATAAGGGTTATCTTAATAAGATTAGAAGTAACCTTGTTGAGTCCTATATAAAGGGGTCTAGGGAGTCCTGGTGGGATATATAACAACACAATCTCTACAGTTATTCTGCATAGATTTTCTCTAAGAAAAACTTCTCCCAATTTTAGAGAAGGGTTCTTTAATATTTTCTTTCCCTATTACCCTTACATTTTTAAAGAGAGGTTCCTACAAATCGAGTCCTTGCCTTGCTAGAGTTATAACGAGGAAGATCTTGTGGAAAAAGAAGACATCGAGGAAAAGATTACTGATACAAGATTTTTTTTTTTTTTTTTTTGCAGTTGTGTATCGATAAAGATATGACGCTTAACCCCTTTATGTTTTTATATTTTTAATTCTTTCAAGAAATTAAAAAACTCGATTCCATTGCCCCCGCTGTGGGATCGAAGTATTTGATCCCTTCAACTAACCCGCTTAACTGATATTGTAGCCCTATATGACCTAGCTAATGATATTTTCTATGTTAGCCTATACAATTTGAACGAGAGGGTCCATCCTCCTCAAAGTATACTGTAGAGGAAAATTTTGGTATAGAAGGGGGACTTGGAAAGGGTTTAGGAGACGAGAATACCGATAAAGACGAAGATGATGAAGATTACAAGTGTAACGAAAATTTGGAATTAGATGATGAATTGGATGAATTGATTGAGGTGGGTGAGAGAGAGGATGTTGAAGAGGGTGGTTGAATTTGAGGGGGATGATCGTGATTGTGATGTGGAAGCATTAATAGTTGGCACTAATTATGTACAATTTGAAAATGCTTGGACTGAAATGCTGATCATTATGTCGGGTCAAATGTCCGATAATGACGATATTGATATTAAGCTTGGAAAGATATACCTTTAAAAGGAAGAGCTCACATGTGCATTGTCGCTCTTTACCATACGTTGAAATTTTGAACATAGCGTTGACAGATCTACCAAATCACTTCTGACAGTTAAATGTAAACATGATACCTATGGATGAAGGATTCATGCTCAGAAGCTTTAAAGTAGTCATGAGGTAAGATTCTGGGCTCCATAATAAATACCTATACATATCACATCATATAACACATACATCAAAAATGCAAATGTAACCCTAAATGAAAGACCTAAAATATTGCAATTTTGTGTTTCTTCCCACAAAGATATGGTTAATTTCCTATGGGACAAAGTATAGGGTAATCTTTTGAAATGAAATTTCTAGGAAAATTTTAAAATTTTAGCACTCTGTCTTTTTACTCATAAAGACCTGGTCGATTCCTTATTGAAGAAAGACAGGCTACTAACATTTCCTGGTAGTTTCATGATTATCAAGAAATTTTCGCACTCTATATTTTTTTCCTTACAGATGATCAATTGATTGTGTAAAAGTGATAAAAGTAATATCAATTATGGTCTAAGTGCAAGCATATGATGTCAATGAAGTAGTAAAACTTGGAGTATTCTAAGTGTCAAATCCTACAATACTAGTTTCAATTGTAGTTCTCTTAAGGAAATGCTCAATGTAACCAAAAGTAACGTATTGTAAATAAATAGTGATTAGGCTAAATGTTGATAAAAGCAGTTAACAAGATTGGATGAACAAGGATACAATTATGTTTCAACCAATCGGGCAATATTCCTTGGGCAATGTGGTCACATCATACTTGGACAATGACTTAGTCATGGACAAAAAACTCCTCCTATTTGGTCTTGTGTCTAGTTCC
The DNA here is from genome assembly GCF_027475165.1 of Benincasa hispida. Taxonomy (NCBI): domain Eukaryota; kingdom Viridiplantae; phylum Streptophyta; class Magnoliopsida; order Cucurbitales; family Cucurbitaceae; genus Benincasa; species Benincasa hispida. The sequence goes on along the minus strand of NC_143484.1, from coordinate 30,028,071 downwards.
TTTAAAAGCTCTAAGCAACTGATGCATATATTTCTATGGTTAGTTGAATCTTATATTAATTTCATGTGATTTCTTTATCCTATGGTGTACCTTATTTCTAAGGCTACATGACAATCCAATTTCTAGGCTTTTAGTATCATATTTCTTTGTGACATCAATTTTCATCCTAACCTTCTTAGTATTAAAACTCCACTAGATTGCTAAATTGAGTAGTATATTTAACTTAACATTTTTTATCCATAATTTCAATAAAGAAAATGCACAAGTGAAAGAGGTATGAAGCATCATTGCTCAAACCACAAAATCTTAGAGTATTCACATAACTGAACCCTTTAGAGAATTTAGCTCATGATTAAGAACAAATTAATGACTTCATTAGACCAAAACCATGATTACAAGATGAATGTGAAGTGGAAGCATGGAATCGAACCCAAAACCAAAATTTATAGAACAGAAATTTTACAGCAAATACATACAGATTATGCATTTAAAAGATAATTGCAACATGCCTTAAAGCAAAGATTACATAATAGAAATAAAATGTTCATATTTCAATAGGATGACCTAGGCAACTTAGTCTTAACCATGAGTATATTATAAACTCTCGTTCAAAGGGTGAAGGGAACCATGAGGTCCGCAGCGGAAGCAGGATCGTTTCCAATTTTAAATATTTCACAAAATCAAAATTTACAGAACAAGAATCATGCATTTTAATAAAATTATAGCATGCTTATCATAGAAGGAATTGGGGAAGAAATAACACTTATCCTTGAAGAATCAATTTTTTGTGAGATCCCTCCTTGATCCAATCACGAACTCTTCATCTGGAACTCAATCTCCAAAATCGCAAAAACCCAAGTTTTGTCCACTACCACAAATGAACCTCTTATATTCTCCTTAGGGATTGAGAATTAGCAAGAGGTGTGGGCTCTGTTATGTTATTCGGGAAGAGGGAGAGATCTTTTTTTTTTATAAGAGAGATCTTTTTTTTTTATAAGAGAGAAATTTTTTTTTGCAGGGAGAGTGTATACTGGGAAAAAACTCACAAAGACCTACTTTGTCATCTTCTGTAACCTTCTCGTGAAGGAGAAGAAAACGATCGTGAAAACTTCCTCTTTCCTCTCTTGACCATACGATTGAATTAGAGAAAATTAGGGGAGGGAGTTATAACTCCCTCCTTAAATGAATTATTTATTACATTTAAATAATTAAATATATATACATGATAACCAACTTATCATATACTATATATTAAACTATATGTTATATCGAATATAACACATAACCTATAATTTTTATATTGTATCACGTACAATATAATCTATAGTTTGAATTTTCTCAATCAATCATGATATTTAATATAAATCCAATTCTTATTAAATTCAATTATATGAATCTTATCCATACAATTAGTATTTGAATCATATTCAAATATTTAATTCCTCTCAAAATAAACTTTATATTATAATGTCTCGAATACATTATATTAATTATATCACATATAACTAATTTAAATTAATTATATCATATATAAGTAATTCCCTCAATTAATTTGAACAATTCAAAGTAATCTAAAATTATTTCTCAATAAACCATGTTGAACTATAGAGGGGACCTTATGAACCTGTAGATTGAAGCTCCAATGGTACTTGAATAATTAATTAAACTCGTTTAATTAAATTATTCAACATTCATTAACTGTCAATCACTGTACTAAAGACCGACAACTGCACTCTTCACACTATAAATATAATTCCATGTTCATTGAATATAACTAGTCAACAGTGCGATAACCCTTTATAAATTGCTTGTAAGTACAACTAGGCCAAAATTACTGTTTTACCCCTATGGTTACATCTAACTCCTTAAGTACCACTGATCCCTCTAATTAACAATAAGTCATAACTGTATTTTCTTCTTTTTTGTGGTATGATTTCCAAAACAAAATTGAAAACAAAGCGATCATTCGCTTCTGCTGTAGGATTCGATCTCTTCATTAACTACAAGGCTTTAGGGCACAAATCCCAACAAGAAATAATATCTATGTAGTAATAAGAGAGTTTAAGTACTAGAATTAACTTAATTCTTGATATATGTAAAAAAATTATATGTTTTCACTATCTATTTTACTAATTTTCTCTTGCAAAAGAATTACTTCATATGATATTTTGACCCTGAATTGACCTAAAATGAGTAAAATAAGTAAACACATGTCATTTAACTGATTTCAATGACTTTTGGTTGCTTTGAATCGATTTCATAAGCTTTTAAAAAGAATTTTGTCAATTTTGCACGAAACAACCGATTCGGTTGCATCGTGCCCTAGTTTGAGTCAAATCATGCCTAGTCATTCAAACTTGCTAGTTTTTGAATTTCCAACTGTTCTTTAGTGCCAAAATCTCTTGGGAATGTTCAAGGTTTAATGTTTGACCACTCCTCATTGGGATTTATACCCTAAAGTCTCGTAGTTAATTAGTTATTTGACATAATAGTTTATTATTTTAAATATGCAATAATAAGTATCCATTACAGTAAAAATCCAAGGTTATTTCATGAGATTTGAACAGTATGTAGTTGACATACAGGTGGATAATATTCAAGTAATAACATAAAGGATCTATAGTATATGGATAAGGTTGGGTGTCTTATCCTGGTAACAGTATGGATACGACCCACTTTGTAAGTGTTACAAACAATGTGATCCAAATCGTTTGTGTGGAGACATACGAGTGGAGATATCCTATACAATGGGTTTGTATAAGACCGGACCACAAAATCATTAGTCTCTTTTTGTAATGTCGTTATCTGAAAAGATTAATATTTCATAGAATAACCTTATGTAACTCGATCTCAATCCTAAGTGAGTTATGAATACCTACCTGTGAGGGCTCATCCTTTGATTTTTATAAGTGAGAGTAGCCTGAGTCACTGACTCAAAACGCCTAACATTTAAGAGACGAGACCGAGTGAAGATCTGAAAACATAACTACAGAAGATGGAATTCATTCCTTCTTGCCTTTAAGGTAAGTAGATCAGTAGTTTCCTTAAATGCTAATTCTGGGTCTTAAACAAAAGGTACTCGCTCTCTCATTGGCCCAAGAGTAGCTTGGTTTATGATAGAAACATAAACAGATTGTTCAATAGAGTGATCGACGATACTTAAGGAGTAAGAGATAATTACAGAAATAGAATGATAATTCGACCAGTTGTAATTACAAACAACTCGTGAATGATCGACTTATTTGTAATGATTAAATCCATGGACGCAACATGTTCTACAGTGTTAAAAGTGCAACTATGGGTTTTTGGTGGAATGACTCATAGTTAATGAATTTTGGTTAATTTAAAAAGTTTAATTAATTAACCTCGGATCATTGGAGATTATAACTTGTAGGTCCATTAGGTCTCCCTGTTAGCACATCAGGTAGACAAGAACTAATAGTTTTTTAAAAAATTTAAATTCTTCAAATATTTAGAAAATAATATTAATTATATTTTATACAATTAATATAATATATATAGATACATTATAATATAAAGTTAATTTGAATAAATTCAAAACTAAACTATATAATAAAATGAGATTTATATGAATTAGTTTCATATTAAAACTATAGCTAAAAAGTTAATATGAATGAGATTCATGTTAAAGAAAACTATAGGTTATGAGACGGAGATATATTTGAATAAGATTCAAATATTTAATTAAATATTAGAATTTAATTTTATAAATTAATTAATTAATTAATTTAAGTTAGTTATTAATTATTGTAATTAATATTTAATTTACTCAAAATTAAATTTATGTAATTTAATTAATTAGTGATGTGGATGATTTTTATTTTCTCCCACCTCACGTTAGAAAAAGAGAAAATGGTTCTCTATGAAGAATAAAAAGGGAATAGTTCTTGTAGAGAGAGAATTTTGATCTCTCTCACTCTCTCTTTCTACTCTTTCATGCTAGAGAAAATGGTTCTCTGTAAAAGCTCTCCTCCACAACAAAAATTCTCTTATCTCTTTCAAAAGGAGGTTCCCACAAACCAATTCCTTGTCAGAGAATAGCAGAAAAGACTCTATGGAGGTGTCACGATACTGAACATGGGAGGTTGGTTGTAGAGGACGGAGAATTGCTGTAAAAGTTGAAGAAAAGTTCTTCAAAGGTAAATTTCTTCTTTTCCTATAAATTTTACATGTTTAACCTATGAATTTAGCTTAATGTATGTTATTGTTTTTCTTCTTTTCTATACTTAATTCTAAAATAAAATCAAAGCAAAGCAATCACTCATCTTCACCGCGGGATTTGACCCTTTCATCCTCAACATCCTTTGTATTTATAAAGAGAAGGAAGCCTCATGATTTAACAAGCTCCACTCCTTGGAAGAATTCCCATAAGTGACAAGCAAGGATTCTTCAAGAACAAGAGTTCTTTTAAAGAAAATTAGCTTTTAGGTCACCCTTACCCATGAGAGAATGTGTGTAGAGTGAGGAATCACCCTTGAAAAAGGTTGAATCTTGCCCAGAGTGCCCCTTAGGGTGAGGATTTAACTCGAGCAATTTGTTCTACTATTTTTTTCAGCTTTCTTTTGTTAATTATTTTCTGTTTTTATATTGTTTTTCTTTTAGCATTTGAATTCGACATTTTTAAGTTAAGACTTTTGCATCAATGAAGTTTATTCATTTTTCTCTAGTCATGAGCTAAATTTCTAAGGGATTCGGTCATGTGGATACCCTGAGACAATATGACTTGATTTAATGTTGTTGCATAACATTGAATTGATCTTTCTATTTTCTTTATTGATTATAATTTCATCTTGTTAGCTTAAAGCGTCCATTTAAATTAAGATGCAACCTAAGTCTTGATGTTGTGAAGGTTAGGATAAAATCAAAAGTCACAAAGGAATATGAGACTAATAACCTACACATAAGTTGTCATGCATATATCCTTAGACATAAGGTACACCATAAGACCTAGAGATTGGGTAAATTGATCTAAATTTAAATTAACCGTAGAAATATAGGATTAGTTGTTTGGGCTCCTAAAGAAACTTGAGAAACAAGACTGAATCAGAGTAGTTTTTTGTCCATAGTTGGTCGATTTCGACAACTTGATGTGGTCGCATAGCTCAAGGTATAAAGTTTGCATGTTGAAGCTTGACTATTGATTCCTATTGTCATCTACTGTTACTTTACTATACAGTACTAGTAGCACCTTAAATGTGCTATTTCGCTAAGCTAAATTCAGGATTTTATGCTATTTAATGTGTGTAATTGATTATTTTATAAGTATCGAACAATTTAGAGGTAAGCGTTATGAAGAAAATGAAGTTAAAACGGATTAATTTGGAATCTTCACGAAGAAACTAGGTCAAAAAGATATAAAGTTGGGAAGCGTTGGTCCAAAATGCCCCTAAAGGGTAGCACTGGGGTGCTCCACGGCATTGGAAATCAAAATCTGAAGCTGAGAATGGCGCCACGACGATCTCACACGATTCTAAAAACTGCCATTTGATAATTAGGGCATAACTTTTAATCCGAGTGGTCATTTTAAGCGAATGACCACTCATTTTCTTTGTTTTTTTGCATTCTATCAATCTATAACATCATTTTTTTTTCAGTTTTATAGTTTTAATTTAGTGATCTTGGCCATGAGAAGATCATCGAACATGATTTGTGGCTAAGGTAAGTTATTTCTAGTCTAGAGTTAAATAGAAACCATCACTCCTCCTCTCAGATTTACCTTTTTCACCTAGAAAGAAGGTGTGAGGACAATAAATATCATTCTTTTGTCATATTTACTGCCAACCTAATATATTTACCTTACAACACTTTAAGACTATCATTAAACTCGAATCATCTTTTATTAACTAACTAACACAAATATTCTTACAAACATTTCTACAAAACTCTGATTTAGATCAACAATCAGAACTTGATTGACTTGGGAGTTACTGACAACATCCCCAAATCTTAAGATCCTAAAACTACGTAAGAAACTCAATCTTATGGCAAACTCAACACATCCAGGCACTGGGTAGAACCAACTTGATACACTCAGTCTTTGCTAACATGGAACCAACCAATGCATAGCAGTTGTCATACGTGCACGCATAGCTCAAACATCTCGTCTCGGGTACTAGATCCAATGGTTTGAAAACCTTTTTCTCAAACCACCACCTTTTAGAATATCGCATGAATAATGAAAACGAGCATTTATATTTAAATTCGTAACTTAACACATATTGATAAAATCATATTTATCAATATAAACCTTGAAATAACTCATAAACATAATTTATTTCATCAAATACTTTTTAAATATAGTTAAAATAAGGTTTTTCCTTTAGAAAGGGTCACCCATTGGACTTCCCAACTTACGTTTTTCAAATGTTGTGTTTTTTCCTCAGATAGTGGAAGAGAAGAGTTTTCGGTGTCATGTGAAGTCGAAGTCTGCCACACAACAGAGTTGGTTATTTATCTTAGTACTTTGGAGTTCGGTTGTATATAGTTGGTTTGGAGTGTGTAAAACTGTTTGTATGAACATTAAGTTATTATTACTAAAGTAATATTTTAAGTTAAGTTATTGATTGTTTGGTGTTAGGAGTTGTTGAATAGGTCAAGATAGATCGTAGATATCATAAATGGATGGTATTTGTTATCGTCATGCCTTCTCTTAGGTGAAAGAGGTAAGCCTGGGAGGGGATGTGACAGAAACCCAATGGAATTGGATATGAAAACTGGCTTTACTTAATTGCTTGTTGTTTTATGGGATTTTTTTAATAAAATTTGGTTTTTATGCTTTGAATTATGAGTGATTTTACCAATCTTCATCCTTTCATTGATGGGCTAGAGAATAACATATAATATGCGACGTATAATTGTATGTTAATCTTAAAAATAGCAAGAGTCAAAGCACGTTACAAATTGCATGCTTGATTGATGTATTGTTTTGTGTGTTAATTGATAGGTTGTTTAGAATAGCTACAAATTGCATGATTGATTTAATTCAAGAACGAATCCATTAATAACTTAGGCTATCCAAGGAATTAATTGAATTAGCGAAATCTCCTAGGATTAATGAGGATATTTGATTTTTATGGACACTTTCGAAACCAACCAATCAATCAGCTGGTTTCATTAATATATTAATTAATCGATTACAGCGCTTGACTTGACAATCTAAGCAATTAGACTAAGTACATAAATCGCAAGTAATTATGTTTCGCATTCTATGATCAATCAATAAAGTTGATGGAATCAATTCCCTAGGCTCTGTTCTCAATTAATATCCAGTTTATATGCTCGCTATTTACTTTACATGCAATTTAATTTCCACTACAAAATAATACAAACAAACCTTCCCTCCCCCATGGTTATCCAAAGGAATTTGTCGCATAATTAAAGAAGAACACAAGCGCTCCATGTGGATCGATCCGACCAACTATTACTACGATTTTAGTTTGGTTCGGAGTAATAAATATTATCTAATTGGCCGAGATTTGACACCTCTTTTCGGGCCAATCAAGTACACAATCACAAATTCACTTATTTTCACTAGTTACTCTTAGTTTGCATTATAAGCATTGTTTTAAGAATTGAATCAACTTCTAATCTCATAGGATACAATACTTGGAATACTATCAAGTTTATTACTTTTCATAGTGTATGCTTACACTAGATCAAATTAAAATATTTCGTTATCATTCATACACATCACTTCCCCTATGTCTTTATGGTGTATTTTATTGTGAATTTCCTAAAACTCGCAATTCGTAATATATGAAACATATTCTATTTTGTAATAAAAGTATTATTGAGACTTCATTCAATGAAAGTGTTATTGAAATTGCATTATGTTATAAAATCCAATACACATACTCATGGCTATAGTATGAATGCTTTAACTTTATGTAGAAACATAAAAGAGGATCAAGTTTTAGTTTATAGCTTAACAGGTCTATAAGTATATGGATGAGATTGGATACCTCATCTTGGGGACACTATGGATGCAATCCACTTTGTTTATTGATACAAACGATGTGATCTTGTAATCATTCATGTGGAGACATGCGAGTGGAGGCATCCTATGCAAAAAAACATTTGCATAAAACTGAACCTCGAAATAGTCACTTTTCTTTATAATGATCGTTTACTGTTAAAACTAACTATTTCAATTCAATGATCTAGGGTAACTCGATCTTAATCATGAGCTAACTATGAACTCCTGTTTATTTGGGATTATCTCTTGATCTGCATAGGTGAGAGTAGTTCAACAGCACTACTCAATAAGCTTCACATTTTGGGGATAAAACTGGATAGATAGTTGGGGACATAGTCTTGCAAGATGAAATTCACTCCTACCCAATTTAGGGTTAGCAGATAGGTTGTTCTCTTAAGTACTAATTCCTGGTCTTGAACAAATGGGTCCCACCCTTTCATGATAGAGAGGGACATGGTTTATTAGTTGGACTATAAACCAATTGTTCAATAGAGGATAGTAGTGATTTAAGAAGCAAGATGTATTTACAAGGGTAAAACAGTAATTTTGACCTAACTGTAAATACAAAAGACATGTGAAAGATCAACGATCATGGTTAAATCAAGTGGACAGAAATATATCTACAATGAGAAGAGTACAACTATCGAGCTATAGTAGTATGTCTCGATAGTTAACGAATATTGATTAATTTGGATTAAAGAGTTAAACCAATTAATCTTAAATCGTTGGAGCTCATGATCTGTAGGTCCATAAGGTCTCTCTACTAGCTCGTAAAAGATTATACCTTGGATTAGAATATTGAGTGAATTTGAAATGTCCAAATTCAATTTGAGGTTTGGATAATTATATACGATATATTTAAATGTTTAAATTTACTGAAATTAAATGTAATTAGAGAGTTCAAAATATCCAAATAATAATTTAAATATTGATTACACGAATGGGGATTCATGTTTGAACTAGGTGTTTTATTAATTTAATTTTAGATATTAAATTATTATTATTTAATTAATTATTTTAAATCAAATTCAATTTTCAGAATATTGAATTAAAATTATATTTAATCTATTTTTTGAATTAAATGTAATTTAAATTGGAAATTTGGGTTGATAGTGGAGTTATCCAACTTTTGTCATTTTAAGTGGATTTTTCCCTCATTCAACACCTAGGCTACTTAGCTAATGCAATTTGATGTGTCAAGTTGTTGAAAGACTGAGTGCTTGCATGAATGAAGTGATTAAAAAGCTTCATTTTTTAGAGATTGAGACTTGGGATTCAAAATTTTGGTGAAAATTCTGCTGTTTTTTAGTCGCTCTCAAACCCTTTCCAAACTGTCTCCAATACCCTCTCAATTCAGAGTTCCACCACTCAAATCCAAGGCTGAGAATAGTAGACAAGATTCTCTTGGTGGTCTACTAAAGTTTTGAAGGTCAAATTCGTGGAGATTTCAAGAATTTGAAGGAAATTTACAAAGGTTGTACTTCTGAAACCCTCTTTGTATAAATTTGTTTTTATAACATGTTTATCACTTAAATTAAGTATAATTAGAGTGCTTAATGATTCTGTTAGCTTCTGTTTTTTGCATGTTAACTCTAATAATTGGTATCAGAGCATGATTTAAGCACTCAATTAACGTTAATTTGAGTTTGGTGGGAGAATTTCTAGACATGTATGTTATGGTGACTGATATGGTGTTCATCTAGCTTTGGCATTAAATTCCTCTTTAATTATGTTGTTATGATTGTAACTGGCTCTTGATTGATGAGCCTTAATGTGTGTTTGAGAGTCTGTATTTTTTATTGAAGTCAATAGAGTCGAAATTAGGTTGCCAAAGTTGGTCCAAATTGTTGTTTAAATATTTTATGCATGCGATGTATGTTATATTTAAATTAAACATGTATGTGCATATTGTATGCCATGTAGATTTTAAATCTCACCATAGGAAAGCATGTTTCATGTATTAACATATATTTTAAATTAATTATAATATTTAGTATGCATGTTTAGGGTTTTATAAATTTAATATAATTGTTATATTAAAGTATGGAATGCAGAATGTATGTTATAATATGTCTATAGTTTTATAAGAGTTATAAAATGAATTAGACTTTTAAAATCTATAACAAAAATAAGCTGGATGTTCACTTAGGTTTAAATAACAACTTGTTTTAATAGTTAAAATAGGTCATTATCTTATAAAACTCGATAACAAACTTAATCGGTCTATAATCCTGTCTAAGGCTGGATGTAATTATGTTGACGGTTTACGTAACACCTACTACCTGGAGATTATAGCCGAAATATTGAGCATCGTTAACTGGTTTTATGAGCATGTGTGAGCGGTTTGAGGTAATAAAATGGTTTATCACTTAGACATCATAGGTTAAATCCAAATATAAACGTTATACTTGAATAAACCACATAGACTTAGGGTGTCTATTAGTCAAAATATACCTAAGTACAAGAGATATCCAAACTTCATAAATAAATAGGGTTTCTTAGTTTCGTCTTGAACATTGTCTTCCAACTCGAGGCATATTTTTACCGTTTTATGAAATCCAAAAATGGACTGGCACACTTATAAAAGTTACTAAGTGTTAGTAAGTTCTTGACTGAAAACGGTAACTAAATGACTATAGGAATAAGAGTTATTCTGGATATAGTATTTATTCAAGAATGCATTGCTTTAGTGAAGGAGTATTTGGATGTCCCTTGGTAGCATCTATTCTGACTCATTAAAGTATCTTTGCAAATAAATAAAGAAATAGGAGTACTTTATTACTTTTGCTAAAATTGGATTTAGATGCAATTTTCTCATAGAATTTGTTTATATTTCAGCATATCGAACTCAATTATTCAACTTTTAGCCTCTGATATGTTCAATGGAGAGGGTTATTCAAATTGAAAATCAAATATAAACACGATACTAGTCGTTGATGACCTGAGATTCGTTTTAACGGAGGAACATCCTCCTCTTCCCAGTTCTAATACAACCCAAAATGTTCGGAATTCCTATGATAGATGGGTCAGGGCTAAAGCCAGAGCCTGCATTTTAGCAAGTATATCTAATATGCTTACTAAAACCATGAAACCTTGGTCACTGCTAGAGAGATCATAGAGTCCTTACAAGGGATGTTTGGACAGTCGTCCTCATCGGTACGACACGATGCTATTAAAATATGTTTATAATTCGCGTATGAAAGAAGAGACCTCTATTAGAGAACATGTACTAGACATACAGTCCACTTCAACATAGCGGAAGCAAACCGTGCTGTCATAGACGAGATAAGTCAAGTTAGTATGATTATGGAATCTTTTCCGAAGAGTTTTCTAACCTTTCATACAAATGATGTAATGAATAAGATTGATTATAACTTGACAACTCTTCTAAATGAACTTCAGACTTATCAATCCTTAATAAAAAAAAATAATAATAAAATAATAAAAGAAGAAGGGGAAGCAAATGTTGTTTCCCAAAGGAAATTTCAGAAGGGTTCAACATCTAGTTCAAATCCCTCTAAAAAGAAGTCTGGACCTTCAAAGGATAAGAATATTCATATGAAGAATAAGAGAAAAGGGAAGAAAAAGGCCCCTATTTTATTTGTAACGTTGACGGGCATTAGAAACGCAATAACTCTAAGTATCTTGTAGAGAAGAAAGATGAGAAGGAAAATCAAGGTAAATCCGATTTACTTGTAATAGAAACATGTTTAATGGAAAGTTCTCACTTAACCTAGATACTAGATTCAAGCGTCGCTAATCATATTTGCATTTTCATTCAAGAAACTATTTCTTGAAAGCAGCTATCAGAAAATGAAATGACTTTCAAGGTGAGAACAGGTGAAGTCATTTCAACAGAAGCAGTGGGAGACATCAAGTTATGTTTTGGAGATTCTTACATTTTACTAGAAAATGTATATTTTGTACCTAAAATGAAAAGGAACATAATCTTCATATCTTGTTTACTGGAACATATGTATAAAGTCATTTTTGATGTAAATGAAGTGTTCATTAGTTCAATAAGTGTTCAAATATGTATAGCTAAACTTGAAAATAATTTGTATGTGTTAAAACCAACCGAGGCAAAAGCTATTTTAAATATAGAGATGTTTAAAACGACATAAACTTAAAATCAAAAAACAAAATATTTCTACTAACGCCTATCTTTGGCACTTAAGACTCTCAACAGGATTGAAAGATTGGTAAAGAATGGTCATCTAAATCAGTTAGAAGACAGATCTTTACCTCCATGTGAATCATGTCTCGAGGAAAAAATAACTAAAAGATCTTTTTCAGGAAAAGGTCTTAGAGCCAAAGAACATCTAGAACTTATACATTCAGATCTGTGTGGTCCAATAAATGTTAAAGCCCGGGGAGGATCTAAATACTTCATCAATTTTATTGATGATTATTCCAGATATGACTACGTTTACCTAATACATCATAAGTCTGAGACTCTTGAAAAGTTCAAAGAGTACAAGATTGAGGTTGAGAACCTATTAGATAAAAGGATTAAAATACTTCAATTAGATAGGGGTGGTGAGTATCTGGATTTACAATTCTAAAACTATTTAGTAGAACATGGAATTCAATCCCAACTCATAGCACCTGGTACACCACAACAGAAGGGTGTAGTAGAAAAGAGAAATCGAACCCTGTTAGACATGGTTCGTTTAATGATGAGTTATGCCCAGTTACCTCAATCCTTTTAGGGGTATGCAGTGCAATATGCCGTATATATTCTAAACATGGTTCCCTCAAAAAGTGTTTCAGAAACACTGTATGAGTTATGGAGAGGACATAAAGGTAGTTTGCGTCACTTCAAAATTTGGGGATGCCCAGCACACGTGTTGGTGCAAAGCTATAAGAAAAAGGAACACGTTCAAAAGTATGCCTATTTGTAGGACACCCTAAATAAACAAAAGGTGGACTATGTTATGATCCTCTAGAAGATAAAGTATTTGTACCAACAAATACTACATTCTTAGAGGAAGATCACATAAGAAATCATCAACCTTGCAATAAATTGGTATTAGATGAGATGTCCAGAGAATCTACAAATAAATCAACAAAGGTTGTTGATCAAACTGGTCCTTCAACAAAAGTTGTTGGTCCATCACATTCTTCTCATGAATTGAGAATGTCTCGACGTAGTGAGAGGGTTGTTCTACAGGTTGACCGCTATATGGGTTTAACAGAAACACAAGCCATCATACCTGATGATATCTTAGAGGATCCATTGACCTTTAATTAGGTAATGGAAGATGTAGATAAAGATCAATGGTTAAAAATCATAGACCTAGAAATGGAGTCGATGTACTTCAATTCTATCTGGGAACTTGTAAATCAACCAGATGGGGTAAAACTTATTGGTTGCAAGTGGATCTACAATAATTTGAGATTAATTGGCTAAACTCTTTAAACTGAATTAATCAATATTCGTTAACCATCGAGACATACTACTATAGCTTGATAGTTGCACTCTCATCACTGTAGATATATTTTCGTCCATTTGATTTAACCACGATCAGTAAGTTGATCATTCACAGGTTGTTTGTATTTATAGCTATGTCAAAATTACCGTTTTACCCCTGTAAATACATCTTGCTCCTTAAGCTCCCACTGATCTTCTATTGAACAATTGATTTATAGTTCAACTAATAAACCATGTTCCTCTCGGCCATGAGAGGGTGGGGCCCTTTGTTCAAGATCAGGAATTAATACTTAAGGGAACAACCTATCTGTTAACCTAATTTGGGTAAGAGTGAATTTCATCTTGCAGAACTATGTCCCCAGTTATCTATCTAGTCTTATCCCCAAAATAAAAGATTGTTGAGCAGTGCTATTGAACTACTCTCACCTATATAGATCAAAGGATAATCCCGAATAAACAGGAGTTCATAGTTAGCTCAGGATTAAGATCGAATTACCCTAGGTCATCGAATTGAGATAGTCAGTTTTAACAATAAACGATTGTTATAAAGAAAATTGACTATTTCATGGTCTGGTCTTATGCAAAACTCTTTTGCATAGGATGCCCCCACTCGCATATCTCCACATGAACGATTTCAGGATCACATCATTTGTAATAGTATACAAAGTAGGTCGCATCAATAGTGTCTCAGGACGAGGTAACCCAATCTCATCTATAGACTTATAGAACTTTTTGGCTATATACTATAATTTGATCATCTTTTATGTCTCTACATAAAGTTATAGTATTCATACTATAGCCATGGACTCGTTTATTGGATTTTATAACATAATAAAATTTCGATTTCAATAACACTTTTATTGAATAATTCTTCAATAATACTTTTATTGATAAATAGAGTATGTTTCCATGATTACGAACTACGAGTTTTAGGACAATGCCAACAGGTAGCTTATGGTGCGCGTTGGCCTAATTTCTTTTGGTTTGGGTGGTAATATTCTCATACACCTTTCATTGCCTAGCTTGCTCTACGGGATTCGTTGCAGACACTCATAAATGTATTAATCCTTGGTTGATGGATTTAATGTGTCGCCTAAATATGAAAATCTTTACGATAAAAAGCTTCTAATCTAGTGCAAGTGTATACTGTCAACTAAGTATTTAAGTAGAAAATATCTCGAGTATCGTATCCCAAAGGAACAAATGTAAAAAAAAAAAATAAAATAAAATAAAAAAATAAAAAATAAAAAATAAAAAATAAAAAATCTCTAACGAAGGAAGATTTTTTTCGAGAGAAGAATTAAAGGTAACTAGTTTTGAAAATAATTTTGAGAGGAATTTGTTTGAGTAAAATGAAACTAATGAGAAAAATAGGGATTTATACATGTTTATACCCATCAATTAAATAATGGTCTTTCATGCAATTGAAACTTTGATTAAACTTAAATATGATGAACCAGATTCAATATCTAAATCGAACTTTGATGATGTAAAACTTGAATCCAAACTTGGGAGAAGAAATAATCATGAGATGAGCTGCAATTCCTTGAGATTCATACCTTATTTATTGCCTTCAAATGCTGGGTTTCTTCAAAATTATTTGGGCCATCAGATCATATACTTTGTTAAAGCTAAAATCTTCTGAGGGAAATCTTAAATCAATAATCAAGACTATTCTAACATATTCACAAGATTTCTTTTCAATTTCAATAAAGTTCTTCAGTAATTAATAAAGCCAAAAGTATGTAAAAACTACTTGATAACTTAGGCTTGAAATTTAGCACAGGTATTCCTATATCCCTAGTGGCAATGTACTTCGCAACAGTTGGATTGAGTCTCGAGACCATTTATTATCTAAATACCTCTTTAGTCAAATTATTTGAGAGATGTGCTTTTGTGGGGTGGTTGCACCCATAAGATCTCTCAACAGAGTATATAATTTGATTGGATTTATCATTTTAGTGCAGCAATCAGGTAATGTGAAAAGTTTGGAGATTGGCTTAAAGTTATGTTATTTTTTTTTTTAATTTGGAGAGAGAGTGTAACCTTTATGTCTCTAGTGTTATAAGTGGTATGATGTTTCTATTGAGGGGATTCATATAGGCTCGCTCTGTTGAGATATGTTTCCTTGAGTTATGTTGTTTAGAATTTTTCTTGGGTGAGTTTCAATTGTTTTCTTTGTACATATCTTATAACTTTTAAGGTTCTACTTTATTTGTATCTTAAATCTCAAGATGATATATCTCATTCTTTTTATTGCAATTCAATGCATTTGTCAAAAAAAAAAAAACGAAAACGAAAAGAAAAGAGAAAACAACTACAACAACATCCTAAACTTAAGTTGAAATCCCTTTATAGATATTAAAACCAAAGGGGAAAAAAACTAAACTAATTAAACTCTTTATCTTTCTAGGGTGAGATTAACATAGTTGAATTGGTTAAGGCATATATATTTGATCAAAAGTTTGAATGATCTCTATATTGACCCTAATACTTTGGGACTAAAAAAGGTTTTTCTTTTTCTTTTTCTTTTCTCCCTTTTTTTGCAAATTGATAGAAGATAATTACCACTTATAATATATTCTAAATGCAATATAATTCAACAATTCGCATTTTTTATAATTAGTTAAGTAACGATCTTAAATAGTCATGGTATATGTTTATTTAATAAAGAATGGAAGAAAAAAAATCCTTCTTATTCGACATCAAGGAAAGAAGTACATGCATATCAATTATCGTTGAGAGAAGCTCACTTCAAAAAAAAAAAAATCGCTTAGATTGATAGCAAAATGGAGTGAAATAATTATGATAGATATTGCAAGTTGACCGATTAATATGTACTTTTGGCTTAGGAAATGACCATGTTGGTATCATTTTACAAGAGAGAGAGAGGTGCTTTCCAAGTAAAGAAAACATTATTTGTAACAACATTCTTTAATTATTTTAAGGATTGGTTGTATAATATTGAGGTCATGTTTTGGGATTCACATAAATTTTTGCTAATTTTCCTAAGCTGGTATCCTGGTTTTCCAATTCCTCAACCCATAGTTTTTGGCCAATATATATACTTCTTTCTTTATGGTGAAAAGTAAATTCAATGCATTCAACTATGATATGACTTTTTTTTTATAAGTTTGAATATGGCAGTTTGGTTGTGAAAGAGCCAATTTTTAGTTAATCTAAGTACAAAAAAGAAAAGATAGGTGGAGAATTATTATAATTGTGTTTGAAAAGTTTTGTAATATAGAAAGAATCAAAAGGTTAATTTAATTAGTGTAGTATGTGTATATATATATATATAATTTAAAACCTTAATATACTAGGAAGGAAAATATTAACCACTTCTTCTATCTTTTATCTCGTTAGGTAATCATTTGATTTTTTGTTTTTGTTTTTCAAAATTAAGTCTATTTCATCAGAATTTACATCATTCTTAAGTACAATAGTTGAATTCTTACCCAAATCCCAAAAATAAAAACAACTTTTTGAAAGCTATTTTTTCTTAGTTCTCAAAATTTGACTTGGTTTTTTAAACTATTGGTGAAAAGTAGATAACAAAAGAAGAAATTCGGAGATGAAAATAGTGTCCATAAGCTTAATTTTCAAAAATAAAATGATTACCAAATGGGGTATCAAAGTTAGTTTCCTCAACTTTGAGATTTTGTGTTTGTTTTTTTTTTTTTTTTTACTTTTAAAAATTTTAATATGACTTTAAATTTTTAATTTTGTGCCTAATAACTTTGAATTTTCAATATATTGTGCCTAACAAATCTCTGACAAATTCAAAAAAAAAAAAATTACCAAAAAAAATTATCTATTAGATATGAATGTTAATTCTATGTACAATGCATCTTAAACTTTCAGTTTCTATATCTAGTAGATTTGCACATTAAAAAAAAATCAAAAGTTTAAGGATTAAATTTGTAATTTTGAAAGTTCAAATATTCATATAGATGTAAATTTCAAAATTTTGGTATTAAATTCATAATTGAACCTTTCAAATTTTTATTTAGTCTAAAATAATAAAGACAACTCTTATATACCAACTTAGATAAAAATTTAAATTGTTAATATAATAAGTTTGGGAATTTTATATAGGGAGATAACTTGGACTACTTGAGAATGTTTGCCAAAATGAATGAGCTTAGCTTAAATGGTAATTGACATTCTCAAGCAGCCTACGTCATCTCCCTATATAAATTGGTTTGATCGTAATATGCACATTATATTCACACAAGAGTAATATTTAGGTGTAACTCGAGTTGCACTCGTCATCATGCACCTCCTTCAATTACAAAGAGAAAATATTTTAAAAAGAGTATACTTGATTGCATTCCAATATGCATCTATATCTCTATGTATCTCACTCTAATAACACATTAAAAAAATATAAAGAAAGAATTAAAATATTTAAAAAAAGATGTAAGAAGAATTTGTCACGAGAAAAATTATGATTGGACAATTTGATGAGATACACAAAAATGAGCGTAATTTGGAATGCACCTAAGTATTTTTTAAAAATATATATATATCTTTTTTTATAAAGAATAAAAGTTTCTCACGTGACAATTTTTATTTGTGATTGAATACTTGAGTAGATGATACAACTATGAGTGTAGTTAGAGATGCACCCAAATATTTTTATTCAAACAAATATCTTATCCACGATAAGAATTATTTCACGTTGATCTTTCATTACTATACACCTATAGAGTGCATTATAATATAGTATGATACTTGCAATATTAAGAATGGTTAAAGAGCACCAATGATAGTTTGCATTCATTTTCAACAAAAGAATTTTTGTTTATGTAAATCTCTCATTAATAATTCACATATATATATAATTGACATTTTCCTTTCTTACTTTTATTATTTTTTTTTTTTCTTTTTGATAAGGAAACAACTATATATATCTATATAAAGAGGCCCATTTACATCTATAGCCAAGAAATTAGATGACTACAATGACTAACTAATCCATCTAGTCAACATGATAGGCTTAAGCTTTATGAATCTTTTCATTCACATGAAAATTATTTAAAGAAAAAAACAATGGACTAAATGAATTCATGGTATGATATATTAGAATCACATCAATTAACTGATAACTATTTAGATTTTGTTTAGTAATTATGTTTAAAAACCAAATGGTTATCGAACTAATCTTGGTTTTTTTTATTTTTTTTATTTTTTACTTTTAAAAATTGTGCTTGTTTTTCAAGATTTCTTATTCATGGTTTTCATTTTTACTAAGTAAACATTTAAATTCTTAGCCAAATTTCAAAAACAAAAACTAGTTACTTTTTTTTTAGTTTTCAAATTTTGGGTTTGATTTAAGAATACTCTTAACATGTGGACAATGAAGTATAGAAACTAATAGACAGAAGTATTGTTTACAAGCTTAATTTTTTAAAAACAAAAATGAAAAACCAAATCATTACCAAACGAAATATTAATACGTTACAATATTTTAGTTTTGAGTGTTAAATGGAAAATGAAAATGACTTTGTATTTTTAAGGATCTCACATGGAAAAAATCAAGAGATTTCATATTCTCCATAAGATAGATGAGGTACTTTTTTTTTTTATTATCAATTGATTTTTAGATGAAACCTTATGTCATATAATATGTATAACCATTAACACTATCTTCAATGGTTAATAGTTGGTGACATAGATTTTCTTGCAGCTTAACAACATACATAAGAAGATGAAGTGAGTTGAATTTTTAATTTCTTTGTCGATGACGTATATATCACAAACTCATTGAGCTAAACTCAAAATGTAATAGTTTTTAACAATTCCACCACGTTAATAGGACAATTTAAAAGACTGCCCTATTTAACATCATATTTAGTATAAAAACACTTGATAAGTTTATAAAAGTCAAGAATAGACATATTATAGGAGAAGAAAGGCAATTAGTACCAAATTAATTGTGATTTTGGCAAAATTGAAACCCTTGAACTAAAGTAGAATGATGATACCCTATGGTCCCATGACTCCCATTCAAATGGAAAATTATTGTATTTGGACATGTAAATAATCTCTCTTTGATTTTTTTTCTTTTCTTGTTAGTCTTAGGTTTTATAATAGTTTGTGCTTAGGAGTAGACTAGCCGGGATAAGAAATAGTAAATCGTATTTCAAAATCCTTTTTACTACAATATTTACTATTTTTTACTCATCCTCTCTTTTCTACTTTGCTACAATGTGTACTATTTTTTATCCAAACAAAAATAGTTACCCTCCAAGCACAAACCATTATAATCCATACTAAAAATGGTTTGCACCTCAAACATTAACTATTATATCCCACTGATTATTATAACTCATTGACTATGATAACAAACTCAGCGCCCCAACTCCACCTAAATGTTGTAGCAAGTAGAGTTTTGAAATAGCATTTATTGTATTTAGAGTGTGTTTAGAATGCATTTTCGAGTGTTTTATTTAAAAAATAAGTCATTTCGGAAGAAATTAGAATGCTTGGCAACCACTCAAAATAGTTTTTTAAGTGTGTTTTAATCCATTTTTGTTAAAAAAAAATGTTTAAATTAAAATTAGTTTTTTCAAAAACACTTTTTTCTCAAGATGTTAATCCAAGCGGGCCTTGATTGTATGAAAATTTAGGAATATTCCATAACTAGATTTTAGCAACAATTTGGGGTAGTTTTAACCTTTTGATATTTTCTCTCATTTCTTAATTTCGTAATATTTTAAAATAAAATTATATATCATTTCCATATTTAACTATTAGTTATATAAGGATTTTATTTTTTAAAATATCATTAATTAAATTATTTCTCATCAATAAGTTTTTGAAATATTTTATTCTTTCATTATTAATATTATTTCCGAATTTTGACTTTGTTTTTGTTACTTATTCATTTCGGTTGATATTTATTTAATGCATGATATTTCAAATCAATGTTTCCTTCATTTTAAAAAATTTCATTTATTTTCTTCCATATTACTAGCCGAAAATTAATTGCTTCTCCATTAAGATCTCAATTATACGTCGAATATATGGGTAATATATTGATAATATACTGAAAAATATAAATATACATCGCATATACCGTAGTTTATTTTTTGATGTGTTTATAAATATACTGAAAATATAAATATATATCACATGTATTGTTTGGTATGTAAGATGATCCATTATACAGATTGTCTTGTTCATGCACTTCTTAAATATACTTTGATTTATTTCTAGAAAATTCATATATATAGAAATCTAAATATCAAAAATACCTTGTTTTTTCTTCGAAACTTCTGGTTGATTCTTGCTTTCATTTATGATGACAACAATTTTTTAAAATTTTTAGAGAAAGTTTTCTTACTTGTGAAGATTTTGAAAATAAAACTCTTTCGGGAAGTTTATAACCACAAGAAACTTCTCTTACATACTTCTTTTGATATAATATTATTATATTTCCAATAAAAAAAAGGTAAATTGTGAGGAGTGCTAAAAAAAATAAATCAGTTTAGAGTTTTATGTAAAATAATAGGTCATTAGGCTATTCAAGTAAAAAATATAAAAATTCAGAAAATTGTGTAATTAGAATTATAATACTATAATAACCCGCTCCACCAACTTCAAGTTAGAGACCCAAACATGCCTTAAATTTTAAAAATGTACATTTTTAGACCTCGAATCTTTAATAATTATATTAGACCCTAAATTTTTAAAATATATCTTTTTAGTTCTTAAGTTTTTAATGATATGTTTAGGAGGTCATTATCCTTGAAGTAAGTTTTTTTAAAATTTAAAATGAGAAACATCATTCTAGAAAGGAGAGAATAACTTTTCTTAAAACAAATTCTAATTTACGCCGTATAATTATTTAAAATAATAATAATAAATTATTTCAGAGACTTTTTCTAATCAAAAGACAAAAAGGTTGCATTTTAAAAAACCAAATGCATTTATTTTTTAGAATTTGGAGACTAAAAATATATATTTTAGATATTTAGGGACCAAACACTCGCAGACTAAAAAGATAATTTTTCTAAATTTAAAGTTAAATTGCATTTCATAGAAAAGAAAGTGAAGATAAGCATGGTTTGGGTAATTAGCATGTAGGTTTGAATACTTATACCCACTTATTGTACTTGAAATAAATAAAACAAGTGACACCCTTGTTTTAACCTTTAACTCAGTTTCGATTTCATTTTATACTTTTAAAACTTACATTTTGGTTAAGATTTACTAGGCCACGTTTACTAATAAATACGTTCCAAAAAAAACTACTTTAACAATATTATGTGAATTATAAATAAAAAATTCATTATAAAAATAACAATTTGATTACAGAGCAGTAAACATGGCCTAAATGTCCTATATTATATTAACTAAATTCCCCATGACAAGTTTATTGTTTCACTACATGTGGGCTTCAACCTCAAAATAGTACTTTAAAACTTTATCGAATTGATATGTTTCCAAACTTATATTACTTGACAGCCTCCACATGATAAGAATATTTAGAACTAAGAAAACTTCAACTAATATAGTGTTTTTACTATCAACTTCGAAGTCAGATATTTGATTCTTCTACCTCACGAATTGTGGAGAAAAAAAAGACTCGCTTATCGTGAATCCGAGCATAGCTCAATAGATAAAACATCAATTACTATTCTAAAAATTGATGGTTTGTCACCCTCACAAGGGTTAGAAAAAAAAAAAAAAAACAACACACATATCCAATTACCATATCCAATAAATAGCTAATCACCTTAAGCTAATCCAAGCATAATTAAGTAGATAAGCCATTAATTATCATCCTAAAGGTACATGATTCAATCAATAAACTAAAAAAAAATAACTTACCTACTCGACAACAATAAAAATGTTTGGTAAGCTTTAATCAAACCATAAGAAAATTAATGAAATTTGAAAAAAACTGAATTTTTGGATAAAATATTTTGGATTTTGTTTCATTTTATCCTTGGTATATTTTTCAAATCTCAAAACTTAAGAAAATAACAACAATATCTTCAATTCAAGAATAGACACAATAGGAATATAGATAAAACACTAATAGAGATTTTACCTTAGAAAAGTCAACAACAAAGTTATGGTAGGACAAGACTAGTCGTAAGATTTAGTGAAAGTACATAGACTGAATTTAGACCTCAGAAATACATGGATTAATTAGAACATCTTTTAAAATAAATTGACCAAACAATATTTTAACCTAACTTTTCTTTCTAACAAAGACTTTTTTTTAACGATATGTGGAGTGGAGGAATCGAACATCTGACCTCGAGGTTGATAGTACAAGTTTTATGTCTGGTTGAGCTAAGAAAGAGAAAAGAAACAGAAACCAACTTAGTCCAGAGCAATCATATGGAACAGTCAAATGCTAACTTTCAAAAAAAAAAAAAAATCAAAGCAGTAAGAAATCATATTTTCATGATGAATCTCCAAAACTGTGAATAAGGCCATATCAGATGTAAATGACCTAAATATACTAATCCAAATTCCTAAAACATGGATCTCCAGAATCAGCAGTTTCTGATTAGCAAAATGGTTGAGATAAAAGAGTAAGTCAAGTCAAACTCACACATAGAAACCAATGCAATTATGCAATTAATTCCACTAAACTTCAAGATTGCACTACAAATGATTATTGGTAAAGAATAACACAACTTTCATATTATTATACAAATATCTATTTAATAAACGTGATGATGAAGGGGGGAGGAGTCATTATTCATACATATCATCATATGAGAAAGAGAAGATTAAAACAAAGAGAGAGGAGTATTAACTTACCATGATATTGAGAGGCTAATCCTTTTCCCTGATCACAGTAGACGCCTTCTCATTTTTCATAATCATATGAAACGATTTGACTCGATCTTCCTCCACCATCTCCCTCAAAACGTCATCTTCAATCTTTTCTGCTTGCCATTTTGAAGGATCCTCGACAAACGCCTCACTGAAAATCATACTTGACACCCATTCCTTCCATGTAGTTCTCTTGTACTTATCTTCTTCTAGTGTGCCAGTTACTAGTAGTTGATAGACATAAACCACTTTAAGCTGGCCAGGGCGAAAAGCTCGAGCAATGGCCTGTTTTGTCTTTGAAGGATTCCACTCTGAATCTAATAAGATGACTCGTGAAGCAGCTGTCAAACTAATGCCTTCTGCACAAGCAGTGATTGAAGCAAGAAGAACTTTGGATGGCCCCACTGGATCTTCAAACTTATCCATCACTTTTCCTCGTTCAAACAGCTCAAGGTCCCCTGTGAGGGCCAAGATTTCTCGGCCTCTCTTCCACCTAAACACATTCTCGAACAGCTCGATGAATAGTTTGACGGGTGCAATGTTGTGGCAGAAGATCAGAATTTTTTCCTTCTTGACCACACGATACACAAGATTTAGAACAAACATAACTTTTGATCCTTTCCTCAAATTGAATTTGTATCTATCTAGCTCCATCAGTTCCCTATCAGTGAAAAATTTGCTGGCACAAACTGCAGTTTTTACTAACCATGGATGTATTGAACCAAGGGTTATGAGGAGCTCTAACTCAAGGGGATATCCAGGGAATTGAGCCATTATTTTGTGAAGTTTATTCAAAATTTGTTGCTGTATGTCAGTTGTGTTCATTAGTAAGGTGTAAATTTGTAAACCAGGAAGGCCATCCTTACTGCCACCTTCATAAACATCAATAAACCCACCTGTCATATTTCTCAACATGTTCAAACCGTCCCTCCTGTCTTCTTCATCACCTGCATCAATTTTCCGAGCTATCTTATCTAGAAAGAATTTCCTCGCCCGAGCTTCCTGCAAATGTGGAGCTTTTCTTTTCTTCCTCTTGAATTTGGGATCTAGTTTCTTCAACACTTCATTCACAAACTTTGGTCTTGCCAAGCAAAGGGTATTGAAATATTCACAGAAATTATTTTGAAACAATGTACCTGAGAGGAGTATTCTGAGGTCCGTTTCAACTTTCATCAAAACTTTCCTCAGCCTGGACTTGGTACTCCTGGGGTTATGCCCCTCGTCCAATATTAAGATACCAGGACTTTGGCGCAAAACTTTGGCCATGTACTTTCTGTGTGCAAACTTTGCATCTTCCCTCATTAATGTAAGAAATGATGTATATCCCATAACAAGAACACTTGGATGTGCATGCCACTTCTTTATCTTTTCCAAGCAATCCAAGATGTGCATGACATCATCTGTAGGCCTTGGACCTGCAAAGGTCACTGGTTTTGAGTTTGCCCGGAAAACTCGGTAGGTTCTACGACCATGTATTAGATGAATCGGTACAGGAACTTCCCACTTAATAAATTCCTTGTACCATGTATATAGAGTTGTCTTTGGAGCAAGGACAAGGGGCCTTTTCCCTGGGAACAGTTTCAAGTAACTAACAAGGAATGAGATGATCAAAAAGGTTTTTCCAGCTCCCGGTGTATGGGATATCACACAACCACCTATTTTACGAGATGCTTGATCCATGAGAGCTGGAACCATAGAACCAGCAATATTTTTCCACAGGAACTCGAATGCTTTTTTCTGGTGGAGATGTAATTTATTTCTGAATTCAGGGATCAAGGCCCAGACGTTGTCATTTTCTTCTGATAAGGTATCATCAGAAGAAGGAAGGCCAGAGAAAATATTCATCTCCTCTTCGTCGGTATTGTGCTCTGAATCTTTTTCTTCATTACGCCGCTCTTCTGTACTCCAGCTTATGTGTTGCATCTATAGAGAGAAAAAGGTTGTCAATATCTATTGAGGGAGCATAAAAAAGAAACACCATCAATAACTTGCAAAATTTTGGAGCCGGCTTAATATAAAGGTGAAAATAAATACAACTTAGTTGAAACATATGTAAATTACAATTTACACAAAAATAATGACGGTTAAAAAGACCAATGCAGACTCATAGAGGGGGGTACAGCAAGAATGGAACTATAGATATCACACCAAATCATTAAAACAACATTTTACGAGCATACCCTACAGCACAATATTTCTTTTCTAGAAAAGTATGCACATGAAGCAATACAGAGATAACAAAAAGTTCCCAGCCAAGGTTGTAGGCAGATAGGAAGATTCTGAAGTATAAAATAAAAATATTCCAGCATTCTAGAGTCTTGATTTTGACTTACAAATGGTGCTGATATATCTTTAATTTCAGTGCTCACAAAACCACATATATGGCAGAGCATCCCAATCTCTTCATTCAACTTGAACTCATGCCGGCACCATTTGCCTACTTTCTGTTCAGGCTCCACTGATGTTCCATTACTAAAACCCTGAAAAATAAACTTTTAGAAATATGAATGAGCATTATCATGAATATGCATTTAAATGAAAAGAATCTAAGAACATTTATGTTTAATTAGTTTACCTGGTTGGCCTCAATAAGGTAACTAGAGGCAAGGGATATTTCCATTTCTCTCCACAACATTTCAATCTCAGAGCTTTCTTCCTCATTCTCATTAGAGGGCATTTCCATCTCGATCTTCTTATCCAAGCAGCTTTTGTTCTTAAACTCTTTCCACTGATCAATTATTTGTGGCTCCTCTTTTTTAATTGTTGAATCGATATTCTTCAAGAATGAATTAATCAAATCCTTGTATGCACCTGCACTCAAGGACCTTTTCTGCCATGGTCTTTCTTTGGGCTGACCATCCTCTTTATTATAACTTATGGAATGATAACCCATCCTCCTAGCTTTACTTCTCGAAGCTTTTCCCCTACAGCTATCATTCTCAAAGTCCACATCTTCATAGTCCGAAAACTTTCTTTTTCGGATTTTGCGTTTGTTGTTAATATAATAATATGTGGCTGACATTTCAGTTATCTGTTTTGTATAATTACCGCAACTGTTGGCAACATCAGGATATGGATCAGATGCTATTGGCTGTTCATCAAGTAAAGGCACTATAGCAAGTTGATTTTTATCTTCTACTTCGTCACTCATTCCTGATTTCATTTCCAAGGACTTGATTCTGCTCTTGAAAACAGAGAGGTCGTCACGTACACTCAATTTATTGGAATGGTTGTTGCTTTCATTTTCAATCTTTACTTTTGAAGAGCCTGCAGGCATGCCAAACAGGCAAGCAAGTGGTAATGTCATCTCATCATCATTCAATTGCTCAGTTTTATATATCCTGGTACCACTGTAGTCAATTTCTGATTCGTTGATACTATCACAGCCAAGAAAACGATCAGGTTGAACATTGCGCCGTTTTGAACGCCTCAAGTCCATAAGATCGGTAACGGAATGCAGTTGATTGTCAAATGCATCCTCTGCAGGAGACATCTCAATCTTATCAGAGGAATCTAGCTGATGTATTATTGGAATAAACATACCATCATCATCTCTAAAGTTTACAGTATACAAAATCTTGTCAGAAGCTATCGGCGTGCTTTTTTGGTTGCTCTCCAAAACTTGATACAAGATCTTGTTATCCAATGATCTTACATCAAAAGTGACATGTTTCAATGCCGATGTAATTACTAACCAAGAAAGATCAGAAAGAAATTTTCCCAAAAGTAGTTTGGTTTTTGGCAACAGAGAGCAGTCCTCAGAGAAATCCCATCGGTAGTGTTGACCTTCACAGAAGTTCTTTCTAACCCTTTGGAGTATGGATATCTGATCAATTCCCATTTCTACAATTTCTTTACAGAGTGATCCTTTCTCTGAACCAAGGGGTTTTAGATCAGCATATAATTGGACGTAAAACTGGCACGAACACCCAGCTTCATGAGGTCGCCGTTCAATTGAGCTTATTTTAGCATCAATCAACACCTATGAAAGCAATCCTGTTGATTAAGCTCCAGATAGAGAACGAGATTTTTCCATATATAAATTCATTCTGGAGCCAAAACCATAAACCATAAACTACACTGGAGCTAAGACCACTATCCATTTCAACTTTGTGGAATTCACTAAAAGCAACTCCAGTATTTTAATAAGCTCATAATTGGCATTTTTTCCATAGACATGGTAATGAAACACACTCTAAACTATATAGTCTGAAGTTATCTTTCTTTTCCCGGATAATAAATACCGTTTTAATATCAATAGCAAAAATGCCATGTTAATATCAACAGCAGAAGAAATTGCAATTTATCGGGAAAAAAACAGAGGCTCAGCGAAATTGCAGTTGTTTACACGTACAGGAAACTTGAAACTTTGAGAAAGCCATAAAACGAGCGTAGAAAAATATGTATAGAAAAAAAATTAGATAGTTATAAATTTTAAAAGAAAAAAAGGAAAAAAAAAAAAAAAGAAATGTAAAACACTTCAAACTAACCTGCGCACATCTTATCTGAAAAAGGAACAAACACACGGCATGAACACTGAAAACACTTCTAGTGTATTAAAACTTCAAACAACTCATGAAAAGGATCAAATCCAGAATTCCAACAAATATGATACAAAACACATATAATTTCAGAAGAAATGTAATACTTACAAAAATTATTCATAAGCAATTTGAAGTCGAAGGAGTTCTACAGATTGAACAAAATAAGAATTATTTTCATTTCGTGAACCTAAAATATTTCAGATATTCGAGCATCAATATCGAGGGAACGTTAGATTACAAAAAGCTGTGAAATAACAACCAAGCAGTCCAAGACTCTGAAAACTATGGAGCTAAAGTTATGAGCATTACTAGGCTAATACTAGCTAAGAAAATTGAATAGAAGATCACTTACCGGGTCTGAACCTCGCACGTCCAAGTTCTCCATGCTGTGAGAGGGAGAGAGAACACAAACATCAACACCGGGTCGTAGAAAACAGGTGCAGTCGGATGAAGTTGCCTGTCTCGACCTAACCCGAAAATCTGAGTAGGGACCTCTTTCCAAAATCATAAACTGATCATTTACTAAATGAAGGGTTATTGTACCATTACTAATTCTTATTCTCTCCACAGCTTGCCAAGACCCACAGCACATTGCCTCGAATGCTGTCAGAAAGAAATCAGAGTATTGACTTAAAAGTTGAACTTTTGAAATGCTCATAAATTAAAGTTGGACAAAAAAAAAATAGCTGACATTGCCCAAATGAACTGAATGTACCATGTTATGCAATATCTCAAAGGATTTATCTGACATATATTACCAAAAGGAGCAGAGTAGTTTTGAAAATTCCAAAAGACAACCAACCCAAACTTGAAAAACAAAAGGGTGTATAAATCAGAACTTGAGCAACCAGACGTGTGTATGGATCAACTTTAGCAACAACCATTAACATGTCAAAGGAATTGCCAGAGTTTTAAATTCGCAAATGCTAGATGTTAATTAACTCCAATAGTGAAATGCTTCTTTTCCTTTTCTTGGTCAGCTATATTTAGACAATCTTCAAGAATTATCGAGAAGAAGAAAGAGTTAAAAATATTATATATACATATCTAAATAAAAATCTAACGAACAAAATCAACAGAGATAACATGAATGATACTGGATTTTTAACCTCTGGATCTGAAACCTCAGAATAGTTGGAGTTCTTATTATTACCATTGCAACATTGGGAACGTAAAAATAAAGAAAATGAAAAGAAGAAAGGAAAGAGGCAAATGTTACGATAATCATTGAATGGATGCTTGAATTCATATAAACGCCTTTTAGTTTTGACCATCCTTTATCACCCAACAGCTGAGAGCCGCTTCAACAATCTCCACCAACAAAAATAATTAGAGTATCTGCAAGATTGAACCCAAACAAGATAACCCCATCATTTATAACTCTGTCATTATTCTTACACAACTTATGAACCATCAATTATAAAAACTTAAAAATTTTAAATAATTTTTTTTTAAAAATCCCATCATATATTAATCCTTGCCCCTTCAGTCACTTCAGACAGAAACACTCATCATGGTTTTTCATTTTAAAATAACAATCCTCTCAGTTAATTTGAAAACCCCATTCACATTCACAATCATGTATACACTTACAGAGATTCAGCAAAAATTGGAAAAGGACACGAAAAGCAAGGTCATCGTCATCATTATGGTAGATGATTTTCACTGTTCGACTTCTGAAAAACACCAATCACATCATCAATAAAAATGGAGGAACCCTTCGATAATTAATGGCGTCAGCTGAGGGAAGCACAGTAGAAATTAAGATTCCCCAGAATCGACAAAGCCAGAGAGAGAAAACACAGAAAGAGAGAAAACAAAAACCCCCCAAACAGACATGAAAATACCTATAATTCGATCCGAAAACAAACAAAACCAATCAACAATTAACCATTACCATTACAAAAACACTCATCCTCATTCCTCAAAACCTCACTCACCAAACACAACCGCTCATCACCACAATCACACTCCATAAACAAATAATCCAAACAGAAAGAAAAGTCCGATCAAATCACAGACCTGATTAAACACAACCAGAGCACAACCGGCAGCGATCATCCACCGGCGACTACAGAAACCACCAAGATGAACCAAACAGAGCTCAAAACGCAATGCGAAAACTAGAGAAAAACCTCGAAACGAAGAGAGAAGAAGAAAAAGAAGAAGAAAACCTGAAATGACTGTTGTGAGGCGGAGCAATCTAAAGCCCAAAAGTGCTGAAAAGCTCCTCGGAATCCGTTCCATTACTTTGCATGAATGGCAAAAAGGAGAGAGAAGATCGACCGTAGGCCAGTAGCGGCAAAGGGGTAGGGAGAGTAAATAAGAGAAGAGAGTGGGGGTAATTTGGGAAATACGAAAATGGAAAGATCAGAGGGCTGAGATTGATGTGATGGGAAGAGAATCGGAGGGTCCAGATGATGAAATTGATGAGATAGGCATGAGAACGGCCACGTGTGATTAGAATTCAGTGACGTTGGTTTTTTAGTTGGAAATGGGAAGGAACCAATAAATTTGTCTAGTTTTCGTTTTTTTTAGTTGTTTTGACTTTTCCAAATTTTTAGATTAATTTTCTTTCACCTCTTTAAAAAATTACCACGTTAGTAAATGTACTTTTTAACACTTTACTTCATTTAGTAGATGAGAGAAGTGAATTGTAATTTGTACTTTAACCCTCATTCCATTTTCCTTTTTTTTTTTTTTTTAGTGTACTTTCCCATATCTAAATTTAAATTGAGTTCATCATAGGTAAAATTTTTAAATATAAAATAACTATTTACATAAAATAGTAAAATCTAATTTTTTTTATAAAAATAGATAAAAATCTATCATTAATGCTATGTGATAGATGCTGATAGAATTGGTATCTGTCAATATTTTTTTTCTATTTCTGTAAAAAGTTTAACATTTTTTTTCTATATGTGAAAATTTCTCTATTGTAAATAAATAAATATATTTTATTACAATGAATGATGTATGGAAATTTGAACTCATTTGGTCGAAGCATACTTTTTAGTTAGAGGATTTTATATATAGTAGATTTAATCTTAAAACTTTAGTTGGATAATTATTTTATTTAAAAAAATTAAGCTTTTAAATATTATTGTTGTTTATAGTTTTATTGCTTTATTACTTACTCTTTCCTTAACTGTTCTAAAAAAAATCAAGCAGAAATTTAAAAGCTTAAAAATAGCATCTTTTTAATGGTTTGCTTTCTTATCATTTAATCATGGTTTTCAATTTTTCTAGATAAGCATGCGAAGTATTAACCAAATTTCAAAAATAAAAATAATTTTTATTTTTATTTTTATTTTTTTTAATTTTCAAAAATTGGATTAGATTTTGAAAACAATGTTAATAAATAGATATTAAAACAACAAAACTAATAGGTCAAACTATTATTTTATAAGACTTAATTTTAAGGATAATTGTTTTTAAATAATAAAACTACTAAAAATATTTTCAAATATAGCAAAATGTCATTGAGTATCTGTGATAGACACTAGTAAACAATACTGATAAATGTCTATCGACATTTATGACTAATAGATAGTGACATTTTACTATATTTATAAATAAATTTGGTCATTTTTTTATATTAAAAACACCCATAGTTAAAAAAAAAAAAAAAAAAAAAAAAAAAAAAATTATTAAACGTACATTGATAGATAAAACCTCTTTTTGTAATTTAAAGATAAAATTATCATGTTAGTAAATGTACTTTTTAACACTTTAAGGGTTGTTTGGGGGTCAATATGAGATGGTATATCCCCACATCCTATATTATCTCAGTGTTTAAATCATTATTCTATATCACCGATTTTAATTGTTTGTGGGTCCATTTTCAGAACATATTTCGTATTTCACCGTCATTTTCCTTTCGTATATCGTATATCATCTCAATACTTAAATATACTCGACCATTCATACTCGATCAGAACTTTCCACATCCTATATCATCTCAACTCCAAAGCATACCCTAATATATTTAGGTGATGAAAGAAGTGAATTGTAATTTACTTTAACCCTCCTTTCATTTTTTTGTACTTTCCAATATCTAAAATTATATTGAATTTATTTTAAATAAATAAATATTTTTTTATTACAATTAATGATGTATGAAATTTTGAACTCGTCAATCATTATGTTTTACATTCTTTAACTTCGGAACATACTTTTTGGTTAGAGGATAAAAAACACATTTGATTTATATATAGTAATGATTTAATCCTTAAATTTTAGTTTAACCAGCTTTTAAACGTTTTTTTTTTATTATTGTTTTATTTCTCTATTACCTAATTTTTTTTATAAAAAAAATCAAGCTAAATTTTAAAGACCTAAAAACAGGTCCTCATCTATTTTTTTTAATGGTTTATTTTCTTACAATTTAATCATAGTTCTCGATTTTCTAGATAAACATGTGATTCTTTTTTCTTTTTTTTTTAATTTGGGTTGGATTTTGAAAACACCAATAACAAATATATATACAAATTAATAGGTTAAAATATTATTTATAAGGCTTAAATTTTAAGGACAATTGTTTTAAATGGCAAAATTTCTAAAAATATTTTCAAATATAACAAAATATCACTGTCATCAATGTTCGTGATAGACATTGATAGATAACACTGATAAATATTTATCAATGTCTATCACTAATAGATAGTGACATTTTGTTATATTTGTGAATAAGTTGGTTCATTTTTATTTAAAAACAATCCTAATTTTTTTATAAAAAAAATTCATATATTTATTAAAGGGAGTATACATCATTTTAGTTTTAAAAACTTTGCTTGACTTTTAAAAGCACTTTAAAAAATAGACAACAAACCAAATAAACTATTAGAACTAGTGTTCATAAGTTTAAGTTTCAAAAAAAAAATTTAAAATAATAGTTATCAAATATCAAATTAGACTAGTCTTAAAAAACTTGATTTTGTATTTGAAATTCAGTTAAAATTTTATTAAGGTTAGTGACAAGCTTAAAAAAATATGAAGCATAATTTTTAAAAGTAGAAAACCATAAATAAAATAAATATCAAATAGAGTCTTAGTATTTAGATTTTACCTTTAAAATATTTAGTCTTTGTATTTTCAAACTCGGAATATAGTTAATAAACTATGCTACGTAACAGTTTAATCACCATACTTTACAACTTGTAATAATTTCATCCCAATTGTGAAAGATAATATTCATATAATTATGGAATTTATGATCATGTTTATTTTTAAGAATTATTTTGTGTGGGGGAACGGCTTATTAAAAATTATCTTTTTGCTTTTATCTCACTTAATGTATTAATTTTTACAAAACGTTTTATTGTCGTTTTCACATTTAATGTGTTAACGTTTTTTTGAAACCGAAACCGCTAATTTTGTGATCTAAAAATAGTTTTCAAACCGATCTTTTTAGCCTCTTTAAAAATGATAGAAGTGTCACTTTAGCAATAGAGATTTTCTCAATTTTCGCCTCTTATTTTTCGTGATTGTATTATTCTGAGCAAAGTTTTTTTTTATTCTAATCTTTTTTTATGAATGCTCGCATGTTAAAAATGTCGTATTAATCTTTTGAAGCAACCGACATAATAGAAATAACATTAAGATTTTGTAGAAATTTCTTTCAATATAGTGGTGATTCCACTGCAAAACAATTGATTTGTTTGATACTTTGATTTACAAATTGAAAGAAATTTTTGCATTGCAATGTTCAAAGTATTATGTAGTACCATGTTCATCAATGTAGGAAGGATCTAAAAAGCATGCCAAATCCATCATCTTCTTTATGGTATCCATCATCAAGACTTGCATTTCTCTCCCATTAGAATTCATTTCTACCATAGTCATTCTCCCCTATCATCATCTTTATGATATGAAAATGGATTTCCTCAACTTAATTGAGTAGTCAATTTCTTTCTTTGAGATTTGGTCGTATGGTAAAGTTAAATTGATACGATGCGAAGGTTGTTTCGTGTTTTTCTAACCATGTATTTTCGTTGTTATTGTTGTTATTGTATTGCACACCAATTAATTTTAGTGATTTAGGATGGATATGGCAACCCTAGACGAGGTGAATATGATTTCTTTAAACTAATTAAAACTTTTTAATAATGTGGTCCCAATTAAATAAACTAACAAATTTTTTGTAATTTAAACAATAAATTCATGCAAATAAATTCAACCCAAAATAGCCAAGAAATTAAAACTAAATCTAGTAAGCACCTAATTTCATTTTAATAAAAAGATTGGTATGAGATATGTAAAGATCAATTCAACCAACCTAAATAAAAATTAAGCAATTAATTTAAGGAACAAATATTGTAATTAATTTCATGTAATAAAATATAATAACAAATTAATTGCAAAATTAAAAGAGAAGAGGGATATAAAAATTAACATCATAAATTTTATAGTGGTTCGACACATGACCTATATCACCTCTCAAGCTCCTCTTAGGTATGTCACTACGAACTTACTCTTTTCATAACTTAAATTGAACCGTACAACATTCTTTTTTCAAGCGCAAGAACAAACTCGAACATTTCCAAGGTTGAGGATCAAACCGTATAATGACTATTTTTTTGGAATCAAGAGCAACCCTTATAATATAAAGAACGCACCTGAAAAACTCTCTAAAAGAGTGGATTTACAAAATTTAGCACTCAATGAATCAATCGTCACAATATAAAATATCCCTCTCAAGAAGAAGATGAAAAGAAAAAAAATTGAAACTTGGAGATAGAGCAACAATGGTGGCCTAATGAGTTAAGGAGAATTGAAAATAATAAAAATTGTTATTATAATTTTGAGAAGGATATCAATTTAAATGGAGAGGAGAGGTGGTTGAAAATTACATTTAATTTTGGGCAATTAGATTTTGGAAAAGAAAAATCAATTGTGAGAGATTTTAAACTAGTTGTTAGACACAAACAAAAAATAATACAATAATATATATCTTTTTAAATCATTTCTTTTAAAACCCAATAAAAAATAAATGTCTACAATGTATCCAAAACTAGTCATTAAACACACACATAAAATATATATTAAATTTATTTTTTAAAAACTCATTTTCTTTTTAAAACCAATCTAAAAATAAAAGACCCACTATATGTGACTTGCTCCAAGTGGCATCTTTCAATTGGTCCACTTTCATGAGAAAAGTTCTGTCACGTTATTAACTCGGGATTTTTCCGTTAAGTTTGTTTCGGTTATATCTTCTTCCTTTAAACTCCGATTTGAGTGATTCTTTACTCTGAGCTCTACGCAATAGACTATTCAAAACACTAAAATTGTTAGTGAATAAATTCATGTTTGTTATTATCAAAATATTAATTAATTAGTTAATTAAATTTAATTAATTTACGATTAAGGGCCAAAAGGCCAACATTGAGAAGTTCATGTTTAATTTTTTTTTTTTTTTTTTTAAAAAAATGTTTTGGTTGAGAGAGGTTATACTTTGTTTCTTTATCTTTGAGATTGGAATGATATGAAATTAGGAAGAATTGCCATTTCAAATTGAGAAGGAAAAATTAAGAAAAGATAGAAAGTAGATACTAGGCAGAATAAATTAAGAAAATAATGTTCCACATATATAACTTTTTGACAAAGCTTATGTAAGATGATTATTGCCATTTTTGAAAAATGGTAAAATATTGCCAAAGTTGTTCAATGATGTAACTACCATGCTTAAGTAGTCTGTTCGACCATTAATTTTCATGAAGTTGAAAATTATTATTATTGCTTTTAATATAGTTTGGCCCTTCAACATTATTTGCTTATTACCCAATTTGTGGGTAATAGGAAAATTTGCAAAATCTCTCATTTCTATATGGAGTTCGTAGAAATTGATGATAGTTTAAGATATTATCTAACCATATATAAAATGTGTGATATTTTATAAATGCTTTTAAAGATCTTAATGGGTATATAGGCGTGACTATTATAGGTTTATGAATAGATATTATACCAAGTTATTTTTATCATCACATTTTGAAATGAAAGACTTAAAATGAGATTGTTGTGATATTTGGTGTTAAGATAACAAAAACTACTAAAAAATGAATTCTCTTGATATCAATCACACTATATTAACAAAAATGTTAAAAAGATTTGACTGTTTTGATTATACTCCTGTAAAAATATCTTATGATGCTAGTAAAAGTCTATATAAGAAGTGTTATGTTTTTTATGAAGTATATTAGATTTGATAATGCATATGTTGTGATAGATTGAGTATACATATATAATTATGATAAAGATCGTTGGTTTGCTTTTTGTCATTTATTAAGGCAATATCTTAAAGAGCATAATAGACTACTATTTGCACAAAGTTTCTTGCGATGTTAGAAGGAAGCAAGCTAAGTAACATATAATAATGAGGTAAGCTCCCCCAATGCTTATGTATACTTACTAGGTCACTAGTTGTTATGTATACTTACTAGGTAGAGGTGTTATTTCATGGAAATCAATGAAGCAAACCTGCACAACACGTTTCACCATGGAGTCAGCTAACGTGACAAGAAGCAGAGTGGTTAAGAAGCCTATTAGGTGTCCCTTTTTTAGGGAAATCAATACGAGTCTTTCGCATTGTGATTTCACAAGCTGCTATATGTATTGTCAAAAAATAGCAGATATAGAAAAAGAAGGCATATACACTTGAGACATGAAGTTGTGAAACAGTTGTTTGAATATGAAATTATCTCCTTTAAGTATGTGAAGTATGAGAGAAGTTTAGTAGATTTTTTCATCAAAAGCCTAATAAGGAGTATAATTTTAAAATCTTAAACAAGTATGGGAATCAACCCCTTATAGTGATCCATAACCTTTTTTTGGGAGGTCAAAATAAAAATTTTATGTATAACCGGAAAAAATCTTTATATAACTCGATTTTTGAGTGGTCTATCTCGATAGACTTGGTAAAGGAATTAACATGAACGTAAACGTATTTTTGCCTTTTATCAAAGAGTTTAAAGGATATATTTCTAGAGCTTCCACGGTGATCCAAGATTTTATGTGTATGACCTCAATAACACTCGACGTATGATGTTACCGCGAAAACAAGAGAAATCAAAAGGATTTAGACATATTGTGGACGTCTCAACCATAGCAATTAAAGTTCAAGAGGCAACTCACTTTCTTTAGTTAATTGTTGCCCTATATTACTATGCATCGATTGAAATCGAAAGATATTGATGTTGAAGTTTTTTTTTTTTTTACTCAAATAAATATTTTATTGTTAGTCATTCGTGGTGATTGTTGAAAATAATTTACTAAAAAAATTAACTATTTGCTTTTGACTCATTTAATGTATTAATTTTCCCAAAATGTTTTATTGTGTTCTATTACCATTGTCCCATTGAATGTGCCAATGATTTGCTTTTCATTTAATGTGTTAAAGTTTTCTAATCGAAACTGCTAATTTTGTGATATAAAAGTGATTTTCAAACCGATTTTTTGACTTATTTAAAAAGGATATGGAGGTGTCTCTTCAACCATAGAGATTTTTCTAGCTTCTACTTCTTTTTGGGCTTTGTATATATTTTTTTTTTCCTTTATTCCAATTCTTTTCCGAGGAGTGCTTGTTTGTTAAGGGTATTATATTAACTTTGGCAACCAATATGAGACGTTTAACACTATGGTCGTGTCAAAATTACTTTCAAGATAATGATAATTTTATAACACAACAATAATTGATTTGTTTGACATAGTTCAATCTATACTTTGTTGCTAAACCTAAGTTATTTTGTGGAAAATTGCATACATATAACCTTAATATAGCAATGTGGGTCGGAATTAAGCAAGAAGATTATTGAGCATGTCTTTGTAATCTGGAGTTGAAAAAGAAGATTTGAAGTGTTTAAATTGTCGTTATTGTGCAAAAAATTTCTAAAGTAACCAAAATTGCTATATGCAGTTGCAATCTTTGTTGCAACAAAGTCTTCTCATTTGGACTAACTCTTTCATCGAGTTCGGATTGTACCCATCTATTATGTAGTTTGGACAATACCCAATCAACATCTATCACGTGAAAATTTTTGTATAAAAATTTGATATTTGAAAATGTTTTTCCTACTATGTATGAAAAAAGAGTTGCATGAAATTAAATGCAGTCACGGCTACACTTAATCATTGTTTAATTATACACTTCATCTTTTCTCATTTTCGAAGAATGGGACCACCCACTTGCTATTCAATCTAATTCTATTTGAAAGTTAGGATTATAATAACTCAAATCCACCTCGAGTCAGATTCAGGAAAAGTTTAGATTAAAAAATTCCAAGTGTAGTTTACATTTTTAAGTGTTGCAGTTCAATTTAGTTTTATGTCTTTCCTTTTTATTTCTATGAGTTGTTTTCAAATATAACAAAATGAGCCAACTTATTTATAACTATCAGTGTTAAATAATGGTAGACTACTATAATTTATTAGTGATGAATATTGATAGATGTCTATTTTTGCATTTTTAGTTCGGTTTAATTTTGTGATTTTTCCCTTTGTAATTTTTGCAAGATCACTATTTAATTTTGAGCAACCTATTTTTTAATTCAAGTATTTTCCATTCTAGAAAGATATTTTAAATATTAATATTGTATTTCCTTTATTGGACAGTTTACTTTTTATTAATAACTAGATTTTGTGCACGAGCACGTGGTTCTTCATTTTAAAATTTACTTTTAATAACAGTAATATACTATATTTCACAAATTAAATTCTACAAAATTCGAGAGATATTTGATAGGCGACGAAACTCAAGTTAATTTGTGAGATATGTGTATAGATATTCTTTTATTTTAACTTTTATTTATTAATAATAATCTATTTTTATATTATGTTTTAAGAACTATACTATTTTGAAAGAAAAAATTACTACTATGGAGATTAAATTTTAAAAAGAAGTATCACGTGCACAAAATCTAGGTGCACCTCAATTTAAGATTAAAGAATACCTATAAATA
Organism: Benincasa hispida; assembly: GCF_027475165.1. NCBI lineage: Eukaryota > Viridiplantae > Streptophyta > Magnoliopsida > Cucurbitales > Cucurbitaceae > Benincasa > Benincasa hispida. The sequence continues at coordinate 29,989,338 of NC_143484.1, read as the reverse complement.
TCTCACAAAATAACTTTAATAACTTTAATTTAGTCGCCTATTAAATAACTTTTTCCCCACTAAGTGTCGGATAAAATTAAAACATATTTATCAAAATAAAATGTTATATAAATCCTAGGTAATATTACTTTGTAATTAATACAAAAGCTTAGTGTGATAGACTATTGTAAACTACCACACTATAATCCTAAACTTTGAGAGCGGTGAATTTGAAAAGGAGGAAGAAATACAAAGTAAGAGAAGATATAAGCTATTTTATATTTGTAACAAAGAAAATATCGAATTTTTATATCGTTATAAAGTGTAAAAAGATTACAAAACTGTCAAGATTTTGAAACTTTTGACATTCAATTTTTAGTTATATAATAGTTCGCTCAACCAATATAATATTCGTAACTTAATTTAATACTGGTATCTTAAAATAAATTAATTGATAAAATTAATTCTCTTAAAATAAATAATTGATAAAGTTAATTCTTGAAATAAATTGAGAATTAGTTAAATTTTGAAAATAATAATTTTTTTAGAGAGGAAAATTTTAGTTGAAGATAAGTAGTTAAAATTCATTTTGGGAGATAAAAAATTTGGATGGAAAAGAATGAATTGAGCAGATGTCGAGTGGGAGAAGGGTGTAGAAATAAAAGAAAAGTAAAGTAAAAAAAGATAATATTCATTAATTATATTTTGAAATTTTCATATTTAGTATAATTTTTAATCTAATCTTTTTTTTTTTTTTTTAAGTTTTCCTTTAAGTTTATGGTATCCATAATAATTTATTGTGGAATGTGAATTTAATTTATTGAACTATATATATATATATATATATTGTTTTAATGATTTTTCATGTCTAAATTATTATATTTAATTGTTTTATTTATGTTTGAAAAATGTTAAGCATTTTATTTATATTATCTAAACTTGCAATGATGAGTTTTATTTTAGTTCTTTTATTAATATTTTAAATTATATGAAGAAAAAAAATATAAACTAATATTAAACCAAAAAAAATGCAATGAGCAATTTCTCATTCTATATAACGGAGTGATAATTGCTTATAATTGTTGTAGTTAACAATATTACAATTGATATAGTCATCAAGAAACTATTCCAACAATGAAGCCTTTGTATAATAAGACATTTGTTATTATTGCGGCTGAAGAAGTATTATGTTGTGTTGTAGGTGGCTCTAATCTTGGTTTCCCTATTAAAAAAAAAAAATACAAGCACGACCATAAAAATATATATATAATTGGGACTATAAATAGATAAAAGAATAAAATAAATTAAGAAATTGGCTTAAATATTTGAGACATTTGAATTTTGCATTTCTCTCATCTACATTTCTATGAAAAGAAAATAAAAAAGTAAAGAAAAATTTACACACAAGCATATCTATAACAAAATTAGATATAATAGAAATGAAAACTAAAAGAGGAGGATGATTATCTGAGATAACAAAAATGATATAACCTATTGGGTTTTGATGTGAGCATGAACGAAAGAATGAAATGATATATTAAAGAGAAAGATAAGTAATGAGAGGATTAATTATTATTAAGGAGAAAGGTAGACTTTTGAAAAATTGACAAAAAGGACCTTTTTGGAGTTTTATTTTGTATTGTTGACCTACTTTTGAAAAACAAGTTTTTTTTTATCCCTTTGATGATGAGAATGATGTAAGCATGGGAAATTTTGGTTGTATTATTACTCTTATGTCCTTTATTAAATTCTCACTTTCAATTTCAAAAACCAACCTATCAAATTAATTCACCAAAAATTATCCACCACAAAAATTTATTCACAAAAAATTAAGTTATCCAAAATCAATTGACAAAAAATTATTCACATTCCAACACAAAAAATTATCCACCAAAATTGATTTGTTTACAACCCCACAAGAAGTTCTCTTCACCAAATAATCTCAAGAACAAAAAGTCTTTTGTCAAGTCCAAACCTTGTATATTCACGAAGTTATAATTTTGTACATTCTGAAGGTATGTATTTTAATTTGTATGTATTCCATAGTTCAATAATTTTTGGAAAAATGGACAAATATAAATTACCTTTTTCAATAATTTCTAGGAAAATTGACAAAAATAATAATAATATTTTTTTCTTTTTATAAGACCATGCATTTGATAGTTATAAAAAAAACATGAAAAAAAAAGATAGTTTTTTTTAAGATACTCGGCCGGGCTTCACTGGATATTCACCAGGTAGAAAGGAAATGAGTTAAAATTACCCGCTCGGGCTTCACCGGGTACAAAATAATTGTTGAAAAAGTTTGATACTCGATCAGGCTTCACCGGGTATTCGCCGGGTAGAAAGGAATTGAGTTAAAATTACCCAGTCGGGTTTCACCAGGTACAAAATAATTGTTGTTGAAATAAGTTTGATACCCAGATGAGCTTCACCAGGGATAAAGAAAATTGTCTGAAATCACTCGGTCGGGCTTCACTGGGTCTTCTGAAAGAAATTGATTGAAATCACGCAGTCTGCCTGGGTACAGGATAAGAATCAGGTTGGGACTGGTCCGGGGCCCGGTAGAGTTAACCCTAGCCCAGCCGGGCGCACATGGAAAATATGTACATTGTTTTTTGGCCTTGTGTTGTACCCGGTCGGGTGGACGACCAGACAAAATATTTTTCCTTTTAGATTCTATTTTCCTTTTTTTTTTTAACTACATTAATTCATTTTTGTTATAAATTGTAAGAAAATGTCTCATGTTTTGATTTGTTTTGGTGATGTTTGGAATGAAAGGGAAAAGAATTACGATGGAGGAGAGTTGCAAAGGTTCGATATTGAGGTCGGCACGACGTATAATGAATTCCTAACCGAAGTTTATAGGATAAGTGGTATAATTTTATACGAGTATAATCTTGTTATAAGATGTATATTTCAATTGAGATCCAAAGCCTCTGCATTTGTAATTCAGAATGATGAAGATCTACACACATTCCTCACATGAGTAAAGGTCTCAATAATACCTCTTTACGTGTCCACGCTTTCAAAATATTCAAGTAGTCAAAGATTTCATCCAAACAATTCATATATCCGACGAACTGAAGAAATCCCTTCAACATTTAGGCCAGTACATTGCAAGGTGAAGTCAGATAGTCCATTTTCCCACATATTTTAACCCATCACTTACTTCGTCGCCCATAATTTGACGACTCATAACTTAGGGGATGATGTAGATCAATGTCAAATTTTCAATTATTGGTATTGAAGGGAGAATGATTATGGAGAAGAATCCAAGATTAATACCCACCATACACTTCATGCAGAAGAACGAATAATCGAAGACTATGGAGGCTCGTCAGATGCAACGAGTCGTGACTTATCACATCCATCTAGTAGCACGATCGTCATGCCAGGTCAGTCTTATTCTTCTGAAGATGTACAAGTTGGTGACATATTTATATCTAAGAAGGATTTAAAGATACAGTTATCTATGTTAACAAATAGAGGTAACTTTCAATTTAGGGTGAAGAAGTCGACCACAACATTATATGAAGTTATATGCTTTAATTGAAGAATGCAAATGGAGACCTTGAGCCGTTAAATTGAAAATTTGTGAAATATTTAAGATCTCTAAGTACGACAATGACCATACATGTAGAAATAAAATATTAATTAACAACATAGACAAGCTTCTAGTTAGGTTCTTAGACATTTAATAAAGTCAAAGTTTGAAGACGTTAGTCGTTCATATAGACCGAAAGACATTGTGAAGGATAGAAAATAAGAGTATGGTGTGAGTTTAAGTTACGACAATGCATGAAGGGCAAGGGAAGAAGTGTTAGTGCTTATTTGGGAGTCACTAGAAGAATCCTACAAGAAGTTACCTAAATTTGGCGAAGTCTTACAAATTAAAAATCCTGGTTCAACATTTGAATATGATATGTAGGAAGATAAATATTTCAAGCACGTCTTCATGGCTCTTGGTGCTTATATTAGGGGGTTTCTAAATTACAGTCGTCCTGTTTTAATTGTAGATGAAACACATTTAAGGAGTAACTATAGTGATAAACTCCTGCTTGCGATTGGGGTCGATGGAAATAATCAAATATACCAAGTCACGTTCGGATATCTGGTGGAGAAACTGATGAATCTTGGGTATGGTTTTTTTAGCAATCAAGATGTGCAATTGGACAAGTTTGTGATTTGATTATCGTATCAAATAGACACCATAGCATAAAAAAGGCAATTATCACTATCTTCCCAAAAGCATTTCATGGCATATGCATCCATCACTTGAAAGCAAATTTATTAATTAATTTTAAGAATAAAGATGTTTTGGATATTTTCGACAAAACAGCCAAAACAAGTCGTGAGTCTATGTTCAACTACCATTGGAGTCAATTTGCAGGGTATCCAGGTCCATGCAAATACCTAAAAGATATTGGTCTTGAGCGTTGGGCTAGGGTGTACCAATGTAATAGAAGGTACGAATGCATCAAACAGTACATCAAGACTATCAGACTATGCGATGACAATAATTTGTGACGCGATAGACAAAGCAAGCAGACATGAAGTTAGGCCAATTGACCAACATGAGTTCGAGGTGATAGATGGAGGTTTAGGAGGCTTGTAAATATTCACGCAATAACATGCATTTGTCGCAAGTTTGATTATTATGAAATCCTTTATCCACATGCGATTGCTGCATGCAGGGTTCGAAATATTGATCCTATTTCTCTTTGTTCACGGGTATACTCTCTTGAACCAGTATTGGTTACATATGTTGAACCTATAAGACCACTTAGACACTTTTCAGGTGGAAGCAATCATTGGCCTTTGTTGAAACATTGCCTCCAAAAAGAGTTCCAAGAGTAGTTCGTCCGTGAACAACAAGATTTCCTTTTATGGGTGAATTTCGTCAAGTCCACAGGTGTTCAAGATGTAGACAAATGGGTCACAACAAAACGACATACAATCAACCTTTCAATATTGTCGAGTGATGTATGGATTTTTTTATTACTAATTATGTCCATCATCTTTATGGATTTTTGTGGATTTGAATGATTTTTATATTATATTTTGCATAGTCCTAACCGGAAATGAGTATACTTTGATGGGTTTTTACATGAGCCCGCCCGGGTTGACGCCTACTTGCATCTAAGATAAACTAACATTGAGTGAAAAAAATGAAGATCTATACATGATTCGATGAAAAATCCCAAATAATCTTCAAATGAAAAGGAAAATCTGAAATGTAGTTGAAATCGAGTGAGAAAATGGAAGAATGAAATGGAAGGAAGGCTAAACGGGTAGGTTTGGGAGGGAATGAGAGTTTGTGACTTTTGAAATGTTGAAGGGCATTACAGTAATTTTACATTGTTAGGGGTAAAAAAAATAATATTTTTAAAAAGGGTCGAAATTTTAAAACCAAAACTCTAAATAGCTCATTTTTGTTAATTATCCTATACTTTTGAAGGAGTGGGATAGGGTATTTTGTTGGAGAGAAGGAGAAGGGGTAGTTAATAGAAAGAGAGTATCATGAGGTTAATTGAGATATTTTTAAATCACACACGGATATAAGTGTCCAAAAAAAATTTCTTCATCATTAGTACTTTTATGTATATTATAGATAAGTGTTACGGAATTTTTACTTCCCTCCAATTTTGTTCTTTACTTCTTGCATCATGAGCTTTTAACTCTAATTTGAGATTTAAATATGTGAATGTCCTAGGAAGAAGAAGAATATGTAAAAAGTGATTTATTTTTCAATATCATAGCATGACTTGTTTTTATTGATTTTTAGTTTTATTATTAATCTAAATCGATCACCTTAGTATATAAAAATCGAGTTTAATATTAAAAATGTCGGATACAATTTAGTTTTCATAAAACCAAGGTAGGAAAAGAGCTTAGAAATAAGACTTTATTTTTTTTTTTTATCACCAACATATAACAAAATTTTTAGTATCATAGATGATTGTATTTTATTAACTAAATTCACATTAGCCATACACAACACATGTAGATTTAATGGCTTAGAGTTTGTTTGAATTGACTAGAGAAAAAAATGTTTTTTAAAAATTCGTTTTTATTTACACTCTTTTAATAAATTTATTAAAAAAATACTTTTAAAAATTATTTAAAAAATTAATTTGAATGATTGTCAAACACTTAATTTTTTTTAAATGACTTATTTGTAAAATTAAATACTTGAAAAATTTAGCTAAATACTCTTTTACCTCTTAAAGATACTTTATAAAAAGTCGAAATATGTTTTAAATTCATATTCACTATGCATTTAAATTGAGCGGGGTGACAAATTGCATATTAGGCTACATTTACTTTTAAAAGGGTATGGACATGTTTGAATCCTTCATTCTCAATGATATCTTTCTTTTCTTTTTTCTTTTTCTTTATTTTCTTTTAGAAAAACGATCTCTTCATAAATTATTTTTGCATTGGTTACCAAAGCCGTTTTCTTGAAGAAAACCTTTGTTTCACTCTTAGAATCTTCATAAATTATTTTTGCATAGATTATCTTTTTCATGCTAAAAAAAACATATTGTCAATTGACTGAGATATATATATTGTCGACCAAAAAAATAATAAGTCAAATCTCCATTTAAAAAAAAAAAAAAAATCAAATGTCTTCCATGGTAAATTTTACTATTTTGCACGTAATTAAGTTATCAAGTAATCTTCAAACCGAGTATAAGTCAATTGACATACGAGTATGTTAGAAACCACGAACTTTGTGTGGCTCGAATCCCCTACCTTTAATTGTACTAAAAAGGAAAAAAAATGTTATCGAGTAACATTTATCAAAATTCACAAATTTCATCCAAAGGTTATCATTTCTAATATTATTTTTCTTTCAAATCTTATCAATTTTTGTCCAACTACACATATGTTTAATAATTCATTCATGGCATATATGACTACATTTTTTAACATTTTAATGAAAACTCATCGAAGTTTAAATTGCAATAAGTTTCAAGTTTAAGGTTAAATTGCAATTATTATCTAATTTTGACCTTTCATAAATATTTTAAAATTATTTTTAGATTATAATTTTATTAAAATATTTGATGAAAATCGAGACTTAATTTTAATGTGACAAAGACTTAATGAAAAATGGGAGCTGAAACACTCTTGCTAAAAAAAAATAACCATATATATACGCATATATATTGTAATTTAAAATATATTAAACATAAATTAATTTTTTAAAAAAAGACAGTAAGTTTATTTCTAAAATTCTCTCTGCCCCGCCCATATCCATTTCCTCTTTGCCGCAGAAACCACCGGCCGCTCCCTCTCTGCCGCTCGCCGGCACTTAGTTCTTTCTTCTCCTTCTATCTCCCTCTCTGCCGCAACCTCACGCCGCCACACCAACCACCGTCTTCCGCCGCAGTCCCTTCCCTGTTCACTTGCCGTTGAGATTCGTTCTAATTTGAAATCCTCCCAAATCCAGGGATTCCAAACAGAAACTACAAAATTTCAGAGGAAAAATGGCAGCAGAAGATCTTCCAGAAGCAACGGCAGCCCTCAGCCTCCTCCGCACTAGACTATGCAACTCAAGTTTCTACTTCAAACCTCCATGCGATTCTTCCGATAGCAATTACAGGTACAAATCTTTTTTTTTTTTCTCGCCTGTATTTCTCATTTTCCCTGTGGTTATCGCGAATGGAGGTTTACATTAGTGCTCGAGTTCTCTAGTCGAGATGAATTAAACCGAACAAACGTATACTTGTTGTTTTTCTTTCTTCTTTCCTTCTCGAGTTTTTCTTTTGAAGGGAACAAAATTTTTTCTTGTTCAATGGAAATGAAGTGTTATTGATTTGGTATCTTCAGCAAATTGAAGTTCATAATATCCAGTTCGGTGGCTGAAGCGTGTAATAATTCGATCCTGCTTCTTGGCCCCCGGGGTTCAGGGAAAATGGCGGTATGTGGAAGAAAACCTATTGGTATTAAAATTTTAGTGTTCTTTTTTAGATTAGTTTATTGTTTCGTGAAATTATTTTGGTGTTTGCTTTACGCATTTTAGGTGCTGGAGCTCGTTCTACAAGATTTATTACTAGAATATCCCGATATGATTACTGTGGTAGGCCTTTTACTGATTCTCTTGACTCTTTTTTTTTTTTTTTTTTTTTTTTCAAGATTTTCGCAAGTGTTCAACAATTTTGACTTGGTAATCTATGAAACGAACAAGTTTAACCTGTGAAGTAATTTTATTGAAAGGGAGGACCACAGATAACAATTTGTTGGGGAGTAAAATTAATTTCGAACTGTATATTAATGATTGATGCGTATACTTGATTAAATGAGAACATCTGTAAAAATTCTAAAGGCAATCCCTTTAATGAGCAAATTTTGGTTACTTCATAAAAAATATCATCAGATGAGGGTTATGTCTTAACGTCTACAATTGACTAGAGTAGTAAATAAAATTCTTGAAGAATAAAAAAAGTTTAGAAACGTTAGATCTACTTGGTTTGATAGATGCTTTTAAAAGGCTTCTCCTTATTTTTTGTAGATAAGGTTGAGTGGTCTTTTGCATTGCGACGACAATGGTGCCTTCAAGGTGGGATTTTCTCTCTTTCTCTTTCTCTGTTTAGCATGAAGTATGAACTGAGTAGTGTAAAAGCATTTTTAAATATCGAAAATGATTTTTTGGAGAAAAATCTGCATCTCGAAGTCTAAACTCTTTGTTCATAATGTGAAAGGATGATCTATTTTTATCTTTTTTATTCTTTGACACCTGACATGCCATTGACATTCAGGAGATTGCTAGGCAGCTTTGCTCAGAGTATCAATTATTGTTCTCAAAAATGGTAAGACACTCTGTCTATTTTATCTATCTTTATGCAATCATGACCCATTCTGGTTTATTGATATGGATATGATATGTTATAGGCATCCTTCGACGATAACTCCCAGTTTATGATAGCTATGCTGCGGTAAGTTATCTGCTAGTTTTCACTTATCTAAATTACTTGAAGTTTTGCTAAAGCCATGGATTCTTATGCTTAGGGAGTGTGGCTTGGCACACAAGACAATTGTTTTCGTACTGGATGAATTTGATCTTTTTGCACAAGTAAGACTCCTCCATCCTGTGCTGAAATCTACTTTTCTCAGTTCTTAGACCCCACCGTTCGGCATCCGTTTTTATATGGCTCTGACTTGAACTCAATGATATCTTTGGTTGAATCCTGGGATTCCATAGTCCAAAGGATTGAACATTTGTTTGTAAAGGACACGTTCTCTAATTATACATGATATGTGCTTTCTACTATTGGTCATTTCAGGGAAAACAACGGCTACTTTATAATTTGTTAGATGCCATGCAATCAGTGTCATCGCAAGCTGTTGTTATTGGCATCAGTTGTCGATTGGTAAGTTGCCTCAACAATGTATCCATTCCCTTTTGAAAAGTGAGGGTAAAAGATATATTGAGAGTTAGTTTCCTTCCAATTTCATTGGTTTGGATGTATTGCATGATCAGATTATTTCTTGCTTATGTTTTTGATAAAATCAAGTTACTAACAATTTCAATTGTTTTTCACCAGGATGCTGATCAGCTACTTGAGAAAAGAGTAAGATCTCGGTTCTCCCATAGAAAGCTGTTATTTCTTCCTCCCTGCAAGGAAGATGTGGAGAGGTAATTTGTTATGAACTTTATTAGTGGGCAGTTTTGTTTCTGTACGTTAGATTGTTGTAATTCCAGTATCATTAGTTTTATTTTGGCCATTTTCTCATACTATGATAATGCAGATTGCTGGAGCACATTTTATCATTGCCAATTGACTCAGACCTTCCTCACGACTACGTTATTAAATTTAATGCAAAGCTTCATGTATCCTTTTTTTTATTGTATATCTTATGGGAATACAATGTAGAAAGAGCATTTTAGACGGATGGTAGTAGACTTCAAGATTAACCAGTATTAGCAATCTTACAATAACGTTGATGATCCAACATCAAAACTGGCTACCTGCTAAAAAACCAAGTTTTCCATTTTGTAGGATTCATTAATAATCCAGATTAGGCATTTCGTTACCTCATAAAAAACATGACCCAAGAGCTCCATCAGATATTGCGAACAACTGGAGGTTGCTTTGAAATCATTATTTTGCAGTACTATTTCAGTTTAGCTGGCGACTGAAATCTTATGAATGCCATTAATGTTAACTTGTGCATGCAGAACAATTTTGTATGGCATAACTAATCCTTTTCAACCTTATTAAACATGGTTTCCCTCTGGTGAAGTACTTGACATTTGTAGAATATGTTAGCAAATGAGAGATTTAAAGAGATCATTAACACTTATTTGGACTCTGATTCGACCGTCAAACAATTAGTGAGATATCTGTAAGTTCTTTCACATGCCTCAAATAATGGATAAATTTCGTATGTTTGAGCTTCCATCCTAGGTTAAACTTACAGTGAAATGTCATGACATTTAGGTTTTGTGCCATATCAAAGATGGACTTGAAATCTGGGTTGCTGACCCTTGAGAATTTTGAACATGCTCTTTCAGATATTCAGAGGCAGCCAAAGCAGGAATATATAAAAGGTTCGGGGATTGAAAATGTTATAATGACTGTAATATCAAACTTTTTTCATCGTCATTCTGTAGTTTATGTAGTTTTGTATGTGTGCTCGCTTGTTTTTAATATAATAAATTTATTAAATGCTGTCTCTTGTATGTACACACCAAATTCCAGAGAATACCCAACATTGAATTGCAGTAAACGAATTCTAAGTATTTTAGTTGAGTTACTGTGCTTATAGGTTTTTGTTCCTTAATTTTCTTTTACATTCTTCTATTCTTGTGATTTTTCAATGATATGCTTAATCTTTATCTTTTTTCTTATTGGTTACAATGTTATTTTATTTTGTATATGGTGAGCTATTGTCCCATCAGTTATATAATATTGCTGTAGTTTTATTATCTCTTTCGGACCTACCCACTTTTTCTCTCGAGTCAGTTACAACATTTCTCTCTCCTAGTCTCTTATGAGAAATCTACTAAACAAAAAACATATTTAAAATGTTGATCGGTAAGTCTATTTGTGTTTAGATTAGTTATCACTATTAGTCCTTTTCAATCATTATTTAACATCAATTTTTTGTTATGATTATTTTTTTAATTGAATTTTCTCTTGTATTATATTTATCCATTCTTGGGTGTTTTCTTCAATGATAAAATTATTCCCTCCAAAAGCAACATGAAATGTTGTAATCGGAAATTGAATATGTAAGCATGTTATCAGATTGAATCCATTTCTTTATCCTCATTAGCAAGTCACGAATTTATCGAACTTTTTCTAGCAGATTGTTCCATATTGGAGCTCTATATTCTGGTATGCATGAAAAGGTTGGAAGTTAAGGAGCAGAATTCATATAACTTCAATTCTATAATGAAAGGTGCACTTCTGTTGATCCTCTAGTTGTTTTGTTGAAACTTTGCAAGATGTACAAGCATTCTTTCAAAATGTTTTTATTATTGAATGTGACAGAGTACAAGAGTATACATGATTCATTCCGGACATCTGATTATTATTCACGAAGTGTATGCTTACGGGTATGTTGGCACTGAGTGAAATTGTTTACATTAATTTTTTTTAGCTTCCTTCTAGGTTGGGCTCTATATTTGATTCTTTTACCAGAAAATTCCCTGGAGTTATGCAGGCGTTTGAGCACCTTCTACAGCGTGAATTAATCTGTTTCACTGACAACCGTGGACATAATCAATCAGTTGAATTTCGATCAGTCAAGCTGTTAATAACATCTCATGAACTACATCATGGACTGAAGTCTTATCGATCATGTCCTGTAAGTTGTTACCATAAAAGCAGTCTTATGGTGTGGCATTTGCTTTTGAAAAATTGAAAATTTGATTAAATGTGTAATCAACCATTTGTAAATTACATGTCAACTCGTAATTTATTTTTGTTCGTGTACCTTCCATCAATGTTGTAGTGACTGCGTCTTTTCTCTTATGGTTACAGGTCATCCTTCAGAAATTAATGAATTAAGGAGGTCAAATTCATGCAGCTGAGATGACTGGATGGCTGTTTAGCAGCCTCCCGACAGCGAGTTTTTCAGAAATTTTAATATAATATATTTACTTCCACAGATGTTATTCTGGGACTCCAGACCTTTGGTCTTGTGCAAGGCAGCTCAGGATCAGCGGTAAGTCCCTTATGCGAACATCTTTTCCGGATAGTATTGGGTTAGGTTTGACAAAAACTCAGCTCATTTTCTAGGTGGGACTTAATAAAAAAATTTCATTACTTGAACCAAATTTGCCCACCTTCATCTTATATGTTGTTTTCTTGGGATCCCTGGTGGGTATCAATCAAAATATTGGAACAAAAATCCTAGATCAGTGTTGCCAGTTTAAGCATAGATCATCTTGCCAAATTGTTGTATCATCGACAAAAGGATCAGGAGGTTCGAATCTCCATCTCCACGTATTGAACTCAAAATGTTTAGATTCAGTAGACATGTTGCTGGAGGAAAGACGAGACTTTTATGTGGTTTATCACCTGCATCAAAACTCATCTGCAGTGCGCTAAAGAGTAGTGAAAGTTTAGTGCAGGATTTTGGTCATCACAGTCTTTTAGAATACTTTGATCTTCGTATTGTTCAATCATTTTGGAAGACTCATATTGTAAATATTTTTATAGTGCTGGATGTCAACTTCTTTCCCATGAATGATTTCTTGTGTGTACTATGTCTTGAAGCATCTGTTTAGGAGGTACTTTTTCTTTACGACGGTTGTCTAAACCATTTTGATGGTATGTGTCGAAAAAGGGTTGGTTTGCCCTAGAGGTTTATTTGTAATTCTCTTATGGGCCTAGGGCTTCCTGTCTGTCTATTTATTTGAGCAGTCTTTCTGTATTTCGGTGTAACTCAATAATAAGATTGATCGTGGTTTTTTCTCCCTGGCCTAGGGTTTTCCACGTAAATTAGTCGTGTTTTTTTCCCCTCTTCTTCTTTTATTTTTATCTTGGTATCAGAGCAAGGGGACGAAACCTTAGCCACCATTGATGAGTCTCTTTCGACGACCAATTTTGAGATAGCTGACACGATTGAGGAAGCTGCCCAACAATACCTAGAGATCGCCTTACCTCGCCTTCTTCAACAAATGAGTGCCGCCAGAACGACAACCCAATCCATCGACGGACAGATCGGATCGCGCCCAACCAAAGAGAATCAGCGTCCAGATTTGAGCGATGCCTAGCCACCCTTTAGCCGTGGACCCGTCGATCTCCTAGGTGCAAATGGTGTTCGGCGAACAGATTCGGTCGTAGACCCAACTTTCCTCAAATCTAGAATAGTTGACTGACGGCGACCAGATATGTCGATCTTCCAGCAGCTTTCGCGCACAACATGCCAGTCAATCTCCCAGCAGGCTTCGCACAAACCAAACGTGAGCTCACCAGATCGATCGACAGCCCTAGGGTTCAAAGTCGCGACGACTTTTCTGGCTCGACTAGCCACGACCTTGTCGGTGGGTTTTCTGTCCAGCAACCTCCGGTGGTAGATCGACCAGTCCTCTCTTCCATCGGAATCGTCCAATTTACAGCTAGGCTCCGAGAACCCGGTAAACTCTTTCCATTCTTTACCTGCTACAAATTTATTATCTGGATCAATAGGACACTCTGCAGGAATTATTATTGGAGAAAAGTTGAATGACGAAAATTATTTCTCCTGGTCTCAATCCATTCGAATGACTCTGGAAGGAAGACAGAAATTTGATTATCTAATTGGGGAGATAGTCAAACCTGAACTTCGCAGTCCACACGAACGTATTTGGAGAGTAGAAGATTCATTGCTATGATCAGTTCTGGTGAGTAGCATAAAACCTCAAATTGGCAGACCGTTACTTTATACGACGACTGCCAAAGAGATCTGGGATGCAGTACAATAGTTGTATTCGCAGAAGCAGAATGCATCCCGCCTTTATACCTTATGCAAACAAGTCCATGAATGTAAGCAAGGAGCTATGGACGTCATGTCATACTTCAACAAATTGTCCTTGTTATAGCAAGAAATGGACGTATGTCGTGAGATTATCTGGAGATGTACACATGATGGGATGCAGTATTACAAACTTGAGGAAGTTGATCGAGTGTATGATTTTCTGGCTGGGTTAAATCCGAAATTTGACAGTGTTCGCAGCAGGATCTTGGGCCAACGTCCTACACCCTCACCGAGGAAGGTATGCTCTGAAATACGCCTCGAAGAAGACAGGTTTAGGGCCATGAATATTTCAGTAGTTACGTCTACTGAGGCTGCTGCTTTTGCCACTAAGTCATTTGGATTAGACAGTGACAACAAACCTCCACATGTCTGTGAGCATTGCAAAAAACCATGGCACATGAAAGACCAGTGTTGGGAAGCTTCCAAATTACAAACGACGTCAGTCATAGGACAAGGCTGGTCCTGGACGGGCTCTGGTCAGCAACTCGGCGAATGACAAGACCTCGACTCTGCCTCAAGCTGGCAGTCAAAGTAACTCAAGTGCTGTTGGGGTCGGTGCAATTGTACACTCAGGTACGACTCAGTCTTTTGGTTTTATTAGCATTAATGGTAAACGACCCTAGATTGTGGACTTTGGAGCAACAGATCATCTGACTGGGTCTTCTGATAATTTTATATCATATCACCCGGGTGCCGAAAAGATTAGAATCGCAGATGGGTCCTTTACCCCTGTTGCAGGGAAATGACATCTTTCTTTGTTTGATGGTTTAATATTGCGTGATGTGCTGCATGTTCCTAAAATTTTGTATAACTTACTATCTGTTAGTAAAATTACAAGGGACCTGAACTGTCAGACTGTTTTCTCACTCGACATTGTTTTGTTTCAGGATCTGAGCTCAGGGACGACGATTGGCACTGCCCGGCACGATAGGGGCTTTATTTCCTGACTGATGAAACTTCCTTTAAGGATGGTTATAGGACTAGTTTTATGTCTTTGAATTTCTCTACTGTTGAGACCGATTTTATGTTATGGCATTACCGTCTGGGACATCCTAATTTTCAATATATGAAGTATCCTTTTCCGCATTTATTTCATAATATTAATATATCATTCTTACATTGTGATGTGTGTATTCGGACTAAACAAAGTCATGTTTCGTTTCACTCTCAACCTTACAAGCCGTCCAAACTGTTCAGTTTTATCCATATTGATGTCTGGGGTCTCTCACCAACCACTACCTCTACAAGCAAACGATGGTTTGTCACCTTTATTGACGATCTCACCAGATTGACCTGGGTCTTCCTTTTGACCGATAAGTCTGAGGTGTCCTCTGTTTTCCAACAATTTTATGCGACCGTAGAAACCCAGTTCAACACAAAAATTACCATTTTATGGAGTGACAACGGGCGTGAATTCATTAATAACTCATTTTGGGACTTTCTAGTACAAAAGGAATTATCCATCAAAGCTCGTGTGCCTATACTCCTCAGCAAAACAGAGTAGCCGAGAGGAAAAATAGGCATCTAGTAGAGGTCGCTCGTTCCCTTATGACCTCTCTTTCTTCCTATTTGTAGGGCGATGCTATCCTCATTGCAGTCCATCTAATCAACCGCATGCCTTCCCGTGTCTTATCCTTCCATACTCCTCTTGACCGTTTCAAAGAATTGTATCCCAACACTCGGTTAATTCCTAACGTACCTCTGCAGGTGTTTGGATGTGTTGTCTTTGTCCATACTCACAGTCCCAATCATACGAAATTCACTCCTCGTGCCTAGAAATGTGTCTTTGTTGGGTACCTTCTCCATCAATGTGGGTACAAGTGTTATCATCCCTCGTCTCGAAAGTATTTTGTGTCTATGGACATCACCTTTCTCGAGGATTAACCGTTTTTCTCTGTTAGTCCTCTTCAGGGTGAGCGTCCTAGTGAAGAGGCTAACTGGTCCATGCACTCCATTCCCCTAGAGGTGTTGGCTGAACCTGAACATCCTAGCTATGTTCTTCCTAGTCTTGTTCTTCCCACTAATCAAGTCCCTTGGATAACTTACTACAGGAAGAATCTCAGAAAGGAAACAGTGCCGCCTGTCGCATCTCCGGCTCCAGTTCATGAGTCTGACTCGGTCTCAGTTCCAGGTATGAATATCCCTGTTTGTGATACTGATGATTGTGTTGAGACTAATAATTGTAGAGTGGACAGAGATATAGAGATTGATGCAAATGATGAGAAAATATAGGGAATTGAGGAGGATGGAGAAACTGATGGAAAAGACAACATTGAGGAAATAACTCTAGCAAACGAGAATAGTGGAAGGGAAGGTGATTGTGTGGGAAGTCCTTCTAACGAAAGATCCATGGATCAGACGGCTAGTTGCAGCAAGGAACGTGGAGAAGAGGAAAACCGTGCATCTCTTGATCTTCCAATTGCCTTGAGAAAAGGGACTAGGTCATGTATAAAGTTCCCTATGCATAGTTACATGACATATAATAACCTATCTCCTGAGTTCAAGGCTCTTACTATCAGTCTAGATACGGTAATGGTTCCAAGTAATATACAAGTTACCATGGAAACTCCCGAGTGGAAGGTTGCAGTTATGGAAGAAATGAGAGCTCTAGAGAAAAATGGAACATGGGAACAGGTTGTTCTTCTTGAGGGGCACAAGACGACTGGATGTAAATGGGTGTTTATTGTCAAGTACAAATTTGATAGCTCGATTGACAGAAACAAGGCGAGACTGGTAGCCAAAGGCTTTACCCAGACCTTTGGTATAGACTACTCTGAGACATTCTCTCCTGTGGCCAAACTCAATACGATCCGGGTACTGTTATCTGTTGCTGTTAATAAAGATTGGCCTTTGCACCAATTAGATGTGAAGAATGCGTTTCTTAATGGAGTACTCGAAGAAAAAGTCTATATGAGCCCTCCACCCGGCTTCGAACACCAGTTTAACCATTGGGTTTGTAGATTGAAGAAGTCATTGTATGGGTTGATTGTAGATGACATTGTTCTGATCGGTGATGATACTGATAAAATTATGAGACTTAGAACAAAGATGGCTAAAGAATTTGAAATTAAAGATTTGGGAAAATTGTGATACTTCTTTGGGATGAAGGTGGCTCGATCGAAAGAGGGTATCTCTGTCTCACAACGAAAGTATACTCTAGATCTCCTCAAAGAAACAAGAATGACTGGGACCTGTAGACACCCCTGCAGAATATAATGCCAAACTGAGTAATGTTAATAATGGAGCCCCTGTTAGCAAAGAGAGATATCAGCGATTAGTCGAGAAGTTGATATATTTATCTCACACAAGACCTGATATATCATATGCCGTGAGTGTTGTTAGTCAGTTCATGCAAGCTCCTTATGAGGAACATATGGCAACCATTGAATGCATCCTACGGTATTTAAAGGGCACTCCTGGTAAAGGTCTTTTGTTCAGGAAGTCTAGTAAACGTGGTATAGAAGCATATACAGATTCGGACTGGGCTGGATCTGCTGTTGATAGAAAGTCTATGTCTGGATATTGCACGTTTGTTTGGGGCAATCTGATCACTTGGAGAAGTAAGAAACAGGGAGTGGTTGCCCGGAGTAGTGCAGAAGCCAAGTACAGGGCCATGAGTTTGGGGATATGTGAAGAGATCTGGTTGAAGAAAGTATTAACAGATCTTCGACAAGACAGTGAGCTTCCAACGAAATTGCTCTACGACAATAAAGCAACAATAAGTATTGTCAACAATCCGGTCCAACACGATAGAATCAAACACGTCGAGATTGATAGACATTTCATTAAAAAAAGTCTGGATAATGGGAGCATATGTATTCCCTACACCCCTTCAAATCAGCAGATTGCAGATGTCCTTACAAAGGGGTTGTTAAGACGGAGTTTTGATTACTGTGTCAGCAAGTTGGGTTTGATCGATATTTACATCCCACCTTGAGGGGAAGTGTCGAAAAAGGGTTGGTTTGCCCTAGAGGTTTATTTGTAATTCTCTTATGGGCCTAGGGCTTCCTGCTTGTCTATTTATTTGAGCAGTCTTTCGTGTAACTCAATAATAAGATTGATCGTGGTTTTTTCTCCCTGGCCTAGGGTTTTCCATGTGTGTTTTTTTTCCCTTCTTTTATTTTTATTAGTATGAAAATCACATTTAAAAGTTCAAAATCAAATACTAAACTGATCAAGTGAATGAAGACATGTTTTATAGTGATTTTATATATGACAAAAGTGATTTTAACTATTTAAAAAATGATTTTTTTTGATAATTGTTAAGTCATCTCGGATTCTCGATGAACTTGCTCTTTCAATCACTGGTATAGGCATTTCTGTGGCTGCCAAATATAGGCTTCAGTGTGCTGGTAAAGACCCTGGATTTGGATTGTAAAAGTTTATTGGATTGATTTGCTAGTTTCTTGTAGAAGATTGATTTAGTTTGTTTTGATATATAATAAAGAGGATGGCGTTGTATTCAAAATGGTAACATACAAATAACAATCATCAATGACATATCTATTAAAATAATAATAATAATAATAATCAATGGCATGTATAAATGGATTCCTCATATAGTCTTTAGCTTAGAGAAATGTCTTGAATTTTCCCTCTGATGATAGATGTCTTTATAGTTGGATTGTGTCCATGGCGGAAAGGTGTAAATTACAACTAGGATTTCATGGATAGATATGTTATTCACTTTATTTTGTCTAATTATCTATTATATGCCATCTCTTATCACGTCATATCAAATAAGTCAATATTTGTCAAACATCAATTTTTTTCTTCTTCTATCCCGTAGTTAATAGGAGACACATACATTTTTTAATTTCCATCTAACAGTTATTATGAGACAACCAACTCATTCGATAATTTTTTTTTTCACCTGCCGATCAATTGAGTCAAGCTTTAAACTTTGAAAACTTCCTCTCGTCTAGTTCTCGATCTTAAGAAGTTGACAACATAGATATATATTTCAAGCTATAGAACAAATTTAGACCTCCATAAGATTTGGAGGAGTAACATAAATTTGAAAAATTGGGCAAAATGATCCATTAGAACTTCTATTTTGTTTTTTAAACCTATCTTTTGAAATTTTTTTTTTTGATCCCTTGATGATGAAAATGATGTAAGCATGATTGTATAATTACTCTTATGCCCCTTACCACTAACCTACCAAATTAATTCACATTCTCCACCTAAATTAATTTATCCAAAAACCATTAACAAAAAATTATTCACACAAAAAAATTCTCCACCAAATTTGTTGGTTGTATAATTACTCTTATGCTTCTTATTAAATTCCCACTTTCAATTTCAACCATTAACCTACCAAATTAATTCACCTTCTCCATCTAAAATTAATTTATCCAAAAACCATTAACAAAAAAATTTTCTCACAAAAAATTCTCTACCAAATTTGATTTCTTTACAACCCCACAAAAAGTTCTCTTCATCAAATTGTTTCTAGAACGAAATTCGTCAAGTCCAAAACTTGTATTTCACATAATTTTGTATACTCTGTTGTAAGAAGATGTGTATTTCATTTTTTTTTTATGTATTCTCAATAGTTCACTAATTACTGGGAAAATTGACAATGTCCTGCATTTGATATTTATTTATAAATTTTTGAAGTTTGATTTATGCTTGCTTTATTGATTGTTTTTTTTTTATTAATGCCCTACATTTGATATTTATTTATAAATTTATAAAAAAAATTAAAAAATATGATTTTTTTATTCCCAATCAGGCTTCACTTAGTAGGAAGCAAATGAGTTCAAATTACCCGGCTGGGCTCCATCGGGAACAAAATAAATGTAGGAATAATTTTGATACTCGGTCGGGCTTCACTAGGTATTCACCGAGTAGGAAGCAAATGAGTTCAAATTACTCGGTCGGGCTTCACCGGGAGCAAAATAAATGTTGGAATAAGTTTGATTCTCGGTCATGCTTCACAGGGTATGGCATAAAATGATTGACCCCTCACCGAGTTACCAGACCGAGCTTCACCGGGTCTTCCTCGGGTCCGTGCCCGGTAGAGTTGATCCTAACCCGGTCGGGCGCACACAATAAAACATGATTCTATTTTTTGGCCTGGTGGTGGACCCGGCCGGGTAAGACCAATTCCGGAAACTCGTTTTTAGGCTCAAACTTATTCAGAAAACGTCGAATATGATGTTTTTAGGGAAAAAAATAACATTCAACATAGATCTAACATAGATTTTAAATATTCACGCAAGAACATCTAACATAAACTAACACATTGAGTGAAAAAAAATGAAAATCCATACCTTAGTTCAAAAATCCCAAATGATCTTCAATGAAAAGGAGAATGGCAAGGAAATCTAGAATGAGAAAGTGAAATGGGGTGAGATTGAGAAAATGGTAGGAGGTGACCGAAAATGGAAAGGAAAATAGTGAGAGTGAGGGTTTGGAGAGTTTGAGTAACCTTTGAAATGTGAATGGTATTAGAGTAATTTTAATTAATTTTCAAAATTGTGGAGTCAAAAAAAACAAACTTTTTAAAAAGGGTCCAAAACTCAAAATCAAAACTTGAAAATGGTTATTTTTGTCAATTACCCCATGAATTTACTATCAACTCTCAAATAAGTTAGTTAAAACCAGTTTTCTATAGGGCCCACTAAAGACTTATTTGATAAAGTTCTTATTTTTTTTTGTTTCATGTTCTTAGTTTCTCATTTTTTAAAACGTTACTTCTTTTTTTTTTTTGTTTCTTGTTCTTAGTTTCTCATTTTTTAAAAAGTTACTTTTTTTTTTGTTTCTTGTTTCCAAACTTTAGAAATCGTCTCTAAAAGATTAGTCAAATTTTAGAAAATGTATAGTGGTTAGTTGCCTGAGTTGAAACAATATTTTCTCTTTTTTATTTCTTCCCCTGTTATTTTATTTTATTTATTTTTAATTTCTTTACCTATTATTTTATTTTATTTCTTTTTTATGTCATTACTTTACCATATTTATATTCACATATATATTTTTAATTTTTTTAATTTAGCAATATTTATATCAAAACTATTACTTAATTTATATCTTAATTTTTCAATATGTATTACATGTGTATATTATTTCAATGATAAATTTTAAATTTTGAAAAAAAAAAATATATTTATAAATTATTTTAATTTTTAATTTTGTTTAACAGTTGGTGGGTTGGAAAAGATTCGAATCTCCGACCTCTAGGTCAATAGTACAAACTTTATGGTCAATAAACTATTTTCACTTTAACTTTTAATTTTGAATTTAAATTTTGTCAACATGTATAGTTTAATATTTTATAATACAATAATTACATAGCAATGCAATTTAGTTGAATCTGGGTCAATATTATTTCAAACAAAGATCTCGAGTGAGAAAATATTTCAAATAAAAATTTGATGACATTTGAAGGATAGAAACACTTTTATTATTCTTGTTAATTTTGCATCAAAATTGTTTTGTATTGATAATGTAAATTTTTTATAATTTTTTTAGGGCATTTTAATGCATATTATAGGGTTTTATATTGTGTAACTAAATTATATTTAAACTTAAAAAAGAGACAAATGAAAAAAAAAGAAATTATAAATGATAAATAATAAATAATTATCAAACAAGTTTTTGTTTCTATTTCTTGTTTTCAAGAAACAAAAAAACTGAAATAATTATCAAACATATTTTTGTTTCAGTTCCTAAAAATCAAGAAAGAAAAAATAAAAAAAGAAAGAAAAAACAGGGACCTTTAATATTAATATTGTTGTTTTCAAAACTTATTAGAGAAATGTTATTGTTTTGGGATTTCGAGGCTAGAAGTCGAGGGTTGAGGATTCGACTAATGTAGAGGTCGAACGTTGAGAACTCGACAAACAGAGAAAAACATGGAATTAGGGTTGTCAAGGGTTGAAGTTTCGACATAAATAAGTCGAAACTTCAACCCTTGACAAGGAAAGGGAAATCTCACTAATTTTGTGATGAGGATCTCGCTCTAGAAGGGAATCTCGAAAGGAATCTTGCTAATTTTGTATATTAGGTTGTCGAATGTTGAAGTTTTGGCATACATAAGTCGAAACTTCAACTCTTGACAACGAAGATAAGTGGGTGAAGCAGATTGTAAGAGAGAGCAAGATTGTAGGAGAGAGCGAGATTGAAAGCGAGATTGTAGGAGAGAGCGAGATTGAAAGCGAGATTGTAGGAGAGAGCGAGATTGAAAGCGAGATTGTAGGAGAGAGCGAGATGGAAAGCGAGATTGTAGGAGAGAGCGAGATGGAAAGCGAGATTGTAGGAGAGAGCGAGATTGTAGGAGAGAGCGAGATTGTGGGAGAGAGCGAGATTGAAAGCGAGACTGTAGGAGAGAGTGAGATTGAGAGAGCGAGATTGTAGGAGAGAGCGAGATTGTGAGGGAGAGTGAGATTGAGTCTGCCACATGGATTAAACAGCCAACCAGTCAGCTGACGTGGTCTGCCACATGGAAATCGTCTTCACTTTATTTACTTTCCATAAGTCTGAAAAAGTGCATATATATCACCAAGCTGCCCCTGCTCTGATTCCCTTGCACGATTCCCTGCATGCATTGGCGTTATCCGATTCCCCTGCTCCGATTCCATGCATTCATTGACGCATTCATGCCCCTCTGCCATAGCCTTAATGCCTTTTCAACCACCCTAAACCCGTGGGCCGAGTGTTCAACACTCGACCTACATCCTTTTAAACCACCACCCTCTTCATTTTTCCTCAATCACGCCCTCGATAATTTTTGAAGACTCATTGCCCTTGATTTTGCTCATTCCTCTCCCCTTGATTTACTCACTGCCCCTTCATAGCTCACTGCCTCCTCACTGCCTTCGAAATAATCTTCCTCTCCTCCCATTTCCATTTCTCTTCTTATATTTCGTTTAATACAAATTATTCTCACACAACTATACTGGGTCGTTACTCTACTAAATTTTTATTTTTTAAGAATAATTATAAAATTTATTTTTGTTCTTATATTATTTTTTTATAGATTCTATTTTTTTTTTATTTTTTGTAATTGTTGTCAGATAACAAATAACAGGAAAAAAGGGCGAACGTTGTCACTTTGAAGGAAAAAAGAGAACTACCGTCGAATCTGTGAGTTGAACTTATGATATTTGAAAAGTTTAGTTTATTCTTATGATATTTGATTTATTTAGTATTAACTTTGATGTTTATAGTGTTAAAATGTTTAGTTTATTGTTATGTTTAAGAAGTTGATATTTATAGTTTAATACAAAATTATTGTGATAGTTAACAAGTTTAGTATAGTTTCAAAAGTTTAATATAGTTTGAAAATTTTAGTTTATTCATATGATATTTGATTTCTTTAGTATTAACTTTGATGTTTATAGTGTTAAAATGTTTAGTTTATTGTTATGTTTAAGAAGTTGATATTTATAGTTTAATACAAAATTATTGTGATAGTTAACAAGTTTAGTATAGTTTCAAAAGTTTTAAGTTTGAAAATTTTAGTTTATTCATATGAAAATTATTGTTGTTATGTTTATTGTGATAAGTTGATATTTTCTAGTATTAACTTTGAAAATATAGTTTAAAATAGTTTGAAAAAGTTTAATTTAATTTAATTTAATTTTTTATTTTGTATTAAATTTGAAAAAATAGTTTTAAAAAGTTTACCTCATTTTAATTTGAAAAGTTTAATTTGTTGTTATTTTTAAAAATAGTTATAAAAAGTTTAATTTATTGCTATGTTTAAAAATAATTATAAAAAGTTTAATTTATTGTTAAATTTAAAAAGTTGATGTTCATAAAACTTAAAAATTTATGTTTATAAACTAAAAATTTAATATTTTTTAATATACTTCTTATAAAAAGTATAATACAAAAAATTTGATATTTGTCTTTTTTTTTTTTTTTAGAAAATGGCAGGCAAATGCTTGGGATTTTTGTTGTTTACAAATGCTAATATGATTGATGGTATTGATGGAGTTGAGTATGACCAACCACCAAGTGGGAGTTTTACCATAAATGTGAACAGTGGAATTGTATTTAAACAATTCATTCAAATGATTGGGATGTTACTTAGTGTAGATATAGGAGCAAATCAGATAGAAATAATATATAGACATCCCAATCTAGAACCATCAGGATCAATAAGATATATGTCATTCCCTATTTCGAATGCACAGGCTATGAACTTGATGTTCTCAATGACAATGCCAGTGTCAAATGTAGTGCATTTGTATGTAAATGTAAATATGATAGGGGTGGATCCTAATACATCATTTAAATAGCTTGAAGATCCAACTCAATGTATCGATCCTGATCCGGAGTCAGTTGCATCGCCATGTGATAATGAAGATATGGCGGCTAACAACCTGTACAGAGACTTCAGAACAGAAACGGATGACAAATTTGAAGAGTTGGATTTCGATGGTCGTGAACATAAGATGCTTTCAGATACATTCAATGATTTGGATATGAATGTATTGGATAGCATTCGGGAACATGACCCAATTGTAGCTCCTGTGGACGTTGACAATATGCAATTGTATAAAGGAATGATTTGTCAAGACAAGGAAATGCTACAACACGTGGTCAAATGTTTTGCTATAAAGTGTCACGCACCATACGAGGTTGTTGAATCTACACTGATGATTTGGACAATTCGGTGTAAGAAGTGGGAGGAAGGTTGCAAGTGGAGACTTCGTGCAATAAAGAAAAAATCGCATGGCTTGTTCGAGATCACTAAGTATGATGAGCAACACACATGTTTTTATTCAGAACTAAGTCAAAGTCACGTGCAATTGGATTCATCAATGATTGCACTGGAGTTCTGTGATGCCGTAAGAGAAAAACCATCTATCAGTGTGGCACAACTGCAGTCCGACATGAAATCAAAGTTTGGATATCATGTTCCTTACCATAAGGTATGGGAGGGAAAAAGAAAAGCGTTGGCTAAAGTATTCGGTGATTGAGATGAGTCTTACAAATTGTTGACTAGGTGGTTATATATGGTTAAGCAGACCAATCCCGGAATACGAGTAGAGTGGCGAGTTCAAGAAACGCTTACTGAAGGACATGTTATCCTACTATTCAATTATAGTCAATTTTAGTATATATATTTTTTTTCAGATCATGACTTTAAACCCAGGACCTGTTGATCCCGATGTTTTGTACGACCAGTCCATTCATCGATCATATGTTGTATGGCGAGATCGTACTACTGGAGAAATATCTTGCAGACGTCGAGAGGCAGTTCGATCCAGTGCACTATCACTCTACAAGACATAGAAGTGTTGTTGGCGTTACCTGTTGACGGTGAGCCGGTCACCGGAGTGATGTACGATGACTGGTTAGAAGTTTGCCAACTGTACCTCGGTGCGACCCCACCTGCCGACAAGATTAAAGGATCGAGGTTAAGTTTAATATGGTTAGGAACACAATTTCGTGAGCTCACAGATGATGCAGACGAGAAAACTGTCATAAGATATGCGCGAGCATATATACTACAAATGATGGGTGGAAGCCTGTTTTCAGATAAATCAAGTCATTTTATTCACTTGATGTTCCTGCCACTGTTAGCTAACCTCCATGATGTGGGGCGGTATTCATGGGGTGGAGCATGCTTGGCATGGTTGTATAGACAACTATGCAAAGCAATAAAACCTGAGGTTCGAGAGATAGTTGGGTCTCTCATACTTTTGCAACTATGGGCTTGGGAGCGATTTCCAACAATGGCTCCACAGCTACATCATGTTAATGACGCTCAGTTAGTTGGACGAGCCTACGGTTCTCGGTATATTATTTTAATTCAATTTAATTTTTATATCACTGATCTAGTTAATTTAAATTCTAAATTATCAATTTAAAAATTTAGGTGGAGAGAAAAATTTTGTGTGACTAGGACAGCCACACATGTAGTCATACATGTTTGATCTGCTTCAACCTGAACAGGTACATTACACTAAACCTAATTGATTATTTTATTCACATTTTTATTGTATTTGTCTTTAATATTCTCTAATATAATATTTTGTGTTTCAGGTTATTTGGGAGCCGTACAAAATTATTGTGCATACTTTGCCTAATTTTTGTACGAATGGTCAAAACATATGACGGACGATGAGTCATCTCATATGTTTTCACATTGGTGAGTGGCATCTTCCTGACAGGGTGATGAGACAATTCGATTTTCAGCAGGATATCCCATCGCCTTATAATACTGAACCCGTACTGCATGATATTGACCTAAGGACTGGAGATTGGTCCGAAAAAGTTGCACATTTGGTAATGCGATGACACTATCGTGCAAGGTTTATTGCAGTGGGGGTTTCTCTTGAACAGTTTGACACAAATGTCACTCAAGAATATATTCATTGGTATAATAATATCACAAGGCGCTACATCACTCATCCGGGAGCAGATGTGAGTCATCTGGTAAATGAATGAATATTATCTAATTTTTTTTATTTAAATTTATTTTAAATATTGTCTAATTGTTTTATAATTCACAGAGATCGAACAACAGTAGACTCCGTGAGGTTGTGAATGATCCAAACCAGGTTCTTGCTATATCTAGTGACAACCAAAGCTATATGGAGGAAATTCATTATATGTACGAAATACCTATTGTTCCTCCACCAGCTCCTAGATGTAGAGGACCTGTTTGGGAAGAGGATGAGTTTGATGAGGTTGCACATAATGTGGAAGAGTTGCCCTCTATGACGCAGACGCAGAGTCAAACTGATTATGTTAGTCCGATGATGATGATGCCAGCATTTGGTTCAGGACATTATGACTCTTTAGGTTGGTCCTTCGTCTTCATACGTGCATGGACATGGTTGGGGTCGTGGAGAGCATAATGAATATTTATATTATGAAGCGCCTGCAGAGGTACCAGAGCAACATCAAGAAGAACTCGAGCAACCTCAAGTTCGAAGTCGACGACGACAACCAGCTCGAAATCGACGACGTCCGCCTTGTGGGATACATTGATTTTTGTAATTATTAAAATGAGATATTTAATTATTTTTTATTTTTATTTTTATGAGTTATTATTATTTTTAATTTATTCTTTTTAGAGTTTAAATAAAATAATAAATATTTTTAGAATTTTTTTTATAAAATGAAAAATTTAAAAAAGAAAAGAAAAGAAAGGATTAGAAAGAAGAAGGTGGAATGTGTAATAATTAAAAAGGAAAAAAAGGAAAATTTGTACGGTATTCTCGCTCTCTATCAAAATCTCGCTCTCGCTTAAACTCTCACTGTCTCTCATAATCTCGCTCTCGAATTTGATTAGCTCGTTAGCTCGTTAGCGGCAAAAAGAAGGAGATTCATTAGCTCGTTATTTAGTCAGACTTGCTGAGATGATAGAATCCGTTTGAAAACAACAAGATTTTCCTAAAAAAAAAAAGGTATTTAAAACAACAATATTTTTACAAATAGTTTGAAAACAACAATATTTTCTTAAATAGTTTCTAAAAGTACAATATCCTTTTAATTTTCCCGAAAAAAGCAGAATCGTTATCAAACGAATCTTAATTTATACCGCCCCATGTTGTAACAATAAATGATAAGTAACATGTGACTTTTTCTTCTTTTAGGTTTAGTCAGAGGAGGGAATGAGTGATCTAAAACAAAAACCCAATATTAAGGTCATGTTTGGTCTTTGCTTTTGAAAATTAAGTTTATTTTAACCACATTTCTTACAATGATTTGTATATTTCTTAATTACAATGGTTGAATTCTTAACCAAATTTTAAAAACAAAAACAATTTTTTGAAAAATACTTTTTCTAGTTCTCAAAATTTGGTTTCGTTTGTTAAACTATTAGTGAAAAATAGATAACAAAAGAAAAAAATTTAGAAGTAAAAGTAGTGTTGATAGACTTAATTTTCAAAAACGAAATGATTACTAAATAGGGTCTAGATTAATTTGTATTTTTTTAATATGCTAAATTAAATATGTGGGTTTAAAATTGTAATTTGTTAAGATTATTGTGATAAAAAAAAAGACCAATAGACATTTGTGTAAATTTGGATGATTTTGGACATAATGAAAAATGAGTCATTATGAACTATATCCATGTAGTTATCTACTTTTTAAATTATTGGTAATATTACGATTATTATTTTTTTAAAAAAACATCTAAATTAAATAAAAAATTCTATTTCCTAAACGTTTAGGTTTTGTTTTGTTTTTGCTAAAAAAATTTTAGGTTTGTTCATTGGACACTCAAATTTTAAAAAAGTGTTCAATATTATTTGCATCTAATAAATTTCTTAATCTTTAGTTTTAGATTTTCTAGAAAAATGGATCAAAAAATAAATAAGCAGAAGAATTTAATGTATGATGTGTCTTTCCTAATCACTTATTTTTGTCTTCTTCAATCTTATATTTTTAAGATTAGACCTTAATAAAAAAAATAATACCGTTTTGAGACTAAACAAAAGGATTGTACACAAATTAGACGCTAAATCTTTCAATATTATTTGCAAAATTAGAAATGAGGGGGAAAACCAATACCAAGAGACTCAATTTGTTTAGAAATTTCTAATTGTAACAAATAGTCCAAAGAAGGTGTAAAAATTGCTTTTAGAGTAATCATTAATTTATTAAGTAAAAAAGACGTAGTTATATTTGATTAATTTATTAAAAAATGTGATGTATGAAAAAGTGAATTTTTATAAGAAAAAATGAATTAATAAAATATATAAAAGATTTTTTGTACCAATAGAAAAAAATATTATATATATATATATATATATATATATTATATATTTATATTTATATATATATATATCTATATATAATGTGTTAAGAGTCAAACTATTGGTAGCATTTATGAAGGTTTTCTTGTCTCAAATTTTAATTTATTAAAAGTGGAGAAAAAGTATGAAAAATAATGGAAGCCCTCTAGAAGTGTTTTTTCTCTTAATAGGTCAAGCATATAATAGATGACTAAAATGTCCTTTATATTATAAATATTATAAAACTAAATATCCAATACTTAGTATCCAAAATGGAAATTCATGTGACTTGTAGTTATCCATGATTTGTGTCCATGTAAGACCAAATCTTACCTGTCACTTTGCCTGCCTATAAATAGTGACATTTCGTGGATCTTGAAAACATACACATTGGTGAGAAATTTCACCTCAAAATCCCACTTTGAATTTCCATATTATCATAATTTCATAATTTTAGTTACTTTATAATTTTAGTTATCTTATTTTATTAGTATATTATATTTTATCCATATCCGTATTCCCGTTGTGCTCCTCATTTTTACAACACGTTATCAGCACGAGCTCCTGTCGCTTCCCCTGCTAAAGGTAGGTTGGATTTTTTTTCCTTTTTATTATAATTAATACATCAAATGTTATTTTGCTAGTACATATTAAATTTCTAATATAAATACAATGTTTTGTGATAGTGTTGTCATGACAAACCTTATGAAATTAGAATTCTCAGCCTTTGACATTAATGACAATAATTATTTGTCATGGGTGCTCCATGCCAAAATCCACTTGGATGTTATGAACTTTGGAGAAACAATTAAAGAAAGAAATATGACATCTAATCCGGACAAAGCAAAAACTATGATTTTTCTTTGTCATCATCTCTACGAGGGATTGAAAAATGAGTATCTTACACTAACAGATCCTCGTATTTTGGGAAAAATTTTGAAAGAAAAATAGTGTTATGAGTGGATGCATTTGAGGTTAAAAGATTTTAAACCAGTAAGTGATTACAATTCCGCATTATTTAAAATCAGTTCAAAATTATTGTTATGCAGAGAGAAAATTACTAATGCTGATATGTTAGAGTAGATATTTTCAACATTTTATGTCTCGAATATGCTCCTACAACAACAATGTCGAGAGAAAGGTTTTAAACAATATTATGAATTAATTTCATGTCTTCTCGTGACCGAACAAAATAACAAGTTATTGATGAAGAACCATGAATCTCGACCAACTGGAACAACACAATTCCCTGAAGTGAATGCTGCAAATGTTGATAATCGTGATCGTGATCGTGCTCATGGTAGAGGTCATGACCGTGACAGAGAAAGAAATATTCATTATTTTTGTGGTAGTCGTTCTAATCATTCAAATTTCAAAAGAACCACACAAAATGATGATCACAAAGGAAAAACTACACAAGATAAAAATTCAAAAAGTGTTGAAAATAAATGCTTCTGATTCAGAATGACTACGTCAAAACACTTAGTTGATCTTTATCAAGCCTCCCTAAAGAAAACGAGAAAAATGTGGAAGCAAACTTTGATACCAGGATAATGACATATTTGACCCATCCCATATGGCAAATTTGGCAGACTTCTTTGAATCTCCTAAAGAGAAGAATTGACACAGTTGATGGAACATTCTTTTTATTTTGAGAATATCTAGATTTAGTGTTTTTTTAATAATTTTTTAAATCTATTTTCATGTTTTTTTTAGTAAATATTAACTTTTGTATATTCCAAGTGTTGTTTTTCTTATTATAATTTTTTTCTTTTAGTGAAGAAACCTTGATCATTTTCATATGTTGGGTGATTAAAATGAATAAAGAAAATCTATGTCTGGCAGACAGTGCAACTATGTACATAATACTTACAAATAAAAAAAATATTTTTCCAAATTGACAATATTGAAAGCAAAAGTCAATACAATATCAGGTTCTGCAAAATTAATTGAAGGGTTTGGAAAAGCAAATATTATTCTGTCGATACAATTGACAATGCATTGTTCTCTAGTCAATAAAAAAAGAAATCTTCTAAGTTTTAAAGATCTACGTTGCAATGATTATCATATTGACACTGATAATAAAAATAATGTGGAATATCTATATATTATCTCTACTATCTCAAATGAAAATGCATATTGGAAAAGTTGCTTGCTTTATCTTTTGGATTGTATTGTATGTTGGGTTGTATGTCCTCAAACTCGCAATTTGTAAGGTTAAACATATTCTATAATCAATAAAGATGTTATTTGACACTACTTCAATAAATTTGTTATTGAAATCTATAAATTGCACTTATAAAATCTAAATCCAATAAATTAAGATCCATGACTATTATATGAATACTTACTTTATGTGGAGACATAAAAGTGGATCAGGTTCGCGTAAATAGTCAAAATAATTTATACTATACGAATAAGGTTGGGTGCTTATTAACATTATTAGATGCGGCCCACTCTGTAGTGGTTACAAGTTGTTGTAAATGTGCTACAAACGAAATGATCCTGATTCGTTCATGAATTAACGAGGAGTGGGGGCGTCCTGTGTAATGAGTTTGCATAAGATTAGACCAAGAAATAAGTCACTCTTATTTTGTAACGTTGTTTACTGTTTAAGACCGACTATTTTGCTTTGATGACCGAGGTAACTCGATCTTAATCCTGAGCTAACTATGAAATCCTGTTTATTCGGGATTATCCTTAGAACATGAACACCTTGAATTAATGAATTGAGTGAACTTAGAATGATATCAATTTGGATTGATCAAATTGAATTTCAGTTTGAAAATATTCAAATTAAAATTAGGGTTTGAATTTGAATAGTTCAAATTCAAATTAGGGTTTGTACAATTATATTCGATTAATTAATCAATGTTTAATTTATCGAAATTAAACAAAATTGGAGAGTTTATAATATTTAAATATTGATTTAAATACAAGGATAGGATTCATGTTCAAAATTAGGTGTGTGATCAATTTAATATTTTGATATTAAATTATTATTTAATTAATTAAATATGTTTAATTACTTAAAAATCAAATTATTTTTTAATTTCAATTCAATTTGAGAAATTGAATTTTGATGTTTTAAATTTAATTCATAATGAATTAATTAAATCTCAAATTTTAGTTAATTTTTGAATTAATTAAAATTTGAATTTAAATATACAAAATTGGAAATTAGATTTGAGTGGGATCTTCCTACTTTTTCACACAATTGAGGTATTACCCTCATATACACACACAAATCCTATTTTCATACATGCAATTGAGGTGACCTTGAGATGTCTCCTTCAGTGCCTGCATGAAAAGAATGGATAAATTCACTCCAATTTGGCTGAGAAATGGAAGGCTAGATATTGGAAATAGGTTTCCTACAGAAAGCTTGTTCATCATCTAAAAACCCATTTTTCTTTTACAAATTCACTCCAATCTGAGTTCCACTACTCAAATTCAAGACTGAGAATAGTAGAGAAGATCTCTTGGTGGTTTACTGTTGAATTGGAGCTGGAATCACGTGAAGAGTGACTTGGAATTGGGAGAATTCATCAAAGGTATGTAGTTTAGAAACCATTTTCTGAATGTTCTGTTTAAGCATACTTTTAGAACTCAAATTAATTGATTCCATTTGCTTCTGTTGCATGTTAGTAGATCTTAATATTATACTTATATACGAGTAATTGAAACATATGCAACAATGAACTTGAAGTTCACGAATCTAGATATATTAGTTATTTGACATGACAAATAAGGTCATCTAGGATCTATAATGATGAAAAGAATTATTGAGAATTCAAATGAAACATCCATTAAAGAGCCAGGAGATTCTTCAATCTAATGAATTATCATGTGATGCTTGCTCTCAAGGTAAATTAATAATTAGATCATCGCCTCGCCAGCTAAAGTGGGAATTGAATCACCTGCATATTTAGAAAGAATTCATGATGATTATGTGGACTTAGCCTACCAAGTGGACCATTTAAGTATTTTATGGTATTAATAAATGTATCAAATAGATGATCACACGTGTGCTTATTATCAAGTTGAAATCTTACATTTGCAAGATTACTTGCTCAAATAAATAATTAAGTTAAGAGCACAGTTTCCTGATTATACAATTAAGACCCTTCGTCTTGATAATGCGGATAAATTTATATCTCAAGCTTTTTATAATTATTGTATGTCAATTGGGATAAGTGTTGAACATCTTGTAGCTCATGTTCATGCACAAAATAGTTTAACAGAATCATTTATAAAACATTTACAATTAATTGCAAGACAATTGCTTATGAGAGATAAGCTTCCTACATCTGTATGGGGACATGCTATGCTATTTTGCATGCAACATTACTTGTACGCATTAGGCCAGTAACTTATCATAAGTACTTGTCATTACAATTAGCTTATGACCATGAGTCATATATTTCTCATCTGAGAATTTTTGGATGCGCAGTATGTGTTCCAATTGCTCCACCACAACGTATTTAGATGGGTCCTCAAAGAAGGTTAGGAATATATGTTAGATATGATTCCCCATCAATTATTAAATATCTTAAACTCTTGACAGGTGATTTATTTACTGCTTGATTTGTTAATTGTCATTTAAATGAAACAAATTTTCCAACGTTAGGGGGAGGAATTAAGAAGTTGGAAAAAGAAATTACATGGAATGCATTGTTATTGTCTAATTTAGATCCCCATACAGATCAATGTGAATTTGAAGTTCAGAAAATAATTCATTTGTAAAATATAGCAAATCAATTAACAGATGCATTTATAGATGCAAAGAAAGTAACTAAGTTGCATATATTAGCTGCAAATATCCCATCGAAAATTGATATCCCAACACAACAAGTTATCACTATTGAATCTGGAATACGTCAGAAGTGTGGTAGACCAGTGAGTTCCAAAGATAAAAATCCTCAAAAATGAAAAATAATTAATAGTAAAAAATACTTGGTTGAGAATATAAATACCCATGAAGAAATCTTTAACATAACTAGTAAGGAAGGTGAAATATCTAGAGATAATAATAAGATTTCAATAAACTATGTCAGGACAGAAAAATGATAGAATCGATCTAATGTAGTTATTGACAACATTTTTGCATATAATATTGTTCTTGATATGATATCTAAAAATGAGGATCCTGAACTAAAATCTGTTGAAGAATGTCGACATAGAAAAGTTTGGCTTCAGTCGAAAAAAGAAATTGAGACAGAATTAAACTCACTTTCAAAACGTTAGGTTTTTGGAGCAGCCGTTCAAACACCAGAAGGTGTCAAACTTGTGGGATACAAATGGGTATTTGCATGAAAATGAAATGAAAATAATAATGTCATAAGATATAAAGCAAAACTAGTTGCACAAGGTTTTTCACAAAGACATGATATTGATTATGAGGAGACATATTCTCCAGTGGTGGATGCAATTACACTAAGATATTTAATTGATCTGACTGTGTATGAAAGTCTAGATATGCATTTTATGGATGTAATTACAACATATTTATATGGATCTCTTGATAGTGATATTTATATGAGAATTTCAAAAGGATTTAAGATACCTGAAGCATATAAATCAAATTCCCGGAAATTGTATTCAATAAAGTTACAAAGGTCATTATATGGATTGAAACAATTAGGACGAATGTGGTACAATCACATGAGTGGATATTTGTTGAAAAAAGGATATCAAAATAATCCAATATGTCCATGTGTTTTTATAAAGAAATCACAATCAGGATTTGTTGTTATAATTATATATGTTGATGACTTAAATATAATTAGAATTTTTGAAGAGTTTTCAAAGGCAATAGAATATCCTAAGAAAGAATTTTAGATGAAAGATTTCGAAAAAACAAAATTTTGTCTTGATTTACAAATTGAACATTTAGTAGATGAGATATTTATTCATTAGTTAACTTATACAAGAAAAATTTTGAAAAGATTTTATATGAACAAAACACATCCACTGAACATTTCCTTGAAAGTTCGTTCACTAGATGTGAAGAAAGATATATTTCGACCTCGAGATAATAACGAAGAACTTCTTAGTCCTGAAGTACCATATCTTAGTGCAATTAGTGTACTTATGTATCTTGCTAATAATACATGACTAGATATTTCGTTTTTAGTAAATTTATTAGCTAGATATAGTTCTTCTCCAACGAAAAGACATTGGAATGGAGTTAAACATATACTTTGTTGTCTTCGAGGAACGATTGATATGAGATTGTTTTATTCAAATAAATCAAATTTTGATCAAGTTGGTTATGCAGATTCTGGATATTTACGTGATCCATACAAAGCTAGATCTCAAACAGGTTATCTATTCATATCTGAAGGAATTGTTATATCATGGTGATTAGTGAAACAAAACATAACAACTACTTCAAATCATGCTGAAATCCTCGCTAAGATTAATGACTCGGCATATTCATGGAACATGTGGTTTGTTTTTTAGTAAAATTCTTCCAACAATACTATACGAAGATAACATAGCATGCATATTTCAAATCAAAAGAGAATATATTAAAGGAAATAGAACAGAGCATATTTCACCAAAGTTTTTCTACACTGAAGAAAATGGCGACACCACTATACAACAAATTTTTTTGACTTATTGAGGCCTTACCTACTGCAACCTTTGAAAAATTGGTGCATAAAATTGGAATGCGGCGATTATGAGATCTCAAGTAATATTTTCATGAGGGGGAGAAAATATATTGTATTCTTTTAGGATATTAAATTTTATGAAATGTGTACTTTTTTTCCTTCAGTAAGATTTTTTTCTCATTGGATTTTTTTTTCCTAGTAAGGTTTTAACGAGACATATTTCATACATATATATGGGCACTTAAGGGGGGAGTATTATTAATATTATCAAAATAGATGTCCAATGCTCAGTGTCCTAAAAGTCATGTGTCAATCATCTTTGTTGTCCCATATAGTTATTCATGTTTGGTGTCCATGTAAGACCACACTCTACTTGCCACTTTGCCTATAAACAGTGGCATTTGGTAGATCTTAAAAACACACATTGGTGAGAAAATCCACCCCAAAATCCCACTTTGAATTTTCCATATTATCCTATTTTCATAATTTTAGTTATTTTATTATTATATTATATCTTATTCACATCTATATTCTTGTTGTGCTCCTAACTTTTACAACACTTTAAATGATTATTATTTTGTAGGGATTATGATGTAATACAAATGTAGATTGGACTCTTGTTTCGTAATCACGCTTAAATGGAGTATTTAGAGTTAAAAAGTATAATCTAGATCATGAAGGACACAAAAAGACGATTCTGCCTCGATGCTCTAAAATCCAAAATCCTATT
Source organism: Benincasa hispida (assembly GCF_027475165.1). NCBI lineage: Eukaryota > Viridiplantae > Streptophyta > Magnoliopsida > Cucurbitales > Cucurbitaceae > Benincasa > Benincasa hispida. The sequence continues at coordinate 29,953,324 of NC_143484.1, read as the reverse complement.
TATAGAAACGTGATAGCATCACAATGCTATTAACGCTAATTTATTACATTCAACACAAACAAACACAAGCTATCACGTTTCTACAATATACAACGTTGGAGATCGAACTTCAAACTTCGAGATTAATAGTTCAGTTTATCACATATATTTGTATACTATTTCTCTAAATTATTCACTAGAGACTAATATAACTTGTATGGTAATGAACGCCAATCATTAGTTAAGATATTTATATATTCTAAAAAATTGAAGGTCTTCTCTTATTTATTAAACTAAAGAAAGTGGTGATTTATATTCAATCGAAATCTAAGATTTAAATGAGACTGGTCATGTTTGAGATAAACAACTTCTTAAAAATTAAACATTTTTTTATTTGTTAGAACTTTCATAAAAACGATTAAATATAAGATACTTGTGTTTGAAGTATGACCACTAAACCTCGACCAAAGGAGGATTTGATTCAATAAATTTGGTGGTATAAACTTGACAATAAGCATCACTAATAAGGTGTCAACATTTAAATTCTATAAGAATCTATATATGAATTGCTCTAAAATAAAATTTGGGAATATAGTTCCATTAACCTAATTTTATAACAAATGCACTCAAGTTAATGGTGTGAACTTTTAATTTATGTTGTTAATTAATTTCAGAAAAAAGGTACTCAAGAGAAAGAGGGTTCATTTTACTTCTACAGAAAGATTTGGACATATTATTAATTGGACAACTTACTTGAAGCATAAATGAGTACACAAAAACTATGTTTTATTATTATTGCATACTTTAATAGTGAGTATAAGCTTCTTTTACATGCATGAAAAATGGAGCAATGCTTACTTTACCATACCGAAACAATTATTAGAAAAAGTATTTAGATTAGTTTTCTTACATTTTGTCACATCAAGTTGAAATTTTCACTTCCTCTTAGTTCAATGAATGTGAGAGTCAAAAGAAAAAAAAAATGGAACTTTTTAACTTTTAAGAGAAAGTAATAAATATCTTATCTATGAGCAGATTTTATTATTTTCTATTAAGGTGCCTCATCTTGATTCTATTTTCCTCTTAACAAGGTAACTAGCACTTTTTCTTTTTCTTTTTCTTTTAAAGTATTTAATTTTAAAAATAATCGACTTCACGACCGCTCAAAATAGATTTTAAATACTTTTAAAATTTATCTTAAATAAATTTTTATATATAAAAAAATTTAAATAAAAATATTTTTTTAAAAAATACTTTTGTCAATCCAAACCGGTAGGAAATTTGAAAACAAGAGATTCAAATAAAGTTGTATTTTATATTTTCATATATGTGTTTTGCAGTAATTCGGAAATTGAATTCTAATTTAAATTATTGTTTAAAATATGATTGATATTATATTTATAAATCAATTTAAATTTGTTGGAGCTATTCACTAAATATTAGTTGACAATAAACTATTATTAATTTATTTATGAACATGTTTTATGTTATTTTTTTATAACTACTATTCATTGCATAAAACATATATTATTTTTTTAAAAAAATGAATTGAGTTTATAACATGATATATTGTATAGTTCTAAGTGTTTTTTTTAATCTCTATATAATATAATTTCGCACTTTTTAAAAAACAAAATCTAAATTCAATTAAAACATAAAATTTTATTTTTTTAAGTTGCAATATTCAGATGACAGAAACAAAAAACAATTTTAAGAAATAGGATCTGAGTTGTCTATTAAACACATGTTTTTTTTTTTTTTTTGAAGAATTTGAAAACATAAAACAACTTCTCTACCAAATAAGCTCATAATCACTCCACCTCATAACGAATTATATATAATCTTGAACTAAAAAGATTTCCCCCTTTTCAACTATTGAACTTTTTTTTTTTATAATTATTTTAATAATAAAACTACTAAAAATATTTTCAAATATAGTAAAATATCACTGTATAGGGATAGACAATGATAGATATCTATTAGGCAATAGACTACGATAGACATTTATCAAACATTAATAGATGACTATCGTGGTCTATCGTGATCTATCACTGATAGATTGTGATATTTTACTATATTTATTACTAAGTTGGTTCATTTTCGTTTATTTAAAAATAGTTTTTTTAAAGAAATATTTTTATAAAATATTTTATTCCAACACTCATTTTCATCAAAAAAAAAAAAAAAAAAAAAGAAAAAAAAAAAGAAAAAAAAAAAAAGAAGAAAAGAAAAATCTAAAACGGATAAGGCAAAGAAGTTTATCAGTATATTGTCTTATTGTTTAAGTCTGATTCACTCACTAAAAATAAAAATAAATCACCAGTTTTATACATTTAACTCGCAAAACCGTACACTGAGTCGACTCAGTTGTCAAATTCCTCGAGTTCTTCGTAATGTTATTCTTACCCACGTGGTGACTCACTGCCTCGGCTGCCGTGTTCACCTCTCTCCATATGCGGCTTCATCACATCTCCCCGAAGAATTTTTCAAACCTTCTTCAAATTCTTCGCATAGTCCACTGTTTTCGCCACTAATCCTTCGATTTCGACGTTGTTTACAGTAGAAATTTGAAGATTCTTGTGTTGATTTCGCCATTTTTCTCTCCTGATTTCGTTTGTTTAGTTTAGTTTTGTGTTGTTCTCTCTTTGTTCGATTCGATATGATGAGCCATGGAGATCAGGAGGAAGAAGCGGACCTTCACTCATCTCGTGACGAAATGGAGAGTTTGGTTCTTGATGATCCTCCTGACGAGCAATCTCATGGTAGGAACGGTCAATTGAGTCGGCCGGTGACGATTAACTATGATCCCTTGCTTTCATCGTCGCCATCTTATGTGGACCGTCAAAGCCCTGATTCACCTTTCGATTCCTTTCTTGAACCTCCTTCTTATGCAGAGGCCATTTTCACTTCTTTTGATTCGTCCTCTAATGGTCGCGATGGTAGCCCTGATTTCTCTTCCACGCCGAACGCTTTGAGCTCAGAGTTCTTGAGTATTTCGGTTTCGGATCCGCAGAGAATGGATGAGCTAAACAATTCGTTGGTCCCTGGTGGAAGTGGTTACTACACGTATCTGATTACGACGAGAACTAATCTGCCCGAGTACGGAGGACCTGGATCCGAATTCGGTGTTCGAAGGCGGTTCAAGGATGTTGTAGCATTGTCTGATCGATTACTCGAAGCATACCGTGGATTTTTCATACCGATGAGGCCGGATAAGAACGTGGTGGAGAGCCAAATGATGCAAAAGCAGGAGTTTGTGGAGCAAAGGAGGATTGCATTAGAGAAGTATTTGAGGAAATTGGCATTGCATCCAGTAATCCGGAAAAGTGAGGAGTTGAGAATGTTTTTGGAGGCAAAGGGTTCATTGCCATTAGTTAGAAACACTGATGTAGCTTCAAGGATGCTTGATGGAGCGGTGAAGCTGCCGAGACAACTATTTGGGGAACCAGCAGCGGCTGTAGATTTGCAGGAGGTGGCAAAACCCGCAAAAGGAGGCAGAGATTTGTTGAGAATCTTTAAGGAGTTGAAGCAATCAATGGCAAACGATTGGGTTGGGGCAAAGCCGATGGTTGTGGAAGAAGATAAGGAGTTTTTGGAGAAGAAAGCGAAATTAATGGACATTGAACAGCAACTTAGCGATGTCTCCCAACAGGTGTGAATCTTATGCCGTAAAGTTTTTCATACGTATCTCCATCTTGTCAAAACTAGAGAATTTTAGATAATGTGACATTAGGATTAGGAATAATGTAAATATTTTGAGAAGCTCTATTAAACCATAGTTAGAGGAGTATAGGATTGAGTTGTTGTTAAGTCTGAAATACATTGCTGATTGCCCTTAATTTTGGATATGAAAATGTATGGCGCTCATTTCTTTATACTTTCTAGTACTGTTGCATGTCTTGCCATTGTTTCGAAGTTACATGTCTTACCATTATTATACTTTCTAGTAATGTTGCATGTCTTACCGTTGTTTTGAAGGCTGAATCACTCGTGAAAGCTCAGCAAGACATTGGTGAGACAATGGGGGAACTGGGATTAGCATTTGTAAAGCTTTCCAAGTTTGAGACGGATGAAGCTATTGTCGAGGCTCAAAGAGTACGAGCTGCTGACATGAAGAATCTGGCCACTGCTGCTGTTAAAGCCAGCAGATTGTATAGAGAACTAAACTCACAAACAGTGAAGCACTTGGTGAGTTCTAAGAAGTATGTTGCAAGTTGAATTAGTATCTACCACTTGGGCGAGTTTGATAACTCTTAGAAGAAATTATTTTTTCACTATGGTTACAAAATGATTGATTGGGTGATTTTGAAGATTCTAAAATACTTACCTCATGTCAAACTTACTTTAAACTTTAAAGGCCGTTTGGAGAGTTAAAATGTAATCAGGATTACTGGGAATCAGAGGAGTGTTGGAAAGCGTGGGTAATCGAAGACAGAATGAAAATGAGATCGTGAAGTGTGAAAACAATAAGAAAGAGGGTTGGATTGAAAACTATCAGAACATAATGAGTTTTATATTACAAATCGGGTCCAAAACGCTCAAACATGAGTTTTTTATTACATTACAACCCCATCCCGTTATGGATCACCAAACACCCCCTAAATGTCTTATTGCGGCCTGTAAAGTTTTCCATTCCAGAAAGTTCAAACTCATGCTTTGTCCTGGAAATGGGCTCTCCCTTACTGATCAGTACTATTAAGTTGATGAGGTCCTTTAAGGAGATGACTCACTTCATCAATTATCTTGTCCTTACTTGTATCCAATCATCCATTTCAGGATAAGCTTCACGATTATCTTGGAGTTATGTTAGCTGTCAATGGTGCATTTTCTGACCGAGCAAGCGCTCTACTGACAGTTCAGACCCTTTCATCAGATTTATCTTCCTTGCATACAAGGATTGAGAAGCTTGAGGTTGCTTCATCCAAGATATTTGGTGGAGACAGATCCAGGTTGCGGAAAATTGAAGAGTTGAAAGATACTGTGCACGTCACAGAAGATGCTAAGACTCGTGCAGTAAGAGAATATGACCGGATCAAGGTAGTTTGCTTCCCCAGCTCCCCCACTTAACTCGTTTTTCTGTATGTGCTACTTTGGAAAATATACGATTACATGGATATTCATACACCTGGCTGTTGACTTTGAGAGGGAGAGGCATTTAATTGAATTATGTATGCATGTAATTAGGTGAATCATTTTAAATTAAGTCTTCAGATGCTTAAAGTGATGAATATGAGTATAATATGAGTGCAGGAAAACAATAGAAGTGAGCTCGAGAGGCTCGATAGGGAGATGCAAGAAGACTTTACACAGATGTTGAGAGGTTTTGTCCTTAATCAGGTTAGATTCTCTTGAGTTCCACGTACAAAGAAAACCTTCACTTTGTCGTATAACCGGTTTGAAGTACCGTAATCGAAATTCATTGTGGCAGGTGGGATATGCAGAGAAAATGGCAACTGTTTGGAAGAATCTTGCAGAAGAAACTAGAGACTACCAGAAACAGAAAGATCACAGCTGAAAATTTTGGTTGTAGTTTTTACAAGAATGTATACAAAACACACCTTTTGATTAATGAGGAGTTTCTTGTAGTCTTAGCGAGCGGATCGGTGTACGTGTTCATGATGGTCTTGTAAACTCTTTCGTCGAGCGCTTTATTTACACGATATGTAGAAGAATTTATTCTCAAATTTGATTGCAAATTTACAGGGAAGTGAACTGTTGTTATTCAATATAGTACTCAGCAGATATGGAAAATAATATTATATATAACTAGAATTCTAGTCATTTACTTATCAAAGTAGAAAAATTGGCCTTGAAACAAAATATATGAGCTGTTTTTGCTCGAGAGGCCAACCATATTAAATTCTAAGACAAAAACACCCTTAAAAGAATTAAAAGAATCACACAGAAGTCGCTCTTTCTATCATCCTACATTGCACTTGTTTGGAAAAAGCCTTTTTTTTCACTCACTTATTGAAGGGCCTCCTCCTCCTGCTCCATCATCCCCAGAACTTGGAGCAGTTTCTGGCCTAATCTCCTCCAGTTGTTGCAAAACTTGTTGAACTTCCGGTCTCGCTGATGGTGAAGGGTCGACACAATGCAAAGCGAGTTTCAGAGTGTTTAGTAACTCATCACCAATTGTAGATGCATCCCTCATCAGCTCCAAATCGAAAACTTCATTAGTCCATTCCTCTTTGACGATGGATGCAACCCATTGTGGCAAATCGACTCCGTTCATGGCCTCACCGGGAGACTTACCAGTCAAGAGTTCCAATATGATTACTCCAAGGCTGTAAATGTCGGTTTTCGTATTTGCTTTCTTCAGCTTTGAGAGCTCTGGTGCTCGGTATCCAAGTGCCCCTGCTGTAGCTATCACATTTGAGCTTGCAGCTGCAGTCATCAACCTTGACAAGCCAAAATCTGCAATCTTAGCATTAATGTACTCATCAAGTAGAATGTTGCTGGATGTTAGGTTTCCATGGATACTGTTCTCATGCACGTGAAGGTGACACAGGCCACGGGTCATACCCTGAGCTATCTTCATCCTCGTCGGCCAATCAATGGATGTGTCCGGTCCACGAGCTGGAGATTTCAAAGAGAGTTAAAGAGTAAACAAGCTTGCAGAGTATATACATTACAATAAAATGTGAAACAAAGTACGAAATTTGCAGTTACTTACCGTGCAGGAACGCTGCGAGACTCCCGTTCGGCATGTAATCGAAAACGAGAAGCTTTTCTCCTTTGGGTCCCAAGTAATAAGCTCTCAAAGCTAGTAGATTTGGATGCCTGATCTTACCAAGTATGTTCACCTCTGCTTCAAATTCCTTCTGGCTCTTAGTGATTTTCTCTCTCAATCTCTTCACCGCGACTTGATTTCCATCTTCCAATGTAGCCTTGTAAACAGTCCCATAAGTACTCTTTCCCATTATTTCTGCTGTTGCACACAAAAGATCATCTGCTGTGAAGACCGTTTGCCCGTCGAAATGGACGAGCTTTCCACCGGCATCCCCTCCTCCTGCTTCAACTTCACTGCTAGTCGGAGGAACGCCCTTCTCTGCCCTTGCAGCCCCAGCTGCTGCAGCCTCACCACCATCCTTTCCTTTTGAAGCAGCCCTTTTCCTTATCAAGCAGCAGAGCAATACAAAGAAAACTATAACCAATACTAGAAGGAGGGCTCCTGCTGCTATGAGGATTATATCTTTAGTACTTAACTTCCGATGTCGGGTTGTTGAACTTTCTGGTGGAGGAGCAGGAGCTTCTTGAGAAGGGGCTGGGGATGGGCACAGAATCGAACCACTGAACCCACAGAGCTGAATGTTCCCAACAAAGGAACTTGCATTGAATTTCTCGGCGAGAGGTGGAGGAACCAAACCCGAAAGGTTATTGTATGAGACATTTAAGGATTGAAGACCTTGTAAATCAGCAAGAGAAGCTGGTATTTCTCCACTTAGATTGTTCTGAGATAAATCAAGTTGTGTAAGTGTTGAAATGTTCCCTAAAGTTTCAGGAATTTGACCATTGAATCTGTTTCTACTCAAGTTGAGAATAGAGAGGTTTCTCAATCTATCAAAATTTTGTGGCAAGCTTCCATTAAGGAAATTATTGGAAACATCCAGAGTTTTCAGCAGAAAAAGCTTACTAATTTCTTCAGGAATGCCACCATTTAACCTATTGTGGCTAAGGGAAACCACTTGAAGCTCACTTAACTTGCTTAAAGAAGTTGGTATAGTACCTGAGAGGAGATTGCCATCAAGAGTCAGAGACTTGAGCTGAAACACCCGGTTTCGCTCGGTGACATCGCCGCCCCAAGAGTCAGGAATGTTGCCTGAGAGATTGTTATGTTGAAGATCAAGAAAAGTAAGGGACACCGATCGAGCAAGACTCGTAGGAATTGGACCCGAAAACGAGTTAAAGCTCAAGTTAAGCCAATAGAGCTTGGTGGAGTTTGCCAAAGTAGGTGGGATTGTTCCAGTGAGCAAATTGTTACTAATGTGAAGAGTTTGAAGCAGAGGACAAAGGCCCAATGAAGCCGGGATCGAACCCGAAAATCGATTATTAAACAACTGAACTCCTCTAAGATTAGGAAGAAGCCCCAATGAAGAAGGGATTGATCCACCAATGAAGTTATCATGTAAACTAAGCTTCCTAAGTGCTTGAAGTTGGCCAATCTTCTGAGTGATTCTACCTCCTAATCCCTTCCAAGGAAGCTGTATTACAATAACCTGTCCTTTAGCACATTTAATCCCAACCCAACCACCAGAACAAGCCCCAAATCCACTATCATTCCAACTCTTCAAAAACCCTTTAGGATCATCAAGCTCTTGCTTAAAAGCCTGAAGGGATTGAAAATCAGCTTGAGTCACAACCACACCATCCCAATCCTGACTCAAAACAGGTTGAACAAAAACCAAATTAAACAACAAAAACAACAAACCCAATCCACAAGAAACAAACCCATTAGGGTTTTTTCTCAGAATCTTCTTATATGAAGAAAAACAGAGCCCATCAGGAGATTGAGTGAAGAAAACACCAAAATCCCGAAATGGGTATCTCCAAAAAGAGGTGAAATCAAATGGGGTTTGAGGATCATCCATAGAAAAGCTAAAGAAGAGCAAAGAAAAGAGTGAGAGGGGATGAAAATGGAATGGAAATGGAATAGAGCATAGGGGAAAGAAGAAATTGGAAGCAGAGGAGGATGAGGAAGAAGATTGGTAAGTGGAAGAAAGGGGTTTTGTAGAGATGAATAAGAAATGGGGTTTTTTGATGAAGAAAAGACCACGTGAATCCCTGAGAGAGACACAAATGTCAGGTGGATGCAATAAGGGACCAGAGGCTCTTCTTCTCTTGTTTGATGGCCTTAACGGCTAGTTTCCTTTTTTTTTTTTTTGGGTTTGATTCTGATTTTTGTGTTTCTCAAGGTTTAGGGTTGTTTTTTATTTTTTTGGGAGAGGATTGAACACAGAGAGAGAGAGAGAGAGAGAGGGAGAGGGTTTTAGGGAAGGTGGCAATACCGCTCCTCCAACGGCTATGTCTTTGTGTTTTCAGTGATGGGATCCACCGGCTCAGGACAATGTGAGAGAGAGAGGATAATTTCATTGGAAATGGTGCAAAATTATTTGAGTTTAGGGTTTATAAAAGGTGGATTTCAAATCAATTTTTACCCATACTATTAAATTTTAATATTTTTAATATACAGTAAAAAATCTATGAAACATACCAAGAAATAAGTGATATAGTGCCACTAATGTAAATATATTAGGGATATTAGATATATCAATTTGATTAAAAATCATAAAATATTTATTTATTAATTAATTTATTTTTTGTTTTTATAATGTTTTTTAGAAATATCCATCAAAATTCCTGTAAAACTAAGACACCGATATTTTCATTTTTAAACCTTAGTTTCAAATCAATTTTTAACTTTGATTTTTTTTTTATTAATTTGGTGGTTAAATTATAAAAAATAATCATGATTTACAATGTCAAGTAAGTTCCGTTTTAACTTGTGAAATTTGATTTTTTTTTTTAAAAAAATAACTACGAAATGTTTTTTTTGGTTGAAATTTATGGGCGAAAAAAATTTGTGTATGCTTTTATATCGGTTAAGTGAACAATATACGTAAAAGTAAATTTGAGGGTTAGAGTTAGACAAAAAAAACAGTAAACAACATAACAAAAAATTATAGTTCGAGGATGAAATTTAGAAGAAGACAATATGTATGGTTCACAGATATGTCATTTGTATGAATTTTCTTCCTTGTATGCGTTTAACATTCACAGAAGTAGATAATTTTTTTTTATTTGTATATTTAATAACAAAAGCCTAGGAGTATTGTTTTTAATAAACATCAAACGTCAAAGGTTAAAATGAAAAGATTAGGAGTATAATTATAACGAAACCCCATAACTCTTAAGGGCATTTTTTTTATATAATTTAACTTAATTTGATTAAATTAATATTCTGGTCACTTGTAATTTGAGTTTCATTTATTTGGTTTTAATATTTTCAAATATCTAATTTTGATTCTTGTATTTTTAATTAACGAAGTTCGATAACCATTAATTTTTAATAACTAAATTTAAGATTTATTGAAAATATAAGTACTAAAGTTCAAATGGATTAAAAGTATAAAGATTATAATTGGACATCTAAAAGTAAAGTACATTGATTAAAAAGAATGAAACAAAAAAATGTAGGGACCAAACTGATATTTTTACCTATTAATTTTTATCTTAAATTTTCGTATTCCATTAATTTGAATTCTATTTCAATATATATGGTTATATTTGCTTTTTGGGTAAATTGCAAAAATCATTTCTAAAGTATAGTGGTAGTTGCAATTATACCCTTAAACTTCGAACTTTAAAAATTGAATCCTCCAAATTATATAAATATATTAAAATTGGATCAAACTGAACCTTTAAACTTACATAATTGTATAAATTTAACATTGGTATCAGTTAAGTGTTCGATTTTTAGGGTCCAATTTTAACACTTATAGAAGTTTAGAGACCCAATTTGTACAACTAAAAGTTTGAGGGTATAAATTGCAACTACCACCATACTTTAGGGGTGGTTTTTGCAACTTATTCTTGCTTCCCCCCCTCTTTTAGTATGACAAATAATATAGAGATTTGAACCTCTTACCACATAGCAATTTGTACATGTCAATTACCATTTTGTTATGACCATATTTAAGTTGATTATCGAGAAAATAATTACAAACGAATCTAAATTATTCAAAAAGTACTTTTTTTGTCATACACCATATATATTTTTAAATATGTTCGGTTATGTTTATTCAAACACACCCTTAATAGGAATGATTAGTGACAAAGTTATGCTCATGTTAACAGTCTTATGTTACAATTCTATAACAATTTAATCTCTACCATTGAAGATTTCATTACGATGTAAGATTTATGTATGCAAATCGATACATTTTAACCATAAGCACGAAATAGTTATACACCAAAAGGTCGATATTCACTCGTTAATGACTAAATCATAACAAAATTGAGTATATAAGAAGTATATCTTATTTTAACAAAAGTGGATTAATCAAATGTAAATAGTTTTAAGGGCAATGTTTGTATTAGATAATGGGACATTGGACCTACTAGCAAGGACATGAGAAGATACTTCCTAGGAAATGGAGTGAAATTAGAAAATAGGAAAGAGAAGAGATTAGTATCTAAGTTTTTTAGTTTAGTTCAGTTCAGTTTGGCTTTTACTTTTTTAAACTGACCCAAATTGGCTTGTTTGATGCTGTGTTTTTATTTTATTTTTCAAGAAGAAAAAAACCAATTATATTTTATTCACTTTGTTTGATTCAAAAGATAAAATTATTCATTTCTATTCATGTTGTCTTCTTTTGTTTAATGTAGTTATAGTTAGCTTGTTAATTTTATATATAGATAGTTTTTGGGGTTTTGTGGGGATCTCCAAGTTAGTTTGAAAAAATATATTAAAATGATATGTGTTTGAATTAATATTTTTTTAATATATATATATATATATTACTTTTGAACCTCTAATATCTTTTAGGAAAAGTATCTTCTTAGTTCCAAGTTCTAAAAGATATGTTTGATTCATAGTTTTGCAATTACATCTTCTCAATCCTCCAATCTTTAAGAATATGCATATTTTGATCACTATGTTTTTTTTTTTAGTTTTTGAATTTTTAAGAATAAATTTAAAAAATTCTTGAAGTAATTTTTTAAGTATTTTAAATAAACATTTTAAATTATTTGAAAACAAGACAAAATACACCTTCTTAAAAGTTCAAGAACTAAAAAGTTACATTACATTTTCAAAATTGAAATCAAATGCATCAACATTTTGGAATTTGGAGGACAAAAAAAAATATATATATATATATTCTTTATTTTTTGTACTCATTTTTATCCATTGAAGTAATGCTTATTTTGATTTGTATTCATATATGTAATTAATTACTTTCTCTCCAAAGCCTAATTCCCCATCATCTGCCTTGTGTTAAAAAGATAACAAAATTTATTCATTATCCCATACCATTTATTCCAAAATCAGTGTAGCATTAATCTAAAATGCAAATTTAGATCACAACACCACACGATAATGTTTTATGAAAGGTCAAGAAGAATATTGCTGTTAAATTTTAGCGAACTTAGAATTAAACAGGGATGAATAACCTACCTATTCACTCAAATTTCCCCAACTCCATCTGTAATTTTCCATTTTAAATCAAATTTAATTTACCTCAACCAAACTTACTCCATTACAACTCTGTAAGCTACTATCCCACTTCCCTTAAATCCAAACATATACTCAAGCAATGACCTTATAATTCACAGAGCTGCTTAGAAGGGCAAGACAAACATTTCACATCTTTCCTACCAAACTCAAAAACCATGAAATTTATGCAAGAAAATCAACTACTGAGAATTATTCAACAAAACAGAGGAACAGATGCACTAATTGTTTTTCAACACTATTGACTAGTTCTTATTGTACATGCTAATCAGCTAGCTAACTCCTTTTTATAATTAACAACCACCATGCTTCCATTGATGAAATATTACAAAGGGCACTAAAAAACCAGGCTAATAAAAAAGTTCTCCAATCTACTACCTCCAATGTACTCGAATACAAATTCAAATATGTCTTGACATTCTCATGGGTAGGAGGATCACTTTTGTTCTACTCCATATTCATCTAGCATCCAAGAACAGTAAAGACATTTGAGACCTTTACTACTGGAATTGCATCAAACTACTCGGACACAATTGTGCCACGTCATTGATAATAAGTACGAGAAAATACTCAAATGGGTTGAAGACCTGATAAGTTTCCTGCAACTTCCCCAAGGGCCAAGCTGAACTTTTGAAGAAAGAATGACCCATTTTTCTAGGACTTTCAACTACTCAAAATCAGCTCATTCAGTGTTGGTCCTTTGAAACTCAAGGAAGACACTCTCTACTCAACTCATCCAGCCGAGTCTCCTGCAGGAGTGGATGGCAGACTAACTAAAATCCAGTCATCTACTCGACACAATCCCCAACTAGCAAAATAGCAGTTTGGACAACAAGATTCAATACAGGCACACCTTTTCTCAACTCAATGTCAAGCCTAAGGCACCACGCGACCACTATGCGACAATCAGAGTAAGCGACACCTTGTTCAAGTAATCAGACAGGAAAATGTATGTTTCTACATCCATATGATTTAGTCAAGCTCCCTAAGCCTATTTGCACAGCTATAAATTCTAATACCATGTGCCTAAAGTTATCCTGAGTCAACTATACTTGATGCTCCTCATCCTAATAGTTAAAAAGAAAATTGTCAATCATCCATGCTTGTTCCCAAATCAAGGAGGAAACTACATACAAACAATGCATGATCTCAACACTTCCCATCACTTGCATGCATGTTGGCACTTTGAGTATTACAATGTTCCTAAACTCTCAGACTACTCCCCGTTGTGTTGCAAGTGATAGGACATGACAGTATACTTTCATTCGTCTACAACACAATCCAATTCTAGCAAAATAAGCAATTTTGGTGGGGCCATGTGAGATTAGTAAGATTGTGGTTGTATAATAGGCAAATTCAACTTAACTAAAACATGAGGTACTTCCGATTCAAACAAATCCTCAGAGTCAGAAAAAGCAGTCGACATGTAAATTGAAAATCAAGGATGGGATTAAAAAGTGAGATAGACATAGGGCACAAATATATACGGTCACCTTTACCCTTTTCATTCTCATAACTCTCTTTCGACACAACGCTCAATACTTGAAACATTTCAGCCAAACTAAATTTTCTACAAAGTACACACCACTCTACCTATCCCCCCTCTCTCACTATCACATTTCACATGTATTCACTACCTTTCTCTGCACCAGCAAGCTATCACAAAGGACTATGTATATGCCATATTTTGAAAGAATGGCTCTAACCTCAAAACAAAACTCACATACAACCAAGTATAAAGTCTATCCACTTAAACAATGTCTTCAAATACCGATTGCTGTTTCAAAAACCACACAACCTATAAGCCTGAAAGAGAAGTACCACTACCAAATCCAAAGACAAAAACTAAAAAATAAATAAGCTTAGATAATACCTTCTAAGATGACTTGAACTCCTCTCCACAAAAGATTGATTCAAGTAAAAAATATTCATATTTTCTACTGTATAATAGAGTAAATGACAAGTAGAGAGGCCATAGAATAAAGTGATGTTGAACAAAAGACTATTGAAGATCCCATCTAGATAATCTGGAGAGCAAGCAATTATTAATTTCACTAACTTCAATGAAATCCAATCTGAAGATGAACATAAATGACAACGTAACCCCTTTCCAGAAGCCCCCACCACCCACAACCCCTGCAAATACACATGATACACTAATTTTTACTGCTGCCCAAGAAAGAATATAGGTAATATACGATTTGAAGCGCAGTACACAACCATATTCAGACTTTCCTGCAATTACAGAATTAGAGTAACATGAAAGGAAACAGTCCAATGCTAACCAAACAATTGACACACTTTGAATTTCATTAGAAGAAAACAAGATCTGAAATTAAACAGGACCATAGTAGCAACGTACATGACAACGGGGTTGAAGCGTTATCTAAAGAAATGAGAGACTATAGTAAAAGAATTGCGTAATAATCGCCCTAAGTGATACAGACTCCGATTCGTTGTATTGTATATAGAACAACTAAACAAAAATGTTGATATATAAATTTGCAGCATCTTGAGATACAACCTACGTTATGAGAGAACAAACCCTAATCCAGTTCTTACAGATCACAAGAATTAAAACTGAAGAGAGTACAACAAGTAAGCCTAACCCATAATCAAACTGCCATCAGTTCGTTCATCAGGCGCCGATCAGGATCTGGCTATACACGCGCTGCAATTGCAGGACCTGCGGCTGAAGCAGCAGAGGCGGCGCCACCGAGAAATGACAGGAATCCTCCATTTACAGGCTCTTGATCGTCAAGGAAGAGATCCTCTGGAACCCTAAACGCACCGTGAATGCACACAATGGAAAATCCAATCATCGACGCCGAAATCAGGAGCGATCCAACACTAGTGAGGAACACCACAATCACAGTCAAAACCCCCAACCCAACCAACGTTTCGAAATCCGAAAAAGTACGGCCACGAATAACCAGCGGCTGATCGGAAGGACGGAAAATGTAGAGAAAGCTCCAAGCAGCGAGGAGTGAAAGAAGAGTCAAGAGAGAAAACGGGTGGGAGAGAAGAGAAAAACCGAGAACAAGGGCAAAGAGGGTGATGTAATTGACACGGAAGTATGAGAAGTTCTTGCGGATCCGGGAATAGGCTTCGGAAAGGTTGTCGGGGCGAGCCATAGAACTCCGATCAACGAGCTCCGACCATGGGCGGCGATGGGAGAAGCCTTGGCGGACGGAGGAGGTCAAACGAGAGAGAAAAGCGCGGAAGGCAGGAGTGGCGATGGGTGGCTGAGATGGAGCTCCGGCAGCCGACTGAGGGCCGGAAATCGGAAGTGTCGGTGGAGAAGCCATTGGTGTGGCTAGATCTGGCAGTGCGCTGTGATATTTACACAATGGGGTTTCAAAGGAATTTATTTCTTCGTATGGAGACCCGAGAAAGAAAGGACCTTTACGCCGTTCTCTCAATATATATATTCCTTTAAATTTCAATTTTGTCCTTCAATTTTGGGTTTATTTTGTTTTCATCCCTAAATTCTTTAAATATTTACTTTTATGAGAATAGAATTATTGATAGTATTAATACCATGTCAATTGAGTTATGTTCATTTTGACACAAAATAAGGTAATTAGAATGGACAGAACTTTTAGGAATAATAATTAAGTGAATAACAATATTTTTAAAGAATCGTAAATATAGTAAAATCTATTCATGATAGACTCTATTAATGATGGATTTTATCATTAATAGACCTCGAGAGTTCGATCTAAATTTTGTTATACTTTTGACTTTTTTTTTTTCTTTTATACAATAGGTATGTGAGCCATTTGAACCGTAAATAACTTGGTCACTAACACATACTACATGTTGGCTAATTAATTTGGATTGAAATTATATTTGTATTAAAATATTAAAACCAATATTTTAGTATACTATACATCATTAATTTGTTAAAAATATATACTTGAGGTTAAAGGAGATATGAAAAATATATATATATATATATATATTTTCATATTGGTAAATGTCTATTTTTGTCCTTTCTCTATGGGAAACAACTATTTGAATGTAAGTGTCTTTAAACGCTATTGTCCTTCATTGATAGGATATTGATAGTTCGAATGTAAATGCCTTTTAAGTCTTATTAGTACAATCGATGACATGACATCCTTGTTTGAATTGAGGTAATCACACATCAATTTACATATGGGTATAATCCATACATAACAAAGAATAAATTAAATATGTTAATACGTACATGATCTTATCTAAGAAAATTATAAAAATTTTACGAAAATTTGAAATCTCATAAAATTTGAAAAAGCTATTGGAAGTGCATATGTGAAAGATTAAAAAATACAAACTAAAATACTTGCAATTGATTCATGGATGCATTTTTGCATGTTTTTTTCTTGACATTCTTCCTTTTGATTTTGGCTTGATTTTAGCCTAGTTATTTGTTCCTTGAGAATTATAGTCCATGCATTTTGTTATGAAATATCAAAATTTTGTGGTGATATTATATAGTAACTTATTTTTGTTGCATTATTTAAAATGATTTTTAAATTATACCATTACGACTAATTTTAAGATATCGTCAAAATATTTAATGAGGAAAGTATTTAAGAAAAATGTTAAAAGAGTAACAATTGAAAAAAAAAAAACGACTAATTTTAAGATATCGTCAAAATATTTAATGAGGAAAGTATTTAAGAAAAATGTTAAAAGAGTAACAATTGAAAAAAAAAAGAAAAAAAAGAGAACACATTTTAAATCACTTGGAGTGATTGATTCATTGATGTATTTTTGCATGTTTTTTCTTGACATTTTCCTTTTTATTTTTTTATTTCATTTTAGCCTAATTGTTTTTATCTCTATGAATGTAGACAAGTCCCTAGTGCATGTCTTGAGTGCAGATCTTCCACTACAGATAATTCGATGAGTTGATCTTTATAGTCAAGACTCAAAGCTTTTCATAGGTCGATGTAGTCAGTAACTGGCTCTAGCTCCACCTTCCGCTACTTGACGCTTGTTAGCTCCATCATACTAACAGTACACCTAATGTTCTAGAAATAATTCATGAATTCTCTTTCTAGCTATTCCCAGTTATCAACCACTTTAGGCTTTAGATCAATGTACAAATCAAAAGTGTTCCCCTTCAGTATACAGATGAACTTATTGATTAGAAGCCCTCTTCTGGTTTCAACGTTCTCGCAGGTTTTAACAAAGTGGGTAATATGTTGTTTCAAATTGACCTCTCCATCGAAATACTAAAAACTTTGGGAGTTAGTACCCAACAGTCATTCTTAAGTTGTCAAATTCTTCATATATACAATTTGGAGTACATAAAAGAATTATGAGACAGTCCTTTGCATTGAGCTCTTATGGAGTTCATGATCACTTGCAGTTGTCGGACCGATAGTGAAGCGACGGATGTGGAATGTTACATCTGGTTTTCTTGTAACATAGTTTCCCCCTCGTCATTAGCTTTGACAGCAGTAGTTAGACTAGAGATGTCTACGGGTGAGAACGGATGAGGACGACTTCTCTGTCCCCGTCCTTGTGCTTGCTTCATATTTCAATCCCCATCCCATAAAATTTTCCAAGGGGATCAGGTTCCTACAAAAAAATTCCACGTTGGTTTTTTTCTTAATTTATTTTTTATTTAGGAAATCTTTACCTTTATTCTCAACCATATAAAATGTTTAAAATTTTCTATATTAAATGGGTCATTTCCAATACATTATTATTTAATAAATCATTATAAAAATTTATTATAAAAATAATAATATTTCATCTCAATAATTTCTAATGTTAAAATTTAAATATTGTAGCATAGTTGTCTAGCCTTTGACTTATATATTACAACATACATGTTTTAAAAGTTAGAAAGTTTTAACATCTCTATCCTAAAAATGAACTAAAATTTTAACATCACAAAATTGTTTTAACCGAATCAATTTAAACTTTTATACGATTATATTTCAAAATTGTCAATGCATCAATTTTTACATATGTATAGACTTCTTCAGATATCGATTTAACAAGATTGACAAACAATTTGCATGGGCAATTCTAAAAAAACTCTTAATTGAGAATCTAAATTGATTCGCTAATTTAAATTTAGAGGTTTAACTAATAAAGTTATAGGTTTTACATGATGTTTATCCAAATAAAACATAATTGATGGTTTAAATCGATACACTTACGGAAGTTTAGAATTTAAATCAATACAATTATTAGTTTATAATTTAAATTGATACAACCACTTAAATTGATATTTGCCCTAATTATTTTTATTACCATGAAAAATAAATAAATAATAACTCCATGCAAATACTCACAAACCCTTGCAAAATTTTAAAATTCTTCACCTTATTTAAAATTAATTTATTACGTCAACATGATAAGGATAATAGAACCTCGACCTATCTTTATAATGATACGATATTATCCACTTCGAACGTACATAACTTTGCTTTTGAAAATATAAGTCTCATATCAATAGAAACTATTATTCTTACTTTTTTTACTCGTGGTCACATCAATGTGGAGTTTTGTTTGCATCTAACGTAATATACTACGTCAATTAACAATAAAATTGATTTAGTTCGAATTTTAATGACTAAAACGTATTTTTTGAAACTCATGGACCAAAGAGACATTGACTCAAACTTCAAGAACCAATTGGTTTTGCCTTTGACCCATCAAAACCCAATCATGTAAAAAGAAAAAAAAATGAAAAAAAGAAAATTAGGAATCACATTTCCACAAACGACAAAAAATCACTTTGTTTTTTCTTAATGGTTTTGAATTGGCTTGTTTTAACCAATTTTTCTAATTGCAATATGGCTCTCCTGGACCCAATTAAATTAAGACCACGTTTATCCCACTGAAAATGTTATAGATCAATGAGAATAAAGAAAATGAGTCCCATTTGATTACTTACTTGTGTTCTGCAGTTGTATTGACACATGGGCTCCATATCTAAATTTGTAATGAAATATCACAATATGATGGAGATGAATAAAGAGTACTCAATCCATTTGTGCCTGAGAATTACGTCATATCGTTACTGTTACTATTATAGTTATAGTTGCGGCTACCATTATTGTTACTGTTACAATTTAAAAATTATCAATTTTGACATCTTTACTGTTATCATTATTGTTACAGTTACCACTTGACTCTTAGAGATAGAGCTAAAGGTAACGGTACTAGTAAATTTGACAAAAATCATAACTCTAAGTAAATGCGATCAAAATCAATCCAATTACGTTTGCGGTTCAACTTCATTACAATTGATTCATCAATGAAATTTCATTACGATTTGTTGGATTTTATGTCCTAGAATTCGTGGTTTGAAAACAATAAAACTTATTCTGAAAATTCAATAAGTTGCTATTGAATATATGAATTGTTTATTTCGTTTTAGAAATAAATCCAATAAACTAAAATCCATGACTATTACATGAGTACATGAACTTTATGTGGAGACATAAAAGTGGATCAGGTTCAAGTAAATAGTCAAAATGATCTATAGTATATGAATAAGGTTGTGTGCCTTATTCTGGTAACACTATTAGATGCGGCTCACTCTGTAGTTGTTATAAGGAGTTGTAAAGTGCTACAGACAATGTGATCTTAATTCATACATGTTATGACATGAGGAACGGGAGCATCCTGTGCAATGAGTTTGTATAAGATCGAACCACAAAATCAATCACTCTTACTTTATAACATTGTTTACTGTTTAAGACTGATTATTTCAAAGCGATAACCTACGTAACTTAACCTTAATCTTGAGCTAACTATGAACTCCTATTTATTCGGGGTTATTCTTAGATTTGCATAGATGAGGGTTGGCTCAACAGCGTCAGCTCAAAAACTTCCATTTTAGAGGTAAGAACGAGTAGATATCTGGGGACATAGGGTGCAAGATGGAATTCACTCCTACCCGCTTTTAGGGATTGTACAGAGGTTGTTCCCTTAAATGCTAACTTCGGGTCTTAAATAAGGAGCACTATCCTCTCATGGGCTCGAGAGGGACTCGATTTGTTGATTGGATCACAAACCAATTGTTCATTAGAGGATCAGTGGGACTTAAGGAACAAGAGGTAATCTCGAGGGTAAAACAGACATTTGACCCAACCGTTATTACGAAAAACCTGTGAAGAGTTTACTTACTAATCATGATTATATCGAGTTGACATAATATATCTAGAGTGAGGGGAGTGCAACTATGGGCTTTAGTGGAGTGACCCATTAATTAACGAATGAGGGTTAATTCGGTGTAAAGAGTTTAGCCAATTAATCTCGGATCGTTGGAGCCCATGATCTGTAGGTCCACGAGGTCCCCCTATTAGCTCGTAAATGGATTAGTCTTAGAGTATCGTGATAAGTTAATTTGAAACGTTCAAATTAGAATTAAGGAAATTAGTAATTATATGTGATATAATTATGCATTTAATTTTAGAATTAAACGAAATTAGAGAATCAATTAATATTTAAATATGATTTAAATATTAAATTTATGAATAGAGATTCATGAGGTGGAATTTGTGTAAAATTAATTTAATATTTGATATTAAATTAATGAGAATTAATTAATTAATTATTATTAATTTTATTAGAAAATTAGTTAATGAATTAATTTTGTAAAATTAATAAAATTTTCAATTTGTGAAAACAAAATTGATTTTAGAAATCAATTTGAAAATCAAAAGATTGAAAACTTGAAAATGGAAAAAGTGGGAAAACTCCACTTTCTCCATGTACTAGCTCACTCATTTCCCACCATTGCTTTAGTCAATCTTCCAAGGATGAGCTGCTTTTCATGCAACTATCTTCTTTGCATGATGGTCATGCAATAAATAGGGAAGATTGGACTGAGAATCGAGCATGTAATCTGAAGCACTTGAGAGGTTTTTCTAAGGTGCTGCAGTGTGCTTCTTCTCCAAATTCCTTTTATTCAAGCTTATTTTGAGTCTCTCAACTCAATCTAAGGCTCCAAAAGAATAGCTGGGAAGACCTTGAGGTGGTTCACAAGAAGATTTGGAGAAGATTTGCAATTGAATTCGAGTTTCAAGAGGTTTTACAAAGGTATGTCTTGAAACCCTCTTATTATTGTATGAGCATGGTTTATTTATAGCCAAAATTAATGAATTAGAATGCTTATTGATCATTGTTGACATTCAATTTGGTTTAATTTTGGTGTGGTGGGTGTTTTTTCATGAGTAATATGAAAACGGTGCACTAATATGGTTTTCTGAGATTTGACATTTAATTTCTCTTTGATTCATTAGTTAAATTTGAGCTTATAGGTGTGCTAAGAGTCTGTAATTTATTTGGAGTCATTAGAGTTGAAATTAAGTTGTAATTGAAGAAAGAAGTGAAGAAGGCCGAGTTGCAGAAAACTGATCGTGAGTTTCTGTCCAAGCAGCATTGCAACGTTGCTCATATTCGAGCAAGGATCGAGTTTTAACAAGTGTCAAGCAACGAGTTGAGCTGATTGAGCAACGAGTTTAAACTAGCCAACGATCGAGTTTTCTTCATCCAGTCGTTGAGGATCGAGTATCAAACGGTCCAGACGAGTTTGACCGGCTTGACGAGCATTGATCGAGCGAGGAAACGAGTTATGATCCGATTTGACGTTCGAGTGAGCAAGTTTTGAGCCGGTTCGACCGGTTCTTTTCTTGTCTAATCTGGTTCAGCTTCAAAAAGGTTTTGGCTGGTTCGGTTCAGCGGTTCACATCCGGTTCAAGCTGTTTGGGTCCAATTTGGAGCGGTTCGAGCGGTCCGAAAGAGTTTTGGAGCTATTTCTTGTTGGCTTTTGTAATAATTAGGCCTTTGTTTGCTTGAAAATGCCAAAACTAAAACCGTATCAGTATGTGTTTAATTATTTATACATATGATATATGTTATAATTAAATAAATCTTGTATATACATATAGTATACCATGTAGATTTAAAATCCCACCATACGAAGCATGTTACATGATTTGAAAGTATGTTATAAAATATAATATATAGTATGCATGTTTAGGGTTTCTTTTATTTAATATAAATGTTATATTAAATATTGAATGTCTTTGATGTATGTTGTGGATGTTTAGCATATCTAAAATTTTGTAAGCTGTTATAAAATTGAGTTAGAGATTTAAAATCCATAACAAAGAACAGTTGCATGCTCATGTAAGTTAACCACTCGTTTTAATAGTTAAAATAGATCGTTAAACTTATAAAACTCGGGTTACAAACTCAACCGGTATATAATCCTGTCGAAGGCTGGATGTATTTAAGTTGACGGTCTACGAAACACCTCCTACCTAGGGATTATGGCCAAATAATTGAGCGTTGTTAATCGATTTTATGAGCAATACGTGAGTGATGTGAGGTTTTAAAATTGGTTTATCACCTAGACATCGTAGGTTAAATCCAAATATAAACGTTATACTTGGATAAACACCTAGACTTAGGTTGTTTAATTATTCGAAACAAGCCTAAACGTATACCCTGTTTAATGTTAGAACACTTAGTGGGAGTTTAATAACATATATGATATACTATTAGAACACTTCAGTGAAAATCATATAACGTATATGATATGTTAAAACACTTCAATGGGAGATTAATAAACATATATATGATATGATTATTTTTAGCTCTCACGTCCCTAAAAGTTCACGATCGAAATTCATGTGGCACTTCGTGTCACTCTGGGAGTGATCTCCATTCGAAAAGTGTTTACATGAATCGAGATTTTGGTGAATGGGGGAAGTTGTTCACCTTAAAATCAAATGTGATGTTTTGATTTTAAATTTTCACGTTCTCAAGTTGTTCACACCGAAAGGTTCATGCGGCACTTCGTGTCACCCTGGGAGTTACCTCTATTCAGAACGTGTTTGCGTGGATTGATCATGGTGAATGAGGGGAGGCTGTTTAATGGAAAATCAAATATACGATATATTGATTATTCTCACGTCCTTACATAATTCCCATCGTGAGATCTGTGCAGCACTTCGTGTCACCCTGGGTGTAACCTCCATTCTGAAAGTGTTCGTCATGAAGAAACTCTTATTCAAGAGTACATACGAATGGAAGCGGATCTTTCCAATTCATTGTGACAAAATTACTGTATATACATTCAAAACATACTAATATGCATTCATAATGCTAAAGAGATCAAGAGATCAAGAGATCATACCAGATGGGGATTTCTTCTTCATAGAGAGTCTAAAACCCAACCGTTTACCTCGAACAATCACCACTCGGACATAAGAAAATGGAGAAGGCAACACCACTTAGAGTCCTCAGTATTCTTGGAGTGAGAATCCAAAGTGTGGGCTTTGTTCAGATTTGATAGAGGGAAGGAGGAAGAAAGACCGTACACAATGATCAAGCAAGTGGGAGATGAGGTCGTCTATCACATAGACAAGATGCTTGATCGTTTAGGTAAAGTATACAATCGTGTAGGAAAAAATAAGTGATCGTCTAAACGATCGTGTAGGAAAAGGTATGTAATCGTATAGGAAAAGGGAGAGCGGTCGTCCAAATGATCGCGTAGGAAAAACTAAGTGATCGTCTATAATCGTTTAGTAAATACCGGGAGCTAAACGATCGCTTAGGAAAAAGGTAAAAAATCGTTTAGATAATAACGCACGACGGTGTAATCAGTAAGCGATCGCTTAGCAATATCATATATGAAAGTGATCATACAGTCACTGTCGTATAGGCACTGATTTTCTAAACGACGACACTATCTTTTTCATAATGTCCATGCATACGAGCTCAACACACCGTCAGCTATTTATAATGCACTCATCCGTTATTTAGAACAGAATAGACGCCGTCCCATTTCCTTTATAACCTTCCAATGAATGTGATCTTATCATATTTATAACATATAAATTAATATCATATATTAATTATAATATTTTCCTTTACTAAATATAAATCATATTTATATCCAATTTCCTCCAAATTAATATATCTCATACATAAAGTTAATTATATCATATTTAATTAACTCGTCCAATTATATCATATATAATTGAACTCACTCTTGTCAATTTGAACATTTCAAACTGACTTAAAAACTGATTCTTAACTTGTATCCAAGCTACCAAGGGGACTTTATGAACCTATGCCTCAAAGCTCTAATGGTACGTGAATAGCTGACTAAACTCTTTAGTCACAATATCCACCATTCGTTAATTGCCAGACATTCCACTAAAGACCGACAGTTGAACTCTTCTTGCTATAGATATATTTCTTTGTCTATTGGATATAACCAATCATCAATACGATGACCCTTCACAGATGTTCATAATTACAGCAGGCCAATTTACTGTTTTGCCCCTATAATTACATCTTCCTTCTTAAGTACCAATAATCCCTCTAATGAACAATACAACATAGTTCTACCATGTGTGAACACCTCTCGGGTTATGAGAAGGTGTGTGACACCATATTGTTCAAGCTCCAGGATCAACCCTTAAGAGAGCAATCTATCTATTTATCCTTACTTTAGGGAAGGAGTGAACTTCATCTTGTGAAGCTGAGTTTCCAGCTCCCAAATTAGACGAATTCTCAAAATGGTAGGTTTTAGTCGGCGTTCTGGCCACTCGCACCCATGCAAATCAAAGGACCGCCCTCAATGGTAGGAGTTCCCAACTCACTCAGGATTGAGGTCATGTTACCTATGGCCATCCTAGTGAAGTGAAGTCTCAGTCATGAACGATGTTATATGACAAGACATTAACACTTCGAGGTCAAGTCTTCTACAAACTCTTTGTATAGGACGCCCCACCTCGCATGTCCACTACACGAATGATCAGGATCAGATCATCTATGACAAGTCACAACATTTGTAACAATTCCACAAAGCGGGCTACGTTCGTAGTGTTACCAGGATAAGGTTTTCCTCCTATATCCATATACTACATACCATTTTTTGTCACTTAAGACATGATCCACTTGTATGTCACTACATACATGCTTAAGTTACATAAAGACAACCAGGGATATTAAGTTTATTGGTCTGTGGTAAAAATAAAAACATCTAAATGTGCAAAGTCAAGTAGTGAAATAAATATCATTTATATTATACATCACAAGTGTTCGTACAAAGTTGTTTACAAACTACTGGACACGAAACTTTAGGGCACAAACCCCCACGTCATAGATCAAGACCAAAGTGAATGAGGAAAGTAGTTCATAGTAAGTGGGTGAAGGATATATGTCAACATATCCTATGGTCTCTTCTGTTGGTTTGAACCGTGGGATTTCTATGTTGGGCCTACTTGCCTTCTTTAAGTTGGTCTCGATAGTCGTCTAACGACGATTATCCCCTCGGAGGGTTTTAACATAGGATTCGAAACAACTCAAACTTTAGAAATGGATAGGAATTATAAATTCGATTTTAAAACTATACTTTCCAACTTTGGGAGCATCATTGGAGTCGACTTCTGAGGTATGAAAACAGAGGGTTACACTTACAGAATCACAAAAGTGTGAGTAATTTCTGACAAAAAACGTAGCTAAATGACTATCAAAATATGAATTATTCTGGAGATAGTATTTAGTCAAGAATGTCCTGCTGTAGTATCGTTGCAAAAAAATAATCTCGGGTATATTATTACTTTGCTAATACTTGATTGGGTTTAAAAAGAAATTCCTTGATAAAATTTATTTATAATTTTTCAGAATGATGAGTTCACTAGTACAATTATTGGCGTCTGTTAAACTGATTGGGGATAATTATGCAACTTGGAAATCAAACCTGAATACTATACTGGTGATAGGCGATTTATGATTCATTTTAATAGAGGATTGTCCTCCCATTCCTAGCTCAAATGCAAATCGAAATGTTCGGGATGTGTATGATAGATGGATCAGGGCGAATGATAAAGCCTGTGCCTATATTCTCACCAGCATGTCTGATGTCTTGGTGAAGAAACATGAGACTATAGATACTGCCAAAGAGGTTATGGAATCTCTACGCATGATGTTCGGACAACCATCCTTCTCCCTAAGGCATGATGCTATTAAATACGTTTACAACTACCGACTGAAAGAAGGGGTCTCTATTAGAGAACATGTCCTAGACATGATGGTCCATTTCATATAGCAGAAGTAAATGGGGTTATCATTGACAAAAAAAGTCAAGTCGGTTTTATTCTAGAATCTCTTCCGAAGAGTTTTCTGTAGTTCTGCATGAACGCGCTTATGAATAAAATAGAATACAGCTTGACTACTCTTCTGAATGAGCTACAAGCTTACCAGACAATGATGAGAGCTAAAGGTCTGGAACTGAAAATACACGTTACTACCGCTGAGAAGAGAGGAACGTCCTCTAAAAAGCCTGATGTTGCTTTCTCTTCACAGATTAAGAGTATTCCTGTTAAGAAGAATAAGAGGAAAGGGAAGAAGAAAATCGCTGGTAGAAACGGCAAAGCTAACGCTGTAGATAAAGGAAAGTATTTTCATTGCAATGAGAAAGGGCACTGGAAAAGGAACTACCCTCAGTACCTTGTTGAAAAGAGAACAGAGAAAGCAAAACAGACAAACTAGTTCCTGAAGATTGCTTACTGTCCTCAACATGACCAGTGGGAGATGTTGCTGCCTAAAGAATCTTATCAGCTTTTTGTAATAAGAGTTGGTTCATCTTATTGTAAAGTACAAATTATATAGATTTTTGTAAATGAAATATTTATTAGCGAAAGTTATGTTTGTTCTACTACATAGCAACGTCTGTTAAGAACCAACCTAGTTAAAAGCCATTTGCAAATATTTAGATATTTAAAACGGCTAGAAATCTATAAAGGCAAGTAGTTATTTAAACTAAGTGATAAGTTTAGAACACTTGAAAAAGTTAAGAGTGTATAAAACTTGTTAGGTAAAATGAAACCGAAATACTTCAATCGGATCAAAATATAGAACATTTGAGATTTCTAGGTCTATTTGATAGAACATAAAATCCAGTGAAAAACTATCTAAATTGCCTTAAATTGTTTTCTCAACATCATTCCAATTATTGGAATAGTGTTCGAGATCACCATGTATTACTTGTTTCCATAAAAGCTTGCATAAATCAATAAAGAGTTTTGAACTGACATTGTAAACAAAAGTTGTTTAGACAGGTCAGATGCATCTTACTCAAAGAGTTGAGAGTACCTCGATGTAGTAGGAGTAGCCATTATTGAGAAACAAGTGTTGTGAAAATAAGATGCATTCCTCATATAGTTTAATAAGAAGTCTATTGTACATTAACATGTTTACAACAATCTCTTGACTAAAGTGTTTGAGAATCTCCTAGTAAGACTAGGAATACCAGGTATATAACCTAGGGCAAGTGGAAGAAAAACTGGGTATGAGATACCGAATGGTAAACCATGGGTATGTGATGCCCTAGTTTATCGTATTTCTCTGTAAAACTTAGAAACTCAGTATTATATATTTAGATATATAAGTTAACACTGGAGTTTTAGTCTAAGTGAGAGTTTGTTGGGTTTTATGTCATAAAACTCGTGGTTTGCAAACAATAAAACTTATTCTGAAATTTCAATAAGTTGTTATTGAATATATGAATTGTTTATTTCGTTTTAAAAATAAATCCAATAAACTAAAAGATCCATGACTATTACATGAGCACTTGAACTTTATGTGGAGACATAAAAGTGAATCAGGTTTGAGTAAATAGTTAAAATAATCTATAATATATGAATAAGGTTAGGTGTCTTATTCTGGCAACACTATTGGATGCAATTCACTCTGTAGTTGTTACAAGGAGTTGTAAAGTGCTACAGACAATGTGATCCTAATTCATACATGTTATGACATGAGAAGCGAGAGCATCCTGTGAAATAGTTTTGTATAAGATCGGACCACGAAATCAGTCACTCTTATTTTATAACGTTGTTTACTATTTAAGATTGACTATTTCAAAGCGATGACTATTTCAAAGCAGAGAAAGCAAAACTAGGTATGGGATACCGAATGGTAACCCATGGGTATGTGATGCCCTAGTTTATTGTATTTCTCTGTAAAATACAGAAACTCAGTATTATATATTTGGATATATAAGTTACCACTGGAGTTTTAGTCCAAGTGGGAGTTTGTTGGATTTTATGCCTTAAAACTCGTGGTTTGTAAACAATAAAACCTATTCTGAAAATTCAATAAGTTGTTATTGAATATATGAATTGTTTATTTCGTTTTAGAAATAAATCCAATAAACTTAAATATCCATGACTATTATATGAGTACTTGAACTTTATGTGGAGACATAAAAGTGGATCAAGTTCGAGTAAATAGTCAAAATGATCTATAGTATATGAATAAGGTTGGGTCCTTATTCTTGTAACACTATTGGATGCAACATACTCTGTTGTTGTTACAAGGAGTTGTAAAGTGCTACAAACGATGTGATCCTAATTCGTACATGTTATGACATGAAGAGCGGGAGCATCATGTGCAATGAGTTTGTACAAGATCGGACCACGAAATCAGTCACTCTTACTTTATAACATTGTTTACTATTTGAAACTGACTATTTCAAAGTGATAACCTAGGTAACTTGACTTTAATTCTGAGCTAACTATAAACTTTTGTTTATTCGGGATTATCCTTAGATTTGCATAGGTGAGGGTAGGCTCCACAGCACCGCCTTAATAAACCTCTATTTTAGAGGTAAGAACGGGTAGATAGTTAGGGACATAGGGTGTAAGATGAAATTCACTCCTACCCGCTTTCCGGGATTACCAATTGTTCATTAGAGGATCAATGGGACTTAAGGAACAAGAAGTAATCTCAGGGGTAAAACAAACATTTGACCCAGCCGTTATTACGAATAACCTGTGACGGGTTAACTTACTAATCATGGTTATATCGAGTGGACATAATATATCTACAATGAGGGGAGTGCAACAATGGGCTTTAGTGGAGTGACCCATTAGTTAACGAATGGGGGTCAATTCCGTGTCAAGAGTTTAGCCAATTAATCTCGAATTGTTGAAGCCCATGATCTGTAGGTCCACGAGGTCCCCCTACTAGCTCGTAAATGGATTGGCCTTAAAGTAGCGTGATAAGTTAATTGAAACGTTCAAAGTAGAATTAAGGAATTAATAATTATATGTGATATAATTACACGTTTAATTTTAGAATTAAACGAAATTAGAGAATCAATTAATATTTAAATATGATTTAAATATTAAATTCATGAATAGGGGGATTCATGAGGTGGAATTTGTGTAAAATTAATTTAATATTTGATATTAAATTAATTAGAATTAATTAAAATATTTATTTAATTATTTATTATTAATTTATTATAAAATTAATTAATGAATTAATTTTGTAAAATTAATAATTTTCAATTTGTGAAAACAAAATTGATTTTGGAAATCAATTTGAAAATCAAAAGATTGAAAACTTGAAAATGGGAAAAGTGGGAGAACTCCACTTTCTCCATATACTAGCTCACTCATTTCCCATCATTGCTTGAGCCAATCTTCAAAGCATGAGCTACTCTTCATGCAACTATCTTCTTTGCACAATGATCTTGCAATAAATAGGGAAGATTGGGTCGAGAATCGAGCATGCAATCTGAAGCACTTGAGAGGTTTTTGCTGAAAAACTTGAGGGTGAAGAAGGTGTTCTTCCAAGGTGCTGCAGAGTGCTTCTTCTCCAAATTTCCTTTATTCAATCTTATTTTGAATCCCACAACTCAATCCAAGGCTTCAAGAGAATAGTTGGGAAGAACTTGAGGTGGTTCACGAGAAGATTTGCAGCTAAATTCGAGTTTCAAGAGGTTTTTTCAAATGTATGTCTTGAAACCCTCTTATTATTGTATGAGCATGGTTTATTTATAGCTAAAATCAATTAATTAGAATGCTTATTGATCCTTGTTGCTTCTGCTGCAAGTTGATATAATCCAACATGATTATACCAATTTTCATTACGTTTTGACAAACGTGGCCTAAATCAAATGGTGAATCGAATCAAACCTGCCTTGAGTTGGACAAAATAAAAAAGTATTGATTTTTATCCCAACTTTCTCATTAATGAAAAAAAAAAGACATTTTTAATCGATTGTGAATAATATATTAATCACCACTATAAAAGTTGGTGACTCGATTCTCCACTTTATAATTATTGAATTAAAAGATATTGAACTCAAAATAAATATATAAATAAATATAAGTAATTATAATGGTAAATATAGTAAAAATGTCAATTTAAACATAATTGTTTATTCATAGGAAAAGTATCTATCACTATTATTGCTATCAATGATATGAATGTAATGGTTCCATATGTTTATTTTTAGGATAGAAGTTATCACTGATGCTTTAGGGAATATGTTGACAGTTCATTGATAGTTTGTTGATGGATTTGTCTATCAACAAACTATCACTAATGGATGCTATCATTGATGCTAATTTAGTTTCCTGTACTGTGATTTGATTATTGTTTATTCATAGGAAAAGTATCTATCACTATTATTATTATCAATGATATGAATGTAATGGTTCCACATGTTTGTTTTTAGGATAGAAGTTATCGCTGATGCTTTAGGGAATATGTTGACAGTTTATTGATAGTTTGTTGATGGATTTATCTATCAACAAACTATCACTGATGGATGCTATCATTGATGCTAATTTAGTTCTCTGTACTGTAATTTAATGATTGTTTATTCATAGGAAAAGTATCTAGTACTATTATTGCTATCAATGATATGAATGTAATGGTTCCACATGTTCGTTTTTAGGATAAATGGAGAAAGGAAATAGAAAAACATTGAAAGGATCAACATCTGGGAAAAAACACAAGAAGATCAAGGTCACAATCTAATGATATTTTATAAATTTATATAGATTTGTGGTTGCTTTTTTCTTACATTTATGTTATTGTTATATATACAGGAAAATGTATTAATTATTCCAGAAAGTGAATGGACAAATCCATTAAAAGTTAGCTCCTTCATAAGTTTAGATGTCCTATCTAACATAGAAAAATTAGATGAGCCATCACTCCAACTATTTAGAGAAGGTCCTTTTGGGCACTTCTTATATATGAAAATGAAAAGGATGCCCAACCAACTCATATCACACCTTATTAGAAGGAAATGCACAACTACCAAGCAAAATATACTGGCCTTTAATTTAGAAGGACATATTTCAGAATTTGGCCTCGAGGATTTTTGTTTAATAACAGGTTTAAATTGTGATGATTACCTTATAGATGGTATCTATAGTGAACAGGAATCTTTTTCAAGACAAATAAAAAATTATAAGAAGAGAGCTCCAACCTACTTTTAATTTGTTAGGTTCTGATGCCAACATACCCATTGATATAAAGGTCAAACTTGCACATTTATATTTTCTAGAAAGCTTCCTAATTCCTACACAAGGACATAACAAAGTAAGTTGGAAGCATCTAAAAATGTTGGATGACGAAGAAAGGTTTAGATCTTATCCATGGGGTAGGGTTTCCTTTGAACTAACTATAGAGTTTTTTAAGAAGGCTGTCATCAATAAGCCATCTTCCATTTTTCTCCAAGGATTTCTACTAGCTTTGGTATATTAGGTTTTTGAAATTATACCAAGATTATCCAACCCCACTATTGGATTTGCACGAAGAATAAAGAGCGATGGACCTAGACTTACTCAATGGGAGTCTCAAGAACCTAATGATTGGCAACACATCAACAACAATATTTTCAAAGCCACTGGTGTAAATCTTTTATCACTGGTATTTCCTTTATTTATATATATTATTAGCATGCTATCAAATGATAGAAACTATAACTGATGTTTCAACTTTTATGACATAGAAGATACCACTATCAGTGATAGCTTCTATTAGTCATTTGGAACTATTGTGATATCTCCTATCATTGATAGCATGTTATTATAGATAGAAGCAATCAGTGATAGCTTGAAATCAGTGATTGTTTCTATAAATTAGCTGTATCACTAACATCTTTATTAAACTTTCAGTTTACTGTTGCTTCATTTGTTCCAATTGAACAAGAATTGCAATCCAATTATTATGCCTATTTTGCGGAGGTGGAAACCAGGGAGATGGATATTGAAAAAGAAAAAGAAGGAAAACAAATGTCAACCGAGAGAAGAATTGCATCATTACAGGAGGCAATTGAAGAATTAAAAAGAGAACAAGAACATATTAAGAAGAACATCAATGAAAAGCACAAGGAGATTCTTATATATTGGGCCACATAAAAGAAGCTATCGGTGATAAACTTCCACAAAAAGAAGAAGATGGTGAAAAGTAATCTCAAGAATCTCTTGAGAAGAACAAAGCGCCATCATCTAGTTTGGAGCTTTTAGATGCAAGTTTGGAAGTTCGAGAGGTAAAACTTGTAATTTTCTTTTTCTGTAAGGAAGTACAATAACAAAAATGATATATGCATGTAGGCTGAAGTTGACACTGCTAAGGACAAGGAGGCTCAAGATGATCAAGAGAATGACCAACAAGAACAATTGTATGATGATCCTGAAGATGAAGAGGAAGATCGAGAAGAAAAAGATAAAGAAGATATGACGAAAAATAATGTAAGTATTGATTGATTGATGATCTTAATTATAACATTAGCATGAGAATGTAAGTATTGATTGATTGATGATCTTAATTATAACATTAGTATGCTATCAGTGATATCTGAAATCATTGATAACCAACTATCAGTGATAACATACTATCATTGATAGTTTGTTATCAGTGATAGTATAAATAATAGGAAGCTTTATTTACTGGACTGATATTGATAGCACATCGATGCCATGTTATATTTGATTCCATGATTTCAGGTGATTGAAAAGACTTTTAAAAAGAGTCCAAAAAAATATCGACCAAAGGTTGTCATCGAAAATATAGAGGACAACAAGAGACCAAAAAGACAAGCAAAACCAACCAAGAAAATTTTGGAGAACGCAAAGAAACAAAAGAAAGACAAAAAAAAGGTCTCTCCAAATGTGTCTACCAAGGTGTCTCCAAGTAAAGCTACAAGGCAGTCTCCAAGGTAGAATGACGACGCTCCAAGCTTTGATTTCAAAATATCACAACTTTGATTGACAATAGATAGGCTTGTTTATTGACAATAGACTTCTGTTTGACAATAGTTTGGAAATTATTTTGACAATATACAGTGATTGTTATGATTTTGGAAATTACATTGTTATTTTACAAGATCAATGATAGTTATATTGAATCAATATGAATCTTTCATAAATGTGATTGATATAGTTGCAACTTTCAATTTATTTTAGAGGTTGTTTGGTTGGAGGGAAAAGAGGGCAATCGTATAGTATAAATGTGATTGATTCATAAATGTGACACCGACGATACTCTCTAGAGCGACACCAGCGATGGAAGATATCAGTGATATAGTTCAATTATTTTCATGTCATCAATGATGGAAGATATTAGTGATAGAAACTATCATTGATAGATCATATAATAAGTCAGAAACAAGAAACCTGGATTTTTTTCTTCTAACTTCATCAAAAACTTTGGAATCAAAGCAAATGATTCACGTGCATCGCCTTTCAAAGACTTCATTATTTGCTCTTTTGCCCTTCATGCTTTATAATAGCTAATTGTTACTCCTCTAGAGCGACACTGATTCATAAATGTGATTGATATAGTTGCAACTTCGTATAGTATTTTGTTACTAGCGAGATCCTCTAGAGCGACACTGGCAAGATCCTCTAGAGCGACACCAGCGATACCCTCTAGAGCAACACCAGCGATGGAAGATATCAGTGATATAGTTCCATTATTTTCATGTTATCAGTTATGGAAGATATCAGTGATAGACTCCAATCAGTGATAGAAGTTATCATTGATAGATCATATAATAAGTCAGAAACAAGAAACCTGGATTCTTTTCTTCTAACTTCATAAAAAACTTTAGAATCAAAGCATATGATTCACGTGCATCGCCTTTCAAAGACTTCATTATTTGCTCTTTTGCCCTCCATGCTTTATAATAGCTAATAGTTACTCCTCTAGAGCGACACTGATTCATAAATGTGATCGATATAGTTGCAACTTCGTATAGTATTTTGTTACTAGCGAGATCCTCTAGAGCGACACTGGCGAGATCCTTTAGAGCGACACCAGTGATACCCTCTAGAGCGACACCAGCGACACTAGCGATACCCTCTAGAGCGACACCAACGATACCCTCTAGAGCGACACTAGTGATACCCTTTAGAGCGATACCAAGCTTTTCCTGTGAAATTCTTGGCGATACTCACCTCAATTCCTAGCGAGATTTCCCCCGAGAGTGATATCCTCCTTATAAAATCCTCTAAGCACAAGCTGCACAACTTCTATCACTAATAGTATGGTATCAGTAATGCTATACGATCGTGTAGCATTTGGTTGGCGATTCTATCAGTGATAAAATCTATCATTGATGGATCTTTTACAAAAATGCTTATCTACTGTCAGTGATAGAATCTATCACTTCATTGTATTAATTGCTGACATAAGCTATTAAAGATAGCTTGATATCATTTCTTTTAATTGTTATGGCTAAAAGAAAACGAAAGCTTCATAAATAAAAGCATCATATTGACTAAATAATGGATATATCAACAACAAAGTCTGTTCCACTAACAAAACATTAGTAACAAGGTCTCTAATATATTTATGACAAACATCAATAACAAATTGTCTCACTATCTAATGGTTAAATTGACGATGACAAGCAAAAACTACAATCTAATTGACAAATTGGTGAAAAACATCGACTGTCTCACTATCATTGATAAATTGATGACAAACATCAATTACAAAACAAGCTTCTTCATTACAAACATCAATTACAAATCAAGCTTCTTCATTAAACAACTGGTAGAAATTTGCATGTCCTACAATTATGGCCACGACGATGACATCGACTGCACTTCGAGCTCCTTTTCTTTTCACCAATTGATAGTATTCTTTGTTTACGTGGTCGTCCAGCCGGACGTTTAACTATTGGATGTAATACATTCACACCAACATCGATAGATCTCCAATCAGAATGATTTCCAATAGGATAAACTGATCCTTTATAGGTTGATAATAATGTATTGCAAAAATAGTAGTCTGACACAAAAGTATATATATCTAAATTTAGCCCACGAATAACAGCACAAGCATGAGCACATGGAATCTCCACCAAATCCCAAACACGACAACTGCATGATTTATAGGCCAAATTTACCAAATAGTGATTGTCCCCATCAACTACTTTATATTCTTCATTGTTAATAGTATCAACCTGAAAATAAAACAGTCAACAAAATATAATCAACTAGGTGAACTAATGGAATGTCAATGAAAACTAAAATATAAACGAAATTGTAAGTGATATTATCCCTACCCGATTAAATATTTTCAAGCTATCAGTGAAAACAAAAAATATCAGTGAAAATAAAAAGAAGCTATCACTGATAACATGTTATTAATGATATTTTCTAATAGTTAAGGTATTTGTACCTTGAAGCTTCTTGACTGATTGTGTTTCTCTCGCAACTCAGACTCTGCCCAACTAGTCAAAACAGTCTTCATGGATAATGTTGATTGACCTTTTTCATAGAACCAATTTTGAAGTATTTCTCTAATATAATCAAGTAATGATGCAACGGGGAACTCCCTAGGCTCTTTCAAAATATTATTCAAGCACTCTGAAATATTAGTAGTCATCATATTATACCTTCTTCTTCTAGAATGTGCACGTGTCCACTTCTCAAAACCAACTTTACTGAGATATTCTCGAATTGTAAGATATATTGATTCCATCCATTTCATATAAAACTCGAACTTATCAATTGTTTAAGCTTTTGCACAACTATAATATATGTTATCAATCAAAGAATCCTTATAAATCAATTTCATATTTTGCAAAAGGTGTCGTAGACAAACACAATACTCAACATTTGAAAAAACATTCATAACACCTTTCGGAATGCTAAAATGCCTATCAGAAATAATGACTAATCCTTCTCGTTCACCAAAACTTTTCTTTAAATTCTCAAAAAACCATCTTCAGGATGCATCATTTTCAAAGTCAACAATACTAAAAGCAAGAGGAAAAATCTGATTGTTACCGTCAATTTTTGAAGCCATCAAAAGAGTCCCGACATATTTACATTTCAAGAACGTCCCATCAACTGATATATTAGGCCTACAATGCTTCCAACCCTCAATTGATGCTCTAATAGCCATATAACAATACTTAAAAGGCCCATTTATGTCAGCTTCATAGGCATTAAATGTACCTAAAAGGAGAAAATAAATAGTTAAGCCAGATTACAAAAGGTATATAATTGATTGATGCCTACCACCAATAGCTTCTATCACTGGTTGCAGTCCATCACCAATAGCTTCCATTATTTTCATGTTATCAGTGATGGAAGATATTATCTTCAATCAGTGATAGAAGCTATCATTGATAAATCATATAATAAGTCAGAAACAAGAAACCTGGATTTTTTTCTTCTAACTTCATCAAAAACTTTGGAATCAAAGCATATGATTCACGTGCATCGCCTTTCAAAGACTTCATTATTTGCTCTTTTGCCCTCCATGCTTTATAATAGCTAATAGTTACTCCAAATTCCTTACGGACTTTATTCACAATATCACTAGGAGTTGAGGTATGAGAAGAACTAAATCTAAAATCATTTCTCAAACATTCAGCTATTAAGGACGAAAAAGCTTGCCTATGACAAGTTTGAATACTTTTTATAAAACAATCATGAATATTAATAAACTTCCTAAGCATCCACAAAACACTCCGCTTGTAACGGGATGCCCTCACATACCACTGACAACCATTTTGAACACATCGAAACACAATTGCTCTTGAATTTGACGTTATAGTCTTAAATTCAAAATTCTTCTTAACCGCTATCAAGTAAAAATAATTTGATAAAATCTCTTTACTAACAAACTCATTTTTTTCTTTCAAATCACGAGTAATATGTATATCCATAATCACTTGGAAATCACCATCATCAATCATAGGCTTAGAAGAAGGAACAGTAGACAAATAATTCTCAGCTCCACTAGAAACAACATTAGAAGACACTTCCAAACATGAACTACTGGCATGAGCAACCAAAGGATGTCGTGTATTGTGTTCCTTAACTAAAGCCAAAAACCAAGCTATATCCTTATCTTCACGGATTTGAACTACATTTTGAACCTCATTCATAACAAAATCTAATAAAACTGAAAGTTCTATAGAAGAAGTAGACACATCCAAACAAATCTCCTTAACTATTACCCCCATAAAATCTTCAAAAACCATTCTATCATCTACTAAAACTCCAGTAGATTTGTAATTCACATAACAATATTTTTCATTTCATATTCCACTATGAAAAACAACTATTGAAATAACCATGTTTTAAAATTCCTGCAAAAGTAAAACAAAAACTATTGAATAACAATATCAATAAGTTCTAATAGCTATCAAAAGCAAATATAAATCTATCAATATCATTGATACCAATCTAAAACTAGGCATGTCTTTCAATGGATATCAATAAAAAATGATAGCAATCACACATTCTATCAGTGATAAACATTATCAATGATAGCCACTGATATCTTCCAATACACTGATAGACATTATCAATGACAAACACAAAGTCAATGTAGCTGTAATGTCAAACCTAAAAATATCAAACATCAAAATACACTGATATGTTTATAGAAAGAATATACAGTATCAAATGAAATAGTGAAGAATGCAAGCCCTAACTTAATTAATCAATCAAAACTCAAAATATCAACGCAATGAACAAAGCAAAATTTCATGAAAGCACACAAACTCTGCTCCCAATCCATTATGTTCACAGTGAGCTGAAGAAATCATTAGGTTCTTGAGAAAAAGAGAAAGAAAAGACTAAATGACCAGAAACTATTTAGGAAAAATTGAAAAACAGAATCGAAAAAACAAGAACGAACGCTAAAAGAAAAAAAAAAACTCCCAATCAAAGATGAAATCGAAAAAAGAAAAATGAACTCACGAATCGGAATTGATCGAAGTATCACGGAGCTTCATGAATTGGAATTGATCAAAGTATCATGGAGCTTCACGAATGGGATTTCATGGAGACTGTGAAAAAAAAGGAAAGAACGGCAAAAAGGAAAGCAAAAAGTATCACGGAGCTTCATTGATTTGATTTCATGGAGACGATAGATATAATCAATGTGAAAGAAGAAGAAGGTCACAAACGACAATGTTCAAAGGAGGTGACGAACGAGAAAAAGGAAAGTTAATAAAGGGAAAGAGAGGGTAAATTTGGAATTTTGAAAAAAAGGAAAGGTTGACCGGTCAATGTTTGCTATAATAGCAAATATTAAAAATGTGGTATATATAATCACATTTTTTCCCCTTTTGTATTATTCAATGCAAATTTCCTAAAATTAAAGAGATATAGGCTTCAACCATAAAATTGTATAAATGATTTAATTATAATGTCTAGTATTAAATATGATAGTGAATCAAGGACTACAATTGAATATATCAATAGATCAGTCATTGACATATAACTACATAAGATACACATCATTATCTCAACAAATGCTAATATTTTTAAAAATCAATTGGAAAAAAGTTACCAACTATAAACATATAATTGATTTCAAACTTAATCTTTTGACATAACTTTAATCTTTTGACATAACTTTCTATAATATCTTATCTTAAGACGAGAAAGAACATAATATATTATATAAAAAAAACTGGAACATCCTCATCTTTTCATCCACAGATAAAAAAGAGTTTTAATATGACAATAAGGGAACTTGAGTTGATGGAGATCCATTTTGGGGCCCAAAATGAAACGCCTTGCTTTTTAAAACCTAATTTTTTTTTACCTTTTGTTTACATCAATCTCAAGAAATTTTACAAAATTATCCCTCTTTTCTTTTCCTCTCGTCCAGATCTATTCATATCTCTCTCATTCTTCGTTCTTTGTTGTTCTTCTTTTTCGCTAGACTATGAGATCTTTCTATGGTGAGTGAGATCGTGCCTAGATCCGGTGTATTGTAGAACGAGTCGGATGTCGGAGAGCGAGGAAGAAGAGAGGCGAGCGAGATCATGAGAGAGGAGAACGATCTTGAGAAAACAAGGAGAGAGTAGAACGATCTGTAAGGGAGGAAAAGGAGTGAGATAGAGGAGAGCGAAAGCATGAAAAGCGAGAATTAGCCATTCCACATGCACACAAGGGTTTCACTTTGGTAATTTTACCTAAATTTGATGTTAGTAAAGGATAAAAAAACTACATTTTCAAAAAATGGGGCAAATCTCATTTCCCGTCCCCTTCCCACCTTGTGTCATCCGTACAGAACCCCCCGAGTTAATCCCCTCAATGCTACTCTATTTTTTCTTTCTTACTTTGTTTCTTTATTTCTCTATTATGACTTTTTTCCTTTTAATTTATTCTTTTGTTTTTGTTTTTGTTTTTGTTTTTTTTTACATTTTCAATAACAACACTTCAATTTATTTTTATGCTAATTGAATATAATAATTTTTAAATTTTTAAAAAATATATTCCATTGCAATTAATCTCTCTGTAAAATGAAATAAATTGCAATAGAATACATACTCTTTAGAGAACTTAAATATTATAATATTTAATTAGCTTAAAAATTAACTAGTTCGACATTATTTGAAAATGCAAGAAACAAATATAAAATGAAATGAAATGAAATTGAAAATAAATAATAGAAATAAAAGAGAAAAATAAAAAGAGAAACGAAAAAAAAAGAGCACACCGAGGAGGCTCAAATTCACGCTCCCTCAATGTTATACAAAGTCTCTAACCAACAATGATCATTATATATATATATATATATATATATATATATATTTTTTTTTTTGTTTGAATAAAAAAATACTTCGATTCATAAAAATCATGAAAGTAACGATTTAGTCTTTAAATTTTGATTCATAACAATTTAGTCACCATATTTTTAATTTCGTAACAATTTAGTCCATAAACATTAGTATGTAACAATTTAATTCTTATATCATTATAACAACTTAGTCCCTAACGTAAAAAAAATTATCAAAATTAGATGTCAAATTTCAATACTTTATGATGTAAACTTTGTATTTCTAAAAAAATATTAAGTCTCTAATTAGTTTAACGGTGCATTAAATCTCATTAAACCTTAACATTAATTTCTACCCTAGAGACTAAATCGTAACAAATTTTAAAGTTTAAGGATTAGATTGGAACTAAATTGTTACTTATATAAAAGTTTATGAACTAAATATAATTTTAACTTTTTTGTTTTTGTCGCTAAATCGTTATAAATTTTAAAGTTCAAGAACTAGATTATTACATAATAAAATTCAAGAACTAAATTGTAACTTATATGAAAGTTTATGAACTAAAAATAATTTTAAATTTTTTTGTTTTTATCGCTTAATCGGTACAAATTTTAAAATTCAAGAACTAAATTATCACATGATAAAATTCAAGAACTAAATTGTTACTTATATGAAAGTTTAAGGATGAAAAATGATTTTTAACCATTTTGTTTTTACAGCATCTTTGTACTTTTTAAAAGGCAAGGTATTCCCATTTTCTTTTGATATATTTTATTCTTCCAAAAAGATGGATATTGTAAAATAACAATATTTTAATAATAAGTTTGAAACTTGTTACATATTTTTAAAAAACAATATTAATAGAAAAGAAAATCCCTTGCTTGTCCCCTAATGTAGATCCACCACTAGACATATTATCCTTCTAATCTGAAAGAAATACTTTCAGAATTTGGAAATTTAAACACTCCAAGTTACTTTATTCATAATAATAATTGAATCACTAAAACTCTTCAAAATATCTGGCAATATATTAGTTTACTTTTTTTCCCATGTATGTTAAAAAAAAAAAAAAAAAAAAAAATCTAAGAATACAATCTAAAATATATTTGTGATCGATGTTTTCATAATGTTGATAATATGTAACATGTTCCTGTTGACAAAACTTGTAAATAATATTTTGAAATGATAACAACAATCTTTATTCAAGAAACTTGATTAACCGTGCCATGTTTACCAATTTATAATGAAAATTGATGTAATCCTGATCGAATTCTATTGACAGATCAATCATAATGAATTTCAATTGCAAATATAATTAGATAGCTTTTGATCGCATTTATCTAAAATTAAAAATTTGGTCAAATTTATTGTTACCGTTACGATTATCTTTACTTTAAGAGCCAAAAAGTAACGGTGATGGTAATGATAAGTAAATGTATCAAAATTCATAGTTTTCCTTCTAAATAGTAGCCATAATGGTAATCATAACCATAATCATAATGATAACAATAACGATACAACGTAATTTTCAGACGCAATTCAATTGATCACCTCATGCTCGTCATTCAGATTACTTTACTTGATTACGAATTTTCAACTGCAGTCCATTTGTCAATACGAATGCAGAACGCCGGTAAACACTGACAAACATAAAAAAAAATGGGTCACACTTTTCAAATTACCTTTCATTTATTGCGATACACCTTTCATAAACGTGGCTTAAGTTAAATTTTTCCTGTCTTGAAACTAACTAATTTCAACCAACAAACAATTAAGGTTTGCATAACATAAGATCTAATTAATGCAAAAAGATCAACGATTTACCAAGGACTTGTTTGGTAGGCAATTCGAAAGCAATAGATTCAATTGAAACATAGTTATATAGTTTAAGTAGCACGAACTTGTACTATTAACCTCAAGGTTTAAGTTTCAATTCCCACCCCACACCCACATATTGAAAAAGGAAAAAAAAAAAAAAATTATATATCATAACACATATTTGTTGAATCAGTAAATCTCAAAAACATAAAACAAAATCTAGATCGACAAACTAACCGCCCTAAATCTTTCAACAAAAACCCAGTCCCAGTGTCAATTTTCTTCGAAGATATCATTACACAAAACATAACTAAGTTAAGCAAGATCTATAAACGCGTAAAAATGAAAAGGTCAGCCACTTCGATTATCTTTTTTTTCTCTCTTTAGAAGCCTCGTAGTTTCCTCCTTTTTTTCAAGGATTCTTTTGAGGTTTTTTAGACCGCTGCCGGAATTGGATGCCTAGTTATACTCAAACTTT
The DNA here is from genome assembly GCF_027475165.1 of Benincasa hispida. Classification (NCBI taxonomy): domain Eukaryota; kingdom Viridiplantae; phylum Streptophyta; class Magnoliopsida; order Cucurbitales; family Cucurbitaceae; genus Benincasa; species Benincasa hispida. The sequence continues at coordinate 29,910,985 of NC_143484.1, read as the reverse complement.
TGGTAAAGAAAAAAAAAGCTAAAAATGTCATTTTGATACATACTTTAGAGTCTGTTCAATTTTTTTAATATAATTTTTAAAAAATTCCTTACTACTAATTCATGGTTAGTTTTTCAAAAAATAAATAAATATCCATTAGTATTTTTACTATAGGGGGAAATTTTTCATATTATATTTTATTGCATGAAAATTATTATTATTTATTGAACCAATTTCAATGAACTTTAATTTTGAGGGGCTAAATTTAAGATTTATTAAAAATATATGGACTAAAGTTGGGCAATTGAAAGTACACGAATTAAATATGAACAAACTTCGAAGTCCAGAAATCAAAATTGTATCTTAACCAAAAAGAAAAAGAGAGAAGTTAGAATATCATTTTGGTTGTTATACTTTTTTGTTCAATTTAAGTCTTTGTACTTTCAATTGTCCAATTTCAATCCCTATTCTTTCAATAAATCTTAAATTTAGTCCCCACTACTACTTTATTATTTATCACAATAAAAGAAAAAAATATTTTGTTATCTATTAGCATAAAATTTAAAAATATATCCACATATTATACTTCCTTCCTAGAAAATTATTATTACTATATAATCAATTTCGAAAAAAATTAACTACGAGGGATTAAATTTAAGATTTATTGAAAATGGACAACTAAAAGTACATGAACTAAAATTGAATAAACTTTTAAAGTATATGGACCAAATTGTATTTTTTTAAAAAAATGTATATGGATCAAATTGTATTATTACCCAAAATATATATATTAGACCAAGGAGCTCTTTGAAGCACTGAGTTGAAATACTATGTTTGGAATTCATATGTCTGTGAAGTTTATATATCTGGTGTAGAATTGTTTTGCCCGAGTTCATATGTATGTGTTTGAGATGCAAAGTTAAATTCATATGTTAAGGGCATGTGATACAGTTTTTTGAACTTTTCGTAATCTGCTTTTATAATTACTATTTTTGTTTTTAAACTTTTTTATTTAATAATTTTACTCATCTTTGTTTGAAAAAAATACGAATTCCAATTTTTTTCTTTTATTTTTAAAGTTTTTCTTTATTTCTTTTCTTATTATTGTTGTAATGTACAACAATTAACCAACTATATTTCTTGTAGGAATATAGTTAATAAAATGGAAAATAAAAAAGAAATCATAATTTTTTATTTCTAATTTTTCTCAATAAATTTAATCATCTTCTTTTTTTCTTCCTCCTCTCATTGCTCTATATTTTTCCTCGATCATGATTTTTTTTTAATTGAATCTCCTTCATCATCTTAGTAGCCAATAGAATGTCACCACATTTCTTCAACAATTTCACTTTCAATTCATCCAAACAAATCTCCATTTTCACTAATTCTTGCTAGAAAATGTTCCAAAAATAAATATCCATTTTATGATTTTTTTTTTTTTTGTTATTTGTTATATTTTTTTTTCTTCTTAACTTTGTGTTCCACCATTCAACTACATCCATACTTTTCCAAATTCATAACACTCACTTGATATGTGAATTTAATTAAATAAAAATATATATATTACAATTTTGTACATATAAATATTGCACTTAACGTAGACAAAATATTTTAACAGTCATGGAACGTGCAGAAAAGATAGGGATGTCGTTAAGGTTTATTTACATGTTCCCAATAATAGTTAAAGTTAGGGTTTATATATATATATATATATATATATATATAATCATGGCCAACAATGATCCAATTTCATGCATAAAAAAAATTCTCCACTAAAATAGTTAAAGTTGGTCAATCCTACCAAGTAGATGCAAATAATACCTTTTCCTAGACTGTGGTGGGAATGTTAAGATGCAATCGGTCTTATAATAGTTGGAGGTGGCCGTTGAAGTTGATTATCGAAGGTGATTTTCGCTGTAGTTTGTAATCGAAGAGGTTGTTGGAGCCCAAAGTTGGTTGCACGAAGGTGGTATTGAAGTTGGTCGACAGAATTTGTCGTTGAAGCTGGAGTTACCCATCGGGGTTGGTCATGCGATGGTGGTTGTCGAAGTTGATCATCGTAGATGATTTTCGTTGGAGTTTGTAGTCAGAGGTAGCTGTCGAAGGCTGGAGTTGGTCGAACGAAGGTGGTCAGCGGAGCTGGTCACCGAAGTTTATTGTCAGAGGTGGTTGTTGGAGCCCAGAATTGATCGTCATAGTTGGTCGTGAGAAGGTGGTTGTCTGAGCCTTGAGTTGGTTGTCAGAGTTGGCCGAGTGAAAGTGGTCACCAGAGTTGGTTCCCAAAATGTGGCAACGGTAGTTGTCGACAATGGTCGATGAATGAAGTCATTGAAAACATTGAGAGAATGGAGAGTTTGGGATGAGTTGGTAAAATATGCCAACTCAACTCCACCAACATTTAAAATTTGTGGGTTAAATATTGAGTTAGTATACTTTATCAACTCAACTCAACTCAACTCATGTTGGTAAGCCAAATACCCTCTAAGTGAGATGAGTTTTCCCAAATTAAAAGGTATCCATCTCATCCAATCTTATCAAGTTCTTTATCTTTTATTCCACTTCATTCCGGATGCCAATAGTCTCAATAATCACTTTTTTAATTGAATTTGGCTCCAAGAATCTTTGCTTTACTTTACTACTGTTCACCAAAGTGTCTACAAATACGGGAGAAAACACCATAATTTTTCCTTACAAAGAGTTCAATCTTGATAATTAACTTGCATGTTGCCATGGCCTTTTGTAGCTTTCCTGATGTTTATTCCTGGATACAGGACCTACCACCACTTTCTCAATGGAAAACTACTTCCATTTCTACATCCATATGCTCTTCAACCTCAACCAATTCCTCCCTCATAATTGTTGCTGCAAAAAACCTTCACTCCCCAACCGTTACTTTTTCAGTTACTGCAGATGTCAGCTTTCCTATTTCTCTTTGGACTTCAAAACCCTTGATGACTGCCACCAATTCCTCGAATTTATTAGACAAAGAAAGTATGTCAAGTCTTTTGCTTAATTGTGTTCATGATGTTCTTTACTATGGCTCAAACCAAAGACAGAATTCTAGCCATAACTTACTCAAACTCGATATCAGTTCCAACTCTAAAGAAATCTTCAACCTCGCATTTCTTACCCTCATATTCTTAATCTGCATCTATGAAGCTCCAGTCGATCTCCGTTCAAATTGTCTTATGACTCTCAAGCATCATTTGGCAAATTCTACTTCAAGGCAGATATCAAAGGTGCTTATGAAACTGTTGGGGTCTAATCTAGAACAGCAATGGGTGAGATCCTTAAACCTTGCAATCACCAACTGGATATTGGAGCTCAAGGCCACTGGCCGTACTTTGAAAACGCCCTCACCTTTGTTCTCTTATTCACTTTCGACATACGGGCTGTGGAAAGTTCAACTGTATTGTCCTATCATTGCAATGGATAATATTGAGAATTCAAGCAATCCTTCAACTGATGAAAGATTGCAGTTCTCTTTAAATTATCACCAGCTTGAAGGGGTTCTGCAGTTCAATTACAGGGCTGTGGTTCGAGAAAAGTGGATTGATCTGAGGGTGCACGTTGATAACATAAGGTAAATTGAACTTTAAGGCTAGTAACAATAAAAATAGTGGCAATTTCTTGAAAAGCAGATGAAAATCTGATCGTTCAAGCTGTTAGAAGGAACTGGAATTAAAGATTATCAGATATCTTTGATAATTGAGTTTAAAATGTATACTGGATTTTTGCAGGTGTGACATCATCCGGCTTGTGAACGAGACTCTCTTATCCGAGCGAGGAGTTGGTGGATCAGAAAAGCACTTTCCATCACGAATTTCACTGCAACTCACTCCAACTTTCCACACAAACATAATGAGTGTCTCAGTAAGCAAGTCCTCAAGTAACCCTCAAATAGATATTGGAACTGAAAAATCCTTCGAGGCTGGTTTTGAATCTGCAACATCATACCCAGGCCTCAAATTAGCAATAGGGGAGACTGTAACGGTGAGCTTGAAACCATGGAAATTTGAGCAGTTAGTACATGGCAATGCTGCAACCCTTAACTGGTACCTTCATGACAGTTCGGATGGGAAAGAGGTGGTCTCCACCAAGCCATCAAAACTTGCACTCATAAATCCTAAAGCTTGGTTTCGAGACCGTTACTCGAGTGCTAACAGACCTTTTAACAGACAGGGAGGTGTCATATTCGCAGGAGATGAGTATGGAGACAGTGTGTGGTGGAAGATTGATGGAAAGGCAAGAGGGAAAACTATGGAGTGGGAAATTAGAGGTTGGATATGGATAACTTATTGGCCAAACAAACACAAGACATTTTACACTGAAACCAGGAGGCTAGAATTCAAAGAGATTCTCCATCTTTCAATTCCTTAGGTCAAAAGAAATCATAAGAAATAGACGGAGATTAATAGTCTGAAATCTCTTTCCGACTTATTTGATTTCTTTCTTAGTAACAAACAAGACATATCTCTACTTCTAAACGTGTTGCCAACTACATTTGTCTACATATGGTTATTTCATCGTCTGTAAAAGTTTATATAGGTTATTTGATAGTTGTATTAAATTGAGATTAAACTTTCAAGAGTGGGAAAACAAGGGAAGACCCCCTTCCAAAGTCGTTACAAAAATGTTCCAATTTGGTAGCCTTTTTTTTTTGTTTGCATTTGTGTTCTTTCAATTTAGCTCAATGAAAATTCCTTTATTCTTAAATAATAACAACAACAATAATAATAATAATAAAGCTCCTTTATCTCTAAAAATTCTGATTCCTTCCTTGCCAAGTGAGCCAAGAGAATGCCCTGGTGTAGTGGAGTTATAAAAGCTTTCAACTTCATCCAATTGAATACCAAACTCCGTTAAGTGATAAAATTACTATCTTTTCATTTTAAAATAAAAATTACTATCTTTTCATCCAATTAGAATAATCATATCACACCCAACTCAACCAACCAAATACTTCGATTGAAGTCAAAATGATGTCCAAATTCAATCCTGAAAATGCCCATCACAACCTATGTATTTTCTATGATATATCTAAGTTCAAGTGGAATCTACACAGGTGTTTTAATCAAGAAGGTTTGGTGTATTTTAATTAATTTTGATAATCTTTTATTATATCTTTAGAAATTTGTTGATGTTTTTATTCCTTTTTGAAGATTCTTTTTGGTGTTATAGGCTGCAGCCCACTAAGCGCCCAATATTTTATAGAGACTTAAACTTTTGATCAAAGATTGTTGGGTCGTGTGACGAGTTATCCCTAGTTAAAAGGTGAGGTGTCTATCAACTCTTTCCTATGCAGAACCATCCAAACTTATCGTGTTCTTTCCATTCATCTCTTCTTTCTTGATGCCAATTGTCTAAATAATTACTTTCTCAATTGACTTTTCCACGCTCTAGAATCTTTGAACTTAAATTCCATTCATCAAAGAGTCTATATATATAGAAGAAAATATCATCATTTGTCATTACAGAGAGAAAGAAGAGTTCAATCTTGCTAGCCTACTGCATGTTCCCATGGCTCCTAGTAGCTTTCCTGATGTTTATTCCTGGATACAGAACCTGCCACCACTTTCCCAGTGGAAAAAAACTTCCATCTCAACACCCATATACTCTTCAAGCTTGACAAACTCCTCTCTCGATGTTGTTGCAGCCAAAAGCCTTCATTCCCCAGCCATTACTTTATCTGTTATTGCAGATTTCAGCCTTCCTATCTCTCTTTGGACTTCAGAACCTTTGAAGACCAACACCAAATCCTCAAATTTATTAGATGACCAAGAAAGCATATCCAGTCTCTTGCTAAATTGTGTTCATGATGTTCTTCATTATGGCTCAAACCAACAAAACAATTTTAACTTTAGTTTCCTCAAACTCGAAATTACTTTCAACTCAAAAGAAATTTTCAATCTTGTATTTCTTACCCTCATATTCCTCATTTGCATCTATGAAGCTCCGACTGGTCTACGATTGGATTGTCTTACGACCCTCAAATACCATTTAGCAAATTGTTGGTCAAGACAGACATCAAAGGTGCTTATGAAACTGTTGGGATCTAATCTTGAAGAGCAATGGATGAGATCCATAAACCTTGCAATTACCAACTGGATATTGGAGCTCAAGGCCAACTGCTGCACCCTGAAAACACCCTCACCTTTGTTCTCTTATTCATTTTCAACTCACGGGTTATGGAAAGTTCAACTGTATTGCCCTGTCATTGCAATGGATCGTATTGAGAACTCATCCAGTCCTTCACCTGATGAAAGATTGCAATTCTCTCTAAATTATCACCAGCTAGAAGGGGTTCTGCAGTTCAATTACAAGGCTGAGGTACATGAGAAGTGGATTAATCTGAGGGTTCACGTTGACAACATAAGGTAGATTTGCACTTCGAAGCTAATTTATGCGCCACTAAGAACGAATTTCCTTTCTTTCCCATAATAAAAGTAACAAAAGATACCGTCAAATTCTTGAAAATCGATTTCAAACTGATCTCTCAAGCTATTAGAAGTAATCGATGTTAAGGATTCTCACGTATCTTTGACAATTGAGTTTAAACTTCTTCTCTCTCGCCATAAGAGTAACAACCATGAAAAAAACACTTTCTAGAAAAGAATTGATTCCAATTCCAAACCTGATCTTTCTAAACTAATTCACATTACAGATTCTCACGTATCATTGACAATGGATTTTAAAACGTACCTCCCTCAAATTCTTACAGGTGCAACATTATCCAACTCGTAAACGATACGCTCATGTCGAAACGAGGAGTCGGCAGATCCGAAAAGCATTTTCCATCACGAATCTCACTGCAAATCACTCCAACACTACAAACAAACATAACAAGCATCTCAGTTAGTAAATCATCAGACAACCCAAGAATCGAAGTCGGAACTGAAAAAACCCTAGAAGCCGGATTCGAAGGGCAAAACCCTTACCCAGGGATAAAATTGACAGTCGGAGAGACCGCAACAGCAAGCTTGAAGCCATGGAAGTTCGAGCAAATGGTGTACGGCAACACCGGAATCCTGAACTGGTACCTTCACGACAGTTCGGACGGGAAAGAGGTGGCGTTGAGGAAACCATCAAGATTTGCGCTGATAAACCCTAGAGCATGGTTCCGGGACCGATACTCAAGCGCTCTCCGGCCGTTCAACAAACAGGGAGGAGTGATATTTGCCGGAGATGAGTATGGAGAGAGAATTTGTTGGAAGATTGAGAGAGAAGCAAGAGGAAAATCCATGGAATGGGAGATTAGAGGTTGGATTTGGTTAACGTATTGGCCAAACAAACACAAAACGTTTTACACTGAAACTCGGAGGTTGGAGTTCAAGGAGATTCTTCATCTTTCAATTCCTTGATAGTTTTGAAAAAATCAGTGGAAATAATAAGTTATCATTTTCTTCTTGGTGTTACTTTCAAATGTTTAATTATTATTATTATTATTTTTTTTTTGAAAATTTCAAATGTTTAATTTGAGTTATTCTTAATAAATCTTACATTTTATGATTGCTGTAGTTTAGAATAATTGTTGAAGTTTTTTTTTTTTTCATAAAAAAATGATTATCTACTATCATTTTTACCATAAATCTTGAAAACGTATTTACATATAATTAATCGAATACCATGTGCGTTGCCTGTGTTTTATAAGGATAAAATAAATATTTGAAAAATTTAAGAAAAATATAATAAAAGATATATTGGTTAATTTATTTTTTCACAAAATTAAGTCTTTTAAAATTTTGTGATGATTGTCTTTTGGTTAAAAAAAATTATTTTTCATTTTTATTTGAATGATTTCTTTATTTCTTAATTATAAATTTTAGTTTAAATCTAAAAACTATATATTTTCAAATTTTCGTGATAACTGTCTTTTAGTTTTTTTTAAAGTGCATGTATATATGTATTATTTTGATTAAGATATCTTCTTAATTTTTAGCTTTAATTTAAGGTTAAAAATCACTTTTAATCTTTAAACTTGGATAAAAGTAACAATTTAGCTTCTGGACTTTACCATGTAATAATTTAGTCCTCGTACTTTAAAATGTAATAATTTATTCCTTATTGTAGAAGTTAGTGTTAAGATTTAATGAGATTTCTTACATAAATAAATCGATAAACTAATTACAGACTCAATATTTTTATAAAATATAAATTATACATCATAAAATACTAAAAATTGACATCTAATTTTGACAAATTTTTTATGTTAGGGACTAAATTGTTACAAATTTGAAAGTATAAAGATTAAATTGTTACATATTAAAGTTCGTGGACTAGATTATTACAAAATAAAAAAATACAGGGACTAAATTGTTACAAGCCAAAGTTTGGGGACTAAATTATTACTTTTTTGAAAGTTTAAAGAGCAAAAGTGTTTTTTAACCTTAATTTAAATGAGATTTTTTTTTTTAATTTGTGATAATCATTTCTTAATTTTAGAAAATTTTATTTATTTATTTATTTTGATTTGGATGATTTTATTAATCTTGTTAGTTTCAAACTTTCATTTTAACCAAAAGATCATTATTTATTTTCTTTTTAATTTCAAGATAATCCTACCCAGGAACCGATTTGGAATGTCAACTAGTCAACATTTTATAAGCATGCAATAAATTAAGAAAATTCATTAAAGTGTTTAATAAATGTTAATTATATATTGTTAAACTATCTAATATAAATGTTACATTGGGCAAATCAACGGCACTTAGATGAATGACATAGCCTAAGTTTATCTAAGTAATGAACCATAATTTTTAAGATACTTGGTGGAAGGAAATATATATATATATATTCTCTCACGTTCTCCTTAAAGTTCACACCGTAAGATCCATACTTGGCCTCGTGGTGCCTTGGGCGCATCCTCCATTTGGAGGGTGTTTGTATGGGTTAATATCAAGGTAAGTGGAGAAAATATTTATAGTAAACGGGAGAAGGATATGTGTCAACATTCCTATGGCCTCCTTCATTAGTTTGTAAAGTGAGATTTCATACTCACCTTGTGGTGCCCTAGGCGCACCCTTCCTTCGAAGGTGTTTGTATGGAGTCAATATCAGGGTAAGCTCCAGAAATAGATGAGGTCGCCTTAGTTTTTGCACCAATATTATTTTCCCCTTCGGTAGACTTATTAGGGTGAAATACTGGGATCTAAAATAGAGGGTCACACTTACAATAATTCATTGAGTAAGTTAATGTTTTCTTAACCAAAATAATAGTGATTAAACACTATAGGAATAAAAGTTATTCTTGTGTATTGTTTGGTTGAGAGTGTCTTAATTCAGTGAAGGAATAACTGACAACTCTTCAGTCGCTTTTAGTTATAAATCACCGAAATATTATTGCAAAATAAAATGAGTTTAAGGGTTTTCATTATTATGATTGTTAAATATAAATTAGGCTTTAAAGAGTTATGTAGTTTTCTAACTTAAGTTAAAATTTTCTTATTTCAACAAAAACAATGACTAGTGTTGTTATCAACTTACTTTCTACTGATAAACTTACTGGTGAAAATTACACAACATGGAAAAATAATATTAACACTGTGCTGATAACAGATGACCTAAAATTCGTCTTAATTGAGGAATGTCCTCAAATTTTTGCCTCAAATGCAATACATAACATTCGTGATACATACAAAAGATGGATTAGGGCCAACAAAAAGGCTCGTACATGCATCTTGGTAAGTGTATCTGTTGTATACAAAACTTCAGATCCTCGATGATGAGTATCGTTGTGATCATATGTTTCCAACTCGAATAGTTTTGGCCATTCAGCTTTTCGACTCTAAGCAAACTAATAGTGGTTGTAGCCATATTTAAAACTATTGCTGAAAAACGAATAAACTTTTATAAGACTTTGCAAAACCATATTTTAACCAATTAGTTTTAGCAAAACAGTTTCCAAGTACCCTAAGTGATAAGACTTCTATTTTGAAATGATGCCCCAGCGAGACAGGACAAATGTCACCGGTGGGGTGATCAGATATCCCTTCACTGGGATGAGACATTCTCAACCATTAGGCAGAACTAACTCTTGGAACTGAACCTAACAGCCACCATATGTTTGGTCCAGAACTGTTAACCCTTAACAATTTTGCGTAAGTATAACCTCTCATTTTTGGCCCCAAAGTCCCGCCCTAATGCACCCACTGTAGGAAAAAAGTAGATTAGGACAAAAGACTAAGTAACCTTATCCTCTTATAGGAGATCAAATAAAGAAACACGCAAAATACCCTCAATTGAAGGAACTCTTATACAATAGTACCTATGAGCGGAAGCGGATCTTTCTAATTCATTGTGATAGAATTTCCACATATACATTCAAATATACCAATATGCATTCACAATGCTAAATTACGGGCATGCTTAAAGGATCAATAAATAAGATACCAAGAGATCGTACCAGTTGAAGATTTTTCTTCACAACAAATCTCGCTTTTGCTGGAACGATAAGCTATCGTTCAGCAACACCCAATTGTCTACCACGAAAAGTCTCCACATGAACAGAAGGAAACGGGGACTACAACACTACTCGGAGCCCTCAGTATTCTCGAAGTGAGAATCCAAAGGGTGGGCTTTGTTCGGATTTGGTAGAGGGGAGAAGGAAAAGAGATCACATACAACGATCAAGCAAATGAGAGAAAGACTCGTCTATCGTATAGACAAAATGCTTGATCGTTTAGGTGAAGTATATGATCATGTAGGAAAAGCTAAGCGATCGTCTATACGATTGTTTAGTAAAGCTTAGGCACTAAACGATCGTTTAGTAAAAGATAAGCGATTGTTTAGTAAATAGCGCGAACGGGTGTAAGCGATAAGCGATCGTTCAACACTATCGTATAGGCTCTGATTTTACTAAGCGATGACACACTCTCTTTTTAAATCTCGCACTACACCGTGAGCTATTTAAACGTCTCAAAATGATTCTTCATCTTACTCATCCGTTAAAAAAAACAGAAGAGATGCCGGCCAATTATCCCATAACTGTTCAATTAATAAATAATAAATATGATCACATTATATTCATAACCTATGGTTTAATAACATATATTAACTATAGCATTTTTCCTCCACTAGATATAAATCATATTTATATCCAAGTTCCTCCAAATTAGTGTATCTCATATATAAAGTCAATTATATCATATATAATTAATTAGTTCAAGTATATCATATATAATCAAACTTCCTCTTGTCAATTTGAACATTTGAAACTGACCCAAAAACTTATTCTCAACTTGTATCCAAGCTACCAAGGAGACCTTATGGACCTATGGCTCGAAGCTCCAAGGGTAAGTGAATAACTGACTAAACTTTTTAGCCACGATATCCACCATCCGTTAATTGTCAGACATTCCACTAAAGATCGACTGCTGAACTCTTTTTACCATAGATATATTTCTATGTCCATTGGATATAACCAATCATCGGTACGATGACCCTTCACAGATGTTCGTAAGTACAGCTGGACCAATTTACCGTTTTGCCCCTATAGTTACATCTTACTCCTTAAGTACCACTAATCCCTCTAATGAACAATACAACATAGTCTTACTATGTGTGAACACCTCTCGAGCCATAAGAAGGTGTGTGACGCCACATTGTTCAAGTCCTAGAATCAATACTTAAGGATGCAATCTATTTACTTATCCCTGCTTCGGGGAAGGAATGAACTCCATCTTGTAAAGCTGAGCTCCTAGCTCCCAAATCAGAGGAATCCTCAAAGTGGTAGGTTTGAGTCGGTGCTCTGGCCACTCGCACCCAAGCAAATAAAGGACCGCCCTCAATGACAAGAGTTCCCAACTCACTCAGGATTGAGATCATGTTACCTATGGTCATCTTAGTGAAGTGAAGTCTGTCATGAACGGAGTTATATGACGAGACGTTAACACTTCGTGGTTAGGTCTTATACAAACTCTCTGTATAAGACACCCCCGCTCGTATGTCCTTTACACAAATGATCAGGATCAGACCATCTGTGACAAGTTTCAACACTTGTAACTATTCCAAAAAGTGGGTTGCATCCGTAACGTTACCAAGATAAGGTGTCCCTCCTATATCCATATACTACATACCATTTTGGTTATCACTTAAGACCTTATCCACTTGTATGTCACCACATACATGCTTATTGGTTTGTGATAAAGCAAATAAAACATCCAAATGTGCAAAGTCAAGAAGTAAAGTAAATATCATATATTATACATCACAAACGTTCGTATAAAAAATGTTTATAACTACAGGACACAGGACTTTAGGGCATCAACCCCAACAGAAATTACTCGTAATCAACCATAGAATTGTTTGTAATAAGTATGTCAGGGACAAAAGCAGATTGAGAAGGGTGGATGATCTCCCTTAGGACCTCTTTCATTCTTAAAGCCAGAACCTTACCTATAAGCTTATAGATCACATTACAAAGGTTAATCGGTCTAAACTCCGATATATGCTTGGGATTTTTTGTTTTAAGAATAAGGGAGATAAAGGTATTGTTGATTTCATTTAGGTCCCCAGTTCCATTAAGGAATCCCAAGCAAACCACCACAACCTCGTCTCCCATTATAGCCCAATAGATTTTATAGAAAAATGCTTGTATACCATATGGACTAGGAGCTTTCGTAGGATTAATCTCTTTGAGAGCACGTTTAATACCAAACCTGCAAAAACCTTCAAGTAGAGCTTCATTTTGAGTAACAATTGAGCCAAAGAAAATGTCCAAGAGCTATCTCGCCAAAATGCAACAGTCGTGATCACACAACATCCATGGAAAACGAATATTCAGTCTGAAAAATAAATGGTCCAATCCTCGTGGCAAGTATACAACTATATCTAAAATCTATTACATAAATTTCTCAAGAAATCTCATTCAACAATCTTATAATTAGGTTATTAAATAAATTAAAGTAAATAAAAAATTCTACAAAGGAGAGCTTCAAGCTAACCCATGATATATTTCCTAAATTTATCACCTTTCGAAATGGTTAGTGAATTACAATAAATTTACAAAAAAAGACTAAGAGAAAGAAAAGAAAAGAAAAAAGAGGATTTTGTAGCTATGCTCCATTTCATCTATCCATCATTATAGACCAGGCTCCTGGTGGAGCATCATGAACAAGGCCGCTATTCATCATCTTTCGACCTGAAAATCTCCCTCTTAACCGTTGTTGCTGCACCACCAACACAGTCAACGAGCTCCCGAAGTCCGACGATGCAAGTATGTCGCCGACCACCCCGAGCTCCGGACACTCACTCCATTGGTGAAGGCCGTCGAGAATGGGGTTCTCCTCGTGTCGTCGACCGGTGATTATTAAGTCAAAGCAATCCTCCATGCCTCTAATGGATGCAGCCAAACCAGAGCCATCTCTCACCATCTCTTCCACAACCACAAAATGCTCATTCCCCAAGTTGGCTTGTCTATATTCATGGATCAACTCAGTGTCATGCTTCCTACTCTTGCTGTTTTCAGCTCCAAACAGTAGGAACCGGATGATGGTTAAGTCGACAATGTGATGCTTCGCCATACGAGCTCCTAATGCCAATGACTCCGCATCGTCCGGACCACCAATGAACAACACTGCAATATGATATGGAGTTCGAGTAGTCAAGACAGAGATTTGCTTAGTCAAAACTCCCCTATCTACTAGAATTCCAATAGAACATGGTGCCATTTCAAGGATTCGTATGTTCATATTCTGGATGGCTCGGTTCACCTTCCCAATCGAGCCATCAATCGCCCATTGCTTGTGGAAAGGAAGAATGGCAATGGTGGCCCTCTTGTCGAACGCGAGTCTACAAACATCGTCGTGCATAAGATCGTAAGGCGATATTGCAGTGAAAGCATCGACAGTAGCATAGCCTGCATTGTGATCTTCATATTGCCTCAAGGCATTGATAATGTGGGTTGCTTTGGACGAAGATCTCTCCAGCGTGCAATCGGGTTGGTGTGCTATAAGAACCGGGTTGCATCTCCCGATGAGCTCAACCAAGATTAAAGCTATGGCAACCAATGGGCTGTCCCTTGAAGCATAGGACACCTCGAGGAGGTTAATGACGGTGGGGATGTTGTCATGATGGTGAATGCAGACCAAGACTCGAAACTCAGATTCCGGCTTCAAATGTTGAATTGTACATCTTGATGATGAGAAGTAGCGTTTTGATGGATCATAAAGAAATTTGATTAACGGTGTTACGATGGCTGTTATAACCACCACCGAGATAACAGATAAAGCAAACTCTTCATCTGAAATCACCTGCAGAAGAAACATTAGAAAAATAGATGAATAACTTAATAGGCTTGTTCTCTGCTTCATTTTCTACCTTCAATTTGATCTTTGTAGTCTCCTAAACTGTTCAAATCATATTAGATGTCAAAAATTTTCTTATGTTGTGTGTTTTCCTTGCACATAACAAAGAGAGGCAATGATCTCATATTCAAAATAACGTGTGTCGAGGTTAAGTTAGTTGGTTATAAGTTAAAAATCACTTTTGGTCCCTAAACTTTTATGGAGGTAACAGGTCCATGTACTTCCAAATGTATAACAATTTAGTTCCTGAACTTTAATAAGTACCAATTTAGTCTTTGTACTATACAATTTGTAACAATTTAATTCTTATCGTAAAAATTACTAATAAGATTTAACGAAATTTCTTACCCATGTAGATTGATAAACTAATTAAGACTCAAATTTGAGTTATAAATGATAAAGACTAAGTCCTTATACAATCAAAACTAAAAATTAAGTTTGATGAGAATTTTCATGATAGGGACTAAATTGTTACAAATTTGAAAGTATAGGAATTAAATTGTCACAAGTTCAATGACTAAATTATTACGAATTTGAAATTATAGGGATAAAATAGTTATAAATCAAAGTTCATGAACTAAATTGTTACTTTTACCAATGTTCAAGGATCAAAACTGGTTTTTAACCAGGATTATATCTAGTATATGTTGAGTTAAAAAAAGATGGTGCTAATCAAGTAAGTTGCAGGGTAAAGAACTGGGATATGCAAAACATGGAGGAGTTTTGGAGATTGGCCAGGAGTTTTTTAATAAACAGAAAGGAAGGCAGTGGAAGCAAAAGCATAGCTTTAAGTTGGATACATAAACTAATTTCTTCTATATTCTCCTCGGCTCAAAACTCTAATAAAGTCTCAAACCGTAGTTTAGTTAAAATTTTAAGTTTTAACAGAACTCTCTTTACTTGATGCATATGCATGAATCAGTCAAAATAAAATATGGTAATTTTGGCTCATTACCTGACCATGCTTCCAGAAATTAAAAAGAATCAATTGCAAGAACCCTCTAGCATTCAGAATAAGGCCAAGAACCAAAGCATCTCCGCGTAGCAGATTGATGTATCTTGCAGGCAACATCACTGCTCCAAACTTAACAGTGCAGGAAAACAGAAGAACAATTCCAACAACCCAAGAAGCCTGAATTTTGATAATGAAGATATTGGTTTGCAATCCACTGACAGCCAGAAAAGTTGGATAGAACAGTCTTGAAGCTAAAGTTTCTACTTTGGAAACAATGGTAGCCCCCAATGGAGGACCATCTGGCACAACCAAGCCAAGAACCAATGGCCCCAAGAAATAATGTTGCCCTATGATTTCACTCAGAAACCCAGCAAACAACACGAGAAGGAATATCCAGATAATAAAGATCTCTTGCATCAATTTTCGTTCTTGAAATCGCTTCAGCATCCAAAGAATTATAGGCTTGAAGACATAGACCATGGCAGCGGTAAGTGCACATGATGATATTAGTGAATATATTGGAGTTTGACCATTGCCTTTCTTGTTCTCTGTGTATGATAAGGTAGCGACTGTTGTAAGCATGCCTAATACGTCACAGAACATGGATGAAGAAAGTGCTAGGCGGCCAATGTCAGTGTTCAAGATTTTGAGCTCGGTTAATAGACAAGCGATAACGGGAGAGCCAATCAAGGTTTGAGACAAAGCTAAAAGGTAAAGAGAGTTGGTGATGTGGTGCTCCGCTGGGAGGGAATGCTTCAGAATGAAGACAAACATGAGTGGTAAGGTTAAGGTGATAAGGAACACAAACAAACCTACAATCATCGCTTGTCGCCCCGGCCGCAACATCACTGTCGCATCAATCTTCACTCCCATTACAAAGAGGAAGAACATGAGGCCAAAAGTTCCAAAAGTTTCCAACGTTATGTTCCCTCGTTCGGGGAACAACGTTCTTGCTATCTCATCTTTTTGCCCTAAGAATGATGGACCCAAGAGGATGCCACCCTGAAAGCAACATTTTCGAGACAACCTATTATGAATACATATAAGAGACCAGATATACACATATTGACTTATAAGCTTAAACTTTTGAGTCTATCAGTAATATTAACATTCATCATCAAAGCAACAAATCCTACATTTGAATTCTTGTAACGTCATTTCTTCTCATATTAGTATCAATAATTTACATATGAGATTCAAACCAACAAATGAACAAGAGAGTTCACCTTTGAGAGTATTCATGATTTAACAGGGTATCAAAGAATGTTCGTCATTCTCTCCTCAGCATATGTTAACAATTCACGTGTTGGATTTTCATGAATCAAATCAACAACCAAAACTCACATGTACATCCTCTAACGAATCACCATAAGTTCTGGCTCGAGAACAAGCGATAACCCACCGACAAATTCATTGAAAACATACATCAAACATGTAGAGTGCATCCAAATATTGAGCAAGGAACTTCCAAAGAAATACAAGACAATTGTGGGTTATGATTGACACACATACAACAAACATATCTCAGCATTATGGAATGAGGAAGAAACTTACAAAGATATGAGAGACGACGGTGGATTGTCCGAGGGGTTTGAGAAGGAATTCCATGAGTTGGGAGACTATGGAAATTGCAGAGAGTTGTAATAAGAGGAGAGAAGAAGGGGATTTTATAGAGAATTGGAATAGATATAGCCATGGATCATCAACTCGAAGGCCTTGAACAGTTTCGCATACATAAGTTTGGTTCTCATAATTCATAGACATTTCTCATGGAGCGATCTTTAAGAAGAAGAAGAAGAAGAAGAATGAAAGAGAAATAAGAAATCATTTGTAATTTCTCTGTTTGAGAGAAGAGGGAGAGGCAACAAATGGAGGGATGGTTTTCCAAGTGTTGTGGACTTATTATACTCTTCAACCACAAACTTCAAATTTTGGTTGTTGGGAAGTTATGGTTTTGAAGTTAACCTACCTGTTTTCTTTTTTATCGTTTTGCTTATAATATTCTAATTCAAGTCAAAGATAATTCTTTAATACTTAAATAGTATAATAATGACAACATTTCTAGTACTATTGTATTAAATTTGCATCGACATGTCCATATTTCTACGATTTTCATGGAGTTCGATATCGATATGATGGATGAATCAATATATCAGTAGAAAAATATATGAAACAATAAAAAATAATAAACAAAAAAAATACCACGGTTGTAAATATAATATAAATAATAGACATCGTTGAATGAGAAATTTTGGACCAATAAAAAATTATCTCGTCATTTACCAAATTAATGAAGAAATTACAAATCATATAATTTGGAACTAATTAAAAGTTTACATGTGTTCTAAATTGAAATCGAAAACATAAATTGGCAATTCCAATGACGCAAGTAAATTAATTTGATCCAATTTTATATGAGCTAAAGTCCAATTTGAGACAAAAAAAAAAATGCTTAATTTGGCCTAAATGTCAATTAAGGCCGAAATTCAATTAATAGAGTCCGAGGGTCAGATCCATGGACCAATCAAATCCAAGCTTACAAAGTTCACCAGAGAACTCCATAGATAAATGAGTCCTCTTCATTTGTGAGGGACAAAAAAAATTCTACACCTCAGGGAGCCCAAACAGAATTTTCCTAACAGTCAATAGACTCTCAAACTCCTGAAGCTACATCTACCAAACAACACGTACTTCACTTCCTTAAATCAAAACGTATGCATTCAGAAAATTGACCTTTCTACCTCCTATCTCTCTCAAAATTCAAACAAATCCATGACACCAAAGTTTGTCTCTCTCTCATAGTCATAGGATTTTCCTAATTTTATTAGCCATAGAGAAAATAGGAAAGAAAAATAAGTAGAAAGCCAACGAAATAATTAGGAAGAAGGTCGCTGAAAAAAGGGTAAAATTGGAATACACAAAAAAATATAGAATTGGATTATTTTGCTATATATATGCACAATCAAAAAATTCAAAGTCATGCTTACAATTTTCCTAATTTATTTTGCCATCTATTATAATTTCTCTAATATTTAAGTTGAAGACTATGTAGTTGTAATATTGAAATTTTAACTATTAGAAATTACGAGGATAGAACATTTTAATTATGTTTTGGTCATGAAATATTGTTGTACTTATTAAGATATATATATATATATATATATATATATATATATATATAATTTTATTATTTAAATCGAAGTTGTATTGCAAATGATACATTTAAAAAAACAATTTTTTTTTAAAAAAAAACCATTGTATTGAGACTAAATTTAAAAAAAAAAAACAAATGAAAAAAAAATTATCGTGAAAACCGGGAAAATTAAAAGGATGTTGTATTTTTACAAACTATTTAGGAAAATATTGTTGTTTTCAAACTATTTATAAAAAGATAGGTCAAATTTTGAACCCTCGACCTTTCTTTTTTTTTTAGGAAAATATTGTTGTTTTCAAACGGATTCTGTCATCTCAGCAAGTCTGACTAAATAACGAGCTAATGAATCTCCATCTTTTTGCCACTGAACTTCCCAATCAAATTCGAGAACGAGATTATGAGAAACAGCGAGAGTTTAAGAGAGCGAGATTGAGAGCGTGAGCGTGAGCGAGATTTTGATAGAGAGCGAGAATACCGTACAAATTTCCCTTTTTTTTTCCTTTTTAATTATTATACATTCCACCTTCTTCTTTCTAATCATTTCTTTTCTTTTTTTAAAAAAATTCCATTTTATAAAAAAAATTCTAAAAATATTTATTATTTTATTTAAACTCTAGAAAGAATAAATAAAAAAAATAAGAACTCATAAAAATAAAAAATGTAAATTAAATATCTCATTTATATAAAAATAATTACAAAAATTAATGTGTCCCACAAGGCGGACGTCGTCGATTTTGAGCTGGTTGTCGTCGACGACTTCGAACTTGAGGTTGCTCGGGTTCTTCTTGATGTTGCTCTGATACCTCTGCAGGCACTTCATAATATAAATATTCATTATGCTTTCCACGACCCCGACCATGTCCATGCTCGTATGAAGACGAAGGACCAGTCTCTGAGTCATAATGTCCTGAACCAAATGCTGGCATCATCATCATCGGACTAACATAATCATTTTGACTCTACGTCTGCATCATAAGGGGCAACTCTTCCACATTATGTGCAACCTCATCAAGCTCATCCTCTTCCTGAACAGGTCCTCTACGTCTAGGAGCTGGTGGAGGAACAATAGGTATATCGTACATATAATGAATTTCCTCCATATAGGTTTGGTTGTCACTACATATAGCAAGAACCTGGTTTGGATCATTCGCAACCTCACGGAGTCTACTGTTGTTCAATCTCTATGAATTATAAAACAATTAGACAATATTTAAAATAAATTTAAATTAAAAAAAAATAGATAATATTCATTCATTTACCAGATGACCCACAGCTGCTCCCGAACGAGTGACGTAGCGCCTTGTGATATTATTATACCAATGAATATATTCTTGAGTGACATCTGTGTCAAACTGTTCAAGAGAAACCCCCACTGCAATAAACCTTGCACGATAGTGCCATCGCACTGCCAAATGTGCAACTTTTTCGGACCAATCTCCAGTCCTTAGGTCAATATCATGCAGTACTGGTTTAGTATTGCAAGACGACGGGATATCCTGTTGAAAACCGAATTATCCCATCACCCTGTCAGGAAGATGCCACTCACCAATGTGAAAACATATGAGAGGATTCATCATCTGCCATATGTTTTGATCATTCGTACAAAAATTAGGCAAAGTATGCACAATAATTTTTTACGGCTCCCAAATAACCGGAAACACAAAATATTATATTAGAGAATATTAAAGAAAAATACAATAAAAATGTGAATAAAATAATCAATTAGGTTTAGTGTAATGTACCTGTTCAGGTTGAAGCAGATCAAACATGTATCTATACTGGTTGACTACATGTGTGGCTGTCTTAGTCACACAAAATTTGTCTCTACCTAAATTTTTAAATTGATAATTTAGAATTTAAATTAACTAGATCAGTGATATAAAAATTAAATTGAATTAAAACAACATATCGAGAACCGTAGGCTCGTCCAACTAACTGAGTGTCATTAACATGATGTAGCTGTGGAGCCATTGTTGCAAAAGTATGAGAGACCCAGCTATCTCTCGAACCTCAGGTCTTGTTGCTTTGCATAGTTGTCTATACAACCATGCCAAGCATGCTCCACCCCATGAATACCGCCCCACATCATGGAGGTTAGCTAACAGTGGCAGGAACATCAAGTGAACAAAATGACTTGATTTATCTGAAAACAGACTTCCACCTATCATTTGTAGTATATATGCTTGCGCATATCTTATGACAGTTTCCTCGTCTGCATCATCTGTGAGCTCACGAAATTGTGTTCCTAACCATATTAAACTTAACCTCGATCCTTTAATCTTGTCGGCAGGTGAGGTCGCACCAAGGTACAGTTAACAAACTTCTAACTAGTCATTGTACGTCACTCTGGTGACTGACTCACCGTCAACAGGTAACCCCAACAACACTTCTATGTCTTATAGAGTGATAGTGCACTGGATCGATCTGCCTCTCGACGTCTGTATGATATTTCTCCAGTAGTGCGATCTCGCCATACAACATATGATCGATGAATGGACTGGTCGTACAAAACATCGGGATCAACAGGTCCTGGGTTTAAAGTCATGATCTGAAAAAAATATATATATATTAAAATTGACTATAATTGAATAGTAGAGAAAAGTGTGAGGGTAAAGAATAATGTAAAACTTTATTGATTACAATAAAAAAAAAAATTGAATATACAATAGATTATTATAAAAAAAAATTGAATATACAATAAATTATAATAAAAAAAATTGAATATACAATAAATTATAATTAAAAAAGTGAATATACACTAAAATGAATATATAATAACAAAATTATTTATTTTTCAATCCCTAACTATCTGGAGCCCGTCTTAGTAATGAAGGATACTTTCTTCGATTATGTCCTAACTGGTTACAAAATCCACATCGTTGTCGAGTGGCTGGTTCTGTCCAATCCATCTCGTTGTGATAACGTGAACTTTTCGGTCTACCAGGTTTTCTCAACAACGATGGATCAGGATGTAAGACAGGCATATTAGGGTGCGTGATCCAGTAATCTTCATGCAATACAGGTTGAAATTGAGGAGAGAAACATTCATCATATGTTGACAATTTGTAGTAGTCCTCAATAAAATCTTCATAGTTCATGTTAAAATGTGAGCAAACGGCCATAAAATGCGAGCATGGAATGTCGAATGCTTGTCACTTGTTACATGAACAGTACCGTTCGGACCTGTTTAGCCTCAATATTTGAACGTTTCCTCCTTTGGCATTGAGACTATGACGTCCGGTCTTCACATGAAACACACCTTCATATCGATCGTAACGGCAAACGGCAAATGGCAAACACAGACGCAAGTGGAAGTAGATGGCTGTTCAAGTCAACTGATATAGCAATCAACAGTTTTCCTCTATATTTTTCGTACAAGTGTGTACCATCTATCTGAATGATCGGCCGACATTTATTAAAAGCTTCTATACAAGGACCAAAGGCCCAAAATACAGAAGCTAGGATAACATGGCCTTCAGTAAGCGTTTCTTTAACTCTCCACTCTACTCGTGTTCCGGGATTGGTCTGGTTAACTTTATATAACCACCTAGGCAACAATATGTAAGACTCATCCCAATCACCAAACACTTTAGCCAACGCTTTTCTTTTTCCCTCCCATACCCTATGGTAAGGAACATGATATCCAAATTTTGATTTGATGTCGGACTGCAGTTGTGCCACACTGATAGATGGTTTTTCTCTTATGGCGTCACAGAACTCCAGTGCAATCATTGATGAATCCAATTGCACGTGACTTTGACTTAGTTCTGAATAAAAACATGTATGCTGCTCATCATACTTAGTGATCTCGAACAAGCCATGCGATTTTTTCTTTATTGCACGAAGTCTCCACTTGCAACCTTCCTCCCACTTCTTACACCGAATTGTCCAAATCATCGGTGTAGATTCAACAACCTCGTATGGTGTGTGACACTTTATAGCAAAATATTTGACCGCGTGTTGTAGCATTTCCTTGTCTTGACAAATCATTCCTTTATACAATTGCATATTGTCAACGTCCACAGGAGCTACAATTGGGTCATGTTCCCGAATGCTATCCAATACATTCATATCCAAATCATTGAATGTATCTGAAAGCATCTCATGTTCACGACCATCGAAATCCAACTTTTCAAATTCGTCATCTGTTTCTGTTCTGAAGTCTCTGTACAGGTTGTTAGCCGCCATATCTTCATTATCACATGGCGATGCAACTGACTCCGGATCAGGATCGATACATTGAGTTGGATCTTTAAACTGGTTAAATGATGTATCAGGATCCATCCCTATCATATTTACATTTACATACAAATGCACTACATTTGGCACTGG
This sequence comes from Benincasa hispida, assembly GCF_027475165.1. Classification (NCBI taxonomy): domain Eukaryota; kingdom Viridiplantae; phylum Streptophyta; class Magnoliopsida; order Cucurbitales; family Cucurbitaceae; genus Benincasa; species Benincasa hispida. The sequence goes on along the minus strand of NC_143484.1, from coordinate 29,888,263 downwards.
CATTGCCATTGAGAACATCAAGTTCATAGCTTGTGCATTCGAAATAGGGAATGACATATATCTTATTGATCCTGATGGTTCTAGATTGGGATGTCTATATATTATTTCTATCTGATTTGCTCCCATATCTACACTAAGTAACATCCCAATCATTTGAATGGATTGTTTAAATACAATTCCACGGTTCACATTTATGGTAAAACTCCCACTTGGTGGTTGGTCATACTCAACTCCATCAATACCATCAATCATATTACCATTTGTAAACAACAAAAATCCCAAGCATTTGCCTGCCATTTTCTAAAAAAAAAAAAAAAAGACAAACATCAATTTTTTGTATTATACTTTTTATAAGAAGTATATTAAAAAATATTAAATTTTTTAGTTTATAAACATAAACTTTTTAAGTTTTATGAACATCAACTTTTTAAACATAACAATAAATTAAACTTTTTATAACTATTTTTAAACATAGCAATAAATTAAACTTTTTATAACTATTTTTAAAAATAACAACAAATTAAACTTTTCAAATTAAAATGAGGTAAACTTTTTAAAACTATTTTTTCAAATTTAATACAAAATAAAAAATTAAATTAAATTAAACTTTTTCAAACTATTTTAAACTATATTTTCAAAGTTAATACTAGAAAATATCAACTTATCACAATAAACATAACAACAATAATTTTCATATGAATAAACTAAAATTTTCAAACTATATTAAACTTTTGAAACTATACTAAACTTGTTAACTATCACAATAATTTTGTATTAAACTATAAATATCAACTTCTTAAACATAACAATAAACTAAACATTTTAACACTATAAACATCAAAGTTAATACTAAAGAAATCAAATATCATATGAATAAACTAAAATTTTCAAACTATATTAAACTTTTGAAACTATACTAAACTTGTTAACTATCACAATAATTTTGTATTAAACTATAAATATCAACTTCTTAAACATAACAATAAACTAAATATTTTAACACTATAAACATCAAAGTTAATACTAAAGAAATCAAATATCATATGAATAAACTAAAATTTTCAAACTATATTAAACTTTTGAAACTATACTAAACTTGTTAACTATCACATTAATTTTGTATTAAAATATAAATATCAACTTCTTAAACATAACAATAAACTAAACATTTTAACACTATAAACATCAAAGTTAATACTAAATAAATCAAATATCATAAGAATAAACTAAAATTTTCAAATATCATAAGTTCAACTCACAGATTCGACGATAGTTCTCTTTTTTCCTTCAAAGTGACAACGTTCGCCCATTTTTCCTGTTATTTGTTATCTGACAACAATTACAGAAAAATTAAAAAAAAAACTAGAATCTATAAAAATAATAATAATATAAGAATAAAAATAAAATTTATAATTATTCTTAAAAAATAAAAATTTAGTAGAGTAACGAACCAGTATAGTTGTGTGAGAATAATTTGTATTAAACGAAATACAAGAAGAGAAATGGAAATGGAAATGAGAGGAGAGGAAGATGATTTTGAAAGCTTATTTTCGAAGGTCGTGAGAGGGCAGTGAGTTACGAAGAAGCAGTGAGCAAATCAAGGGGAGTGAGTCTTCAAAATTATCGAGGGAGTGATTGAGGAAAAATGAAGAGAATGGTGGTTTAAAAGGATGTAGGTCGAGTGTTGAACACTCGACCCACGGGTTTAGGGTGGTTGAAAAGTAATTAAGGCTATGGCAGAGGGGCATGAATGCGTCAATGAATGCATGGAATCGAAGTAGAGGAATCGGATAACGTTAATGCACGTAGGGAATCGTGCAGGGGAATCGGAGCAGGGGCAGCTTGGTGATATATATGCACTTTTTCAGACTTATGGAAAATAAATAAAGTGAAGACGATTTCCATGTGGCAGACCACGTCAGCTGACTGGTTGGCCGTTTAATCCATGTAGCAGATTCAATCTCGCTCTCGCTCACAATCTTGCTCTCTCCTACTGTAACGATCCGACCCCCTAGGACTTAGGTTAGGTCGTTACTAAAATAAATGCATGCATAGGATTTAAAACGACTTCCAGTTAGGTTGAAATAAATGTTAATTAAACAAGAGAAGTTCAAAAGACATTTATTAAATGCAATTGTTAAAACAATAATAGGGTACCCATAATTCGTAAAGACTATTAAAAGTATATAAAAGAAATAATCCTTAATAATAAGTTTAAAACAATAAAACTAAACATTAAGGGAAAAATAAGGACTCTAATGTCATGATGCGAAAGCGTAAAAACTAGTCCCAGTGGCACGATCACGAATTCCGCTGAGTCATCGCCAGTGCATCTCTACCCTTACCTGAAACATCAACATAGGAAAGAATGAGCATGAAATACTCAGTAAGTAACCCCACCACTGGGGTCAGGTTAGGCATCTATGTCCTCTAGATACTCACCTATGGCACATAAATACATGTAACATACAAGAGACTGAGTCTTATCCTATTGTAGTTAAGTATGCCCACAAAACTGATGAATCCCGAAGGAAACACAAAACTGGTGAATCCCGAAGGAAAAACAAAACTGGTGAATCCCGAAGGAAACACAAAACTGGTGAATCCCGAAGGAAACACAAAACTGGTGAATCCCGAAGGAAACACAAAACTGGTGAATCCCGAAGGAACACAAACTGGTGAATCCCGAAGGAAACACAAAACTGGTGAATCCCGAAGGAAACACAAAACTGGTGAATCCCGAAGGAACCACAAACTGGTGAATCCCGAAGGAAACACAAAACTGGTGAATCCCGAAGGAAACAAAAAACTGGTGAATCCCGAAGGAAACACAAACTGGTGAATCCCGAAGGAAACACAAACTGGTGAGCATTTAACTAATCAATGAGAATATTCACACAGTTTTAACATGCTAAGATTCAACATTGTATAGTTCTAAAACATACATAAAAATCCTTGATACCATGGCTTCATCACATACACATAATTCTTAATAACATATTATACATCATCCATGTATAACTTACATCATAAGTCCACAACATGCAAGTATGCCTCAACACCAACAGATCAGACATCGACATATGAAAACACATACTATCACATACTAACGATCAAGTACTTAAGTGTGTATGTAAACAAATCAGAATTCGTGCCAGAACATACTTTGATTCAGATCATACTGTCAATCAACATGCTAACATTTACCATAACATACACTTATCATGCTAGCATACAACTAAAGCCTGGCCCGTGGACAGTTCCAGTGGTAAGATTACTTACCTCAAGTTAATACTCCACAGATAAAAATTAGACCACCAAACTATAACAGCAAATCCAAAGTAGTGATCCTACAACAAAACAACTCTCAATTTCAATTGAAGCCACAATTATAAGACTTCCGGTCCAAATCCAAACTATTAAGAACTTACTCACAGAATGAAAATCACTTCCACCTTCCTCGACGGTGCCTTCTTTGACTTCCAAACTCCTTGACGACTTTAGCTTGAAATAAAACCCAGCAAAGGCGAGTCATAACACTGAAACACAATATTAATGGCCAAGAGAACGAAACAAACCGACACAATCTTACCCCAACAGATCTGACGAAGACCAAGAAAGAACCAACGCGGTAGGGTGACGACAACTGGTGGCGAAAAACCTGGGGTGGCGGACGCGGCTTGAAGTGGTGCTCGCGTACGATCGGTGCTAGGCGAACGACAGTGAAGACCGACCGGACAAGCGACGCGCAAAGGAGCTCGGCTGGACGAGCTGGAGAAATTGGGCGAGTGGCTCTCGACGGAATGCAGCGGACGCCTTCAGATCTGGGCTCTCGGCGAAACGCAGCGGACGAGGCGTCTGCTCTGACCAGCCGGCGTGCTGAGGGGGCTTCGAATCGCCGACTGCTCATCGGCGTCGGGTTCGACGAAAAAGTGAGCTGTCGTCGACGACTAGGTTTTCTCAAGGAGGGCGCGTGCGGTGAGGTTGAAGAAGAAGATTTTAAGTTTTGTTTATATAGAAATAAAAATAATAATAAAACAAAAACTAAAAAGGGAATAAAATAACTTTATTTTATTCCTTTCCTTATTTCATTTTATACTATTAAATTCGTTTCTTTCCCAAAATGAAATTATTTCCTGTCATTAATTTCCAAATTGAATAAATTCAACGCCAAAAATTAAATTCTGCAACTACAATTGACTTCCAAAATTCCAAAAAATATCCTCAATAATAAAAGAAAATATTGAAATTACACAAAATATATATATATATATATTTGGGGTGTTACACCTACAATCTCGCTCTCTCCTACAATCTCGCTTTCAACCTCGCTCTCTCCTACAATCTTCCGCTCCCCATTTCATTCCCCATCCCCGTGAAATTCCCCACGGGATCGGGACGGGGATTCCCCGCGGAGAATTCGCGGGGATCGGGTTCCCAACAAATTTTAATTAAATAATTAACTTTATCACTAAGTTGTTATTATGTTTAGTTTTATATGACAATTTGAATTTAAAGATAAATTACTCAAATTTTGGCCTAAAAAAGCTAATTAATTTTTTTAGTAGAAAGAAATAAATATAAATCAAATTATTCACATATATAATCTAAATTTAAACATATTCATTATGTTTCCCAATAAATAATCAAATTTGAAATTTAAATATAATATTTATATAATATAATAATAACATAACATTAGATAACTTTCCCAATAAATAATCAAATTTGAAATTTAAATATAATATTTATATAATATAATAATAACATAACATTAGATAACTATACTAAATAAATATGTAAAAGCTAATTGGGACGAGGTCGGGGCTGAGGGATTCCCCGTCCCCGTTTAGCTCACGGGGAGTTTTTTCCATTCCCTGCCTAATTGGGGAGTCTCCACCCCGGGACGGGCCCCACGAGGAAATTAGACATCTCTGGTGGTAATGAGCTTACTTTTATACTTTAAAAAAAAAATCAAAAAACAAATTTATATTCATTGTTTAGTCGGTCAGTTTTCAACTTTTTTTTTCTTTCAGGAAAATCGAAAACCAACCAACCGACCCCTAGCCCCGACCGACCGACCTTAATTCGACTGGCGGATCGGTTTTGGTCGGTTTGATGTATACCCCTACTAGAAAAGATATCTAATACCACATGTTTAAAACATCAATATTGATAGAAATATCCAGGTCTTAATTTTGATGGAAATATCGATAAAATTTGTATAATAACAAAAAAATTAAATAGTAAATAAATATTTATTAATTATTTAAAAATAAGTAAACATGTTTATTTATATTATATTTATATGAGTGATATTTTGTTACTTAATTATTATGTTAGATTTTTCTACGATATTATTGAAATATTGATTTACTACTCATGTCGATATTGAATCCATAAAAACATGAAAATATCAATGAAAATATTGACATATCGAAGAAAATTTAATACCATATCCAATATCAGGGACTAAAACACATATGAAATTAGCTTCAATTTTTCTTAATAATCGTACTTCAAGTCCAACTATTCGTTTAGGATTGAGTATCTAATATAAGTATTTTAATAATATTTCATTGTTAAATGAAGTGAACATAGTTTTATAATAATTGATATGTATTCTTTTTTTTAAGTTAAAAGATTAAATTCCCTACACCTCAACTATGGGTCAATTTTAGCTTCTGATTATTTTGAAAGAAATTAGAGGATAATTGATTCAAATACATATGCCAGAAATTTCCTTCATTTCAAGTAATGTAATCGAGTGGCTCATAGGTTAGCGAGGTGGGCTATTTGCAATATTGAGGGAGGTTTATGGCGGGAATGCTTGCCTTCATAGCTTTGGCCTAACATCAATTATGATGCTCGATCATGTAACCTCTTACCTCCACTAGTTATATTAAAAAATAATCAATACTTAAATTTTTTTGGTGCTAAAAAGAGTTCTTTCATTATTAATTTCATTTCTTATTTGGTCTAAAGAGTTATGAAAACTTATTGAGTCATTTTCGTAAATGGAAGGGGATAAGTAATTGGTACCTTAGATTCTTAATGTTATAAATCGTGGATTGTAAAATAATTTGTTCGAATGGAATTGTTGATGAAGTGGAGATAGATTTTGAAACATTATACAACTCGTGAGTGTATGGAGAGGTTTTCATTCAAATGAGTCAAGTCATGTTAAAAGTAATGTATCTGAGACTATTGATTTGGGTTGTGGTTAGAGATGCTTATGGGGGGCAAGTCATTTTCCCATCCTGCACCATATTTCAAGTTCCATTCCTGCAAAATTTATTGTTTAATTTTGTGTGGATTAAAGCGGAGGTTTTCACGGACCTTTAATATTAATATTGTTGTTTTCAAAACTTATTAAAGAAATATTGTTGTTTTGGGATTTCGAGGCTAGAAGTCGAGGGTTGAGAATTCGACTAATGTAGAGGTTGAACGTTAAGAACTTGACAAACAGAGAAAAACATGGAAACAATATAAATTAGGGTTGTCGAGGATTGAAGTTTCGACATACATAAGTCGAAACTTCAACCCTCGACAAGGAAAAGGAAATCTCGCTAATTTTGTGATGAGGATCTCGCTCTAGAAAGGAATCTCGAAGGGAATCTCGCTAATTTTGTATATTAGGTTGTCGAAGGTTGAAGTTCTGGCATACATAAGTCGAAACTTCAATCCTTAACAAGGAAGATAAGTGGGTAAAGCAGATTGTAAGAAAGAGCGAGATTGTAGGAGAGAACGAGATTGAAAGCGAGATTGTAGGAGAGAGCGAGATGGAAAGCGAGATTGTAGGAGAGAGCGAGATATGGGGAATGACATCCTCGGCCTCGCCTCGCCTCGTGGACATCTCTAATTACCACCAACACAAGCCCAAACCTACTATTTTAGTATTTATTTATTATTATTTTTTTATGTTGCCTAATTTTCAAACTCATTACATGATTTATTTAAATTTTTTCATTAAAAAAATGATTAATTTTAAATTAAAAAAGTTGCTAATTTTATTAATCTGAGAATAACACATTATCAATTCATCTTTTCTTTTCATTCACCTTTGACTCCTCTAAAAAAACCGATCCGACCCGACCATCTCGGGCGAATTCCACACTCCTTTTTGGTAGGTTTTCTCCTAAAATCGACGACGGATGTACACCCTATTTTCTAGTCCATATATTACTTTTTCTAGTTAAATTTTCAGTAAAAGTTTGCAAGAATGAAAAGAACCAATACACCGGATGAATAATCAAAACATTAACTAAAAAAGATCATTCATTCCTTTTATTTAGAAGTGTATAATTTTAAATTATCATAAATACTCATAAACCATCAAGTTGATTTCAATTTATACCCAAACAAAGTTTCATTTTAACCCAAATTTCAAGTTTGATGATTTAAAATAGGATACTACTACGAGTCAAGAAAGTTTCCAGTTCCCAATCACATACGCTGGTTTCCATTTCCGTCGGTCCGAACTCCGGGGAGAAGATCGGCCAAAACCAACACAATGCTACACAAATCCTCCAGAGTTTTCCCGTTCTTCGTCAGACCCGACGCGTCCGGCGGCGGCTTCTTGAACTTAGCCAGACACTTGGCGACGGCCGCCACCACGCCCGTGGTCAGATCAGTGACGTCCAGGTAGTCACCATCAGCCAAGTGCTTTTGCGCTTGGCGGATTTGCGCGAAGGCGCCGTCGTAGCTGGCGGAGCAGGAGGAGTAGCGCCACTTGAGGAGAGGACTGGCCGCAGTCGCCGCGAGCAACCGAGCGAGGCAGAGTGAGTCGCCGGCGTTGGTGTGGGCGAGGTTGAGAGTGTAGCCGGCGAGGACTTTCAAGTCGGCGGTGGCGGCGGATTGCACGACGGTGGCGCAGAAGGGGGGATTTTTAGTTCTAGGGCAGATGGCGGAGGCGACGACGTCGTTTTGAGCTGCTAATGTGCGAAATGAAATGGAAATTAAGAAAAGAAGTGAAAGTAAGGCTGAAAGATTGGACTTAGCCATTGTTTTCAATAACAAAGATGTTTTAAAAATTTTTGTTTTGTGATTTGATGAATATGGGTTGTTTAAATATGATATAAAATTGCAAAACAACTGACATACAAATGTGTTAAAAACTAGAATTTATAAGAATCTAAGTGACACTTGCAATGTTCAAGTTGTTATAGTTTATTATAATATATGGTTACAATAATCGAATAGTAATAGTATCTATTTTAGGTGCAAACTATTATAATATAGGTAGGAAATAATAAATACGATAACAAAATAGAGAGAAGAACGAATAAAAATTAGTAAATATTATAATAACGAGACAATTATAAATAGTTGTAAATATCATTATTATATTTAAAGTCACAAATATGACCTACCTCACTAAATTCAAGTTAGGACTAAGCGCGTTTCTTTCGAAGGAAGAAAGAAGTGCAAGATATATATATATATTATCATTATTTTAATACTAGGTAGTTACTTTATTGCCATTTATTGGTATTGTGGGATAGATTAATTTGGAATTTGGTTTGTATTTTCAGGAGTGAGTTGGAAAAACTTCTATTATTATGAGAGTAGCATGCGTACTTCCTTTCTTCACATTAAAATTCGTTTTCTTAAATATTTATGGGTCTTATATTAATGTCAGTGAACCTACCATATTTTTAAAAATTATGTGGGAAACAATAGTAATATTGACACCGACACAAGGGGTTAGTCTACGTTTTTATTATATTGTAAAAAATCATGAAACATAAAAAAATAAACGATAAATTGTTACTAATATAAATATAATATAAATAATAGATAATTTTTTATCTAGTTTAAAATATGTAAATTGTTTATTTATTAATCTAAATATTTTTTGGATAAATTATTAAAAAAAAAAACTCTTGCACTTTGTACTTTGTGTTAAAAATATCCCTAAACTTTCAAAAAAAAAAAAAAAAAAAACTTAAAATATCTTTAAAATTTCAAAAAGAATTTTAAAATACTCTTACTATTCAGTTTTGGATGGAGAATATTTTGTTTTAGTGTTTTATTTAAAAAAGAGTAATATTTGGGTGCATCTCGGGTATCACTCATCTTTGTGCATCTCTTTTCACCACTTATATTTAAAAAATATTAAAATATTTTAAAAAATAAAAAAGCAAAATTTGCCACAAGACAAGTTATGATTGGACACTTTGATGGGATGCACAAAGATAGGTGATATATGCTATACATCTAAGTATTTTTCTTTAAAAAATATCCTTATAATTAAAAAAATCAAAATTACCCTTAGAAGAACAATAACTGTTGATTTAAAATAATTATGAAGTGAAATTTTAAATTTAAATTTTAATAGTGATGAAAAATAATGAAACTTAATATATTTTAACTATTTCAATTCTTTTACATTAATTAATAGACATTAACAATAAAGACAAAAAGTGAGTATATGTTGAAAAAATGAGGTTAAAAGTGTAGGATCGGGATAACCTGGAGGGTGTGAATATGATTTAGACAAATTAATTAAAACTCTTTTCTAATATGAGCCCAATTAAATCAATAAACATTTTGCTAATAAGTAATTTAAACAATAAATTTAACCCAAAATAATCAAGAAGTTAATAATATAAAGATTGATGATGAATGTAAATATTTAATAAGTGCCAATCAAAATATACCAATATGAGCAATTAACTTCAAGAACAAATATTACAATTAATTTCATGTAATAAACTATAGTAACAAATTAATTGCAAAATCAAAGTGCTATTAGGATAGAGAAATTAACACCGAAAATTTTTGTATTGGTTCGGTCAAATTCAAACTATATTGGATATAAGGATCTCATCGACTCTTTCCACGGATTAGAGCCCAACTGCTATAATGCTCTTTTTGTGAGTTTAATAACTTTCCATGGATTAAGATCAAACTGTGACAACCACTTTTTTCGGGATCAAGAACAGTCCTAATAAAAGTTTGGAAAAATCAAAGATGCACACTTGAGAAACTCTCTAAAAGAGTAGATTTACAAATTTTGATCACTCAACAAATAAATCCTTCCAATACAGTATCTCTCTCTCAAGAATAAGATAAAAAGAAAAAATGAGAGCTTTTAGAGAATAACAATGGTCACTTTGAAGATTGTAAAAATGTGTAATTGTTCTCTATAAATTCATTTTCTTTTTAAAACCAATCAAAAACTCATCATGTGTTATTCCTCTTATGTTCCAAGTGGCACCTTGTAATTGGTCCACCACATCATGAGCTCGATAGTTTCGACTATATCATCTTCTTTTGAACTCCAATTTGAGTAATTCAAATTGCATTGAAACCGTTATTCCAAGTTTTACACAGTAGACACTTCAAAATATCAACTTGTTAATAAATAAATGCAGGTTTATTATCATTAAAATATTAATTAATTGATTAATTAAAATTAATTAAATTGAGATTAAGAGCCAAAAAACCAACAAAAAGTGTAAATCTTAAAACCTAAGATCAAACTGAAACAAAACTCATATCTTAATGGTAAAATTGTAATATTTTTCAAACCTATTGACTAAAATGAAACCAAACTCAAAATTTGAAGACTAAAAGTGTAAAATTTTGATACCTAGGGACCAAATAAAAACTAGACCTAAAATCAAATGATCAAAAAAGTATTTTCTCCAACAATTTATAAATTATTAAAATTATCACTTGAGTCACTATTGCTTTCAAACAAAGTTATAGATCTATGGGGTGTTCACGAGTTGAGTTGAAATACTTTTTAGACCCAACTCAATTATTCGAGTTGGAAATTTCTTCAACCTAAATAAAACAATGAACCCAACCCGACCCAACTATGAAACATTTGTGTTGGGTTGATTCAGGTTAGTCGGAGTCATTTATTTAATTTTTTGTTTTAAAAATAAGTAAAATGTTAATATGTAAAACTTTTATTTAGTTTTTTTCCACATATTGAATTAAGATTAATAATTTAATTTCAATTTATATTATAAAAATTTTCTTTCCAAAGTATTAAAAAATTGTTTGTAAGAGTTGTTAGAGAATAAATTAACAAAAAAATCATGAAATAAAATAAAATAAATATAAATATATGTAAAAATAATTGTATCATAAGTAAAAACAACATAGCTTTTGAAATTAATAAGAAGTTCAGGTTGGTTCGGGTTTTTTTAAATGAACCTGTGAACCAATCCTATGCATAAAATTTTCATTTATTTGAACTCAGTCTGGACCAAATAGGTAGATAACCTAATCCAAACCGTACGGGTTTTGGGTTGATCAAGTTTTTCGGGTCATCGAAATTTTTGAACACCCATAATAGATCTTGTTATTAATGTATATTTTATATTGAGAAACTCTTTTTAAGTACATATACAAGTACATTTTCATCTATCAAATCAAATTGTTGTCGACAATTTATAGATCACATTTGTAAGGTACATTTAATTTTTACGTTTCAATTAATTGTATAAATTTAGGACTTATTTGGATTGACTAGAGAAAAATAAATTAAAAGAAAAATCATTTTTATTTAAACTCTTTTGATATAATGGTTTAAAATGAACTTGGAATGTGCTTAAAAAACTATTTTGAGTGGTTGCCAAAAATATCAATTTTTTTTTTTTAAAAATGACTTATTTTTAAAATTAAATACTTGAAAAGTTAATCCAAACACATCCTTAGCTTTCATACTTCAACTACTTTTATACATTTAGTAGCATTCATATTCAGTTATTGATATATATTATTCTTATGTCGTGTTTTAATTCCTTTATTATATATAGAAAGAGTTGTTTTCAAATATAAAAAAATGAACCACCTTATTTACAAATATAGCAAAATGTCACTTGTCTATCTATGATAGACATCTATCAATGGATGTATATCTGAATCTATCACTGTCTATCACATATAGACAATACATTTTGCTGTATTTATAAATATTTTTAACATTTTTATATTTAAAACAATTACCTTATAGAAAACTGAGGGAACGTCATCTCCATTGAAAAAAAGCAGTAGTAACATTAATAGATATTTTACATAAGAAAAGTAGTAGTTGTTATGCAACAATTTCATGATATGAAATCTTGAGAGGATAATTATGATATACTGAATTAATCATTTAGTCAATTTATGAACTTTTGGATGGATTATTTATATATATATTTTTTTTATCGATTTTAAATAAAGTCCCCTCGACAATTTTTTGGATTCAGCATTAGATGTATCAATGAATATTTTAATTATTGATTATAACCGGTTCCAAAAATGAGTGATATGTAATTTTGTTATTAATTTAAAATAATAATGTAATAATTTGTGATTAGTCAAAATTTTTCGTTCAAACTCTTTTTCTTCCTCTCTCTCAAATATGAATCTTTTTCTTCCTCTCTCTCAAATATGAATGGTATTTTTCTACTTTTTATTTTCTCAATTTTTGTACCTTTCCTTCTTTATTGAACTTGATGTTATTTGTCTTGTAAAACAAAGTAACATAAGAAAAAGAGACGGAAACATTTTATTTAAAAATTGAAATTAACACCAACAATACGATGAACCATGGATGAGGTTAACAAGGTAATCCAAAACAAAACGGAAAAATATAAACAAAGTAATGAAAAATATTGAGTGACATATCTAATATCTCTTTTTCATTTAATAATTCGGTTAAAATACTATTTCGAACCATATATTTTAAGTTTTATTCTATTTTATCTTTGTCTTTTTAATTGTCTAATTTTACTTTTTATACTTTCAATATATCTAGTCTTTCTAAATTAATTTTTAGGTTTAAATATCATTTTGGTCCTTATACTTTTTATGTTTGTTCATTTTTGTCCCTCGACTTTTAAAATGTTCATTTGGTCTCTATACGTTCAATTTTGGTTCATTTTGGTCCCTATACTTTAAAAATGTTCATTTGAGAAAAGGAAGGCTATTGAATAAGAGATTGAGGAAGACTACCAACTTCAACTTATGTTTACCCAGGACGGTGCAACAGACCTAAATCGATATGCTTAAATGAGAAATAAGGACCAATGAAATGCAAAAATGACTCATAAATAGAGTTTAGGTTAGAAAAAATAAAGACAGGGTCAACAAGCTCCACCCAAAATGACTATCGAAAGAGTTGTGCCATTCAAAATCGAATTCGGTCAAAGATCCATTGCTCTATTTTGCATGCTCAGCTTCCAAAATGCAAAGAGACTTTCTAGGGTAGATCCAGGTTTTCAAGTTTGCCATAACGGCCTTTAAAAAAGAAAGGACTTTTCTTGTTCTGCGCTCAGGATCTTTTCCTCCCTAGGTACTTAAGAATGGAAACTTTTCTGTAAATCCCCACTTTTTCTTTCAGTTCGCCCCAATATGGCCTGGATCCCGACCAGAATGCGGCGAATGTTCCCATAGAAGGGTTTGACCTTGGTCTTTGTACTTTCAACTTTGTTCCATTTTGGTCCTTGAATTTAAAAAAAAGCGACCATTTTTATCCTTTAAAAGTGAAAATAAGGGATCAAAATGACAACTTTTTAAAAGTATAAGGACCAAAATGAATCAAACTTAAATGTGTTGGGGATAATGCCCTAAACTCTCGTTGGAACCTGTACTTTGTAAACATCGTATTGAACAAACGTTTGTGATGTAATAATATATGATATTTTCTTCACTATTATCTATGAAGCATGTGATGTTTTAATTGCTTTACCACAAACCAATAAACTAAGATCCTTGGTTGTCGTTGTGACTTAAGCATGTATGTGGAGACATATAGGTGGATCATGTCTTAAGTGATAACCAAAATGGTTTGTAGTATATAGATAAATAAGGGAAACCTTATCCTGGTGACACTATGGATTCAACCCGCTTTGTAGAAGAGTTACAAGTATTGTGAATTGCTACAGATGGTTTAATCCTGATCATTCATGTGGAGACATGCGAGCGGGGATGTCCTATACAAAGGAGTTTGTATAAGACCAGACTACGAAGTATTATAGTCTCATTATATAACGCCGTTCATGATAGAGACTCCACTTCACTAGGATGACAATAGGTAACATGACCTTAATCCTGAGTGAGTTGGGAACTCCTGCCTTTGAGAGCGGTCCTTTGACTTGTATGGGTGCGAGTGGCCAGATTGCCGACTCAAACTTACCACTTTGGGGATTCGTCTGATTGGGGATTCATCTTATTAGGGAGTTGAGAACTTAGCTATACAAGATGGAATTCACTCCTTCCCCGAAACAAGGGTAAGTAGATAGATTGCTCCCTTAAGGGCTGATTCCGGGGCTTGAACGATGTGGTGCCACACACCTTCTCATGGCTCGAAAGATGTCCATACATAGTAGGATTATGTTGTATTGTTCATTAGAAGGATCAGTGGTACTTAAAAAGTTAGATGTAACTACAGGGGCAAAACAGTAAATTGGCCCAGTTGTATTTACGAGCATCTATGAATGGTTATCGTACTGTTGATTGGTTATATCTGATGGAAAGAAATATATATGTGGTGAGAAGAGTGCAACTGTCGGTCTTTAGTGGAATGTCTGGTAGTTAACGGATGGTGGATCTCGTGGCTAAAAAGTTTAGTCAGTTATTCACGTACAGTTAGAGCTTCGAGCCATAGGTCCATAAGGTCCCTTTGGTAGCTCAACGGATTCAAGTTGAGAATAAGTTTTTAGGTCAGTTTGAAGTGTTCAAATTGACAAGAGGGAATTTGATTATATATGATATGATTAAACTGGTCAATTATACATGATATAGTTGACATAATGTATGAGATATATTAATTGGAGGAAAAAGATATAAATATGATTTATATCTAGTGGAGGAGAAAAAGACTATAGTTTATATGTTGCATATGATGTGATATTAAAACTATAGGTTATAAATATAATATGATAAGTTAGTTATTATATTTATTTATAATTGAACAATTATAAGATAATTGTCAGTGGTTTCTCCATATCCGTGCGTGAAAGTAGGAGATTGCATTCAATTTTCATAACTGAAGGATAAAATGAAAATAGTTTTCATTTTGCAATAGGATCAGATAATCGCTTCAGATTGTACACTGCCCATCGTATAGTTAACGAGAGCCTACATGATAGCTTAAGTTTTCCTAAACGATCGTGTACACGCGTAGTCGACCTAAACGATCGTATAGCTTTTAATAAACGATTACGCGTGAGAGCGAGATAACCTAAACGATTGTCTAAACGATCAGACCCAATTTTCTAAACGATCGTGCACCTTTTTCTAAACAATCAAGCATCTGTCTATACGATAGACACAAAATCTCTCCCACTTGCTTGGTCGTTGAATACAATCGTATTTCCTCCTTCACTCTACCAAATCCGACAGAGCCCACACCTCCTGGATTCTCACTCCGAGAATACCAAGGTCACTGAGTGGTGGTGTCCTCCTTGCTGCTTGTTCGTGTAGAAGACCGTTCGATGGTGAGCGACAACGAGATTTGGTAGACGATTGACTTGGAGTTACAGCGACAACGAGAGGTTCTGTTTCCTGATGAGACCGAGAGAAAAACAGAAGAAAGGTTCTTCAAAGGTGAGTATTTCAGTTCTTTATTTTTCAGTTTTCAAAGCATGCCGTAATTTAGTCCGTGTTGCATAACTTGTATGTATGTTTGTGAATGCTTGGTTTTCTGTCACAATGAATTTAGAACGATCTTGCTTCCACTCATATGTCCTCTTTGATAAGAGTTTCTTTAAAATGTACAATGACAAAAATGAATATTTTTAAAGTATATGGACCACAATGAACCACAGTTAAAAATATAGGGACCAAAATGAATAATTTGAAAGTATAAGGACTAAAATGAATCAAAATCAAAAGTATAGGGACTAAAGTAGTATTTAAACCTAATTTTTATTGAAACTGAATAAATAACAACAATAAGGTTTAAATCCTATTTCAGTCCTTGAACTTTGTATTTTGTTCTATTTTGGTCCCTGAACTTTTAAAAACGTTCGTTTTAGTCTCTAAACTTTTAAAAAGTATTTATTTTGGTCCCTACTAGTAAAAATATGTTAACTTTTCAAAAGAAATGTGAGGGAGCTTGTATTTTTGGACGAGTAGACTCTAGATTTATTGAGCAAGATGAAGATGAAGTAAAATACCAACAACCAATACACTTTAAATTATTGAACCACCAAAATTTTGAACTAAAAATGTCTTTTAAATTCTCCCACTTTACCACCTTATTCAAAATTGTAACAATAGATTTTTTTAGAGTAGCTAACTTTGATAGGCTAGTCATCAGAAATACAAGTCACCTCGCCATTTTATTAAAAATTTAACAAAATCTTAATATGTTAAGGACATAAATAAGCACTTTTTAAATATTCAAGGACTAAAACGATCATTTTCAAAAGTTTAAGAACCAAAATAAAATAATATTCAAAGTTTAGAGATTGAAACGACCATTTCTAAAAGTTTAAGAACCAAAATAGAACATTTTCAAACTTCAAAGATCAAAATAATATTTAAACCTAAGAATAATTTTCATGAAAGATTACATTTTGTGAATATATGAAAAATCTTTTTTCTAACATTTTCCTCTCTTCTCATTCTTCTTTTCTTTTCTTTCTCCTCACTTTTTCTTCCAAGCTCCCCGTCCCTAAGAGACTGCTTGAAGGAAAAGCTTGAAGTACAGCTCGAGAATTATACTCGTGATATATGCGGTGATTCTAATCCTTCTTGGGAAGCTGGCTGGCAAATGCCAACCAAGAGGGTAGAATGAAAGGAGATCATAACGGCTCTATCTTAGTTGACTTTCTAGTTTGGCCAACCTGAGAGCGAGGCAAGTTAGCGACGGGCCCTCTTTTCATCGGTAAATCATCACTCTTTGTCGTCTGTCAAAAAAATATTCTCGTATGTGTTGGTATTCCCATTTTTTTCATTCTTGAGAATCCTTATAATTACCACTGCTTAGCTTTCAATTTGTAGTGCCCTTTTCTTGCAGTATTTGATTGTTAAAGGGAGAACTGCGAGGAGCCAACCCTAATACGAGAGGACTGGGTTGGCTCCCTCCATCTTAGATATGAGATCGGAGAAAAAGAGCTCCTCCTCTACCTTCTTTTATTAAGAGTAAAACGAGAAGGAAGAGATAGAAGAGGAAAAGAAAAGAAGACGTAAGAAGGAGAAGAAAAGAAAGAAAGAAAATTGATAGGCTATGTAGAGAGAAGTTGGGAGGAGGGAGAGAGAAAGAAGAAGAAGAAGAGAGAGAGAAAATATGCATTAAAATGTTTTCTTAATTTGATAACAAAAAAAATATATTTTTTAATATAAAATAGGTGTCAGGTTAAGTTTTCACCAACTTTTCATTAGGAATTAATAGAAAACTTGATGGAAGGATGAAGGGTGCCACAAAAGCAAATTTCAAAGGTAAAATTGTTGAGTCTGAAAACCCAAAGTCTCAAATGTAACCTAATCCAAACCTCAAAAATCAAAAGTATATCTTTCATTTAACCTAATATTCTAGTTGAAGATAATTGCAATAATATAAAATTTTTGCGCACAATCAATAAACTTTTCGCTTTGCTAATTTGAGAGTTATCTTTAAGCTGATTAAAATATATACCATCAATCGAAAAGTCAAAGACTCAATTGTATTGTAACTTTAAATAATGTTGAATTCACTATGAATTTGGAAAAAAAAAAAAACCGCTTCAAGTTAGAGATTATTGAAGAATATTCTTCTAATTCAAAAGGAATGGCAAATGAAAAATAAATTTTTAGGAAAGTCCTATTGAACTTTCATAACTATATCAATTAACACTCTTGTCAAGATTTAATTTGAAAAATATCATGTGAAACATAAAATTGTTTCAAATCAAACATCTAATTGTTATAAGTGAATGACTCCTTTACCACTGTAAAAAAATTAGACCATTTTATTAAGATTACATTTGAAGATCGATCATGCATTCAATTCTTACTCATATATATAGTTCTTCAAATATCAAATTAATAAAATGAATGATTAAAATTGATGCATGAACAATCTTAAATCGAGAGTCTAAATTTATTCGTTTATTAAAAGATTAGAAGTTATTAATGAATAAAATTATAATACTCATATAATATTTATCCAAACAGAATGTAGTAGAGGGTGTAAAGTTTAAACGTATACAATTCTTAATCTTTAAAATTTATGAGTGTAGATTGATATTTATCATCATTTTTAATATGAAGGTTTGTGGAATTCTTTTTGGAGATTTTCAAAAATAAAAAAATAAGATAAACTATTTACACAAAATAGCAAAATTTAATCTTCTTTAATAAAAGCGGATAAACTTCAGTGTCTATCCGTGATAAAAACTGACAGAAGTCTATCATTAATATTATGTGATAGATGCTGATAAAAGTCTATAAGTGCCTATCAATATTCTTTTTGCTATTTTTATAAATAATTAGACATTTTTCTATATGGAAAAATTTCCTTATCTTTTTCCAACCCGATGAATATACGAACATATCAAGTATTTCTAGTATTTCTACTGTTTTAACTAAGCAGTTTTTTTTTTTTTTTTGTTTTCTTTTCATGTTTCGTTTTCGTTTTTGTTTTTTTTGTTTTTGTTTTTTTTGTTTTTTTTTTTTTTGTCTTCTTGCATTTTTCTGTAATTTTCTTGCATTTTCTCCTTTTTCTATTTTAATATATTTTTGTCCTTTTCTCTTTTTTGTCATTTATATTTTTAACACGACAAAATATTTTCAACGGATTAGTTGCATTTCCAAGGTTTTTAATATACTCGTTAAAATGACTCATTTGATAGTTTATTACATTATTTATTATCTTTTTTCTTTATGAAGGTTTAATGTGAATGTTGCCATTTTTTAAAATTATGGTATTGAAATTGCTTCTATATGCAAGTAATTATTAGTTATAAAATCACTTTTAAGAATAAAAGAGTATTGAAAATGCGGATTAAAACAAACAAAAAGATAGTATTGACAAATGAGCAAAGATGCAACGATTTGATGTGTAACACCACTTACAGTCTTACAGCAAAGGATGCAAAAAAAAACTTGAAAAGTGTCATGAAGGAATTTTTTTTAATATATGCACCAAAATTTCATCCAAAAAATATTTTAAAAAAAAAAACCAATATAAATAAGAATACATATATTAAGACAAAATATTAACAAACATAATATAGTTGGTGATTCTTGTTGATTATGAAGTTATCCAACATATAGTTTAATTTGTGATTCTTATGGTTACCATTAATAAGTATTTAAATTAATTATCAATTTACATGTTTACGACTATCATATGGAATAAAATTATATCAATTACCACAATATCAATTATTTTTAAAATAAAAATGCTACATTAGTTTAAAAAAATATATAAAAAAAATATTATTTTGTAATTAGGCATAAGAAAATACACATCAATTAAAATTTTAAAATAAAGATTCCTATACAAATTCTCAAAAAAAAAAAAAAAAAAAACTCCTAAATACATATGATAGGTAAATATGTTAAAAGTTAATTCTTTAAAAAATGTTAAAATTTAATTAACCATTTTTTAGACAAATTTGTATACCTACATCAATTATTAGGGTTGTTGGGTCATTTGAACACCCTTGACATCCAATCCATACGTCCAAAATTAGAGATAAGGCTCCATGCAATATCCATTCGTGTTCGAGTTCCGAAAAGATATCGAAGGGGACTGTCATCCTGATAGAGGAGATGGATTAAAATTAAAAGTGATGATCTCTACCTTGCCTTTTTCATTGGACCCCTTAGAACCAATCTGACGCTGCTTCAGATGC
Source organism: Benincasa hispida (assembly GCF_027475165.1). Lineage (NCBI taxonomy): Eukaryota > Viridiplantae > Streptophyta > Magnoliopsida > Cucurbitales > Cucurbitaceae > Benincasa > Benincasa hispida. The sequence goes on along the minus strand of NC_143484.1, from coordinate 29,868,470 downwards.
TTAGCAATTGAGCCACATATGAACTCAACGTTGATCGCCTGCATCTAAAATAACATCTTATTCCTTGCCTCCCAAAGTTGCCCAATAGTTATCACAATTTTATCCACACCCATAGAGGAAACACTTTTAAATGACCAAAGCTAGAAATCTTGATAACTCCAAGAAGACCTGCCATCACAACGAAGATGAATATCAGTGGACAGGAATCGAGACCAAATCTCATTAGATAGCTAATACGGTCTAATAAATTATACAAAATTCAACAAACCAAGCGATTATGCAAAATGCACAAACCTAGATGTTATGTATTGAAACTCAAATCACAAAACTAAGCAAACAAAAACTAATTGAACTTAATTGCAAAATTCCAATTAACTGAACACATTCAACTTGGTTTGGAAAGTCAATGTTGAGAATAACTTACAATCTTGGATATAGGCACTTTTGTGTATGGCAAGTCTTCATAAAAGAGATTCTAGTTGTCTCATATTGGAAGATACTAGAGATTGTTAATTAAGGATGCCTGGAAAAATATGTCTGGGAATAAAATTACTGGGAATCAAGGATGACTATGTTTGGTTGTGCATGGGAAAACAATGTCTGGGAATAGTATGTGTGAGAATTAAAGATAACTAGTTTGGTTGTGTAGGAAATGTTATCAACTTTTCCTGGGAATAAGTAATACATGTATTTTGTGTTGTATGAGAATATTATTAGACCACTTTCAAAATTTTGTGCAATTATAAAGCATATAACTAATAAAAAAAACTTAAAAAAACTTGCCTTAACTAATTTATACAGTTTTATTTTTATTATGCAATTATTAAAAACAACCTTAAGTAGCTGCACTATATTTTATTCCAAAATCAAATATAACCAATATCAAAGTATAAATATTAAAAGTAGACAAAATAAGTATTTATATTATGTCAATATTCGTAGTTACAAACAAGAGTACAGTGCAACATTCATTCAAAATAAAGATACTTAGCAAGCATTAACATGCTAGCTCAAAATAAGGAGTACACATCATTTGATAAGGGTACCAAGATATATATATCCATAATTGTCCATGTATAACAGAGCCATTCGGAAAATTCAGTAGAGACCAAGGAGATATATGGATGATCAAATCCTCAATTGAAAAACATGTACAATTAATCAAATGGCATAGGGTAGTAAGGGGAAGAAGAAGTGAAAACTCACACTTCTCAATGGGTATGTAATTCCTTCACTTGTGTGGCTAAAAGATGCCTAGGAAATGCCTTTTCCAAGATAAATAAATAAAGTCCACCAACCAAACATGGGCAAGCCCATTCCCATTCCCTCCCTCTTTTCCCTCCAACCAATCAGCCCATAAAGGACTTTCAAAAGTGGACAAAGTGGTAATTAAATCTCTTTTCCCACATACATGTCACCAAAATACTTTTTATTTCTTTTCTCTTCAACTTTTAAAGAGTTGTAACTTGAATTTTAGATTTGAAAACATCTTTGCCTTAATTCTAGATCTGAAACATCCTGACTTTTTAAATCTTTAACATTTTTTTTTGTGAACCTAGATCTGAACACGATCTTTATCTTTTTCTTCCTTTGTTTCCCCTACTGTTCTTATCAGCAAGGTTCCTCTTGATTCCAATCCATCTCTTAAATGTATACTTCGAAATTGATCTTATGTTGACTTTAACAACTATCTAACTTCAAAATTATCAACAAATTACGACCAATACTTTAACAAGAAGTCCCATAAATTAAAACTCCAAAACTAAGAACTATTTCAAAATTTGCACGATTCCCATTTCAAAAGTGGAGTTGCTTTTTTAGTTCGTAATTTGCTATGGATAATTTTGAACCTAAGAAAAAGAAACTCGAAAGAAGAGAGAAGATGAGGGAAAGGGAAGGGGTTGAGAAAGAAAAGAGAAAATAAAACCCATACGAACCAGACAGAGAAAGAAGAGAGAAAATGAGAAAGACGAACCAGAAGGTAGACGATAACGTCTGCAGGAGGTAGACGACAGCTTCAAGAGATAGGTGGTAAATGATAGTGGCAAGCCAAGTTTTCCTTTATGATTTATTCTATTTAAAATGTACATAGGTGATGTATTTATACAATATAGAATCCCTAATTTGAGAGTGCAAAAATAACTCAACAAATACAAATGGTTAGAGATTTTGTGGTAACCAACCTATTCCTTTGGTAAGTCCTATTCTTTTGGTAGATAGGCAATACTTTATGTGTTGGCATCCTTAATATCCTTAACAACCCATCCTATTCAATTACTGTTCATACGATTTTTGTTACATTAAAAATCGATATTAGTGTCTGTATATAAATGATTATATATCTGTTTGGTTAAAAATTATGGATATCAATGATACCGATACTAATCTAATAACTACAAATAATATCTATCCACTTTCTATTATTTTTTATCATGTATAGTATCGTTAATTGATATTGATTACCAATATTGATAATTGTATCGCTGAGATACCAATATCCTATACAAGAGATCAAACATGAGCAAAATAACGATATTGACACAGTAATAATTGGCTCACAAAGCAAGATAACAATAAAAGAAATGAATGGAACAATTGAATACATAACAAGAAACTCAAATATTAAACTTATCAAATATTAAATAAACAACGAACAAAGGGCATTTGAGAAGGACCTTTAATATTAATATTGTTGTTTCCAAAACTTATTAGAGAAATATTGTTGTTTTGAAACTTATTAGAGAAATATTGTTGTTTTGGGAGTTCGAGGCTAGAGGTCGAACCAGAATGCGAAAGAAGAGAGAGGGGAATAAATGTGAAAAGACGCATGAGAGAGAGAAATGAAAAAGTAATTGAGGGAGTTGGGAGAGTATTGAAAATGCGTGGGAAAACGGGTGAGAACGAAAGTGATGAAATGGTGGATAACTAAACCCACCATTTTATTTTTATCAGTGGTCGTTGAAGTTGGGTACACGAAGGTGGTAGTCGGAGTATGTTGCCGAAGTTACTTGTGCGAAGGTAGTCGTTGGAGTTAGGTGCTAGAGTTATCGTTGGAGGTGGTTGGTGGAACCCGGAGTCATTTGTTGAAGTTGGTCATGTGAATGTGAAAGTCGAAGTTGTTTTGTACCAAGGTGGTTGTCGGAATTGGTTGCTAGAGTGTCGTCAGAGGTGGTTGCCGAAGCTCGAAGTTGATCGTCAGAGTTGGCTATCCGAAGGTGGTCATCGAAGTATGTCGCTAGGCGTGGTAGCGATAATTGCCAACAAAGACCAATGGGTGGAACCGTTAAAAACGTTAGAGGGAGGGAGAATTAAGGAGAGTTAGGGTGAGTCGGTAAAATAACCAACTCAACCCCACCAACATTTAAAGTTGATTGTCAAACGTTGAGTTGGTAAAAAATACCAACTCAACCCAACTTTTCTTGATTGTCAAATACCCCCTAAGAAGATATTTCTTATCTCAATTTTTTTCTTATTCCAAAATTATCATTGAAGGATTTTACTTCATATTCTCTTGTATTTTTCTCCCTCTGTTTACTGATTTCCTTTTCCGTTTTATTCGATTGTTTGCAATATGCAAGTCCTTGAGGATTCTGATTTATTGAGTATTGAGGATTTTGTTTTCGTTTGAAGCTTATGATTCCTTAAAATTTTGATTTCGTCCGAATTTTTAAGTTCTATTCCTCTAGTTTCATACTTGTGTTTATGCTTGAATTTGTGTTTCGATTTCGTCCTCAAGGAGATTATTTGGAGTTCGATTTCTCTGATTTTTGACAATTTAGGCTTTGATGTTTTCTTTGGAGTACATTCTCTGAAGACTCATCATGAATCCTCGATTTCTCCTTCTTCTTCTTTCTTTTTCTTTTAAAAATCGTCTCTGTCATGGATTAATTCTTCATAATTATTTTTGTATGGGAGATTTGTTTCTTTGCTTGTGTATAATTGTTTGATTGATTCTTTTCTATATTAGAGATAAAGAATCCCTATTAGTGTTGAAGCAAAATTACTAGTACTCATCTTAGTGATAAAACCCTTTGGAGATAAATTTCTGTGTAACTTTTTTTTCTTAGAAAAGTAAAAGAAGAATTAACATAAGAATCACCGAATTTTCTTTGGAATTCAAAATTCCAAAGAGAAAACGTATCGTAAATCTGGGATTTGTGGTGGGCTATTTGGTTCTGCCACTGGAGAAGTCATTCTTATCGTAACAGAGCTATCTGAATTTATGGAGTAATGCACATTGTTTGGCTTACTACTAACGGTAATTTTCTAGAAATTTTCAGTATATCAATCAAGTGTATCAGCAGTATATGAGTTAAATGTATAAACAATATAAAAAAGTACAAAGCTATCAAGTTTATCAGTCGTATATCAATCAAGTGTATTAGTATCAAGTATATCGGTCAAGTGTATCAAGTTATCGGCAATATAAATGAGTGAATGATTGACTAATTTATCATCAGTTTATTAGCCCAACACATCGTTATCAAGTATATCATTCAAGTGTATCAAGTTTATCAACAGTATAAACGAGTGCATGATTGACATGTATATCAAATTTGGCCATATTCCCAATTTCATAATAAATTCAAATTTCTAAGCTTTTATCTCCAAATAAAATTAAATTGGTAATAAAACTTGAAGATTTTCTTAAATTAAAGTTTGGCCATGTCCAAAACTTTATCACAAATTTTAATTAACTTATGTCCTAAATTCATGACTTGATTAATTCGATATATCAAAGTCAAGATTAAATTACTTGTATCTCGATTCTAACTTAATCTTTTTTTAGATTCATCCACCCACATCTGTGCATAAATCTCGAAAATGGGCATTTTTTGAAGGAGAAATTTTAAACCAATCACAAATTTCCATATCATTTACTAAATTAATGACGAACTTCCAAATAGTCAAATTTGAGACCAATTAGCAGTTGACATGTGTCCCAAATTGAAGTTAAAGACAAATTTCGATGATGCCATATTGTACTAGGTTTTTATGCCCTAGTTTATCGTTTTGTACTTGTTTTTTGTACACCTCACTTCGCTTTAGGACAAGTGGGAGATTGTTGGGGTTGATGCCCTAAAGTCCGTGTCCTGTAGTTTGTAAACATATTTTTTACGAATGCTTGTGATGTATAATATATGATATTTACTTCACTTCTTGACTTTGCACATTTAGATGTTTTATTTGCTTTACCACAAATCAATAAACTTAATATCCTTAGTCGTCTTTATGTAACTTAAGCATGTATGTAGTGACATACAAGTGGATCGTGTCTTAAGTGATAACTAAAATGGTCTGTAGTATAAGGATATAAGAGAGAAACCTAATCCTGGTAACACTATGGACGCAACCCACTTTGTGGAATAGTTACAAGTGTTATGACTTGTCACAGATGGTCTGATCCTGATCATTCGTGTAAGGGACATGCGAGCTGAGGCGTCCTATACAAAGAGTTTGTATAAGACCTGACCACGTAGTGTTAACATCTCATCATATAACTCCGTTCATGACAAAGAATTCACTTTACTAGGATGATCATAGGTAACATGACATCAATCCTGAATGAGTTGGAAACTCCTGCCATTGAGAGTGGTCCTTTGATTTGCATGGGTGCGAGTGGCCAGAGCACCAACTCAAACCTTCCACTTTGGGGATTTATCTGATTTTAGAGCTGGGAACTCAGCTTCACAAGATGGAGCTCACTCCTTCCCCGAAGCAGGGGTAAGTAGATAGATTTCTCCCTTAAGTGTTGATCCTTTGAACGATGTGGTGCCATACACCTTCTCATGGCCCGAGAGCTATTCATACATAGTAAAACTATGTTGTATTGTTCATTAGAGGGATCAGTGGTACTTAAGAAGTAAGATGTAACTACAGGGGTAAAAAGGTAAATTGGCCCAGCTGTACTTATGAGCATTTGTAAAGGGTCATCGTACTGATGATTGGTTGTATCCAATGGGCATAGAAATATATCTATCGTAAGAAGAGTTCAACTGTCGATCTTTAATGGAATATCTGGCAGTTAACAGATGGTGGATATCGTGACTAAAGAGTTTAGTCAGTTATTCACGTACCATTAGACCTTCGAGCTATAGGTCCATAAGGTCCCATTGGTAGCTTGGATACAAGTTGAGAATCAGTTTTTGGGTCAGTTTGAAATGTTCAAATTAACAAGAGGGAGTTCGATTATATATGATATAATTGAACTAGTTAATTATATATGATACAATTGACTTTATGTATGAGATACATTAATTTGGAGGAAATTGGATATAATATGATTTATATCTAGTGGAGGAAAAATACTATGGTTAATATATGATATTTAACCATAGGTTATGAATATAATGTGATTATATTTATTATCTATTAATTGGACAGTTATGGGATAATTGATCAGTGTCTTTTCTATTTTCATAACGGATGAGTAAGGTGAAGAATCTCTTTGAGACGTTTAAATAGCTCACGGTGTGTTAAGCATTGGGTGCGGACATAGTGTTGAAGTGTGTCATCGCTTAGTAAAAATCAAAGCCTATACGATAGTATTGAACGATCGCTTACCTATACGATAGTACTGAACGATCGCTTAACGCTTACACCCGCGCACGCTATTTACTAAACGATCGCTTACCTTTTACTAAACGATCATTTAGCACCTGAGCCTTTCTAAACGACCGTATAGACGATAGCTTAGGTTTTCCTACACGATCGTTTAGACGATTGCTTACCTTTTCCTACACGATTGTATACTTCACCTAAACGATCAAGCATTTTGTCTATATGATAGACAAGCCTTTCTCCCACTTGCTTGATCGTTGTATACGATCTCCCTTCCTCTTCCCCTCTACCAAATCTGAACAAAGTCCACCCTTTAGATTCTCACTCCGAGAATACTGAAGGCTTCGAGTGGTGGTGTCGTCTCCATTTCCTTCTGTTCGTGGTAGACGATTGGGTGTTGTTGAACGATTGCTTGCCGTTTCAGCGAAAGCGAGATTTGTTGTGAAGAAAAGTCTTCAATTGGTATGATCTCTCAGTCTCTTATTTATTGATCCTTTAAGCATGCTAGTAATTTATCTTTACAATGCATATCTGTATGTTTGAATGTATATGTGGAAATTATGTCACAATGAATTGGAAAGATCCGCTTTCGCTCATAGGTACTCTTAAGTAAGAGTTTCTTCAGTTGGTATCAGAGCCAGGTTTCTGATATTCAAATTCATTGCTGCAAACGAATTGCATTTACATTCTCGGTGGGTGCAACATGTCTACTCTCTATTTTAATTGTAATTTTTTTATGGATGTGTGGATTAATGGAGTTTTCTGGGATGTAACCTCGGTTTGTTAAATTCTCCAGTTAATTGTAAAGGCCCCTGAGTTTTTTGGCACAATTAATTGCTATCGAGTCTGTAATTTCAAAGTTAGTTGAAATCTTGAGTCGTCGTGAAGAAGTTTGGAGCAAGGATTGTTGTTCTTCGAGGAATAAAATGATCAAGCGTTGGTCGTGTCTTGTAGATAATGAGGTAAACGATCGCTGAGTATCGGATGCTCGGTTGTCATTTAGCGCGCACTCGCACTAGACGACCGTTTAGCTCAGCAAGCCTCATCGCTTAGTTACTGACTATACGATCGCGAAGTAAATGCGTGGTAAATCGTTTACCTTTCGCGTGCTAAGCGATCGTCTAGACGATCAGGCTTCACAGTCTCGTTGTCGTCTATGTGATCGTTTAGCTTTCATGCTATCGTCTAGTGTGCGCTACACAATCATTTACCTGGAGGCGTTTACTAAACGATGGAGCTTCGCCCAACGGTTCAAGACCCGGTTTGCTTGTGAACCGGTTTTCTTGGTGGAATAATGTAATAGATAGAATTTTCATTCCGGTTTTGTGTTGGTTCATCCCGGTCCATTAATCCATGGTTTTATACATGCGATGTATTTTTTTTATGTCATATGGTATGTACATATAGATAAATCTCACCTTAGGTTATGCATTGGTCATTCATCTTCTCTTTATTATAAGTGTTATGATTTAGAGAAGCATGATTTAAATTACGTAAATATCATCTCATGCATCATATAATATAAGATTTATATTTATGCATGCGTTATTAATTAAGCGTTATATTTATAAGCGTTATAAATACCTCGTTATGTGGCAATGTATGTTTTATTTGTTTCTTTTATAAAGGTTATAAAATGAAATTAGAACTAAAATCAATAATAAAAGGATAAAGTGTATCAAATATATCTATAAAGGACCTTTTTTCTAAAGCAGATTCTGTCTAAGCTGGGGTATTTAAGGTGACGGCAAGAAACACCCCTACCTAGCAAGGTGAATTAGATAGATTTGATGCATGCATGCAAGTTAAGGACAATCCATTAAAGAGTTTAATGTGACTATTTGAACTTGTCTTATTTCAATGACAAAAGTTATTTTTGAGCAAACTTAATAAATGACTTAGATATAATTAGTAGCGGATTGTCTAGGTTAATGAACCCCTAGGTGGAACATTCAATGAGAGGTACTTGGGACAACGTGAGATCTATCCTCGACCTCGTGACACCCTGGGAGTGTCCCCTTAAAGGATGGTATTTGAGTAGGTCAATATCAAGGTGGATGGAAAAAATGTTCATAGTAAGTGGGAGTGGGAAGTGCGACAGCATATCCCACGGTCTCTCTCGTTGGATTAAATAAAGTTTCCGCGCATCGCCTTGAGGCACCCTGAGAGTGTCCCCCTATAGGATGGTTGTTTTGTGTGTTTCTTTATTTGATCTCTTGTAAGAGGATAAGGTTGCTTGGTCTCTTGTCCTAATCTATTTTTTTCTTACGGTGGGCGCATTAGGGAAGGACTCTGGGGCCGAAAACGAGGGGTTACACTTACAAATTGTTAAGGGTTAATAGTTCTAGACCAAACAAATGGTGGCTGTTAGTTTTAGTTCCAAAAGTTGGTCTGCCTAATGGTTGAGAATGTCTCATCCCAGTGAAGGGACATCTAATCACCCTACCGGCGACGTTTGTCCTGCCTCGCTGGGGAATCATTGCAAAATAGAAGTCTTATCACTTAGGGTACTTGGAAACTATTTTGCTAAAACTAATTGGTTAAATATGTGGTTTTTGCAAAGTCTTATAAAAGTTTATTCGTTTTTCATCAACAGTTTTAAATGGCTACAACCACTATCAGTTTACTTAGCGTTGAAAAACTGAATGGCCAAAACTATTCAAGTTGGAAACATATGCTCACGACAATACTCATCATTGAGGATCTAAAGTTTATCCTTATGGAGGACTGTCCTCCTACTTCACCTAGGATGCTACTCAAAATTTTCGGGCGGCGTACGAGTGTTGGACACGAGAAAACGAGAAGGCCCGAGCCTATATCTTGGCTAGTCTTAGTAACGTGTTGGCCAAGAACCATGAGCCCATGGTCTCAACACGTGAGATCATGGAGTCCCTGTGAGAAATGTTTAGACAGCCGTCTGGATAGCTCAAGCATGAGGCTCTAAAACACATCTTCAGCTCTATTTAAAATGAAGGAAGGCACCTCTGTTCGTGAACACGTGCTAAATATGATGGTCTACTTTAACGTGGTGGAGATGAATGGGTCTAAAATCGATGAGGGCAATCAGGTTATCATTATCCTGTATTCATTGCCGGAGAGCATCCTCCATTTTATTAGCAATTTGTTTCTTAACAAAGTGGATTATACCCTTACTACTCTCCTCAATGAGTTGCAGACTTACCAATCCTTGTTGAAAAGTAAGGAGAAAAAGGGAGGTGAGGCAAATGTTGTCTCGTCTTCTAAAAGGTTCCATCATGGTTCGACCTTAGGAACAAAGTCTAAACCTTCAACTTCTAACTCTGGAAAGGGGAAGAAGAAGAAGGGTGGTAAATGGAAAGGGAAAGCACCTGCTAACCCGCCACTTGTCGCCTAGAAGAAGTGTCCACCGCCGGTTGAAAAAGGAACATGTTTCCACTACAACCAGGATGGACACTGGAAGAGGAATTGTCCTTGCTATCTGAAGGAAAGGAAGGCAACCAAGGCTAAGGCCAAAGAAGACAAAGGTAATTGTGATTTACTTGTGTTAGGAACTTGTTTAGTGGAGAATGATGATTTTGCCTCGATAATTGATTCAGGCGCCACTAAACATGTTTGTTCTTCTTTTAAAAGGAGATCCTGACGATAGCTGGAGGCTAGTGAGATGACGTTGCGAGTAGGCACGGGGCACTTCGTCTCAACTGTGACAGTGGGAGGCATCCAGTTAACTTTACAGAATAGGTTTTTTGTATTAAAAGATGTCTTTGTAGTTTCTGAACTAAAAATGAACCTTATTCTGTAAAGTGTCTGTTATAATGCAATTACACTTTTTCTTTTTGATTGAATAAAGTGTTTATTCATAAGGATGCTGTTGAAATTTGTACAGCTAATTGGAAAATAACTTGTATGTGCTAAAACCGCTAGGCTTAAGTTCCCTCCATAACATAGAGATATTTAAATCTGTCGTAACTCAATCTAAACGCCAATGTGTTTCTCCAAAAGAAAATACCCATCTTTGGCACCTTCGATTATGGCACATCAATCTCAATAGGATTGAGAGATTGGTGAAGAATGGCTTTTTAAGCGAGTTAGAAGAAAATTCTTTACCAGTGTGCAAATCTTGCCTTGAGGGTAAAATGACTAAAAGACCTTTTACTGGAAAAGGTGATTGAGCCAAAAAGGCTCTAAAATTAGTACATTCTAACCTTTGTGGTCGTATGAATGTGCGAGCTCGATGAGGTTATAAGTACTTAAACTGATGATGATTCTAGATATTGGTATGTTTATCTGATGCAACGAAAGTCTAAATCTTTTGAAAAGTTCAAAGTATTCAAAGCTGAAGTTGAGAATGCTTTGGATAGGTGGATTAAAACACTTTGATCAGATCGAGGTGGATAGTTTTTGGATTCTGAGTTCCAGGACTATTTATTAAAACATGGAATTGTTTCCCAATTCTCAGTGTTGAGTATACCTCAGTAGAATGGTGTAGCAGATAGGAGAAACAGAATCTTGTTGGACATGGTTCGTTTGATGATGAGTTACGCCCGGACTCATTTTGGGGTTTCGCAATGGAGACTGCGGTATACATACTCAACTGTATTCCTTCTAAGAGTGTTGCGAGAAAATCTCTAGAGTTGTGGAACCTATGTAAAGCTAGTTTACGTCACTTCCGCATATGGGGTTGCCCAACACATATGCTTGAGTCAAATCCCAAGAAGTTGGAATCGCGGTCGAGGTTGTACCTCTTTGTAGGCTAACCAAAAGGTACACAAGGGGGTTACTTTTATGATCCCATCCTAAGACAAGGTGTTTGTTTCCACGAATTCTACTTTCCTAGAAGAGAATCATATCAGGGAGCACAGTCCACGTAGTAAAGTTGTGTTACGGGAGCTTTCCAACGAAACTACTGAAACTTCAACAAAAGTTGTTGAAGGAACTGCTTCATCAACCAGAGTTGTTGATGATAGTTCATCTGGTAGGTCGGTCCACCTCAAGAGTTGAGGGAACCTCGACCTAATGGGAGGGTTAGAATCCGCCTGATTGCTATCTAGGTTCCACGAAAATTCTAGCTATGGTGGCAGATGGCGACGTCGAGGATTCGTTCTCTTATCAAAAGGTAATGGAAGATGTTGACCAGGATGAATGAGTCAAAGCCATGAATCTCGAGATAGAGTCGATGTACTTCAACTCAGTATGAGATCTTGTAGATCAACCTGATGGAGTAAGACCTATAGGATGTAAATGTATCTACAAGTGCAAACGGGGTGCTGATAGGAAGGTGCAAACCTTCAAGACTCAACTTGTGGCAAAGGGTTATATCCAGGTGGAAGGAGTCGACTATGAGGAGGCTATCTCACCTGTTTCCATGTTAAAGTTGATTCACATCCTCTTATCCATTGCCACTTATTATAACTATGAGACCTGGCAAATGGATGTCAAGACGGCCTTTCTGAATGACAATCTTGAGGAAACCATTTACATGGTGCAACCCGAAGGATTCATTGCAAAAGGTCAAGAGCAAAATGTTTGTAAACTGAATTGGTCAATTTATGGGGCTAAAACAAGCATCTCAATCTTGGAATATTTGATTTAATGTTGCGATCAAATTGTATGGCTTTAACCAAAATGTTGGTGAACCTTGTGTCTACAAGAAGATCATCAACAATTCAATAGCTTTCTTAATATTGTATGTGAAGGAAATCGAACTGGAGATTACCATGAGCAGCGAAAATAAGATTATTCCAAATTACAATCATAAATGAACATTACATTTATAATCGTATACAAAACAAACGGTTATGAAATTAATACGAAAATTACAGCATGAAAACTCAAATGCACAAAGAGAAAACTCTACGAACATTTGAACATGCGTCTCCACGCTTCTTTGTGCACAACCACTCGAACAATAACAACCTCGAACGCTATATCTACACGACGGCAACACAGCACGAACACTTTGTGCTCGTCCTCAACGATCGCCTCGACCACGAAATCCTCAGCAACAACATGAACGGTCTCCATAGCACCTCCACGGTGTCGAATTGAGTATGACACCACGAACAAGGCTACCTTGGTATTCTCGGTGTGAGAATCTAGAGGGTGGGCTCTGTTCGGACTTGGAATGAGACAGATGAAGGAGGAAACACCGATCGTGTACACGACTGGGCAAGTGGGAGATGGTGGAGACCTATCGTGTATAGGTCGATGCCCAATCGTTTAGCTAAAGCTAAGTGATCATCTAGCAAAAGCTATGCAATCGTTTAGCTCGGTCTATCGCCTACAGACACTACACAATCGTTTACTTTGGGCAAGTGATCGTCTAGCAAAAACTATGTGATCGTTTAGTAAATACTATACGATCGTTTAGATTGCCCAAGCTGTCGTTTAGTAATCTGTATTTACTTGACAACTCTGTGAGATCTTTTGCACGAGAGAGAAATCTCAAAAAAAACTTTTATGAAAACTTTTCAACAGTTTGTAAATTTTACTAAAATTAGGAAAACCATTTTTCTTTTATCTCACGGTTATTAAAGAAAAAATTAATTATCATATAATTAATATTATTATAAATATAAATGATAATCAATTTATCATACTACATTTATAACCTATAGTTTTAATATTTCATCTCATGAAACATATAAACCATAGTTCTTTTTCTATTCCATGGTACTTAATGTAAATCTCATTTACATCAATCCTCCACTAGATGTATCTCATACATCAAACCGATTATATCATATATAATCAAAATACCTCTTATCAATTTGAACATTTCAGATCAACACCAAGAATTGATCCTCAATTGAATCCATTGAGCTACTAAGGGGACTTTATGGACCTGTAGCTCGAAGCTCCAACGGTACGTGAATAACTGACTAAACTCTTTAGTCACGGGATCCACCATCCATTAACTGCCAGGCACTTCACTAAAGACCGACAGTTGAACTTTCCTTACCACAGATATATTATGTGTCCATCTTAATCAATCAGCAGTGTGACAACCCTTCACAGATCGCTCGTAAGTACAACTGGGCCAATAACCGTTATGCCCCTGTAGTTACATCTAACTCCTTAAGTACCACTGATCTTTCTAATGAACATCAGTCATAGTCCTACTATGACTGAGTCTTCTCTTCCAAAGAATAGTTGTGGCTACTATGTTCAAGCACTGGAATTAGCCAAGTCCCCAAAAAGGTAGGCATGTTAAGAATAGTTGTGGATTGAGTTTCCAGCTCCTAGATCAGACAAGTCCCCAAAAAGGTAAGCATGTTGAGTTGGCAATCTGGCCACTCTCACCCATACTAATCAAAGAACCGCCCTCAAAGGCAGGAGTTCCCAAAATGCTCAGGATTGAGGTCGTGTTACCTATGGTCGTTTAGGTGAGATGCAAGTCTCTAGTATCAACGACGTTATATACAAAGTCTAGTCATCTCTTGGTCCAGGTCTTATACAAACTCTTTATATATGACACCCCCGCTCACACGTCTCCATATGAATGGTCAGGATCAACCATCTGTAGTAGTTTACAACACTTACAAACCTCTACAAAGCGGGTCGTATCCGTAGTGTCACTAGGATCAGATATCTCACCTTAATCCTTATACTACAGACCTATTTAGGTTATCAGTTAAGGTATGATCCACTTGTATATCACATATACATGCTTAAGTTCACATAAGATAACCAAGGAGCTTTGTTTATTGGATATGAGTAAATGCCAAAATTAAATAACACTTATTTTATTCATTAAACAATATGTATCTTTACAAAACAACGAGACTCCGGGAGAATTAGGACACCAATCTTAACAATCTCCCATTTGTCCTAATGACTCGGGAGACTAATGTACAATACAATATAAAAAAGTACAATATACAATAAACTAAAGCATACCCCAGTATCATCTCCCACGTGCTCTAGACAAGATGTCGCATGTCCCGCAGGCCCAGACTCTCCAGGTGACCCTCGAACACTTTAGCCGTGAGGGCCTTTGTAAAAGAATCAACAACGTTGTGCTCTGATGCAATCTTTGTGACTATCAAATCACCGCGATGCACAATCTCCCTGATCAGGACTGATACCAAATGACAATCCCTACTACATAGCAAATTTCGGGTCTGGTATACAACATTGCATACATCAAGCTTCCTACAGCAGAAGCATAGAGAATTCGTTTCATCTCCTTAACCTATTGATGTATTTTAGTGTTGGGATTGGTGTCCTAATTCTCCCAGAGTCTCGTTGTTTTGTAAAGATACACGTTGTTCGATGAATAAAATAAATGTTATTTAATTCTAACATTTACTCATATCCAATAAATAAAGCTCCTTGGTTCTCTTATGTGAACTTAAGTATGTATATATGATATACAAGTGGATCATGCCTTAAGTGATAACCTAAATAGGTCTGTAGTATAAGGATTAAGGTGGGATACCTGATCCTAGTGACACTACGGATACGATCCTCTTTATAGAGGTTTACAAGTGTTGTAAACTACTACAGATGGTAGATCCTGACTATTCATGTGGAGACATGGAATGGAGGTGTCCTATATAAAGAGTTTGTATAAGACCTGGACCACGAGATGACTAGACTCTGTATATAACGCCGTTGATACTAGAGACTTACATCTCTCCTAAATGACCATAGGTGACACGACCTCAATCTTGAGTTTTTTAGGAACTCCTACCTTTGAGGGCGGTCCTTTGATTAGTATGGGTGAGAGTGGTCAGATTGTCAACTCAACATGCCTACCTTTTTGGGGACTTGTCTGATATGGGAGCTGGGAACTCAATCCACAAAATGGAATTCACTCCTTTCCTGAAGCAGGGATAAGTAGAGAGATTGCTCCATTAAGGGCTGATTCTGGGGCTTGAACATAGTGACTACAGCTTCTCTTTGGAAGAGAAGACTCAGTCACAGTAGGACTATGATTTATGTTCATTAGAGAGATCAATGGTACTTAAGTAGATAGATGTAACTACAGGGACATAACGATTATTGGCCCAGCTGTACTTACGAGCGATCTGTGAAGGGTTGTCGCACTACTGATTGGTTAAGATGGACACATATATATCTGTAGTAAGGAGAGTACATCTATCGGTCTTTAGTGGAGTACCTGGCAGTTAACGGATGGTGGATCCCATGACTAAAGAGTTTAGTTAGTTATTCACGTACCCTTGGAGCTTCGAGCTACATGTCCATGAGGTCCCCTTGGTAGCTTGGATTCAGTTGAGGATCAATTCTTGGTGTTGATTTGAAATGTTTAAATTGACAAGAGGTATTTTGATTATATATGATATAATCGGTATGATGTATAAGATACATCTAGTGGAGGATTGATGTAAATGAGTTTTACATTAAGTACTATGGAATGGAAAAGAACTATGGTTTATATGTTTCATGAGATGAAATATTAAAACTATAGGTTATAAATATAGTATGATAAGTTGGTTATCATTTATATTTATAATAATATTAATTATTGGATAATTAATTATTTTTCTTTTAAATAACTAAAGTAATGGGTGGTTATTGAGTCATGGTAACCGTGAGTTTAAAAGGAAAGTGGTTTCCTATTTTGAAAAGATTTTTTTTTACAAACATTTCAAAAGGTTTTTGAGTTTTCTCTCGCGAAAAGAAACTCACGAAGTCATCAAGTAAATTCGGATTTACTAAACGACGGCTGGGCGAGCTAAACGATCGTGCAGGTGCAAGCTAAACGATCATGTAGTATTTACTAAACGATCGCATAGTTTTGCTAGACAATCGTTGGCACAAGGTAAATGATCGTGTAGTGTCTATAGACGACAGACCGAGCTAAACGATAGACTAAACGATCGCATAGCTTTTGCTAGATGATCGCATAGGTTTATCTAAACGATTGGACATCAACCTATACGATAGGTTTCTGCCATCTCCCACTTGCCTAGTTGTGTACGCGATCGTTGTTTCCTTCGTTCGTCTGCCTCATACCAAGTCCGAACAGAGCCCACCCTCTGGATTCTCACACCAAGAATACTAAGGTAGCCTTGTTGGTGGTGTTAGACTCAATTCGACCCGTCGAGGTTTTCTGGAGGCCGTTTGTGTTGCGGAGGAGTTCATGACCGAGAAGATCGTTGAGGCTGAGTGCGAAGTGTTCGTGCGGTGTTGCGGTCATGTAGATCGGGGATTCAAGGTTTTTGTTGTTCGAGCGGCTGTGGAGACGCTTCTGCCATTGTGCGTAAAGATTTCCCTTTATGCATTTGAGACTTTCGTGCTGTAATTTCTGGAATTATTTGCATAACTGTTTGTTTTGAAGTCGACTATAAATATATGTCATTCATGATTGTAATTTGGAATAGTCTTGTTCCGCTGCTCATGAAAATCTCAGTTCTGATTTCCTTCACTTAGGACATTGATCCTTAGACAGAATGATTCTATGCCTAAAAGGTAACAAACCCCTCTTGGAATTCTGCATCCTGTACCTGATCAACATTTGATCAATGTACGATGCCTGAGATAGAGCTAACCATTTGTTCTTATGATCCCGAATGATCTGGATCCCGAGAACATACTGTGCATCACCCAAATCTTTCATTTGGAACTGGGCAGCTAGCCAACTCTTAATGTCAGTCAGATACCCTACATCATTCCCAATGAGTAGGATATCATTCACATACAGAACCAGGAAAGCTACTGAGCTGTTGATGATCTTCTTATATACACAGGGCTCATCAACATTCTGGTCAAAGCCAAACAATTTGACAGCAGTGTCAAATCTGATGTTCAAAGATCTAGATGCTTGTTTCAACCCATAAATGGACCTATTAAACTTGCAAACTCTTTGCCCTTGATCTGGAACTACGAACCCCTCTAGTTGAGTCATATAGATGGTTTTCTCAAGATTACCCTTAAGAAAGGCGGTCATGACGTTCATTTGCAAGATTTCATAATCATAAAATGTGGCTATGGATAGGAGAATCCTAATAGACTTCAGCATGAAAATAGGTGAGAAAGTTTCCTCATAGTCAACTCCCTCAACCTGGGTATAACCCTTTGCCACGAATCTAGCTTTAAAGGTTTTCACCTTTCCATTTATAGGGGCAAAATTGTAAATTGGCCCAGCTGTACTTACGAGCATCTGTGAAAGGTCATCATACTAATGATTGGTTATATCCAATGGGCATAGAAATATATCCATGGTAAGAAGAGTTCAGCTATCGGTCTTTAATGAAATGTCTGGCAGTTAACGGATGGTGGATATCGTGGCTAAAGAGTTTAGTCAATTATTCATGTACCGTTGGAGCTTCGAGCCATAGGTCTATAAGGTCCTTTAGGTAGCTTGGATACAAGTTGAGACTCAGTTTTTGGGTCAGTTTGAAATGTTCAAATTGACAAGAAGAAGTTCGATTATATATGATATAATTGAACTAGTAAATTATATATGATACAATTAACTTTATGTATGAGATACATTAATTTGGAGGAAATTGGGTATAAATATGATTTATATCTAGTGGAGAAAAAAATACTATGGTTAATATATGATATTTAACCATAGGTTATGAATATAATGTGATTATATTTATTATCTATTAATTGGACAGTTATGGGATAATTGGCCGACGTCTTTTCAGTTTTCATAACGGATGAGTAAAATGAAGAATCGCTTTGAGATGTTTAAATAACTCATGGTGTGTTAAGCATTGGGTGCGGACATAGTGTTAAAGTGTGTCATCGCTTAGTAAAAAAGAGAGCCTATACGATAGTGCTAAACGATCGCTTAACGCTTACACATGCGCGCGCTATTTACTAAACGATCGCTTATCTTTTACTAAACGATCGTTTAGAGCCCGAGATTTTCTAAACGATCGTATAGACGATCGCTAAGGTTTTCCTACATGATCGTTTAGACAAACGCTTACCTTTTCCTACATGATCGTATACTTCACCTAAACGATCAAGCATTTTGTCTATATGATAGACAAGCCTTTCTCCCACTTGATTGATCGTTGTATACGATCTCCCTTCTTCCTCCCCTCTACCAAACCCGAAAAAATCCCACCCTTTGGATCCTCACTCCGAGAATACTGAGGATTCTTAATGGTGGTGTCGTCCCCGTTGTCTTCTGTTCGTGTGGAGACTGTTCGTGATAGACGATGGGGTACTGTTGAACGATTGCTTGTCGTTCCAGTGAAAGCGAGATTTGCTGTGAAGAAAAGTCTTCAACTGGTATGATCTCTCGGTCTCTTATTTATTGATCCTTTAAGCATGCTAGTAATTTAGCTTTACAATACATATTTGTATGTTTGAATGTATATGTGGAAATTCTGTCACAATGAATTGGAAAGATCTGCTTCCGCTTATAAGTACTCTTGAATAAGAGTTCCTTCAGTGTTTTCATCACAAGCATTGGATCAAGTAAAATTAATTTGACCCAATTTGATATTGTGATTTGGGCTATAGTTCAGTTAAGCCCAAAAATGGGCTTAATTTGGCCCAAATGCCAAAGTAGGTCCAAGTTCAGCTAATTGGGCCCAAGGGTCAGGCTCATGGACCAACCAAGCCCAATCCCATGATGCCCACCAGATAACTCTATAAATAGAGGAACTCTCTTCATTTAAAGGGGTTGGTAATGTTACACTCCAAGAGAGTTGGAGATAATTCTCTACAATCAGAAGACTCTTGACTCCTAAAGTTGCACATCTCTTGAAGACGCAAGTTTCAAAGTTTCTTCCAAGACTTACACTTCAAGAACATCACGCGTTTCGCTTCAATGAGTCAAGCATACACATTCAACTAAGAGAGAATCAAAAGATCAAGTATTAAGATCGAACCACATCACATCAAATCAACACCAACATTGACACAAACACAAGTTCAACTTCATGAAACAAGTTTCTCAGGAAACCTCATGCGAGCAACGCTTGCAAATCCCTAAACTCAAAATAACACCGAATACAATTTCTCAATTATATAAAAGTTTTAAAAACAATAAAATCAAGTTTCTTGTTCCTTGTTTATGTTTTCACTGCACTTTTTTTTTCCCAAAACATAAAAACAAGAATTAATGTATCGTATTTTACTTGAAAATGCATAATAGATATATAAAAATAAATTGACATAAAAAATCCTCAGGAAAAATACCTTTAATTTTTATATTTAATTTAAAAAACTTATTTTCATGCAAATTGATATATATATATATATATATTATTATAAATATGTTAAATTAGGTGTAAAGTAGATGTCTATTATTAGTGTGCATTGGTCATGTGTCACTTATTCATTACCCCATGTGTTGTCCATGTGTTTCAAGATTACACAATATTAGTATCCATATAATCCATCTCCTACTCGCCAATTTGTCTATAAATAGTGACATTTTGTGGGTTTTGGAAAACACACATTGGGCAAAGTTCATGAAAATTGGAGAAAGTGGAGAATTTAGAGAAATTTCTAATTTTATATTTTGCTAATTTTTTTATTTTGTTTATTTATATATTATGTTTAATTTATTTTAATATTTGTTTATTTTATTATTATATATATTTATTTTAATATTATATATTATTGGTATCCGTGTTCCCGTTGTGCTCCTCAAGTTCACAACACATTACCAGTACGAGCTCCTATCGTTTTTCCCGCTAAAGGTAGGTCATAATGCTATGTCGATTTTTGTCCCCTTCGTTATAATTAAAAAATTTAATGTTATTTTGAATATTTAATATCTAATAAATTTTTCATTTCAATACAATATGTTATGATAGTGCTGCCATGATAAATCTCACAAAATTGGAATTTTTCGCTCTTGATATTAATGACAATAATTATTTTTCATGGGTGCTTGATGCTGAAATCCACTTGGATGCTATGAATCTTAGAGAGACTATTAAAAAAGGAAATACAACATCCAGTCAGGACAAAGCGAAAGCTATGATTTTCCTTCGTCATCATCTCCATGAGGGATTAAAAATGGAGTATCTTAAAATAAAAAATCCCCATATCTTGTGGAAAAATTTGAAAAAGAGGTATGATCATAAAAAAACAGTTAGTCTTCCTAAAGCTCGTTATGAGTGGATGCACTTGAGGCTACAAAATTTCAAATCATATCTGATTACAACTCTGCATTATTTAAAATCAGTTCAAAATTATTGTTATGCAGAGAGAAAATTACTTATGCTGATATGTTAGAGAAGATATTTTCTACATTTCATGTCTCGAATATGCTCCTGCAGCAGTAATATGAGAGAAAGGTTTTAAACAATATTCTAAATTAATTTCATGTATTTTTGTGGTCGAACAAAATAACAAGTTGTTGATGATAAATCATGAATCTCGACTAACCGGAATGGCACCATTCCCTGAAGTGAATATTATGAATTTTAATAATAATCGTAGTCGAGGTTGTTGGGGTTGATGCCCTAAAGTCTCGTGTCCTGTAGTTTGTAAACAGTTTGTATGAACGCTTGTGTTGTATAATATATGATATTTTACTTCACATCTTGATTTTGCTCCATTGCATGTTTTATTTGCTTTACAACAAACCAATAAACATAAAATCCCTAGTTATCTGTATATGACTCAAGCATGTATGTGGTGACATATAAGTAGATCATGTCTTGAGTGATAACTAAAATGGTCTGTAGTATATTGATATAAGAGGGAAACCTTATCTTGGTAATGCTACGGATGCGGCCCTCTTTGTGGAATGGTCACAAGTGTTGTGACTTGTCACAGATGTTCTGATCCTGATCTTCGTATTGGGGACATGCGAGCAGGGGCGTCCTATACAAAGAGCTTGTATAAGACCTGACCACGAAGTGTTAATGTCTCGTTATATAACACCATTCATGACAGAGACTTCATTTCACTAGGATGACCATAAGTAACATGACCTTAATCCTGAGTGAGTTGGGAACTTCTGCTATTGAGGGCGGTTCTTTGATTTGTATGGGTGCGAGTGGCTAGGTCGCCGATTCAAACCTACCATTTTGGGGATTCGTCTGATTTAGGAGCTAAGAACTTAGCTACACAAGATGGAATTCACTCCTTCCCCGAGGCAGGGGTAAGTCGATAGATAGCTCCCTTAATGACTGATTCCAGGGCTTAAACGATGTGGTGCCACACACCTTCTCTTGGCCCGAGAGGTGTTCACACATAGTTTGACTATGTTGTATTGTTCATTAGAGAAATCAGTAGTACTTAAGGAGTGAGATGTAACTACAGGGGCAAAACAATAATTTGGCCCAGCTGTACTTACAAGTATCTGTGAAGGATCATCATACTTATGATTGGTTATATCTGATGAACACAGAAATATATTTATGGTAAAAAGAGTTCAACTGTTGGTCTTTAGTAGAATGCCTGATAGTTAACGGATGGTGGATCTCGTGGCTAAAGAATTTAGTCAGCTATTCACGAACCGTTGAAGCTTCGAGCCATAGGTCCATTAGGTCCCTTGGGTACCTTGGATAAAGTCGAGAATCAGTGTTTGGGTTAATTTGAAATGTTCAAACTGACAAGACGAAGTTCGATTATATATGATATAATTGGACTGGTTAATTATATATGATATAATTGGCTAAATGTATGAGATACATTATTTGGAGGAAATTAGATATAAATATGATTTATATTAAGTAGAGGAGCAATTACTATAGTAGATATGTGATATCAAACTATAGAGTAAAAATATAATATGATTATATTTATTAATAATTAATTGGTTAGTTATATAATAATTAACCTAAAATCTCCCTCGGACGTGCATTAGTGGGGAACAACATCGGTTATTGTAACCGATGAATAAAAAAGAAATTTGTTTCATTTTGAAGAGTTCAAAAAGTTCAAATTGTTTTTGCATTGGTGTGGAAACGTAAACGATCGCATAAGGTCGAAAGCCTATACGATAGTCGCGCAGCGCTTAATCGATCGCATACTTTGCGCCTAAACGATCGCCTACCTAGCACCTAAACGATAGCATACTAATTCCTAAACGATCGGTTAGCTTTTCTAAACGATCGTATAGTGTGCCATGTTTGCTAAACGATCGCCTACCTTTCCTTAAGTGATCGTTCAGTAAAATCTACACGATCGTGTAGCTTCTTCTAAGTGATAAGCATCTAGCTATGTGATAGCTTCTCATTCTCTCCCACTTGCTTATCGCCTATACTATCTATTCTTCCTCCTACCACTACCAAACTCACCAAAGACCACACTTTGGATTCTCACTCCAAGAATACCTGGGGCTTTTTTTGTTGGTGTCATCCCCGCTGTGTTCGTGGGATTGCGATTGTTCATGCTGCTGTAGTCGACGCCTCTACTGAGCGTTGGTTGATCGGGTAGAGGTCTTCCGCGGCGTTGAGTTCCATAACTTGAAGATTGTCTTCAACTGGTATGAGAACTCTCTCCCTTATTAATTTTTTTCAAAGCATGTCGTTAATTACTGTTTGTTTGCATAACTATGCGTTTGAATGTAGATGGTGTATTTTAGTCACTGTAAAATTGGAGCGATCCGAAAGCGCTCATGGAACTCTTCGTTAAGAGATCCTTCAAAAGTCGTGGTCGAGGTCGTGACCGTGACAGAGGAAGAAATAACTATATTTTTATGTTGGTCGTTCTAAACATTCAAATTTCAAAAGAACCACATAAAATGATGACCACAAAGGAAAAACTCCATAAGATAAGAGTTCAAAAAGTGTTGAAAATAAATTCTTCCGATGCGGAATGACTGGCCATTGGTCATGTACCTAGTATGCCAAAACACTTAGCTGATCTCTATCAAGCATCCCTAAAAGAAAAAGAGAAAATTGTGGAAGCAAATTTTTCATGTCAAGATAATAATATATTTGACCTGCCCCATATGACAAATTTGGATGTAGCGAACTTCTTTGAATCTCCTAAAGAGTAAATCGGCAGAATTGATGGAATATCAAATGTTTCCTTTGACTTCGAAAATATCTAGATTTAATGTTATTTTTCTCATCTCCATATTTTTTTTCCACTTAGTAAATGTTAACCTTTGTATATTCTAAATGTTGTTTTTTTCATTGTAATTATTTTTTTTTTTTAATGAAGAAACTTGGATAATTTTCATATGTTGGGTGACTAAAAAATGAGTAAAGAAGATCTATGTCTGGCAGACAATGCAACTACACGTACAATACTTACAAGTAGAAAATATTTTTTCAACTGACAATGTTGGAAGCAAAAGTCGATATAATATCAAGTCCTGCAAACCTAATTGAAAGATTTAGAAAAACAAATATTATTTTGCCTAGAGGAACAAAATTTACAATTGTAAATGCATTGTTCTATAGTCAATCAAAGAGAAATCTACTTAGTTTTAAAGATGTATGTTGTAATGGTTATCATATTGAGACTGATAGAAAGAATAATATCGAGTATCTTTATATCATATCTACCGTCTCATATGAAAAACGTATATGGGAAGAGTTGCCTGCTTTATCTTCTGGATTATATTATACTCACATACAAGTAATTGAAACATATACAATAATGAACCTAAAGTTCATGAGTCTAGATATATTTGCTATTTGGCATGACATATTGGGTCATCCAGCGTTTATAATGATGAGAATAATTATTGAGAATTCAAATGAACATCCATTGAATTATCATGTGAGGCTCGTTCTCAAGGCAAACTAATCATTAGACTATCACTAGTTAAAGTGGAGATTGAATCACCTGCATTTTTAGAACGAATTCATGGTGATATATGTGGACCTATTAACCCACCAAGTGAACCATTTAGATATTTTATGGTATTAATAGATGCATCAAGTAGATGGTCACCCATATGTCTATTATCAAGTCGAAATCTTGCATTTGCAAGATTAATTGCTCAAATAATTAAGTTAAGAGTACAATTTCTCGATTATACAATTAAGATCATCCGTCTTGATAATGTTGGTGGATTTACATCCCAAGCTTTTGATAATTATTGTATGTCAATTAGGATAAGTGTTGAACATCCTGTAGCTTATTTTCATACACAAAATGGTTTAACAAAATCATTCATAAAACGTTTGCAGCTAATTGTTAGACCATTGTTTATGAGAGCTAAGCTTCCTACATCTATATGAGAACATGTTATTTTCCATGCAATGTCACTTGTATGCATTAGGCTAATAGCATCATACGTACTGGCTATTACAATTAGTCTATGACCATGAGCCAAATATTTTCCAACTGAGAATTCTTGGATATGTAGTATGTTCCAATTGCTCCACCACAACATATTAAGATGGGTCCTCAAAAGAGGTTAGGAATATATGTTAGATATGATTTCCTATCAATTATTAAATATCTTGAACCCCTGACGGGTGATGTATTTACTACACGATTTGCTGATTGTCATTTTAATAAGACAGATTTTCAAACATTAAGGGGAGGAATTAAGAAGTTGAAAAAGGAAATTATATGGAATGCATCGTTATTGTCTCATTTAGATCACCCTACAGATCAATGTGAACTTGAAGTTCAGAAGATAATTCATTTGTAAAATATTGCAAATTAGTTACCAGATGCATTTATAGATGCAAAGAAAGTAACTAAATCACATATACCAGCTGCAAATGTTCCATCGAAAATTGATATTCCAACATAACAAGTTTTCACTAATGAGTCTAGAATACGCCAGAAGTGTGGTAGACTAGTGGGTTCCAAAGATAAAAATCCTCAAAAATGAAAAATAATTAATAGTAAAAAAGATTTGGTTGAGGATGTAAATATCCATGAAGAAACACTGGACATGACTAATAGTCGAATTTTTGAAAAAGGTGAAATACCTAAAGGTAACAATGAGATTTCAATAAACTATGTCGTGACAGGAAAAAGATGGAACCGAACTAATGTAGTTACTGACAACATTTTTGCGTATAATGTTACTCTTGATATTATATTTGAAAATGAGGATCCTGAACCACAATTTGTTGAAGAATGTCAACATAGAATAGATTGGCTTCAACAAAAAGAAGCAATCGAGACAGAATTAACTTCACTTTCGAAACATCAGGTTTTTGGCCTAGTAGTCCGAGCACCAGAAAGTGTAAAACCTGTGGGATACAAATAGGTATTTGTGAGGAAAAAATGAAAATAATGAGGTCACAAGATATAAAGCAAGACTAGTTACACAAGATTTAAAGATCTAATATTGATTATGAGGAGACGTATTCTCCAGTGGTGAATGCAATTACATTAAGATATTTAATTGGTCTAACTGTGTATGAAAATCTAGACAAGCATCTTATGGATGTAGTCACAACATATTTATATGGATCTCTTGATAATGATATTTATATGAGAATCTAGAAGGATTTAAAGTATCTGAAACATATAAATCAAATTCCCAAGAATTGTATTCAATAAAAGTTACAAATATTAATATGTGGATTGAAACAATCAGGACCAATGTGATACAATCGTCTGAGTGGATATTTGTTGAAAGAAAGATATCAAAATAATTCAATATGTCCATGTATTTTTATAAAGAAATCACAGTCATGATTTGCTATTATAACTGTATATGTTGATAATTTAAATATAATTGGGACTTCTGAAGAGCTTTCAAAGGTAATAGAATATAGAAAGAATTTAATATGAAAGATCTCGGAAAAACAAAATTTTGTCTTGGCTTACAAATTAAGCATTTAATAGATAGGATATTTGTTCATCAATCAACTTATATAGGAAATTTTTTGAAAAGGTTCTATATGGACAAAACACATCCATTGAACATTCCAATAGAAGTTCGTTCACTAGATGTGAAGAAAGATATATTTCGACTTCGAGATAATAATGAAGAACTTATTGGTCCTAAAGTACCATATCTTGGTGTAATTGGTGCACTTATGTATCTTGCTAATAGTACAAGACCATATATTGCATTTTCAGTAAATTTATTAACAAGATATATTTCTTCTCTAACAAAAAAACATTGGAACGCGATTAAGCATATGGAAGAAAGATTGACATGGGTTTATTTTAGTCAAATAAATAAAATTTTGATATAGTTGGCTATGCAAATTCTAGATATTTATTTGATCTACACAAAGCTAGATCTCAAACAGATTATCTATTCACATGTAGAGGAACTACTATATCATGGCGGTTGGTGAAACATACCATAACAACCACTTCCTCAAATCATGCTGAAATTCTTGCAATTCACGAGACTAGTTGAGAATGTGTATAGTTAAGATCAATGACTCAACACATTCATGGAACATGGGTTTGCCTTCTTGTAAAAAAAAAAAAAAAACCTTCCAATGATATTATACGAAGACAACACAACATGCAGATCCCAAATCAAATGATGATGTATTAAATGAGATAGAACAAAGCATATTTTACCAAAGCTTTTCTATACTCATATCTTGAAGAAAATGGTGACATCACTATACAACAAGTTTGTTAGAAGAATAACCTGACAGACTTATTTACAAAATCATTACCAAACGCAACCTTTGAAAAATTGGTGCACAATATCTCAAATGATGTTTCCATAAAGGGGAGTAAATATATTGTATTCTTTTTAAGAGTATCAGATTATATGAAATATATACTTTTTTTTCTTCACTGGGATTTTTTTCCAGTTGATTTTTTCCTAATAAAGTTTTAACGAGGCATATTTCATATATAATGAGCATCTAAGGAAGAGTATTATAAATATGTTAAATTAGGTTTAATATAGATGTCCATTATTAGTGTCCGTTGACCATGTGTCACTTATCCATTACCCCATGTGTTGTCCATGTGTTTCAAGATTACACACTATTAGTGTCTACATAATTCACCTCCTATTTGTCAAATTGCTTATAAATAGTGGGGGTGGATTTTGAAAGTCACACATTGAGTAAAGTCCATGAAAATTGAAGAAACTAGAGAATTTAGAGAAATTTCTGATTTTATATTTTGCTAATTTATTTGTATTTTGTTTATTTATATATTATGTTTAACTTATATTATTATTATATTATATTTATTTTAATATTATAGTTTATTGGTATTCGTGCTTCTGTTGTGTACCACAAGTTCACAACAAATTTAATTTTTTTAAGAAAAAGATAATAATCGTTTTTTATTCTAACTTTCTTTAAAGTAACAACTTAGGTCCTCAACTTTGGTTAATAACTTAATTCTTGTAGTTTTAAATTTATAACAATTTAGTTTCTAAATTTTAACAAGTAACAATTTAGTCCCTATTATAAAAAATCATTTTTAAAATTGTCAATTTTTCTTATGAAACGACTTACTCTTATCGATTAGTTTAACGATCTACGTGTGTAAAAATTTCATTAAATCTCAATAATATTTTTCACAATAAAAATTAGAAATTAAATTAGTACTCATTAAAATTCAAGAACTAAACTAACCAAAATTAAATCATTATTTTGATAAAAGTTGAATGACCACAATGATTTTTACTAAACAAACTTTCACGTCTTTTTTAATTAAAAAACTAAGAACGAAAAAAAAAAAGAATTAGAAACGAAAACAGCGTCAAAGGTTAGTTCTTTTTAAATATATATTTTGCAATAAATCAACACCGCCCACGTGTCCCCTTATTATTAGATAAAAAAATCGCATAAACCAAAAAAACGATCACTTAACGGGACTGAATTCGAAAGTCCTCTTATAACAAATCATCATCAGCCACGTGTCTTCCTTCTTTCTCACACCTCTAGCAATTTGCAAAATAATAATAATAATAATAATAATAAAAGTCTTCAAAGAAGTTTGCTTGAGTCTTAAGAATTTTTTTGGGTCCAATTAATCAAACCTTCGATTCCCATTTTGCCTAAGGCCGCAAAAAATGGGGAACGTACTCGGGTTCCTCTGCGGCCATTTCTGCAACCCAAGCTCCGATTCTCAACCTCCTCACGGCGTTTCTTACGCCACCGCCGGCGTCTCCGCTCTCGCTCACGATCTCTTCGATTTCGAGATCACTTCGCAGGTAACGCTTCTCTCAATCTCAAGCTCAATACTCCACTCAACATTTCTGATTTACTCCACGTGTTGTGAGCATCGTTCCGTGATTTGAATTTTGAGTCGGATTTTGTCTTTTGCCCTAGTTCAATTTGTTAATTGAACGATCTGTTCTTTGATGTTGATTAATTTGTTTTCTGAAAGGTTCCTCAAGGTCTTAGTAAACATGTGGTTTCGTCGAAGAAGGCACAAGCGAATTGGTGAAGTATTTTTTTAGTATTTTTGTTGCGGAGTTGAGAGTTTGTGAAAGTAATCGTAGTTAGTTTGTGATGGATTTGTGTGTGTGTGAAGGTATAGAAAATTGGCTGATGCTTGGAAGTTGGAGAAACCTCCTCCACGAACGCCTGAAGAAGCATCTAGGCTTGTGATTCAGACGCTCAAGAGACACCAAAAGAAAGATGTCGAGGTACAATACAATTACGGTACAACAATCTAGTTTAATTTTATCATTGTTTACTCTGTTGCTTGTGTTGTTTGATTGGGAATCTGAGAACCTCTGCACTTCAAGTAGTTCAATTGAATGAATCGAAGTCATCCTTTTAAGTATGGACAGCTCTGAATCTAATAATCTCTGGAAAAATATGTTTTTCTTTCCATTTCGTGTTCAAAATTTTAGGATAGAAAAATTAGATATACATGGAAATTTAGCTAGATGACTTTGTAGAACAGTCCAAAATCTAATGGGATTGGGATCCGATGAACTGAGATCGAAAACAAATTATTCTGGTTTGGTATGTTTTTTAAATTTCTCCATTCTTGCATAATTTATAAAAAATGCTATGGCAAAATAAAATCACTACTGCTACAACTAAAAATAATAATAAATAAAATTAAAAAAATAGAAAAAAAAAAAAAAAAAAAAAAAAACTTTTTGGTTCCTAATTGTGGGTCTAATTTCTTTAGTTTCTATGTTTCAAAATGTTACCTTATCTAGTCATTAAATTTTGAGTTTCGGTTTCAGGGTAACCCTTAGATTTCAAAATGTTATGATTTTATTCTTAAGAGATTTGAGTTTTGTTTCAATTTAGTTCCTAGATTTAAGATTTTATATTTTTAATCTTGATTTTTCATCAAATATTCATTTTGGATATTGGCATCGATGTCTATTAATTAATTTAAAATAATTATGGAGTGAAATTTTAAATTTAATTATAATAGTGATAGTGAAAATTGAATTAGTTATAATTCTTTTAATTTTTTAATATTATTTAATAGACATTAATATTAAGGATAAAAAGTGAGTATTTAATAAAAAATTGAAGTTAAAAAATTAAATCTTAAAACCTAGGGTCAATAATGAAACAAAACTCAAATTTCAAAAGTAAAATTATTATAATTTGAAATTTAAAACTAATTGAAACTAAATTAAAAACTAAAGAATTAAATTTGTAATATATTGAAACACATCCCCAGATGAAAAGTATATAAGAAAAAAAAAATGTAACATTAGTCTTCTATAAGCACTTTAAAAGGCATGTCAAATACAAAATCAAGTTCTCTCTGTTGGGCAACAGGGGCTATTGACTTTCTATGGTCTTCCTCTTCCTCATACTCTCGTCGAACTTTCTGCTCCGGCCCCAACCACCGCCTCGCTACCTGACGGAGTCAAGTTTGAGCTGGAGACACTACCAGTAAGTAATCAAAGGGCGATACTTCTATGGGAAATGACCAACCATTTTGATGAAAACATGTGTGTTCTGATTGTGTTGAATTCATACCAGGTTGATGCGAAAGCTGTAGCAGATGGTGATACAGTGACAGTGTATGTGAGTACAGCGCACACTAGAGAGTCCTCTTGTATTCCAATAGAGGTTCGAAATGCAGCCATTCAAAGATCACAAGCTAGAAACGCCAAGAACTTTGCAAAAGCTGATGCTCTTCACAAGACAATAACAGATGCTGGTTACAGGTATATGATCTCTATCTTTACTATATAACTTACAATTGGACTTTTTCAATAGGTTACTGAGATTCGATGCTTGTTTCTTCTTCCTCAAAAGGGTGCTTACTTTTCAGAATGAGGAGATTCTCGCAAGAAAATACAGAATTCGTCTCAGGTAATTATAAAATTATCCCTACTTGCATTAAATGCTTTAAACCTTATTTTGATAATTGTTTTGTCCATTTTTAAACTCTATTTTAGTTTATGTAATCTTAGCTTTGTTTCCTTTGATCCATGTATTTTCACGGTTCTTTCAAATCTCTAGGTTTGAGGTTATTTAAAAAATGTTACACATTTAATCTAAGTTTTGGGTTTGGTTTCAATTTATTCTCTAGATTTCAAAATGTTATAATTTTACCTTTTGTTTCAATTTAGTTCATATATTTTAAAATTTACACTTTTAACCTTGATTTTTTGTAAAATACTCACTTTCAATCATTATCGTTAATGTCTATTAATTAATTAAAAATAATTACGAAGTAAAATTTTAAATTTAATTTCATTAGTGATGAAAAATAGTAAAACTTAATTAAATTAATAGGCATTAATACTAAACATAGAAAATGAGAAATTAGCAAAAAATCAAGATTAGAAATGTAAATCTTATAACTTAGGGATCAAACTGAAACAAATTCCAATCTCAAGGAAAAATTTGTATTAGTTTGAAACCGAGAAACTAAATTGAAACTAAATTCAAAACTTAAGACCTAAATATATAACATTTGAAAACGTAGAGATCAAATAGAAACTACACCAAAAAACCTAGAGACAAAAAAAATATTTTACTCTATAATTTTTTTCTTTTTTTTTTAATCACAAATTTATAACATACACTGAGTTCCATAAAATAATATCATAACTTCATTGTAAATAGTTGTTTTGTAAACACAAGATGAAAATAAGATTTAAACCTGCAAATAGTTATTTTGTAAACACAAGATGAAAATAAGATTTAAACCTGCAAATTCCGTTGACCCTTGGTTGAACTTGATTATGCAGAGGAATAGATGCACCAGAAAGTGGAATGCCCTATGGTAAAGAGGCAAAACAAGAACTAACAAAGCTTGTTGAAGGGAAGTGTTTGAGAGTGCTTGTGTATGGTGAAGATCGGTACAATCGGTGTGTAGGTGACTTGTATTGTAATGGGAAGTTTATTCAGGTAATACTAAGGGTGCGTTTGGAATTTTCAAGTGTTTAATTTAATAATAAATCATTTTGAATAAAATTTGAGTGTTTGACAACTACTCAAAATAGCTTTTAAAATGTATATTCAATATTTTTTGTCAAAAGTGTTTAAATAAAAATGAGTTTTTCGAAAAACACTTTTTTTTCAAGTCAATCCAAATGAAACCTAATTTATACTATTTCCACTCTCCACATCGGTTATAGGCTTCAGGTTTGTGGTTATATAAGGATTAAGTTTTTGGTTCTCTCTACAGGAAGCAATGCTGAAAAAGGGGTTTGCATGGCATTACAAAGCTTATGATAAACGAGCAGAGCTATCAAAGGCAAGTTACATTTTGATTTCATTTTTTTAAAAACTTTTATCCTCAAATTTTTTATTCAAATTTGACTATATAAGGGTATGATAATGTGGATATAGTTCATAGCATATGATTTATATAATTAAGTCACATATCCGAAAGGAACAGTCTAAAAGAAAGACTAAGATCAAGGATGTAATTATTTGAAAAAAAGAAAAAGAAGAACATTTTTACATCCAAGTTTACCAACAGTTTTATAAATGATCAAAATCACTAATAAATAAATTGATACAAAAATCCTATCGAATTGAAATTAAAAACCCTTTTTGGATGAGAATCCTTAATCCTCAATCACTAAAACCACAAATCAACTGATTTCAACCCTAATGATTGGATTAGACGCAGATTGCCAAATATCTTGAAACAAGAACAAGTTCCTTGCCCCAAGATTTGAACACTACACAAATAGAATGATCAATCCAACTTAAATGTTCTTGACATGTAATTCAATACATGAATTACAAAAGTTCAAGAAACTCCCTAGCTAAACTTGAAAGAAGAAGCTCAAAGGCTAAATTCAATTAATCATAAAACTTGACTTATCAAAACAACCTAAGGTAAGTCTTAAATAACCTACCAATAAAAAAAATCCTAATGCATCGTAGTAAAAAGACAAAATTATCCCTACTTAAATGTCATGAAAAAAGATAAAATTGAAATATATTAAAATTACGTCAAATTTAATTAATAATTTGATGCATGGACGGTTGATATCACATGTCCTTAAAGTTAAATTACAAATTTAATTCTTAATAGTTTGAAGAATGTTAGAAGTTAAATATCTATGGTTTATAATTACAACTAATTTTACGAAGTTTGAATTTGAAGAACTATTTATGAGAATTTTATCAAACCATATAGACTATTTACAAAACTTTATGAAATCACGAAGACTAAAATCTAATTTTTAAAATCATTGAGATTAAACGGTTACTTTCTATAAATTATAGGGACCATATTTGCAACTTAATATATCTTTAATTATTCAAAATTAATTTAGTGTTTGATTGTACACTTTCTAATCGTTATTTCATTTCATACCATTTTGAATGATTAAAAACATATTTCAAAATGGTTAAAATAAGAGGAAAAGCACAAACACAGATTTCTCAACTAAGCACCTTTTTGCAACGTTGTGACATCTGCAGTGTGAAACCTTATATTAATTCATTATTCATAACAGTGGGAAAATGAAGCTCGAGCTAAAAGGGCTGGGTTGTGGGCTTCTTCAAACCCAGAGCAGCCATGGGAATGGAGAAAGGGAAAGCGTGAAGGGAAATAATGGCTGCTGTCCTGCTTCAATACGCAACACTTTATATATAACTTATACATGAAGTTTCATTTCATGTCTACCAAGGAGAAGCAGCCAAAACAAGGTCTCTTCTGTCTTTAGTATTTATCAACATCTTCAACATTGATTGTGAATTTGCAACTGAAAAGAAATGGAGAGATATAGCAATTGTTATACTTGTAAAATCATATGATTCATTCAATTTAAAAGTCCAATCTAGTTGTTGAAAAAAACAAAGCCATCAGGTTGGGAAATGCATTCACTATTCAAAATTTAATCAACCAGTACAGTATATGAACATGGGGAGGGTAGATTACAATGGCTAACCAAAAGGCTTTTGATAGAAAAGACACCCCATTTGACTGTTAACTTTGGCAGTGCAAGGAAAATGAGTAACAAAAATTAGGGGATACTACAATCTGTAGAAACATGAGTAATTTGATGAAAAATGAATCTAGCTTGCTAAATTACAATGATACTCAACAAAATGCAGAAGTTCCGAAAATATGCACTTAATTATCTTTTGATTAATCTCCTAGTTAAGAGTCGACATAGCCCCTATTTACGGCCTTACGATAAGTCACTAGTAGTTTTCTTATAGAGAAACAAACAAATGCTCAGGCACAACCACTGTATAACACAACTTAGGGCTTGACAGTATTTTGTTGCCTTTGAACTATTCAGTTCCTAGTTTCTAATATCATGACTCCACCCAGTACTTGCCCTACAAGCAGTTATGCGTAAGCACGTAACACATATTCAAAGTTATTTGTCTATCTTAGAACTAGATGACAAAATATCAGCAAGGACAAATGATTATTCTGCAAATAGTTAAAAAGTATAGTTTTGGAACCAAAATGGAATAAATTTGGAAGTTCAAGGGCTAGTATGGCAAAAAACCAAAAATGTTATATTCCTTCTGAAATTTGATTCTTAACTGTGCTTACATAGGAATAATACGTAAATAAAGGACAGCAGAACATAAATAAAAGCAATCAACAACGAAATATTAATATATAAATGAAAGAGATATCTATCAGGGGAGGTGAGAAACGCAAAACAAATTTTACTTTTCCACAAATTAACATGGGAGATAACTCGTTCTCCTTTTTCTTTTTCAATAACTCATCTACGCTGAGTTTCACATACATGAATTAAAACTACATGAAGTGTTCAAGTTAGAAAGGTTCACATTCAGAACACGACTTACTAAGATTAGTGAAAAGGATCATCTGACATCATCTTGTTTCACTCTCCTATCGCTTGATTCTGAATCGGTTGCAAGATAACCTAAAGAACAAAAAAAATTTAGAAAGCGATGCCAAAAGATTATTGCCAAACAGACTCTGGAAGACTGGAATACCTGGATGTCTATCGCTTACTTTCCAAGCCTGATTTTTTGAAGCTCGATTAATCCAAGCAATTCCCTTAGTTCAGATATCAAACAATTATTTAGCAAGAGGACAGGATTTGTTTTTGTTAGGATTCTCCTAACAAGGAACACAATAGAAAATACAAAGATAAGACTATATTGCAATACCAAGAGAAATTACAATATCAATAGCTTTTCACAATATCAATAGCTTTTCAAGAAGGTTATGTCTCTTCCAAAGCCCCACACTGAACAATACCAGAAATCTTTCTCCCCTCTAAGGGGATCGATCGGCTCCCCTTATTACCATGACACCACTATACACTTACTACTATCCTATTAATATTCGCAACACATCCCTTGCACTCTCACATTTTTCTCTCAAGGAAAGTTTATGCTTATCTATTAAAAAGTGATTCTACTAATCATGATTCATGAACAGGTGTGGAAAAAGAAAAGAGAACCATGCCACAAAAGAACTCCAGCTGAGAAGAAAACACTCTGATCTCCGATTTTCCTAAATATGCCATTAATCACATTCAAATTCAATTCAATGTTTGATATTACACATTTAAACGTAATTTTCATACCATCAAAATTGAGTTTGAATGACTAAAAGCATGTTTTTAGAGTGATTTGAACATTACCTATTTCAAAATCAATCCCAAACATGTCTTTTAAGGCACAAACACGAGAGACGTTAAAACCTAACCAAATGTCACACCTACTAAGGACTCTCAACTCTTACTTCTCTCAAGCCAAATATTCCGACGTACTAGAAGCAAAGAACAAACCACGCCCCCTATCTCAATAGGAGAGCCGAAAGAGAACCTTCTTCATCATTGAGCAACACAACAAAACACAACCTACAATAACCTTAGCAATTAGCAGCTCAAAATACACACCAATTGTATGGAATTCTAGAATGAACTTCATCCCAAAATTAACTACATTCTCTTATCCTAGAAGTATTTCACAACCCTTTCAAGGAACAACCGAAACTCGTTTTGTTTTTCCCCTTAGATTATACGAGAATATCCTCTCTAATTCCCCAAATACATACGCAAGAAATCAACACGAAATCTCGAAATGTAGAAAGCAAAAAGAAGCGCAAACCTTCTGAGTGTCCTTAGGAACTCCATAGCCAGAGCAAAACATCTGGCCAACCAAGACCTGCATCGACGTATCGCCGGCCCTGGCCTCCTTGAGCGTGTCCTGAAACCACCGCTTGACGCAGTCCGAAACCACATCGGCCAAAGGAGTCCGATGCGCCTCCTCCTTCTTCTCCTCCTCCATGTTGTTGTTGTTCTTCTTCAACTCCGAGATGACTCGGACGGTACCGGAGATCGGAGTTTCGGGCGGCGAAACTCGGATCCGAGACTTGGGGTTAGGTGTGGCTGATTGGGGCTTCTTGGAGGCGACGACGACCTTGGCGAATTGGTGAAGGCGAGTTGGCGATGGAAGCGATTTTGCCATCAAACAACGGAAGGGTTTCGAGAGAATTAAAACTCCCAGTTTTCGCCTCTGCGAATCTCAAGCTTCGATTTAGAATAAGATTTGGTTGAGGAGGGAGATGATACTATTTCAGTCTCTCTCTCTTTTTCACTTTCATTTTCCTTTTTTCTTTTGCCTAAATTATAAACATATAAACCAAACATAGAACTCACGTAGGAATGTGTTAGCCATGACTCAAAAAATCCAATCAATTGAGTTAATTTTAAATAGTATATTGTATTTATTTACTATACAATTATTTTAAATATTTTTATTTTTTTTTATTTTATAAAACTAGTCTTAAGCAAACACCGAGTCCATGGGTATTTGAACTCGAGTATCCAAGAAAAAACATAATATTTGATAGAAGAACAGGAAATCTTTTTGAACAACATGTTATAATAGGAAAGCCTTATATCTTGAAATTAATTCATCAAGTTGACGATAAAATATACAGAAGTTCTAGTGGCCATTATGCACTTGTTACACAACAACCCCTTAAAGGAAAGACATTAATTTTTTTTATTAATTTATTTTTCAATAACTCCTAAAAATAATTTTTAGCATATGGAAAGAAATTTTTTATAATATATATTGAAATTCAGTTATTAATCTTAATCCAATATATGAAAATAATTAAATAACATTTTTATATATTAATATTTTACTTATTTTTATAACAAAAATTTAAATAAATGATTTGATTAATTCGAGCCAACTCAACCGGTTGGTTTGGGTTGGGTTTGGGTTTGTTATTTAATAAGAGTTATTTTGATTGAAAAAATTTACAACTCAACAAAATGGGATAGTCTAAAAAGACTTCAACTCAACCCACGAACGAGCAAGACATTGAGGTTTGAATTTCTTACCCCTATTATATTAAAAGAAAAGAATTATAACAAATATCCTTGAACTTTTTTTCTATTTATGTCACCTACCACATAATTTCATATTTCAATTTTCATCCAAATTTAAGAAAAAGAAAAAGAAAAATCATACTCCAAAGGTATTTTTGAAACCTTTATGAAAGGTCAAAGGTAATATTGCTTTTTAAATGTATATGAGTATTTTTTTTAAACAAATGACCATGTTCAAGGTATTTTTCAATAATTTAACCTTTTCCTTGTCTCATTATTATTAGGCTAAATTATCTAATAAGTTTCTATTATATAATGCTGACAAAATCATCGCTCAACCGACATAAAATATGTACTCTCGATTCAGAGATCATGGAGTTGTAAATGATGTCAAATATGCCTCTTAAATTCAAATAAATTCAAAGGTATAAATAAAACTTTCAAAGATGGATAATTGGAACATAGCTTAAAGTTTAAAGCTATTTGGTAAAATTTGACCTTACTATTATGGGTTAAATCACAACTTTATTCATTAAACTTTAGGTCAGTTTGGTCTATGATTTAAAAACTATAATAGGTTCTTCAAATTTTAATGTTAAAGCTTTCAAAAGTGTCCATAGAATCCTTAAGCTTTTAAAACTTTAAATCAGTTTGGTCCATAAGAGTCCTTAACTTTTAAAAATGTCACATATATAATTCCATATACATAATTTATAAGGTATTACTTTCAATTTTGTGTTTAATTGGTCCTACAATTTTAATTTTGTGTTTAATAAATATTTTGACATATTTAACATTTTTTAAAATTCACAAACCTACTAGATACAAAATTGACAGCTCGAGGTTCTATCAAACATAAAATTTAATTTTATATCTAATAGATAAGTTATTTTCTTAACATTTTCAAATATGTCAATGACCAAGACAGCAGATTAAAGTTCAGGTATCTATTAGACATTTTTAAAGTTCGAGAATATTTTATACTTGGCCTTAAGAGTTTGAAATCTAAACATGTAATTTAATCTTTTTTTTTTCTTTTATTTTAAACTTAAATCTTATTTTGGTCTCTGAACTTTTAAGATTATTTTAGTTTTGTTTCTAAACTTCCAAAATGTCCATTTCGATCCCTTAATTTTTATAGATTCTATATTAGTCCCTGAAATTTTAGAAAATAACTAATTTTGGTTTGTACATTTATTTTGATTTAAACAAATTAATAACAAATCTAGAGGAGATATATTGATGTGTTATCATCATGAGCATGATAACACAACAAAAAGCACCGTAGTTCATACTAGATGAACATAGATACTTCATGACAAGTTTGAGAGTAATTCTAAAATGGTTAAATCATTTTTGTCATTTTTAAAAATTTATTCTAAATCATGCTTTCAATCATTTAAAATCAATTTTGATGATATAAAAATTATATTTAAACATATAAAATTAAACATTAAAATAATTAAGTGATCAAATGAGTGTTTGAAAGTGATTTTAATTATGACAAAAGTAATTTTAACAATTTCAAAATCACTTCCAACCATGCACTCAATCAAAGATGAAATAGTTGGTCATGAAATTGTTATTCATAATGCATATGAAGAGATCATGGCAGCAGCCCAGACGTCTAAAGTGTTCTTTGGGTTAGTGGAAATGACAAGGCTTTAGCATTTCAGGATAACATTGTGCTTGCACAAATAATAAGTAAAGTTTAAGATGTCGATGTCGGTGGAATGTCAAGATTTCAGTCTTATGAAATTGTCAATGGAAGTACCGATAAATATTTATAGAAAAAATTATAAAAACAAAACATTCAAAGAAGTTATTTGAACCAATAAATAAAGATTTTATATTTTTAAAATAAATTAATATGTTTATTGTTTATTTTGTATTCAGATTACAAACATTTTGTCCCGTTTGGTATCTATTTCGTTTCTTATTTTTTGTTTTTGAAAATTAAGTCTGTTTCATCTCCATTTCTTACAACGATTTGCATATTTGTTAAGTATAATAATTGAATTCTTAGTCAAATTTTTAAAAATTACTTTTTCTAGTTTTAAAAAATTGGTTTTATATTTTAAACAAATGGTAAAAGATCAATAATAAAGGAAGCAATTTGCATGTGGAAGTAGTGCCTATGAATCTATAGGCTTAATTTTTAAAAATAAATATAAAAAATTAAATAGTTACCAAACGGGGCATTTGTTGCTTCTTTTTTATGTTTTATGGTCTTTTTTACGATATGATGAAAATATTGACTCACCTCATGTGAATCCATGAAAATGTAGAAATGTTGATAGGAATATTGATATATAGACGAAAACTTAATACCACGACAACAAATATCTTCCCAATTTGGGTAGAAACTCCCTCATTGTGTGGCAACTATACCATCGATTTTGTGGGTGTACACAGTTGAGTTGGGTGGGGTTACGGGAACTGTTTGAATCAACAAAAATAAAAAAATGAGAAATTGTGCAGGATGGCCAAAACAGAATATCCAATTGAAAATATGGCCATGTTCTGAATTGTATGATTTATGGAAAAAAAAAAAAAAAAAGATGTGTAGTGCCCAAGCCCAAGGGCCTAAGACATCGTTTGGGGTTGGATCGGACCGACCCAACCATCAATTACCGAGCCCATAACACAACCCTTTTGAGTCTAGCTCATTGGAACACAAAAAATTAAGGTCGAGCTTGTATTGAGCTTTATTGGATTAACTCATTAAATATTAATTATTTAATTATTTAAAAATATATATGTATATTTTAAGTTTTCTAAATGAAATGTTAGTAAAATTTATTCAATTTATAGTTTTTATTAAATTTATTTTGTATTTTTATAACTTTTTCTTGATTTAGTTATTAATATCGTAAAGTTTTATTTAGTATTTAACTTTCTCAAATATTTGTAATTAATTTCTAATACTTGAAAAGAAAATTATGTTAACTAAAAGCTATAATTATTAACTATGATATATCTAAATATATTTTAAAAAATAATATTAAAAAGTTTGTTCTTTTTTTTTTTTTTACATAAAATGTAGTATAGTAAAGAATCATACACTATAAAGCATGGCTACAGGATACGGATACGATTGGATGGTGATTCGTTAATTTCTAAAAAAACTAAGATATGGATACGTCTAAGGATGAATCATTTTTTATATATTTCTAAAAAACGAGGATACTGATATGTTGAAGATACATTTTTTTTTTCTTTAAAAAAATCTAGGATATAAATAAACTTAGCATACAAGTTAATAACAATAGCACAAAATAAAATACAAACACTGAAATACAATACAAAAAAGCAACATATAAGATGTTGAAGTACAATAATTAATAAAATGCAATTGAAAAGTGACTCATATTACAAAGAAGAAGATGAATATTAGGGAGAGAAATATGACTGTTGAAGATATCCAAATGGTTTATATTTTTGTGGACTTTGTAGGGACTCGAATGTGAAGATGGAGATTAAATGATTCTAGTATCAAGTTTGGTCCGTTATATTTTTCATTTTTTAATTTTGGACTCGAGTAGTGAGCTTGAAATAGGTTGCCTAATTTTAGATTAGGAAAAATAGATGAGTTACTTGTCTTTTTTCTTAAAAAAAAAGTACGCATAGAAATAGATACGTCACGCGTATCTAATACTAATTATTTGTCTCACATGAAATATTTGTGCTTCATAGATCATACACATATGCACGAATTATTGTAAGTAATGGTGGCCCAATAATAAGTTCGTTCAATCCAAATAATGGTGCTCTGTATTCAATCCAATAAATAAATGGGTTGGGTTATTTATTTTTAGGGGAATGAGGCCAGAGAAGAAGGCCAAAAGTCAACATAAAAGAAAATTGCAAAAGTAATACAAATAGCAAATTAGACATTGAACTTTTGTATGTAACAAAGCCTATCTCGATAGTTTGAAATGGGATTTCTTGCGAGTGTAGATCCACCTGTTTGTTTGATTTTAATATTAGTATTTTTTAAATATCTAATTTTAGTCCCAATATATTTTGAAGAAAATAGCCTATGTGAATATATTTTCAAAATTTATAATAAAATTTCTAACAAATAATAATTTTTTTTTGAAAAAATCAAGAATAAACTATTGTTGAGACTAAATTTAAGTTTTGTTGGATGAACAGGGGTTAAAATTGAACATGTCTCAAATATAGGGACCAAAATAGTATTTGAACCTTTTACTTATTACTGATGACTTCAACTTCTAATAAATGATACAAAATTGCCCTTCAAAAGGAAATATAGTACAAAATTATATATATTTGGACATAAATGTTTATAGAGATTTGGTTATGATGACAGAAAGCAACATCACAGGCTCACAGCTTCAAGGATACCTTTATTCATCAGAACCCAAACCAAGTCATTCAATAATTAATAGACAATGCCAGTTGCCAAAAAAACAAAAAAACAAAAACTGGACATAGAACACACAAACTCATAAAAATGATCTAAAACATAAGGATGAGAAAAAAACCAGCATATGATTTTAGGTAAGATCATCCTCTTCTAGTTCTTTAGCTTTCAGTTTATCCTTCACCCTTAACAGAAGGGTTGTCTTCAATGGATCCTGTCAAATGCACATAATTCATTGGTAATTCTACCATAAGAAATGAAAACAATATAGTCAGAGTGTTGCAACTCCCCTCGGTCGATCCCCAATGATCATACTACATTTCTGTGTGAGCCCTCCGATTGTGCATGCTTATTCTAGGAAGGGTAAGAAAGGTATTTCACAGCGAGCAGAGGAAGTGCGCGTATGGTCGGCGAGTGTGGGGCAGCGCGTTTGCAGGGGTTAGGAGGAGAGGTTCCCAGCTCTCTCCACTTGAGAGAATAGCTGGTGTTTTCTTGTTTCTGGACATATTGTCTGGGTTGTGATCGAGCAGGATATTTCACTATATATGAACTATCAAAGCGCATTTGGTACTTACTTCCCTCTGTTGTGTGTTTTTTTATGTTATTTTCAGGTGATTCCAAGTTCGATACCTAACATTCTCCAGATCTAAGAGTTTCAAGAAGCAACTTTGCAGTTTACATATCAATATCATGTTACTTTTTTATTTTTTTTATTTTTCTAGTTCTTTCATAATATCTGTGAGTGTCCGAGCTAGCTTGTGCATACGTCGATAAATCTCACAATACAACTCACCTGGCTCTACAACATTTGACTGCCAAGAAAACTTACAGAATATTAAATCCTAGGTAGGTGGTCACCATGGATTGATCGAATTCCCTCCAGGTCCTTTATTAAACTCCCGACCCTCATTAACAATATCGTGTTGCTTTATACAGTTCCCAAGAAACAATAATATTAAAGTTGAGTAATTAAGTATATAATCTTACCAGTGTGGTCATGCTATCAAATTCCTTGACAACATCAGTAAATTTTGCTACATCTTCCTCATCAATTGCAGAAGCAATGTCCTGAGGTAAATATGAGAGAAAAAATATAACATGAAAAAGAAAGAAGATGAGCGGGTGCCTTAATCAAGAATCAGTACAATTTTATGCAAGATATGGGACAAATCAGCAATACATGACGATGTCTTCAATCAATAAGCAAGCCAGAAATGGGTAGAACCATTAAACTAATTGTTCAAATTTCAACATACATAAAAAAGCATTAAATTGCCTTTAAAAAAAACAAGCATTAAACATATTTGTTTAGATTTTTGGATATAGCATAGATTTAACATGGAAACAGAGAGATACTTGTATGTAGCTCAAACTTTAGGCTTTCTGAATCAAATGAATACTATCGTGCCTTGTATAAAATGTTATCAAACATGTAAAAGAAAGAATAATATATCAGAATTCAGGGAATGAACATTACACACCGCTAAAAGCTTGTATTCACGTGTCCCTGAAAAAGTAGGATCCAAGTCCTGCAAAAGGGAAGTAATACATCAAACTATTTTCCCAGCCTGTGGGCAGGACATAAATTGCTAGGAGATAAGAGAGATCGAGTCAAGAAAAGACCTGATAGTTATCCAATGCTTTTGTAATAGCAACGATATCACCTTTGCAAAGCTGGCAAATTCCAGCATTAAGAAGATGCCCTTTCACTCCATACTTGAGCAAGTTGTTCTTGAGAGAATATTTTGCTATTTCTTCGTAGATATCAATTGCTTTCTGATATCTGGAAATTATGTTACCATATGGAAGGTTAATACAAGAAAACAAGAATATAAAGATTAAAACCATTAGATTGGTGGTAGCAACTAGCAATACTAACAACGTTAAAAAAATTGTTAAAAGAGCATACTAACTAAATATATTAAAGTATCTTACTGTTCTAACTGTGCAGCAAATTGTGCAACTTTCTGCTTGCATTGGTTTGCTGAAGTTGTCACTTCTTCATTTTGGAAAAGGTCAGCAGCCTTTTCAAAGTAATCGATTGCTTGCTCAATATCCTGTTCTGACTCGTACAATTCAGCAATTTCCTGCACAAGCGAGAAGGTACATCCAAATTTCA
Source organism: Benincasa hispida (assembly GCF_027475165.1). Lineage (NCBI taxonomy): Eukaryota > Viridiplantae > Streptophyta > Magnoliopsida > Cucurbitales > Cucurbitaceae > Benincasa > Benincasa hispida. Next base: position 29,824,925 of record NC_143484.1, on the reverse strand, counting down.
AGTCATGAATTGGACATGAGGTACTTGTTTAATTTTTTGTTAATCATATGATGAAAGAATTCTGCGTAAGTAATTGCCAACATTTTATGCAAGCAAAGTAAAGTCTAAAGGGACCTAATGTATGATACTTCATAACAATTTCTAATCAAGAATTAACAGCCACAAGAATAGGACCCAAAAGAAAAGAAAAAAAAATGCAGAGCGTAACCTAGCTAAGTAACCAAACATTTTAGATAATCAAAGAAATCAAAAAAGCACTTCATGTACAAGAATAAGAATATACCTTGTAATATCTTGCCGCCATATTGAGTCTTCCAATGTCACAAAACAAATTCACTGCTTGCTCTATGCAAGATATGGCCTCTGCATCAAAATAACAATTGCAATTTGGAAATAAGTAATTTACCCTACAATAATGGCATACTCGAATTAACATAGTTTCACTCATATAAATCACATTGAAGTATCGAATGTCCCTGAATGGACTTTACGTTATTAAACAATCATATTATGAACCAGTACTACCTCTAACAGATGTTTTCTTATAGCAATTGCCCGCATCGACATAAGCTTGAGCTGCTTCATGCTTGCTTTCCATCTTTATAATAAAAACAATGCATTTTTCAGTAAAAGAAACAGTGTAAAATAAAGGAAGCTGACGAAGCGTTTGATCTCACAAACATGAAGCACCAACCTTCAGATGACAATTTGCCAACTTTATATATGTTGATCCTGCTTTATCCCCTGCAAAACCACATCTACAGAGATTAAAAAGCCAATGGATGACAGTAAACTAAAATAGACAACAATGTAATATTCATACAAGCAAGAACACAGCTAACGCAATAAGGCAATGACCAATTAAGATGACGGCCATAATGCATCGAAGAGGGGCACAATACTTCTCTTCGTTTATCCTTTTCACTTTCTCTTCTATTTACCTCCTAAATTTCTAAACCTCCATAGATTATATATAGGAATAGAACTTTTCTCCTCATCATGAAAATTTCTGGGTCCGCCCCCAAAACACAAGGATGCAACAATGCCGATCTATCAAAAGTTCAAACCATCAAACTATTGATTTCCAAGCAAAAAACTCTCGCATTACCCAAAACCATCGCCAGAAAAACGAGAAAAATCATATCGAAAAGGAAGCGAAGAGGGATAAAACACAAGTAGCCAGCCACAATCAAATTACTCATCAAAATGATCAAAACAAACAAACAACAAAATTAATAGTATCCAATATGTAGCAGTGTTTAGGGAAAATGAAAATAATAAGAACAGAGGGAAATACATAACCAAAAGGAGAAAAAGCGATTAGCAGTACATGATTTGGAAAGCTTATAAGAATTGGCGGCTTTATCGAAGAGATCTGCGGCATCATCGTACTTGGAGCCGAACAATCCCCAACCACTGAGCTTCTTTTCTGCTTTGGCTTCGAAATCCTCTGCTCTGGCCAAATGATCCGCCATGAATGAATGTGAATCGAAGAATTGGGAGAAGAAAACGAAAAAAGGATCGAAATTAAGAAATGGGTTGTGATTGTTCTTGCATAATTTGGTGGGTTTTGTCTTAGAAAGGCAAAACTTTCTTTACGAAACTGATTTTGTTGGATCAATCGGTGAGGAATGTTCGTCCTCGCGTTTACGCGTAAGCTGCTACTGAAGTTGAACTTTTTATTTCTTTGGCCCAAATGTGAAATCTCTAAAAACTCCCCAAGTTTTTTTTTCCTCCAAAAAAAACTCATTTTTATTTAAATATCTTTTATAAAAATTATTTAAAATACGCTCGAAATTATTATAAATGATTACCAAACACTCTATTTTTTTTTCTAAATTTTTTATTTTTTAAATTAAACACTCTACCCTCAAATTTAGGAATAAATCAAAATAAATGGTTTTTTTTAACCATATGTGAGACAGGAGAATTTAATACAGATACTATGTCGGTTGAGCTCATATTGGTGGTTGCTTCATTTCTTTTATAAATTATACTATGTTTTTTTAGTGCAAATATTAATTCACACTCTTGAACTTTGAGGATTGTATTAATTTAAAATTTGAATTTTCATAAGGGTATGAATTTAAATCATGAACTTTCATAAGTATATCAATTTAAACCTTAAAGTTTCATAAGTGTATCAATTTGAACCCTTCATTGTATTTTATTTGGATATACTTATGATAGTTTAGGATTTAAATTGATATACTTATGAAAGTTCAGGGTTTAAATCGATAAAATTATTAATTTTGGATTTAAACTGATATTACCTCCTCAAGGTTTAAATTGATATAACTATTAGTTTAGAGTTTAAATTATTAATTTTAGGAGTTCGTAAGCATTGGTTTAAGAATGGGTAGCTCTTCATTGTTGATCTTAGTGTTAAAGCATTGATTTAAGAATGGGTAGCTCGTCATTGTCGATCTCAGTGTTACTTATATTGGTGTTAATTTGTTTCAACAACATCTTGTGCTTATTATCGTCCAAGGCATTCTTCTACTAGCTGATGCGGATTTTTTTTATGATGATATTTTGATGTCTGGTGTGAAACTCCTCCTGTTACTTATATTAGTGTTAATTTGTTTCAACAACATCTAGTGCTTATTATCGTCCAAGGTTTTTACATCTAAATCACAAGATTTGCGTGTTCTCTTTTTGCTCTACTAATCTTATGGTTGAAGTTAATGTTAAGTTACTGTGGTTATCTGTTATTTGTGTAAATGTGGTCTCTATATCAGGGCCAGTTGCTAAAGACTTTGGGCATGTGTTATATGTTATCTAGTGTTGGCTTTGGTTGTTTTTGTAAGTCAAACAAAAGGGGGAGAATGAATATGGTCGTTCTAAACTGGGTTTGTTTTCTTTGCTCGATGGTTTTTGGTTGTGTGTACGTTGCTCTAGTCTAGTTGGTCTGCTTCCGCTGTCGTGCCTTGATGATTGGTTTGTTTTGCCTTAAAAAATAGCCAAATGGGGAGAATGTTATTGCAGTGTGGTTGCCTAATTTTATTACAGAAAAAACTCGAGCAACATGTTGTAAATCATGTTAAAGGCATTGTCATAAACATTGTTACATGTCTGACAATAAATTCTACAGAATATATTTTTCATATTTGTCTGCGTGATTTGCAGATCTCCATATTTGCATTCCTTTTTTTTTTTCCTGCAAAGAATATTTATTCACTCAAGAAATATATTCCCATAGCTAGCCTTATTTGTGTTGTACTCTTATTCATTTTTAGGGCTAGCTGCCTAATTCGAAATGTGTATATTGAGAGTTTTGAGCTTAGGATTTGTCTAAGCCTTAACCTCCATGTATTGTTATTGAATTTTTTTGTATTTGTCGTTGAGATTTTTTTTTTTTTGGTTTGACAACCATTGTAGAACTCGAGACGAGTTTGATTTGATATTGTATTTAGGGAGAGCCTAAGTACATTGAAGATAATGAACACGCATATTTAGGAGAGCCTAAATATGATGAATGTGTGGTCCTCTCACTCTTAAGGGGAACCTAAATATGTTATATTAAGAGAATCTCATACAAAGCTTGGAGAAGCATTTTTGTGGAAGTGAGGGGAGCTCAAGGGGAAGCCTAAGTTGAAACTGAAGAGGTAGCTATACGTGAGTTACTGAAGAGGGAGTTTGTCAGATAAGTACTTTTGTTGTAATTGCTAAACTTTATATATAGTGAAGTTTAGTTTCACCGGGCACACTGTCCCCCAGATGTAGGTGAATTTGCATTGAACTATGTTATCAATCTTTGTGTCTTTATATTTCTATTTACTTTAGTGTTGCTCCACTTGTCATACATATTGTTTGTGACATCGTGCTTGACATTGTATTCTGTGTTAGATCTACCCTATTTTTTTTTTCAAAACCAGAAAGTAAAGCAGAATTCACCTATAGAGGATGGTCTAAAAATACCATTGATTATATTAATTTTCCCATTTTTGGGAACAAATGTTTAGATGAAATTAATATTCAATTTTCAATATTTTTATGTATTATTAAATTATAAATTAGTTTGCTTTAAAATATAATATTAGCATTAACTAAACTTATATAAAGATAACACATTAATTTAGTAAAGACCAAAATGACACAAAAGTTTGTTAAGTGTTTTAAACTAATATGTAATTGCCTAAATATTAGTAAGGATATTGATACAAAATCTCAAGACATTCTCATACATAAATATTCAATAATATAAACAATTTTCTTAATGTCATGCCTACTTTCATTTAAAACAAAAAAATTTATCTAAATAATCTTATTAAATTGTCCATTTAAAACATAGGTTTCTAAAACAATTAATAACAAAAATTGTATGTCTACTTTTAATTTTGTGAATAATACAAATTCTTCAACTTTTAATTTTTTCATGTTAAAAAAATATCTAATGGGTCAAAGAGGAAGTGGTAAACAAAAAGACTAACGAGCCCTTACTTTTAAACATGCTTAAAAGGGTAAAAATGGAAAGTAATCAAAACTCCTAATTAAAAACATAGATCATAAGTGTGAAGTCCTTTCAATGTTTCTAAGTTTTTTTAGATTTCTAACTTTTTAAACGATGATATATATCTTAATCAATTTAATTATATTTAGATTGTAAAGTCTATTTAAAATCAAACATTTGTATATGCATATCGTTTGTCCCCTCATATTATGATAAATACTCAATTATTTATCGTTTCTTTTTAGAAAAATGTAAAACAAATCTTAATAATAAAATTTTACAAAAGTATATATATCTTTTTGAAATATATGTGGTTTAAAAATGTTGTAATTTCATATTTAAAATTTCTACCAATTTGATTGACTCGAATTTCACACGATATTGTTGAACAAAAACTTAGAGGAAGATTGTAAATTGATAAATTTACAAAAAAAATTAAAATTAAAATCGATACATTTATTAGTTCAATATTCTAATTGAAACAACCTCACAAAATATGATATAAATTGATATTGGTCGTTTTTCTTTACTACCTTTGAAGACTTGGATGAAATGAAACTAGCAGCACTGTGGTGCTTACTGAACTATCAATGCTTTAAGTTATAGTCAATATGCCTGAGGTGATCAATAGTATAGTGATTCTCGTGTAACTTTCATTTGTGACTATTACCGTCATTAATAGATTTTTTAGTGTCAAAGTCTTTTGCGTTTTGGATTTTTGTTTTTTTTTTTTAAAAAAAAAATTAAAATACTTCCTCTTATTTTCTTACAATTATTTACTTCTTTTTAAATAAAAGAGTCGAATTCCAAAAACAAAAAAAGTTTTTAAGAACTATTTTTTTTAATTTTTAAAACTTAACTTGGATTACAAAAATATTAATAAAAAGTAGATAACAAAACAAGAAATTTAGAGATAGGAGAATATTCATTAGCTTACTATTCAAAAACTAAAATCCAAAACATTAGGCCCCATTTGGTAAGTATTTTGTTTTTTATTTTTGATTTTTGAAAAACAAGTTCATTTTTTTCAAATTTCTTATCATTTGCATATTTCTCAAGTAGAATGGTTGAATTCTTAATCAAATTCAAAAAACAAAAACAAGTATTTAAAAACTTTTTTTTTGTTTTCAAAATTCAGTTTGATTTTCTAAACTATTGGTAAAAAATAGACAACAAATGAAGAAATTTAGAGGTAAAAATAATATTTATATGCTTAATTTTTCAAAAAAAAAAACTCAAAAACCAAATCGCTATTGAATACTTTTTTCCTTGAAAAAGGGAAACATTGTAATGGGTTGCGAAAAAAATATAAGGGTATTATAAATTTAACCATGATTTTCAAAACTTGCAAGTATAGCAGAAATATTAAATTTGATTTCCAACTTTACCATTATTTGGGTATCAACAATTAGTTGACTGATATACTAATTATAAAATATATATCTAATATAAAGTATGTAATTTATACAAAAGATAACATGATTTTAATTGTAGTATGGTGGATGTTGTTTGTTCAAGTATTGTATAAATATATATATATATATATATATTCATTTCATTTAAGTAGGAGTAATGAATAATAGTCGTTGACAATACCATATCTGAATCATTGTGTCATGGAAACCACTGCCTTGAAAGTAAATTCAACACGATCTCATCGTTTATGCTAGTTGCTCCCCAAAGCTTACATAGCACTCCACATTGAACGTGTACTCATCAGAGGAAGTGTTGGAATTGACGAGAGAAAACGCTCAGAATTAGAGGAAGAAGGAGAAGAAGATGAATCGGTGTGTAAAAATTCAGATTTGAGAGGAAAATAATGTTTTAGATTTGAAATACTCATCAGAGGAAGTGTTGGAATTGATGAGAGAAAACGCTCAGAATTAGAGAAAGAAGGAGAAGAAGATGATCGGTGTGTAAAAATTCAGATTTGAGAGGAAAATAATTTTTTAGATCTGAAATTATTACACACATTAAGCATGAGCGTAATTGTCAAAACCAACCCGCCTGGACAACTGCAACACACATGTGGGGGAAGAGCCTTAACTATCACTCTATCTACTTTTACAAAGAGCTTCATATTTATCCCTCTCCACAACCCTTAAACTTCAAATATGTGACAAAGAAACCTCTCTCAAATGTGAGCATACTTTAGGCCATGGGCTGAAGTAGTTGTGGGTCATCGCCAACAGTCTTCCACGAATGACTAACAAGTATCAAGAAAACAATGAAAAACAGTAGTGATTTAAAGCAAGAGAATGATGGTAAACTTAAACATCAATATCTTGTGATTGGAATTAATGCATAGTGAAATAGGGCAACAACTAAAATTTAAGAAAATAGATGACCTCTTGAAATTTCTTAAATTTTGTTTGAGACCCCCACAACACAGTTCAATCTCTTTGATTTCTCTCTTGATTCTGCGATAAAATCATACATCAAATGTTATTTAGGTCATGCATATAAAACCTTGAGTCATCATGAAAATTCTAGAAAGAGACCCTTAAACTCTTTCGTAGAAGGCAACCACACGTTTAACATTCTCATTAATCGCTTCATCAAGTCTATCATAATAGACCATTCAAAATTGAGTTATGAAGACTTTCTAGATCATCCATCAATTTTATACCAATAGGGCCACCTAAATAAAAAGATATGGTTAACTATAAGGGGTGTTTGTTTCAATGGTTGGGCTTGGATCACTATCCCAATAGGTTACCTTTTTTCTTTTGCTCTTTTTTTTTTTTTTTTTTTATTTATATAATTTAATTTAGGAAATTTGCCATCTGACTTTTGGACATCACCTCTGGTGACTGTCGCCACCTCTAGAGACCCTTGTCAACCAACTAGTCACCACTTCTAGTGACCTTGCCAACGAACTTTTTATTGGATTTGTCTATCGTAAAACTCACAGTTTGTAATCTTTAAACTTATTATGTTTATAATAAAGTTGTCATTGAGGTTTATTCAATAAAGTAGTTATTGAATATATGACTTGCTTTTTTCATTTTAGAAAACTTTAAATCAATAAACTAAGATCCATGGCTATAACATGATTACTTGGACTTTATGTAGCAACATAAAAGTGGATCAAATTCGAGTAAAGAGTCTAAACGGTCTATAGTGTATGGATAAGGTTGTGTACCTTATTCTGGAGATATATCTGATGCAGCCCACTTTGTATGTAGTACAAACAATGTGATCCTAAATTGTTCATGTGGAGACATTCGAGTAGGGGCGTCCTGTGCAAAGAGTTTGTATAAGACCGAACCAAGAAATAAGTCACTCTTACTTTATAACGTTGTTTACTACTTAAGACTGACTATTTCAAAGCGATGATCTAGGTAACATGACCTTAATCCTGAGCTAATTGTGAACTCTTACTTATTTGGGTTATCTTTAGATTTGCATGAGTGAGGGTTGGCTCATCAGGGCCGACTCAATAAACCCCACATTTTAGGGGTAAGATCGAGTAGATAATTAGGGACATAGAGTGCAGAATGGAATTCATTCCTACTCGCTTTCTGGGCTAGTAGAGAGGTTGTTCCCTTAAATGTTGACTCCAGGTCTTGAACAAAGGGTCCCATCCTCTCGTTGGCTCGGGAAGGACTCGGTTTGGTGATTGGATCACAAACCAATTGTTCATTAGAGGATCAGTGGGACTTAAAAAGCAATATGTAATCTTGGGGATAAAAACAGCTTTTGACTCAGCCATTATTACAAACAAACGTAAAAATGGTTGACTTACTAATTATTGTTATATCAAGTGGACAGAAATATATACTATAAGGGGAATGAAACTACTGGGTTTTAGTGGAGTGACCCGATAGTTAATGAATGTTGGTTAATTAGGTTAAATAGTTTAGTCGATTAATCTCGGATCGTTGGAGCCCATGATTTGTAGGTCCATTAGGTCCCCCTACTTGCTCATATCAAACTAAACCTTAAAACAGTGTGACAAACGAGTTCGAAGTTTTCGAATTTGGTTTTTGGAGTAAAGTGTTGAATATATCCAATATATTTAACCTAATGTTTAATTATGAATTAAACATATATATAGAGAAAAAATATTTAAATAAGATTTGAATATCGAAATTTTCTAAATAAGGTTTAAAAAATGGTCAATTAGGATTGATCGGGATTAGTGTGGTTTTAATTACTTAAAATTTTTAATTAATTGTTTAAATTACTTTTAAATTAAAGAGGCCATAATTGGATTGAAATTCAAAATTGTAGACTAAGTCAAAATTAGATAAAAGTCAAAATGTTGACTTTTGACTTTAAGAGTCAAAAAGTTGGAATGTTGACTTTAGACTTTGAGAGTCAAACTTTGACCTCTCGACCAACTTAGTAGGAAAATCCAAGATTGATTCTAGTGGAAAAATCCAATATTTGTTATTGCTAGGTGTTGATTCCACTTGAATGATATGATATACAAGCATGCAACGGAAGCAAGCAGAATCAATAAGCGCTCTAATTACATTTAATTTGAGTTCATGCTTTTGTAGAAAATCACAAGTGGGTTTCAAATAAACATACCTTTGATGAATTCTTCCAAATCCAAACTGCTCTTTACGTCAATTCAACTCCAAATCATTAGTGAGTCACCAAGAGATCTTCTCTACTATTATCAGCCTTGAATTTGAATGGTAGAACTCGAATTTAAGTGAATTTATGAGGTAAAGTTTCTGGGTTTGAGAGGAAGAAGATGAAGCTTGCAGAGAACCTTTTTTTAGCAACAAAAGTCTGATCTTCTTCAAAATTCAGGAGTTTTTAATCACCATCAGCATGCAAGCACTTCAGAAGATTGACAAATCCAACAGTTGCTTTAAGTTGATGGTGGGATTTGTGTGAATTTGCATGGGAGACACCTTATGCTTGGAGGAAAAAAATGGGAAATTCCCATGTTAAAGCTCAATTTCCATTTCAAATCAATTTTCTTTTAATTAATTCTATAATTAATCAAATTTTTACTTAATTAATCCTCAATTAATAAAATCTAAAATTAAAAAATTCAATTTCTCAAATTGAATTTAAAATTAGAAATTAATTTGATTTTTAATTAATTAAATATATTTAATTAATCAATTTAATATCAAATATTAAATTAATCACACACTTAATTTTAAACATGAATCCTATTCATGTAAATAATATTTAAATCAATATTATAAACTCTCCAACTTTATTTAGTTTCAACATATTAAATATTAATTATATCAAATATAATTAAACAAACTCTAATTTGATTTCAAAGAAGCAAAAACTTGTCAACAAATTGACAATTGAAATGGGAACTTGAAGGAGATCAAGTTGAATCTGAGTTGTTTGTGAAGAATAATGTAGAAAAGACTTTGAAGAAGAACATGAAGAAGAAGTTATCAATGCTATGACTGAAACAAAAAAGGAATATTGAATCTCTAGACCTGAATGATAAAGATTTGAAAAGAACCAAGCCCCATCACTTGAGGAACTGCCAACACTGGAGTTGAAACATTACCGACACACCTGAAATATGCATACTTAGGGAAAGACAACAAGTTATCAGTTATAATATCTTCCTAATTGAACACCTTTGATGAATAATCTTTAAAGAAAGTGCTCAAACGCCACAACAAGGCCATTGGATGGACCTTGGCAGACATTAGAGGTATAAGTCTATCATATTGTATTCATAAAATTCAACCAGAAGAAGGGCACACGGGGACTATTCAATGTCAACGAAGACTAAAACCTATAATGAAAGATGTCGTGAATTAGGAGATCAATAAATGGCTCAACGCAGGAGTTATTTATCCGGTAAGCCCTATCCAATGTGTGCCTAAGAAAGGGGGCATGACTGTAGTTACTAATAATGAAAATGAGTAGATACCTACCAGAACAGTGATTTGGTGGCGAATTTGCATGGATTATAAAAAGCTCAACGCCACTACCAAGAAGGATCATTTCCCCTTACCTTTCATTGATCAGATGTTGGTAGATTTGTACGTGGAGATTTTCATGGTTACTCAGCTTATAATCAGATAATGATTGCACTTGAGGACTAGGAGAAGACCACCTTCACCTGCCTATATAAAATTTTTGCATTTTGTCACATGTCGTTCGACTTGTGCAACGCACCTGGTACCTTCTAGAGGTGCATGATGGTGATTTCTTTAACTTCCTAGAACAATCTGTGGAGATTTTCATGGACCACTTCTATGTTTTTTTACATTCTTATGACGAGTGCTTGATCAATCTAGAGATTGTACTCAAGAGATGCAAGGAGATCAACCTTGTGTTGAATTGGGAAAAATGTCACTTTATGACGATAGAAGGGATTGGGCTTGGGCACAAGGTCTCTCAGAAAGGTTTGGAGGTAAACCCTGCCAAGGTCGATGTGCCAGCAAAATTGCCAGGCTTTTTGATATTAAAACATTACAAAGCTTTTTGGGACACATTAATTTTTATCAACGCTTTATCAAAGGATTTTTCCCATCTTGCCAAGCCTTCATGCAACTTACTCAGACTCACACTACAAGAAAAAGCACATTTCTTGATGTTTTCAATGTTAAATACTCGACGTTTTTATGAAAAAATGTCAAGAAAGAGGTGGTTTTAAAGAGAAAACGTCAATAATTGATTTTAAAAAGTAGGGGTTGTATATTTTTCCTGGAAAATACAGACTTGACGTTTTAAAAATGTCAAGTTCAATTAATAGATTCTTGATGTTTTAAAAACGTTAAGAATTGTAGAATATATAGGGTAGCGTTGCAACGTTACATATTTTGACGAAAAAATGAAAACGCGTGCGCCTCATGCACGCAGCGTTGCTACGCTCTCAATGGCGTTTCAACGCTACGGGATTTGATGAAAAAATTTTGTGCCTTTTGAACAGCGTTGCAACGCTCTTTTAGTAGTGTCGCGACGCTATCAGACAGATTTGAAAGAAATTCCAGCAGTCGATTTTCAGTCTATCCTTCACAACGCTTTTAATCGATTTTTTACGCAATACACTCAATATCTTCTTGGTTTTTCACTTCCCTTTGATGCATCTTTGTTATTCCATCAATCTTCAAAAGATTCTTCATTGAGGTAAGTAGATTTGAGACATGCTTTCAAAGTTAGGGTTTAATCTTGATTTTCTTTTTTAGATTGGGTTTAAGTCTTGATTTTCTTGGTTTGATTAGGCTTAATCTTGATTTTCTTTTTAGATTAGGTTTAATTCTTGATTTTCTTGGTTTGAGGCATGAAGTTTCAAAGTTAGGGCTTGATTTTCTTGGTTTGAGGCATGAAGTTTCAAAGTTAGGGCTTGATTTTCTTGGTTTGAGGCATGAAGTTTCAAAGTTAGGGCTTGATTTTCTTGGTTTGAGGCATGAACTTTCAAAGTGAGGGCTTGATTTTTTTGGTTTGAGGCTTGAACTTTCAAAGTTAGGGTTTAATCTCTCATGTATATTCTTGAATCTCGTAATAAACTCTTGTTTCATATTGTTCTTGAATGAGATTGAATTTTAGAGAACTTGCCAAAGTTGGGATTTCCACTTTGCCAAAGTTAGGGCTTCAATTTTAGAGAACTTACAAGAACTTGCTACTTTTCTTTAATTAAATGCTTGCCAAATTAGATATGTCAATGTGTCTAACTTGTTAGGGCTTTATGAACTGAGTAATTCTTTGCCAAAGGTTCTATTTTTAGTTATTAGAATTATTATATATTTAGCACATTAGAGCATGTGCACACCTTGGGTTCAATTTTTTGAGGTTTGATTACACCTTTGGTTCAATTTTTTTAGATGTGTTTGTCTTTGTTCTCTTATTTTCCTAAAAGTTCTTTGATTTGTCTCATTTTCTTGAGGTTGGAATGTTGTAGAGCTAGAAATGACAAGTTATATGTATTGGGAACTTTGTTTTCCATTACTTGTTTTTTGAAGTTGATCATTGTTTATCATCTTTTTTTACTAGATTTACAATCATGGATAAATCATGGGTGTATAAGAGTAAGTTATCGAAAGATTATGAATTGGGTGTGAAATACTTCATAAAATTTGGATTTTCTAATACAAATAGCTCATATATTAGTTGTCCTTGTTTAAAATTTGAGAATTGTGAAAAGCATAGTAGCAAGGATATTAGAGATCATTTATATGTTAATGGGATTGATGAAAGTTATAAATTTTGGTTTTGGCATAGGGAAAAACTTCCTAACTTATCATTTTGTGGAGAATCTTCTAAGTTTGACACCCATATGTATGAAGAGGCTGATGTTGGAAGTTTAAAAGAAATGGTTGAAGTTTCTCACAAGGAATATTCAAGAAATCCGAATGGATTTGAGAAGTTTCTTAATGATGCTGAAAAACCATTATACGAAGGGTGCAAAAAATACAATAAATTGTCTACATTAGTCAAATTGTATAATTTGATATGGATGGAGTGATACTAGTTTTTCAGAACTACTCTAAACCTTAAAGGAAATTTTGCCCACTAGCAACGAGCTCCCAAATTCAATGTATGAAGGAAAGAAAACTTTAGGTGCACTTGAAATGGAATATGAGAAGATTCATGCATGCCCTAATGATTGTTGTTTATATAGAAAAGAATATGCAAATGCAATTGAATGTCCTGAATGTGGTGAATCAGGGTGGAAAAACGGGAAGGATACAAAATGTAGTAAAAAAAACAAATATCTTCAAAAGTGATATGGTACTTTCCATCAATTCCACAATTCAAAAGGCTTTTTAGAAGTATTGATTGTGCTAAAAACTTGACTTGGCACATTGATGAAATAATTGTAGATGGTAAGTTATGACATCCAACAGACTCTCTGGCTGACTCTAAGTGGCCAGACTTTGGTTCTGAACCTAGGAGTCTTCGTTTAGCATTGTCAGCCAATGGAGTAAATCCGCATGGTAAAATGAGTTCTAAATATAGTTGTTGGCCTGTAATGTTGGTTATTTATAATCTTCCACCATGGTTGTGTATGAAAAGAAAGTACATGATGCTATCAATGTTGATTTTGGATCCAAAACAACCAAGGGATAACATTGGCACATACTTAGCACCACTAACTGAAGATTGAAAACTTTTATGGGAAAGTGGTGTTGAATGTTACGATGCTTATCGAGAAGAACTATTCAACTTACGGCCTATTTTGTTGTGGACAATCAACGATTTTCCTGCATATGGCAACCTAAGTGGATGTTGTGTGAAAGTGTATAAGGCGTGTCCAATTTGTGGAGACAATACGTCTTCTATAAGATTGAAATATGAGGAAAAAAATGGCATACCTTGGACATCGAAGATTTCTAGCACAAAATCATCTGTACCGGCACAAAAAAAGTCGTTTAACGGTCAAAAGAAACTTGGTACAATTCCAGAACCACTATTTGAGAAGGCTATATATTTAAAAATCAAAGATCTTGAATTTCCTAAAGGAAAGAAGAACAATAAAAAACAAACCACAAGGAAGTTCAAAGATTTGTTGGAACAGGTTGTCTTCTTTTTTTCAACTACCATAATGGAAAGATTTCATATCAGACATTGTTTAGATGTGATATATATTGAAAAAAATGTTTGCATGAATATCTTAGATATGCTTTTTGATATTTCAGAGAAAAGTAAGGATGGATTGAATGCTAGACGTGATTTAGTTCATTTAAAATTCGACCAAAGCTTGCACTTATTAGCGGTGACAAAAAAATCTTCATTCCTCCCGCATGTTATATTCTTACAAAGAAAGAAAAATGTTGTGTTTTAAAGATATTATCAGGAATAAAGGTTCCTGAAGGTTGATTTAAAGCTTAATAGTTTAAAATCTCACGATTGTCATGTGCTCTTACAACAATTATTTCCTATTGCGATAAGATCAGTGCTACCAAAACATGTTCGGTATGCTATAACTCGATTGTGTATATTTTTCAATTCGGTATGCAACAAGGTTCTAGATGTTCAACAATTAGAAAAGTTTGAAGAAGATATTGTACTTATATTATGTTTATTGGAGAAGTATTTTTCTCCTTCATTTTTCACAATTATGGTGTCACAGTACACATAATTAGGGAAGTCAAACTTTGTGGGCTATATATCTACGATGGATGTATCCCTTTGTAAGATTCATAAAAGTTATTAAAAACTCCATGAGAAATAGATATCATCCAGAAGGTTGTGTTGCTGAAAGTTATATAGTAGAAGAAGCCATTGAATTTTGTTCTGATTTCCTATCTGGAGTAGATTCTATTGGGGTTGGCACTTATAATTCACAAGACTGTTTAGACAATTCAAATATTGGTAGACCATTGTCCAAAGGAGTTTCTTTAAAACCTGAACAAAAACTTTTATATCAAACTCATCGGTATGTTTTGGAAAATACAATTGATGTGCAACCATATTTAGAGTATGTTTTTTCAATGATTTTGGTTTTATTTTTTCATTTAGTTTTATGATATAGATCTAACTATACAATGTTTCAATGTTCACTTCAAAGACAACATATGATAGCTTTGCAATTACAACATCGAAATAAGTCCAAAAATCAGAAATGGATTCAAGAGGAACATAATTAGATTTTATATCTTGGCTACGAGAAGAGGTAAAATGTTGAACCTATTATTTTACATACACTTTTTAATGCCTGAGTTGGAATGGAAATTCTCATGGTAGGTTGCAACTGAGCTTGAAATGGGGAATGCTGAAGTTTCAGATAACTTGAGATGGATCCCTCATGGTCTTTATCCTTTTGTGATTATGTATGGCAGTTACGTAATTAATGGATGCCGCTATCACACAAAATCTTGTGAAAAGGATCGAAGTGTACAAAATAGTGGAGTTGGTTTAGTTGCAAAAACGATGTAAGTGTCTAGTTCAAAAGAAAAAAACCTCATCATTGGAGATATGACTTTTTATGGAGTGATACAAGAGATATGGAAACTAAATTATCATACGTTCAATGTTGCTGTGTTTAGATGTGATTGGGTTGAGAACAATAGTGGTATCAAAATTGATGAGCTCAGTTTTATCTTAGTTGGATTAAATATAATAGGTCACAAGTTTGATTTTTTTATACTAGCTACCCAAGCAAGACAAGTATTTTATGTTGAGGATCCAAGTGATGTTAAATGGTCAATTGTGCTTACTCCATCACAAAGGGACTTTGAAGATAGATAAAATGGCGACGAACTTAGAGATACAATATTACACTGTCAAGGAATACCCAATGATATGTCGAATGTTGATGTACATAATGCTTTGGATGAGAACATGTGAACATATGTTCCAACGAATTGTGAAGGCACATGGATACCTACATAACATTTTATGGGTAGGTTATATATTATGTAATATGATAATTTTTTTTAGTTTATAATTTTTATCAATCATATTTGATTTTTTGTTAATATGTATACAATGCTAATTGTTTCTTAAATTTGATTGCTGATTTTTTATTTATACACTAGATCGAGCATAGTACAGTAGGTGACGAAGATTTAGAGTTTGGTGACAAAGAAATAGTAGTTGTTAGGTCGAATGAAACCATCAATCAAAAGAAGAGAGAATGGAGAGTTACTGTTATGTTTGATGTAACACGTATTAGGAGTGGGGGAGAAAAGAAGTTTGTGGAATACAATGAAGATGGCGTACCCATTGGTGAAAATGGAGCTAAGTTAAAGTCTTTCATTGGGTCCTCTATGCATTATCATGTACATATTATATATACCTCTTGGAAACGTGTGCCTACTGAGTTGAAAGATAAGATATATAGTATAGTTGAGGTATATATATTCAACTTTTTATCTTGATAATATTGTAGATGTATATGTAATGTTTTCACTAACTTTTCAATGTTTAGGCCGTCTTTTTAATTGATATAAGATCTAGGAAGAACATTATGGAAACTGCAAACATAGCTTTTCGTTAGTTTAAGAATTGGTTAACAACAAAATACACTGTCATTTAAAGATGAACCTCAACTTCTGATAAATCCACAAGAAAAGTATTCATTTATTGATCAAAGTCATTGGGAAGAGTTTGTAAGATCGAGATTGTGTGTAACGTTTCAGGTAAATTATTAATTTAATTTTATAAATATTTGTTATGTCATTCCCTACTAATAATCATTATGTTTGTGTAAAAAAAAAAGATGCTTGCAACAAGAACGTCGATCTAAGAATAAGTACAATCATCGAATTTCAAGGAAAGGTTATGCTAATCTTGTTGAGGAGATGATAAAAATTTAATATATGTTCTCACGATTCCTAAATTTATCACAATATCTAATTTTTTCTTCTTTTGAATGTAGAAGAAAGTATCTTCAAATGAAAGTGATTTCGACCGAACTAACATGTGGAAGAAGGTTTGAGTTAATAAGAGGAGAATACGACAATGAAGATGTTCAAGAAGTCGTCAATCAATAGTAAGACAAGTATTAAATTTACATGAAGTATATGACATATAGCTTAATTATATTAAATTTCATTTCTTTTTAGGATCATATCTCAAAGAATAATATAGATCCATTATGCCACAAACATCACTCTCCCATTGATATCTTAACACAAACTTTGGGTACTCAAGAAAGGCACGAATGTGTGCATGGGGTTGGTGGTTTTGTTACTCAAACGGCTTACTTTCATACAGTGAAACGAAAGTTAAAACATGGGAATGATGAAAACAAGAAAATTGTAAGTGAGGATGAAACACGTCGTCAAGGTATTAGAGAATTAGAAGCTCGTCTTTAAATGTCATTTTCTATAGTATTTTTCGGACTTGAAAGTTGCTCCAAGCAATTTTTAGCAGATGAGATCGAATCTCAAGATAAACAAAAAGGCAAGATAGAGACTGCATATGAAAATAAACGAAAGAGAAGATTAAGGTGGAGGAGATTAAGTTTCCAAAAAAATGAAGAGACAAGATAAATGTAAATGTAAATTGCAGCACAGAAGATTTGAAATTTGTTATGGTAAGTGACACTAATAAAATCAATTAAGTTCATCAAACGTCTAATTTTTTTTTATTTATATACTCTCGTTGCTATGATTTTGCTGCATTAGGAGAATGGAAATGACTAAGAAAAAAGAAGTTAGTGACTCAATGACATTGGTTCTTCCAGTATCTTTGAAATCCATTCTTAGATATGCTGAGAAGGTGATGGCCAAAGAGTCTAGTATTTATTTACAACTTCCAATTAGACTTTTTGGCATTAGTAGAAAGTCCTGCGAGAGGATATAATTAACTTTTGTAACATGGATGAAATCAAGACATTGACTTTGGTGGCTTACATGGTGTAAATAATGTTATTACGTTTGTAGACTTCAGTTCTAACGTTTCTTTCCAATTTTGGTCATCTATATTCATGTTATGAATCTTTCGTAGGTACTTGCACTCATCCTTTATTGATTTAAAGGAAAGTTCACAATACACTTTTGTAGATCCATCTCTCATTTCCTCTAAACATAACTCTCAAGAAGTTAAAACTCGAAACCTGTGTAGTAGACTGATGGTCTTAGAAGCAAACTAATTAGTTCTTGCTCCTTTTAATCTTGGGTGAGTTAAAACACGTTTTGTTTTTATCAATTTACATTAGCAATAAAGATACTAATTATATTTTATTAACTAGTGGTCATTGGTCACTTCTTGCTATAAATGCATACGATGATACTGTGTACTACCTAGACTCAATAAGGATAATATCACGGGTAGATATATGATATATAATTGACACGTAAGTTAATCTTTTTCATTTGTAGTATTTGTTTTAAAGTGTACTTTATTTTAGAATAATTTGTGGTTATTTCTTGACAAATAGGACAATTACGATATTAATCTCAAAATAATATTAAAAAAAGCCAGAAGCAAACCTTATGGGGAACAGTAAAGGCAAGTATAAATTAACAACGACTACTTATTCATAACATTAAGTAGACATCTTGTGCATAAGGATTACTTCAATCTTATTTACTGGTTTTTTCTCTGTATTGTCCTTTACAAGTTAGGAGCACTGAATGTGGATACTATGTCATGAGGTATATGAGGGATATTGTGACCAAAATAAGCATTGTCATCTCAGATTTGGTATGTAATCGTTATTTCAACATTTCAAATAGCATAGAGAAAAATAGAATCCATTATAATATTTGGCTTTTATGTTTATAGATTGATACAAGAAAACCTTACTCATAAATCGAGTTAGATGAGGTGCGGATAGAGTTGACTAAATTTTTAGGTTGCTACATGTGATTGTGGTAGGTCATTTTGGATGTGTTTATTCTAGATGGTCAATTTCTGGACTTACTGGGGGCGGGGGGTTAGGGATAGTTTTGGATGGGTACATGTGTGGGTAGGTGGATGGTTTTGTTGATAGAAGTTTTGGAAATGTATTTTTGAAACTGTTCATATTGGGTTGACAGAATTATGTTCCTTATATTATTTTGGAAGTGCCCATATGAGTTGACTGTTAGAATTATGTTGCTTAGGTTGTATATATTGTCAATGTTAAAGAAGTTAAGTTGTTATAAAGAAATATTGGTGCTTTTTGGTTGATATATAAGTTTGTCAAGGCGTATATATTGTTTATTTGATTGATGAATTTATGTCATATATATACCAAATGTGGTTGTTCAATCAAAATACAGGAGCAATTATAGGTAAAAACGTCAACATTGTAGATTTTTCAAAAAAATCACAAGCAAATTTCTTGATTTTTTTAAATATCAAGTTCACAAAATTTCTTAACTTTTTTCCTTGTTAAGGATGCCCATATTCTTGACATTTCAAAAATGTCAAGTTTCTGTGTTTCTTTACATTTTTTAAATGTCCAGTTCACAAAACTTCTTGACGTTTTTTCCTTGTCAAGAATGCGCATATTCTTGACATTTCAAACATGGCAAGTGTTTGTGTTTCTTGACATTTTTGACACTAGCTCCATTGATGTTTTTAAAAACATCAAGAAAAGTCATTCTTGACATCTAAAATACTGTTTTTGTAGTAGTGTCAATCAACCATACGAGTTTACTGATTCATGTGACCACACATCTCTCAAACTCTCAAGTAAGCACTATCTTCAGCGTCTATTCTCATAACACCAGATTGGATGCATTCCTTTGAACTTATGTGCGATGCGAGTGATGTGGCAATAGGCATCATGTTATGTAAAAAGAATGACAAGATGATTCATCCAATTTACTATGCGAGCAAGACCCTAAATTAAGCCTAAGAGAATTATACAACTACATAAAAGGAGTTTCTAGCAGTAGTTTTCACCACAGAGAAATTATGCACGTATCTTATTGGATCAAAAGTGACTGTCCATACTAATCATTCAACAATCAAATATCTAATGGCGAAAAAGGATGCTAAATTGCGCTTGATTTGATGGATTTTATTGCTTCAAGAGTTTGACGTGGAGATTGTGGACCGCAAAGGCACTGAAAATCAAGTTGCCGATCATCTTTCAAGACTTGATAGTGGGCCTTTTCAATGCACTAAACAAGATATTCAAGACAGTTTCCCTGATGAAAAGCTAATGAAGATAGCAGAAAAGAAATCGCGGTATGTTGATATTGTAAAAATACTTAGTCTGAGGGGCGTGGCCAAATGATTTCAACCACCACCAACGCAAAAGGTTGTTCCATGAGTGCAACTTCTATAGATGGGATGAACCCTCCTTATACAAGTTGGGTCCTGATCACATTTTGAAAAGATGTATTCCAGAGTTTGAAATGGAAGAAATTTTATCGAAGTGTCATGAAACACTTTATGGTGGGCACTGTGGGGGACAAAGGATGGCAGCGAAGGTGTTGCAATGTGGTTATTGTTGGCCAACATTGTTCAAAGATGCTGCACCTATATGGTCAATTGTGATCGCTGTGAAAGGGCTGAAAATATATCCTAGAAAACTAAGATTCCACTCACATCAATCCTAAAGGTTTTATTTTTTTGATGTTTGGGGTGTTGACTTTATGGGACAGTTTCCTTCTATAGGTAGCCACTAGTACATCCTCTTACTGTAGACTATGTATCCAAATGGGTTGAAGCCATCTCCCATACAAAGAACGATGCATCGACCGTATTTAAATTCTTAAAAAAGAACATCTTTACACACTTTGGGACTTCTCGTGCCCTAATAAGCGATGAAGGTACACATTACATCAATCACATAGTTTCTAAATTATGGATCAAGTTCAATATTAATCACAAAGCTTCCACCGCCTACCACCCACAAACAAATAATCAGGCAGAAGTATCTAATAGAGAAATCAAATCTATTTTTGAAAAAGTTGTGAGTACTTCAAGAAAAGTTTGGGCAAAACATCTGGATAAGGCACTTTAAGACTATCATACTGCATACCAAACTTCCATTGGGATCTCTCCACATGTGTTAGTGTTCAAAAAGGCTTGCCATTTACCACTAAAATTGGAACATAAAGCACTTTGAGCGCTCAAGAAGATTAACCTTGATTTATATCTTACAAGTGAAGCCAGGACGAATTAGTTGCATGAATTGAATGAATGGAGGCTTGACGCGTTCAAAAACGCCAAAATTTATAAAGAAAAGACAAAGGCATGGCATTACAGCCACATTCGTAAGTGGGAGATTTTCGTGTAGGACAAAAAGTTTTACTGTTTAACTCTTGCCTACGTCTTTTTCCAGGAAAGCTAAAGTCAAGATGCTCTGGCCCCTTTGTCATTTTTCCCACATGTCGTGGAATTGACAAAAGAAGATGAAACAAACGCATTTAAGGTCAATTGGCCAACAAATTAAGGCATACTATGGAGGTGAATCGATAGAGTGAAGTCCTCCATAGACCTAACTGACCCTGAGTGATGGAAGAACGCGTGGATAATCCCTGGGATGAACTCGACCACACCAATTCAAGGATGCATCCTTCTCTTTTTTATGAAGTTTTGAATTTTTCTTGCTTTCCTTTAATTTTTCTATCTATTTAGTTTATTGAGAGAATTGTTGTTTGGATGAATATGATTACTTTGAATGGAGATTGGGAGGTTTTTAATTAAAGGAGAAATGAAAATAAAAAAGGCAATGAGTTATTGTGGCGTCGAATAATCATATTATTCGTCAGACCATCGCCTAAAGTAGAATACTAAGGGTTTTTATCTGTTAGGAAGTGGAGGCGTGTTCCAACAGGAGTCAGATCAACATTTAATATGGAATGATCACGCTAATGATAATCCTTACACGTACGTAAGCCTTCACATGCATGATATTTCCTTTAAAAACCTTCCACTATGTATTTTTTTCCCCTTCACTTTCGTTTTTTCGAATTTCCTTGCACCCCAAATTCTCTCAGCTTTTCGGTGATCATCCATCGACCATTCCAGCTTAAAGCTCCTATTTTTCTTTCTACATTCCTTCAATAACACCCATGGCCATCCAAAAGAACATTGCTTCTTCCGTTGGTTGAGCCAAACTTGGCCCAAAGACCAAAAGACCTTCTTCACCTTCCATTCTTCAGCCTAGCCTAAGTCGTCCTTTTGTGACTTCGGGTGTTCATCATCTAATTTCTCCTATCACTCAACGGATTTATTCTGCCACTAAAACCAAATGCCACAACTTCTCTTCCTAAACCATCCGAACCTCTCCAACTATTGCCCCTTCATCTGCCTAGAAGCTCAACCTTCCTGAAACCATGAGCTTTTAGAGATAATCCACCCACCACGACTTGCCCTATCGCGTTCATCTTCACCACTCGAGAGGAAACATCAAACAAAATCTTCCACCACCATGCAGGATAGGGAGAGAGTCCACCCCGATGGTTCTGAATAGGGAACAAGCAAATAATCGTTCCCACCAACTACTAATGACTTGGTGGGTGCGAGTGAAGCAAGGAGATGGGATGAAAGACACGTCTTTAGAGATATTCTCCAAAGTATTGAATGAAGGGAATAAGGCAAAGAAGAAAAAGGAGAAGTCAGATAGCCAAGAAGGAATGAGGTTGCTAAGAAGAAGAATGTTGAGAATAAGAAATTGGAAGTTTCACGATATGGGTTAATCCTTGCGGTAAGAGGCCCTGAAAAGCTGCCATCTAACCAATCAATCCCAATCACTATAAGGAGGGGCCAATGAAGGAAAAGGCAAAGAAGGCAATCAAGAAGATGAGAGCCGAGGTGCAAGATGAAAGCTTATGAGGAAAGAGTCGACAGAAAGGCAGCCAGTCCTGAGGTCGATCGTATTAAGGTTGATGAAGAGGAACTATGCAAAATTATTTTTCCCACATCCTCTTTGGAGTGGATGGCCAACAAATTTTCCGAAAAAATAGAGAAATTTAGTCAAAGGCTCAGAAACTCAAAATACGAAGCCCAAAGCCTTCGTGCAACCATTGAGAAAAAGAAAAAGTTGTGCAAAAAAGTCTTAGGAGAAGGGAGTAGGGTGCCCCAAACTCTACTCAGGAGGAAGGAAAATAAATTGATGAAGAGGAAAAACCAAGGGTAGAAGGCCAATCAAAACTGCTCTTGGAATTGGGATTCTTCCCAATTGATGGGCCTTTGCTTGAATTGATCACTGATGTGGTTGATGCTTTTGGTTGGCAGAAGCACTGTGAAGACCACACATCAATCACAGACCAAGCGTTGTAGTTTCTTTCTACACCAACAACTTTCATTGCAAGTTGGATTATGCAAAGATTAATGGGATCAGGGTGCATTTCGATAAAGAGACCATCAACAAATTATACGACTTGCCCAATAACCCAATGCTGAAGGGAACTGCATAAGCCACAACCCCACAGAAGAAGAGTTGCAGCATGTGTTAGAGGTGGTGGCCAAACTGAGGCTACATGGACTTCATTACCTATAGGGTTGTTGTTCTTAACCTCAAATTGCTCATATCTAAAGCCAACATGTGGCTTTACTTCATTAAGAAGAAGATGACCCACTTGCCACGACAATTCAATCAAGAGACAGGGTGATGGTCATCTACTATATAATGCAACACATTCCTATGGATGTCGGAAGCATTATGGCCGCTTAAATTCGTGGCATGCATCAGAAGTCAAGGGGACAAGTTTTTCATCCTTCAACGACAAAGAAGCTGTGTCTGAAGGCCATTTCTGAAATAGCAAATAAGCTGGAGGAGCCCATAAAAGGCACTACACCAACACAATCCTCCGTTGTTAATAAATTCGATGCATCAACCAAAGGCAGTTAAGCTTAAACGACCAATGCAATAATCTCAAGTAGCTCATTCCCCATAGCCTCCTCAGCCAAAAAGAAGAAGATTAGTGAAAGGTGACGCAGTGAGCTCCTAACCAAAAATTGAATAACGCGCCTCGAGTGCCATAACCCTTGTCCCCCTTCTTCCCCCTCCTCCTCAGAAAGAAAAATCTCCTCTCCCTTCTCAACAACTAAAACCCTAGCCCAAACATCAAGCATAACCTCCACTTCCTCGCCTTGAAGAGGAAGAAACTAAACAAACCCCTTCCCTCTTGGTCATTTTTCCAGAACTAATATTACCACCTCCTCCTCTGCTAGTTCAAACGAGATAAGGAAAGGGAACTGCCTAAACAAGAATTCTTGAACAACGAACAACCAGAGTTATTACCCACTACATCAAAAAATTTCCATTAATGAAAGATGTAAATCCATTGGAAAATAAAAAATACGCATGCCGGATGAAATGGTTGTTGCTATCTATTTTGTCCAAAGCCGGTGTAGTCCTCGCGTCTCATGCTTCTACCTTCTCCCACACCTGTTAATGACCCACGCGATCAAGGCACCACTTCATATACTCAGCCTAGATCATTTATTGGTAAGACATGACCACCTCCCAAACCCTCCAATGATACACGACCATCTCAGCTTGTCAGAGATTCATCTTGGGTGGAGTCAGAAGATTTCTATGCCTTCATTACCAACCACGTCATGCGCCCTATCCTTGAACATGCTTGGCCAAGTTTCAAGTAGTTAATAGAGCATGACGTTCAACAATTTGATTTTCAATGCGATAAAAAAGCGTTGGTTAATAAAATTGAGGTGTTAAGAGAAGTTGTCCAACAGTAAACTGAGCGACATGCCCACTTTCAGCACCAACAAGATCAAATCCTACACCAGCTAGAACAGTTGAGGAGAGAGCAGGTCGAATTGAGGAACTTCATTCAGAGGCAATCCCAGCGAAAAGATGAAGAATTTACTGATGGAACACGAGACATACGCAGCGGAAAAAGAACCTAATTACACTCTAATTGCTTTTAATTAAAAGGAAAAGAACATGCAATTGAAGGAAAAATACATTAAAATAAAAATTACCTTTGAAGCTCCCGAAAACCGTTTTTCCTCATTGAATCTCGACCCAAACTCTTCCGGACCACCACTAGAGTTGACCTACTATTCTTTGGACTCAGAACCGGATTGTGGAACCCGTTGGATGAAGAAATCGAGAGAGAGAAAGAGATGGAAATGGAATTTTGGGTTGGGTTTGGGTTAAAAATTTTTCTCCAAAAATGTGATTTTTCCAGCCCAAATTACAAAACAATTTTGGTAAAATGGCAATTTTTTTTTTATTCAAATTGAAAGCCCAATTTATAGAAAAAAGCCATGCAACAATTGCATGAAACAAATCCATAAAAACCCAACACCTAGAATCTACTATCTAAGTAAGCTTAATGTGTCCACTATAAGCCAACACCTAGTCCACTATTTTGTTAGTGGAATTATCCAACAAAAGTTTGGATTTTCCCACTAACTTTAGTCAAAGGGCAAAATAGTCATTTTGTCAAAGTCAAACTTTGACCAAAAAGTAAACATTTTGACTTTTTACGATTTTTTTCTTGTTGACTAATTTTGACCTCCCGAGCATGAATCCGCATTCATTTTCTCGAAATTCAAATCACATTTGAATATAAGGTCGGTCAAATTTTGACTTTTCAAAGTCAAAAGTCAACTCTTTGACTTTTTACATCTTTGACCATTTCTATTATTTTCGAGCTTCCGAATATGAACGTATTCATATTCTTGATATTTAAATCACATTTAAATATTAAAGCTGTATCTCTAAACTGAAAAACTGACCACTATTTCACATATACTTATCGGTTTCTCTCTCTTCACCTAATTCGAACAATTCGAATTATTCTATCATACTTTTCTAAATTTATTCCATTTGAGCTAGTAGGGGAACCTAATGGACCTATAGATCATGGGTTCCAACGATCCGAGATTAGTTGGCTAAAACTCTTTTAGACGAAGCTAATCAATATTCGTTAACTAATGGGTCATTCCACTATAGTCCCGTAGTTGCACTCCCCTCACTATAGATATATTTGTGTCCATATGATATAACCATGATTAGTAAGCTAATCCTTCACAGGTTGTTCGTAATCTTGGCTGGGTCATAAAAACCGTTTTATCCCCAAGACTACATCTTGTTCCTTAAGTTTCATTGATCCTCTAATGAACAATTGGTTTAAGGTCCAACCTATAAACTGAACCCCTCTTGGGCCAAGGAGAGGGTGGGACCCCTTGTTCAAGACCTGGATTCAGTACTAAAGGGAACAACCTATCTACTATCCCTATAACGGGTAGGAGTGAATTTCGTCTTGCAGCCTATGTTCCTAGCTATCCACCTGATCTTACCCCTGAAATTGGAGGCTTATTTGGCCATCGATAATGAGCTGTCCTCACCTATGCAGATCTAAGGATAATTCCGAGTGAACAAGAGTTCATAGTTTGCTCAGGATTAAGATTAAGTTACCTATGTCATCAATTAACGAAATAGTCAATTTTATACGTAAAACGGTATTTAGAATGTAAAATGTGACTATTTCATGTTTCAGTCTTATGTAAACTCTTTACATAGGATGCCCCCACTTTCATGTCTCCACATGAACGATTTAGGATCACATCGTTTGTTCTAACTACAAAATGGGTCACATCCATAATGTCTCCAGAATAAGGCGCCCAACCTCATTCATATACTATAGACCATTTTGGTTATATATTTGAACTTGATCCACATTTATGTCACTACATAAAGTTCAAACTACATTAAATAGCCTCAGAACCTTAATTTATTGGATTTAAGATTACAATTTCAATAACAATTTTATCGAAAAACAAAACAAAATATGTTTATTAATTTACAAACTACGAGTTTTAGGACATAAAATCCAACATTTACAGCATTGATGAATTACATTCATGACGTCTTTGTCCAACGTGTTTCTACTTTAACCATCCCACCAACACTTCAAAAACCCCTACGATTCCAACCGAATAATGCTTCTCCCATGCCCATCGATGACAATGATGTGAGGAGAAACTAAATTTAAGGGAGTTGTATTTTGGTTGTGTCTTTTCTTACATTTTCTAAATTTTTGTAATACTTGTGATCACCATGTTTTCAGTGTCATTTTTATGAATACATCATAAGTTATCCATTCTTGGCTCACTTTCTTTTTCGCTTGTTCCTTGTTTATTTTTATTGCATCTTCTTATTTTAATATGTTTGCAATTATGACTTCAATCATAATACTTATGCTCACCCTACCTTGAGATTCAATAGTTAGGCGTTCAACTCTAGTTCTAGGACATTTTCCTTAGGAAGCATTTCTTACATTTATTATGTACGCAAGATTTATCTCAAACCTATTTTACAAAATTTTTCTACGACAATCTCATTCCTCGATTTCAATAATAGGGACCTTGATGCCTTCATAAATTTAGAGGGATGTGAGGTTTGAGCTAAAATGCGTTGTTCATTTATTTTTCTATTTCCTTTAAAAAGAAAGAAGTGTTGAGATTGGAACCTACTCGTAATTGGATGTCCGCATGACACCCGTGGGGCAAGCCAAAAAAAAAGTTGGAAATCATGATCAATGCAAGAAGAAAATAATTACAACTCCATTGCCTATACTGAAGAAAAATTCCAAGGTAAGAGTTGAGTTTGGAAAAGGGCTCTTTCTTGTAGTTGGATGTCCGTATGACACTCGTAGGGCAAGCCAAAATGAAGGTGAGATACCTGGATCAACACATAACTACTCAATAATACAAGAAGTAACGTTATTTTTTTTATTTTTTTTTTTATTTTTTTTTTTTTGTAAACTTTGAACCATAAGCTCATTTCTAAAAGGAGAAATAAGATCATCTGGAAATGAGTAAGGGTATTTTGAGACTTAAATTTGTCGCATATAAATCAAAGAGATACTTCTATAGGAGATGGAATAAAACTTAGAGGCGATCAGTCTGCCTAGTGAGTCTTGAACTTGGAAGCATCTAAAAATATTCTTGAGGACAAACATTGTTTTAAATTTAGGGGTGTGATAACTTGTGGAAACACAATTTATGATAGCCTTTTATTTAGAATAATTAAGGAAAATGAGAAAAAATTACATTAATTTGATATGAATTCATGAGAATAATCTAAGCTACGCGATCACATGTTTACAAAAGTCAATATCCTAAAATTTAAAAATTTTGACATCCTTAAATGCAAAATTTAATTGAAAGAAGCAAATATTCTTAAGGATTGAAAGCTGCAGTCTTGATCGCAGAAAAGGAAGAAAGGTGATAAAAACTTGCACACGTAGAAGATCCATGCAATGAAGTTGAAGCACGCGATGAGAACCATAAAACAACAAGCATGGTTGGCAAACTGTCAAATTATAGAGCAAGTTGGTAGCCGACTTCGACTCAAGCATGCCAAATAAAATTAATCTATGAATTGTTTAGCCAGTGCAGTAGGGCATAGAATTAAATGCAAAGGTGTCGGATCATCATTGGAAGTATACTCAGAACAAGAGAGACTTTTTACAAGAGATTGGCAAAAGCTCTGTCAAAATTCGTTCATCTTCAACCTCTCGACTTTACTCTGAAGATTCTAAGTGAGAGCACAGTCTCTTCTCTGGAAAGTAGAGAACTCCTCCTCCATCCCAATAGCAATCACCTCAAGCAGATAGCATCAAAGCCAAAGCAAGCAAGAGATTGCAATCAGTGGATTGACACTTCTTCCTTCCACTTTTACTTTTGTCTTTCATTTCTTATTTTTGTTAAGAATTATATGTTTGAGAATTCTGTCATTTTTAATATGAATATGAATACCATTCATTTCCTCTCATCTATGTTCTTTATCTCTTTCATCATGTAAAACTAAATTTTCAATGGGTTGAGAAGATAAACCAACATTTCTAAAAGCATGCATATGTAGAAGTACATCTTGTTTAATTGTGTTTAATTCAATGCCTAATTTAGTGAGAACTTGGTTTAGGTAAAACATAGTCAATTGCTTGAGATAGTAAGCAACTTAGTCATCATTAAACAAGGAAAGAATTAGCTTTAGAGATAAAGTTAGATATTTTTTGTGAAATCAACTCAACATGCATTCTAGAGATAGAGTAAATGTGGCATTCAACACCGAGAGGTGGACTGAGTGTAAGAAGTTGAAACATGAATGCCTATGTATGCATTGCTCAAGGAGATGTTAGTGAATCTTCTTAACCCTACTTCATCAATTAATTTTCTTTCACTTTCATTGCCTACTACTCTTAGTGAGTGTATAAACCATTGCATCCATACACTTCACCATGCACAACATCACATTCGTCACGTCACCATTAACATCTTCGTATTTATTAGATTATACTTAGTTAAATCACATATACAAATATTGCATATAATTCACACTTCATCGAAAAAGATCACTAAAAAAATTCAAGACACTCATTTTACTAAGTCGTTCGACTCTAAACTTATCAGGAAACCTTGTTGTTATTTATACTTGGATTCAAAACAATGAAAACTTGTGCTGCATTGTTATATTCACTACATACATCATCTAGGCACGAATTAAGGCTATAAAGCTCACGTTCTCTCATTCTTTGAACTACAAGATAGCTCATCACCTCGAATACACAAGAGAATACATGAACACAATCAAAATCAATTTATATCGAGAAGTAAAACAAACATGAGAAAAGAAAAGACTATGGGTCATTCCCTATAATGAATCAAACATTGTACAATGATTTAGAGATTCAATCCCTTTTCAGTATAATATTTAATAAAAATTTGGGACAAAAATAGCATTTGAGGTGCATTGTATGTGTGCCTATTTATTATGAATTTTTTCCATATTTACGAGGTCCCTTTAATGTCGGAGAGAGAATATGCATTTATTGTAGAGTATTAATTAGTTGAGATTTCCTTCACATTTTCAATTAATATGATTGTATTTTTCATTTCATGTATCGAACATTTTTATGGCATTGTTAGCTTGTTGGTTTCACGACAACTTATTTTTCTTTCTTCTAGCAAATTCGTGGTTATTTTAAATATACCTTAGAACATTATATTAGGCATTTGAAAATATTCTAACCAATATAGGAAATATACTCTAAAACATATGTCTGTTTGGCACAACTCCATTTGTAAGTATATTTGAAATATACCCAGATAAACGGTTGTACCATTAGAATGTTTCAATATAACAGTATCCATATGGCAGTAATATATAAATTAAGAATATATATTGTTTAACTCAATTTCTTTATTAGTTTTATCACAGTATATAAATTACTCAATGTTCAACATAAATCACAGTATATATCATAAATTCCATTTGAATAATCAGAAATCCCAATAAATCAAAATATAACATCATTCACTATTGATTTATTAACTTCAAATTAATTATGAAACCTCATAATCTTCAAATAAACAAAATATCTACCACATTATATAAATCACAAATGGACTCAATATTCAGCATAAGATATATATACATATAAGCATAGATATCATAAAAAAATAAGTCTAAATAAAAAAAAAAACTCTAAATAAAAAATCGACTTTCACATCTCATTATATCAAATAAACTAATACTTATATCATAGTATATATTGAAATTCCAATAAAATATTAGAGAATCTGCCACATCAGCTACCAAGGAAGAGTCAAGAAATTACATCAGTTGAAGAATGTCATATCACTAAGGTGAGTCATGAAGGATTATTCCCTTAGTGCTCTAGATTTCTGTTAGGATTAGGTGATAACAAACAAATATTCTTTCTCCATGTATTGAACCATGTGTCCTCATTTCATTAGTTATTCGTTATATAATTTTTTTAATTCTTTGTATCCCTAAAATAGGGAATAATGTATAAATTAGGCAGATTGCTCCTTTCCAATGTAAGAAAAGAATACGAAGAGGCAAGTGACAAAGTTCTCTGTCTATCGTTTAGTATTTCAGTCCTATCGTGTACAACGGAGAGCTAAACGATTCAATATTCCATTCATTGTTTAGCGCTGAGAATCCATCGTGTACAACAAAGAGGTAAACGATCAATCGTTTCACTATCTTTTAGTTCTGAGACTTCATCGTGTAGAACGAGGTAAACGATAAGATATACTTTCCATTGTTTGCTCCTTGACTCTATCGTGCACAACGAAGAGGTAGGCGATACCAATCCCATCCGTTTTATTTTCCTAACTTGGTATCAGAGCATCTATGGCAAATGCCACTGTCATAGGATCCAGCATGACCTCTGAATCAACGAAGTTCAAAACACCTCATCTAAATCAACTGCTAAATCTAATAACTAGCACCAAGTTGGAGAGAGGCAACTTTATGCCATGGAAGACGCTAACTCTTCCAATCCTAAAAGGATACAGACTTGAAGGTCATCTGTCTAAAGCTAAGGTATGTCCTCCTATGTTCATTATTGCTACTTTATTAGCTGCTAAACCTGGTGAAGCAGATTCTCAAGCCTCAGAAGAAGCTTGGAGCTCCACCAGCATAAAGTCCCTGAACCCACTGTATGAAGCTTGGGTTACAGCAGACCAACTCTTGTTAGGGTGGTTATACAACTCCATGACTCTTAAAGTTGCTGTACAGCTGATGGGGTACGAAAGTGCTAAGAGTCTATGAGATGCCATTCACTCATTGTTTGGAGTTCAGTCGAGAACAGAAGAAGACTATCTTCGCCAAGTTTTTCAACAAACCCGTAAAGGTAATATGACAATGTCTGAACATTGAAACTTATGAAGCTTCACACTAATAACCTGGCTCAAGTTGCAGCCTAGTTTCTACACGTAACCTAGTGTCTCAGGTACTCCTTGGGCTAGATGAGGAGTATAATCCAGTGGTGGTTGTTATCCAAAGCAAACCTGAGATCTCTTGCCTAGATATGAAGTCTGAGCTGCTATCATTCGAAAAAAGGTTGGAACACCAAAATACATAAAAAAACCACTACAGTGTTTGCACACAATAGATCGACTAATGTTGCTTTCAATCGAAACAATTCCATATTCAAGACATCTGGATAGGGTAACATACAATGAGGTAAGAGGCAATAGTTCAATGGATCTAGAGGAAACAATAACAGTGGAGGAAACAGAGGAAGAGGTCGAGGCAGAGGAAATAGACCTACTTGTTAGGTCTGCTTCACGTATGGACATGCTGTAGATGTGTGATATCAAAGGTACAATCGAGAATTTGTTCCAAATCAAAACAATGGTAAAGGAAATAGTCAAAACCAAGGGAACTCAGGGGCCAATCCTTTAGCCTTTGTTACCTCTCAAAACTTGAATTCATTTCTTCAAAGTGAGTCTGCAGGGGATTTTAATTGGTATGCAGATAGTGGAGCAACCAACCATGTCACAACTGATCCCAACAATATAGCAAGTCCTTCTGAGTACACAGGTAATAAACATATTATGGTAGGGAATGGACAACAATTAGACATATCCTCCATAGGCAATACATGTTTACGTTCTTCTAATTGCAATCCGAGTCTGAAAAACATCTTATGTGTACCAAATATTGCAAAGAATTCGGTTAGTATATCAAAACTAGTTCAAGATAATGATGTTTCTATTAAGTTCTATAATGACAGTTGTGTTGTTGAGGACAAATGTTCAGGACAAGTATTGGTAAAAAGAACTCTTAAAGACGGACTATATTATTTGAATGAAGCAACGATGATCCCAGTCGATGTAAATACCAAAGAGGCAAGCTATTTCCCAACCCAATGAACAAAAATAACAATTCTTCCGCATTTTTTCTGTCTAAAAGTGGAGCAAACTTAGTAGAATCAAAAGGGTTGTGACATTGGAGACTAGGTCACCCTTCTCTTCGAGTTTTGGAGACTATACTAAAAACTGTTAATCTTCCTACTAAGTTGAATGAAGTTTTGTGAACCCTACTGTCTTGGTAAAGCTCACTCCCTACCCTTCCCTAATTCTTTGTGTCGTGCACAACACAAATTTGATTTAATCCATTCAGATGTATAGGGTCCAACCTCTACAAACTCCACTGAAGGATATAGATATTACATATCATTTATTGATGATTACAGTAGATACCTCTAGGTCTATCCTCTTAAACAAAAGCTAATACACTACAGGCCTTCAAACACAATTTAAAATAAACATTAAAGCACTGTAGTCAGATAATGGTGTGAATATATTAAATTGCATCAGTTATGCAGTTCACAAGGCATTGCATCTCGGTTTTCTTGTCCCTATACATCTCAACAAAATGGACGAGCTGAAAGGAAACACAGACATCTAGTAGAGATGGGACTAACCTTACTAGCACAAGCATCAATGCCTCTTCAGTTCTGGTGGGATGCCTTTCTTAATGCTTGTCATGTGATAAATGGTCTTCCCTCGCAAGTACTAAAGAATCAACCACCTATACAACTAATGTATGGAAAACGACTAGATGTTACAAAACGAAGAGTGTTTGGTGGCGCAACTCCACTGTCAACGTTGATGGTGTGATGGTCATGAGCGTGGCTTATTAGCGATTCATTGCGTTACCATGAGTGTTGTTTCTCAAGGATGCTTCATTCGGATCCTATATACCAGAATTTCCTTACGTCTTATTCAAGTGTCTTCTTAAAATATTTCTAAGACCTAGGGATTGTAAGCTTACCTTTCAAAAGAACAACTACTAAATTCCGGAATATCGCATGATTTATTTCAAAAAAATTTTTTTCCCGGGGTGTTAAATGATTTTTTCTTTTTATAAAAATTTTCTTCATTGATATTTTTTTCCGACCTTGCGCTGATCCAAGTGCCTTGCCTTCGTTTTGGATTGCCCCCACGGGTGTCATGTGGACATCCAACTACGAGCAATGCACTCTTCCTCAGACTAAACTTATACCTATTTGGCAATGGAGTTGCGGTCATTTATTTATGCGTTGATCCTGGTGACTTACTTTCATTTTGGCTTGCCCCCACGTGTGTCATGTGGACATCCAACTACGGGTAAGTGTCTTTCATAACTTAACTCTTATCAACATAGGTTTCCCATTGCGTTGACAGTGGAGTTGTTATTCTCAATATATATATATTTGATTTTTTTTTTGAAATAGCAAGGTCAAAAATAAATACCTCACCCCTAAATTTAAAATATGGCAATGTTCTCATTGTTAAAAGATTAAAATAAGTCATGCGATATTCTTAGAATGTGTTGTACAGAGAGTTTGAAAGAAAGCTAGCAAACCCCTAACTTCTAGAAATATTTTATGAGGTGACTATCTTAAGATTAAGTTGACTTTAGTATATACGAAAGAAATAGAAGCATATTTTTCATCATTGAAATCATACTTGACAAAGAGACAGAATGCGGTAAACTAAATTTATCTACGTCAAATGGTTGCGATAATCAAAGAGGATGCGGTGATAAAGCTTTTAAAACTAACATGTGATGTGATAGCGCAAAATTTGAAATAAAGATAAGGAAGAGTACATCCTCAAATTTTGCCATGTATTGACGCATCCATCTTTGCGGCGATCTCTCTTCTTTAGATTGCGGTGATTGAGTAAGATAAGAGGCTTCTTCGCGTAACATCTCCGCAATCCAGTGCCTCGATCTTTTGCAAGAAAAACAAAGAAAGGGTCAAATGATTTAAAACAAAACAACAAGTTTTTTTTAGAGCAGTGTAGATAAATAGTAAACAAAATAATTGCGATAGTAGATAGTAGCAAGTAAGATAGAAGTTGACGAAGTATTTGATACAGGCAAAGGATATTCAAAAGGATTGCGTCCCTGATAAGGTTGAATCATATAATACTCAAAGATCATTCCCATCTCTAGGATGCATGCGATGCAGGTTGACAATCTCTAAGTCCCTATCTCTTGTTTATGCAGTTCTAATCTTGCTCTCTCGAGTCCAGATTCTAACCCAACTCTCTCGAGTCATTAGGTTCTTTCTTTAGACTCTCTCTCGAGTTGCTCTAAAGGGTATTTGGCACAACATAAATCAAGACAATCACAAGCAATGAACTTCCTAGGTCATGTTAGCTTAGTTTTCCTCAACCCATTCGACTAGTTTAGCTATTCATGCATGCCAAGAGAGTGAACAGATGTAGAAATAAAACTTCCATTGTATAGATATGAAGATGAAGTACAAAATAACAATGCAAGTATAGAATAAAAGGCATGGAAGCAATCTTTTGCTGCCCGGCTTTTACACTGATTTCTACTCGTGTTCAAAAGATAATCTCACTCTTGCGAGAGTCGGCCCGCTCTCTGCTTCTTCACCCCAAGGTTCTCTCTCGAGTTGTTCTGAGCGATCTTCAGTGCCACCACTCTTCTCTTGCCCCGCCTTAAAATGAAAAGGTAAACTATGGACAGCGGCGTGAACTTGTGGAACAAAATTGTAAAGAACCCCTTTTCTGAAGAATACCCCTGGTATTTATAGGGCATCCATGGTGAAAGGCAGATTCTCTCTCATGGTTGTACATATGGGACAGCTTTAATTCCTAACTGATGCGCCGAATAATTGTCACCAAAAAGCTGAATGTACTTTGTGACCGTTATCAGCTGTCAACTTAATTCGGATTCGATTGTCTTCAGCTTTCTGTCCCATCGCAATTGATTTGCCTTTCACCCAGATGCACCCACCATGTTGTGCTGACCAAGTTGTGACGATCCTTCTCGAGCGAATGT
Organism: Benincasa hispida; assembly: GCF_027475165.1. Taxonomy (NCBI): domain Eukaryota; kingdom Viridiplantae; phylum Streptophyta; class Magnoliopsida; order Cucurbitales; family Cucurbitaceae; genus Benincasa; species Benincasa hispida. The sequence continues at coordinate 29,789,598 of NC_143484.1, read as the reverse complement.
TTGCGAACACAATCATCACAAAGCCTTGGGGTGAAGTTACGCTCGACCAAAGATTTCCTATGATCACAATTCTTGCATTGCGTCAACGCATATTCTGCACAAAAATAAAAAATGAACTGTTCTAATGTGTTGAACACATGCGACCGCAATATGATGAAATCGATGTTTAATGGACGCAAATTAACATATTTCATCAACACAATCCAATATTGTTTAAGAACTTAGCACTATGATTGAACACATGCGACCGCAATAGGTCCAAGCATGAAATCGATGTCATTTTTTAATGGAGGTGCTCGGCAAATTAACATATTTCATCAACAACGCAATCCAATATTGTTTAAGAACTTAGCACTATGATAACGTGCATTTTTGCCCGTTATCAGTGTCTGCTTTCCATGTCTTCAACCATACCAGCCAAACAAGTTTTAGTTCCACTCTGATAAATGTGTATACTTAGGTCCAAGCATAGTTCACAAGGGAAAACGATGCCTGAACAAAGATGGTAAAGTGTTCATCTCCAAAAATGTCATTTTTAATGAGTCTGTTTTTCTTTCTCCTATGGCTTTCAGGTGCTCGGTCCACCAAACATACAAAACTATAGTGAACAATGGCCCTGTTGAACACATGCGACCGCAATATTATGAAATCGATGCTTAATGGATGCAAATTAACATATTTCATCAACGCAATCCAATATTGTTTAAGAACTTAGCACTATGATAACGTGCATTTTTGCCCGTTATCAGTGTCTGCTTTCCATGTCTTCAACCATACCAGCCAAACAAGTTTTAGTTCCACTCTGATAAATGTGTATACTTAGGTCCAAGCATAGTTCACAAGGGAAAACGATGCCTGAACAAAGATGGTAAAGTGTTCATCTCCAAAAATGTCATTTTTAATGAGTCTGTTTTTCTTTCTCCTATGGCTTTCAGGTGCTCGGTCCACCAAACATACAAAACTACAATGAACAATGGCCCTCAAGTCCTCTCTCCCATCATGACTTCATTGTTGCACACTGCTCCATTCAACCACCACAACCTTCCTCAAATCAATGTAACATTCCCTCACCATTAAATATCTCTGTACCAGATATCCATCCAGCCTTTCCCTTCCTTTATGTCTCAGCTGAAGCTATCCCTTGTCCCCCAATACTAGATGCATTGCCTAGCCCTTGTCCAGACCATATAGCCATCAATCTCCCTTGTCCAACCCTTCCACTCGGTCACCTAGCACCATATCTCCAAATGTCTCACATACATCCCCTGTTCCTAATACCTCTCATCCTTTGCAACCTAATCATCTAATGATTACGAGAGGCAAAGATGGCATCTTCAAGCCAAAAGCTTAGCTAAGCACTGTCCAACGTCACTGGTTCTTAACCGAACCAACGCGGGTGTTTGATGCACGTGCTACACTCAGTGGAGGCAAGCCATGGATACTGAATTTCAACCTTTCATCAACAACCAGACTTGGCACATGGTTCCTCCCTCACCATCGTTCAATGTGTTGGGCAATAAATGGATTTTCAAACTTAAGAAGAATCCAGATAGGCCAATACAAAGATACACACCTAGCAGCCAAAGGATTTCATCAACATCCTAGAGTTGATTTTTTTTTAAACATTTATCCCAATGGTCAAAGCATCAACAATCAGAGTTGTTCTAAGCATTACTGTCTCCAAAGGATGGGCCCTCCATCAACTTGATTTCAACAATGCTTTTCTCAATGAAAAACTAATAGAAGATGTTTATATGCATCAACCACCCGAGTATGTTAACTTTGATTTCCCAAATCATGTGTGCAAGTTGAACAAGGCTATATATAGACTAAAATAGGCCCCTCGGGCCTGGAATGATCTACTCACCACTACTCTAATCAATTGAGGATTCACTAACTCGAAGGCAGATACCTCACTGTTTATACTAAACTCAAAGGGCTCAACTATACTACTCCTTGTTTATGTTGATGATGTAATAGTGACAGGTAGCAACAACAACTTGATCTCTTGGTTAGTAACCACTTTGGATAGCATGTTTACTCTCAAAGACCTAGGAAAGTTGAATTACTTTTTAGGTATCCATGTTCAATATCTGGAGTATGGCTTTATATTGAATCAGTCGAAGTATGTTGATGATCTATTACAAAGGATTGGTTTTTCAGATCTGAAACCTGCAGCCTCACCTAGCAACTTAGGCAAACACTTGTCTATTATTGATAGAGTTCCTCTCACTGATATATTTTTAAACAGAAGTACAATCGGAGCACTTCAATATCTAACTCACGCTTGTCCAGATATCACCTATATGGCGAATCATCTCAGCCAATTTCTCAAAGCTCCCACAGATGCTCATTGGCAAGCAACAAAAAGAGTTCTCGGTACATCAATGGTACTAAAAACTATGGACTACTGTTTCAACCAAGCCCTTCACTTGAAGTTTTAGCCTATTCAGATGTAGATTGGGCAGCAAACATTGATGACCGGAAGTCAGTAGCTGTGTATTGTGTTTTTGTTGGTGAAAATCTTGTCTTCTGGTCCAAAAAAACAACAAACAATAGTAGCTCGATCAAGTACTGAGTCAGATATCGAGCCCTTGCACACACGGCCTCAGAAATTGTTTGGCTTCAGCAGCTACTAAGTGAGATCCAGCAGTCCCATTCATCCAAACCAATAATCTAGTGTGACAATGTGAGTGTAGGGGCATTAACCAACAACCCTATCTTCCATGCTCGGACCAATCATATTGAAATAGACGTCCACTTTATCAGAGACCTAGTCTTTAAAGGGAAGCTTGAAATTAGTTATGTTCCTTCATTAGATCAGTTAGCTGACTGTCTCACAAAACCAATGACACACTCTCAATTTTTCAACTTACGGTCCAAACTTGGGATTGTTGAACTCCCGACAAGTTTGAGGGGGGATGTTAGAGAATTTACCACATCAGCTGCTAAGGAAGAGTCAAGAAAACACATCAACTGAAGAATGCCATGTCACTGAGGTGAGTCATGAAGGATTATTCCCTTAATGCTCCAGATTTCTATTAAGAATAGGTGATAACAAATAAATATTCTTTCTCCATGTATTGGACCATGTGTCCTCATTTCATTTGTTATTCGTTATATAATTTTTTAATTCTTTGTATCCCTAAAATAGGGAATAGTGTATAAATTGGGCAGGTTACCCCTTTCCAACGAAAGAAAAGAATACAAAGAGGCAAGTGAAAAGTTCTTTGTCTGTAGTTTAGTATTTCAGTCATATCGTGTACAATGAAGAGCTAAACGATTAAATATTCCATTCATCGTTTAGTGCTGAGCATCCATCGTGTACAACAAAGAGGTAAACGATAGCCTCTATCGCATAGCTCTCGAATCTTATCGTGTACAATGAAGAGGTAAATGATTAACTGTTTCATTATCTTTAGTTTTGAGACTCCATCGTGTAGAACGACGAGGTAAACGATAAGATATACTTTCCATCGTTTAGCTCCCTGAATCTATCATGCACAACAAAGAGGTAAACGATACCATTCCCATCCGTTTTGTTTTCCTAACTTAAAAGCTTCAAAAAATCGAAGTACTTATATCACAAAATCAAAGAAGAAAAAGAATAAGGAGGCAGAGCGGTGTGAGGTGGTGAGAGCTGAGCAGATCTGACTGGGTAAGATCTGGGTAGAGTTGGGTAGTGTTGGATCTAGGCAGAGCAGCAACGTCGATGGTGGTAGGGTGGACTGAGGAAAACGACGGGGGCGAACTATTACGAACGACGTAGTTCTTAGAGAGAGAGTCAATTTTCTAAGAAAGAGAGATAGGCACCCTCTTCTACGCAGTGGCTCCCGGCGCTGAAGAATGGTGATAGACAAGCTTGGGCAAGCGGTGAGTGACGAACAAACGGTGAGCTGCTGTGAACGGTGGTGGATGACGATCACAAGCCGAGTGAGCCAAGGATAAAGAGAGTCTGGAGGAGGGGAGGGTCTCGCATGGGTTTGCTAAAAAGGGAATCTCGGTGGACTGATTTTGAAAAAGAATTTTGGTTAAAATAAACATTCCACGTGAATCGAGAAAACATGTGAGTCTTCTATTTTGAAATACGTGTATTGATTGTAGGTCAAGGACAAAAAAAAAATAATTGGACTCTAATATTTGTGTAATTAAGAAGTCCATTTAGACATCTTTATAAATAATAGAAAAGTTGGATATAAATATAATTATAGGATTTTTATTGGGCGTATATGTTGTATCACTTATACAATATCACAAACTCAACTAACGTGAAGGAAGATTTTTTAATTAAAAAAATGTCCAAAGTAGTAATAAAAAAAAAAAAAAAACAAATAATCCAAACTCAACCCAATCCCCGAAATCTAAATTCGGGAAACCTAGCAAACTCAACTTTGGATCCAAAATACAACCTTTAACATCTTCAGTAATCTTAATTTTATAAAACCAGTTTTATAGAATTAGATTTTCAGTAATTCTAATTTCATACCAACCAATAATTCAAAAATGTGAATGATAAATAGAAAAATTCAATGAAGTCTCTTAGCATTTCAAAGCAAGACATAGGTTATGCTTTATTGGCCCATAATGTCTACATTTCATAACTTAGCCTCTCATGTTCCATCCTATTATATTCACTACATATATGGTGGGTTTTGTTCATAAATTACTAAATTCTTCAAGAAAAAATGAGTTATCATTTTCTATCTATCTTTTTCCATAATTTCGAACATATTACTATTATTTAATGAGTGAAAATAAATTATTGAAAATCATGTTGTACAAATATATTTGAAAAACAAATGAGTTTTGGTTACCATTTAAAAAAAAACATGTTTTGGTAATTACTTTCTGTTTTAGAAAATTTTAATTACTTTCTGTTTTAGAAAATTTTTACATATTGAAAAAATGTCAAACTATTTACAGAAATAGAAAAAAAACATTAATTAATATTGATAAATTTTTATCAACGTCTATCAGTTTTGACTTCTATCAGTTTCTATCACTGATAATCACGGATATACTTCTATCTGCCTCTACTAGCATCTATTAAAGAATATTAAAATTTTACTATTTTGTGTAAATAGTTTCCCTTATTTTTCTATTTTGAAAATTTTTCTTCTATTTTTTTTCTTTTGTAAAATTGAAACAAAAAGTATGTTTGATAATTGTATTTGTATAAAAAAAAAAATCAAAATGAATTTGGATGACTTTTTAGTTTTATACTTTTTTGACAAGGATAAAATCAAACTATTTCTATAATGACTTCCCATCTATTACACATAATTATAAAATTATATCTTTAGTTTAATTTTCTTTTTAAAAAATCGTATTTATAAAAATATTATTGATATTTTATATACACGTATTAATCACAAATCTAATGAAAAAAATAACAAAAATAAATATATTTATAAAATACAAGAAAATAGTTTCTTTTATTTTTCTTTTTTTTAAGAGCAAATTATAGGAGGATAAGAAAATATTGAAAATAATATATCTAAACCTTATGAATTTAAGTTGTTTTGTGTCTAAAAACAAATTTATGTAGTTTCTTTAAGACAATTTTGTTTTCTCTCTAACACTCAATGTATCATGAACAATCATCCCCCAAGTTATTATGGATTACTAAATATGTGAATGCAACATTTCAAATAATAATAATAAATGTTGGAAAGTTTGTTTCTGCAGTATGATTGACTAATTTTATTATTGGTAAAATTTGAATAACATGTTTTTATAATATGTTTCTTGTCAAGTTGATTCTGCTTTGAGATTGGTTTTTTATATGTTGTTATTTGTAGTGCATATTTCTGGTGTGCCTTTCTATTCTCAACAACATGCTAGACATTTTTAAGGACATTGTAATGTGAAAGGCAGTAGATTCTACATAAATATTTTTTTTCCTATACGTCAGCAAGATTATGTAGATTTTGTCCGTTGTTTTTTTTTTTTCCTTGCAAAACTGATTTATTCTTTCTTGGAAGATTTTCCTAAAGTATGTATATATATATATATATATATGTTGGTCGTTTTGAAGGATAGTTGAGCCGTTAACTTGTGCCAAAAAACACAAGTGTCTCATTCCATGAGATTGTGAAACTTTTGCCATTATCGATATTGAGTGATTCTCTAGATCATCTTATTAATTCGTTCTATTGTATTTTGAGAAGGGATTCTTTCCCGAACAAGCTTTTTATTTGGTAGGTAACATTGATGAAGCTACTGCGAAGGCTACAAACTTAGAAATGGAGAGCAAATTGAAGAAATGAATTAATTCGTTATCAAACCTATCCCTGAATTGTTACACATTAAAGTATAAAGGGACTAATTCTTTACAAATTAAAGTTTAACAATTAAATTGTTACCCCAATTCAAGTACCATAAATGATTTTCAACCAAAAGATCACAATTATTAGAATAAACTAGAAAAAGAAAAAAGATATTATTGATGGATGCACAAAAGCCATCTACCCAACATAAAGGCCAAATACATTCCTTTGCCTTTTTTATGTACATTTTTGTTGTTTGTTATTTTGAAAACTCCTTTTTTGTTGAGCTTGTTATAGAAATATGTATGCCTTCAATGAATACAAAATTCTACCTCAATCATTGCTTGCTATATTTATTTATGGTGACTTACAAAAAAAAAAAAAAAATGAACTGAAATTTCCCATCTTACCCTCGTTAACAACTCTATCCCGAAAGGGTGATAGTTTGGTTTGTAATCTTTGAAGCCAAACAAAAATCAAACCAATCAAATCGATTTTATAAAAAAGAGATCCACATTGATGTTCAATAATGAACAAAACCAATATATTGTTTTTTTATTTGGTCCAGTGAGTTACATTTTCTTTTCTTCTAAAGTTTTTTTTTTATTTCTACTTTTATTTTGAATATGTGTTTTTCAGCTATATTTTAATTAAAATTGCGACAGTTTCTTTTTTTTTTTTTTTTATAAATTAAAATTGGACATTTTTATCTTTTTTCTTGACATTTTTCTAAAAAAAATAAAAGAAAATACACGCTCCATAATAATTGGTCTATTTTTTCTTCTAAACACATATATTTGACTTACGCCGGCGTAATGAAGCGTGTATTTTATTTTTTTTAAAAAAAGTATACATACCTTTAATTCGGGTTTGATTGATTTTTTCAACAACAAAAAAAAAATAAATCGATCTGAACAAATACATTTTGTGTTTTCTCTAAAATACAAATTAAGATTTCCAATTTTATAATTAAAAAAGAAAACTAAGCTGCTTGATCGGTTTGGTTTTCGATTTTTCGGTTTTTTGTTGCCCTCCACTACCCCATCCAACACCTTTCCCCTATTGGGACAATTTAGTAAATTCAACTTTTCCACATGATTCACTCCGTGAATTACACTATTATAGTACCAACACTTCCTTCTTCCTTCTTCCTTCCGCGTTCATCATTTTAGTATTTTCCTCACCGCCGAAATGTCGCCACCGCCGGAGCACGTACCTCTCCTGCCGAAGATGAAGCCGGCCATAAAAACCGCGTCAGTCTCCGGCGCCGTGTTCAATGTCTCAACGAGCATAATCGGCGCCGGAATCATGTCGATTCCATTCACTCTTAAGGTCCTCGGCATAATCCCAGCCGTCGTCGTAATCATGCTTGTGGCTTTCATGACCGACTTATCCGTGGAGCTTTTACTGAGATTCACTCACTCCGGTGACTCAACGACTTACGCCGGCGTAATGAAGGAGTCATTCGGCCCGATTGGTTCGGTTGCAACGCAAATTTGTGTCATGATTACAAATCTCGGATGCTTAATCATGTACTTGATTATAATAGGTAAATTCCTTTTCAGATTAATTCAAAATCTATTTTAAACTTGGGGTTTGAGATTGTTCATTGAATTTGGGAGAATGTCTGGTGAGATCGGAAATTGTTAGCGATTTTGACTTCGATTGATCTCAATTTTAAATTAATTTGCAGCAATTACAGAGTAGGATTGGAAAATTGATCTCCGATTTTGCCCTAATTTGTAGGGGATGTGTTGTCTGGAAATAAAGGAGGAGAAGAAGTGCATTTGGGAGTACTACAACAATGGTTTGGAATTCATTGGTGGAATTCGAGAGAGATTTCAATTCTTTTCACCGTGGTCTTCATTCTATTTCCTCTCGTTCTTTATCAACGTGTTGGTTAGTAAGCGAAAATGGTGAGAAATAACACACTCGAGTTTTCAGTTTTCAAAACTAGCACGTTTTCTCTCGGTTAGATCGATCTTGAAGATTTAGTCCTTCTCGAGACATCTCAAATATATTACAGTGAGGTTTGCTAAATTTTCGTATCTTAATCTTCCCAAATCCTTTTTTGTTCAATAGTGGTATGAATTTCTAAACTTTCAAATAAATTTATTAATGATCTAATAGATATTCAAGATTGTATTTTGATTTTTAAATTTTGGAAAAGATAAGGACCCTATTTAATAACCATTTCGTTTTTTATTGTTAGTTTTTTTAAAATTAAATCTATTTCCTCTTTGTTTATACGATTTAGAGTACAATAGTTGAATTCTCCACCAAAAATAAGTTTTTAAAAGTTACCATTTTTAATTTTTAAAATTTGGCTTAATGATCAAAAGCTTATCAAACGATCTAAATTTTGCAAAAACAAAAAAAAAAAAGGAAAATATATAAAATCATGACATGTATAGAGAATGTCTAAAACAATCAATAATCAATAAATTAGGAATTTTTTTTTTTATGACGGTCTTATTGGAGATGGATAAAGAAAAACTAGTTTAAAGAACATTAAAAAAATGTGCTCGATTTGAAAAGAGAAAAGTTGAGAGTGTTATTTTTGAGAATTTGGTATTCAATTAATAAAAATGAGGAGTGCATGATTTTTCATGGTTTTAATGGGCGTGGGAACTGGAATTTTCAGATTCATTGAGATTCAGTTCGTTTGTATCGGTTGTTTTGGCGGTGGTTTTCGTTGGGATAAGCTCGGTAATGGCGGTAATGGCGATAGTTGAAGGGAAAACGAAGAGAACGAGATTGGTACCGGAGGTTGAAGATGAAAGCTCCTTCTTCGAATTATTCACTGCGGTGCCAGTTCTTGTCACAGCCTTCACCTTTCATTTTAATGGTACGTACATCAACTGTTCACTCCGTACTACAACGAATCTTCATGATTATTTTGGAGAAAATTACTTTTTAAATAATAATAATAATAATGTCCAAAAGTTATAAAAAATCAACTCTTTTTAAGTTCATTCACAACTAACTCACTCTTTAATAAATTTGTTAAAATAGTTTTTCTCGATGTTTTTCAATCGAGATCGACTACCGAAATTTGTATAAAAAAGTTAACATTTTCAACTTACATTCAAACGATCATCTTTTTGGGCTTTTTCGGTGAATCTCGACTATAAATTTTTAAATCTTACTTAATCTTCCCAAGTCCTTCCATATGTTAAAAAATTTAAAAATTACACTACCAAATATTATTAAAAATGTGTGTAAACATAAATTGGACATAAGATTTACAAGCTTTTATATGAGATTTAAGAAATATTATAGAAGATAATATTTGAAAAGAATTATATGGATATCGGTTAATCTCGAATAAAATTGTACTGAGAAAGTCCAAAATTATCCATTCTTTTGTCCGTACAATTTTGTTTGGGATGAACACGAAGCAAAATTTTGTTCGGAATGAAGTGAAATCCACATAATTTTTCAAATATCTTCGCAAAATTTGGTCTTTCCCAAAATTTAGTCTTTTCCACAATTTAAAAATGACACTAATCCATTTAGATAATTGGTAAATCTATTTAGAAATTTGAAAATCCAGATGACTGAAATAGAAATTGGGTGAAATTTTTGAAAATTTCAATATAAGATTTAATAAAGATAACATAATTTGAGGTAAGATTTTGTATAAAATTTGTAAAGATTATATAAATTTTGAAAAATTAGGAGAATCTTCATCAAGTGTGAGATTTCACAATAAAATCCAAAACAATCAATAAGATGAAAAGGTTAACTTTTTATTCAAATCTTGCTGGTCTATCTTAGCCAAGATGAACCAAAAGAAACCATTTCGAGTTTTTAAGAAGGGTGCTAGTTTTGAAAGATAGAAACTTTTAGGTGCTAATTATGACAATTTCTCCTTTTGGTTGTAGTTTTTGAGTTTGGTATCTATTTGATCCATAAAATTTAAAATGGTATATTTTTAGTCTTTGATTTCAATTTGTACTAGGTTTCAAAATGCTATCATTTTATATTTGAGTTTTGTTTCAATTTAATTCATGTATATCAAGATTTTTACTTTTAGCCTTGATTTTTATCAAATATTCATTTTTGGTCTTTAGTAGTAATGTCTATTAATTGATTTAAAAGAATTATGGAGCGAAGTTTTAAATTTAATTTTAATAGGGATGAAAAAAGTGAAATTTAATTAATTATAATTATTTTAATTCTTTAAATTAATTAATAAAATTAATACTAAATATTGAAAGTAAATATTTAGTAAAAATCAAGAATGCATGTGTAAATCTTAATATACGGGGATCAAATTGAAATAAAACTCAAATCTCAAGGAAAACTAAAACCAAGTTCCAAACTTAAAAACTAAAAGTATAACATTGTAAAACATCAAATAAAAACTAGATTCAAAATTTAGGAACAAAAAACGTGTCTTAACATTTTTTTTTTGTCTAATTTCTATCTAGTCTCTATGATTTAAAATGCTACATTATTCATCGTTTGCTTTTGAGTTTAACTCTTATTTGATTTCTAAATTTCAAAATGTTACATTTTACATCTTTCTTTAGTTTTTAGATTTCATGTCTAAACCTAAAAGGTAGGAAGCAAAAAGGTATATCATTGAAAAAAAAAGAGTATAATTCTCCTTTTTGTATGATGTTACTAAAAAAATTGGTTTAAATACTATTTTTTTGTTCTCAATTTGGTCAACATTCAAAATGTTCGATTTAGTATTCGTATTTTTACATTCAATTTGATCCTTGTGCAATAAATTCAACATATCTATTTTAGTTCTTGTACTTTCATAAAAGGACCATTTTGCTACATTGATTTTCATTTTCATATTTTCTTCTAAATTTTATGTTGAAATATTACAAAGACGAACCAAAATGATCATTTTCAAAAGTAGAGAGAGATAAATAAATATTTTGAAAATATAGAAACTAAATTGAATCAAATTTAAAAGAATAAATACCAAATATAATGAAAGAGAAAAGTATAGGGAGTAAAATAATATTAATCAAACAAATTTCTACTTCTAATATTTTTGAAGTTTTATTAAGCTACTTTTGTATATATTATGAAGTTGAGAGGATTTTAAAAGAATTTTCAAAAATGGTAGTTTTGAAAAATTAATTTAATGGTTGTTTTTATACGCGCTCGAGCTTAACTTTGTGAAAAAAAGTGTTATTTATCAAAATTAGTAAATTCTTTAAATTGTTTATATAATGTTTGTTTTTGTACAAATTTGTAGATGATACTTACCTAAGTTTTATAAGTAGCATATTTCGTGCTACAAGTATTTCTTGTAAGAGATGTAGGCTCATTTGGATTGACTTGAAAAAAAGTATTTTTCAAACAGTTTATTTTTATTTAAATATTTTTTTTTTTATCAAAATTGATTAAAATATACTTGAAAAACTATTTTGAATGATCGTTCAAATACTCAATTTTCTTTCAAAACGACTTTTTTTTTAATTAAACAATTAAAAATGTATTTCAAACATATCCTTTAAATCTTTTGATTTTTTTATTGAGAGGGTGTATATTCAAATTAATCGAGCTATTTTATTTGACATTTAAATTGAATTAGATTATAAAAGCATGACCTTTCTTGCCATAATTAAAAAATTATAGTAGTTTTTTTTTTCTTCAAAAGTAAAGAAGACTTAAAATAGTCTTTTGATCTATAGCACATATCATAATAAGTTCATAAGTCATAACTAGTTGTGAGTATTTTCCACTTTAGTTCTCCTTGCTTAAAAAGTTTGAATTTATTTACTCTCTTCTCATATTCATATTGTCCAATTTTTAACCTCTTATCTATCGTATTTTTCAATTTCGCCCCTCACCTTTAGTGAATATTACTTCATCATTCACACATTTCTACATTCACCAATAATAGTGATTACACAATCTTTGTCAATGAATATTTCTCTCATTACTATTGTACTATGTGGGCAGTTCATCCAATAAGTTTCGAGCTTCGAAACTCGAGAGATATGATGACGGCAGTTCGAGTGGCTCTCCTTCTATGTGCCATCATATACTTCACTATAGGCATTTTTGGGTACTTGCTATTTGGGGACTCTTTAATGTCGGACATTCTAACCAATTTTGATCAAACTTTTGGTTCATCAACAGGAGCTTTATTGAATGATATTGTGAGATTAAGCTATGCATTTCATCTCATGCTGGTTTACCCTTTGCTCAACTTCTCATTAAGGTTCAATATAAATGAATTCTTGTTCCCAAACAAGCCTCCTTTGGCCTCAGCTACACCAAGGTTTTTTACCATAACAATGGCTTTGCTCCTCTTCTCCTACTTGGCTGCAATTGCTTTCCCAAATATTTGGTCCATTTTTCAGTTCATGGGCTCTACTTCAGCAGCCTGCCTTGCCTTCATCTTTCCCGGTGCCATTGCCCTCAGGTACTACGTCGCTCCCCTCGAATTCATGTATGTTCATGTTTGTTTAGCTTGAAATTATAAGGATAGAACTCCGTTTGATAACTGTTTAGTTTCTTGTTGTTTGTTTTCTCATATGATCATATTTTTTCATCTTATTTGAGTAAATTTAAAATTAATTTGTTTCTTCTGTTTCGAAAATTTGGCTAGGATTTTGAAAATATTTATATTAAAAAATATAATATAACAAATAATCCAACATGTGAATGTGGAAGTAGTGTTTATGTACTTAATTTTTAAAAATAAAAATAGTTATCAAATGAGGTCTTAGTTATTTTAAATGCTCCCTATTTTTCTATTTTACCTTGTTTTTAAACTAATAAGGGAAAAATATTAAAATTAAATACACATTAAATTATGGCTTAAATACTACTTTGGTTCCTTTGTACTTTTAATTTTGACTCATTTTAGTTCTTGTGATTTCAAAATGTTAGTTTGGTGCCTACAATTTTAACTTTGAACTTTTTAAATATTCATTTTGGTCTTTACAATTTCAACTTAAAAGCATTTTGGTCCACACTTTTATAATATAACTATTTTAGTTCATTCATTTTTCATTTTTCATTTTTATTTTATTTTGAAGAGATCAATAAGATTACTTTTTTAAAGTTCAATGGCCAAAATGAACCAAGTAATAATATACTTTTTGGTAAAAAAATTTCAAACTTTCCATTCTCAAATGTTGAGTCGATTTCAAAAAATATATTTACGTAATAAAAGAAAATATTGAAAATATTATATTAATGAAGTTATTTATTTACACGTGTAGGGATGTGAATGGAATATCCACAAAGAGAGATAAGATGATTGCTTCAATAATGGCAACTCTAGCCGTGGTGACAAGCATTATTGCTATTGCTACAAACATAAACAAGGCATTGAATAATAAGTCTTAAGAAATCATTAATGTTTTGGGAATTTCACTTTTTGTTTTTGGGTTATAGCAATTAAGAGTGGATTTATAGTTTGTAATCATTCCTCTCCTAGATCCAATTTTGTATATTTTGTAAACAATATTTTAATGCTTACTTTAGTAGTGATTTCCCTTTTAGTTTTCAAATTTTATTGAGCTTGTTTCTTTATTGAATAATTTCAAAGCTCAGTTGGATTCTTAAGGGGGTGTTTAGATTGAGGGAATTGTGATGAGAATAAGGGTGGAATGAGTACGGGATACACATCCCCTTGTTTGATATAAGTTTTGAAGCTTAGGCATGAGAATAAGCTATTCCCATGCATTCCTTATACCCATTGATGATACCCATAAAAAAATATGGGTCTATACCCCTTGTTAGAGTTAGATAACATGCAGTGGAAGTATCAAGGATTCATAAGCATTCAAATTCACTAATTTTAGCAGAAACTAAAGCATGCTCTTCTAAAAAGAGGGTTTTAAAATCACACCTTTGAAGAACACTTCAAGAACTTGATCAGTTAGTTGTAGTCTTCACCAAAGATCACTGTGAATCACCTCAAGATTTTCTCCACTATCCTCTTGGAGCTTTAGACTGAGTTGTGGGACTCAAGAATAACTTGAAATGATGAAGAATAATGAAATACTCATAACAGCTCACTTTGAAGAATTCTTTCTTCTTTATTTATTGCAGATGAACATGCAAAAAAGAGAATTATATGGCTTGCAGCTCATGCTTAGAGTATTAATGAAGAAAAGGAAGTGAGCTTTGTGTGAGCATGAATTAGATGATATTGGAAAATCAAGATTTTCCATTTTTAAGCATGTAAAACGATTTTTCCCATTTTTGTTTTAAAACCAAAATTTGATTTCAAAATTCAATTTTGATTTTAATAACTGAAAAATCATGTTCTAAAATTAATTTAATATCAAATATTAAATAATTTTTGTACAATAATCATCTTCATATATTTAATTCATATTTAAATATATATTCTCCTATTCCATTTAATTTGAACGTTTCAAATTAATTTCTCAAGCTACTCTAAAGCTTAACCATTTACGAGCTAGTAGAGGGACCCGCAGACCTACAGATCATGGGCTCCAACGATTCGAGATTAATCAACTAAACTCATTAGTCCAATCTAACCCCCATTCGTTAACTAATGGGATACTTCACTATATAGTTGAACTCCCCTCACTGTAGATATATTATGTCCACCATATAACCATAATCAGTAAGTCGATCATTCACAGGTTGGTCAAAATTATCGGTTTACCCCTGTGAATACATCTTGTTCCTTAAGTTCCTACTAACCCTCTAATGAACAATTCTGATTCATAATCTCTATGAATCAAAACCTTTCTCTATCATGAGAAGGCGAGGTCTCGATTGTTCAAGACTTGGAATTAGTACTTAAGAGAACAACTTATCTGCTAACCCTAAATAGAGTATGATGAATTTTGTCTTGCAAGGCTATGTTCCCAGCTATTCATCCGGTCTTATCCCCAAAATGGGAAGCTTATTGAGTAGTTCTGTTGGACTACTCTCACCGTTTTTAGATAAAAGGATAATCCCGAACAAACATGAGTTCATAGCTAGCTCAGGATTAACATCGAGTTAACCTAGGTTATTTGATAAAAGAAATAGTCAGTTTTAACAGTAAACGGTCGTTATAAAGAAAAATGACTATTTTTGTGGTCTAGTCTATATGCAAACTCATTACATAGGATGCCCCCACTCACATGTCTCAACATGAACGATTTATGGATCACATCGTTTGTAGCACTTGTCAACTTTTTGTAACAACTACAGAGTGGACCGCATCCAATAGTGTTACTAGGATGAAATACCCAATTTCATCCATATACTTATTAGACTATTTATGCTATATACTATTAACTTGATCCTGTTTATGTCACCACATAAAGTTATAGTACTCAGACTATAGCCAATAATACGTTTATTGGATTTTGATAATAAGATGCAAAATCAACAAGTCATTATTATTGATAAATAGAATGTTTAACACGAAGCGAGTTCTAGGACATTCTACGTTTGTGACTCCTGGGTTCCTTTGAGTTGGCAACTGCACCACTATTGTCACAATACAGTATGATAGACAGGTGCATATTTGGAACGACTTCCAAATCAACCAAGAATTTGTGTAGCCATACTGCTTCCTTAGCAGCTTCGCATGCAGCCACATATTCTGCTTCCATGGTGGAGTCAGCGATACAACTTTGCTTGATGCTTCTCCCAACTATAGCTCCTTCGTTAAGAGTGAAAACTGATCCTAAGGTAGATTTCCTAGAATCTACGTCTGTCTGAAAATCGAAATCAGTGTATCCTGTAAGGATCAAATCCTTAGGTCCATACACAAGCATATAATCCCTCGTTCTTCTTAGATACTTGAGGATATTTTTTACAGTGGTCCAATGACCATGTCCTGGATTAGATTGGAACCTGCTGATGATTCCAACTGCAAAACATATGTCAGGGTGTGTACACAACATAACATACATCAAACTCCCAA
Organism: Benincasa hispida; assembly: GCF_027475165.1. Taxonomy (NCBI): domain Eukaryota; kingdom Viridiplantae; phylum Streptophyta; class Magnoliopsida; order Cucurbitales; family Cucurbitaceae; genus Benincasa; species Benincasa hispida. Next base: position 29,773,446 of record NC_143484.1, on the reverse strand, counting down.
CTGCATATGCATATGGAATTCTGTTCATCTTCTCAACTTCTTGGGGTGTCTTAGGACATTGTTCCTTTGACAAATAAATTCCATGCTTAAAAGGTAATAAACCTTTCATGGAATTGTGCATATTATACCTTGACAACATCTTGTCAATATAAGATGCTTGAGATAGTGTCAATGTTCTATTCTTTCAGTTCCGAAAGATCTGTATTCCTAGAACAAACTGAGCATCACCCAAATCTTTCATTTGTAGTTGTGTTGCTAACCATCTCTTTATGTCGGCAAAGAAAACTTGTCTCATTCTCAATGAGCAAGATATCATCAACATATAAAACTAAGAATGCTATAGTTTTGTTGATTATCTTCTTGTATACACAAGGTTCGTCAACGTTCTATTCAAAGCCATAAGATTTGTTCGCAGTGTCAAATCTTATATTCCAAGATTTGGATTCTTGTTTCAATCCATAAATGGATCGATTAAACTTACAAACTTTCTATTCCTGTCCTTTTTCGATGAACCCTTCTGGTTGAGACATAAAAATACTTTCATCAAGATAGCCATTTAGAAAAGCTGTCTTGACATCCATTTTCCATATCTCATAGTCATAATATGTGGCAATGGCAAGAAGTATTCTTATTGATTTGATCATGGCAACAGAAGAAAGTTTCTTCAAAATCAACTCCTTCTCTTTGGGTAAAATCCTTTGCCACGAGTCTGGCTTTATAGGTCTGTACCTTGTCAGTTTGGTCTCGTTTTCTCTTGTAGATCCATTTACAACCTATAGGTGTAACACCATGTGGTTGATCTACAAGTTCCCAGATAGAGTTGAAGTATATAGACTCAATTTCATCGTCCATGGCTTTTATCCATTGTTCCCTATCGACATCTTCCATTGCCTTCTTATAGGTTAATGGATCCTTTAAACCATCATCTTGTATGACGTTTTGAACTTCTGTTAAACCCATGTAGCGTTCAGGTTGTTGAATAATCCTCCCACTACGACGAGGCATCCCGAACTCTTGGGATGGACGTGACGGGATAACAACCGTTGTTGATAGACCAGCTTGATCAACAACTCTTGTTGATCTTTCTGTAATATCTTTAGATAGTTCTTGAAATATTAGTTTACTGCGAGGTAGATGATTTTTAATATGATTCTTTTCCAAGAACGTTGCATTTGTCGATACAAACACTTTATCTTCTTGATGATTATAAAAGTATCCTTCTTTTGTTTCTATGTGGTATCCTACAAATAGGCATAATTTCGAACGTGTTTCCAATTTGTTAGGATTCTGTACCAACACGTGTGCTGGACAACCCCAGATCCGAAAATAACATAAACTCGCTTTGCGTCATTTCCACCAGTCATATGGTGTTTCTGAAAGACTTTTGGACAGAACAATGTTTAGAATATAAACTACAGTTTGTACTGCATACCCCCAAAAGGATTGAGGTAATTGAGCATAACTCATCATAGACCGAACCATGTCCAACAAGGTTCGATTTCTCCTTTCTGCAACACCGTTTTGTTGTGGTATTCCAGGTGCTGTGAGTTGGAATTTTTGGGTTTTATGTCCTAAAACTCGTGGTTTGTAAACATTAGAACTTATTCTGAGAATTCAATAAAGTTGTTGTTGAATATATTGTTTTTTAGAAATCTAAAAACCTTAGTCCCTTGACTATTATATGAGTACTTGAACTTTATGTGGAAACATACACGTGGATCAGGTTCGAGTAAATAGTCAAAATGATCTATAGTATATGAATAAGGTTGGCTACCTTATTCTGGTAACACTATTGGATGCGGCCTACTCTATAGTTATTATAAAGAGTTGTAAAGTGCTACATACGAAGTGATCCTAATTCATGCATGTTGAGACATGAGGAGTGAGGGTGTCCTGTGCAAATGAGTTTTGTGCAAGATTGGACCATGAAACCTGTCATTCTTACTTTATAACGTTGTTTACTGTTTGAAACTGACGATTTCAAAACGATGACCTAGGTAACTTAACCTTAATCTTGAGCTAACTATGAACTCCTATTTGTTCAGGATTATCCTTTGATCTGCAAACGTTGAGAGTAGACCAATTACCTCTGCTCAATAAGCTTACCATTTTGGGGATAAGACTGGATGAATAGCTGGGAACATAGGGTGCAAAAGGGAATTCACTCCTAACCAATTAGGGTTAGTAGAGAGCTTGTTCCCTTCAAGTGATGATTTTGGGTCTTGAACAAGAGACCTCACCCTCTCATTGACCTCAGAGGGATTCGATTTGTTGATTGGATCACAAATTAATTGTTCATTAGGGGATCGGTGGAACTTAAGGAACAAGAGGTAATTTCGAGGGTAAAACAGAGATTCGACCCAACCGTTATTACGAACAACCTGTGAAGGGTTAACTTACTAATCATGGATATATCAAGTGGACATAATATATCTACAGTGAGAGAAGTTCAACTATGGGCTTTAGTGGAATCACCCATTAGTTAACGAATGGAGGTTAGATCGGTCTAATGAGTTTAGCCAATTAATCTCGGATCGTTGGAGCCCATGATCTGTAGGTCCGCGAGGTCCCCCTACTAGCTCGTAAATGGGTACGCTTTAGGATAGCTTTAGAAATTAATTTGAAACGTTCAAATTAAACGGAACAAGAGAATAAATATTTAAATATATAAAGATGATTATTGTGCAAAAATTAATTTAATTTCTGATATTAAATTAATTATTTTTAATTAATTTAAGAAAATCAAATTTTAAATTAAAATGATTTAAAAGCCTTTTTTTTATTTTAAAAAGGAAAATGGAAAAATCATTTTGCATGGCACAAAGTGGAAAAAGGTTATTTTCCGTTATCATCATCTTTATGCTCACACACAAACCATGATCTTCTCTACCTTGATTCTCCAAGCATGAGCTGCAAGCCATGAACTCCATCTCTTTGCATGTTCATCTTGATATATAAAGAAGATTGGAGTTGTTGGAGAAGAAGATGGATACAGAATTTTGAGAGAAAATCGTAGTGAAGAAGAAGTTGTCTTCTTCAATTTGCTGCTGTGAGCTTCCCTTGTTTCTCCACATCTACAAGCTATTCTTGAGTCCCACAACTCTGCCTAAAGCTCTAAGAGCATAGTAGGGAAGGCTTTGAGGTGGTTCACTTTGATATTAAGTGAAGACAGCAGCTGAACATCAATTTTCGTGAAAAGTTCTTTAAAGGTATGTTCTCAAAACCCATTTTTATGAACAACATGCTTTAGTTTTTGCCAAAATTAGTGAATTAGAATGCTTATGGATCCTTGATACTTCCGCTGCATGTTTTTAACTCTAACAGGAATCGAATTCCATGATCTACTAGATAGTTCTAGAATTGCAAATCCAAATATTCACCACCTCGATCAGATCGAAGTGTTTTAATTCTTTTACTTAACTGATTTTACGTCTCGGCCTTAAATTCTTTGAACTTTTCAAGAGTTTCAGGCTTGTGACTGATTAAGTAAATATGGCCATATCGAGAGTAATTGTCAATAAAACTGACAAAGTACTGATATCCTCCTCGAGCTTTAACATTCATCGGACCACATAGGTCTGAATGTATAAGTTCAAGAGATTATTTGGCACGAAGACCTTTGTCAGAAAAAGATAATTTCGTCATTTTTCCCTCAAGACATGATTCACATGGAGGTAGGGAGCTGTCTTCTAACTGATTTAGGTGACCATTTTTTACCAATCTCTTAATCCTATTGAGATTAATGTGACCAAGCCTGAGGTGCCAAAGATAGGTGTTAGGAGAAATTTTCCGCTTTTTATTATGAGTCTCAGTCGTTTTAAACATCTCTATATTTAAAATGGCTCTTGGTTCAGTTGGTTGTAATATGTATAAGTTATTTTCAAGTCTAGTAGAACAAATATGAACACCTCTTGAATAAACAAACATTTCATTACATTCAAAAGATACACTATACATATTCTCTAATAAACAGAAAATAGAGATCAGATTTCTTTTCATCTTTGGTACAAAGAACACATTCTTGAGCAAGATCAAAGAATCTCCAAAAAACAACTTCACATCTCCCACTGCTTCAGCTGAAATGACTTTACCTATTCCCACCGTAAAAGTCATGTCATATTCAAAAAGTCTTCTCCAAGAACTAATTTCCTGTAGAAAAGTACAAACATGATTAGCGGTGCCTGAATCCAATATCCAGGTTAGGTGAGAATTTTCCACTATACATGTTTCAACAACCAGTAAATCAGATTTACCTTATTTAGCCTTTTCTGCTTTCTTTTCAGCCAGATATTTTGGGCAATAAAAATATTTTTCCTTGGGAGTTTTGTTTTTATTTTTCTTTACAATGGCTTTCTTTTTCCATTTTCCTTTCTTCTTCATTTGTACGGTTTTATCTTTAGAAGAAGAAGGACCAACTTTCTTATCATCAGTTGGTTTTGTACCTGGCGTTGACCCTTTATAAAACTTTTTCGACTTCAAAATAATATTTATTTCTTTTTCCTTCAGTTTCATCATAGATTGATAAGTTTGCAACTCATTCAACAGCATCGTTAAGTTATAAGTGATTTGTTCATGACAGCGTTTATCTTGAACGACAGATAACTCTCAGAAAGAGATTCTAGTATCATGCTCACTTGACTTGTCTCGTCTTTCATTGCCCTGTGAGCCTCCACAATTTTAAAATAAACGATCATGTCGAGAACATGTTCTCTTACGTTCGTTCCATCTTTCATGTGTGTTACGTAAACATATTTGATAGCTTCATGTCTAATAAAAGATAACGGTTGCCCGAACATCTCCTATAATGATGCCATAATCTCACGGGCTGTGGGCATGACCTCATGCTTCTTGTTGAGTACATCAGATATACTCGCCAAGATATAGGCACAGGCTTTCTCATTCGCCTTCACCCACCTATCACAGACGTCCCGAACATTTCGGGTAGCTGTTGAACTGGGAACTGAAGAACACTCCTCCGTCAACACAAACCTCAGATCGTCTATTACTAATATCGTATTGATATTTGACTTCCAGCTCGATTAACCCTCTCCATTAAATTTATCAAAAGCACGCAATTGTATGATTGAGTTCGATATTGCTGAAACATTTTAAACAAACTCTATTAAATATGCATCTAAATCCATTTTTAGAAAAACTAATAAAGTACCCAATAAATCTTTATTTATTTGCAATGATACTTAAGTGATTTAGAACAAATGCTACCGTGAGGCAATCAAGAATTCCTTTACAGAAGCAAGACAGTTCTTGACCAAATACTATTTCCAAAATAACTCATATTCCAATATTTCTTTTGGTTATCGTTTTCAGTCAAGCTCTTTACTAAAAATTAGTAATTCTTGTAAGTGTGACCCGCCATTTTTCAGATTTTATAGGATGGTATGAATATGCCTCCGAGATAAAAGACAATATCCAAGACGGAACTATAAGACCCTATTCATTTTACTGAAGCTTGGGTTGTTCTGAATCCTATGTTACAACCCTTCGTAGGGATCGCCGCGGTTAACGACTAGCTAGTGCCGCATAAAAACGACAGCAGGCACAACATAGGAATCTCACGGTTCAAACTAATGGAGGAGACCGTAGGACAATGTTGACACATTTCCTTCGCCCACTTACTATGAACTACTTCCCTCATTCACCTTTTTATTGACCCATGTAAATACTTTTCGTATGGAGCAGTCGAGGTAAAATCGACATGAAGTCGAGCATGGATCTCACGGTGTGAACTCTTAAGGATGTGAGAGCTAATCACTATATATCAAATATATTGTTAATCTTCTACTGAAGTGTTCTAAATGTTTGGGTATTTACTTAGGCATGACGGCTAATTTCATATAACCTAAGTCTAAGTGGTTTATCCAAGTATAACTCTTATAATTGGATTTAACCTACAATATCTAGGTGATAAATCATTTTATTACCTCACATCACTCACGCAAGCTCATAAAATCAGTTAATAACTCTCTATCATTCGGTCATAATCCCAAGGTAGGAGGTGTTCCATAAACCGTCAACTTAATTACCCCCAACATTAGACAGGTTTATGAACCGATATGAGTTTGTAACCGTATTTTATAAAGTAACAATCCATTTTAACATTTAAAATTAGTTGTTAACCTAAGTGAGCATGTAGCTATTCTTTGTTATAGATTTTAAATATCTAACCAATTTTATAACAACTTACAAAATTTAGACATGCTTAACATCCACATAATTCAACAAAGGCATCTAATATAACCATTACATTAAACATAACCTTAACATGAATACTATATATTATAACTGTTATAACATACTTTCAATGCATGTCGCATGCTTCCTACGGTGGGGTTTTAAATCTACATGGCATATTGTATGCATATACATGAATTATTTAATTATTACATATATTTCATGCATAAATAATTAAACACTAACTGATATGTTTTCTTTTTGGCATAAACAAGCAAACAGATGCCCAACTATTATAAACAGCTTCAAAATCGTCTTTGAACCACTCGAACCGCTCCAAACTGAACCCAAACATCTTGAACCGGACTGGATGAGTCTGAACCAGACTAGCCGAAAACCCTTTGAGGCTGAACCAGATTGTACCTTGAGAAAACTGGTCGAACCAGCTGCTCTCGGTCCGACCTCAAAGTCTTGCTAAGGTCGATCGTGTAACGCTGAAGGCAATCGTATAGTGTCATCGTCTTATGTTGAGAAGAGGTACACGATCGCTTAGTGTCTTCCGAAGCTAAACGATTGCTTAGCTCTATCGTATAGAGCTACACGATCGCTTAGTACCATCACCTAGCTATCACTTAGCTCTATCGTATAGAACTACACGGTCGCTTAACACCATCGCTTAGTGCTTTCATTGTTGGATCTACACCAGCACGCAACGGAAGAAATTAGGATCCATAAGCATTTCTAATTTATTAATTTTGGATGAAAAAGAAACATGCTAAAAATATAGTATATGGGTTTCATGAACATACCTTGGCCGAACCAACGAAATCTCCATTTTCAGCTGTAAAATCCTCTGAATCCTTGTGTAGTCCACTACAAGATATTCCCTACTATCCTCTTGGTGCTCTTGATTTAGTTGTGGGACTCAAAATAAGCTGGAATAAAAGGGAATATGGAGAAAGCTCATTGAACCAACCCATTGAAGAACACCTTCTTCATCCGAATTTTTCAGTAAAAATTCAATTAGTTTCTTCCATCATTCTTCACTCCAATCTCTTCAACATATTGCAGACTATCATGCAAAGAGAAGTGTTGTATGAGATGCAGCTCATGCTTAGAGTAAATTAAAGAAGAGGTGGTGGGTTCCTTGTAAGCTAGTTTGAAGATGAACTTTGAAAAACCCATTTTCAATTTTGTGTAATTTTTCAATTTTCAAAATCTATTTTGATTTTTAAAAACATATTTTATTTCTAAAATCAAAATTTATTAATTTTACAAATAATTTCAAAAATTAATTGTCTAATAAAATTAATAAATAATTATTTAAACAATTTAAATAATTCTAATTAATTTAATATCCAATATTAAATTAATTTTTACACAAATTCATCTTCATATATTTAAATCATATTTAAATATATTTTCTCCAATTTTGTTTGATTCTAATTTGAATGTTTCAAAATAACTTATCACACTACTCTAGAGCTAACTCATTTCCGAGCTAGTAGGAGAACCTTGTGGACCTACAGATCATGGGCTCCAACGATCCGAGATTAATCAGTAGAACTCATTAGACTGATCTAACCCTCATTCGTTAACTAATGGATTACTCCACTAAAGCCCATAGCTGAACTCCCCTCACTGTAGATATATTATGTCCACTCCATATAACCATGATTAGTAAGTTAACCCTTCACAGGTTGTTCGTAATAACGACTGGGTCAAATCTCTGTTTTACCCTCGAAATTACCTCTTGTTTCTTAAGTCTCCACTGATCCTCTAATGAACAATTATTTTGTGATTCAATCACAAAACTGAGTCCCTCTCATGCCAAATGTGTAAATCACGAAGTTAGGTTCCCTAGATAAGCATGTTTAGCCAAAGGGATGTTATATTACATATGTATTAAGTAGAAATTCATGTTGTTTATAGGGATTATGAAGGAAGGGAAGTAAAATATATTAAATGATCATTAGTTTGGCTGGAGGCACAAAGTATGGGGTGACGTGGCAATCTACTCTTTGAATTCAGGAATTGGCAGAAAGATAAAAAGGGAAGTGAAATTTCAAAAGCATGGTTTCGGCAATTGACAAGAGCAAATTTAGCGAATTCGGTGCCATTCAAAAGCTGAGAGAATCTAGGTTGGAGGAAGATTTCAGGAGAAAAAGAACAATAAGTGAAGAAAACCAAGAGAAGGCAGAATCTCAGGTTTAGGTAGGGCCAAGGTGAAATTTGGAAGTTCCAAGCCAAATTATAAAGAATTCTAGGCTGGAATTTTAAGATAAGGAAGTTAACTCAAATCTAAACAAGTTTGTAGAAGGAAATTTCTTCAAAAGAGCTCTAGATTTTGGGTTATGAATTTTTGCATTTATAACAGGGAATTGGTGCATAAGCAGACAGCTGCTTGTGAAGAACAAGCAAGCAGTTCATCGTGGAGAATTATAGCGAGATTTGGGCATGAGGATCTCGTTTATAAAGGGAATCTCGCTGATTTTGTAAGAAAGATCTCGCTCTAGGGGGAAATCTCGCTAGGAATTGAGGTGAGTATCGCTTAGATGAAAAGTTGACAGGAAAAGCTTGATCTCGCTCTAGAGGATCTCGCTGGTATCACTCTAGAGGAACTCGCTAGCATCGCTCCAGAGGATCTCGCTAGCATCGCTCAGGGGGATCTCGCTGGCCTCGCTCAGGGGGATGTCGCCAGTAAAGTTGTCTATGTTGATGAAAGTTCCTTTAATAAATGAATTAATTAAGGTATTTTACTAAGAATTCTAAGTAGTTTAACCGGGAATTATATCTTTTCAGGCCAAGAAGAGCTAAGGAAAGCGTATAAATCATTAAGAGTCTGACAAACTGTGGGTGACTAAATAAAACTTAAGATTTTCAATACTCATGCATATATGATCAAGTAAAGCACAATGACATTAATGATGAAATTATACTTCCTCAAGCAACAAATAGTTAGAGAATAACTTAACGCATGTTTCCCGGCTTGTATGGGTGTAACACAGGCCAAGGTATGTCGTATAACCATTACAAAAGCTATGTTTCTAATTTTGATATATACTTCCTAAAGGAATGCTATGAGAGAATGAGTTCTTATGTAAATGAGTGGCAATGGAACAGTTCTTATGTAAATACTAGGCAAAGGAACTTAATTTGATGTTACAAAATACACATTTGATACCGAAGGACGTTTGAGAAGGTATCTAACCAATTTGGTACCGAAGGACATTTGAAAAGGTACCTGGCCAATTTGATACCGAAGGACATTTGAGAAGGTATCTGGCCAATTTGATACCGAAGGACATATGAGAAGGTATCATAGTAGCTCGATACTGAAGGACAGATTTGAGAAGGTATTTGAGCAGAAGTACCTAAAATATGATGGTACTTAGTGTGGCCACGTGCACGTAGGCAGTTATGAATGAGAGACCGAAGTATGGGTCTTTTGGTCGGTAATAAACGTTTGGGAGCTAGAGCATTTAGGCTCGTTCTCAATTAGGGAATAATAATGTTTAATGATGTCTGAGAATGGTTTAAAGCTACATTTCGAGACAATTGCTTGAGTTTACTCATTGGTATATTTACATGTTTATAGTGATGCTACGTTTGTTGCTTTACGATTCTATAGTCACTCACTAGGCTTTTAGCTCACCAAATTTCTGTGTTTTCCCTTCTCAAGTAGCGGTTAGATTCCTCAGGGTTGATCCTGCTGCTGCTTGCCACTAAAAGACTCGGCTTATTAAGAAGATTTAGGTTATTGATCTGTCTATGTACACATGTTTTGAGAGGGACTAGGGCTCTATTAGAGTTGTTTGGGCCATATGTGAATGTTTCATCTCTTAGATGTTATATCATGGTTGCATGCATGTGTTATATAATATTTTTTAGAACCTTAAGGAGTCGTATCTTATTCATACATTATTAATATTTAACAAGTTGGCATTTGAGGGCTAAGGCGATGGGTATTGGCAGTAGGGCTAGTAACTACCGCAGTCATATCCCCTTCTAGTTTTGAGAGGGTAATCTGGGAGAGGGTGTGACAAAATGAGAGGGCGGGATCCCTTGTTCAAGCCCTAGAATCAGCACTTAAGGGAATAACCTCTCTGTTATCCCTAAAGCAGGTAGGAGTGAATTTCCTCTTGCCCCCTATGTCCCCAGCTATCTATCCAGTCTTACCCCTGAAATGACAGTCATATTGAGCCGGCACTGTTGAGCCAACTCTCACCTATGCAAATCTAAGGGCAATACTAGATAAACAGGAGTTCATAGTTAGCTCAGGATTAAAGTCAAGTTACTTAGGTCATAGCTTTGAAATAATCAGTCTAACAGCGTTATAAAGTAAGAGTGACTCATTTTGTGGTCCGATCTTGTACAAACTCTTTTGCACAAGAACACCCCTACTCCTCATGTCCAACATGAACGAATTAGAATCACTTCGTTTGTAGCACTTTGCAACTCCTTGTAACAACTACAAAGCAGGTCGTATCTACTAGTGTTACCAGTATAAGGTATCCAAACATATCCATGTACTATAGATCATTTTGATTATTTACTCGAACCTGATCCACCTTTATGTCTCCACATAAAGTTCAAGTACTCATCCAATAGTCAAGAAACTTTTAAGTTTATTGGATTTCTATTCAAGTAATAGATCTATTCAATAACACCTTTATTGAATTTTCAGAATAAGTTCCATTGTTTACATACCACGAGTTTTAGGACATAAAACCCAACAAACTCCCACTTGGACTAAAACTCTAGTGGTAACTTATACATCCGATATATAAAACTGAGTTTCTGAGTTTTATAGAGAAATACAATAAACTAGGGCATCCTATACCCATCTTTTACCATTCGGTATCTCTATACCCGATATTTCTCCCACTTGCCCTAGGTTATCTGGTATTCCTAGTACTACGAGGTAATTCTCAAACACTTTAGCCAAGAGAATTATTATAAACATTGTAGTATACAATAGGCTTTAGATAAAACTATATTGGACTGCATCTTAATCTCAATAATGGCTAAGAAGCACATTTTCCTCCAACTATATTGAGGTACTCTCAACTCTTTGAGCAAGATGCGTGTGACCTGTCTCAGCAACTCTTTATTAACAGTCAGATCTAGAAATCTTTAAACTTTCTATACTTTGAACTAGCCATTTAGATATCTGAATATTTACAAATGGCATTTAACAATTTGATTCTCAATAGAGGTTGCTAGAACAAACATAATTTTTTAAAATGAATATTTCATTTAACACAAAAATATGTACAATTTGTTCTATACAAGTTTTAACAATTAAAAACAAGTAGCAACATCTCCCACTGGATGAGTTGAGCAAATGGTCCCAGGGTCAAGTTAGCCTGGTTACCTTTTCTCTGCTCTCTTCTCGACAAGATATTGAGGGTAGTATTTCCTCCAGTGCCTTTCATCGTTGCAGTGGAAAAAGTTCCCTTTGCAGCGATATCCTTGCCTTTAGTAGGCTTCTTCTTCCCTTTCCCTTTGCCTTTCTTCACAAGAATATTGTTATTCTTTGAAGAGGAAGCAACTTCAGGCTTGGAGGATATTTCTCTCTTCTTGATAGTAGTAACATTTACTTCTGGCATCAGACTCTTTGTTCTCAACATTGTCTGGTAAGCCTATAGCTCATTCAGTAGAGTAGTCAAATTTTATTCATTAATGCATTCAAAATTTGCAGAAAACTCTTCAAAAGAGATTCTAGAATAAAACCAACTTAACTTCTCTCGTTCATGACAACACCGTTTACTTCTGCCATATGAAAGTGGACCATTATGTCCAGGACATGTTCACAAACATAGGTCCCTACTTTGATGCGACTGTTGTAAATATAATTAATGACATCCCTCGCAGCTAAACGATTGCTTAGCTCTATCGTATAGAACATCATCGCGTTGCTTAGCACTTCTTCTACACGATCGCTTAGCGCCGCATCTAAACAATCGCTCAGCGCTATCGCGTACCATTTCAATGCATTGCTTAGCATACGCTGTAGCTAAACGATCGTGTAGTGCCATCATTTAGCAAATCCAACATATCGTTTAGTTCCCACACCAAAGCTAAACGATCGCGAAGTGCTATCGTATAGCATTTGAACGCATCGCTTAACTCTCGCAGGTACACGATCATTTAACGTTCAACATCACAACGACCAGCGCTCATTACTATACGATCATCTAGCTTTTTTTCACATCGTGTAGCGTCGAGAACTAGACGATCGCTTAGCAACTGAACCTCAACAACGAATTTGAGTAGAATATGAAAAACTGAAACAGAAGCTCGACTTCCTTCACTTGTTTCTTCAATTTCATCTTAATTTCAACTCTAATGACTCCAAATAAATTATAGACTCATGTAAACACATTAAAGTTCATCAAACAATAGCTAATTACAAATTAAATGAGAAATTAAAGAGAATTCAAATGCCAAAACTCAAAAAACCATATCAGTGCATCAGTTTCATATATCTCATGAAAAACACCCACCACACCAAAATTAAACCGATTCACTAATTTTAGCAGAAACTAAAGCATGCTCTTCTAAAAAGAGGGTTTTAAGATCATACCTTTGAAGAACACTTAAAGAATTTGATCAGTCAGCTGTAGTCTTCACCAAAGATCACTGTGAATCACCTCAAGATCTTCTCCACTATCCTTTTGGAGCTTAATACCGAGTTGTGGGACTCAAGAAAAACTTGAAAAGATGAAGAACAGTGAAATACTCACAACAACTCACTTTGAAGAACTCTTTCTTTTCACTGAAATTTTCTCTCAAAATTTCTGTGTTATGCATGCCTTCAATTCACTCCAATCTTTTTTATTTATTGTAGATGAACATGCAAAGAAGAGAATTACGTGGCTTGCAGCTCATGCTTGGAGTATTAATAATGAGAAGGAAGTGAGTTTTGTGTGAGCATGAAGAAGATGATATTGGAAAATAAAGATTTTCCATTTTTAAGCATGCAAAACGATTTTTCCCATTTTTGTTTTAAAACCAAAATTTGATTTCAAAATTCAATTTTGATTTTAATAACTGAAAAATCATTTTCTAAAATTAATTTCATAAATTAATTTAATATCAAATATTAAATTAATTTTTGCACAATAATCATCTTCATATATTTAAATCATATTTAAATATACATTCTCTTATACCGTTTAATTTGAACGTTTCAAATTAATTTCTCAAGCTACTCTAAAGCTTAACACTTTACGAGCTAGTAGGGGGATTCGTAGACCTACAGATCATGGGTTCCAACGCTTCGAGATTAATCGGCTAAACTCATTAGTCCAATCTAACCCCCATTCGTTAACTAATGGGACACTCCACTAAAGCCCATAGATGAACTCCCCTCAATGTAGATATATTATGTCCACCATATAACCATAATCAGTAAGTCGATCCTTCATAGGTTATTCATAATCACAGCTAGGTCAAAATTACCGCTCTACCCCTGTGAATACATCTTGTTCCTTAAGTTCTTACTGACCCTCTAATGAACAATTATGATTCATAAACTCTATGAATAAATAATTTTCTCTATCATGAGAAGGCGGGGCCCCCATTATTCAAGACCTAGAATCAATACTTAAGAGAACAATCTATCTGCTAACCCTAAATAGGGTAGGAGTGAATTTTATCTTGCAAGGCTATGTCCCTAACTATTCATCCGGTCTTATCCCCAAAATGGGAAGCTTATTGAGTAGAGTTGTTGGACTACTCTCACCGTTTGCAGATCAAAGGATAATCCCGAACAAACAGGAGTTCATAGCTAGCTCAAGATTAAGATCGAGTTAACCTAGGCTATTTGATAAATGAAATAGTTAGTTTTAACAATAAACGATCGTTATAAAGAAAAATGACTTCCAGTCTATATGCAAACTCATTGCATAGAATGCCCCCACTCACATGTCTCGACATGAATGATTTGTGGATCACATTGTTTGTAGCACTTTATAATTTTTTGTAACAACTACAGAGTGGGTCGCATCCAATAGTGTTATTAGGATGAGATACCCAATTTCATCCATATACTTATTAGACCATTTAGGCTATATACTGTCAACTTAATCCGGTTTACGTCACTACATAAAGTTACAGTACTCAGACTATAGCCAAGGATATGTTTATTGAATTTTGATAATAAGATACAAAATCAACAAGTCATTATTATTGATAAATAGAATGTTTAACACGAACTCGAGTTCTAGGACATTCCCAACGACCCTATCTTTCCTTTTCAATCTATGAATTAATATTTTATTTTATATTATTAAAATTCATTAATATATGAATTTTAAATTTATAGTTTAGAAAATTATATTAAATTTTAAATTATAATATTTGAATTTAACTATTCCATAATCATAAATAAATTAATAAAATCGATACATTAATACTATTAATTAATAAATTATATAAGTAGTTAATTAATTATTATTATGATGATTAATATTTTATGAATTTATTTTTTAATAATTATAATTAGTTTATCATTATTAATTATAATTTATTATCTTTTAATCATAAAATGTTATATTTATTTTTTAAATTGATTTTGATTGTTTTATAAATTAATATATCATATTTATATAAATTCATCAGATTAATACACCAGATTATGTAATCAAGTAACCTTAATTATAAATTACTCAAGTTTACAAATATTTGTAATTAATAATTTAATTAATATTATTATTTGATAGTTAAATAATTAATTTTGCTCAAAAACCTTGAATTGAATCTATTGTTTATCAATTAATCTATCAAAATTTATAGTTAATTTTATAAATAAAATACAAAGCTAAATTTTTATCATAAAATTTTGATAACATTTCGATTAAGAACCAAACACAGTCAACCTTGAACCAAATGGTCCCTTAAAACATAAAAATTTATGGAGTTTAATTTTTCAAAAATAAAGTAGTTATCAAATAGGGTCTAAATTATTCGTGTTGATGTAGAGTACTAACGTCACTTACTTTACTTTTAATACAATAGATGGCGGGTGTTTCTCAATCCGAATGGCAAAGGTATATTGGTCATCCTCGCATGATTAATTAGGTTATGTGCAACTATGTTATAATTTCTAAAAAAGAGAAGCCTTTCACAACTCATTGTTGATGATAAGGTTAGATTCCATCATCAAGAGGTTGAATTTCATTCTTAAAATGATCCCTTCCCTCAAGAAGTTTTGGTCCACAAAGATTGAATTTTTGCCTCATTAATTCTCTTAAATCTGGAAAAGATAGTTGCTGCCCTCAAGGAAATTTCATTGATCTTGACAACTTTGGACATATATTGTAATGCTAATATACATGGTTTCTGTTAGAGTTTTCGACGACCACATCAAAGCCTCGAATGCCAAAAGGTCGAAGAGACCTCCAAATTTAAGTTTAAAAGAGTCCCGTGATACAAAGGTTAGTTTGACCATAGTCTAAGTGGTTAAAGATGCATACATCTATACTATGTTATATGTTTAAAATCTCACATTTTATGTCAATTGAAACATATTTCAATAGATAAGACACCAGTTATCATTATAAACGTTGATAGTTCAATCCTCACCTCTCATTATCGAAATAAAATAAAATAAAATAAACCTCGCCTTCTCAATAAAAAGAAAAAAAAAAAGAATTAAGAAAGATAAAGCGAGTGAATGGTTTGCATTCTCCACGTAAAATTCTAAGATTTTCCTTTATTGTGCATACTTAGAGGATAATATAATTTTACATTTTACAATCTACAATAGAACTACTTTTCTAATTTATATAATTACATGGATTATTGTCCGGACGAATAACAAATGGTGATGTAATCCCAGATCCTTCTTGATAAACATTGTTAGGAAGATTTTTATTGATTTTATTTAATTGAAAATCTACTTTATAATAACCATTAAATTGAAAATTTTAGACCAATCACAAATCGTCATATCATTTTTAAATTAATGACAGAAATTACGAATCATCAATTTGGGATCAATTAAAAGTAAACCAAGTCATAGATGAACCAAGCTCAAAATCACATGGTTCTATGGAAAAGAAGTCCCCTAAACTATTGAAAACTGAACATTCCTTGAAGAAAAAGATCACTCGAAAATTTTTCTTAAACTTCAACTTCAAGAACATATACACACTACCATCATATACCGAGTGACACATAGACATAATTATACCAATCGAGCAAAGCTGATCAATTTGGCAAATCCAGCTAGGTTACATAAGTTTCTACAGATTCTTCTTCTTCCACTTTTTTAGTACAATAAGTACAGAATTGAGATTGAATCTCCAACCTAAAAAATATATTACATGTCAATTAGCGTCGAATTATATTCACTTTTGTTTTTACTCTTATTTCGTTGAAATATATTTTCTATCGTGAAAATTATAACTATTATTTAACTAATTTCAATAAAATTAATTTTGAAGGATGACATTTAAGATTAATTGAAAATATAGAGATTAAAATTAGACAACAAAAGTACATTAACTAAAATGGAACGAAATTCAAAATATAAAGGCCAAAAATGGTATTTAAACTTAATTTTTCTAACATTGATTTCTATTTTAAAATTTATTGACAATGTGAAAAGTAATTCATCTATCTTATAAATATTATGAAGACTTCTCATCCTTGAAATATAGGATCCTCAATTTCCCATCATGAGATATCATCTTGAGGGGGTGCGTTGAGTTTCCCGCATTAGAAAGATGGGATGACCTGATGTTAGATAATATAATTAAATCTACCTTCACTTATTAGCTTAAGTTGTTAGGCTAATTGATAATTTAAGCTGGTATTAGAATAGATTGGTTCAGGAGGTCATATCTGTGTTCAAATTCCTGCAATGTTGTTTCCTTCTAAGGAAATGTTAGATGATATAATTAAAATATGTCTTCACCAATTAGCTTAAGATGGTATTATAGCCCAATTAGTTTTTAGACGGAATCCTAAGTTTATCAAATATGGCATCAAGGCTCCTTAAACCCAAAGGGTGTTCAATTTGTGACGACCTTGGGATTTTGGATTTGGGAGTTTAATTTTTTTTTAAATGTATTTTGGATTTTGGAATTGGAGAAAGAAAAGGAAAGGGATTATTTTTGGAATACATAAATGTGTATGTATATTAGCTAGGGTTAAGGTTAATAAAGTTAAAAGAAAAAAAAAAAAATAATAAAATAATAAAAATAAATCTCTCCCTCCCCTACTGTCACGTAGTTGGTTGGTTATCTTTTGGATTAAGAGTATTTGTGGAAAATTAAATTATTAATTTTGGATTTAATTTATGTTTAGGTTGGCCAATGAATTGAGTTTTGGAGTTTATTTTATATCAAGTCACGACTTTAGTAAGTTAAATTGGAGACATTTAGATTATTTTGGTTAATTAGATTTAGACACCAAAGAATAGGTTTAAAACTTTAGATTTATTCTTTTGGACTAGGGGTGCTACATTAAATTTGTAATTTATGTTATATGGTGGATTCAAGTCTTCCAAAAGTTTTAAGAAGATTAATTACTTTGATTAAAATTTGTGACTACATTTTGAGGTAAGTAATCTTACTACTGGAATTGTCTTTGTGTCGGGCGATAAGATTTAAGAATAATTTGAGGATTTTAAGACGGTTTGCATTGAGATGCATAAGGATGTATGAGCCTATCTTAAATTTGTTAAAGCATGTTATGAGTACGGGCATGAATTAAATTCTTATTTGATTTGCTAAGAGATTGTATGTGCATGATTTAATTGCATGTGTGTAGGATTGTTTTATGATGCATGTTATTTATAATAGTGATAATTACCCCCTATCCATAGTTATGTACCTACCAGAAGTTTGTGTCTCCTACGGGATTTCACCAAAGGTTTGTGGGTATATCTAACCTACGGTAGAACGGATTCAATCATCCACCAAATAGTCATCCCATGGAAAGTAGAGGTTCATGAATATCCAACTAGAGAGTGACATCTAGAGGATATAGATGCTTAGCATGACCCCGATAGTGGGGTTACTTACTGAGTATTTTGTACTCATTCTTTCTCATATTTATTTTTTTAAGTAAAGGTAAGAATACACTGGTGGGTGGAAAGTAGAATCCGTGATCGAGCCACTAGGACCATTTTTCAAGATTTTATGTTCTAAAATTTCTAGTTTTGATGTTTGAACTCGGAGTTTTTGTATTTGTGCTTTTGAACTTTTTTTAAAAAAAATCTAGTTTTGTTTTATGGGATTAAGGTATCCTATTAAATGAATTTCAATTATTTAGTTTTAATACATTTAATTATTTTATGCTATTTATTTGGTTTTACTAAATCATAAAAAAATGTCATTTGAATCGTATGCATGTATGTCTATAGTAACGGCCTGATTAAATCCTAGGGAGTTGGGTTGTTACACAATTCAATTAAAAACAAAAAAGAGAAAGAGAGAGATCCATCTAAAAAATGGTAGCCTAAATACGCATCATCTTGATGGGGGTATATTGAAATCTTAGATTGAAAAGATGAAGAGCTCGTGTTATCACCTCATATTGTCAATTGCTTTTGAGATGAAACCCATGTTTATCTATACTTATTGAATACTAAGAGTTAATGTTGCAATAACAACTAAAAAAAACTAATCATTTCTATGGTTATTGGGATATGGAGGAGCTAGAAAAATGAAGATGAAGATGGATCTATTAGAAGTAATACTAAGAGTTAAAATCTGTTTTATTAATTTCTTAAATACTCCTAAACATGTTTATAGTAACTAAAAATTAATTTCAAGCTTGATTTTACATTTTTAAATGTAAGTTTGATATCATTAAAAATGATTTTGAATGATTAATAACACGATTCAAAATGAATTTAATTAAAATGACAAAAAGTTATTTAACCATTTCAAAATCATTCTCAAACATATCTTTAGTAGTTATATTAGTAATAATTTTTATATGACACAAAAACAAGAAATTAACATCCAAGAAAAAACAAGCATAAGAAAACTATCAATATTAAGTAAAAACATCCAACATGAGCATAACTCATTGATAAAAAGTCATGTGTAATAATTAAGAGATCAAAGGTTTGAATCAACTACCTCACATGTTAATTGTTGGTTTTCGGGCCCTTAATCTCAAATTTATTTCATTTAATTGATTTAATTAATATTTTGATGATTAAAAAAATATATTCTTATTCATTATCAATTTTAATGTTTTAAAGAGTTCATAGAGCTCAAAATAACAAATCTAATGCAATTTAAATCATATATTTATATTTTTTCTTCTGTATCTTTCTCTTACCTCATTTACTCATAGTAAACTCATTTGCGACCATGAATTAGTTGTGGCAAAAATATATTACTCTATATGTTACTCTTTACTTCCTTATTCTATCTAGTAAGTCTACTTTTCTTATGTCACCTATGTGATGCTAAATTATTG
The DNA here is from genome assembly GCF_027475165.1 of Benincasa hispida. NCBI lineage: Eukaryota > Viridiplantae > Streptophyta > Magnoliopsida > Cucurbitales > Cucurbitaceae > Benincasa > Benincasa hispida. The sequence goes on along the minus strand of NC_143484.1, from coordinate 29,753,805 downwards.
TTCATTAGTTTAATCGAGGTGCCAAAACAAACATAATCTAATTGGATATATTAACGATCAAGAGATCCATAATTCAAAGCATCTTATCTTTATTGTACTAAAGAAAAGTTTAAATTGAAGTGTCAAGTAGTCAATATTAAAGTAGTGGTGGTGTTATTAGCAAAGCATTATATTGAATTAAAATACAAAGTTGAGGGACACAATTAAAACTTTTTAACGTGTTTAATCCGTTACAAATGAGACTATATTTTGTAATTTAGAAAGACTTTTTGTTCAAGTTGTTTTGTATTATTTTTAATTTGAAAACTATTTAGAAAAGATATATTTTTTTATTTAAATATCATTTATTTCAAAACTATTATGTATTTAAATCTAAATCTTTTTAATATAAGTTAGGTATAGAGATTTGAACCTCAAACCTCAAGAGAGGTGTAATGCCCCGAGTTTGTGAGGGAGACATGAATGAACTGAAATCACATCCGAATAAGAGGGATTTTGAGGATATGAAAGTATAGTTAAGAAATGCTTAAAAAAATTGAAAGTCACTATCCATATCAATAAAGTGCACGTTCTTTTTCAGTATCTCAATTATAGGAACTTCATAGTTACGTGTGCTTAGCTTGGAGCCGTTTTAGGTGGGGTGACCTCCTGAAAATTTTTCTAAGATGAATGTGAGTGAGGAAAAGCAAAGATGACGTAGCCAGGTCACAAGGGAATGTCAAAGCCATCAAATAACGAATCCACCAAAGGTAATAAATTTGATCGATAAAATTTCAATGTCGATAATTATTTCTAGAAAAATTATAAAACAAATAATGCAAATAAATTACATGATAATAAATAAACATTTTATTCTTTTTAAACAAATGAGAACGTTTACTATTTCTTTTTAAATGAATTAAAATGCTTATGTTTATATTAATTTATATTTTATTCTTAGTGATATTTTATTTCTTAAAATTTAAATTTTCACATCCTCACCTATTGTTAAACTCAAAAAAAAAAAAAAAAAACTAAATACTTAAAATACACAGCCAATTATTATACAGAAAGATGAAAGTAAATAAAATAGAAAATAAAATATATGAAACGACTCACTTGTGTATTTTGCCCTATAATAGTGTGTCTGAAATAACTTTTTTTAAGAATTGTTTTTCTAATAAACACTTTAAAAAATAAATTACTAATTTAAAATTAGTTTACTTATTATTAATTATTGAGTGGTTTTAGATCGTCAAAATTTTTATTTTTTAATAATAAATAAAAACCATTTAAAAACGTTTGATTAACAAATAAAACACCTTTTAGTTTTTGAAGAAACATTTAGCATGTGGTAACTTAAAGCAATATTATAGATAAAATTAGTCAAAACAGGGTGTTCTGAAAGTACTTAAAGAAATTACCTTTTTTTTTTTTTTTGGAATGTTAACTCAGATTATATATATATTTAAATTACGGGAACCAATTTTTTTTATTATTATTTTTCCAATAATCTGCCTGGGACAGCGACTTTGTTCTTTTAGGGATGTGTGCATCCCTCGCTTCTTTTTTTTTCTTTCTTTGTTTTTTAATTGTTAGTATTCTCTAATATTTTTAATAAAATATGGTTATTTACACGTTTATTAAATGTTGTTTTTTAATTAAAAAAATACATGGACCAGTTTTTTTTTTAATTTTATTCTTTTATTTAAAAAAACTCATTAATACCTTTAATTATAAATTTTATTTTCTTATAAAAAAAAGTCGTTAACAATTTTTAATTTAAATGTTATTTTTTAATTAAAAACTCATTAACAATTATTAAAATATTAATTAATTTATTTTTTATAATAAAAAGGGATTTTCAAAAATTGAAAAATAAGGCAAACTATTTACACAAAATAGCAAAATTTGAATTTCTTTAATAGAGGTGGATAAAAGTAGAAACTGATAGATGTTGATAGAAAGTCTATCATTTTTTTTTTACTATTTTTGTAAATAGTTTGACGTTTTTTCTATATGTGAAAAATTTTCAAATAAAAAACTACAAAGTAAATGCAATTTACTTTCTCAACTGAAATTATTAATTAATAATTAATGATCGAAGGGTTGTTAAAGTTCTCAATCAAATGAAAATTATATTATACCATTCGAGACTATCAACTTGTAATATTTCATAGTGGATGGAGTCGAACCACAAGAAATTTAACTCAATTTCTCTACACTAAAATTTCAAAAACAACGAAATTGGGGTTAGATTGACTAAATAAGGAAAGTAAATGAAAGATAAAGATACATAAAAAAACCAAAAACAAAAACGTTACCAAGGTTTCCAACCAAGGTATTCTCATCCAATTATAATTCTAATCCAAGGCTTACTTATAAGTTTAGTTCTCATAAGTCTATTGATTATTATAAAACATTACAACCAACTCTTATTATCTAATTAACTAAGCACAATAATGTTTCATATCAACTCAACAACAAGCATAATTACAATGAAAAGATTAAGACAAAATCAATTAAACAAGATAGTTACACCTATACAATTTAATTTATTTTATCCTAGAGTTTATCGCGCAAGCTATGTTATCATGAAAAAGTCATAAAAAATACACACGTAAGCCAACTCTTATGCAACTAAATTTAAACAATCATTCAAGACAATTATACATCTCGGAATCATGCACAATAATCATTGGAGCAATCAATACAACGGATGTACCAATTCCATCAATGAAAACTCATTAAGAATAAGAACAAAAGATTACTTCGTTAAATATTAAAATTTACTATTAAAAACAAAGTCTCATTGTATTACGATTAGACTCCAACCATCCCCTTGAGTCAAAAACACAAGGTCTAGTCAAAACTTTGTGTTATAGCTAAAATTTCATTTGGAATCCATAAAATCTAATACTGTAAATGATGGAGGAGAAAATAAAAACAAAATGAAGTGGGCATTCTCCAAAATGGCTACCTACACCAAAAGTTATGACCTAAAAATCCAAGAGATGCATTTATAGAAAACGTGATAGCATTGAGACACTACCCGATGTTACCTGTCTAGATGATAACACATGTATTTGGTCAAATCCTACACTGTCTAGATTGATATTTACAACATCTCAACGAAGTCACCTTTATTTTCTCAGCTTGGACCATGACTTTATTGCTCAATTTAGGTCCAATTAACCCAAATTTGATCTTGATTCATCCAAAGTGATCCACAACGACCTTAAATCACTCAATCTCTAAAAAATAGGCAATAAAGCACATGATACTAATAAATCTAGCTTAAATAAAGAGCATAAAACACCACAAGAATTTTAGGTTTTAATGTCGGTTGGAAAAAGTGAAATCGGATGTATAATGTCGTTTTTGTTTTTTCTAAAAAGTGGATCTTTAATGTCGATTTTAAACAGACATTGTAGGGATACCTAAACCGACATTAAAGACCCTCTTCACTTTTTCCTCTAACTTTCTATTTTTCCCACATTTTTTTCATTTCACTCTCCTTCTATTTTCTTTTTCCTCTCATTCTCACACTTCCCTCTTTAGACCCTATTCTTTCTCACTCCTCTCTTCCAAACCCTTGCCATTTGTCCGTCGATCATGGGTGAAGAGTCCGCCAGATCTGGTGCTCATTTCGTCGTCATTCGTGTGTCTCTGTCGAAACTGTTGTTCGTTTTGTCGTCGTTCACGTGTCTCTGTCGGATCTGCTCCTCGTTCCATCGTCGTTCGTGTGTCTCCACGAGATCTGCTACCATCGTCGTTCGTCATTCGTTCTGTCTTCGTTCATCGTTCGTTCCATCGTTCTGCTGTTCATTCGTGATAAGTTAAATGTAAGTGGTGATTTTCATTGGTTTCATTTTTAACTGTATTTTCAGGATGGCCTTTTTCTTTGTCTTTTTACACTAAAGAAATTTGATGCAATGACTTGTTATCGCATAAAGGATGGTGGTTTGGGCTTCTTCAGTGACATAGCTCTTGTACTTATTGATGAAGTTCATTTTTTGAATGACCCGCGTGGAGCGGTGTTGGAAGCCATAGTTAGTAGAATTAAAATGATTGCTCGCAACCCTAAAATAAAATCCAATCATCTCTCACGTGTTCACTTGTTGTATCTGCCACAATCCCAAATATTGGGGATCTTGGTAAGTTTACGTTAGGTCTTTATTATTAGTTGAAGTTGCACCTCCAAGTTTATGGAAATGCTTTAAATTTTTGTTGCATCTCAAGATTTGATTTAAACTGTTGCAGCGGAATGGCTTAGCATCCCTGTTCAAGGAGTTAAAAGGTACGCTTTTGGTATTAAATAGCAGCCATATGTAGTGTCTTCATTGCTAGATCAAGCATATTTTATTTGGTTTTCAATGTTCCATCAGGTTCGGAGAGGAAATGAGGCCTGTAAAGTTAACCAGTAAAGTTTTCGGTAATTGATTTATGAAATTACCAGTTTCTAGTTTACTTCTTTGTCACGTGTAGTCTACTATTTATAAATATAGAGTGCAAGTACGAGATGGTTCAGTGCTTAGAATAAATAGAAATATCAATAAGTATGCAGCGCATGATGTGTTTTGTTTTATTTTGTATTTGTTTTTTGTTTTCCTGTTGTATACTTAATTATGTAAATTTTTTGCAGGCTATGCCCTGTTAAAAATGATTTCATGTTTGAGAAGGTATTTGATCGAACTTTTGCATAGAATAGAATAGATTACTTTCAAGAAGTCACAACGAGCACAAAGTATGTTTAGAATTATCTAACAGTTCCAACTTCGTTTCATTGTGTAACAATCACGACAAGAAGAGACACTGTAATGACACGATATCTAGCTTCATTTCTCAATTTTTCTCTCATATTGTTCTCATTTTCTTTCTCCAAATTGGATTAGAATGCAACACCCGTTTATGACTCATGGGTACTATTTATTTGTAGTTTAGATTTGATTCAAGGTGCTTGAGTTTGTAGGTTGTACTATGGTAGTTTGTGGGTTATTCATGCACTATGGTAGTTTTTGTGACAACTTTTGAGATTTGAAGTACATTGATTTATCTGTTTTATAACAGAATTTGTGGATTAAATGCAATAGATTTACAATCCATACATGAATAATATGTCATAGCCATAGCGTTCGATGATGATGTGTCATGTTATACTTTTTTACCCAAAAAATGGATTCGGCAATGAAATTTTTTAAAAAAAGGGACAATAATTGATAAAACGGATAGATTCTAGGCTTCAATGTTGGTTTAAAGGGCTTCATTTGATTCTTGGACTTCAGTTGCAACCGACATTAAAACCCGAAATTCTTCTAGTGAAATAACACATTAAATGTGCTATCATTTAACAAAATCTTATTAGTTTAATTATAATTAGTTAAATTAAGTTAGTAAAAACAATATTTTTCAATAGTTATAACTAATAATTTGATTATATAATAACTAATTATTTATATTATTTATAATCAAATAATTATTTTTGGGAATAATTTTGATTAAACCATTTTTATTGGCATATCATAATTTTAGTACATTTTTCCAATATTTCTTACCAACCTGTCATATTTTGTTCCATTATTTTACCTTCTTTTTTTTTAATCTTATTATGAAAATAAATTTCATTATATTATTTAATTCAAATTAAATTTATAATTAATAAAATTAAACTATAATTAATTAAAAGTCAATATTCTATTAGATATTAGTTGTTAAAAGTATATTAAATTAATATAATTAAGAATCTTGACTTAAAATAATAATTAATTAATTTTAATTTTAATTAAATTAATTTAGAATAAATATTCATTTTTCTTGGTACATTATTAATGTTTTTTTTATTAATTAATCTATTATATGAGGTCTATATCATTCTCATACACACCTAAATACATTAATATTTTCCATTAATCTTGTTCTCATATATGTTATTTCCAAACATATTTATTCTCGGATATTTGTAATACATAGTAGAATAAGAGAAAAAATCTAAAAATATATTACATCTTTAAAATATTTGTAAATATTTATGAGTTGACTAGTCAATCTTTGATTTTTTTTTTTTAATTTCCAATTTCGCCTTCCTTGTTTTATCTTCTTTTACTTTTTTTAGTCTTTTTATTTTTTTTTATTTTCTTCGATTTTTGCATATTCCCTCCATTTTTTCATCTTTTCATTTTATTTTCTTTTTCATTTTTTGCTTCTTCTCTTTTTTTTCTTTTTTATTTTATTTTATTTTATTTTATTCTTTCCTTTATTAAATGTTTGCTTCTTTCCTTATTTTTTTATTTTCTTTCATTTCCTTCTTTTTTCCTTTCTTTTTTTTTTTAATTTTTTTTTCTTTCTTTGTTCCTTTTTTTATTTTTATTTGTATTTCCTTTCTTCTATTCTTGCTTATTCCTTTTTTTATTTTTATTTTCTTTCCTTTCTCCGATTTTTGCTTTTTCACTTTCTTTTTTTATTATTTTATTTTCTTTTCTTTCTCCTATATTTTTGCTTCTTCCTTTTTTTTAAAATTTTTCTTTCATTTCCCTGGTTTTGCTTCCTTTTTTTCTATTTAATTTTCTTTCTTTTCTTCAATTTTTGCTTCTTCTTTTTCTCTTATTTTTAAAATTTTTTCTTTCCTTTATTTGAATTTTTTATTCTTCCCATTTTTTTCATAAGAATTATGAGGCTGAGTTTTGTACCCAATATTTGAAATTACTCAATTCATAAGTGACTTAACACCAACAAGTCAATCATCAAGTTTGATTATTATAACAAATAATAAATATAAAAGCAAATGAAAGTCTATCAGTGATAGCCACTAATATTTTTTATCATTGATAGCTTAATCTTGGATTATATTTTTATAGTTATTAGCCACTTATAGAAATCTACCATTGATAACCAGCTAAGTGAATTTAATTAATAAAGTTGAATCTCAAACTAAAATGTAAGTGGAATGCCTATAAATTATCACTAATAACATGTTCATCAGTGATAGAATAGCATCAAAAAGAAAAGGGACTTATAAATGTCTGGGAAGGACAAGAAAAAGGCAAAAAGGTGTTCAATGGTTATGATTGATAGAAGCTACTACTGATAGCATGTTACCAGTGATAGAAGCTAATACTAGTATGTCATCAATGATAGAAGTTACCTGATAGCACGTTATCAATGATAGAAGCTACCCAATAGCACATTATCGATAATAAAAGCTACCACTAATAGCACGTTATCAGTGATAAAGAACTGTCACTAATAGTAAGATATCAGTGAGATCATTGATAGCATCTTATCAGTGAAAGAAGCTATCATTGATAACCATGATATGAGTGATGTTAGTGATATTGGTGATAGAACTTATGTGATATCTATATATCGAGTTTCTTTCAAAGGTGATAACCAGTTATAAAAATTTATCATTGATAGCCTCATGTGTTAATATTTTAAGGCTGGTTCTAATTGATGAAAGTCTATCGGTGATAGCGACTAATAGTTGCCTTCAATGATAGCCATGATAAATGATTATTAGTGATAGCTACTGTGGTAATCAAAGTTGTTGGTTTTCTTTCAAAGTTGATCACTATTTATAAATCTATCATTGGTAGCCACTAATAGCTTTAAATATTAATATTTCAATGTTGATTCCAATTGACAAAAGTAAATCAATGATAGCTATTGATAATTGATAGCAAATTAAAAGCTAATATTTCAAGATTGTATTAATTTTTCTCAAATTGAAAGTTATCATTGATTGTAACTATCATTGATAGCAATTGATAGAAACTATCAGTGATAGCAGCTGATAGCTTTTAAAAATGGGAAGAAACGAGCAAAATGATGGCTAGGCATGGGTTTTTTAGTCTTTTACCATTTTTGGATCTATATATACATTTATTTTATCTTTGTACTGTATATTCTATTATTTTGGGTTTGAATTCTATTTATGCAACTAGCCCTTTATTCTTAGGCATTTATAAAGACCTTAACCAACCAGCCAAACTTTGTAAAAGTCTTGGATGCAACTGGCTTTAAAGGTCAACTCTTAAAATGTTTAGTTTTTGAGACATTGATGCAAAGGAAAGAAGATTCATTGCATATTTATCAATTTAAGAAATATTGCTAATGTTCATTATTATAATTTGAAGTAGGAAAAGATGAGATCGTTTGGATTACTAAGACCCCGTTTGTTAACCTTTTTTTATTTTTTTTTTTAAAAAATACCTCTTATTATAAAATGTCAAAAGGGCTAATCAATCTCAACCGTCCAACTTATTTACAATGGACAACCAATCAACAAAAAGGGGAAGCCACACTTCAATACAATTTTCATCCCTAGCTTTTTTTACTAAAAAATCAGTAGCCAAATTACAATTTCTCGTGCAAAAGTGAAAGAACAAGACTCAAACATCATACTCATCTCTTTGATCTTGTCAATCCAACAGATGTCCTCCCTCATTGTATGAATCTCTTCGTTTATAAGTTTAATCACTCAAAAAGAGTCTGATTCAACAACTAGATTTGAAATTTAAAGATTAGAGGCAAGACGAACTCCTTCAAGAATGCCATAAAGCTCCGACAAAGGATCTTCAAAGACAATACTTAAGTTTATAAACACTTCTTCCACCTCCAAATTTCTTCCCTTGTTATCTACTTTTTAGCAATAGTTTAAAAAACCAAGTCAAATTTTGAGAATTAAAAAAAATAGCTTTCAAAAACTTGTTTTTGTTTTTGGAATTTTGCTTATAATTCAACTATTTGTACTTAAGAAAGATGCAAACCTTGTAAGAAATGAGGAGGAAATGAGTTTAATTTTCAAAAACCAAAAACCAAAAAAGACCTAGTTACCAAATGGGGCCTTAGATATACTCATCCAAATTAAAACTATTTTATTTGTATGTTGATTGATTTTCATATGTGATTACAATCCAAAACTAAATATTGATGTCAATGACGAAATCATAATATCGACAAATATTTATGTAAATAAAGAAATATAAATTAATAATTGAGTTTTTTTTTAAAAAAAAATTTACTTTCAAACAAAGATATAGATCTTGTTATTATTCATACTCAAATGGTATTTTTAGACTAAACTAAAAAAAAAAAAAAATCAAAACTTTGCATGTTGTTTAAAAAATATTCTTAATCTTTTAAAAAGTTACAATAGTAATTATCTTTTGACGTTTCATAAATGCTTCAAAATTATCTTTGGAGTTGATCCATTAGTACTTTGGATTGAAATTAGGACGTGAAATAGGTATAATGATGATCTTAAACAATGATATATAGTAGTTTAATACCCAATTTCAATCCATTTCATAGCACATGATGGTTTTAGGTCCTAATCAATTTTCCCTAACATTTTGATAGATTTTATATATTTACAAAAACTTTAGAAAGTGAGATTACTCAATAAAATCTTCATTTACAGTTGTTATTTTAATATTTTCTAAAAGACATTTGATTTGTTGTAATATTCTTTCCTGTTGCAATCTTTTTTTTTTTTTTTTCTGTATTTGTTTAAATGTTCAAATAACCCCTCAAATTAAACCTTTATTTCCATGAGACATGATTGATGAGAAAACAAATAGGGATAATCTTTTAAATGTAAAATTATTCAAAAGTATCAAAAGTGATGGATCTAGAGAATAATCATCTTGATAGGAAGGCATATTTTCTTTTTATAAAAGGTTAAAAAATAAATAACTAGATAAATATAACACTGGAAAATTTATAATTAAAAAGAACGAAAATTACAATTTAATATGTGAACTTTAATTATTTTTTAAATTCTTAAATTTTTAAAAAAATTACTACATCTTTGACCTTTGAATTATAATTTTATGTCATCATTATTAATAATTAAAAAGCCGTTTGGGGCACCGACTAAAAGTTGATGGAGTTGATTATTATAGCCCCTCCCAAGTTAATTGGGGCATCAACAATAATAGTAGCGTGCACAACTATTTATAACCTATAATTAAGTATTAGTAAATACTATTTCAAAATTCTCTTTGCTACCGTATTTATTATTTTTTGCTCATGCTCTCTTTTCTTCTTTGCTACCGTGTTTACTATTTTTTATTAAGTCAAAAATAATTTACACCTCAAATACAAACTATTTTAACCCAAACTAAAGTAGTCTACACTCGAAACACTAACTATTATAATGTAGCCTAAAATAGTCTGCGTCTAAACACTAATTATTATAACCCGTTGACTATTATAACCTACTAATTATAATAACAAACTTAACGTCACAAATGTCCTCTAAATGCGAGTAGAGATGTTTATGGGTTCAATTGAATTGGGTTAAAACACTTTTTAGACCAGCCCAATTGCTGGATTTGTAAACTGACACCATCATACAAAAATATATAAACACAACAATAACGTTCACCAACAATTTTCAACCACAAAAGGAAATCATAGAAGTTCAATCACAAATTAACTCCAAATTACCACACCAATTCTAAATATACATCTAATTCTACCACAAATGGGCTCTAACTTATCTCACCAACAATATTTAACTACAAATTAATACCAACATACAAAACAAACACAACAATAATATTCAACCTCAAAAAATGAAAATCATAAAATACCTAACAAAATATAAATCATACACAATAATTAACCACAAATTAACATTAAATTAACTTAACAAAAGGAAAATTTTCAGCACAAAAAGAAAATCAGCGTTGGGGGTTCTCACGACGCATGTCCTCATAGCGTCGTAAAGCCCTTCAGCTGTGGCTACTTAGAGACGTCTGTTGACACTTACAAAAATTAGTGTCGAGTGAAACTGCCTATGCCAACGTGCTTTGTGCATTTAGGTTGAGATTGGACTATTTTTCTTGACAACTCTTTTTACATCAGGATAACCTTTCTTTCTCAACCAAATTTTTGGCATCAGAAAAGACTGGATTTCTTATAGTGAAACTTCGGGTTTAGAATTAATATTAAAATCATAATGAGAAATTTAGAGAAAATAAGTATATATTTTAAAAACAATTTCTTCATCAAATAGGATTTTAGAAACCTATTAGAAAATTTTGAAAATTCATTCACTACAATTAGAGATGTTCAATTTCTCCGCAGAGACGGAGACCCGCGGGATTCTCCGATTAGAGGGGAGGGAGTAGAAAAAAAATTCTCCGTAAGCTAAATGGGGATGGGGACGAAGAATGCATTCATATTTTCCGTTCTCATCCCATCCCGATTAGTTTCTACATATTTATTTAGTATAGTTATATAATGTGTTTAAATTGAATATTTAAATTTAGATTATATATGTGAATAATTTAATTCATATTTATTTCTTTTTGTTATAAGAAATTAATTGTTTTTTAGGCTAAAATTTGAGAAATTTATCTTTAAATTCAAATTGTCATGTAAAACTAACCTAATAAACAATTTAGTGATAAAGTTAATTATTTAATTAAAACTTGTTCACATTAGTAATTTAAATTAATTGTTTTTTAAAAAAAATATAACGGAAAAAATTTTCCGCAGAGAATTTCCACCCCGATCCGTGCAGAATTTTACAGGGATGAGAATGAAATGGAGAGCGGACACAGGAATAGGGAATGGCATCCCGATCTCACCCCATCCATGGACATTTCTAACTACAATAGACACAAGGCTTAAAGTTGGTTAACTAAACTCATAATTTAACTAATAACTATTAAATTTGGTTGATGTTGAGAACAATTTTAATATTAAAATTCCTTTATTTATGAAATGTAAGTTTGGAGGAATTTATATATTCTAATGATTGTAAGATGGAATAATTCGCCTTCGGCAACTTCAAGCTTTAGGCGAATTAAAAAAAAAAAAAATTACCGGAAACAATATTTAATATTTAATACTTTAATTTTATATCTTTCAATCATTTATTTTTTTGTAGTAAAATAATAATTTATTTTTATATTTATTTACATTTATTTTTAGCTTTTTTATGAAATATTTATCAATTTTAATATGTATAGGTTGGGTCTAAAGTAATTTATGGTTTTTGAAAGAAAATAAATTTATTTAATGTTATGAGGTTTAATTTGTACTTCTGCTCTGTTTCGCATTTAGATTTTGGTAGAAATAAATTTATATTTCATGGTTTTAAAATATAGAAATAAATTCAAGTTTTTATTTATTTTTTAATCAAAATGATTTAAAATAACATAAATTGAAATTTCTTGTTTAGATGCTCACAACGAATAAAAAAAAAAAAAATAACCATTTACTGTTATGTCCTTATAATTTCCTTGAAAATTATGTAAATTAAATAATCTTTTTCCTCCCTATTTCCCATAAAACAAACTAATAATAATGAAACTAAAAAAGAATCATTCTCCTCCTTATACAATTGTCTTTGTTTTAATTTCTTTTATTTTGTTGTTTAATTTGTAATTTGTGCTTATTTGAATTAACTAATAAAAAATTATTTAAAAGAAAAACACATACTATTCTCATCTGAATCAACAAATAAGAAGAAACAAAATATTTAAGAAGATGAAATAAGTAATTTATAAAAAAAAAAAAAAAAAAAAAAAAAAAAAAAAAAAAACGGTAGTTTTCTAAACTATATAAAATACTTTGGAAAAAAATTTAAATTGAAAAGATTGAAATTATTCAATTAAAAAATTACAAAATTCAATAGATAAACTAACTTTTGAGTTTGCGTGATTGATGTTGAGTTTTCTTCATGTGGAATACAAAGTTTGCTTCAATATGGAAGAATCTATGGATGTATATGGAGTGTAGGAGAAAAAAAATTGGCTGGATAAAATTGGAAACGTATTTTTTAAAGTTTGAAATCTGGTCGAATCTGATCAGATTAGAATGGATTTTTGTAAGAAAAATGAGATTTTCATAGTTGATTTCAAATTCTTGGTCTCATTTGATAATCATTTTTTTTTTTTTGACAATTAAGTCTAAAGACACTATTTCCACTTTTAGATTTATTCATTTTTTTTATCTACTTTTTATTTATGGTTTAAAAAAATCAAGCCAAATTTTGAAAACTAAAAAAATAGTTTTTAAAAACTTGTTTTTGTTTTTGGAATTTGGTTAAGAATTAAGAAATTGGGAGGAAATAAGCTTAGTTTTCAAAATCCAAAAACAAAAAATGAAGTGATTACCAAACGGGGCTTTAGTCGTTGATGTTTGGTTTTTCAAATTTTTTAAGAAAAAATACTATGTATGTTTGGTCACTGTTTTTGGTTTTCTGTTTTTCTAAAACAAGGAAAAAAACACGTTTGATAATTATTTTTTATTTTAAAAGTTTGAAAATCAAAAACATGTTTGATAATTGTGTTTCATTTTTTGTTTTTTTTTTTTCTAAAAACCCCAAAATAAGTCTGGATGACTTTTTTGTTATTTAAATAAAATCAAAATATATTTACAATATTTTTCATCTAATGTAATAATTATAAAATTATATGTTTATTTTTAAGTTTTTTGAAAATTTCTTGTTGATAAAATAATACTAATATTTTAAAGATATTAATTGATCACAAAGAAAATAAAGAAGAATAATAAAAATCCAAAAAATCTAAAGAAAATAAATGAAAATAATTTATTTTTATTAGAGAAAATTATAGTTCCATTTTTGTAACAACAAATTATAGGTAAATATTTTTAAAAAAAAACTTAAGATATTGTTTAAACAATAGAGAATTGATACAGAACTAAAATGAAAAAATCACATTATTTACCATTAAATTACATGTAAAAAATGATTCGTTATTATAAAATAGAAAAGAAATAAAAGGAAAAAGAGAATTTATGTAGAGTTGAAATATAAAATCAGAATTTTTTTTTAAGAAAAGGTAAAAAAAATATATTCTCGACACTATTTACCATTCAATTCCATATAAAAGGTGAAAATCGTTATTATAAAATGTAAAAGAAATAATTAAAAAGAAGAAAAGAAAATGCTATTTGTAGAGTTAGAAATTGGATGTGGACTGTGCATGACCTATATGCAAATGGCTAAACCATTTTGCATTAGTTTTAGGGGTTAAGTTCAAAAACATAGTGGTTTTCAAACTAATGACAAAAATGGAATAGATAGGAAATTTTTTTCAAAAATAGGTAGGAATAGAAAGTATTGACAAAAATAAGATTGGTTTTGGGATGATAATTGTGTACTTGGTATACGATTACCATTTAATCAAGTCAACACCAACTCAGCGCCATGGACTGGTCAACGAAAAACTCGTGGACCGAGTCTACGAATTGCCTTTGTGTGTGTATTTTTTTTCTTTCTAATTTTGACTATTTTTTTAATTTTTAACTAATAAATTTCTTCATTACTAAACTTAATTATATATTTAATATGCAACTTAATTAGTTTACACCCATATGAAAAATAAAATTTTAACTTGACTAAGTTGTACATCTCTACAAATAAAAAAATAGATAAAAGAGAAATTAGTTATTTAATTTCAAAATAGAAGTTTACATGAAGTTTAAAGACGACCCCTGACGCTTACCCCACAGGGGTTGTCTTCGTGTGCTTCTAATTAGCTTCGTCTTGTTGCCATTGTCGTCTACGACGAACACGTCTTTGATCAGTGTCAGCAACATTGAGTCGTCTTATTTGTTGAATATTGGTCACACATTGAACCCAACTCTGGTAAGTTGTGCTATACTGAATATATACTATACATCTTGGATGAAATTATTCTGTACGATGAAAAAATTAATATTAAATAATATTCATATCATATATTTGGGAAATGTAAGATTATAAATCTCTTACCATGCAGTAATAGTAAGGATCGTCAGATGTGTTGTTAATTCTCCGTGTGCACAACGGTCATGACATGCACGCCAGTAGGATATATATTCTGCGTGAATTCGACGTCAGTCTTAGTCGTGCTTACCTCTCAAATCAATCTGGTGTAGTGTCGGGAGTATATAGCACAACGGTACCATTTGTCGTAGATCGAACTCTCAGTAGATCGAACTCTCAACACACGATTTGGATGAAGCCACTCTACTATATGAAATCATATAAGAGGGGGGTTAATGGTCAACCAGATGTCTTGACCATCATGACAGTAATCAGGTAATGACCAAATATCTTGCATTTATGACATCCAATTAATCTGACAAAAAAATAATAATAATTATATATTCAAAAAATTTTAAATATTCATTTATATATACATTTGTTACCTGATTGTGCATCAATCTGTCAAATAATTGTCAATATACTAGCGACATATTTGCTGACTATTCAGAGGTAGCTAATACACCATTCCATCTAAAATTATAAAAAAATACAATAAACTTATATTCTTACCTAAAATGATAATGAAATAAATATATAAAAATGAATAACATCTGGCACTTAGTGGACGATGACCTGCAGCCTGTAACTGAACTTGTGGTGCTATAATTTTAAATCTACCATAACCCCATACCTGTAGTATAGTATCAGTGGCCTTGCTATTTCCAACGCTTGTGCATTAGTAGCACGACAAAGTTCTCTATAAAGCAATGCAAAATAGGCACCACCCCACAAGTACGTACCAATATGCTCGAAATAAAATAGGAGAGGGAGAAGCATAAGATGTACCAAAGTGTTCAACTTGTCAACGAATAAAAATCCTCCAATAAGTTCATAATATATGCTCGTGCATATTTACATATGCTGATGTCGTCGACATCAGGAGGAAATTCTGGAAATTAGGATGCTAACCACGAGATACTCAATCTTGAGCCTTTTAAATCATTTGGTAGAACGCACAAGAGCTCGTCGCAAACAATTCTCCAATCACATTATAATGAATGTGTCAAAGGTTCTCCATCCACTTATAACTCAAACTGAATAGCAACATCCTACAATGTAATTGTACATTTCTCACAAGGTAGGTGAAATGTGTGGGTTTTTGGTCTCCAACGCTCTACTAAAGTAGTAATGAGGTGTCAATCAAATTGGATAAATTCAAACAGTGCAACCCCAAGAAAATCGACCTGTTCAACATAAGGAGTAATCCGTGGATCAAATAGGATAATATGTTGTGCAGATGTCTCCCTTCTCCGACAACCCAAAACTATGGTAGAAAAACTATCCCATATCATTGAACGATGAGTATTTTGTTAATATAGTTGCACAAGATTAAAAGGACCGGGCTCCATTACCTACGAAGTTCAAATTATATTACATAACAAATAAAGTTCCATTACACAAAATTCTATTACATAAAAATAAAATCCCATTAAACAAAGTCATCAATGGCCCGAAAAAATAAAAGTTACATTACATAAAAATAAATTTTTATTACATACAAAATAAAAATTCATTACACAAAGTCATCAATGGCCCGACGAGGAAGCACTGTTCACATGTTGAATTAGTAATTTCTCAATCTATTTGTGTGTACATATCTGACGGTACCAACTCAAGATCATGTTTCCTACTTCTATCGTTTCCAAATAATTCATCAAGTTCAACATTAATATCACTGTCTCCAGTGTTTTCAGATTCAAGAATGACTAAATCTTCGGGACACAATGACATATTTACTTAAATTTTGACAACTGTTATAGTTGACAAAAAATATGTTAATACGAAAAAAAGTTTTAAATCGAAATAAATAAATATTCCAAACTTTTAAATCCTCTTTTTGTCACAATTTTTAAATCCTCTTTTTGTCACAACTTTTAGTTTTCAACTTTTGTAAATTTTCTTAAAATGAAAAAATTTGTTCCCTCTTTTTAAGAAAATCCCAAAAAATTAATATTTCAAACAATCTAAATATTTTCTTAAATCAACCCAAATAAAATAAAAAGATAGATCTATGAATGAGCCCAAATAAAAATAAATAGATATATGAATCAGCCTAAATAAAAAAAAATAGATATATGAATCAACCCAAATGAAAATCTATGAATCATACACTTAAATAAGCCCAAATAAAATATGAATCATACACTTAAATCAACCCAAATGAAAACAAAATAGTAGATCTATGGAAGAAATTTTATATATTGGAACAAAAGGGTAGCCCAAATTTACAAACTTTAGAAAAATAAATAAAACTTTTACTTAAGGCAGGTGGTACATCGGCTTACGGTGGCGGAGTAGGATGGCTACAGCAGCAAGAAGATCGGAGACTGCGGGGAAGAGGCGATTAGGCTGTGAGAGAGGAAGGAAGATGAAAAGTTTCGGATGGAA
This sequence comes from Benincasa hispida, assembly GCF_027475165.1. Taxonomy (NCBI): domain Eukaryota; kingdom Viridiplantae; phylum Streptophyta; class Magnoliopsida; order Cucurbitales; family Cucurbitaceae; genus Benincasa; species Benincasa hispida. Next base: position 29,736,647 of record NC_143484.1, on the reverse strand, counting down.
GAAGGGGGGGTTCGTGCAGTTTATTGGGACCACTGTACACGACTTAGGTAATCGTGGACCCCGTTCACGATTAGGTGGTCAACGATTGTCCATATGGACAGTCCAGGTCACTGCCACTTCGCGAGACTTTGAAGGAAGTCGTGTATCAGGTACACGACACAATTAAGGGATAATCGTGTACCAAGTACATGAATTCAAAACCTATTTTTGCCAATACTTTCAACCCAATCCTATTTTTGTTAATAATTATTAAAATAACATTATTTTAAAAAATATATATATATAGTTTTAGCCATCATTTTAAGGAAAATTGCAAAAAGAAAAAAAGTTGTTTTAAAGACTCAAAATGGCAAATGAACCGGCTTAAAAAAACCAAATGTCTTTTTGTTGATGTCATAGATGCGTGAAGTTACACATTTGCCCTTTCTTTTTTTCTTTCTTCCCAACATACGATTTCCTTCTCCTTCCTTCATAGACCCAGCCTTTGGAAAAACTCTGGCACAAATTCTTCTTCTTCTCCGCAACCAAGCAACTCCGACCAATAATGTTCCGTCTTGCATCTCCGATGAATAATGCGTGACCAACTACAATCAACAATGTGCGAGAGAACAAAAGAGAGTGAGAGCTTCTCTGCAACCTTGCAACTCCGACCAACACTACACATTTCAAAAATAAAAATCCATTTTTTTTTGTTTTTGAAATTTCTTATCATTTTTAAAAACGTTTTAAAATTGAAAAAACAGAAAACTCAATTAGATATTAAATACACTTGTATTTTAAAAACTAAAAATAAAAAATAAAAAACCAACAAATATTGTTATCAAACTGCCCCTTATTTTATTTTATTTTTTTAAGTATCCAAACACATAAAATCATTTCAAATATGAGGTGCAAACAGTGCGTTGAGAATTCGTTTGGGATCGTCGTAACTTTTAAAATAATTATTAACAATTATAACTTTAGAAAAGTCAGCTATCATAAATTCATTATTTATAATGGTTATAGTTTAAATTACGAATTATGTATTAATATTTCTTTAAATTGTTTGATAAAAGTATAGAAAAAATCGTTGTTATATAAAATTGAAATGAAGAAATATTATTTTAATTTAAATATTTTAATATTAGTTCATATTTTCTAAAAAAATACATGAGGTAAATTGTAAGATATTTTATTATAAAAATATGGTTATAAAAATATTGAATTATTCAAAATTTTATTGATATAGGATGAAATAAATGTGAAGAAATATATATAAAGACGAGAATTTAATTTAAAACGGTTAGTCATAGAGATTAACAGACTTTTAAGAAAGCTTAAAACTGGCATGTAGATGATTTTAAATACATGAAGAAATTAAATAGTAATTTTTTAAAAATTAAAGAATAATTTGTTTAATCAAACATCACCGAAAAATTAAGATTCTTCTGGAACTACTGTTGACCCTCCAAAAGCAATCCCAAACATAGCACAAATTCTCTAGCAACGATATTTGAAATTTAATCAACTTCATTAAATCTTAAAAATATAATTCAATTATTAAATACATTTTTATATTATTAAGTTATTTATACATGGATTTTTAGATAAAATCCCATGATATTTAATATGATATCGAACTGCATAAAGCCTAAACAGGCCTTCAATCTAAAAACAAAAATTGAGATACAATCCAATACTTGTGAATCCAACGAACACTATCTTGAAGGGCATGTTGAGGACCTCATAATCTTTATAATATATAGATGGCTCACCTTCTCTTGTTGCCAATCAGTTTTAAGATGGAACCTAATGTTATTTAATATGATAATTTAGAGTAACGAGTGCCAACGCAAATACAAGATGAGCACAAGCATGAGGGAGCAGTAGAGGAAGAGCGCTAGTATTTGAGAACAATATTATGAATGCGGGAGAGAGCGTAAAGGGATCAGAAATTAGGAGCACGAGAGAGGGTGGAAGAAGAAGATTTTTAATGTGTGTGAGCTTTATTGTACGAATGATCTTAATTTCACACTCGTTAAAATTGTTAAGAATAATATGAATAATTAACATACTCGTAATACATTTTGACAATGATAGAAGTAATAATTCATTAAAAAATTTGGAACACTATATAACTTCTCCTCTATCTATTGGGTATCTTCTTTTTCTCTTGCGGAGATGTCTTATAATTATTCTTTATTTATTCTTTAACACATCTCTCCACTTTTTAATAAACAAAAAAATAAAAAATAAAAAATGTTACCAACACAAGTATAACAATCAAAGAGAAATACTTTTCTTTTGGTTTAAAAATTGTAGATTCGAATTTTTACTCACACTTTAATATAAAAAAAATTGAAAGATATTGCAATTGAAATATGTACGGTTTTTATTTAAAATTTAGATAATAAGGAACAAATAAGAAAAATTATGAAAAATAACACATTTAAATTTTTATCTTACAAAACTAGTATCTTTTTTGAAAACTCGTAAAAATATTTTTTCTCGATCCATCTCGAACAAGATCGACCACGAGAATTTAGTTAAAAAATTCAACTTTTTCCAACTTATTGATTATTTGAAGTTTTCTCGATACATCTCGCCAGATTAAACATCGAGATTATGTGCATCTCGGTGCTAATTTCGGATAAAATAACATCGATATTTTATATATTTGAGTTTTCTCGGTAAAATATCGAGCATAATTAACACCGAAATTCATATATTTGAGCTTTCTCGGTGGAATCTCATACAGAAATAACACCGAGATTCTATATATATCCCAAATCTTACCAAAAATTTTTTGAAAAAATTGATCTTTTCCAAAATTTAAAAATGTTGAATCAATTTGAAAAATATAATTAGATAATTGGAAAACGTATTTGGAATTTTTGGAAATTAATAAAATTGTGGAAACATAAATTATATTAAATATTTGAAAATTTATGTATTTATTTGATATAATATTTTGTAAATATAACCGAATTTAGAGAAAATTTGAAAATATTATAAGATTTGGGAAGATTAAAAAAATAGCAAATGTTTAACCAATCGAGATGTACCGAGAAGAGTCAAAACAATCAATAAAAATTTATTTTTTAACTAAAATCTCGATAATCGATCTCGTCTAAAATGGATCGAGAAAAACTATTTTTACGAATTTTAAAAAAGCATATTAATTTTATAAGATGAAAAACCTAAACGCGGCATTTTTCATAATTTCTCACCAAATAAGTACCTAATTTCATGTTTGATTAACAATAAAGAGAGAAAGTAGAACAAGTAACCTAATATTTTATTAAGAACTCTTTAATGATAAAAACGATGACGTATATCTTTTGTTTTTTTTTTTTTTTTGTGGATATAATATTTAACACGGATCTAACTATTATTTATTTTTTTTATTGTTTTTATTCTTATTATTTTTTGAAAACAGCACTTCCTGATCTTTATCCACACCCACGTCATAAAATCTAATCTGATGAAAAGGAAGGAAAAAAAAAAAGGCTTACCTCGTCGTACTGTAGCTTTCGAAGTCTTTAAAAAAAACAAAATTGGTTAAACGAAGTTTTGTCTATAAGCATATTGCATTTTAATGTGTCTCACGATTCGAAAGAATTAGGGGAAGGTCATTTCATTTTTGTATTGAGAACAAAAGAGGTTCAAGAGATGAGAGAATTAAGGAACGTTGACTCAATTCATGAAATTTATATATGAGATCGGTTCGGTTCAGTTCAGATTGAATCATAATTTTGTTTCTTTTAATTTGTGAACTGAACCAAATAAAACCATATGATTTCTGAAAGATAAAATACAACCCCACGCTACAAGAATTTGGACATTTGCCAACAACGACAATAGTCGAAAAAAGTTTAAACATCGTTAGTAAAACCTATCCTGACGGCAATCCAATCGTCAACAGCATCGTCAGGAAAACCTTTCCAAACCCAAAAAATCTTTGTCGTAGGAAAAAAAAAAAGATATCTCCATGGAACAAGGAGGGGGCTTTTGCCGACCTTAAATGATACCGTCGACCTTAAATGATACCGTCGGGATAAGTTATTTCTCCGGGAGAAGTCAGCTTATGCTGATGATGCATGAGTATGCTATAAAATAAAATCATGCAACCATATATTATAACATTTATAATATAAATAATGCAAAACCTATGGTGGAATTTTATTTATATGACATACATTATGACATATATAATAAAATTAGACCACACATCAAATGCATAATTTAAACAGCAATTTATGGATTGGGATTGGATTCCTAAATCATTAATTAAATTTAATCAAAAGACTAACTATTACATAAAAAAAGACTCAAACGGGTTCAAAATAGGTGAATTCAGGTCTTGAACCGTACGAACCAGACCGCCCAGCACCCAAACCAGCCACGAACCACTTGAACCAAGCGAACTGAACACGAGCCAGCTGAACCACGAACCGAAACGCATGTGAATTGGAAAATTTTTTCCGTCTCAAAGTGTTGCAACTCTTCGAAAAAAAATTTCGTCCCCCTTTCGCAGTGTTGCAACACAACTGTACAGTAGCCACTATACAATTGCGTTTTGTATTGTTTCTTCTCCAATTTGGGCCTCGTTTTCATCAGTACATCGCTGGAAAATTCACGAACGACACTAACAATGAATTACAGACTCTATTGCAATAATTAATGCGCAAAACAACAGGTCTTTACAAACCAATTTGTAAAAATAAAGCTTAAATCTAAAGTCTAATCTCAAAACATCCATAAATCGCAAACCACATTCAACCATTCATCACATGAATAATACAGAATGCATACCCACCATTAATCTGTAAAAGAAAATTCTGGAAATAAAATATAATTGGGAAACTAACAACCTGGATCTGATGCTAATTGAAGGAACGGTGAAGCTCCACAATGGAAATAGGATTGTTCCCAATTTTCATTTTTCCAACGAATCCCAAATGTACAGAACAATCAAATTATGCATTATAATAAAATTAAAGCATGCTTTTAAGAATAATTAGACAAGAAACAAACACTTATCCTTGAAGCCAAAAAATCTTCCCGAATTCCCTCGAACTGGTAACAAACACTTCGTATCAAGAATCTATTGGTTTTAACAAGTTAAGAACGGAAGAATTCAGGATCATTAAGTACTCTAATTCATTGATTTTAGCAACAAATTAAGCATATTCATACAATATGAAGAGGGTTTCAGAAATACCTTTGATGAACTCCTTCGATTCCATGAAATCAGCTTTAATTACCACTCTAAAAGCTAGTGGACCACCAAAGGATTTTCCCTACTATTCTCTAGGACCTTAAATTAAGTTGTAGAACTCAAAATGAGTAAGAATTTGTAAGAAATTTTAGGAGACAAGATGAAAGTTGCTGAGAAAATCAAGAACCCTTTTTCAGTTTATCTCAGCTCCCAAATTCACCTTGCATGCCCATTTCTTAGCTCAATTTGTTGAGTTTTATTTAAGAGGCTCATGCAATTAGATTGTTTTTGAATAAGACAGCTCCTACTTGATCAGTTTGAGTGGAAGTTGAGTGAAATATGAGTCAAAATGCCAAGAATTGGAAAAACCCACTAAATGGGTTTTTCAAACTGATTTTTCAACTTTTTGAAAAATTCATTTTCTTTTTATTTTTGAAAACTAACTTTCAAAATAAATTTAAGATATTAATTCTTTAATTAATATTAATGGACACTTTATTTAATTTTATATATAATTAATTCACTAATTAATTTCATATAAAATTAATTATTAATAATTAATTAAAAATTTTAATTAAGTATTTAATTTAATATCAAATATTAAATTAATTAATTACCAATTTCTCCAACATGACTCTCTATTCATGTAATTTGGTATTTAAATTGAATTTAAATATCAACCAATTCTCCAATTTTGTTTAATTCGGTAATTAAACATGTAAGTATATCACATATAATTACTAATTCCCTTAATTTGAATTTAAACGTTTCACATTCACTCATCACGTCATTCTAAGGTTTAGTCCGTTTGTAAGCTAGAAGGGGGATCTAATGGACCTATAAATCATGGGCTAAAACGTTCCGAGACTAACCGGTTAAAATCTTTAACCTAATTAACCACCATTCGTTAACTACTAGGTCACTCCACTAAAACCCAGTAGTTGCACTTCTCATATTGTGTCCACTCGATATAACCATGATTAGTAAGTTAATTCTTCACAGGTTGTTCGTAATAACGGCTAGGTCAATAGATATTTTACCCCCGAGATTACCTCTTGATCCGTAAGTCTCACAGATCATTTAATGAATAATTGGTTTGAGATCCAATCATCAAACCAAGCCCCTTTCGAGTCAACGTGAGGGTGAGACCCCTTGTTCAAGACCCGAAGTAAGCACTTAAGAGAACAACCTCTCTACTATCCCTAAAAGCGGGTAAGAGTGAATTCCATCTTGCACCCTATGTCTCCAGCTATCTACCCGGTCTTACCCCTAAAATGAGAGGCTTATTGAACCACTGTTGTTGAGTCAACCCTCACCCATGCAAATCTAAGGATAATCCTGAATAAACAAGAGTTCATAGTTAGCTCAGATTTAAGGTTAAGTTACCTAGGTCATTGTTTTAAAATAGTCAGTCTTAAACAATAAACAGCGTTAGAAAGTAAAGTGGTTTATTTCTTTGTCTGATCTTATACAAACTCATTGTATAGGACGCCCCTGTCAATCCCCACCCCAGACTACCCTCTTAGCCTAAGAAAGGGGGTGACTAACAGCAGTTATCAACCCTTTTGCTGACATTTACTGGCTCATAACTCTTGCGAAATAACTCTGATACCAAGATATAACTCATATACAGCGGAATGTCTTTAGGCCAAAAAATCATCAATTCAGAAACATAACATGTTTAGAGTCATTACAACACTAGATTCATAAGTCCCAAAGCCCAAAAACCCTAGTCCCTATATGAACAATGGAAAGATGTGTACAATATTTACAATAACCACCTAAACCGACGGGTTACAATATCTTTATCCTTTAGTGGCAGAGCAGATGAAGAACTATCTCCTGAGGATTTAACCGCTACCTGGGGGAAAGGAAAACATTTGAAAACGGGGTGAGCTTGCTAGCCTAGTGAGTGGCTTAAGAAACATAACTGTTTCTCATGCAAAAGTCTCAGTAAAGAGATTTAAACTGGAATATAAACTTCTATAGTAACCTTGTACTGCAGTATAAATTTTTTCCAAGCATAAAACATATAAAGCTGTTTAAATCACGAAACAGTAAAACTGTTTCTCAGTTGAGAATAACCCTACTGTGGTTAAAAATAATCCCAACACTAACTGCTAGTAAAAAGAGAACCCTTTTGCTCAATCTCTAACTTTAACTATCTACGTGCACGTGGCCATACTAAGTACCATCATACCTTAGGTACTTCTGCTCAGATACCTTCTCAAATGTCCTTCGATATCAAGTGGGTTTGGTACCTTCTCAAACGTCCTTCAGTACCAAGTTGGTTAGATACCTTCTCAAATGTCCTTCGGTATCTAGTTGGGCGGATAACATCTCAAATGTACTTCGGTATCGCGTTTTAAGTAAAACTAGTCATAAATGACTTTCTCTTTAAAGCGTGTAAAGTATAACACATATAAAAATATGGCTTTAAAGATACTAACGCATGTTGGGTATATTTAAAACATATAAATAGCTTTTCAACAAACTTCCCACACATGCATGCGTTTAAAACATAACTCATAGTTTGCTTGGAAATCACTTTGTAAAACTAGCTGGCATGAGAATAATCTTCTTTAAAACATGCTTTCTTTAAAACATTGTGAATATTTTTTCAAATGTTTTAGTCACTCACCTCGATCGCTTACGAACTTTTCACTCTAGAAATTCCTTGTTTACCTCGGGCTCCCTTTTTCACCCCTAGAATCCAGATTCAATTTACAACTCAGATTACTCATAGTTCTATGCCTTATTTTGAGACACTTCCTTCTACAAAAATGTTTTAATATCTCAGGAAGCTTACCCTAAAATCTGAGCTCAGAACTCCTCGTATTTGGCCGGAATCAATAAATCTCCAAGACTGGCCAAGCTTGTCCGACAGCCTGACCCTTCTATCTTCTTCTCATTTTCCAGCCCAATCCTTTAGAGATTTTTCTCCGACAATCCTACCCTAAAAACTAGACTTTTAGAGCTTTCAGGTGGCTTTGGAATCACTCCAAATGCACGAGTATATTGGGATAACTTTTCGTCCCAAGTTGATGCTGTTTTTCAAACTTCACTGTCCACTGCGTCCTCTTTGAAGTTCTATGATCAACGCATAGATTTTGCTCTCAACGCAATGTTTACTCAGCTCTCCCATTCTTTTTAATGTCTTTTCGAATTGTGGTCTAGCCAAATTTCCATCACATAATGTTATACTTAGCCAAATTTCTAAGTTTTTTCCCAAAAATCAAGCGTCCAAATTTCTTCTTTTCTTCTAATTTTCCACCCTTTTCTCTACCATTACACACTAGTTTCTACATCAACCTACTCACCATACTAGTCTCAGTAGGGAACATACTCAAGTAGAGAAATTAATATTCGGGGTTCACAGCCCCCACTCCTCATGTCTCCACATGAACGAATTAGGATGACTTCATTTGTAGCATTTTACAACGATTATAATAACTACAAAGTGGACCGCATCCGATAGTGTTACCAGAATAAGGTACCCAGCCTTATTCATAGATCATTTTGGCTATCAACTCAAACTTGATCCACTCTTATGTCTCCACATAAAGTTCAAGTACTCATGTAATAGCTATGGATTCTAATTTTATTGGATTTACTTCTAAAACGAAATGATCAATTCATATATTCAATAACTACTTTATTGAATCAAACTCAATAACATCTTTATCGATTAAATGAATAATTTTATTGTTTACAAACCACGAGTTTTAGGACATAAAATCCAACAAAACCAATGATATACAATGACCATCATCACTTGAGAATCCTTTATATTCTCCTTAAGAGTGAGAATTTAGACGTTATGAGCTCTGAATTTTGGGAAATGGAGGAATTTTAAGAGGTATTTTTCTTCTCTGTGTGTTCCTAGGGAGAAAAGCCAGAAAGAATTCTTTGTGAAGCTTTTATGAAGAAAATGATGAACCATAGGAAACTGAACCACTCGTTCCCACATTTAATTGAGAGAGAATTAAGGAGAGAGAGTTGTAACTTCCTCCCTTTAATTTTAAAATTAAATTTAAAATAAAATAAATTTAACTTAGTTAATATATATATGAAGGAACCCCTATGAAGAGGTCGCAGCGGAAGCGGATTATCCTAATTCCTAATCGTTTTTTAAAAAAATTTTACACCACATGCATTTGGGAAAAATTAAATCATACAGCATACCAAAAAAGGTTTAGGAATCCCTTGAACACTACCACGAAGGAGTCCTCAGTATTCTCTGGTGAGAATTTAGGAGGTGTGGACTCTAGAGTGTTCTGGGATTGAGGGAGAAGAAAGAATTTGAGAGAAAAAACATGCAAAAAAACTCAGGAAAAAAAACTTACAGAGAGCAACTTTCTTTCCATCGTTAATTTTTTTTTCTTTTGCAGGTTTAAGAATGAGAGATCTCCACCACTTATTACATGAGTGGTGGAGAGAAAAAGATGGGGAGGGAGTTAAGTCCCTCCCTTTAATTAATTTAAAATTAAATAATTAACAATTAATAATTAATAATTAATAATTAATTTTAATTCACAAGTAAAATTATAACAAATATATATATTAACTAGTTTATTATATATTATATAATCATATGTTATATCATATATAACATATAATATATAGTTTAAAATTGTATCATATACAATATATAACTTATACTTTCTTTTCTCTCTGTTATGGTATTTATTATAAATCATATTTACATTAAATTTTAATTATATGAATTAAATTCATATAATTGACATTTGAATCATATTCAAATATTTAATTCCTCTCATAAATTCTTTATATTATAATTACACAAACTTAATTATATCATATATAATTAATTTCCTCAATTAATTTGAACAATTCACATCAATCCAAAACTTAATTCTCATAAAATCTGATGAGCAATTGAAGGGACCTCATCGATCTGTAGCTTGAAGCTTAAACGGTTCGTGAATAATTAATCAAACTCTTTAATTAAATTATTCACCATCCGTTAATTGTAGGGCATTCCACTCAAGACTGACAGCTGCACTCTTCACACGATAGATATATTTCTATGTCCATTGGATATAACCAATCCACAGTACAACGACCCTTCACAAATTGCTAGTAAGTACAGTTACGCTAAATTACCATTTTTCCCTGTAGTTACATCTAACTCCTTAAGTACCACTAATTCCTCTAATGAACAATAAATCATAGTCCCACTATGTTTGACTCCTCTTGGGCTAGGAGAGGATGTGGTGCCACAAAGTTCAAGCCCCAGAATCAATTCTTAAGAGAGCAATTTATCTACTTTCCCTAACATTGAGGAATGAGTGAATTCTATCTTGTGTAATTGTGTTCCCAGTTCCCTAATCAGACGAATCCCCAACATAGTAGGCATGTTGAGTCGGAGATTTGTCCACTCTCACCCATATAAATCAAAGGACAGCCTTCATAGTAAAGGTGTTCAAAAAATCCGATAACCCGACCAACTCGGACTACCCAACACAAACCGCAAAAGTTGGGTTGGGTTAAATTTTATTTTGGGTTGGGTTGAGTTAAAAATGTTAAAAAAATATTAAATTCAAGTTGGGTCTGGGGTTACCCCATTTCAGGGTCGGGTTATATATATAAATAAAAGTAAAAAAAATAGTCAAATTTATTATTAAAAAAAAAAAAAAAAACTGGTGACCCAACTCGGACCCACCCAAAAATTTTGGGTTAGGTTGGGTTGGGTTGACCCTCTAAAAAAGAACTAATAGGGTTCATTATTAGTCAACCCAAATTTTTGGGTTGGTTCACAAAAATCTTCCAACTCGGACTATGTACACCCTTACTTCATAGGCAGGAGTTCACAACTCATTCAGGATTTAAGTCGTGTTACCTATGGTCATCCTGATGAAATGGAAGTCTCTATTAAGAATAATACTATATAATGAGACTACTTATTTCGTGGTGCGATCTTATACAAACTCCTTTGTATAGAATATTCCCGCTCACACGTCTCCACATGAATGATCAGGATCAAATCACTGTAGCACTTTACAACAATTGTAACATCTACAAAGTAGACCATACTTGTAGTGTCACCAGGATAAGGTATCCAATTTTATCCATCTACTACAGACCATTTAGATTATCACTTAAAACATGATCCATCCATATGTCTCTACATACATATTTAAGCTACAAGATAACCATGGAACTTACTTTATTAGTTTGTGATTAATGCAACAAAAAATGGAACAAAATATCATATATTTTATTAAATAAACAATGAGTTTGTACATTTACAAACTATAGGACCCTACGAGATTTAGGGTATCAAATCCAATAATTTCCCATTTGACCTAAAATTAGTGTGATGTACAATATAGTCAAATTACAAAGTACACAAATAAACTAGGGCATAAACACGTGCTCAATACAAAATCTCCCACTTGCCCTAGTCTAGACGTGGTATGTCCCATAGACCTATACTCTGTAGGTGACCCTCAAATACCTTAGTTGTGAGGGTCTTTGTAAACGAATCAACAATGTTGTGTTCTGAAGCTATCTGCGTGATGATCACGTCTCCTCGATGCACAATCTCTCGGATGAGATGATACTTTCGCTCTATATACTTCCCGCACTTGTGACTCCTAGGCTCTCGAAAATTAGTCACAATACCACTATTACACAATAAAGTGTGATGGACTTCGACATGTCTAGAATGGCTTCTAGATTAGTCAAGAATTTTCTGAGCCATACAGCTTCCTTAGCAACTTCACAAGCCGCTACATATTCAGCCTCCATAGTGGAGTCAGCGATGCACCCTTACCTAGTGCTTCTCCAAACTACGGCTTCTCCATTAAGAGTGAACACTAATCTTGACGTTGATTTCCTGGAATCCTTATCAATCTAAAAATCAGAGTCCATGTATCCTGTAAGGATCAAATCTTTTGAACCATGCACGAGCATGTAGTTCCTTATTCTCCGTAGATACTTGAGGATGCTCTTATACATCCAACTAAAACTAAGTGGACCTGCAACTTTTGTTTCATAGGGCAAATGGATTGTTAGGTGCACCATTACATCAAAAATGTTGGTGGAAATATTTTTCTAACTTACAAAGTATGATTATAATGCCCCTTTGTAATCAATCCAAATCCCTTATAGATATTGTTTTTGCACATAGATCACAGAAAAAGTTGCATAACTCAACAACTACAATGGACACATATTTTTTTATGTATGCTCGAACACCAATTGGAGAATCCTTTAAAGCAGAAAATGAGAGTCGTGAGTTTTTAGCCCCCATAGCTTTCCATCTTTCTCACTCACACATCTTGATATATTTGATACAAACCCATCAAGGAATTTAACTTATTTCATCCACTTACAGAATGTAACCTTGTCGCTAATAGTCAATGTGTATATAACGTCTGGCTTTACAACTTTATCCTCATACCTTTTGTAGATGTACTTCTTTTCATATATTTAGATCTTCTAAATCCAAACAAGAATTAGTTCTATCCTTTTTTTTCCCTCAATATTTAACAATGTACCTACCAAATTATCACAAATATTCTTTTCGATATGCATACATCCAATTTATGTCTCAGTAAAAGTTTCAACCGATATGGAAGTTGGAAAAATATACTTTTTTATTTCAATTTAAACTTTGTTTCCATTTTTATCACATTTCTTTAGATGTTTGCTAAGCACGGAAAAGTTTAACAAGTTCATCTCTTGTAAGATATATTCTCCATCCATGAAAACTAGAGAAGGTCTACGTTACACTTTTCCATTATTTGTTTGCTCTTGCGCCAACTGTGATTATCTAGAAGATAACGTCGATGCCCCATAAAATATTGTTTTCCTCTTAACCTTAATGATGATGTATCCTCTTTACAAATAGAGCATGTTGGTAACCTTTGGTACTCCATCCAGATAGGTCACCATATGCATGAAAGTCATTGGTAGTCCACAATAAGCTTGCACGTAGTTGAAAGTATTCGCTGCTAACACAATCATAAGTGTGCACACCATTATTTCCATAACTTCTTTAACTCTTCAATCAATGGTTGTAAGTAAATATCAATTTCTTTTTCAGGAGATTTCGGCTTGGGTATCATAATGGAGACAATGAAATTTATCACTTTCATGCATTTCCAAGGTGGCAAATTGTAAGGAATGAGTACCACTGGTCACATACTAATTGAAGTACTCATATTCTCGAATAGATTGAAGTCATCTTAAGCTAATCCTAAACGAACATTTCATGGGTCTGAAGCAACATGAGGAATATCACGACCAAAATGCTTCCACCCTTCAGCATCAGCTGGATGTCGTAATACTCCATTAGTTTCAATACGTTTATCTTTATGCCACCTCATTTCAGATGCAATATGTTTAGATGCAAATAATCACTTTAATCTTGGTATTAAAGGAAAATGTCGTAAAATTTTATGTGGAATCTTTTTACTTGTTCCATTTTCAACTTTGTATCGAAACTCACCACACACTGGACACTGTTTCCAATCGACAAATTACTTCCAATATAGGATGCAATCGTATTTGCAAGCATGGATAGACCCATAATCTAGTCCTAAATCACGTAATTTTCTTTTAGCTTCATAAAATGAACTAGGTATAGATGCTCAAACGGGAAATGCATATTTTAACAATTCAAGTAACAAATCAAATGACATTAAGAACCTTAATATGCATTAACTTCACCAAGAACAACAATAAAGAGAATTTCGTATAATCAGGGTACAACTGGTTACGTGCTTCATTTATTAAGTCTTCAAATAAAATTAAATTGTTATCTCTTTCTTGGGCATTGGTGTGCATTTCATTCTTGTTATCTTCTTCATTTACATCAATAATTGGACACTATAGATAATTTATAATATTCAAATTTTCATTTTCTTCATTTATAATATTTATCTTTGTCGTATTTAATTCACAATCATGTGCCGATTGAGATGTGTGACTCTCATATCCCCTAGACAAGTCGACTGGGTCTCCATGATATACCCATTGATGATACAATGGAAAATTTTCATTAACGAATAAATGTCGTTCAACTCCATCTATTGGCTCCCACATTGATGCAACTTTAAGGAATTGGTATACTTCTTCAGCATACTCAGTTGATAACTTGTTCCTAATCTTAATCCACTATTTATCCATTCTTAATAATATATGTGATAAGTTGAACCTGTATGATTTAAACAATTAGTTATATTATAACACATAGTTTCAATTTCTAAGTATTAATTTTTTGTTAGAAGGGTTGTTTTCTTTAAGAACAATATTTGACCACAAATAATAAACCCAAGTTAAAATATATATTAATACTTTTAATATAATTTCATTTCTTTCTTGTTTGTGTTTCTTTTTTTTGGGTGAATTTCTCCTATCATCCTTCAAAATAAGGTTTTCTTTTAAGGGTCCCGTTCTTTTATTACCAGGGATTGTCACTCCCTTGGCAATCCCTTGTAATCCAATCAAACAAAAAAGGTCAAAATGAAATAGAAAATTGGAATACTAAATTCAATTTGTAAACCCACTCATTTCAAGCACAAAATTACATTCTGGTATGAATCCAGTTGTAGCCTCTACAACATCTTTCTTGTCCATAGCTTAGTTAGTCACTTGGGAGCATCCTGGGAATAAGATTGGTCATGATAGAAACATTTATGTTATGCTCATAACTTCACCTTTACAACAACCGTTATGCTCCAATCAAACACGACAATGACCAATTTCATACAAGAGATCCCTCAAGTTAGATAATTACCTCGTAACCATTGAGAAAAAAATACATCCTCATTTAATGAATAGAAGAGTTTGAAACGATGCGAAAAGGACTCATTGATATATTCATAGTATCATAAAAATGTTGACAAAAACTTAAAAATCGATGTATGATATAAAAAATAGGCAAAAGTATTCCAAAATGAATGTAGAAAATACAATAACAAAAGTAAAAATAAAAAGAATTAAAGCTTTATTAATTAGTTCCAAAACAATTATTGGTTTCTATATGTTTTTCCAAAAAAAAATTCACCGAATGACCATTGACATTGACATTGTAAACCCTCGAGTCTTGTCAAAAGAAAATCAAACAAAATTTGGATATTAAGGTTAAAGAGGTCTAAGTATAAGTTGAGATTATAAGGAGAAAGCTTGAGGATGGTGGAAGAAGGAGGAAAATATTTTAGGGGTTATGGAACACATGGGTAATAGGTAAAGATATAGTTAAGTGTGGTTAAGAAGGGCAGACTAAGTATGGAAGCCATGTGTTGAATTCTTGAGGAGGTGTGCATTGGCCAAGCCACATGTTGAGGTTAGAAGGACAAGGTAATGCGCACGACAAAGGGCAAGGTGGCCTTAGGTGAGGAAACTTGAGTGTGGGTTGATGCATGTTGGCAGATGAAGTGTGCGTGAGGTAGGGCTATGCGCCAACCGTGAGACTAGGCATTGGGCACAAATGGGGCATTGAGGTATGAATTGACCGAGTAAGAGTTGTGTCCAAGTATGATTTTGCGGCCAAGGAAAGGGTGATGTGTCCAAGTGAGGCTAGGCGTTGAGTGAAGTATGCGGCTAAGGAAGGGGTGATATGCGTTGAATTGAGTAAGCTTGGGGAGTAAGTTTGGGTTGACAACAAATTGGGCATGTGGCTAAACCCAATGAAGCCTTGGCTAAACCAAGGATGAGGTAGGCGCTTGGTAGAACATGCAAAGGTGGAAATGACATTTCAAAAGAAGGCTATTTGTTGGCCTAAGCAAGAATAAGACACCTAAGCTTGCATGCCATAAGGTGTCAAAGTTGATGTGTTGGCCCATGCATGCTAAAAGCAGCTAGTCATGCAAAGTTGGTGAAGTGTCAAACACCGAAGGTCTTAGGACTTCTATAAATAGGGCCTCTTAATGATGTTGGCTCTCACAGTTCACTCGTGCAAATCAAGAAAATTTTATATGAAAGTGTTGAGAAGGAGTGTACTAAGTCATCCTAGGCTACCATTTGATTTGGAAAAGTTAGGAGTGAAGAATTCATGTTGGAGGGCAGAAGGGTCAACCGGACACATAGGGTAGGCGCTATCACTTACACCATTTCCTGGCTCACAGTGCATACGTGCACGCACGCCCATCGCAAGGTGCGCCTTCTGAACAACATGGACGCCTGTTAGCATGCACATCGCACGGTTAAGTGATCCAATGCATGCTATGTTGCCCTAGCACTTTGCGCGCGCTCGCCCACGTCCCAGTCACCATGCTTGTGTCACACCGCATCTGTGCTAGGATTGTTTCCCATCTACACGCAGCCTTGTGGCCATCCTGCACGTTGACTGCCCACTTCATCCACCAGCCCACCCAATTTACCTCAAAAGTTGTGTTTTCGAAAGTTGAACCTATTTTTGAGTAAGTTGAGGTGGGTAAATCCAGTTATTCAATTTGATGATATATTTAAGACCAAAATTGATTTATTTGAGAAATTAAGCTAATTTTGAATTTTTTTTTTTTTAAATAAGTAGAATTTTAGAAAATAGGACCAATAACCAATCGGGGGAAAACAGTAGGAAAAGTCACAATAAGAAATTGTGAGTGGTTTTTACTTTCATGTGATTTGTTAATTGTATGTATATCTACTATTATACATATATAAGTAAGGTTTAGAAAGTTGGCATGATCGGAAAATGTGTCTTCTTGACTTTTATTCATTGATTCTATTGTTGATTGGGTTTGTTGTTTTGTTAGAATGATTGTTTTACCTTTGACTTTGCTAGTTAACATGAATTGGCGGGAAACTAGGATTGTCTCTAGGAAATTGTTAACGTGTCTCAAGCACAACTAATGGGATATTGTCGATATGTGCACATTCAATGGACTGTGGGTACTGGAATTGTTTCCTCAACTTGCATTTGGGAATAAATAGGTATACTTGAAAATTCACATGATCATGCCAAAAAGAGCCAGTTACCACGCTGGGAGAGTTAAATTTTTATGTGTTATGAATGCTTGATTAAGAAATTTGTTTCAAAATTGAATTTTCAAAGCAAAATTTATTTTCTTATAAAAAGTATACCACTCACTGGGCTTCGAGCTCACGTTTTCCCAAGTTTTATTCCCCTCCCCCTAGGTAGCGGAAAAATGACGTTTTGGAAGTGCCACTATGTTGAAGTTGATGTCCTAAAATCTCGTGTCCTGTAGTTTGTAAACAGTTTGTACGAACGCTTGTGTTGTATAATATATGATATTTACTTCACATCTTGTATTTTTCTTAATTGCATTTTTTATTTGCTTTACCATAAACCAATAAACATAAAATCCCTGGTTATCTGTATGTAACTTAAGCATGTATATGGTGACAAATAAGTGGATCATGTCTTGAGTGATAACCAAAATGGTCTATAGTATATAGATATAGGAGGGAAACCTTATCATAGTAACGCTACGGATGCGGCCCACTTTGTGGAATGGTCACAAGTGTTGTGATTTGTCACAGATGGTCTGATCCAGATCATTCGTGTTGGGGACATGCGAGCGGGGGCGTCTTATATAAAGAGTTTGTATAAGACCTGACCATGAAGTGTTAACGTCCTGTTATATAACACCGTTCATGACAGGGACTTCACTTCACTAGGATGACCATAGGTAACATGACCTTAGTCCTAAGTGAGTTGGGAATTCCTGCCATTGAGGGCGGTCCTTTGATTTGTATGAGTGTGAGTGGTCGGGTCGTCGATTCAAACCTACCATTTTGGAGATTCGTCTGATTTGGGAGCTAAGAACTCAGGTACACAAGATGGAATTCACTCCTTCCCCGAGGCAGGGGTAAGTAGATAGATAGCTCCCTTAAGGGCTGATTCCAAGGTTTCAAAGATGTGGCGCCACACACCTTCTCTTGGCCCGAGAGGTGTTCACACATAGTTCGACTATCTTGTATTGTTCATTAGAGGAATCAGTGGTACTTAAGAAGTGAGATGTAACTACAGGGGTAAAACGGTAAATTGGCCTATTTGTACTTATGAGCATCTATGAAGGGTCATCAAACTCATGATTGGTTATATTCGATGGACACAGACATATATCTGTGGTAAGAAGAGTTTAGTTGTTGGTCTTTAGTGGAATGTCTGACAGTTAACAGGTGGTGGATCTCATGGCTAAAGAGTTTAGTTAGCTATTCACGTACCGTTGGAGCTTCAAGCTACAAGTCCATTAGGTCCTTGGGGTAGCTTGGATAAAGTCGAGAATCAGTATTTGGGTTAATTTGAAATGTTCAAATTGACAAAAGGAAGTTCGATTATATATGATATAATTGGCTAAATGTATGAGATACATTATTTTGGAGGAAATTAGATATAAATATTATTTATATCAAGAATATGATTTATATCAAGTAGAGGAGAAATTACTATATTAGATATGTGATATCAACTATGGGTAAGAATATAATATGATTATATTTATTTAATTATTTAATTGGTTAATTATATGATAATTGGCCTAAAATTTCTCTCAGACGTGTGTTAGTGAGAGCAGCCGCTTCGGTTATGGTAACCGAAGAATAAAATGAAAATTAGTTTCATTTTACAAAGGTTCGAAAAAATTGGCATCGGTGTGGAAATGTAAACGATCACATAAGTCGAGAGCTTATACGATAGTCGCTCAGCACCTAAACGATCGCACACCTCGCGCCTAAACAATCGCACGCTAGTTTCTAAACGATCAATTAGCTTTCCTAAACGATCACACGGTGTGTCGTGTTTTCTAAATGATCGTCTACCTTTTTCTAAACGATCAGTTAGTAAGACCTACACGATCGTGTAGCTTCTTCTAAACAATAAACACTTAGCTATACTATAGCTTCTTTTTCTCTCCCACTTGCTTATCGTCTACACGATTAGTTCTTCCTCCTACCTTTACCAAACTCACCAAAGACCACACTTTGGGTTCTCACTCCGAGAATACCAAGGGCTCCATTTTGTTGGTGTCATCCCCAATGCGTTTACTTATTCATGACAGTTCGTGTTGCTTCGTGTAGACGTTTGTGCTATTGCAGCCAACGCATTTATTGGGCGATAGAGATCGCATAGAGGTCTTCCATTGCGTTGAGTTTCAAAGCTGGGAGAGCGTCTTCAACTGGTATGAGAACTCTCTCCCTTTGTTCTTTAGTGTTCGAAGAATGCCTTTAATTACTATTTGTTTACATAACTGTATGTTAGAATGTATATGTTGTATTTCGGTCACGGTGAAATCGGAAAGATCCGAATGCACTCATAGATGCTCTTCGTTAAGAGATCCTTCACATTCAAGGTTTGGAATTGCCATTCTCCCGAAACAAAATCTTGAATCTGGTTATTATTAGAAATCACTAGGGCTAGCTAAGATCAAGAATGTTTTTAGTGTAAACTCTTCATACTGTCATTAAAAGTTAATTGTACTAAACATATTTGTTATCCGAGGAATTGGTTAAGGATGGATAGTAGATATCACAAGGGTGGTGTCTACTGTCTTCACATCTTCTTTCGGGTTGGGGGATTGAACTCAGAAGGGGATATGACAAGTTGGTATTAGAGCATATGGTTCTAGGAAGCCTTGAGGATATATATATATATATATATATATATATATATATATATATATATATATATATAAAGACAGATAGATAGATTTTCGGCTAACTCATAGCAGGCCTAGGGAAGAGGGTCACAAAAACCTTGGGAACGATAGAAGAAGTTAACGTAGGAATTTAGGGAAGGAATAAGAGTAAAATATAGACCCATAGGATGATGATTTAGAATAGGATAAAACCAAAATATAGTATATAACCTGAAATGACTTTCAATGTAGGAAGATGTATCCAAGTGGTAGACCTTGGTAGCGGCAAGAGTCCAAAACAAGTGACGCTACCTTCAATACTGACTCTAGAGGGAATAGAGGAAATATCAAAATTAACAACCCTTACTTACACATCGATTTGGGACACCAGATCGTTAACCCAAGAGTAAACACACGCTGTTAAAATCATTGGGTTAAGTACCTTCTCCCGACAGTCCTTTGGACCACCGTCGGGATAACTCTAATCAAAATTCTCCAACCTTTTTTTTTTAAGTTGACATTCTCCGACGGTCCTAAAACCGTCAGGCTAAATACGTTATCTAGACGATTATTAAACCACCGTCGGGATAACTCTAATAAAAAACTTTCCCAAGTTTTTTTAAATTGACCATCTCCCAATGGTCGTTTGGACCATCGTCGGATAACTCTAATAGAAATTTCCAAAGTTTTTTAAATTGACCTTCTCCCGACACATTGTCGAGCGAAGTATATTATCTTGACGGTTGTTAGAATCATCATCAGAATAATTTTAATAAAATTTTGGAAATCCTTTTATTTAAATTTAGCATCTCCCAACGTTTCTATAACAGTCGGGCGAAATATATTATCTCGATGGTTATTTACCCACCGTTGGGATAATGCTACTAAAATTTTCCCAACATTTTTTAGTTTAATTCTCTCCCAATGCTAGTAAATCCATCAAAATATGTACGTTCGCCCAACGGTCATTGAAACACCGTCGAGATAACTCTAGTAAAATTTTTCCAACATTTCTTTAAAACTCGACGCCTCATCTATACCATCGGGATAGCCGATTTATCCCGATGCTAATCAAGTTTTCGTCGAGAGATTTTTTTCCCCCAACGTTGTAGAATATTGTCGGGAAAAATGGGTACTTTTGACGCTTTTTTTTTTTGTATTGGAAAAAGTTTCGTAGGGAAAAACCAAAACTTTTGTAGTACAACCCAACCCAAATGTTGTTCTAACATTTATCATTTGGGTTGTAAGAATTAAATGTTGATCATTGTTGTGTCGTGGAAAATCCACTGCTTTGAAAGTAAAATTCGATGCGACTTTGATGCTAAATCACAATTGTCAATTGCTCCCCTAGGTTTAACAATCTCCAATATCGAACGTGCACTCGTACAAGAAATGAATGGAATCAAGAAGAAAAACTTGCTTTGAGAAATCTCATAGATGTAGAGAAAAGAAGAAAATCTCTCACATACCAAGATTTGTCCTCTATTTTTAAAAGGAAATTCCAATAAGATCTAAAATTAATTTTATGTCTGCAACGGTCAAATTGTTTTAAAATATTAGATTGGTAACCATCAAATGATTATCAAGCTTATAACCATCGAAAGTTTTTTCAATCTATAACGTTAAAATAGTCACAAAATTAAAGAAATACATATTTCCATGACAAGTCATTTCCAACATGGATTGGGTTGGTCTAACTTTACAAATTGTTGGATTCTTTGAACACCTCTAAAAGAAACAATATTAACTTTTAATAACAATAGCATCTTACTTAACTTTTAACTTTAACAAAATAGCGATTCGTTTTTTTCATTATTTTCCCTTCTCTTTTATTGCTTATAAAATCTTAATGCATGTTTTGGTACAAAATCTTAATCCATGTTTAGATTTGGCCATTCTTTGCATCGATTTCACATTAGATATTTGTGGTAAAGTAATTATAAGCTCTATGTTCTTCATTATTTTAATGGATTAAATTATCATAGAGATATGGAAAATTTATTGTTCGAAGAATTTCATTATCATTTGAGGGAAGATAACGAGGGTATATGATTTGAGCTTGCCAACAACCAATAAAAAAAAGATTTAATTATTAATGAACGAAAAATGAGGAGATCACAATAATAAAATAATCTCTTGAGTTTTAAGTGATTAAAATTATCCCTTTGTTTTGGTTAGTTTAGACTTTTAGATAGTTTGATTAATTCAAAGCTTTTTAAATTCTATCCATTAATTTACTAATCAATATTGACAAAATTTAGTACCACGTAGTTTAAATCACTTTTGTCGTATTTAAAATCACTCCAAAATACAAATTTAATCACTCAAAACTAATTTAATATTTGATTTTACACTTTTAAATGTAGATTTTATATCATTAAAATTGACTTTAAGTTGTGAAAAACATGTTTAAAAGTGATTTTTAACTATTTTAGAATTACTTCTAAATATATCCGTATGCTATTGAATATAGTAATTTAGTAAGCACTCATTTACAATATTCATGCACGCAAACTACAATATTGTTTGTAATGGGATTTGTACACTTGCAAAATTAAGCAACACAAGCTGATTTGTTTCTGTCTGTGCCTTTCAGTATCATTTTATTGATAAATTTTTTAGATTCGTTTGATAATTAATTGATTCTCTATTTTTTTTTAACAAAAAAATAGAGGTTGTTTGAAAGTATTGACAAAATAGAGTTGATTTTAATATTTATGGATTTTGAAAGCAAATCCTTTCATTTTTTTTAAAAAAAAATAAACTGTTACCATTAAAATGAAGTCGAATTTTCTTTTCTTTTAAGTTAGAACCACTATAACATATGTTGATATGGAGATCACAACAATAATCGTGCACCTATTTTACTACTCTATTTTTGTCAATACTTTAAAAAAATTACGTTATTCTTAAATTTAATCCTTTTTAATGTGAAAACAATTTTTTTTTAAAAAAAAAAAAAAAAATGGTCTTCTGATTTCTAGCCCCCAAAGTTGACCGTTGACTTGGGGGCCTGGGCATGGGGTGAAGAGCCATGTTGGGATGTGGGAGATATTATTATGCGTTGTGTGTTGTCTTGTGAATTGTGATGTCTTTTCTTTTTCGTTTTTTACTTTTTTTTTTTTTGGTGTGTCGTTTTCCTTCCTAAATAGTAAACAGTTTTTTTTTTAAAATATGTTAGTTAAAAAATTTTAAGCATGACACGTAACTTATTAGAGTTTAAAAGAAAAAAAAATCTCAATTTTGTAGAAGTAACAATTTAAATCTTGTAACAATTTAGTCTTGTATTTTTAAATTTATAATAAGTTAGTATTTCTAAATTTTATATAAGAATGTATGATAACACTAGAGAGAGAGTAAATAAAGTAAATAATAACAAAAGTTAAGAGAATGGAGGGAAAGATGACACCATTAATTTTTATATTACACTAGGGTTGGCAAAATTTTCTACAAGGTCAGGTCCCCGTAGGGTCCCACCCCGATCGAGGCGGTGAATCCCCAGATTGATCAGGGATGGGGTCAAATCAAGGACCCTTTTAAGGTCCCGAACCGGGGACAGGGCAGGAATGGGGAAGGTCTCCCCATCCTATCTTCGTCCCCAATCCTGGCCCGATTAGGTTTTTGAATATATATATATATATATATATGGGTTTTTAAAAAAAAAAAAAAAAAAAAAAAAAAAAAAAAAAAAAAGCCCCATAGGAAACAAAAGGGAAAACGGGGAATGGGTCCCCGCGATGACCTCTTTCCGTAACGAGGAATCCCTACCCTCATCCCCGCCTTCAAATGGAGGGGATGGGCGCAGGGATGGGTGTAAAATCCCCCAACGGGGATGGGGACATGGAACCCTACCCTACCCCAATCCCGTTGTCAACCCTAATTTCTACTCCACTATAAAATTATTAATGTTCGAAGTTATAGATGGTTGATATCTTTAGAGAACCTTATTTTCTTGGAAGAAATACTTTTTCAGATAATTAGGAATCACTACAAGAAATTTGTGTAAGAGTGTATCAACATGCAACGGAAGTAACAAGGTCATTAAGCATTAATATTTATTAATTTTGACTATAGCATGCTCATCTAATATAAGAGGGTCTGTAGTCATACCTTTGTAAAACTCTTCAAGATCTTGATCAACAGCAGTTGTTTTCTTCAAAACTCACCGTGAACCACCTCAAGATCTTTCCCACTATCCTCTTGGAGGTTTAGAACGAGTTGTGGGACTCCAGAACAGCTTGAAGCAACGGAAAAATAAGGAGAAGCTCACAGTACCAGTTTTCTTGAAGAACTTTTTCTTCAACACGAAATTTTCTCTAAAATTTCTTTTGAATGCATGTCTCGATTCCACTCCAATCTTCTTTATTTATTACAGGTGAACATACAAAGAAGATCATTGCATGAGATGCAGCTCATGCTTAGAGTAATTGAAAAGAGGTAAGTGGTGTTTGTGTGAGCAAGTTGAAGATGGCTAATGGAAAAACAATTTTTCCATTTTGTGTCATATTTGTAATTTTTCAATTTTTCCAAAAATCAAATTTGATTTCAAAACTGACAATATTATTAATTTTATAAAATTAATTTCATAAATTAATTTTCTAATAAAATTAATAAATAATCATTTAAATAATTCTAATTAATTTAATATCAAATATTAAATTAATTTTTACACAAATCCATCTTCATATATTTAAATCATATTTAAATATAGATTCTCCTATTCTGTTTAATTCTAATTTGAACGTTTCAAATTAACTTATCAAGCTACTCTAAAGCTTATCCATTTACGAGCTAGTAGGAGGACCTCGCGGACCTACAGATCATGGGCTCCAACGATCCGAGATGAATCGGCTAAACTCATTAGACCGAATTAACCCTCATTCGTTAACTAATGGGTTACTTCACTATAACCCATAGTTAAACTCCCCTCATTGTAGATATATTATGTCCACTAGATATAACCATAATCAGTAAGTTGATCCTTCACAGGTTGTTTGTAATCACAGCTGAATCAAGATAACCGTTTTACCCCTATGAATACATCTTGTTCCTTAAATTCCTATTGACCCTTTAGTGAATAATTTTTTATTCATAATACCTATGAATCAAGTCCTTTCTCTATCATGAGAAGGCGAGACCCTGATTGTTCAAGACCTGGAATCAGTATTTAAGAGAACAACCTATCTGCTAACCCTAAATCGAGTAGGAGTGAATTCCATCTTGCAGGACTATGTCCCCAGCTATTCATCCGGTCTTATTCCCAAAATGGGAGGCTTATTGAGCAGTGTTGTTGGACTATTCTCACCGTTTTCAAATCAAAAGATAATCCCAAACAAATAGAAGTTCATAGCTAGCTCAGGATTAAGATCGAGTTAACCTAGGTTACCTAGTAAATGAAATAATCAGTTTTAACAGTAAACAATCATTATAAAGAAAAGTGACTATTTTCGTGGT
This sequence comes from Benincasa hispida, assembly GCF_027475165.1. Lineage (NCBI taxonomy): Eukaryota > Viridiplantae > Streptophyta > Magnoliopsida > Cucurbitales > Cucurbitaceae > Benincasa > Benincasa hispida. The sequence continues at coordinate 29,711,420 of NC_143484.1, read as the reverse complement.
CCGGTCTATATGCAAACTCATTGCATAGGATGCCCCCACTCACATGTCTCAACATGAACGATCTGTGGATCACATCGTTTGTAGCACTTTACAACTCTTTGTAACAACTACAAAGTGAGCCGCATCCAATAGTGTTACTAGGATAAGATACCTAATTTCATCCATATACTTATTAGACCATTTAGGCTATGTACTGTTAACTTGATCCTGTTTATGTCACCACATAAAGTTAAAGTATTCAGGCTATAACCATGGATATGTTTATTGGATTTTCATCATAGAATGCAAAATCAACAACTTATTATTTTTTATAAATAGAATATCTAACACGAACTGCGAGTTCTAGGACATTCCTAACAATTTGGCCTTAGATGTCGATTGGAAGAAATAAAAATGGATGTACAATGTCGGTTATAAAAGAAAAAAGAAAAGAAACAAATGTTCAATGTTAGTTTTAAACCGACATTAAAGATATATGTTTAATGTCAGTTTTAAACTGACATTGTAGCTACATTAAATATATCATTTTAAATAAAATGTGTTGACAACATGAACCAAAAACAACAACTCTTTTTTAGCTCTCTGTCTCCTCAGTCCCTGTTCAAATAAACAGAAAATAGTTAGCAAGTTGTTACAAACTGTTTTCTGTTCATCAACTATCTATATGTAAAAAGGAACACAGTGTAAAGAATATATGTATATATTTTTGCTTTCTTTCCAGTGTGAGAAATAAGTGAATATTTTTTTAGAGAGAGAGCTGTGAAAAGAAAACTTATATGAGTGTTTTCTTTTTTGTAATGTTGAAGTCGTTGAATGAAGAACTTGAAGATCTTTTCAAAGTGGATGTAGGTGGAGTAAAGTCACCGAACCACTATACATTGTTGTGTTCATTTCTTCTTCCTCTCCTTGAATTTCTGATTGCATGTTCATCTTCTTCACTAGAAACTGAGAAATTTGAGATCGAAAGGCTTAACCCTATACATTGTTGTGTTCATTTCTTCCGCCTAAGGTCTTTTCCTGTTATCTTGTATGCCTTATCCTTTTGAAATTCTTTCTTTCCTGATTACGTTGTTTTGCGATGTTTCTATGATGGTACGTATAGTTCACCGCATCTTCTAACTAATTAACTCAAGGCATTCTTTACTTTTATTAGCTTCTTCAAATTTTGAAAGTCTTGAGTTTTATTTTGTGCAAACCTTTGTTCAAGCATTTATTACCGCATTCTTGTAATTTTGTGTTTAGCTTTGCGGTGAGAATGCTGCCAACCTATAAGTTTGGGGGTGGCAGCAGTCTCGGAGAATTGAGTTCATTATATTGCGATCATTTGAAAAAAAAAAAAAAAAGTGAAGCAAGCTTTTGAGAATAATAACTCCACTGTCAACACAATGGGGAAACCCTTGTTGATAAGAGTTAAGTTGTGAAAGGCACTTGCTCGTAGTTGGATGTCTGCATGACACACGTGGGGGCAAGCCAAAACGAAGGCAAGTCGCCAGAATCAACGCATTAGCGCAACTCCCCTGTCCGGCACAAGCCAAATCAAGCGGGACAAGAGTTGAGTTGAATATGGAATGCAACCGAAGTTGGATGCCTACATGACACATGTGGGGGTAAACCAAAACGAAGGGCGTAACCAGGTTCAACGTCGCATTTGAATAAGTCATCGCAAAGTTTTGAATTATTTTGATGAACGCATTCTTAAAACCTAAACACAAAGTTGCAATGAATGAAGAAACAGTTTTTTAGCAAACATTTGGTGACGGGAAATTAGAAGTCAATTTTACTCGACAACTAAAATCCCTTGGACGCGATATGCGATGCATGTTCTTAAGATATGTGTTGTTAGTCATGCGTCAATGGTCATGCGTTGGAATGAAAATGCGCCAACAAATGTATTCAATGACCATGCGTCCTGTCGTAAGTTTTCTTGCACTCATGCCAAGTATAACGCGAACGCAAGTTTCTGGGGTAATCCGATGTCGAACTCAGGGACTTGTAGCTATAGGTATGAGGTAATGTGCATGCGGCAGTTTAAATAAAAGAATGGAAGGGATGTTGCTAAGTTAACCCTACTCTTACTCCTATTTAACAGAAAACGCAATGAAAATATGCATGAGAGGTAGAGACACGGCAACTCTTGACATCAAACAAATGAATGGGAAAAATAGATAAAATATGGAGATGATTTCATTGCAACCCTTAAGAGTGACCGCAAGGGCAACCTTAGTCAATGCAAGCCATGTGATCATGCTACACACACTAGAAGCCTAATTCTAGGATGTATGTTATGGGTATGCATAAGTGTCGAGATGACCACATACATCCACCATATCCTACTTCCTGGACGCATGCAATATCCTATCCGTAGGGTACATACGCTATGTGAAAAAAAACGAAGATTATTTCTAAGTTCCCCATTCTTACTTATGCGTTCCAATCTGCTCTCTCGAGTCTTAGATTTAGGTTTTAGACTACTCTCTCAAGTATGCCTAAAGGAATGATGCGCTCATAAGACAAGGTAACTGCATGAACTTGGTTGACGCAAGATTATTCCTATCTCTAGTGAATAATGCATACATTGCTTAATGCGACCAACCACTTACCCTCTCGGTCAGTTAGTTGTTACTGACTTTACTCATAGACAAGCATTGCGTCCACCTATAGACAGGCGTTCCTACAACTTCGCACTTAAGCAAATAAGGTTTTCTCACATACTCACGCAACGCACACCTCTCGGTGGTTTGCTACATGTTTCATATCTCTAATCCACACGACTAAGAATGCGATACTCTAGCAATCTCACTAAGTGATGCAATGAAAGTTAAAGATGTTAAGCAAAGAAGATGGAGATGGAATCGAAGGAAACATAGAAATGTATGTAAAACAAAATGTATTAATTCCTTAATCACAAAATTTCATACAATACAATATAAGAAAAGAAAGGAAAATGAAATGACCGGCTGGAAGCAATGACTTGCTTCCAGCGGATGTGCGTCAAGGCTGTTGGTGGTGCCATGGATGGGTGGATGAGCTGACTCTCTCGAGATCTAGCTATAGTCGAAGGCTTCAGTCGTCACTTGGAATGGATGAAGGAGGTGAAGAACTCTCAAGCGTCTTCTCACGCATTTTGTCTGGATCACAAGGATCCGCCCTAGGCAAACCTCAAGCGAAAACCTTGATCATCTGAATTTCTGCTCATCGGCTTCTATTTATAAAGCTTGGATCGCCGATAACATTAATGGACTGCTCTGAGTCTGACATTCAGCGTGTTAGTCCTTTTCTGAACCTCTTCCACTAACGGCGTGGTAGGTGAAATGTCAACATCATCTTTTTATTTTCTCAAGGTAGATGCGTTGATGCGTTCATTCCACCAAACTTGCATTGATCCCATTAGTATGTGTTGTCGCGTAGCCGCAATCATTTAATGACCGCATTTGCTTAATACCGCAACTCTACACGATGACCGCAATCACTAAGCGAGCTCAACTCTCATGTGATGGACGCATACGGCTGATTACCGCAACATCCATGCATTGATCGACGCATTTGGCCTTTCGATGGAGTGTTTCTTCACATGCAGTCGTCTATGCAGTGGTCTGGTTTCTGCGTTTGCATTCATTTCTTGTTTTAGCTACAAAAATAAAACGTTGGATGCATAATAACGCAAAATAATAGGTTAGCTGAGGTTCAACATGCTGATTGACGCAAGCTCATTTTCTCGTGAATACCTATCATGATTTACGCATATTCTACCTAACAACCTTCATAATTCTAAGTAAAAGGCCTAAGATGACATGCATTTCTGCATGTCATTAGTGGCCTAAGGAGCTTCACACACATTAGCTATCACTTTCTTTTGTATTTTGGATTAGCTCAAACAAGAAGAACTTATTTCTTGAGACTGACATTCCTTTTTCCTTTTGGGCCCATTGTAATATCAAAATACTATTTAAAAAAAAAAAAAGAGAGAGAGAGAGAGAGAGAAAACGTGGCAATGAAGTTTTTTCGACGCTTTGTCAAAATACACGAAATTTTCACTCACCATTTTTTGCAGACACATCTCTCTCTCGTCAAAATACCCATAAATAACCCTCATCATTTCTTTTGGAAATATTAATACTATAAGAGTGTAATAACATGCAGCGGAAGTAATAAAGATCAATAAGCATTCAAATTCACTAATTTTGGCAGAAACTAAAGCATGCTCATCTAAAATAAAGAGGGTTTGTGATCATATCTTTATAGAACACTTCAAAATCTCGATCAATCAGCAGCAGTTTTCTCCAAAGAACACCGTGAACCACTTCAATATCTTCTCCACTATCTTCTTGGAGCTTTAGAACGAGTTGTGGGACTCAAGAACAGTTTGAAGCAATGAAACCACAAGAAGAAGCTCACGGCAGCATACTATTTGAAGAACCCTTCTGCCAGCTGAAATTTTCTCTAAAATTTCTATAGAATGCATGCCTCAATTTCACTCCATTCTTTTTTATTTATTGCAGGTGAACATGCAAAAAATAATGTTGTATGACTTGCAGCTCATGTTTAGATTTAATGAAGATGAGGAAATGAGTTTTGTGTGAGCATGAAGAAGATGGTAATGGAAATCCTTAATTTTCCATTTTGTGCATGTATTTCAATATTTTCAATTTTTCTCAAAATCAAAACTTGATTTCAAAATCTATTTTGATTTTTACAACTGAAAATTTAATTTTATAAAATTAATTTTTAAATAAAACTAATTAACTCAATATCAAATATTAAATTAATTTTTGCACAAATCTATTTTCATATATTTAAATCATATTTAAATATATATTCTCCTATTCCATTTAATTTTAATTTGAACGTTCAAATTAATTTCTCAAGCTACTCTAAAGCTTATCCATTTACGAGCTAGTAGGGGGACCTCGCGGACCTACAGATCATGGGCTCCAACGATTCGAGATTAATTGGCTAAACTCATTCGACCGATCTAACCCCATTAGTTAACTAATGGGTCACTCCACTATAGCCCATAGTTGAACTCCCCTCACTGTAGATATACTATGCCCACTTTATATAACCATAATCAGTAAGTCGATCCTTCACAGGTTGTTCGTAATCACAGCTGGGTCAAAATAACCGTTTTACCCCTGTGAATACATCTTGTTCCTTAAGTTCCCACTGACCCTCTAATGAACAATTTTGATTCATAATACCTATGAATCAAATCCTTTCTCTATCATCAAGGGGGGCCCTGATTGTTCAAGACCTGAAATCAGTACTTAAGAGAACAACCTATTTGCTAACCGTAAATCGGGTAGGAGTGAATTCCATCTTGCAAGGCTATGTCCCCAACTATTCATCCAGTCTTATCCTCAAAATGGGAAGCTTATTGAGCAGTGTTGTTGGACTACCCTCACCATTTGCAGATCAAAGAATAATTCCGAACAAACAGGAGTTCATAGGTAGCTCAGGATTAAGATCGAGTTAACCTAGGTTGTGTAATAAATGAAATAGTCAGTTTTAAAAGTAAACGGTCGTTTTAAAAAAAAGTGATTATTTTTGTGGTCCAGTCTATATGAAAACTCATTGCATAGGATGCCCTCACTCACATGTCTCAACATGAACGATTTGTGGATCACATCGTTTGTAGCGTTACAACTCTTTGTAACAACTACAAAGTGGGTCGTATCCAATAGTATTACTAGGATGATATACCTAATTTCATCTATATACTTATTAGACTATTTAGGCTATATACTGTTAGTTTGATCCTATTTATGTCACTATATAAAGTTACAGTATTCAGACTATAGCCATTGACATGCTTATTAGATTTTCATAATAGAATGCAAAATCAACAATTTATTATTATTGATAAATAGAATGTTTAACACGAACTGCAAGTTCTAGGATATTCCCAACAAATACATGGATAACTACGTTTGTTTCGTAGGATTCTACTCAATAATGTCTTAAATTTACAAAATATTCCAACAATAATCTTACAATTATCCATCAATTTAATATAATTTAAAATTCATATAACATGTTTGCTTTTATTAATTTTCATTACTTTTTCAATCGATATAGTTTATATTGTATAACCAATAAGATTGATATATACGATTAATAATATTTATTTTTTGTACATAAAATTCCAATAAAGAAGAGCGTGATATATACACATACATAAGAAAAAATGAAAGATAAAAATTTAAAAATAAAAAAATAATAATAATAAAAAAAGCCTTCAATATAGAAATTTGGAAAATCCATGTTTTGGGAGCCCATCTAAAACTCTTGAGATGTACCTCATAAAGGCTCGAGCATTTTTAGATACTTGGACATGTTACATACCGTAGAACAAGTGTGGCAATCCATATATCCATTCAGTAGAAATCCTAGATTCTTACACAACAAATGTTTCATAAATTTTTTACTACAGTAATTCTCTTACAAATGAGAACCAACCCACTTTATCGTGGGTTCAAGAGTAGACCTCTAGTTAATCTTTTTGCTAGTTTAAGAATCTTATTCATTTTGATTTTTTTCAACGAATTTAAAATGAAATAATTACGAAAGGTTTTTGTTGAATGAACTTAAGATCAAATCATTACAAATTCTTCTTTGAGTTTAAACCCTTAAAATAGCTCCAAAAACTCAAGTAAAAATATTTTTTAAAAAAATGCTCCAAATTAAAATGTTTCTGCTGGAAAATTGTATAATTTTCAGATATTTTTACTGATTTTTCGAGTTTAATTGACCATTGTCTGTCACGTATGTGATTGGCTTAGAAAAATAATAATATATAATAGTACGGCCAGTCAAATGGGAGGAAATGACGTGCCACGTTTCAACTTTATATATTGTGATGAAAAATAAAATATTCAGAAGTACGCAAAGTATTCAGTTACACTTGTGAAATTCTCGGCCGCTCAGATTAATGTAATTATCCTTCTCGGATTGCCACGTGTTGCCATGTGATTGGTCCTTTTTTGCCACATCATCAATCACGTATATTTCGATAAACTTGTTTCGTAATTGGAATCTTAAAGCACTAAAGTCAAGCTTACTAATTCGTAATGAAAATTGGTATAATCGTAATCAAATTTCATTGATACATAAATCTTAATAGACCTCAGTTGCAAATGTAATTAGATTGTTTTTTATCACATTATTAAGAATTTTGTCAATTTTACTATAACCATTATGGTTAACTTTACATTTGAGAGTCAAACCGTTACGGTAACGGTAACTGAAATAGTAACAATAATGATAATCATAACTATAACGGTAACGATTCAACGTAATTTTCTGATACAATTCAATTGATCACCTCACGCTCGTCATTTAGATTACATTACTTGATTACGAATTTTCAATTAGGGTCATCTATCAGTACAGTACGAATGTGGAACGCCGGTAAACACTAAAGAATGTAAAAAAAATGGGTCCCGCTTTTCAAATTAATTTTCATTTATTGCGATACACCTTCCGTAAACGCGACCTAAAAGTAGTAGTATATTAATTCAGGTTTGTTATCTTCAAAATATTAATTAACCAATTAAGTTAATATTAATGGCCGAAAATGCAGCACTACAATAGTACATATTAATTTAGTTTTTGTACTTTGTCGTTTATAACGATTTAACTCTATCATGAAAATATTATTAAGATTTAATAAAATTTCTTACGTATGCAACTTCATAAAATGATTAAGAGTCATAGTACTCTATAAACTATAAAGATTAGTAGTACTCCGTGATATAAATTAGGGCAACAAATGTCGACTATATGACGAAAGTACCCATTTTCATTTCATGGAAGTCTCCATAGGGGAAAGAAACTTCCTCTTCAATGCTTCATCATTTTTATATTCCTCCCTCTTGATCTTAGTTATTTATAAAAAAATGACACTCGGTTCTTATCTTTAAATTGTTACGAAATAAAAATTGATAATTAATTTTGATGATATGTCTCATCATAGAGACTAAATTATTACAAGTATGAAAATATAAATACCAAATTGTTACAAATTTGAAAGTACATAAACTGAATAATTACAAATCAAAGTTCATAAACTAAATTGTTCATTTGATGAAAGTTCAATAATCATTTTATTTTTAATTTAATTGTACTACCTGTAATTAATATCTTATGTTATACTATAAATGTAGGTAGTTTAACACAAAATAAAATATTATAATTATTTTATTGTACATTAAAATTGAGGATTTCAATAAAATATAAGGATGTAAGTATGTTGATTATTTACATTAATATTAACCGTAGTGGATGTGGAAAAGGTTTTTTTTACTCACATAAAACGAAACTCTTAAGAAAAAAAACACACAGTTGCCAAATAATTTTTTATTTTTAAAATATTTAAAATCCAAAAAAAAAAAAAATGGTTGTGGTTTTCTATATTAAAACAGGTGATAAAATTAGTTATCACGTTTTCCGCTTTTAAAAAAACATAAAACAAACAATAGACAAACCAAAAATCAAAATTTAAAATGATTACCAAGATCATATTTGATAATCATTTATTTATTTTTAAAAAATTAATTAAACATATTTTTTCTCAAATTTTATAATAATCACATCTTTTTTAATTATAGAAATTGAATTTTTAAATAAGTTTTTAAATAAAAACAAATTTTTAAAAATTATTTTTTTCAAAATTTGACTTGATTTTTGAAAACATTAATAAAAAAGATAATAAATCAAGAAATTTGAGGTGAAATGAATGTTTTGAAGTTTAATTTCAAAAAAATAAAAATAAAAAACTAAATGGTTATAAAAACTACTTACATTTACTGATTTTTTTTAAATTTGTTTTCTAGATTTTATGAGTGTTTTTTAAAATCAAAGCCTAGTTTAAAAAGTTAAAAAAAAAAATAGTTTCAAAAAACTTATTTTTATAATTTAGATTTTGACTAAGGATTCAAATGTGTACTTATGAAAAATGACAACTACAATTAAAAAATTGTAAAAAAAAACAAGCACGAGTTTAAAAAATTAGAAAGTAATTGATATCAAATGAGATATTTTCTTTTAAAAATACAGACTTCAGAGCCATTAAACACATAGGTTTCTTTTACCACAAAACTCTATGAACCATCTACTCTAATACCATATTAAATCACCAATTGATTCAAAAACTTAAATTGATATATGAACATAAATTTAATATTATATCATATAATATTTTTGTCTTGTTAATTTTATTTATTTATTTATTTTTCCGTTGGATACTATTTTCATTTGTATCAGTTGCCAAGTTAGATTACGTTCGTTCTCTTCCTGGAAAATATATTATTTGGGACAATTTCAAAGTTTAAAAGATAATTTCTTCAAAGTTCAAGGTAAAAATAAAATTTGTAAAGTCTAGAAATATAATAAAAATCTAAGCTAAAAAAAGGTTGGGGTATTTTATAAAATCTAATTGGAAAAAAGTCCTTGCTCGTATGTCAACAAGAATATTTCTACTAACTATTATTAAATGTTGGACAATTATTCAATATTTTAAGGCTAATTAAAATGTTCTTTTATTATTACTAAAAAAAATTACAATGGTTTTAAACTTTGCGGATTATTTAAAAAACATTCGTATTATTTTCAGAAATTACAAACATTAACATTGACTTTTCATAATATTTGTTATAACGTTAGAATATAAATACGACCTATAACAATGTAACACTAACTTTAAAATAAAATTTGAAACCGAAACACTAGGAGACAACATCGATTAATCGGTGTTGGTTTTGGTTTCAGATGGACGTTGTAAAATTGATACATCAATTACATTGGGTTGGATTGAAAGACTTTTTAGACCCAATCCGAATTGTAAATTTCATCAATCCAAATAATCCTTATTAGAAAATGTACCCAACCCAACCCAATCATGAAATATTTAGGTTGACTTGGTTCGAGTTAATCAGATTATTTATTTAAAATTTTGTTCTAAAAAGAAATAAAACGTAATATGTAAAAATCTAATTAAATTATTTTCATATATTATAAGATGAACTACTCCATTTTAATTTATATAGTGAAAAAATTCTTTTTAAAGTACACAGAAACTACTTTTAAGAGTTGTTGAAGAATAAATTATTCAAAAATATTGAAATTAAATAAAATTAAAATCAATATATATATAAATAATTGTGTTATGAGTAACAAAAAAAAATATATTTCAAAGTTAATAATAAATTCGAGTTAGTTCGAGTTATATTAGGTGAACTCATGAACCAATTCAATCCATAAAATTTTCATTTATTTGAATCCAACCTAAATGAACTAATAATCTAATCTAAACCACATGAATTAAATTAAATTGATCGATTTTTTCAAATCATCAGATTTTTTAACATTTCTAACTGAGAATAAGAAGCATTATGTCGTTTGTTGCTACCCTTGATTGAAAAAAAAAAATAGAGAGGAAAAAAAAAGGGAGAGAAAAGGGGAAGATAAAACAAGAAAGGTAAATAAATAAAAATATACTTTTTTAAAATTATAATATATTAATAAAATATTTCCAAAAAACATTGGGAATGAGAAAATCAGTCTTGTCTTCCCAAGGTGTCCATGGGTTTTTCCAAGTTGAGCAATATTTTGCAGCAGTTAGCCAAACAAGTAGATATATTTTTTCTTTTTTTTTTTTAAAAAAAAATTATTTTAAAAGATAAAACTGATAAAAATATTTATAAATAATAATAAAATTATTACCGTCTATAACAATATATAGTAGTCTATCGTGATATAAACAATAATTTTTTTATATAAATATTTTGGTCATTTTTCTATATTTAAAAACATCTAATTTTCTGATTTTTTGTTGATCATATCAAATTTTAGATATTATTCAATTACTTCTACTAAATACATTCACATCGTTTTATCTTTAGTTTTTAATAGATAGTAATAAAATCTATAGAATGTTTTATTGTTGTGGACTAACAGCCTATCAAACTCTCAGCTGTATTGACCAAAGGATGATAGTACAGTCATTTTTATAGGTCAGATTAATTTTTTCTAATATAATTTGATCACCTCTACTGAACAGTACCATACTGTTCTAGAATTCAACTATCATAATTAATTCATATACTCAATTTAAGTATAAATAAAATAAATCCGCAACTCGAATAATTGAATTGGATTAAAAATGTTGCTTATAAAGAACAATTATTTCACGTATTTATCACCCACTTGCATTGAATTTAAAATTTAAAATTAATAATTATTATTATTATTAAAAAAAGAAAAAAAGGAAAAGAAAAAAAAAAGAAAAAGAGCCGACTGCTCCACCATCAAGCAAACACATCATATGTGGACAGAACCATATCAGTGGAAGCCTCCAAAAAAATGCTTTAGAAAAAAAAGCCTCCAAAAATGGAAAATAGAAAGAGGTTGCAAATTTGCATCTCTCTTCTAAAAGCCTCTAGAAACAAAAGAAAGATCATGGTCCAATCAATACATTCAATGTTCAAGTCAATTACATCGTCAATAGACTACTCGATCACATTTTATTATGCTTCAAAATATTTTCAATAATTTTACTATTTAAAACAATAATTCATATTTTTAGATAAAAATCTCCTTTTTTTTTTAATATAACTTTTAACACGTTAAAATGCACCGTAGTATTTTTTTAGATAAAAAATGCACACATAGTTAGTAGATAGATTACATAATATAAATGGTTGAGAACACCATCCTTTCATAGTAAAAATCTTAGCTCCATAGTGTTTTTTTTTTCTTTTTTTACCAATCTCATCAATATTTCGTACTAAAAGGAATATAAGAAGAATGGAGATTGGGAAGAGTGATAATTGAGACGAGTCAAACATTCTAGAAAGAAAATAACAATGACATAGTGCTTGTACTATCGTCTTCGAAGTCAGAGATTTGATTCTTTCACGTCACACTTTAATTATAATAACTTTACAAAAATAAATATATAAATAGATAACAATGATATAAAAATAAATATCATTAATTGTTGATTATTAATATTTAAAATGGAAGGCCCATGTATTTGTCTTTTCCTTTCCTTTTCTTTTTTAAGTTAAGACCCAACATATATATACTAGTTGGAAAAACACGTTTGATGCATGTGATTTGAAAGGTTTATGACTTAGTTTTTATGATAAAATTTCAATTTTGATTGAATTTATTTTTTTATTGAGTTTAGTTAGTAAATATTTATTATAAACTTAAGTAATTACAAAAAAAATATATATATATATATCTATTTTGGCTTAATTTACAAGATAAATGGCATGAGTTGGATGTGTCAAAAAAAAAAAAATACTAAGACATAATCTTTAATGGGGAATGATATTTTTTAATAAATATACTTATAATTAATTTTAAATTTTAAATCTTTGACATGAAATTAAGAGAATAGAAGAAGAGAAAAGACTACAAAAAAATAAATGGATGAGTAAAATTAAAGTACATATGATGAAGAGTTGTTTTTAAATAAAAAAAAATGAATTAAAATATTTATAAAATATAGCAGAATTTTAGAACTATCAATGATAGATGCTTCAGTGTCTATGAGTGACATTGATAGATTTCTATCGGTATCTATTAGTGACATTGATAGACACTGATAGAATCTATCAAAGTCTATCAATGTTTATCATTGATAGTTCTAAAATTTTGTTATATCTTGTAAATATTTTCAATAGTTTTATTATTTGAAATAATTTTCCTATGATGTAATTGAAATAAAATGTTAAATCTTGAGATAATAATGTTACCTTTACCTTTTTATCGACTAAAATAAATTTATGGATTATAAAAATTCTATTTTGACATAGTTCAATATTTCCTTTACAAATAACAAAAAAAATTAATTTCCAACTAAAAAAGCATACCTTAATTGAGATATAATTATACTAATACCATGAATTTGTGGTTCGAATCTCCCATCTTAAATTTATTCTTAATTTCTAAAATAGTGTGGTTACAATTTGTACAGATACTTTTTTCCTCTCTCCTCTCCCATCTATTAATGTTTTTCCTCTCTCCTCTCCCATCATGTCCTTCTAAAAGAATAATTTGTTTAAAAAAATGAAAAAGAAAAGAAAATATACAAATAATTAAATGAAAGGGTATAATAGACATCAAATAAAAGATAAAATTCCCCACATAGTACCTTTTAAATATAGAATAGATAGATATATATATATTATAAGTTATGACATTACATAAAATAGTTTTTTTCTTGAAAAAAAAATACATTACACATGATAGTTTATCCTTAATTAATCTATAAATGATTATAATTAAGTTAAGTTAAAGTTAGATTGAATTTCGTTGTTATTAATGGAGTAACAATCTCAATAATTGAATTTAAAGAACCTACCATTATTACTTTCCTCTAGCCAAATAGACAAAAACATTTGGCCACCTTCCCATTATCTTGGCCTCATACATTCCTTATATTATATATATATAGGTGTGAAATGCAATGTATTTTTATTGAATCTCTTATTTTTTTCAAATTCTCTATCAAACAAGCTTTTAATCACGTCGATCTTCCAATGAGTCGATTGAGATACAAGAAAAACCTTATAGTTTCTAGGATTTCGATATTATATGCTCTAGCAATGTATTGCATTCCTGCAAATTGGACACAATCGAGATGATTATGTAATACCCCACCTCCGTCCTTCTGCTTTTTATTGAGGGCTCCACGTAGTTACTTATTTTGATATTCTATTTTACAATTTTACATGTATGTATGTATGTGTATATATATTAGACATACCCCTATGCATCAATTATTAAGAGGTTATATTTTCACCAGCTTGCTTTTATTGTATTTCAATAAAATTATTTAGCATCAAAATAAACCATATAGAGTATGTCAGCAAGAGCTCTCAAATTATCTCAAAAGTATTACAACAGTTAATAACTCTCATTGATTGATTATTTAAACTTGATGTGGGGTTCAATTACGTAAAAGATATATTTATATAAAGAAAATTGCAACATATAATATAAAAACAAGTAGCTGTGTGGAGCCCTAAAAAAAAAGCACAGGATGGAGGTGGGTATTACATGACATCTTGATCGTGTCCAGTTTGTAGGAATGCAGTACATTCCTAGAATCTATGATATCAAAATCCTAGAAGCTATAAGGTCTTTCTTGTATCCCTCAGTTGACTCCTCGAAAGATCGAGGTGATTAAGAGCTTGTTTGGTAAAGAATTTGAAAACAAGAAATTCAATAAAAATAGGGTTTCATTTCATATTTTCAGATATTTAATTGATTGTAGATTCTGAAATTGGATTCCAATTTAAACATTTGTTTAAAATTTATTTGATATTATATATTTATAAATCCAATTATAATAATTACGTATTAATATTTAGTTGACCATAAACTATTATTAATTTATTTACGAATATAATTTATGTTAAAAAATTTATATAATTATTATTGTGTAATGTTATACCATTTATAATATAGTACATATAAATTACATATTATATTTTAAAAAAAAATTAATTGAGTTTATAACATGACATATTATATTTAGAAATATTTTCTTTATATAATATAATTTTATATTATAAAATTCAAAATTCAAAATAGATACATAAAAACATAAAAATGTTGTTTCTTAGAATTTGAACGGTTTGAATCACAGAATCTATAGATAATTTTTAGAAATAGAATTCAAATTTGATGTCAAATACATATTTATTTGAATTCAATAATTTTTTTATTAATGGATCTACTCATGATCTTAATTCGTTAAAAGGCGACACAAGTGCTCGACGAAATCTCTTTTTATCATACCCTTTGTTTTCACAATGAATTAGCTTATTTTCTTGCCCATTGATCATTAAACTGTTGTGGCCTACTAAAATTATAGCTCAAAATTTGATTCTTTTTCTGTTTGTCCTTATCTGAATAAAATAATAATAATAATATTTTTTCACAAGACATTTTGGTAATTTCATATCAAAATCATATCTCGATTATGATCCTCTAAATATCAATATATAGATTCAAATAAAACCCTTTATTTTAGTCTTTATACTTTTAAAATATTTGTTTCTCTTATATATAAATCTAATATATATAATAAAATTAGGCAGCACCAACCACCATACGCCGCGTAATAGAAGATTTTTGACGACATTTATCCTTCTCTTCATCCTCTTCATCTCCTTCCAGCTTTATTCTCTTCAGTTTATCATCCTCTCGCCGCCGTGATGTCGCCGGCGCCGGAAAACGTACCTCTACTGCCGGCAGCAAAGCCGTGCACGAGGACTGCGTCGGTCTCCGGCGCCGTGTTCAACGTCTCGACCAGTATAATCGGTGCTGGAATCATGTCGATTCCCTTCGCTCTAAAAGTCCTCGGCATAATCCCCGCCCTCGTTTTGATCGTGTTTGTCGCTTTCCTTACTGACATATCGGTGGAGCTTTTGCTTAGATTCACTCATTCCGGCGACTCGACGACCTACGCCGGCGTCATGAAGGAGTCGTTCGGTCCGATTGGTTCGATTGCTACGCAAATTTGTATCATGATTACTAATCTCGGTTGCTTGATTATGTATCAGATTATAATAGGTAAGTTTCTTCCGGACTTTACAGATCTTAATCGCTGCTCGATTTTACTTGCTTCGTAGTTTAATACGCTGGAATTAGGGCTGGATTCGCGAAATTCTTCATTATCTGATTGCCGAAACGGCCATGGATTTTAGAGAAAAGATTCATGAAATCGCATATTGTTTCGATTCTCTGATTTTCCGATTGATTCTCGTAATCGTTTCTGTTAATTTTGTATGATGTGTGGAATTTCCAGGAGATGTGTTCTCCGGCAATAAAGAAGGGGGAAAGGTACATTTAGGAGTTTTACAAGAATGGTTTGGGAATCACTGGTGGAACGCCAGAGAGTTCTCGATTCTTTTCACTCTTGTTTTCATTCTACTTCCTCTGGTTCTCCTCCGACGAGTCGGTCAGTAACTGGAAACTATGGAATGAATTAAACTGATGAGTGTATGATTTTATGTTATTCGTTTTAATGGCGTTGGATTTTGATTTCTGCGATTTTCCAGATTCTTTGAGATTCAGTTCGTTTGTATCGGTTGTTCTGGCCGTTGTTTTCGTTGGGATAAGCTCTGTAATGGCGATCATGGCGATCTTTGAAGGAAAAACAAAGAGCACCAGATTGGTACCGGAGCTTGACGAAGAAACCTCCTTCTTCGACCTTTTCACTGCTGTACCAGTTCTCGTCACAGCTTTCTGCTTCCATTTCAATGGTAAACCTACAAAACCTCATTCTTTGAAACAGAGTATTTGGTCCGTTCCGTTCGTTTCGATCGAGTTCAATAGGTTTGGTTTTCATTGCCTCCTACCGAACCGAACCAAATCGAAAGCAATTTATTAGATGTAGTGTAGTGTCGTGCCCTACTCAAATTTTTTGTCACATTTCTAAATTTACGGGAGTTTCACATGATCCTTTTCATTTTATCATTAAAAAAAAAAATTAGGTATTTCTTAAACTACACTTATTTTTATGCAACTTATACATTTGTTTAAAGAGAATTGTTAAGTGATAAATATCTTTTTTAAAATGATTGTTTTTTAAAAAAAAAATTAAAAAGAAGTAACAAAATAATTCTTATTGGATGAGTATAATATAAATTAAGTTAAAATACCATTTTAATTTATGTAATTTCAAATATCTAATTTTAGTCATTATAAATTGAGTTAATAATTATAACAATTTTTATTTTAGAAAAATATAATAGGTGAATATGCTTTAAAAATGACAACAAAAATGTTAATATAAAAAAGAGTTTAAAAAAATTAACAATTAACAAATAAGGTTAGATTTAAAATTTATTGAAAATATATAGATTAAAATTGGATATATGAAAATACACGTATTAAAATTAAATTGGAATCAAAATGGTATTTTACCTATTTTAGGTATAAAATATTTATTTATTAATTTAAATAATATTTTAATTTTTTTCCCAATATATTCCATCATATTTGTTTTCAAGATTTAATTGATTATTGACATCAGCATGTGGGGGTAGTGGGCCCATAGAATAAAGTTTTCAAGTGGAGCGTGGAGTGGGTGGGGCATACGCTGACGGATTTAGAATGATTCTTTCTTCTTAGGGCATAGGACTTATATTATCATTTGATTTAAATACTCTTTGGTCGGTTTGGTTTATGAAATTTGAATTCTCTTCTTCAAATGGACCAATTTTGATTGGTTTTTACTGTATAGTAAATTAAAATGGACCGTCAACCGAACCGACCACCGACTTTTCATGGTGGTTTATTTCGTTAGTTTAGTAGGTTTTAATTTGCTACCTTTTTTGAAGAAAGAATTTGTTAGTTTTCAGCTTTAGGTTCCTTTTAAAGGTAAGAAGTGAAACAAGAAAGTACCAACATAGGGTGCACATGATTATCGGATGTGAAATATGTTGCCCCACTGGCCACTACTTATTTTGACCATAATTAGACTACTTCTAGTTAACGATGACAATGAAGCTGGGCAGAGCGGGGTACATTCCCATCCCTATCTCCATGGGATTTTTAATCCCCATTGCCGCTTTTTATTTTATTATTTTACTATTTTTATTATTTAAAATTAACTAAATTCACTATAAATTATAAATTTTAGGATAAGAAATTAGTATTATTATTACATATATTTGTTTAAATTAATAATTTTAGAAAATTATTTTAATATTTTTTATTATAAATTTAATAAAAATGACATTTATTATATTAAAAAATTAAAATTTAAAAAAAAATAACTAAAACGGTAGCTAATAGAGGGTGGGGATCCCTTCTCTACATACCCAATTTAAATCCTCAATTTGACCCCATATCCGATCAAATTGAGGATTCTCCAATTGGATCGGAACCCGCAAAGACCCAATCATGTAGAGAATTTGCCATCCCTACACTTAATCTATGCATCTCTTCTCTGATGCTAGTAAAAATAAATAGAAATATTTGTCCTATGGTAAAATATTAGAGGGCAGGGCTGGTGCCTCAAGTTTTTATCTTTATTTTTTTTCTTTTACAAAGTTATTATCTTTTCACTTTCTTTTGAGCCTTAGATCCATTTAGATCTGTTTTAAACAAAATTTTAGAAATGTTATTCTTCATTATTCAACAGAACTAACTTCCTCATTGGGTCATTTTTATTTGATACAATAATCTTACAGTTCATCCAATAAGTTCTGAGCTTCATAAGCCATCAAATATGATCATTGCGGTTCGGATCGCGCTCCTTCTTTGCGCCGTTGTCTATTTCGTGATCGGAATTTTCGGGTACTTGTTATTTGGGGACTCATTAATGTCAGATATTCTGATGAACTTTGATCAGAGTGCTGATACAACAGGGGCTTTGTTGAATGATGTAGTGAGATTAAGCTATGCAGTTCATTTGATGCTTGTTTTCCCTTTGCTAAACTTCCCATTAAGGTCCAACATAAATGAATTATTGTTCCCAAAGAAGGCTCCTTTGGGCACAGATCAAACCAGGTTTCTGGCAATTACAATGGCTTTGTTGGTCTTCTCCTACCTAGCTGCAATAGCATTCCCAAATATATGGTACATCTTTCAATTCATGGGCTCAACTTCAGCTGCTTGCCTCGCTTTCATTTTCCCCGGTGCCATTGCTCTCAGGTACTTCGTTACTCTGACTTATTAGCTTAAGCTTTTTTAAGTCTACCAATGATTTAGTGTGCTATTAACATAGAGTGTTTTTAGTTCAAGTCTCTCTCTCTATATGATGTTACTTTGTTTCCATTTTTAGGTTGATCATCATTTGTAGGGTCTTGTGTTGACATAGAACATTTTAAATGAATAAGTTTACTCATTCAAATCTCTAACATAAGGGTTTTGAAGTCAGTTCAGATTTGTTTGAAAATCATGTTTGTTAACGGTCTTTTTTTCTTTTCTTTTTCTTTTTTTTTTTTGGTATGGTAATCGTCGAAAAAATAGTCTCTACTTCTAGTTTATTGTTGATGATTTTCCCAAAATGGGTTTATAGTTTAGGAAAAGTTATCTTTTTAACTCTTAGTATTGAAGAGTATGTGTATTTGGTTTGGTCATTGTGCTTTAAAAACGCTATTTTTTAGTTCTGAGTTTATAAGAATATGTGTATTTGGTTCTTGATTTTTCAATATGTATTTTTTCTAGTCTCTTAAGTTTTTAAGAATAGGTTTAAAAGGACTTTGAAGTAACTTTTTTTAAAATTTTCTAAAATAATTATAGAATATTTAAAATTAGAAAATTATTTTTAAGAATAATTCTAAAGAGAAAGAGAAAATTTTTAAAACTTGTTTTTCTAATTTAAATGTCATACAATTATTTAAAATAATAATGAAAATTATTTGAAGAATCTTTTAAACTTATTTAATTAAATATCCCTATTCTTAAAAATTTAGAAACTAAAAAGATACATTTTGAAAATATAGAAACCAAACCCACCTATCCGATGACTAAAAAGATAACTTTTCCTACAAATTTTGGAAACATATTTCGGTTAGTTAATTTCTTATATGAAAATTATTATCATTATTTAATTTTGTCAAAAATAACTTCGAGGGACTAAATTTAAGATTTATTAAAAATATATAGATTAAAATTGTACATTTGAAAGAACAATAATTAAAATAAAACATGTTAATAGTTTCCGTTACCATTAAGCTATAGCTCACTTTAGGGATTTTTTTTTTATTTTTTTTAACAAAAAATTGTTTGGGGATGCAGGGATGTGAATGGAATAGCAACAAAGAAGGATAAGGTGGTTGCTTTAGGAATGGTAATTCTGGCAGTGTTGACTAGCATTATTGCCATTTCCATAAACATAAATAAAGCATTGAAAAGCAATCATTAGAAATTATTGAATGTTTTGGAAATTCTCTCTGTCTATTAAAAAAAAAAATGTTTTGGAAACTCCAATTATTTGTTTTTGGAGATGATGATTGGTTGTATAGTTTGTATTTGTAAGAGCTCTCTCTCTCTCTCTCTCTCTCTCCTATTTTTAAGTTCAATTTTGTATATTTTGAAATAACTTTATAAATTTATGGTTGGATTCTCTCCATTTGTTGTATTCTCTTGTTTATTTTTGAGAAATTAATAGCAAAAATAGCGTAAACACTAGTCTAAATAAATAGTCTCAATTATACATTTATCTACATTTTCCATTTTTTTACGTGAATAGTCTAGTGGATCATTATTTTACACAAAAATTTGGTTAAATTTACTTTTTCAACACACCAAATCATTTCGTTTTTTAAAAAATAATTTAATATATAATAATATTAATATTAAAAGACACGTACAAGAGAAGTTTCTCATGATTGTGAACTTTCTAAAATGATATTCTTTTCAAAAATAAAGAAAGATTTTCGAAAAATTTAGAATTTATTCCCACGTAAATGAAAGCAAAAATTGAAAAGAAGGTTGGAAGAAAAAAATGTATATTTGATATATACAACACAATATATTCGATATATATTTGATTTTCTAGAGATAAATCATGATATATTTGATAAATGCATGAACAAGACAATTTGTATAATAATATACTATCTTAAATATCAAACAATATATGTAATGTATATTTACATTTTCTAGTACATTACCTTTATATTTGATATATATTTGAGATCTAAATGCAAAGGTGGTCGATTTTTAGCTAGAAAAAATAGGAATATAGAAGAAAATAAATAAAGTCTCCTAAAATGAAGGTAACATTAATTTGAACAATCATTAAATGAATATCAACCAAAATTAATAAATAACAAAAATAAAGTCAAGATTAAAAAATGATGTTAATAAAAAAACAATTAAATATTTCAAAAATTTTGAAATAATGGTAAAAATGTTAAATTGGTCCAAAATTAAAACTAAAAAACTTTTAACGAAATAATGCAAAATCTAGGACATTTATGAACTATATATAGTGTATAGAGAACTTTTCGAGTAAAAATCTGAGAAATTGTGAGAAATAGCACGTTTAGGTTTTCACCTTACAAAACTAACACGTTTTTTGAAAACTCGTATAAATAGGTTTTCTCAGTTCATCTCAGGTGAGGTTGACCACTTAAGAAATCTACTTTTAACTTATCAATTATTTTGAGCCTTCTCAATAAGCTTGATTACCCACCGAGATTTGCTAATTTCTTTCCTGTAATCTTTCCAAATTTATACCAAATTTTATATTATTTTCAAATTTTCTCCGAATTCAATTATGTTTATTAAATATTATATCAAATTATTATACAATTTTTCAAATCTTTAGCATAATTTATGTTTCCACAATTATTTGAATTTCCAAAATTCAAAATGGATTTTTCAATTACCAAAATACATTTTCCAGATTGATTCAACATTTTTAAATTTGGGAAAAATCAATTTTTTCGAAAAATTGGGTAAGATTTGGGATATATATAGAATCTCGGTGTTAATTATACTCGAGATTTCACAAAAAAAAAAACTCAAATATATGAATTTTAATTTAATTATGCCTGAGATTTCACAAAGAAAGCTCAAATATAAAGAATCTCGATGTTATTTTGTCCGAGATTAACACCGAGATGCACATAATCTCAATGTATAATCTAGTGAGATGTACCGAGAAGGCTTCAGACAATCGATAAGTTGGAAAAAATTTATTTTTTTTTTTAACTAAAATCTCTTGATCGATCTCACTCGAAATAGACTGAAAAAAAATTATTTTTACGAGTTTTAAAAATATGCTAATTTTGTAAGGTGAAAACCTACGTGCTATTTTTGAAAATTTTTCTAAAAAGTCTATTCTTACCATGAAACTCCTCATCTAGCTGGATAGGTCGCCATTTCTTTCAAGAAACAAATCTATGTTTTTTCTACAATTATCTACTATAAAAGAAATAAAATATTGATTAAGTTACAAGTTTATTCCCTGAAATTTCTAAGTTTGTATAATAAAATGTTTAAGGCCCGTCAACTTTCAATTGTGTACAACAAGTTCTTAAACTTTAAAAATATTAGGTAGTTTCCTCAACTTTTAATTTTGTGCACAATAGACTTTTGACATATTAAAAATTTTTAAAAATTAATTATAGAATAGCAAAGTAGAAATTTATGTCTAATGGGCCCTTAGCTGTGTATATAAATTTTAAATAATGTTGACCGAGTTCATGATTTATGAAACACAAAATTGAAAATTCAATGACCTAATTAACAGAAAACTAAAAGTTGAACGTATTAGACAAAAGTTATGAAACATATGGGATAAACAATTAAAGTATAAAATTGAGAATCATGTCTAATGGAACTTAAACTTTCAATTTTGTAACTAGTAAATATGTAAAATCTAAGAAGTGTTTCTGTTAAGTAGGAAATGACCCATTATTTTTTTTTAAACAAAAAAAATAAAAACAATGAATATAAAAAATAAAAAAAAAATAGAAACCTAATGAATATAAAACTTTTAGTGTTTGATAGGTTTTGAGTAAACGACCTGTTCCACATTTTTTACTGTTTTCAATCCTATAAGATACAAAAATGAAAATTTGAGAACCTATCAAACACTTTTCGTAACACCCCAGGCCTAGGATTCGGAATCCGGATTCGGTCCCTAATGGCCCCGGCATTCCCCTACGACCTGGTTATGTCATCCTCACTTGCCTCGAATGCTTCTAGAAGTGAAAGTTATCTCCACAAACCAACACGGGTCCTTTCAGGATGCTTTGTCCTCACTCACACCCAACATAGGATTGCTCCAAGCTAAGCACGTTTAGTTTTGAAGTTCTTATGATTGAGCCACCAAAAAAGGTGCATCTTGTTGATATAGGTAGTAACTTTTAATTCTTTTAAGCCTTTCTTAGTCATACTTTCATGTCTTCAAGATCCCTCTCATTCATATGTGATATCGGTTCATTCACGTACCCCTCCTGAACTCAGATCGTTACACTTTTTAAAGTACATTAATTAAATAGACATGTAGAAATCAAATGACGATAGTTGTGCCATGGATAAACTCGTGGCCTTGAAAGAAAAATCGACACGACCTCGATGCTAAATCGGCAAAATCAATTGCTCCCCAAGATTAATACCACTCTCGATTTTTTATGTGCACTTGTCAAAGAATGGATTGGAATTGATGGAAAAATGCTAAAAAAAACAGTAGAACTAGAGGAAAAACATATGAAGAAATATCAAATATTATGTTCTTTTTCCCTGCAACTAAGAGAACTTTTAAGAAAAAATAATTGAAGAATTAAATAAAACTGTTTTAGAATTAATTGAAGAATTAATTTTCCCACTAACTAATTATTGGAATCAATTTAAATAAACGGTAATAAAATTGTTAAAATAATTAATGAGAAATATATTAAAATTTAACTCATTTTTCAATTTTCTTTTGTTATAGGCCAAAAGACCAAAGTCATTCTCAACAACCCTCACGAATGACTCATTTTTTGGGCTCAAAATGTCAAATGACCCGCTAAAATAATGTCAATTGACCCTCTGCTTACATCATCACTATATCAGATTACGTAAATATCCTCATCTCTTTGTCTTCTTACCCTTTTACTGAACATTAAAACTAAACTAAAACTCTTCAAAGGTAATGGCTTGCAAAACCCATCATTTGAAATCCATCATTTAGGCTTATAAAATCTTCCATTGCCGCTGATAAATCGAATCTGATCGGAAAGTGATTTCAATATGTGCTGATTGTGTCTTAAACTGATTGGTAATGGGGATAGGGTGGGTCGTTCTGGGGTAAAAATATTGTGAACCTATGGGTTTTTTTTTTTTTGTTTTCCCTCCCAATGTGTTATTAGGTTGAAGACAAGTGGAAAGAGAGAATGTGAGTGAGACTAGCGAGAATGTCTAAAGAAAATATTTCCTAAAGTTGATAAAACTAAAGAAAGTGAGAGAGAGCGAGATATATGGAAGGAGATGGAGACAGAGCGAAAGTTATGAAGGAAGAAGGGGCGATAACAAGAGATATGGAGGGAGGGAGAGAGAGCGAGAGACATGGAGAGATATGAAGAGAAAGCGAAAGAGAGCAAGAGATATGGAAAGAGAAAGAGAGAGAGAGAAAGAGAGAAAGCGAGACATATAGAGGGAGAGAGAGTGAGAAAGAGAGATATGGAGAGAGCGAGAGCTATGGAGAGAGAGCAAGAGATATGGAGAGAGTGAAGCACATGGATGAGATGGATAAACGAGACCGACTAGAGCAAGACAGGCAAGAGAGAGAAGAAGATAACCCATTGTTCCATGGATATTTGCAAATAGATCATCAACGAGAGCAAGAGCAAGAGCAAATGCTTTTCCGCGTACGCGCGAGTATATTTTGGTAATATCACCCAAATTTGGTCATTCGACATTTTTTTTTTCAAAAAATGAGTCATTTGACATTTTCGACCCAATTTTTAGGTCATTCGTACAAATTCCCCCTTAACTATTTGAATGGATGTATAGTGAAGTAGGGCAATAACTTTGTTAGAAAGAGTGAGTTACCTTTTGAACTTTCAATAACTATGGTTGAAACCTCCACTACATATTTTACTATATAAATTTTCTTGATTTTGCGATACAAAGCATGCTATTTAAGGCCATGCACATAAACCTTGGATCTGCCTGAAAGCTCTAGAAAGAGACCTTTAAACTCTTTCATTGAAAGCGACCACACCTTCACCTTCACATTTGTTGCTTCATCAAGTCTATCGCAATAGACAACTCAAAAACTGAGCTATGAAAACTTCACATCTAGTCTATAACATAACCAACTTCATCAAGTCTATCGAAGACAAACCACTCAAAAACTGAGTTATGAAGATTTTACAATTATCCATCAAGCCCATATCAGAACCGCCCGAAGAAAGAGCTATGGAACTTTTAAGGGTTTAGTTCTATCCATCAAGTCCCGTACTAAGGCCGCCCAAAAAAAGGACTATGAAGTTTTTATGGGTTTGAGTCTCATGCACACTGAGGATTCTTGAATTTTCTCCTTGTTAGGCTTTGGTTAGAGGATTCGTCAAATTTTTCTCAACCTTCACAAAATTTAAGGAGATAACTCCATCTTTCCACCATTGTCTTTCCACCATTGCTTCACGACTCTATGACTGAGGTGTATATATATCTCA
Organism: Benincasa hispida; assembly: GCF_027475165.1. Classification (NCBI taxonomy): domain Eukaryota; kingdom Viridiplantae; phylum Streptophyta; class Magnoliopsida; order Cucurbitales; family Cucurbitaceae; genus Benincasa; species Benincasa hispida. Next base: position 29,686,275 of record NC_143484.1, on the reverse strand, counting down.
TTTGACGATTATACACACTATTCTTGACAATTCTATCGCAAGCATATATGACAATCAATATAAATCAATCCACTAATTTACTCATCATAAAGTGAAAACTCAATATGCTGAGTTGTCTCCAAAACTCCTCATAACCATTTCGAAAAGAATTAAATAATATATATAGATATATTTGGACAATAACTTAAGTTATTCTGCCAAATATCTACTTTCCATCTTTATTAATTTTACTTCTCAATTTGGAGAATCAATCCTAATTTTAGATCATGCTTAGCAAAGCATCCATAACTTCTCAAAAGCATTCCATTTTTTTTTTACCCATTTTATAGAAAAGTTTCTAGTACATCTTAATATTTGCAACTTTCATGTAGCAATTGGTATGTCCTTAGAATATATATTATTCATGGATCATACTATTCTCAATTGCTTCTTCTAGCATTCTTACACTAGAATTTTTTCTCACCTTTATAAAAAAAATATCATAATTGTTATTGGGGGAAAATGAAGGTACCTGATTTATAAATCCAATACCAAAATCAAGTAAAATCCAACAAAGAATCACCATCCAGCAGCCTTTAACAAAGTCATGGCAATCACATTATTTATGATCCAAGATGTAGATATTTGACCTTGGATAAACTCACTGCCTTGAAAGCAAGATCGATGCAACCTCGGTGTTAAATCACCAAAGTCGATTGCTCCCCAAGGTTAACACAACTCCCGATCTTTGATGTGCACTCGTCAGAGAACGAATTGGAATCAAAGGAAAAAATGTTTAGATCTAGAGGAAAAACATATGAAGAAAGACCAAACATTCTCTCTCTTTTTTTTTTCACAACTAAGAAGACTTTTAAGGAAAAATAATTGAAGAAATAAATGAAAACTGTTTTAGAATTAACTGACAAGTTAATTTTCCACTAATTAATTCTTGGAATTAATTTAAATAAATGCTAATAAAACTATTAAAATAATTAAAGAGAAAGGTATTAAAAATTAACTCATTTTTCATTTTTCTTTTGCTATGAACCAAAAACCCAAAGTCATTCCCAACCAGACAAATGAAACTAAACTTATAATTTAAGTTAAAAGTTCATTCTTCTTCACAAATATGGAAAGGTGGTGAAGTTTGGGGAATATTGATGAATTGACCCAAATTTTTGGGGCAAATAAAATTTAACCCACTTATCATTACTAATGAAAAAATAAGTTATATCTACCAATACTACTCATCAATATGGAAAAAATTATGTACATGTAAAGAGATTATTTCAGCAAACCTCTCAACATGTAAAAGAATTTCTTATTGTCAACTTTGAAACGTTGTTCCACCTATTCAAAACACGATTCAAACATCATCAACTCGACAGTGAAAATCAGGTGTGTATAGGACACAGCATTCTATTGAAATGGAGTGTACGTATAGATGATCGAGGCGAGAGCAAAAAAACGAAGGGAGGACGTGAGAATGAGAAGTATGATAGGAAAAGCAAGATTGAAAGTTTTTTATAGAATCCTCAACCAGAGTGCAAGCTAGACAAGAAACACGAGCAAGAGAAAAACGAATAGAGGACATGAGAACAAGAAGAATATGTATGAGAGCAAAAGCACGATCGAAATTAGTAGCGTTAAATTTCAATGAACAAATAAAAAAGAGGTTTCTCTTTCAAAACCCTTCCCCCCACCCTCCTCTCTTTTGCATGGTTCCTCTCTCGATCCCATCTCCCTCAATCCATCTCTCATGCCCAAGGTGCCTCCGCCCTCCAATGACGTCAGGCTGCAGTACCGTCCTCCTCACATCGCCAGTAAGTGTTATTGTTCTCTATCTCTCTCTCTCAAAATAATAATAATAATAAAGAAAGAAATAAAATTCTTACTTGTCAAGATGAAACATCATAGCTAAGATCTCTAAATCTCTTCATTAGGTTTGACTTGTACTCGTTCACTTTCATATCTTCAGCCGAATCTGGAGTAGATTTAATAACCAAGATTGCCCCTGCTTTATGCAAGGCACCAACAGCTTCATCTGAAAAATATAACAAAGGAGAAAACTAAGTATGAAAAATGAATGTTTCAAAATGGATGTAAAACCACCAACATCGTCGCTGTTTCTAGGCATATTAGGAAGCTCTAAATCATTGTGTTAGTTTCAAGATTAAGACTCAACTGGCCAAAGCGAGCATGGCTCAACATGCATATCACAAACCCAAATGAGTTAATGATATTTATGTACTTGAATCCTAAGTGAATAAGACGAACTAAAGTTTAAATAATAAATTAAAGTAATATATGAGTATATTAGAATTTGAACCTGAATGTGAGATGGCATGTAAAGCCTTCAAAGCTTCCTTACGTGTCCGGTCATCTTTGGCAGCCCCGAGCATGTTTAAGAGCTCTTGAGCGCCACCTATCTCCACTATTTTCATCCTTCTTTCATCTGTAATTGCAAAGAAAGTATACCATAAACTCAACAAGGCTTTCCCTGACTATAAAGGCAGTTATGATTCTTAAAGTTACCAATAAAAGTGCAATCAGGTTTCAGGTAAAACTAGAGACAGACTGTCTAAACTTTTGATGTTTTCTAGTTAGACTTCTAAATTGGCAAATTTTGATCAAATGCACCAGGAAAAAGTTTGAAAAAGTGTCATTAGAACTTAGCAAGCAAAAGCTGCAAAATGTATTTCAGTTAAAGGTCAATTTTCTAAGGTAGAAAGAGTGCAAATCTATGATCCCTTCTTGAAAGATGCTTCTTTTATCTTCCAATGCAGCATTTTACACTTCTCTAAGTTGCAGTACAAAAGAGCTTCATCTTCAATTTGAAAATCTTCGCTTTAGCTACCGTTGTATGTATTTATGTTGGTGTCAAGATTACTGAATCTCAATAAAAGAAAAAGGTCTTAAAATATTTTTATATAGAATCCTGGGGAGAAAATGGGATGGGTTAACAAGATCTACCATAGAAAGAGAGCAGGCATGGCATTGTTGACCCCAGGAAAAGTTCCAACAACATATAAAAGTATGAGATAAGTTTAACAATCAATAGTTTCAAAAGATATAACCATTTTAGGAGAGGAAAATAAGAGGAGGTAGGTAGAAGTACCATCAATCGAAAAGCGAGCCAATCTAGACGCTCCCATCCTCTTAAACAATGGATCTTTAACTTGCAAGAGCGATACGGATTGCTGCAACAAGTTATCCCCTGTAAGAACAAATTTAACTCAAGATAACACCGTGAAAGATTTGAAAACTAGAAACACTTCACATCCAAAGAAATCAAAAAGCAATTAGGAGACAGAATTTCTGACCCATGTATGGAAAAATCTGGTAACCAATAAATGTCGCAGTCCCAGCAAAGATTAGCTTTAATAACCATCCTACTTTTCTTTCCGCCTCTTTCTCAATCTCTGAAATTAACTAAAATCTCAATCAGGCGTTCAAAAACAATGACAATAAGCATGGAACTCATCTAGTTACTTTTGCAGATTGCAAATATCCCTTTTAGATTGGAGAGTAAGTTATATCACAATATCATTCTTAAAAAATTACCAGAACTGTAATTTAAAATTTTAAAAATTTAAAAATTTAAAAAAAAAAAAAAAAAAAAAAACCCACAAATGTACTGTCCCCCAGCACTTAGTAGTTAGAACCAAGTATAAAATCCATCGACATAATAAAAATTGATAAATTATTCAAAATACCCCTGAAAATAAGACGAAAAAGTTTGTGTATGTTTATTTATTGCTTAAGTGAAGAAATCTAAACATGTAAGAAGTAAATTTAGGAGTTAAGGTTAGCAAAAAAAGCATAGATGAAATAACAACAAATTGGGGGCGTGAAGTTGATTGGAGGAAGAGGACAATAGGTATGGTTGACAAATGCATCATTTTTCTTTATTCTTTTCCATGTATGTGTTTAGAATTGTTCACGACAAAAATATACAAAGGTTGTTTTGAAACAAACTTCAAACTTGATTAAAATGAAACTTTTCAAAGCTTTGGATATAAATGAAACCAACCCCATCAGGGGATTTTTGGATAACTTAACCAATAATAATCCATTCATATTATCATAAATCAAATGAACAACATCAACGTTACAGATCAACCAGTATTGCTAATATATTGTACAAATATTGCTGAAAATTAAAATGCCAAAAAATTATCAACAATGGCAACATAAATACTAACAATAATATTCGTAACTTAATCAACAAATCTAAAATACTTAATCATGTCAACATCCCTACTTCAGTGACATTTATATCTAGGTTTTCACAGAATCCTTAATTGAGGGCTTGAAATTCCTATTCTAAGGAATTCTTTAAATCCCATTTAAAGTGCATCATCTAAGCGACCAAACAATCCATTTCTTCAGATAACAGAAAAGGAGTCGATCATTTTCAAAGAAAATCAACTGAGCCAAGAATTACCTCTTTCGTCGTAAGCTGAAAAAGTGCGAAATTGCAGGGTTCGCACAGGTTCCCTTCTGCACAGATGCTGAAACTAATTTAAGTAAGGGGAAGAACCATGGACGAAAATTCTCAAAATAGGAAGTTGGAGAGAGAGGAGAATTTTACAGTGGTTAGCTTTGATGCGATTATGCGCATGGTGAAGAACAAAGAATCGGCCACCGGCTCCGGCCTCCGCCACTGTGGGTCTGACTCCGTTTGTGAAATGCGACCTGCTCCGTCGCCGTTACGGATTTATGGCTTTGAGTTTTGGGCCGACTATGAAATGACCCAATTTCAAAAAACAAAATTTTAAAATCCAAACTAAATGAGGGAAAAAAAAAGAAAAAAGAAAAAAGAAAAAGGAAAAAAAGAAAGGTTAAACAGCAAACCTGAACTTTCATAAAAGTGTGCGACTAAATTTTAGTTAGAAGCTGTATTTTCATTTTCAAATTTATAACCATTAGTTCCTAAATTTTAATAAATAATGGTCATTTGTATTTTAAAATAATTTTTGAAGTGTATTTTCAACTGCTTTTGTCAAAAGTGTTTAAATAAAAATGAGTTTTTTTCTTTTTAAAAAATCTCAAGTCAATCCAAATGGGTTCTTGGTCTTTATAGTTTGTAAATAAACTTGATTATCGATAAGTTTATCAATCTATGCCTTATGAAATTTCATTAAATCATATTAATATTTTTCACGATAAGGATTAAATTGTTGATTGTTAAATTTTAAGGACTAAATTGTTACAAAATTGAAAATATAAAGACTAAATTGTTATAAAATTGAAAGTATAAGGATTAAATTGTTGTCAACTAAAGTTTAGGGACTAAATTGGAAAGTTCAACAATCAAAGATTTTTTAACCATATATTTAATAGTTTTGAAAAGAAAAGATTTTCAACTTTTACCGCTCTTAAACTTTCAATTTTATTAAATAAAACTCAATTTTTGTTAACAAAAAGTAGTCTTAAAAGCTTCTATCAAGGTTTAAAATGTCGATATCAATGAAAATATTTAGGTCCAAATTTTACGGAAATTACTATAAAAATATCAATAAAAGATCGATTTTGATGGATATTTCTAGAAAATATATGAAAATAAAATATTTAAAAATAAATTTATATTAATAAATAAACATTTTATGATTTTCAAACAAGTTAACATGTCTATATTTATATTATATTTATAACAGTGGCATATAGATGCTTAATGTTTATGTTAAATGGATTTTTTTATGATATAATAGAAATATCGATTCACCCCACGTCGATGTCGAATCCATAAGAATATGAAAATATCGATGAAAATATTGACATATCGACGAAAAGCTAATGTTATGGTTTCTAAAATTCACATGTTTTTATAATACTAGGTTCTTCATGTATTTAAATTTGATTAATGCATAAATTAATCATTATTAACTTTTTCAAAACTTACCAATTTTAATAAAAATCTAGCGGTTGATCAATCATATGTAGAGTGGAGATTTAGATTTCTAATCTTTTGGCCAATAATACATATTTAATATCAGTTCTTCCTCTTTTGTTTTTTTGGGTACCCTTGTTTACTTCTATTTAAAATCTTATCAAATTTATGTAATATCTATGTCCTTGAACACCTGCTATCAATTTTCTTAAATTTTTTAGGGTACATTTAGCATGCAAAGTTAAGTTGAATAATGTATCTAGTCTAATTTTTGTAACCAAAAAGTACGAATTTTTTATGGCTTTTCTTTGTTTAACTTTTTGTTCCACCGTTCAACTACACAAATATTTTTCCAACTTTTTAACACTATGTTGAGATGTGAATCAAAAGCCTTCAAATATATTTTACAATTTCTTACATATGACTATTACATTTGATGTAGATAAAATACTATTTATATATATATATATATATATAATCTTACATCCATATTTGTATAGAAATTCATTTATATTGCTAAAATTTATTCGTATAATACTTAAGAATACTTTTGTTTGTTTTTTAGAAAAATAATAAACTAATAGTAGTGATAATTTTAAAATTTATTAAAAGTATATGAACTACACACGAATGAAACTCAAAATACAAGAATCAAAATATATTTTAACTTAAATTATTTTTTTAAGTAATAGGTTCGCCAATCTTAGAACTAAACTATCTCTCACACTAACTTCTAATCGCCTCCCATCTACTAGATTACCCTACTCTAAAAAATATATTTAAAAAACTATTACTTTCAACTTTTAATTTTAAAACGTTTTGTCAATTTATTTCAAAAATTAATTTTATCAATTAAAATATTTTTTAACAAAATCTTATTAGATATCCATAAGGTCATCACCTCCACTTTTATTATTCCTAATTTGATACTATGTACGTTGCATGTATTGTGTAAAATTTAAAAAGAAAACTTATAAGATTTTTTAATAATACAACCTTGATTCATGAGATAGTTTTATTCTTTAAATAAGTCATAAAAAAACATTTTAAAATTTTGGCTATTTGGTGAAGAAAAATAAAAACTATTTTAATTAAGTTTAAAATGTATTATTAAAAATATATAAATTAAACATTTTTAAAAGAACATATAAATTAATATATTTTGTACTAATTTTTTTAAAAAAATTGTGATAACCATCTTAGTAAAAAAAAAATATTTAAAAAAATTGTGCTTACTTGGATAAAAAATGTAATTGGTATTTTAATTTGGATGATTTGATTTTTTTTAATTTTAAACTTTAATTTAAAAGATTTTTTTTTTTTTTTTGAAAACTAAACAATACCTTAATAAAGAAATCGAATGTGTGAAAAAAAACACAAATGATGTTAACTTTTTTTTTTTTTTTTAATAAAATGAATATGGACATAGATTTACCCAAAAAATGTATAAAAAAATTGAAGCAAAATTATTCAAAATTATTAAAATTAGTTAAAAAAAAAAAAAAAAAAAGAGGATTAAATAGTGGATGAAAAATTGAGGCTTAATTTAGCCTTTCAAATATTAGTTTTATTTTATTTTGAAATGTTTGAATTGGTTAATGTGATAGGACAATTTTTTTTTGTATTGGTTAATCTGGTGGTTGATAAATTTTTTTAATAAAAAATTAATGTAAAAATTGGAAATTAAATCTAAAAATTATTTAAAAATAATAAAATAATAAAATTTTAAAATGATAAATAGATAGTGTTACCAATGATTTAATCTTTATAATTAAAATAAAAATGCTTCACATATCAATTTAACTATCAAATAAAAGGGACAAATCATTTGATTGTATCTTTCTAACTTTTATTTTTATTTTTTTAATTTTAATTTAAACAAATATTTTTTCCCTAACCTAAAAATAAAAATAAAAAATTATTATAAATCAAATCGAATCAGGTTCAGTTCAAAAGCCGAAACCTAACTAAATTGGTTTTTAATGGTTCCTCCTTGTTGTAAACCGACCACTTCAGTCCATATAAAACCTATGTGATTCAACATGTAATTGGGCCCTGCATCGAAGATGTAACAGAACACATAGTGGGACGATTGGAGGGGAAATTTAGCATAGAGTAAATTTGGTAGCCATGTGGCAGAGAGATGCTTGGAAATTGGTCAACAAAACCCAAAATCATTATGGAATTTATATAATTTGTTTACCAAACACCTATTAATTAGATACAAAATTGAAAAAAAAATATATGTGTATTTTTTTTCAATTTAAGGATGAAAAAAATTAGTAAAATGTATCGATGTTTATTCCTCGATTCTCTAAATCCAATAGTATAACATTCTAAAATTTTAGATGAATTTAAATGGAATATTTAAGTTATTGAGTTATGCGCACTTCTTTCCTCGTTGGTTTTGCGTCACAGTTAGTCCTCGATATTTTCACAAGATATTTTCACAGAATTCTTCTTCTCTATGAATTCTTCTTCTTCCTTCATAGTTTTTCAAGCATATCAGTTCTGAAGGGTGTGAGTTTTTCGATCGGTTACCGTGCAACTGACAATTTTTTTCTTCTAGGCTGTTTTAATGACATGGCAATTCTATAGAACTGTTTGCACATTTAGGCAGAGTCGCAAAGCGTCTTAAAAGAGCAAGATTCGCAACTTGGCTTGTAATGAGTTTCTTCTGTCTACCGATGGGTAGCCATTCCAATAATTTTAAGACATTTTACATCTGTCATTGTTGCTATGACCTTTTCAAATTAGAACGACATTATGATCACCTCCGACATCAACTTTCCATTCCAGTTCAGAGGAGCGAACTTCAAATAGTGGAAGTAAAAGATGTTATTTTTCCTCACAATCAAGAATGTTGCTGATGTTTGTAGTACAAAGAAGCCAAATGTCCCAAAGAAAGATCCGACCGATCAATAGATGGAAGAAGCTACTGAGTGGGAAAAAAAAAGATTGTTTTGTATAAAAATTCATATTAAATGGTTTGACTAATGATCTGTATGAGTATTACAACAAAAGAAGTTGGGATCCTGTAGAAGAAGTACGATACCGAGGAGGCTGGGTTGAAAAAGTATGTCGTCAGCCATTACCTTAAAGTTCTAGATGACGGATGACAAATCTGTGGAGGTATTCCCCTAAACGAGCAATTTCAAATTGCCGTGATTATTGATAAATTGCCTCATTTGTGGAAGGATTTTAAGAATAGCTTGAGGCATTGAATATCGTTCTTGGGAGATCTGCTTCTGCCATGATAAAGTCTGACCAAAAGTCCAAGGAAACCAAGAGGAAAGGTCAGAACCATGGTTCTGGCAACCAGAACAATCAGAAAAAGCAGAAATCCCCTCGGGAGAAATGGTACAGTTCCTTTACTTTAATTGTAGTAAATCTGGACACGTGACAAGGAACTGTAGAAACAGGTGTCGTCCTGTTGAATAGGTGAACCAGATAGAAGAATCGTTAGTTGTCATGATCACATAAGTAAATGTGATCGATAGTGCTGAGGGATGGTGGATAGACACTGGCGCTATGCACCATGTTTGTCACGACCTTAGTGTAAACCCCTAAACCTATCTTACTAGTTAATCATGTTTAAGTTTCCTTAATTACGTGTTTAATTGCCCTAGTATGTGTTTTAATCTTACTAAGCTTGTAACTATGATGTTTGTAGTAGTTGAAATATTATGGAAGTTATAATGAGTAGGCATGTGAGGTAGAGATGAGGAAAAATTTCTAAGTCTTGAAATGGGGTGCTCTCGAGTGGTAAAGAGCAGCAAACACTTAGACAAAATTTGGGGAAGCTAGGACAAATGCAAGTAGGTGCGACGCCAGGTTGAAAGGGAAGTAGGAAATTACCTAAGTGCTAGAAGTTGAGCTCTCGGGCAAGATAAAAAAGCTAACGCCTAGAAAAGGAATCAGGAATGTAGAAGTGAGGAACGCATGAGCGACTGTAGGCCTAAGAGTGGAAATTGGCTAAGTGTAACAGGAGGTATGCGTCAAGGGCTTTAGAGGTCAGTGAAATCCTGTGATGGATAGTATGTGGGTGTTTGAGGTTGCCTAAGTGAACGCATGGTAGCCGAGGAGTGTTGAGGCGTGCTAGAGGTAAGGGGTGCGTTTATGAGCAGTAGGCTTAAACACGAATGTCTAAGGGTAAAACTAGCGTATGCGCTGAATAGTGATGCATGAGCAAGGGGATGCGGTGTTAGTCGTGGTATGCGTTGGTCGGGATAGAAAGCTAGCAAGAATGCAAGCCTGGGCATTGGTAAAATACTTAAGCATTCAACTTAAACACTTAATTAGTAGGCTATGTGGCATGCTTAAAGGCCTTAAGGATGGGTTAAGTGTGCCAGCTGTTTTTTTAAGAAACTTAATAACCATTCAACTTTAGTATAAAAAGAAAGTTTGAATGGAGGTGCTTGGTTTTGACATTTTACGTGAGTTAGGGGAGGAGAATTTCTGCCAACTTTAAGCTTGGATGTTGAAGGAGTTGAAATAAGGTTGCCAAAGGAAATTTTCCATGGAATTGAACTGAAGGTTGAAGAATTTCTTCAAGTGTTCAAGGATCTTAGGCTACGCAGACGAGTTGTAAAGATTGGTGAATTTCAAGCTCGCAAAAAGGAATAAGAAGTTGGAATTCTAAGGTAAGATAGTTGAGATGTCTAGGAATAAGTTCTTAGAAGGAAGTTTCATGAAATTAAGTCTGGAATTTAAGTTATTTAAGCTGGAAATGAAATCTGAAATGTTGGTTAGATGAACAAATAGGCAGTTGCAACCCACGCATAAGCAAGCAGCTGGTCAGCAGATGCTAAGTGTGGACAAGCGTTCGTCGCATAGGCGAAGCTAACACGTTTTGTCACCTAGGAGCCTCTTGTATGCAAGCTGCCACTTATCTAGTTAGTTGCAAGGGCAAATTCGTATAGAGGAAGCTTGATAACTGGTAGAAATATAAGTTATTACAACTCAAATAAGTAAAACAATGAGAGAACGCAATGGTAAAATAGGCAATATCATGTCCGAAAGTGCTAAACTGAAAGGAATTGCGATCGCAAATGCTCATCGCATAAAAGCAGTTAATTCACCTATTTTGTGCAGATACAATGCGACGGCGTACATGAAATTGCGATCCAAAGGCACAATGCGTCAACGCGCTTAAAGTTGCGATCATGAGAAGTTTTCTTGAAAAGGCGATCGCATAAAGACCTCGCATCAAGGTGACAACATAATAAAGCATGATGGGATGGAAAGCTGATAACGGTCGATTCCGAATTTAGTTGACAAGCCGTTAAAAGCCACACTGTAGCAAGTACATTCAACTTTTGATGACTATTAAACGGCGCAACAGAATAGGGGAATTAATGGCGCCCATCATTACAATCATTAGCATGAAAAGCTGCTTCACCTTGAAATCTATAAATACCGAAGGCCACCAGAGAAAAAAAAGAGTCAGTTAGTTAGTCTGTTCACGCACATACTCATACATATACATGGCGAACGGAGAAAAGCAAAGAGTCGAGGAAGAAGCCAAGAGAAATCGCTCTTGGACAGATCAAGAAACTGCCGGAAAGCAACACAAAGAAGAGAGGGCCAACATTTGCGAGAGTAAGAATACACAACTAGAACAGAGTTTGAGTGATAAAGAGCAGTGTAAAAGGCCACGGGAAGCAAGACATTGCTTACCAGACACCTTATCTCTCAAATCCATTTGTTATTTTGTATTCAGTACTTTATTTGTAGAAAATGGAAACCTCATTTCTATCTATGTTCAATCTCTCCATACCACACATGAGTAGCTAAATTTCTGAATGGGTTGAGAAGTACTTAGCTAGCATGACTTAAGATTTACATTTTATGCGATCATCTTGTCTTATGTATGCATCACTCACCCTTTAGACATGCTTGAAAGAGTAGTCTAAAGATAGAATCTAGACTTGAGAGAGTAAAATTAGAATCTAGGCTTGAGAGAGCCGGATTAGAATCGCATAAGCAAGAAGTAGAAACTTAGACATAAGTTCTATTGTTATTTACACATCGCATGCACCCTAGAAATAGGAGTGATGGTATACGGTCACCTTGTTTTATGTGTGCATCATTCATCATTGCATAGGCAAGAGTAAAGACTTAGAAATAAGTCCTATCGACTGTTTTGCATATACATTGCATGCGTCCTAGAAATAAGAATTATGACATTCTGCATCGAGAGATGTAGTACTGATATTTGTGTGTAGCATGATCGCATAACTTGTGCATAACCTTAGGAAATGTTAGCTAAACTCCTTCTCAACCCCTTCATCGCATACTTATTGTAACTCTACGCTTTCATCAACTCTGCGTTCAACTCCGTCGCATAGGAAAAATCTTAATTAAAACACTATCCACTTCATTTGTTTTTACTACCGCAATAGAATCAAAGAGTGTCGCATATCTACTTAGTAGTCCCTGTGTTTGACCCTGGACTTACCAGGAAACCTAAGAAGGTTTATACTTGGGTCTTGTTAGGAAAATTTGCATGATCACCACGTAACACACATCATCGCAAACTCACACTATAACACATCATAATTTCACGCATCAAAGCTTATAATCCTTCAAGGAAGTAACCCAAAGACAATAAGTTATTAGTTTTCAAAATATTTTCTAAGTGTTTTACTTATGAATTTTCAACACATAGTTACTTTTATCTTGATGTTCCAATGCATGCTTAAAGTAATGGGAGTCGAGGATGAACACATGTTCATGATTTAAAGACATTTACATGTAATTTTCATGTGTTCCACTTGAGTATCGTGCCATAACTTAGCATTGGAAATGAGCTCTTTACCAATTCCCATAAGCTTAATAAGAATGTTGTTTTATAATGTTGACATGTATGTTTAATATGTAAAACCTACTCCTGAGCATTTTGTACCAAAGGTATGGTAAGGTACCCAGTTATATGACGATCCTTGCTACTGAAGATATGGTAAGGTAAGGGAGATCCTACTCAGTTCTACATGCACGTAAGATCTATGTTGTTGGCGTTGATGAGATCGAGCAAAAGGGTTCTCTCTCAACTAAGGTCATTAGGGATTGAGCAAAAGGACTCTCCCGCATGTTCATGCAAAGGAGTAGAAGAATTTTACAAGGAATGTTGATAGTTTTAGACCAGGGCTTCAAATGCTATGATTTTATATTTTCAACTTCTTTTTTCTAAACCTTGGAATGTAAAGGTAAATGTTTTATTATAAACATATTTATATCATGAGTTTATAAAAGTATGTTTCTTTTCAAGAAGTCATTCACTGGGCATTTTAAGCTCACATTTTCTATTGTTTTCCTCCTCAGATAGCAGTCGACATCCCGAGACCTAGCAATTCTACCAGTCAGTCACTTCTCAGAAACCTCAGAGAATTTGAAGTTTAGGTGGCTCATCGTGTCTTGTTAAACTTAGATATTATGCTCATGTGTGGGAGTTAGGACGGGATTTTGAGTAGTTGTTGTAAATTAAGTATCCTACTATGTGATAGACTCTTATTAATAATATTGTTCACCATTGATGATAAACTCCTGATGTGGTCTATTATTGATAAACTTTGAGAGTTTGATCTAAATTTTACTATATTTATAATTTTTTTACATTGTACTACATTTGCTAATACTTTAGACCTAATTGTTATATTTGCAACTACTCACATTATACGATGAAGAATAAACCCGACTAGATATCTCAGTATCTACTATAATACAACAATATTCACAGCAATTTACGATAACTTTTGCCTAAAGTAGATGGTATATTACATCATTGTGATTATGGAGATTTGTGTGGAGTTTGTTACATTTCAACAACCGATATCATAATAAAAATTTAGCCACGTTAATAAAATATTTTAAAAGAATAATATATAAAGCACTTCTAATTTTTGCCTACCTAATTGCTTTTCGGTTTATAATTGATTGATATGATTATATAAATAAAAAAGTGACTGAGCAAATTTTGCAATTTTTCTTTTTGTGTACTCGAATTTGGACATGCATACAACTTTATTTGCTAGATCCCAAAATCCAGATCGGAGAAATGTACTTGACTTTCACGTTGACGTCAATAGTAAATTTTTCTAAAGAGCATAATAACGTGACCTGCAAAAAAATAAAACCTACACGTTATTACAATACTTGCCACACACATGTTTAAAGTCAAAGAATAAAAGAGTGTAAAAGCTAGAGAGTTTGAGAGTATGATTCAAATTACCTCATATAAAGTTATAATGATGTATTTATAGAGAAAGTTGACCTAAGTTATTCGATAGGTTTCGGAGTTGCCTTAGGATAGTTATATAACCTACCGAGCCAAGGAGTATGCCCAATTTCATGTTTGACTAGGTCGAAGCTAAGCATCTCCCCCTAAACTCATTTTAGTCCTAATACAATGCTTGGGGCAGATCATGCACGGACATTCCCCATTAAATATTTAATTTTCTAGGGTCAGACTTGGTCTTGGCCCAAGCCAAGATCGAGCACATAAATTTAGCTTTGACACGAAATAACCCTTTTTCCTATGCGTGAATGGGCCCAGGGTGCTATTTTTAGCTCAAACTTTGTTATTTTTTCGACTTTATTATTTCTATTCTTATTTTATGCTGAATATACCCTTCACTCCAAAATTACCCATAACAGTATTGATAATAAATTATTAGTACATTCTACAAATAAGCAAGAACAATATGATTTGTCCTTTATTAAAAATTACCCATATTCTTTCAAACTTTCAAACGTTAGAATATATATGACCTTTAATAAATATTTCCAAATTAGATTTGAAAATTGGACCTGGAACATGTGTGTGGTAATGTTCAAATGCCTAATTTACTTTTCAAATCATTGCCATTTCATTTATTGATTTTTATCCCGCATATTTGAATAGATTTTCTCTAAAAGTAATTTTGTAGAAGGTCAAGGATAATATTACAATTTTAATAGAATAAAGATATTTTTGAAAAAAGAGAAGAATTTAGGGGCACCTTTTAAAATATATATATATATATATATGTCCTAATATAAACCCAAAACATATCACACACATTTGGGTTCAACTACGTGGAAATAAGATAAAGTATATATGTCTAAGATAGTTAAAATATGATTTCTAACCCTAAATATCTAAAGCTCTGTTTGGTAAACATTTTGTCTTTGAAAATTAAGTCTATTTCATCTACATTTTTGACAATTATGTGCATCTTTCTTTGAGTACAATGGTTAAATTCTTAGTCAAATTCCAAAAACAAAAACAACTTTTTGAAAACAACATTTTTTTAATTTTCAAAATTTGGCTTGGTTTTTTAAACAAATGATGAAAAATAGGTAATAAAGGAAAAAATTTGGAAGTGAAAGTAGTGTCCATAGGCTTAATTTTAAAAAACAAAAATAAAAAGTAAAATGGTTACCAAACGGGCTTAAATAATTTATATATTTATATATGTATGTTGTGAAGTGATTTCATTATTTTTATAGGTGAGCAATGTTTCATTTTGGTATTTATAATTTAAGAGGGTGAGGGTAACTGTATTCCCAATCAGAACTTCATATCCTCATATTAATATTTATGAATATGTATATGACCACACGTGCGAATGATTTGAGCTTCAAGTTGGTTGAAAGTGAAAATGATTTGGTAAACCACATCTATAATATGTGGTGTGGAATTGCAAGCCTATGTGGCCCATTCCAAACCTGCTCTTTGCCAATTCAAAACTGTCCATGGTCCCATAGATCACTTTGACACTTCTGCCCTTATTTACAATCCAATTTACCAAGTTGCCATAACCAATTTTATACCCTTTTAGGAGATGGCTAAAGGAAAATATATTAAAGCGATTAATCAGTTTACATCACGAGCCTCTTCAAATATAACTAGTGGTGTTCAAAAAATTCGATGACTCAAAAAAATCGATCAACCCAACCCAATTTGTACGGTTTGAGTTATATTAGATGAACCCACGAACCAACCCGAATTTATTATTAACTTTAAAATATATTCTTTTATTACTTATAATATAATTATTTATATATATCTATATTGATGTTAATTTTTTTAATTCCAATATTTTTTGAATAATTTATTCTCCAACAACTCTTAAAATAGTTTCTCTACACTTTAGAAAGATAATTTTCACTATATAAATTGAAATTGAGTTATTGATTTTAATTCAATATATGAAGACAATTAAATTATATTTTTACATATTTACGTTTTAGTTCTTTTTATAACAAAATTTTTAAATAAATGATCCAATTAACCCGAACCAACCCAATCCAATTTAATAAGAGTTATTCGGGTTGAAAAAAATTTATAACTCGAACAATTGGATGGGTCTAAAAAGTCTTTCAACCCATGAATACTCCTAGATATAATGGAGGATAACCAATCCAGTAACACAAAAGAATCCCCAGAACATCTTCAAATAGGAAAGAAAGGGATTAACGAAACCAGTCTTAGGAGATTAGCAATATATATATATATATACACACACACACATGGGGTAAGGATGTCTGGATGAAAATGTCTTGAAATGTTGTATTGTTCAAAAAAACATCCTTCTATTTTTGGATATTTTATTTATTAATTTAATATAATTGAACTTATGTAACATTTTAATATCTTTACAAATTTAATATTTTATTCTTCTCAAAATGTAATTTAATATTTTGTTGTTATAAAATTGGTTCACATTAAATTTCATGTTTGCTTTGTAAAAATTAGCTGATGTATATTGTTTTGAATTTTTTTAATAAAAAGAAATAACCTTAAATATTTATTTTGATTTAGATTTGAAGTACGTCAACTTATTTTAAAAAAAGACAATTATATGGTTGATAATATTTATTTTTATGGATTCTTGTACATCAAATTTTAAAGAAATAATATCAAACTGTTATTTTTTTTTAAAAAAAAATATATCGATGGTCACTATTTGAAAAGTAAAATAAACAAATACTTTTCAGTTTAGATTTGAATTAAAAAAAATATTGAGCTATATATTAATACATATCATACCATTTAAATAGAATTTACTTCATATGTAAATAGGAAAGCATAAATATAGTTAATTGAATAAAAGAAGAAAAGAGGGCAAAAACTAAAAAAAAAAAAAAAAAAAAAAAAAAAAAAAAGTGCCAATATGAAAATTATCTCAAAATCTCATATTTTAGAACGGCATTCCAAAATCATGAAATGTCTGTCGTAAAGTCAATCATATCCCAAATGTCAGAATATCTTACGTTACCTTAAAATTACTTGGTTAATGCAAATGTCTATTTCATAAAAGTCTTAAATTCTCCCAAACAAATAATTGAAACATACATGTCTACAATTGTAAGTAAAAATTATGGTCCCATTTGATAATCATCTTGTTTTGATTTTTGGTTTTTGAAAATTAAGTTTATAGACACTACTCCCCCTTCCAAATTTCTTTCTTTGTTATCTACTTTTTACCGATAGTTTAAAAAACCAAGCTAAATTTTGAAAACTAAAAAAATGAGCTTTAAAAACTTGTTTTTGTTTTTGAAATTTGGTTAAGAATTCAACCATTGTACCTAAGAAAGATGCAAACCATTGTAAAAAATGAGAGGAAATATACTTACTTTTCAAAAACGAAATAGTCACCAAACAGACCTATATAAAATTATGTTGCTGAATAATTTTTGTTTTTGAGTATATTTGGTTGATGAGTTTTCTCAAGGTATGATTTAAGATTTGACCATTTTAGGAGCTAAAAATATAGTTTGGTGACTTCAACCTTGCTCTCGTATAAGAAGATAGAAGTGTTGTGACTTAAGATTGCTAGTGTGGCCTTGGTCTAAAGAGGTAGTGTTCTCCTATAGATTGTGGTAAAATTAAAATCATGGCATAAAGTGATACACTTGTTGAACATGCCATTGTTAAACAATAGCAACAGTTAGATTATATAATATTACATTTAACCTTTATTCTTAAGTTTAAGTTTTTTGGTCAATTGGTGATTTAAAAACAATGATGCTAATGCCTTAATCACACACATTAAAGAATGATCAAACCTAGATCGTTAAATTTCATTCTAACAAATTCATTTGGGTGATAATTCAAAATTTAGAAAAAGATTTTTCTCAACTAAGCTCTAAATTCTCTCAGTCAAATAGAAAATAGGAAAATTGACCTATGGGTTGATAACCTGTAAAAATACAAGTCATTATTCTCTTAAAGTTGAAATAAATAGAATCTTTAGTGATATAAATGCACTCATTATGAAATAAAAATGCATGAAATTTCATACATGTAGTAAACTCATACAAAAGTATCATTTTAAGTAAAAAGCTGCTTCACTAATGCATTTCAACGTAGGAATCAAAGAAATTTACTAAGTGTTGCAACCAAGGGCAACGCAAGGGGTATGCGTCCGAGAATATTCGACACATGAAGGATACATTAGCTCGTGCATTTCCTGTCAAATCACCACTTACAGGCATGAGCATCTAACTGTGGTATCTGAACATTTTAGAAGTGGCTGACGGCTGTTCCAAGGTATGGAATTTAATGCAAGTCCAATCACTAAGTTGTTGAGATTTGCCTATATAAGGAAAAGCCGCCTTAATCAAAGTTAGACCTTTTAGAGCCAGACAGTTAGAAATTTTCTTCAGCACCAGTAGATAGACTTTGTTGTTTGCAAGCAAGAAGTAGGAGGGAAGACACCATTTCACCGTTGATCAAGAGGTGTTGTTGAAGAGAAGCTTGAGAGATATCATCTTCAACTCCTTTACCACGTTGGTTGTAGCAAGCATTAAAAAAAATAAAAATAAAATAAAACCAAAGAGGACAAGAGATTGAACTCTGCAGCTTGACTTCTACTTTTCACACTTCACTTCCATTCACTATTTCATTTTATTAAGCTGCGATTGTTTGTATAAATACTGGTTATCTTTAATTCAATCTTATCTTCGGCCATTTATCACTTCTCCATTTGTTTACCTTTGAAATTGTGTGTGTTTGTGAATTTTCTGACTTAATGAGAGCATGAAATCTGTTGCTTAAGTCTTCCTGATCAGTTGATTAAAGTGATAAGTAGTTAAGTATCTCGAGAGAGCAATTTAACTATTGAACGCATTAAATCGGAGTGTGAAGCAAGTCTAGAAATAGAGTTGCTAGTGTCTTTGCATGTTCTTTATGATCAATGCATGCACCTTAGAGATAGGATTACATGTGGCTTTCGTATTGAGAGATGTTGAATTTGGCGTAAACTAAAGAATAGAGTTTCCAACGCATACACATACATTTAGAGTGTAAACAAGCATTTTTATCATCTTCATTCCGCTCATATAAGCTCGCTGAACTTGCTAGAAATCAACGCATGCAACTTACACTTAGAACCACGTCATCCATAAATCCCTTTTTCCCTCTGAACTTCTATTTTTTCTTGCATGCGTGCCATTAGCTTAGTGTAAATAACCAACAGTTCTTAAATTAATTAGGAAACCTCTGCATTAGATCCAAAAACAAGGTCTGCGTTAGAGTATTCTAGAGCCCCTGCATTCGACCCTAGACTCACCAAGAAACTTAAGTTAGATTTATACTTGGGTCTGACTTAAGAGAACTTGTATGCATTCACAAGGTGTGCATGCATTCACTACCAACACATCACCTGATTTTCTTACAAAGAGAGAAATCACTCTTTCATCCATCTTCATTCATTATAGTCATTCATCACCAATTTTCTTCATCATTTTAAGCACGCTTAGAATCAAAATCACAGGGCGAACATGAGTCTACTAGTTATAGCAAGAATCAAGGCTACACTTAATTATCAAATTTGCTTATTCGCTATTATCTCATTGTTGAAATTAAGAGATGACTCATAGGTTAACTTAGTCTAACATGTTTCATTGTAGACTTAAACAAGACAGGTTGAGTTAAGCCTAAAGATGATTTATTTGTGTCGGTAAATTTTAACTCTACATAATTGTTACTTTTTTGTTTTAGAATATAACATTATATGGGCCGACGATTCAAATCTGTGGCAAATTTGGTTTTTTAAGTATTAATTAGAAAAAAGGTTAAAAATCATTTTTGGCCCCTAAACTTTCATAGCAGTGACAATTTAGTCTCTGAACTTTGGTTTGTAATAATTTAATCTCTATACTTTCAATTTTGTACAATTTAGTTCCTGAACTTTCCATGTAACAATTTAATTCTTGTTCTTTAGAATTTGTAACAAATTTAGTACTATTGTAGAAATTAGTATTAAGATTTAATGAAATTTTTGCATAATTAAATCAATAAACTAAAAGACTCAGTATTTTAAAAAAATACAAAGTCTACATCATAAAACAATTAAAATTGATATCTAATTTTGATCATTTTTTTTCACGTTAGGGACTACATTATTACAAATTTGAAAATACAAAGACTAAATTACTATATACTAAAGTTTAAGAACTAAATTATTATAAACTAAAGTTTAGGGACTAAAATTGTTACTTTTATAAAAGTTTAGAGACTCGAATGTGTTTTTTTTTTTTTTTTTTTTTTTTTTAAATAATTACCTCAAGAAAAGGGAAAAAGAAACAAAAAACACAAGGCTAATAAAGAAAAATGAAATTATTAGTTAGGGCAATTAGGTTACTATTGTGTTTGTAGAGGGCTGTTTGTGGAAAACAATTTTCGAGGAAGAAGAAATAGGAGAGACGTTATCTAATATATCTACGGCTTGTAATCCGAAGCAGACTCGAAATCTCCATTTCCGAGAGCAGGGAAGAAGACGATGATGGCGGCAGAGTCAGTGAGATTAGCTTCTTCCGTTTGCAGTTTCAATGGCTCTCAGCGTTGGCCTGCAACGCCTCTCACTCGAACTCACTTCCTCCTTCGTTCTTCTCGACCTTCCCGCTCCCAATTCTTTGGTACCAACCTTCGTTTCAGTTCATCAGCTTCTTCTAAGCTTTGTAATTCACGTCAACAGAACAGACGCAATCTCTCTGTCTTTGCCATGGCTGCCGAAGGTATTCTTTCTTGTCTTTCTATCTCAAATTTTCATTTTTAAGATGGGGTTTCGGAGTACTTCTATGCCAGAGTTTTGAATTCGTGAAGCTCCATAGCTATTGAATGAATTGTTTGCTTGCTTGTTCGTTCTCAACATTCTTTAAATTTTAATTTGAGTAGCTAATGAATGTGCGTTATTGTTAATACCCCTTTGATACCTTAAATTATTAGATCCCATGTGTTCTGAAGTATTAGAACTATATGACGACTCTTGGCTATTGGTTTCAGTTCTAGTTTTTCATTTCCTGCAGGGGAGAGTTTTGTAATGATCCTTGTTTCTTTAATAACATTTATGAAATCTTGTTGATTTTTTTTTGTTTGTTTGTTTTGTGGTCTTGGTTACGGCCTTACTGAAGTTGTGCAACTGCTGAATTTTTCTAGTTTGATGCTTTTCTAAGACAAAAGTCTACCTTTTTCACTAATGCAAGTTATCAAAGAAACTACTCAATAGGGATGTGCTTGTTTTCATCTTTTGTTTGCAGATGGGAAGCGTACAGTTCCACTTGAAGATTACAGGAATATCGGAATCATGGCTCACATTGATGCCGGTAAGACGACTACAACTGAACGTATTCTATACTACACAGGAAGAAACTACAAGATAGGGGAAGTACACGAGGGAGCAGCTACAATGGATTGGATGGAGCAAGAAAAAGAAAGGGGAATTACCATTACTTCCGCTGCAACTACCACATTTTGGAATAAACACCGTATAAATATTATCGATACTCCAGGTCATGTCGATTTTACCCTTGAGGTGGAGCGGGCACTTAGAGTACTGGATGGAGCGATATGCCTATTTGACAGTGTTGCTGGAGTTGAACCACAGTCGGAAACTGTTTGGAGGCAGGCTGATAAGTATGGTGTGCCAAGGATTTGCTTCATCAACAAAATGGATCGCCTTGGAGCGAACTTTTTCCGAACAAGAGACATGATTGTGACGAACTTGGGCGCTAAGCCGCTTGTTCTTCAATTACCAATTGGCTCTGAAGATAACTTTAAGGGTGTTGTTGATCTTGTGAGGATGAAAGCTATAGTTTGGTCAGGAGAAGAGTTGGGTGCAAAGTTTCAGTATGAAGATATTCCAGAAGACCTTGTGGATCTTGCTCAAGACTATCGATCACAGATGATTGAGACTGTTGTTGAGTTGGATGATCAAGCTATGGAGAACTATTTGGAAGGGATCGAACCTGATGAGTCCACCATTAAGAAGCTTATTCGGAAGGGAACAATATCTGCTTGTTTTGTTCCAGTACTGTGTGGCTCGGCTTTTAAAAACAAAGGGGTCCAGCCATTACTTGATGCTGTTGTAGACTATTTACCTTCACCAATCGACTTGCCGCCCATGAAGGGAACTGACCCTGAGAACCCAGAACTGATTGTTGAAAGGGCTGCCAATGATGACGAACCATTTTCTGGACTAGCTTTCAAGATCATGAGTGATCCTTTTGTTGGATCACTGACATTTGTGAGAGTATACGCTGGTAAACTTTCTGCAGGATCCTATGTATTGAACTCAAACAAAGGAAAAAAAGAGAGAATTGGTAGACTTCTAGAAATGCATGCAAACAGCAGAGAGGATGTAAAGGTAGCCCTTGCTGGGGATATTGTCGCTCTAGCTGGTCTTAAAGATACCATTACTGGTGAAACCTTGTGTGACCCAGATCATCCTATTGTACTTGAACGGATGGACTTCCCTGATCCTGTGATTAAGGTCGCAATCGAGCCCAAAACCAAAGCTGATGTTGATAAGATGGCAACTGGTTTAATCAAGTTGGCTCAAGAAGACCCATCATTTCACTTCTCCCGTGATGAAGAGATAAACCAAACTGTGATTGAAGGCATGGGAGAGTTGCATCTTGAAATCATTGTTGACAGGCTTAAGAGGGAATTCAAGGTTTGTATATGTTGCTTGACATTTTACTCTGAAGTATGTAAATCTTTATTGCTTAAACCTCCATTTTTGTTAAAGCTAAGCTAACAATAGAATTGGATGATTTGATTGCTTGGTTTAAACAGGTTGAAGCTAATGTCGGTGCGCCACAAGTTAACTACCGAGAAAGTATTTCGAAAGTGTCAGAAGTAAAGTATGTGCACAAGAAACAGTCAGGTGGTCAAGGACAGTTTGCTGATATTACAGTGCGGTTCGAACCCATGGAGGCAGGCAGTGGATATGAATTCAAAAGTGAAATCAAGGGTGGAGCAGTGCCAAAAGAATACATTCCGGGGGTGGTCAAGGGATTGGAAGAGTGTATGAGCAATGGTGTTCTTGCTGGCTTTCCTGTGGTTGATGTTCGTGCCGTGCTAGTTGATGGTACGTACCACGATGTAGATTCAAGTGTCTTGGCCTTTCAACTTGCAGCTAGGGGAGCTTTCAGAGAAGGAATGAGGAAAGCAGGTCCTAGAATGCTCGAACCGATCATGAAAGTCGAAGTTGTCACCCCCGAGGAACATCTCGGAGACGTAATTGGAGATCTCAACTCCAGGAGAGGCCAGATCAATAGCTTTGGTGACAAGCCCGGTGGTCTGAAGGTATGCCATAAACCTAAATGCCTTCACACCACATAAAATTCACGATAACTGCACACATTCATTCTCGTTAATGAATTGTACGTTCAGTAGTGCATATTATCAACGAAGTTTCGAACGAATGCAGGTTGTGGATGCGCTGGTTCCTTTAGCTGAGATGTTTCAATACGTGAGTACGCTGAGGGGGATGACAAAAGGCAGAGCTTCATACACAATGCAATTAGCCAAGTTTGATGTTGTCCCTCAGCACATTCAAAATGAGCTTGCTGCCAAAGAGCAAGAAGTTGCTGCTTGATTTTGGTTTCTGTTTGGAAACAACCTGCGATTCATTGTCTGTTGGAAAGAGGGATTCACGTTCTATTGTTAATTTATGCCATGTTTGTGCAAGGATTGCTGTTCCTGCAAGATTTGAAGAGGAGAGAGGGATTCGTGTTCTATTGTTAATTTATGCCATGTTTGTGCAAGGATTGCTGTTCCTGCAGGATTTGAAGAGCGACCTCTCTTACTAGCCCTCCTACCAAGGTGTAATTATTCAAATAGTTGGCTGTCGGATGTTAAATTCGACCCAAATGCAAACAATTTTGAATGTATAATCAATGTCTTCATAAGGAAGCCAGAATATTCATTTAGATCCTTGAAAGTTTTACTATAGATCACTGTTCTTTGATCTTTGAAGGAGTAATTCGTAATAAAAAAAACAACATTTTCAAGAGTATAAAACGGTTTTCTTTATTCTGAAAAGTACAGAATGGAAAGATAATTTCACTCCTTGTGGTGGTGAGATGATCAAAAAGTGGTTACCAGATGGGCAGTTCTTGTAGCTGGTTCTTCAGGGTTTTGGGAATTACAGGCATCAGGTATTCGGAATTTGAAATTAAGTTCTGTAAATTAGAATTTGAAATTGATTGAAATTTGGGGTGTTTTTTGATTTTTGGGGGAATAGGCCATCTGCCATGCTTATCAACTGCTGAACAAAGGAGGAATGAAGGATTAAAATATTGTGGTGTTTATGTAATGATGATATAGCCACAAATGTGCTGAATCCAAGGCCTGGAATCATCATCAACCACCCACAAGGAGATGTTTATCCAGGTGTCCTCAAGGTACGTGTTAGATGATATGATATTAAATTTGCTTCCATCAACTTTAGTTTTTGGGTCATTCTGTGGTTTAAGAGTACATTTAGGAATTTTAATTCAATAGAAAAAGTAGCCACAAAAGTTTATAAGCCAGACTGGATAAGAAATTCATGGAAATGAACTGATGAGCTAAAGAAATGGTTAGATAAAGAAGTCCAACAAGCAAAAGTAAATGTTGGTAAAACTTGGACTTCTCTGTTAAGATATCATGTTAATTGGCAACTAAACCTAACAGCTTAATTTGTTTATATTCTTTATACTGTATAGGATTACACTGGGGAGCATGTGACTGCTCAGAATCAGTATGCTGTGTTTCTGGGAAATAAACCTGCTGTTAATGGAGGGAGTGGGAAAGTTGTGGACAGCAAACCAAATGACAGGATTTTTGTTTACCATTCTTTCTGATCATGGAGGCCCTGGAGTATTTGGGTTGTTTTAAAAGATAAGACTAATTCAACTGATTTCTTTTGAATTTTGTTTTACTAAGCTAGTGTATATACTCTTTCCCAGGCATGCCCAACTTGCCTTTTGTCTATGCCATGGACTTTATTGAAATTTTAAAGAAGAAACATGCTGCTAGAGAGAGAGATCAAATTTCTAAGCACTGTGAAAAGCTTTTGTGTAATATTAGATGGTGTATACATTTTTGCAGGTTATCTATGTAGAAGCATGTGAGAATGGGAGTATTTTCGAGGGCATAATGCCAAAGGATCTGAATATATATGTGTTAGGTCACTGCTTCCCTGCATTCAGTAAAATCCAACAACACAACAACACAAGACAAGATGTATATATTGATATCACTGATAAAGAAAGGTTGCCATTACAATGTCCAAAAGAAGTAATACGTACTAAGCAACAAACTGATAAAGAGAAATAACATGTAAAGAAAAGTACACAAAACTAGCACATTTGAGAGAGTGGATGATCCTCTTCTTAAAAGCTAATCCGGCCTTTACTCAAAATGTTCTTAGTGTAATTCCTCTTCTACCCTTCCTCTTATAAGTGTGAATAATTGGGGGTTTAACAACACCATCCACCTTCAATTGTACCTTGCCCTCAAGGTGGAATTGGGGAAACTGTTCAGTCATCAAATAAACCAACTCTCATATAGCCTCACTCTCTGGCAAGCTTTTCCATTTCACCAACTACTCTTTCATAGCTAACTCCCCATTCCAATGAATCCCTAAAATAGCATCAGGCATCACCTGTAATTCAAACTCCTTTGTCAAAGTTTTGTTGAACTTGAGTCGATTGCCCCAATTTCTTTTTCAACTGAGAAATGTGGAATATGTTGTGTATAATGGCTTCAGGAGGAAGGTCTAGCTTGTAGGTCACTTTCCCAATTCGTTCCATGATTTTATATGGACCATAGTATTTAGGAGCCAACTTCTCACACATTTTTCTAGCTAGGGACCATCGTCTACAAGGATGGAGTTTCAGGAATATCTTATCCCCTACCTCAAAATGTAATTCCCTTCGTGTAGATCAACATGCTTTTTCATACGACTTTGAGCAATTACTAAATGTTCTTTTAAAGCGTTCAGGGCAGTGTCTCTGGCCATCAATTGTTGTTCCACCATTTGTTGTTTTCTTTTTCCCATACGACACTAAAGGTGGAGGTCTCCTACCAAAGACTACTTGATCAGGTGTTGTCTTAATTGATGTATGGAATGTGGTGTTGTACCAAATCTCAGCCCAAGGAATCCTCTTACTCCATTTAGAAGGTTGCTCGTTGCAAAAATACCTCAAATAGGTCTCAAGACAGTGGTTTAACCTCTCCGTTTGACCATCAGTTTGGGATGAAATGTTGTACTTCTTTTTAACACTGTTCCCATCATTGAGAATATTTCCTTCCAAAAATGACTGAGGAAGATTTTATCTCGGTTCGTAATAATCGATTTCGGAACCCCATGATGTCGTGTAACCTCTTGGATAAACGATTCTACTACTTGTTTGACTGAGAAAGGATGTTGAAGACGAATGAAATGAACATATTTACTCAACCTATCCACCATCACCATGATCAAATCATAACCTTCAAATTTTGGCAACTCTTCTATGAAATCCATGGTCAAGTCATCCCAAATTTGCTTTGGAATTGGCATAGGTTGAAGTAGCCCCATGGGGTTCAGCGATTCTGTTTTATTGCGTTGGGGGATCTCACATTGCTCGACATGTCTCTTCACATCAGATTTCATCCCATGCTAAAATAGTTCTCCTGACATTCTTTTGTACATACGAAGAAAACACGAATGTCCCCCTAAAACCGAATCATGGAAAGTATGGAGGAGTAATGGGATTAAGAAAGATGTTTTCAACATCATTAATCTTCCTTTGTATAACAGTCTCCCATGCTTCCATTGATACTTTGGTTTCCCTCCAGGTTTTCTTTCAATAAGGCAGTATCTGTAATTCTTCATCTTTATCCACTTCCTTAAACACTAACTCCACATCCAGCAATACTGGAATAGTCAAAACAAATATTTCCACCGTTGGAGGTAATCAGGATAAAGCATCAACGACTTTATTTTGAAGTCTAGGTTGGTATAAAATCTCAAAGTCGTATCCCATTAGCCTCGTCAACCATCTCTGATATTGAGATTGTACCGCCCCCTGTTCAATCAAGAACTCTGATGCTTTTTGGTCTGAAATAACCGTGAACTTGTTATCCAATAGATAAATTTACCATTTTTGCACTGCCAAGACCACAACCATCAGTTCTCTTTCATAGATCGATTTCTCTTGAGCCTGGGGTGATAATTTTTTACTAAAATAAGTAATCGATTTAGAGTTCTGAGTTAGAACAACCTCTAATCCAAATCCGAATGCATCAGTCTCGATCACAAAAGGGAGTGAAAAATCATGTAGAGCTAAAATAGGGATGTCATCCTAGCTTGTTTAAGTTCTTCGAAAGCTTGTTTAGCTTGCTCAATCCAAATAAAAGCATTTTTTTTTAAGTAACTGAGTTAATGGTGCTGCAATTTGTCTATATCTTTGAACAAACCTTCTATAATAACCTGTAAGGCCAAGAAACCCTATGAGTCTCGTTACATTCTTTGGTTAGGGCTAGTGAATCATTGCTTTCACCTTTTCTTCATCAGCTTCCACTCCTTTTTGTGAGACTCAATGACTTAAATATTGGATTCAAGTTTGACAGAATGAGTACTTCTTCTTGTTCGTGTACAACTTATGATCACGTAAGATGTTAAAAGCTACTGCCAAATGCATCTCATGAGTAGTAATATCAGGACTATAGATAAGAATATCATAAAAAAAATACCAATATAAACTTTTGTAAGAACGACCGAAATATTTGATTCATCAATGATTAAAAGTAGCTGGAACATTTGTCAAACCGAAAGGCATCACTAAAAACTCACAATGTCCTTCGTGAGTATGGAAAGTCGTTTTTTCAACATCCTTCTCTTTCATTCAAATTTGGTGATAACCTGAGCGTAGGTCCAATTTTGAGTAAATCGAAGATCCATGGAGCTTATCTAACAATTCTTTGATGACTGGAATCGAGAACTTATCCACCACTGTAATTTGGTTCAACTTTCTATAATCAACACAGAATCTCCAACCCCCATATTTCTTTTTAACTAACAGAACAGGACTTGAATATGGGTTCGACTCGATCTAATTATTCCAGCTTGCAACATCTTCCCCATGAGCATTCATTTTTTTGATGGTGTTCATATTTATGTGGTCTTACATTGACTGGCGGTTGTCCTTCTTGCATAATAATCTGATGGTCAATCTTGCGTTTTGGGGAAAGTTCCATTGGAATTTCAAAAATATCCTCACTTTTTTTAGCAGTGTTTGAATCATGACAGGTAAGACTTCTTCCTCTTTCCTTTCCTCATCAGGAAGTACTTCTTAATTATCAACTATCTTCACATTCTGGAATTCAATTAGAAATCCTTGATCCTCCTCGTCCCACACTTTAGCTAAAGCTTTCAGAGAAATCTCTGGTCTGGACAACAACGAGCCTTCTTTCAATGTAAATATTCTCTCTAGTTCGAAAAAAAAAAAAAAAGTGCACTATTCTTTTGATATGCATTAATCTATATGCGTTGATGGTCATACGTTGGACTGAAGAATATGCATATGCGTTAAGCGTGTATGCGATGACCTTCCTGTCACAAGTTTTCTTGTTTTCTCGCCAAGTATAACAAAAACGCAAGTTTCTCGGGATGATCCGAGGTCGGACACAAGGATTTGTAGCTAAATGAGGTTTGTGAAGTAATGTGTCTGAGGCGATTAATAAATAAAAAGAGAAGTTAATGGGCTATGCGTTACTCCTACTCCTAACTAAATAGATTGAGCAATGGAAGTTTGACTATGAGAATTGGTAGAGATGCGGCAACTATTAACGCATAATAAGGTGAATGAAGAAACAAAATTGTGGAGGGAATAAATTCACTACATCACTATACTTGGTTGCTAAAGTAATCCTACTTAGTGTGTTCCATTATTTACCCTCTCGGACAGTTAATTGTAGCTACTCAGCTCATAGACAAGCATTGCGATAGCCTCACACCAAGCAAAGAGGATTAACTCACTATACTCGTGCAATGCACACCTTTCGATGGTTTGCTACATGTGTCATATCTCTAGGTCGCATGATTGAGTATGCGACTCTTGCAATTAACACTTAACTCAACGATGAAATTAAACGATGATAAAGAAGAAGAAGATGATGAAGATGGTGTTGAAGGAACTGAAGAGATGAATTGATTACAAAACGTATTAATGTCTTAAGCCAAATGTAATACAATACAGAGATATGAGGAGAGGTGGAGGGCTAGATGTAAGCAATCTCTTGCTTTTCATCCGAAGTGCGTCAAAGTTGCCAGTGGTGCCATGGATGAGTGGTGAAGAAGTCTCTCTCGAGCTCTATCTCTGGCGAAGCTCCGGTCGTCACTCGGAAGGGCTTGTGGAAGTGAAGAATTCTAAAAAAATGTCTTGCTCATGCTCTCATCTGTGATCACAAGAATTTTCCTAAGGCAGAAACTTGGATGGTTTGAAGTTGGGCTTCAAGGCTCTATTTATAGAGCTAAAATATTGACAACATTGGGCAATCTCACTTTGAATCCCGCCATTTTTGATGCAGTATGTGGAATGTCAACATCACCTTATCTTGTTGATATTCTCAAGGTATGCGTTCATGCTTGTTTCTCTTGAAGTATCAACGCATTCTACCCACCTTGTGATCAACCTTCTATCACGATTATCACTCTGTGAACATAGCATTCCATGCAACGAACTAGTCTTCATGAAGATCAACGCATGTGATCAACTTTGCGGTGGGCTGGGATCAAGGCATGTGATCAATTCCTGCAATAATTGCAAAAATAGACATTTTGATGCAGAATAACACATTATATAGGGTTAGTGAGGATTTTCAATGCTGGTCGATGCAAGCTCACTTTTCCACATGAATTCTTGGTATTATTAACACATATTTTGCTTATTAGCCCTCATAATTCTAAGTAAAGGCTATAATAGCTTGTATTTCTACAAGCTATCATCTCTCCTTCAGTGTATCACATTGTCAACGAGGGCCATTGTACTCCCATGAATCTCGTTGTAAATAACCATTGCATTCCTAAGACTACATCCATTTTTCCCAAATCAATTAGAAGAAATCGGCTCTTACAACCAACCCTTGTAATTTGACTACCACAAACTTGCAAACTCCGTTACCTCATATCACCCCTCTGTTGCCGATTACCACTCCATACTTCACTGTGTCAATTAATGGTAGTTTCAGCTCTTCAACCAATTTCTAATGGATGAAATTGTGAGTTTCCCCACAATCGATCAACACGACAACCTTCTTTCCCTCTATTGTTCCCTTCAATTTCATTGCACCTCTCTTCGAAAATCCCATCATCGATCGTAGAGAGATTTATGCGTTTTCTATTACCTCAATCGATTTCAACTGTAGAGCTTCTTCTATTTCAACAACGACAACCTTTGTCTCTTCGACCTCTTCCTCCTCATTTGTGATGAACAACATTAGGTCCCCATTATCCCTTACCTTGCAGCGATGACCGTGCGAATATTTTTCATCGCTACAGAAGCACAATCCCTTCTCCAATCATTCTCTATATTTGTTATGAGACATATGCTTCACCAGTGGATCCTTCTTCACAAAGTTTCCCTTGACTGGGATCGAAACCTGCCATGTCATTCCTGTCTCGGTCCCTTTAGGGTTTACTTTCGTAGATTTATTATTCGATTTGCTTCCAACTTGGGCTTCTCCCTTGCTCGGCCCAATAATTCCTAAGTCATTTAGGGCCAACTTGAGAGCTAAGTTACAATCATTGACGAGCTGGGCCTCCCTCATACATCCATCCAAGCTTACAGGGTACCGGTTGATGACCTCAGCTTGTAACGATAACTCGAGTTCGTTTAAAAATGCATCTGTGAGCACATTCTCTGCCATCTCAGTCAGCGACGCTGAGTAGGTTACGAATTTCTTCATATAATCAGCATAGTTTCCATCTTGTTTGGTTAGTAATAATCTTGCTCCGAGACTACCTTCGCCCGTCGGTAAAAAAATGTTCAAACATCCATTTCTTCAACTCTTCCCAAGTAAGAATCGCCTTGCGGTTATGACTCCATCTAAACCAACTGACTTCATCTGGAGCGAAGCTCACCACTGCCACCTTCACTTTTTCTACATTGTTTAACTCATGTATTTCGAAATAATGTTCTGCCCTATAAACCCAAGATTTCAGATTTTCTCCTACGAAGATCGACATCTTCAGTTGTTTATATTTACTTTGTTAACCCTTCCAATTCCTTGGCTTTGAGCTAAATCCACCTCCTCCATCTTCCCTTTCATCTTGAGTTGGGAACCATCAGTCGCATCAGATTTCTCCTTCTTCCTTATCGAGCTATTTTCTTCTCAGACTTCTTTGGTTAGTTTCTCTATGCTCTTACAGAGGCCCAAGATCATGTCCTTAATTCAATCTCATTCTCATTTGTGTCCATCCTTTCTTCAATTTGTTTTTGCGCCATTTGCCTTGTTTGTCCTAGGTTGTAGGGCTATGATACCAATTTATTAGGCCACTACTTCCCTATACTCAGTAAAACCTAACAACACAAGACAAGAA
The DNA here is from genome assembly GCF_027475165.1 of Benincasa hispida. Taxonomy (NCBI): domain Eukaryota; kingdom Viridiplantae; phylum Streptophyta; class Magnoliopsida; order Cucurbitales; family Cucurbitaceae; genus Benincasa; species Benincasa hispida. The sequence continues at coordinate 29,654,562 of NC_143484.1, read as the reverse complement.
GAACAGAGTAACATAACTCTGATGTATTTATTGATATCACATAATAGTTAAGTTTAAAATAAACAAAAAGAAAAAAAATCGGAGAATATTTGTTTTTTTAAATTTTGAAATAGAGATGTGACTAAATTTATAATTTTATTTAATTTATTTTAAAAATAATTTGATATTTTGATTTTACTAGGTTTTGAGATAGGACTTCATAGACTTTTGTTACTTTAACTAATTTAAAAATGATCATTTTTTTATAAAATTTTTTATCGTAACATGCTAACTTCAAATTGAAATAAACTAGTATTTTAGTCTTATATTCAATTATTGAAAAATTATATATATATATATTTATCAAATTACATTTGAGGAATAAAAAAAATCATAAAGCTTGAGTTTTAATTTTTTTGGTGCTAAGTTGTTACCAACATACATTTAAAAAATATTCTAAATCTTCGAGCTAGTTGAATTGACTAAAGGAAAAAAAAACTATTAAATTAAATTAGAGCTTTCTATCTATATATAGTCTAAATATATTATACTTAATTATACAATTACCAATATATTTGACACATACTTGAGATCTTAATAGATAGGTGATCGATTTTCAATGAGGAAAAATAAAAAATAACTGAAATCTTCTAAAATAAAGGAAACATTAATATTAAACAAAGAATAAAAGAGAGAAAATTTAAAAAACAATCTAATAATAATAACTAAAAAAACACCCAAATAAAAAAAATAACTAAAAGAGAAAGTGTATTTTAAAAGATATTAGTGTGATTAAACTAAGAGTGCAAAAAATATTCATGCTATTAGAAGTGGCAGTCAGAGCGATCATTGAAGTTGGTGGTTAGAGATGGTTGGCTAGAGATGGTTATCGAAAATGGCAATCGAAGTTGATAACTAGAGGTGGTCATCGAAAGTGACGATTGAAGTTTGACCAACAACAATCACCAAAGACAATATTTGAAAGTTGATCGTCCAACTTTCTAAATTAAATTAGAACGAAAAAGAGAGAAAAATTCGTGGGTTTACTGTTCAAGGCATAGGAAGTCGGGCTTCCTAGATGTTGCCGAGTTGGGCTTAGTATCCATCCAATCCAACCCTTAAACAAACACGCCTACGTGTTTTCTTTCTAAAAAACTCAATTTTGCGATCTTCCTTCCACCAAAAATCGGCGACCACAGCTTCCATCTGACGACGTCACCATCGGACGGCGGCGCACGAACGTGAGGCGGAGACTCGGACGGCGCGCGAACCATTGGACGGAGGCGGAGTCTTTCGACAGTCGCTGAGGTGGAGACCTCGACAAATCCTAACTCTTTCACCTCACTTCAGTCGCCCCACCGTACATACGCCACCGTTCTGATCTCCCTCTACCGGCGGCCAGCGGCTTCCCACCTCCAACTCTATTCTCTTCTCGTCACTTATTAGAAGAAGAACCCTAGTTGAAGCTGAATCTCTGTCAGAGCATGAAAGGTGGAAGAAAGAACTTGCAGAGGGCATCAGAGCAACATATCTCGAGCATTGAAGATGGTCATAGCATTATGCAGGTTGTCTCAATTCGTGGTTCCAATCTAATCGAGGTATCTTTCTATTTCATCGGTTATGCTCGCTCTCTGGTTTCGTCAATTATTTTACTTCACAATCTTGCGCTTCTGCTATTGTCTACTACGTTGCATCAATCTACGTGAATGAAAAACTTCTTTTATTGCAGTTAATTATCCACCGATGTTTTGTTTTCAAAATTGAAAATTGTAGGTTTTAATTCTTGCACGTTTGATTGTAGGGTTACATTATGTATTTGAAATATTTGCAAACTATTTAAATAAATGATTCTGATACGCTTGTTGTGTTGCAATTTCTTTATAGAAATCATACTTCTAGTTAAGCGTTCATATGGAGGAAACCATAACCTGTGCAGTTTATCTGTTTCATGCACAATAATTTGTTCATTTCTTGATTTTGTAGGAAACCAGGATGTATATTGTTTGCCAGTTATTTTGAGTGGGCTGCTTTTCTTTCTATTGTGTGTCGGAAAATCTTTAATACCATTTGCATTCCTTTAATCGTCTAGGTCATGGATGCACAAGGCGAGAAATCACTCGCATTATTTCCTGCCAAGTTTCAAAAGAGTATGTGGATAAAACGAGGTATGTTTTATTACCCATTCTACTCAACTCATTGCTCCCATCGCATTAAATTGCCTTCCTAAGTAAGCAAGGTTCATTTTTTCACACTGAAAGCTTGGTTCTTCATAAAAAAGAATCTACACAAACAAGAGATCTTCTACTATCAAAAAGAAATGAGAGAAGAAAAACAAAAATTCCCTTTTCGCATTTGCCTCACCCTTTATATCAAGGTTCTATGCAGTAAGCTGTGAACGTCGGGAAGCTATGCTATTTCATTTTCAGTGTTCTAGGAATCCATAAACTGCAGTGGTTGACTGTTAGTTATGGCTGTTTTTTCCCCTTTCATTTAGTAGCTTTGACTATATTCATTGAAACATAGAGAGAGATTATTTTCGATGATTTGTTAGGATCTCAATCTTTAGAAAACAACTGAAATTGTACTCCGATATTAAAGAGAAGTTATATTGCTCATAGCCTTTCAAGAGGCCATCATATTGCTAATAGCCTTTCTAGAGGCTCTCTCTTCATCCTACAAGACTGTTTTTCCAAAATTTTGTCTAATATATGAACTCCCTAACTCCTACAGTTTATCTAAGCTTTTAAGTTTGTATCTATTTGTTCCATGAACTTTAAAATGTATTTAATATGTTCCTGAACTTTTAGTTTCAGGTTTTGTATTTATTTGGTTCTTGAATTTATAAATTGTCTTATAGTTTCTAAACTTTTAATTTATGGCTAATAGACCTTTGAAATTTCAATTGTGTCTAATAGGCCTAATTTTTCATTTTTTTAAAAAATATGTTAGGAATTTGTTAGACACAAAATTGAAGTTGACTTGTTAGATATTCTTAAAGTTCAGCGACATTTTAGACATTTTTTAAAACTCATTGATCTTTTTGACACAAACTCGAAAGCTTAGGGATTAAACTTGTAATTTAACCTAACTATAATTATGTCACATTTAAGATTACTACTCTAACATAACTTTAGATTCTGCCTTTACTGATTGCTTCTGGAGTACTGAAATAGGTATCTGAAAGAAGTGTTGTTTGCTTTGTCATCATTGCAGGAAGTTTTGTTGTAGTTGATGAAAGTGGAAAGAAGAATGCTCTTGAATCCGGAAGCAAGGTGGCATGCATTGTTTCTCGAGTTTTATATTTTGAACAAGTTCGCGAGCTTCAAAAATCCCCAGAATGGTATGTTATATTATATCAAATTTCAATCTATTCGTTAAAATGGATTAGGCATTGCTTGGTAAATTTTTGCGAATTCTATTAATCGATCAAACAAATATGAGGGTTTCGCTCATGATCAAACAGATGTCCCTTCACAAATATTTAGAAGCATGAAAATAACTTTGTTCTTTTAACTGTTGTGAAAAAGGTGTAGCAGATGGCAAGTTTATTTTGGTTTGGTTTGGATATCCGATATCCTTAGTCTTTCATGTGGGGAATCGATCTCCAAACAGAGACGAAAAATCCTCACGGAGACAGGGATGAGTTAGTGTATTCCCGCCTCAACCCAGCCTGTTCCTAGATCTTAGAAAACTGGTTTCATGCAAAGCTTTTTGTTTTTATTAAACTGGTAGATCAACTTACATCCCTACTTTTTATCAATCAATTGCAGGCCAGAGATCTTCAAGAATGCAATTGTTGGAGATCAAAATGAAAATCTGCAAGCACAAAATAATCGACCAGAAGAGGATGAGGTCACTGAGGTCGACTCGAGCGACGATGATGGCCTTCCCCCTCTAGAAGCCAACACAAACAGAACTAAACCATTAATATTACAACCAGATACAGAATCAGAGTCTGATTCAGATTCTTAACTTGTATATTAATTTTAATTCCATACCTTTTGAATTAATACTATGAGTATTCATTTTGATCTTTTTGTTAAATTTCGATTTTGTACTGAACAGAAATTTTTTACTACCTATTTTTAAATCTGATATAATAAGTAATCTATACAGTTTAGAATATCCAATACAGAATGTCAATTAATCTCTTAAATAAATAAAAGCCAATGCAATTTCTTTCAGTAACTTTGTTAATGATTTAACAGAAAGAAAATAGAGAAAATAATTTGAAGCTCTTTTTAAAGTTAAAATTGGGGACATGATTTATGAAGGGACTGTAAAAGTAATTTGAATTTTGTTTTTTGAGAGAAAAATCAATTTGTACTAAAGTTTCGATTGTATCAATTTAAATGAATTTAGATATTATTATTTAAAACTACTCTCTTACTTAATTTCACTTAAAATAACCTCAGTAAGTTATTAATCTTTGAAAATCAACCAAAGTAGCAATAAATATATCAGGTATTTTTTAGAAAAATAACCACCAAACATTCAGCAAAAACTCACAATAAAGAAATAAGTATTATTTTTAAAGATAAAATTCCCCCAAGTCCAAAAAAAAAAAAAAAAACAAATAAAAACAAAAACAAAAAACAAAAAGGCTCTAAGAACTTTTTTCAACATCGATCTTCAATAACATAACAAAATAAAAATGTAAGCTCAGAAACTAAGGTCAAATACTTATTAATGAGGTATCTGTGTGAATCACTTTCTTTACATACACAAATCTTTCATTCATGTTAGAAACGATATTGCCTACAATTTTTTCACTAACAAGTTCCATATTGCCTTCACTTTTAACTCTGTAAAGCCACACGCCTTTTTTTCATAGACACCAATCTGTTACCTCGTAGAAGCAACGTTGTATAAAACCTTCCTACTACTAAGTTTCATGTTCATCAATTTCAATTGAGTTGCCCTATAATACAAATCTCAAAGCATAACTAACCATTTAATAAAACGCTTTTATTTCAAAATGTAATATAAGAAGTGTAGTAGTATTCTTTGCAATTGGAAACCATGACTTAAAAAGTCTAACTGTTGGGTTAGCTAACTTTGTTCAAAACTAAATCAAATAAGGTTTTCAAATAATTTGTAAGGATAATATATAACTTCTCCACATAACTTTTAAAATTAATTCATGGAAAAATAACATAATTTTAAATTTTCCATAAATGAAATTGACATCTAGATATTTCCAAAGGTCTCCACATACACACAAAGAAAAATAATAAATATTTCAAATACATTATGCATTTTCAAACAAAATAAATCAACATCAATATCACAAGTTTATAAATACTTTCAAAATGATACAACCTCAATTGACATCATCTAAATTACTATAGAATTTTTAAACTAAAATAGTTTGAAAGTCTAGAGTAATATTGCAACTTCAAAAAGAATAAAAATATTTTCAAATAAATGGTAAAATTCAAAGGTATTATTTTATAATTGTGATTTTAATTTATAAAGCCACAAAATTTAGGGACACAAAATAATTTTATTTTTTATGTTAAAATACCATGTCTTTTAAACATCCAAGTTTGCTCCTTGTATTTCAATAAATCTTAGGTTAAATTATAAAAAACGCCGTTGAACTTTGCTTTTTGTTTCAAAAATACCCTCATACTTTCATAATTATTCTTAAACTTTCATAAAACGTTTAAAAAGTACCCCTAAAATAGAAACTCTTTAAGATTTTAGACAAAAACCGAGATATGAAATGATGTGGTAATGACCTAAAATAAAAATCTATATTACGTCCCTAAATTTTAAGTTTCATTTTCTTGAAATTCTAAAAAAAATTATATTCTATCATACTTTTGAAACTTTTATAAAAGTAAAGGGTACTATTACAACTTTTGAAAATATAGAGGTATTTTTGAAACAGAGGACAAATGTATATCATTGGGCCTAAATCTTAAATTTGGCATTGAAAAGGTAATAAATCAATATTAATGTGAAAAGTAGGCCCCATTTAATTTTAGTGGTATTTACTTGGATGTGTATCCGTACTAATACATATGGCTCACTTGTAAATCTATAATAAAAAATACAAATTGATTGACGAGCTCAGCATACTCAATCCAATTGAGTCTAAAAATTATGCCATGTCGTTATTGTTAATGTTATGCAACATTATTTTTTCTATTCCAAAGTAAAAATAATGAATTTTAACATATTTACTGTTATTATTACCATTTGACCTTCAAAATTAATGGAAACAATAACAATAACCGTGAAGGTGATTCATAATTTTAAATAAATATGATAAAAAATAATATAATTATATTTGCTCGATACATTTTTTATTAGGGTATTTTTCATGACGGTTTGGTAAAAGTAGAAAAAAAAATTGAAGAAAATTTAAAATACTATATCTTCTCTTCATCTCTGTCTCGTTAACGCTTCTTTTCGTCTGCTCTCTACAACCCATTTTTTCAAGAGCCCGTCTTCACTGACATGGATGCTCCATTTAAGGGTGGCATCAATCCATCCATGGAGGCCACTACCTAATTTCCTTCCCCAAAATCACGTTATATAGTATTTCAGACCCATTTGCTCAAATCCTTTAAATCGAATGAACCAAACCTCGTTTCGCAATTCCTTTCATATGGGTTTTTGAGTTCTTGAATCTTTGTGTGCATTGATTGATCGTGGGTTCTTTTCTTGGACAATTTTGAATTGCAAGGGCAGTAGATGAATTGGGGAATTCATTTTTTGTTCTAATATAGATGAGCTGTTGCTTCTTAATCGTTGACCATTAACAGTTGAATCTCTATTCTGAAGACGGGATTGCCAAATTATGAGCATAATCAGCAAGTTTCGTCTCGATGCACTTGTATCTGCGTTCGTTACTGTGCATCCTCATGAGATCTCGGCTCTGCTTCACTCTGCCTTCTGCTTCTTCTTCGTAAGTTCATGAAATCATCTGTTTCTTCTTGTTTTGATCGATCATTTTCTGCAAGTTTAATTAGCATTGTTTTTTTTTTCCTATCTTAGATTTTGAGTGCCTATTTTGTGGTGCTTCCATTGCGCGATGAGGGTGCGATTTCTTTGGGCTTGTCGAATTTGCCAAGCCTTTTTGTGGGGTCTTTGGTGCTTACTTTGATTGCTGCACCTGTTTCTTCTCACATTTTCTCTTTGCCTAATCTTTCCAAAGGCAAGGTACATTTCTCGAAGTCCCGCTTTCCCATTTTGATAAAATAGTTCTTTATTGTCCTGTAAATTGTGATTCTTGAAATTGCCAGGCTTTGGTTTTGATACACAGGTTTTTTAGTGTATCGCTCGTTGTATTTTTTATTCTATGGCAATCTTCATCTACTGGCCACTACTCCAAGGTAATATGACAATCTGGTAAATAATTTTGTTATTTTTTTGTTATTATTATTTTCTATAAAGTTCTACTGCAAGTGGGAATAGAGATTCCAACTTTTAACCATAACCAGTTGAGCTATGCGGATATTAGCTTGTGATATCAATTTCTCTATTGCTACTTATTTAGGTTCTTCAGCGAAACTAGCTCAAACTAATAGGTTGGCAGCTTGTGATTTTTAGAATTGGGTAGAGAAGAAATGATATTTCCAGGATTCAACCAAGACATCTATTCATGTTAAATAAAAATGAATTCACCATAGGTTTAACTTCAATCTATGATGGCCACCTACCTAGCATTTAATATCCTACGAGTTTTCTTGACACTTAAATGTTGTAGGGTCAAGCATATTGTCCCATGAGATTAGTCGAAGTATGCGTAAGCTAGCCTGGACACTCAAAATATATATAATCTAAACCTAAGAATTTAAGCAGATAGATTATGATAAATTTAATCGTGTTTGCTTGTTTGTTTTTATTTTTTTTTAACTTTGTTTTTTATTTTTCAATTTTAGGGGTTTTTTACCATGTTCTTTGCTGCAAAAGAGGACCCAAAGGATTATGGTGACCAATCAAGTTCTATTTCTTCTGTAGGTTGGGATAAACATGGGTGGTTTTACGTATCAGTCAGAATTGGATTTTTCCTTTGGGTATTAAAATCCTCTTATTATTTTTGCATGTACATTCACTTTCAGAAATGTGTTGATTTGTCCTAACCTCAATGGGTGAAAATAATCGTTGCTTCTTTTTGAAGGTGGCTTTACTTAATCTAATTACAATTTCCTCAACTTGGGCAAGAGTTATTGATGTCATGGATAGTGAGGTATACCTTCAGTTTCAACCACACTTTATATGGTTGTGTAGTTGCAGATTTTTTACCTTTTTTTTTTCAGTCAGGTGCAAGATTATTTGGGTTCATAGGTGCTGGAGCCACACTCGGCCAGCTTTTCGGTTCTCTACTTGCAACAGTAATGGCTTGGTTGGGGCCCTGTATGTCTCCCTCCCTCTTTACTTTTTTAAAGTGCAATCTTCTATTAATTCCTCCTGTTAGGCCAGTAACATAGGTCCATCTGTCTTTCCTTCCTCTTATTTTCAATCTGTGAATTTGATTTTTCATCAAGCAATTTGTAGTTCTGACGGGGAAAGACTGTTACATTTGTTTCTTCTTTTCTAAAAGTAACTTAGGTTTGTCATGGCAGTTCTTCTCCTCTTTTCTGCTATACTTATGGAATTCGCTGCACGATTGTCCGAAGGGATAAACCAGGATATGCCTCACCCTGGCGAAGAATTATCTCTCATCAGGTTGCCAGTTATGAAAATTATTGTTTATGGAATCCCTTAATAGAAAGTATTTCTCTTAGCAGACCTCATGGGATGATAAAGTTCCAACTTCTTGTTGATGTGCCATATTTTCTTGCAGGGATGCAGATCCCAGTCATGAGAATGACTCTGAAGGGCTGGGTACATCAGCTTTTAAAGGTCATTCTCCCAAATCAAATTCTACAATGAAGCCTCATCCCGGGGCTATCTTTGATGGAATGATGCTCATTTTATCATCCTCCTACTTGATGTGCGTAGCATTATTCCTATGGCTAAGTGCTGTTATCTCATCCTTCTTCTACCTGCAGGTACGTTTATTCTTGTTCATGATTCGCATTATTGATTTCTTTTTAACACCATTCTGTTCATGTTATAAGCTCTCAGTTAGAAGGTAAATTTGTATTTGCAAAAACTTTTGAAGGAAAATGCTTAAAATAGTTTAACCACCTATTTTCTATCTCTTTCTCGTGCTCCTTCTGATGTTATTAAAATATTGGAGAAATTGGTCTGTGATTTTTTATTGGGAGGGCTCTAGAGGCGATGATGGGATGCACAATGTGAAATGGGAATCTATCCAGCATCCTAAGTAAGGGCAACCTTTTGATTAGGTAACTTTCGTTGTCGTAATTCTGCCCCCTTGGCCAAATGGATTTGACTGTTTTCACATGAGTAGGATGCTTTGTGGCGGAAGCTCATTGTGGCTACTAAGTACTACTCCCCTTCTTGTATTTTGCCGTCTGCTACTCGTGTATTTGGTAAATCTTTGTGGCAGTTTATTTATCAGACCATTGATTTGGTTGCATATCGTACTCAGTATTGCCTTGGTATGGGTTCCACTATTTCTTTTTGGAAAGAGGATTGGCTTAGTTGTGGTGTCCTTTTTGTGGCTTTCCTTTGTTTGTTTTGGCTTGGTTGTTTTCCTGACATTAAGGTGTCAGAGGTGTGGCTTGTGGATTTTGAGGCTTGGGACTTGTGTTTTGGCCGTAATGGTTATGAGCTTGAAACTGTTGAATGAGCTTCTTTATCACAACTGTTGTTCTTTGTCAAATTTTGCCTTCTTCTGATTCATGGAGGTGGATTATTGACTCTTCTTAATCGTTTACTGTGAAATCTCTAATGGATGACTTGGTGGATATAGTGAGCCTCTTGAAAAGGATATATATTCTGTTATTTAGTTGGACTATTACCTAAGAAAATAAAAATCTTCTTGTGGGAGCTTAGCCACGGTTCCGTTAATATTACTGATCGTCTCCAACGTTGTATGCCCTACATGTCTATTTCTCCATCTTGGTGTATTATGTGCCAAGGCCATGCTGAATCCCTTGCTCATTTGTTTGTGCACTGTTCTTTTGCTTCTCATTTTTGGTATATTATTTTGGATGCGGTCTTTAGCCTGCTGACATCCTTACATCACTTTTGGTGGGCCATCCATTTATTGGCATGAAGAAGACAGTTTGATTGACTACTCTTCGAGCTTTCTTTAGGACATTATGGGGCGAGTGTAATAAACGTCTTATTAGGGATTCTTTTTCTTCCTCTGATTCTTTCATGGATTTGGTTCTGTTTACTGTGTTATATTGGTGCAAATTTAGGCACCCTTTTAAGAACTTTAGTCTTTCTTTTTTAGTTTCCAATTGGAAATCTCTTTTGACCTTTACGTTATTTCATCTGTCCAATGAAATGTTTCATATCTTTAAAATGCTTAAAAAATTTTCCTACTGAATTCTATACACATCTGTGTTTATCATTCTTATTTAGAAAATGCTCGTGAAACCTTTTAAGTGAAAATTACATAATACATACCCAACTTTTTGTGTGCAGAAAGTGGGTATAATTGCCATTACAGTCACTACCTCTCTTGGCAGAAGAAAATTGTTTGCGCTGATAAATAGCTTTATTGCTGTTTTTATCCTTGCTGGACAGCTTACCATAACGGTATGATTTCTTAAAATTTGTACTATAACACAGTAACTGACTACTAAATTCAGCTAGGAATATCACATTTGGCCATTCAGCTTCAAACGTCTTTAGGTTAAAATATTATCACGATTCAAAGTATGTTCAGTTTGTTTGATCTTTGGACTTTTGAATATTTTATTTGGTTCCTTGAACTTTGAGTAAAATAATCATTTTAGTCCTCGCCATTAATTTTTGGTGATAAGTTATTTAATAGAAAACTGACTTAGGCACATTTTTGTTTATTTATTGAATCAATAGATGTCTCTACTAGGACATGTGTTTGAAACCACATGTAATAGGTTGGACATAGGATTTTTAAACGGATTTTAGTTCTTGTTAAATGATTAATGAAAAGTTTAGGGTAACAACTAATGTAGTTTTTATGTAAGTTTAGGGACTTAAGGCAAACATTTTAAAGTTGATAGGAGTAAGTTAAATCATTTGAAAGCAAAGCAGAGGGAAATGAAAATGAAATTTCATGGACCACCACAGGATTTAAAGTATGTTTTTGTCATGTTTTTGTTATGATTTTCTTCCCCCTTATCAAGTTCAGGGTCACATTCTTACCATAGCTGGTGTTACCGTAGCTATCTGTGCTTCTCCGTCAGTTGCCTTCTTAAATTTGGTTGCAATCGCTGTTTGGCCAACTTGGGTAGCCATTGCTGTTTGTGAGACTGTCCGCAAGGTCTGCGTCGTAGTCTTGTATGCTTTGTGCATTCTTTATTACTTTTGACTAAAGTGTTATAGTTATACCAACCTTATCTGTCGGACGCGGATGCCATAACTCAGATTCGTTTAGTTTGATTCCTAGTTGATTTACTTGCCAGGTTACTACGTATGTTGTTACTAGGCCCGGGAGAGAGCTCCTATTTACCGTTGTATCGCAAGATGAGAAGTACAAAGCCAAGGTTTGCTTATTAGAATCTTCATACTTCCAAAAGTATTTTATTAACTTTTGATTGTTTGCCTTAATTTTTATACATCATCTAGATCTTCTTTGCCTTTATCTACTACTGCTGTCGTCCAATAATAATATTATACCTATGTACATTTTGGGTTATACCTATCTTTTCGCAGTTCACTTAGTTGTCCAATCACAGTTTGTCACGTGACGTGACAAAGCTCAAAATTTTGAGTACAATAGGGTGTGTAGTTGTCAATATTACAAGTGTTCAAAGTATTGCTCTAACCAAAAGATATCTTCATTACAAATGTTCAACTGCAGATATGTATTGACGTGTTTGTTCATCATTACAAATGTTCAACTGCAGATATGTATTGACGTGTTTGTTCAAAGACTAGGGGATGCTACAGCAGCAGGAATGTACAAATTACTCCTTAGCACTCTCCATGGAAAAACTTCAACTATTTCGCTCTACGCTCTACCTGTACGTATTATTGTTTCTTTTTGTTCTCTTAGTACCTTAGTTTATCGATATTTTCGATATTAAGATCGAACACTTTTCCCTGATTTTATGTATGCTACTCCTTTTGCTGCTATCACAGATATGCTTGTTGTGGATTGTCACTGCAATCTATTTGGGGCGTCGCCAGTCTCACCTTGCACACCTTCAGGCAGGCTCCATGTCGTAATGTCTTTTATTGATCCATAATAGTTGCAGACATAGGCTCGACAAATTGTCGCGCCAATGTTTAGAAGGATCTCACAGTTGCTACTAGCATTGTAACATTCAGTTATTTTATAAAGAATACATCCGTATACACAATTGTGGGATGTTGATTGCTGACTTCAAATGTCGCTTGTAGCGGAGGTAATACGAGCAATGTCATCAGTTGGGGCCTTCTAATTCATCTCCCTTTATATTGTAGCTGCATTTGCTTATTTTTTTATAAAATATAAGCTCTCTTTGTTAAACTTTAGATATTTTGTAAGATGTCTCACATTGGCTATAGTATAACACTGACCTGACCATCTCACTTTCTCTCTGTTGACCTGATTACCTCACGATTTATCTTCTTACAAATATGGTACATGCAAATAAAGTTGTATTAAATAGTAAAATCTAGCAAAATATGAAATAAAACAATTGTAAATAACAAAATACTGTATTTGTTTTCTGCCTTTTCTTATTCTAAAAATCGTGTTTTAACAGTTAAAAAACTGTTTAAAGGAGAAATTTTGAGGTAGATCGATCTAAATTTCCATTGAATTAATGAACAAAAAAGATGTAGCTATGTAGAATATTTATTAAATATAAGGGTAAATTGCAAAAACTATGGATGGTAGTTGTATTATACATTTAAACTTTCAAATTTAAAAACTTAGCCCTCAACCTTATCCAAATATTAAAATTGGAGCTTTAAACTTACATATTTGTGTATAAACTTACATATTTGTATATAATGATTGTAAAAATTTGAGAGTTCAATTTTTATCATTTGTGGATTCAATATTTACAATTATTATAAGTTGGGGGCCCAATTTTAATATTTTTAGAAGTTTAAGAATCCAATTATTACCTGCAATTATACTCTAGGGGTGATTTTTATAATTTTTCTAAATATAATTAAAAAAGCAACCAGCTTTAAGAATATATACAATATTTGAAAGTCTTAAAAGTTTGGAAGCTAAGGTAAATTAAGTAGAGATATTGAAGGAACAAAATCTATGAGAGATTTATTATCCATTGAAGATGGCACAATTAGTTTACAATTCTCATATCAAACACAAAAACAAAAACAAAATTACAATGATCTGAGGTGACAGCAAGATTATTCTTAGACAAATGACAATTCCTTTGCCTGGTCTGGAAAAAATTTCAAGATTAAGAAATCAGATTTCTGTGCAGAGATAAAGTGCAACACTGCAACAAATATTTATTACTTTGATTCAATATAGTGTTTTGTATACACATGCTTCCTTAAAATATACCAATTGAAATTGGGTCACCTCTATTGCTACATGTATTGTCCCATCTCTTATTCTCCACAGCCTAAGACTAACAGCAAGCAAAACTGCCACATCTATGTTCTCCAGTCCTCATCCTTGTAAAAATGGAAGGCCATTGAACCTGCACGTATTGACATGCTCCTAAAATACCGATATAATGTAGATGCGTACAATGAACAGTTATTTATTTAGATTTCTTGGGCATTTCTATTTTGAAACACTGATAATGCAGATAGAGCAACAACAGGAAGAAGAAAAAAAAAAGGAAAACAAACTAGATGAGCCTTAGCAGATCCTAGAGAAGTCTTTCAAGTTTTGTAAGAAAGGCAAAAGACTGCACACTTACTCAAGTTCTACGGAGAGAATGGACCCGATCCCGAATCAAGTTTCTTTCCCAATCAGCAATATCCTCGAATGCATTATCTGGAAGGCTCTCAAATGGCTCCTTCCATGGATCATTTTTAGATAGATCGTACGTGGCTCCTCGGATAGCTCTTTTACTTGGTCCACAAGGTCTTTTAGAAGTCAGTGCTTCATATGCTGTATTTAACTGTCACATAGCCAAAAGAAGAACCCAATGAGAAACTTCATTTGGAGAACTGGTGACGAAGCCTTTTTTGCAAGTCAGAAAATATTGACATTTATGTGATAGTAGTTTAGAAGTGAAATCTTGATAAAGCTCTCTATTGTTTTTAGAAAAATTGTTTCTAGGTTCAAAACTTGTCAAGGGCAGGCATTTTAAATATAGAACATGAGTTTCAAAGTAAAAGAGAACTTACATTCATTCCGCAAAACCAGTACAGGTAGGCTATTGCAACGGCCGGGGCCCTTCCGAGTCCAGCAGTGCAATGCACGTAAACTTTTCCTTTACCCTCTGAGATCGCCCATTCTAACAAGGAAACAGCTTTAGGCAATCCATTTCTCAGGGAATCTGGATCAAAATCTTTTGCCTAGAAAAGAATAGGTTAACTCAACGACTAAGCAGATAACAAATAAGCAAACAAATTCGTAAGGTTGATAAGTTGCTTCAAGAGAAACAAATTATTCACTTTTTTCCACGCTTTTTTCATTCCTTTCCTCTCCTTTCCTATTTTAGGTTCTTAATGCACAGAAAAACTCAAAAGAAACCAAATGAGGAAAAGCTTCCCCATTTGGTGAAGTCTATAGAACAATTCAAAGATAGGACACAAAAAGAGAAAAGGAAAAGAACTCAATGCTATGAAGCCCAGATACGGATACAGATACGAGATACGAATACGATAGTATGCTAATTTATAAAAAATTAGGATACTGATACGTTGAAGATACATTTTCTTTTTCTTAAAAAAAAGTAGGATATAGATAAACCTAGAATAGTACAAATACAATACAAATACTATAATACAATACAAAAAGCAACATCTAAGATATTGAAATAAAATAGTCAATAAAATACAATACAAAAGTGACTCATATTGATTAAAGAAGAAGAAGATTAGAGCGAAGTATGAAGATAAATGAAGAACTTCTTTGTTGAATTGTTGAAGATATTTAAGTGGATTATATTTTGGTGGACTTTGTAGGGACTCAGATATGAAGATGAAGATTAGATGATTCTAGGGTTTGGTTTTTTATTTTTCTTTTCCTCTTAGTTTTTGGTCTCAAGTAGTGAGCTTTTTAAATAGGCTGCCTATGGGAAAAATTAGATGAGTTGCTTATCTTTTTTCTTTAGAAAAAGGTAAGCATAAAAATAGACACATCAAATAGCGTGTCAGATACATATCCGAGAAGTATTAGTATCTAATACGGATTCTTTGTCTCATATGAAGTATCTGTGCTTCATAGACTCAATCGATTTGAAAATGGCTCTGCAGAAGATTTAATTCTACAGGGTGTTATTAAACGAAATGTGCTTACCGGTTGCCTCATATGGTGAATTCCAAGTTCTTTACATCTTTTTATAATTGATTGTAAGTCGATTCCCCAGTACTCGACATCCTTGTCCTGCTGTAAATTAAGAATATACGCAACACCTTCTTCCTCCTTCAAGAAATTGATATCTTCGGGTTTCTGAGGCTGGGAACCGACGATCAAATTGTCAGCTATCACAGTATAGTTCATACCTGATTGAAGGAGCATTATGACTTAACATCAGTTTTTAGCAACCTGATATCACTTCACGCTCTCTAACAGAGTGCTAGCTAGAAAAGTATATGTTAACAAATCTGTTCATCATTTTATGTGTTTGAAGAGAGATGCCATGAACACACTGAATTTGAGTTTTGGCAAGTGTGAAGTAGAAATGAATTTCAATAACATTAATCTATTAAAGCAAAAATTTAAAAATATTACAATATCACTTTGGTCCCTATACTTTGAGGTTTGTTCTAATATAGTCCTTGTACTTTTAATAATACCTAAATTTAGTCCCTCAAAGTTATTTTTGTTTTCGAAATTGGCTATATATAATAATAGTAATGGTAATAGTAACAATAATAACAATTTTCTTTCAAGGAAATACAATATGTGAATATGTTTTCAAGAAAATTTTAATAAATAATTTTTTCCTTTTTTTTTTTAATAAAAAAATCAACAATAAACTAACAATAAAAACTAAATTTAAGATTTATTGCAAGACAAAAATTGAATAAACTACAAATTAAAGGGACCAGAACGGGATATTTGACAATTTAAATTCATTTCTTCAGTGTAATATTTGTTTTCAAATGAACATAGAAGTAGATTTCCTGAAAATAAAACCCCCTCTTTTCTCAGAAGCAGATTCCCTGATACAGTATCTTCCCCTCTCTCCCTTCCTCCCTCCCACCCCTTAACACATATAAAAAGTCTTGTAATTTCATGAACTCATATTCAATTATATAAATTTTGTTGGAATTTCACAACAAAAAGAATTGTTCTCGGTTGACTTATCTCCTAAAATGGAACCAAACAGGACCTTAGTGACCAGTAAAACTGCTTCCAATATGAGATTTCATAAACTGAAACTCTTTCATCCCAACAAAAAGAGATGACCCACAATTGTTTTAGATTATCAAACAATTCGAAGATGTTATCAATGTTATATGCCAATAAAAGTCTAGACCCTCTAATTAATTACTTAAACCTCCACTAGCATTTAGTAACTTCAGCAAAAAGCTACAATAAATCATCGCCCACAGAAAAGGTTCAACTGTGTACCTCTCATACCAGGAAAACACATCCAGAAAACCAAAAAACCACTTCAATACATCAACTTCTCAACTACAATCCATTCATTTTTCATTCCAAACAACACAAATTGCCCCAAAATTACCCATTAACGAATTTGCAGAAGGAGAGCGATTGAAGAATATAAAATGGGGGTGAGAAAACATTAGAAGAAAAAGAGGAAACTGACCCAGTTCATGGTGATATTCATAGGGGTTCCTCATCATCTTCTTCATAGCCAAATTGTACTCTTCCATCCTGTTCTTGGAAGAGGAAGCTCTGGAAGTTGAGGGGATTTGCTGAATTCCACTTTCGGGGGCTCCGCAGCAAATCCTGTTCAATCGGAAATGGGGTTTTGAAATAATTGAAGAAAATGGTAAAAATTTGTTGGGAGCATTGTTTTGATGTGGAAAAAATGCAAATAGCAATGAAAAACAAGGGAGGCTAGAAGCAGCCATTTCCTTCTGGGTGACGATCGAAGTGATCAAAATTGTGCGATGAAATTCTATAGAATCAAAGAACTTGGGGTGTTTTGAGGAGCAAATCCGCCGACCTTCCACGTGAAAATAACTTCCACAAGTCGCCATTCACGAGATGCTTCTTCTTATTATTTTTTTATTTCTTAAATTAGGACATGATTTGATTGATTACAAAAATAGTATAACTCAATTGATATAATACTTGTACTACAAATCTCAAAATTAGAAGTTCGATTTTTTTATCCTACATACAGTAAAAAAAAACGACCCAACTTAGTTTAAGCACTAAGTCAAAGGTTTGAGTTTTGTGATTAGAAATTCTAAATGAAGAAGAATGGTAGTTGGTGAAATAATGTAAAAGTGAAGATTTAATTTTTGACCTTCCAACAAAAGCGTATATGTTTTAGTTGCTAAACTATGTTTATGTTAGCAAAAGGCATGTTTTTCATTTTCATGCTCTAATCCTTTATTTTATAACAATCATATAGTAGACAAGGATGTGCAAATAAAAAAAAAAAGGGAGAAAAACTCTAGAAATGTTTTAAATAGACATATGTATGCATGTGTGAGTGTATTTATATGTAAGATTTTAAACGTAAAAAAAAAGTGAATCAAACTTTATCATATAAAAATAAACTAAATTTAATATAAATATAAAAAGGATATGACTAATGAGGATCTAATATTATTAATAATAAATTTAAACATGTTAAAAAAATATTAAATCCTTGCATGTTTATTTAATAAATTTGATGATTTTTTTTAGTATTTATAATGATTTCAGTACTATCAATCAACATAAAAACTTCATTGAGATTTTTATAAAATTAAGATCTCGATGATTAAACTTTGAATATACATCAAACATTCAAATTTCATTTTCCCTAAATCATCACTAAATAAATTAAAAAAAAAAAAAGGATAGCAATAATGCATGCCCATAGGCCATAGTACATAGTTTAATCAAGAACTAAATTAATATTATCAAGAATCAGTCTCTATATGCTCTTTGAGAGCAACAAAGAGAAGATTAAGTTTACAACACTGCAAAAATTCAACTAAACAGAATGAATCAATCTCAACAATCCACTAATACCTAATTCCTTTAGCAACCTCAAAGAAATGAGCTACATTTTCCTCAGGTGTACCCACAACAATGCCATGACCTAGATTCAAAATGTGCTTCCCTTTACCTGCCTTCTTCACAGTATCATTTATCCTTTGGGTGATAAATTCCTTGGAACCGAAGAGAACACCGGGGTCGACATTACCCTGAACTGCTACATCTGCTCCTAATCGCCTCCTACCTTCAGCCATATCGACTGTCCAATCTAAGCTAACAACATCGACACCAGTTGAAGCCAGCCTCTCAAGTAAGCCCCCAGATCCACTTGCATAAAGAATCAGTGGAAGGTTTGGATGTGTTTTCTTCACAGATTCGACAATCTGCTTCAAGTATGGGAGACTGAATTCTTCGAAGTCCACAGGGCTGAGCTCTGTGGCCCATGAATCAAAGATTTGAACTGCTTGCGCCCCATTGTCTGCTTGGTATTGAACGTACCTCGCCATTGAGCTTGTAAACTTCTGGAGTAATGCATGAAGAACCTGCAGGAGGAATGAAGGGTCAATGCTTACTATGCTTGCTTGCTTAAACAGAAAGCGGAGCGGGGTTTTCAGGAAGTTCGGTGACCATTCATGAACTGAAGAGGACATTCATGTTGTGAGGTATAGTTACATAAGGAGAAAAGTTCACAAATATCTGGTGATGTCAACTTGAAATGAAGATAGTTATATGATTGATCCGAAATCATCGTGTGGCATTACCTTTGGCTGAGAGAAAGCGAGCCTTTTTATTTTGGAAAAGTGCTTCGACGAACCACCTTCAACCACGTACGAAGCAAGGGTGAAAGGAGCCCCAACGAAACCTAGAACTGCTGCTTTGTTGTCAACCTGGAAAGGAAAATACATGATAGATATATTAAAAGTTGAGAAGCTAAAACATTACATAAAATGAACTACAGACTGAAAAACAATACATGACATCTAAGACCTCTTTTCGCAGAATCGTCAGAGCTTCCCCAACATATGGAACATTTTCTTCAGGGACAAATTCCCTCACTTGGTCAACTTGGGCAGCTTCACTTATAGGATTGGCGATGATCGGACCCTTACCTTTGACAATGTCAAAGGGAATATTCATCCCTGAAAGCGGAGTGAGAATGTCTGAGAATAAGATCACCTGTTGCAACCAACACAAATAGAATCTGATAAGGGCAACAAACAAGTCAAATCAAAGGACTAACTCATGACTACAACTGTCAGAAAAATCATTGCTTTCTTCATATGATAGCTCACCCCATCAGGCTTAAAGACATTCCATGGCTGAAGTGAAATTTCCACAACAAGATCTGTATTTTCTGACCTTTGACGAAACGAAGGGTATTTTTCACAAATGATTTGGTAACTCTGTTGCAACAGACGTGCATAGCATGAGATTCGGGTTAAACATAAGTTTTCAAATTTCAAAGAGAATACAATTCATACAAAATAAATTTACACAAACCCAGAATCAAACTTCGTATGAAATGAAAGAATCATTATTTTTCCCACCTTTCATTGTAGATGCCTCACTAAAATTTTCACAAAGAATTAGTTAAATCTATCAACTCAACTTTTCTGTTCAAATCTACATCAATCCGCAGCCAAGAGCATTCCAAGACTCAAGAGTATCAAGGAAAACAGTGTCATAAAATTGAACAGTTAGTTGTGTGTATCACCATCGAATCTTTGTTGTATAAGAAGTACAGTTATGTATGCGTGTATATAAGAGAATTAAGAAGGAATTAAGCAATGATTTTTCCTGGAAGTAGGGGAAAGTGGCTTCTCTCAGCAGCGCACATGGACTTCTATTTGTTTGATCTTTGTACTATTTCAGGTGCCTTTAAATTCCCATTCTCAGAAAGTTTCTTGTTTTCCTGTTTTCTTTCACTCCCCATTGGAGTTTGTATCCAATAAACATTTTTATTACTTTACATGTAACAATAATATGTTCATATCTTGGCAGGAAAATGATGTTTCTCCAAGAACAAACTTCAAGGTTTACCCTCTTAAGAACAGAACCAAAATTGTGATTTAACGACTTAATTCCTAATTGTACCAAAATAGATATCTTATTTGGATGAACAGGTACAAGAACACAAAGAGGCTAAATAAAAACATAAATTTGGAGAAAGAAATTTTGGGTGAATTAATGAAACATATTCCCAGACCACTTTATGTGTAGTGCACTAAAACTATCCAGGTCATGGGCTTTAAATCCAACCAAATCCTCCACAGAGTGCAAAAAAAATTAACCATTTTGATTAAGAAAACCGATTATCACAACGTAACAATATAATGTTGAAAAAATAAAATTCAGATCCAATTTACTTTAAACTATTTAAAGAAAAAAAAAAACTCTATGTCAAGGTATATGAAAGAAAATGATAAAAAGAGAGGCTGTGGAAATCTTAGCCGTATAAACCTGCCTTCATGTACCTCCCTGCTTGCCTCATCAACCAAACTGGGGGTCTTTCCACATCCTCTCCACGAACAGCATTAAGCAACAATGGTTCTGCAGAAGTGGTAGCTTTTGGTTCTGCTACAGTTCCTGGATGTGATTGTCTTGCATTATAATTCTTATTCTTATGAGTGTTGAAAAACTCTTATTGTCTCACAACCAGAAAAACTCTATCTGACATTAGTAGCATTTTTTTCTATATGGTGAGGGATTCGAACCTTTTGACTTGCCGGTTGACGGTATACTATATATTTTAATCAATTGAGTTATGCTCAGGTTAGCTAATATACCATTGTTGATAACGTACACAGAATAGCAATAATGATAAATATACCATAAACTGTCCGCTTAAACTTTTGTATTTAGCATATCCTATACTTATGGAGCGTTAAAAATGCATCAAAAAGAACAAATGTCATATAACTTATCCACCTAAGTTTCTGAGTTTAATCATAAATTCACAAACATAAATGCAGAATTTCCAAATGAGCTAGAAATTGACTTGAATTCTGCACTGATTTCATTGGAGAAATGAACTAAGCCAAAACGCAGCAAGAAAAAAAAAAAAAACTCAAAACGCCCTGAAATGGATCATGGAAAGAAAGTCAATTCCATTATCACAGCTCTCAATCATTTCTACTTCCCTAAATCAAAACCCTAACAACGACGGAAACAATCCAAATTAAAGGTTCAATTCCACAACCCAATAAAGAAATTATCAACAAACACTAGTCAAACCTCAAGTTTTCCAAATCCAATTATTAAAAAACAAACTCAAATTGGGAAATTGAACAAAACCCATATCGGAAAAAGAACCATACCTCCAAGAGAACAATGGATTCGAGGCTTAAAAGAAGCGCATCGATTTCTTCTGGGGAAAGAAGAAGAGGAAGCAGAGAAACAAGGTAATGGGCTGTTGTGAATGGACGACATGATCTTGTTGCTGAGCAGAAATTTAAATTCAAATGCTCAGAATGCTGTAAATCGTCTTTATCATCTCCCTCTGTGACTGCAAAATCGTTTTGCTGTGAAGAGGCTGCTTAGATGTGTTATGTTGGGGAAGAAGACAGAGAGAAAGGGAATGGGAATCGCAATTGTGGATAAAAAGGATAAGGGCGTTTACCATAAATCATCTTATCAAATGTAACCTCCGTAGTCCGTACCATTATATGCCATCTCAACTACATGTTTGTAATAAATTTTGATGTCCATGGCTATAACTTTATCACTCATGAATTAGCTTATTATATTTGAAGATTCCGTTTAGAGGTGTTCAATATCTATACGGGGATGGAGATTCCTCGATTAAACGAAAAATGGAGAAGTGAGTGGGGAAAAAAATTCTCCATGAGCTAAACGGGGATGGGAACGGGGAATGCATTCCCCGCCTCCGCCCTCACCCCACCCTGTTCCCCGTCCCTGTCCCGATTAACTTCATATTTATTTAGTATAGTTACCTAATGTTATGTTATTATTATTATATAAATATTATATTTTTAAATTTCAAATTTGATTATTTGTTGGGAAAAATAATGAATATGTTTAAATTGAATATTTAAATTTAGATTGTATAGGTGAATAATTTGATTTATATTTTTTCTTTCTACTAAAAAAATTTAATTAGCTTTTTTAGGCCAAAATTTGAGTATTTTATCTTTAAATTCTAATTTTCATGTAAAACTAACCATAAAAAACAATTTAGTGATAAAGTTAATTATTTAATTACAATTTTCTCATATTAGTGATTTAAATTAATTGGATTTATATATATATAAAAAAAAGTAACGGAAAAAAATTCCTTGCGGGGAACCCGATCCCTGAGAATTCCCCGGCCCGATCCCTGTGGTGAATTTTACGGGGATGGGGAATGAAATGGGGAACGGGGATGAGGATGAGGAATGACATCCCCGGCCCTACCCCACTTCGTGGACATCTCTAATTTTGTTTTTCAAAGATTTAAATCGAAGATCACTCTCTGTACGTGGATCCTACTTTGCTTGATGATTTTTTTGTACTAACGCCACATTTACCAAACCGTAATGAAACTTTGTATAATCAGAATGAGATTTCATTGATTGATGAATCGTAATAGGCTTGAATTGCAAATACAATTGGATTGCTTTTGATTGCGTTTACCTAGAATTATGAATCTGTCACATTTTATTGTTATCGTTATTGTTATTGTCACTATTTGACTCTAACGGTAACATACGGTAACTATAATAGTAATGGTAATGATAAAGGTAACAATAAATGTGGCAATTCATAATTTTCATACAGTGTAATGACAACAGTAACAAGAAAGGTAGTGGATCCCATGTAATTTTCAACCACAATCAAATTGAACACCTTTTATTCCTCAATTAGATTATATGATTTGATTACAAATTTCAGGATAAGTCCCACATCTCATTATGATTACAGAAAGTAGGTAAACAACAATAAAAGTAATTAAGTGTGACCCACTTTTTACATTACCATTGATGAATTACTTTTCAATTGCTGTAAACATGACCTAAGAAAAAGATTTGCTTGTTTGTGTCATTTGGTAAAAAAAGAAAAAAGAAAAAAAGGTCTAATAGATGGATCAAACCTTTTTTTTGATATTATGTAGAATGGAAAATCAAACCCCTAATTTCAAAGTCGACAGTACAAACTTTATTCTGGTTGAGATATGTCTGTTACAATGTGTTAATAGGTCTTGTAACTTCAGAAGTATTTCAATTTTATATCTAATAAGATTCTATATTTCAATTTTATATTTAATAAGATTCTAACTTATCATATAAAACAAAATAATAGACATAATATTCACGGCTCGTGAATTCTTAAAAAAAAAAAAAAAGAATTAAAGACGTATTTACCTACAAAATTGAAAGTCTTGAGACTTCATATAGTCACAAATTTAAAATTTACGTTTTTGCTATTGTGTTGACTGTTCATTTTTTCTTTTGAGCCTTTCGTTATGCTCATTATTGTTACTCTTGTCAAGGGTTTTAGAATATTTTTTTCCTTATATGGTGCAGATTTCTAGCGAAGCTTTCCAATCGTGCCTGCCACAAAGATTTTCTACCTTGTAGATTTTTTTTCCTTTTGTTTCTCTCTTTATATTTGTTTATGTATGCCTTTTAGGGATTGTGCCTTTATTGAAAACATTGTTGTCATGGAGAGAAAGGTTTCAAATGATATTGTTGCACTCTTTCGTGTAAGAGTTGATTGATTTATTTGATCATCTATATGTTTATAATTCTAAGGTTGTTTGGTGTAGTTTTTTCACAAATTATTACATACTCAGTTGATGGATATAATAATGAGTAAAGAACAATATTTCTTAAGAGGAGTCTAAGAAATTTTGTTTGGACTATGTTTCAAACATAAGGCGGAAAGAACAATAAAGCTTAAAAAAAGGAGTATTCTATTGTAATTGATTAACTCTATTAGTGAAGTTCTTTTTCACTGAGTACATTATCCTCAAACGTAGGTGTAGTTACACCAAAACTGAGCAACCAATCTCTGTGTGTTTTTTCTTTTACTGTTTTCCATTTGACTTGTTGTCTTGTATCTTGTCTGTAACATCGTCATTAACTTGTAGATCCATTTATTAAATTCACCTGCTTTTTCAATTTTAGACACTTTTTGTACACAAAATTGAAAATTTTAACTTATTAAATACACATTTTAAGGGGGTCGCTATTTTGGGAGGTTTGAGTTTGGAGTTCTTAAACGTTAGTTTATTAATGTGTGGATTGTATAGAAAATATAGGTTTTTTAATGTTGAATTTGTTAAACATGTGTTCGAATTCTAATTTTGTTAAACGTGGTTTTATTAGGAGGGTGTTGAATGAGAAATTTCGGCCAACCAAATTTCACCACATCATTACAATGAAAGTCATTTTATTTGGAGATAAATAAACGATAAACTAAAAAATGCCACATATCTCCTTTCTGGTCATCCAATAACAATAATAGACTTTTTGGATTTATTGATAATTAAACCTTGATTGTTGTCAAGTAAATAAAGTCTCTCTGGTCCAACGTCCAACCCAATTTAAGCCCATAGAGAAAATTTGAGCCATAGAAGATATTGTCACCAAGCCCAAGCCTAATTTTAGGGCCCAAAAGTAGTTGGGCTCAAACCCATGTAAGGCCTACGAAAACTCTATAAATAGAGATCTTAACCTTCATTTTAAGAGAGATTGGAAGAACTGAAGATTGAAGCTCTAAAACTATGAATACTGAAACTCTGAAGCTCTAAAGCTCTGAAGCTCCCAAGTTTTGAAGACCGAAGCTCTTAAGCTCTCAAGCTAAAAAAACTCCCATAAGATCAGATGACTCTTTGAAGCTCTTGAAGTCAGAAACTCCAGACAAGCCAAAGGTTGATCCAATTTGATCAATAAGGTAGAGGTTGACCCAACCTGATCTATAAGCCAGAGGCCGATCCAGCCTGATCAACAAGATAAAGGCTGATTTAACCTGATCAACAAACTAGAGGTTGATCTAATAAGATCAACAAGCCAGAGGCCGATCCAAGTTCATCGACAAGCCAGAGGCCGATCCAAGTTCATCAACAAGCCAAAGGCCGATTCAACCTGATTAACGAGCTAGAGACCTATCCAACCTGACCAACAAGTTAGAGGCCGACTCAAACCGATCAACAAGTCAGAGGCCGATCTAAACTGATCAATAAGTTAGAGGCTGATCCAAATTGATCAACAGATCTAAGGTCGATCATTCAATTGAAAATCATCAAATCCAAAGGCCAATCATCCAAGAAGATCAACAACTTAAGGATTAAAGTTTACTTTTTGAGAGAAATCACCAAAGGATCATATATTAGACATTGTATTCACATACTAAAATTTATATAAATACGAATTTTATTTTCAACTAATCAAATTCCTTTGAATATCTCATTGGAAAAATTGGCATGTCCAGTGGGACATCTCTACTTTTCATCTCTTTCTCTCATAAAAAATCTATCTCATGAAGTAATGACATCTAAAGGCAACACTTCCAAAACTTCAAGCACCGCTTACATGAGACATTACTTGTGGTTGCTCCAAGGAAATCTAGCAATCTAAAGTGGAGCAAGTCTCTGATATGTCAAAGAATATATGAGAGTGAATGATAAAATCAACAAAAGGTGGGGTTGTCCTCAAGGACAATCCCCAACTAAACAAATCTACATCATCTTATGAACAATCAACCAAGGAAGTGTCAAACCCAAATATAATGTCAGTAATGATGGCTAACGTAGGTACAAGTGAGGAAAGATGACTGAACTAAAAAATAGGTGAGTATGCTTATGAAGGAAATCATGTTGGGGTTGATGCCCTAAAGCCTTGTGTCCTATAGTTTGTACGAATGCTTGTGTTGTATAATATATGATATTTTACTTCACATTTTGTTTTTTGTTCAGTTGCATGTTTTATTTTCTTTACCACAAACCAATAAACATAAAATCCCTGGTTATCTGAATATAACTCAAGCATGTATGTGGTGACATACAAGTAGATCATGTCTTGAGTGATAACCAAAATGGTCTGTAGTATATGAATAAAGGATGAAAACCTTATCCTGGTAACGCAATGGATGCAACCCGCTTTGTGGAATGGTCACAAGTATTGTGACTTGTCACAGATGGTTTGATCCTGATCATTCATGTTGGGGACATGCGAACAGGGGCGTCCTATACAAAGAGTTTGTATAAGACCTGACCACGAAGTGTTAACGTCTCGTTATATAACACCGTTCATGACAGAGACTTCACTTCACTAGGATGACCATAGGTAACATAACCTCAATCCTAAGTGAGTTAGGAACTCCTGTCAATGAGGATGGTCATTTGACTTGTATGGGTGTGAGTGGCCAGGTCGCCGATTCAAACCTACCATTTTGGGGATTCGTCTGATTTGGGAGCTGGGAACTCAGCTACACAAGATGGAATTCACTCCTTCCTCGAGACAGGGGTAAGTAGATAGATAGCTTCTTTAAGGGCTGCTTCCGAGACTTGAACGATGTGGTACCATACACCTTCTCTTGGCTCGAGAGGTGTTCACACATAGTTGGACTATGTTGTAATGTTCATTAGAGGAATCAGTGGTACTTAAGGAGTGAGATATAACTATAGAAGCAAAATGGTAATTTAGCCCAACTGTACTTACGAGCATCTGTGAAGGGTCATCGTACTCATGATTGGTTATATCCGATGGACCCAGAAATATATCTGTGGCAAGAAGAGTTCAGCTGTTGGTCTTTAGTGGAATGCCTGACAATTAATGGATGGTGGATCTTGTAGCTGAAGAGTTTAGTCAGCTATTCATGGGCTGTTGGAGCTTCGAGCCACAGGTTCATTAGGTCCCCTGGGTAGCTTGGATAAAGTCGAGAATCAGTATTTGGGTTAATTTGAAATGTTCAAATTGACAAGAGGAAGTTTGATTATATATGATATAATTGAACTGGTTAATTATAAATGATATAATTGGCTAAATGTATGAGATACATTATTTTGGAGGAAATTAGATGTAAATATGATTTATATCAAGTAGAGGATAAATTACTATAGTAGATATGTGATATCAAACTATAGGGTAAAATTATAATATGATTATATTTATTAATAATTTAATTGGTTAATTATATGATAATTAACCTAAAATCTCTTTCGAACGTGCGTTAGTGGAAAAACAGCGTCGGTTATTATAACCGAAGGATGAAAATGAAATTTGGTTTCATTTTGAAAAGTTCAGAAAAAGATCGGAAGGTTTTGCGTTGGTGTGGAAACGTAAACGATCGCTTAAAGTTGAGAGCCTATACGATAGTCGCTTAGCGCTTAAACGATTGCATACCTCGCGCCTAAACGATCGCTACCTAGCACCTAAACGATCGATTAGCTTTCCTAAACGATCGTATAGTGTGTCGTGTTTGCTAAACGATCGCCTACTTTTTTTTTTCTAAACGATCGTTCAGTAAAACCTACACAATCGTGTAGTTTCTTCTAAGCGATAAGCATTTAGCTATGCGATAGCTTCTTATTCTCTCCCACTTGCTTATCGTCTGCACGATCAGTTCTTCCTCCTACCTCTACCAAACTCACCAAAGACCACGCTTTGAGTTCTCACTTTGAGAATACCTGGGGCTTCTTTTTGGTGGTGTCGTCCCTGCTGCGTTCATTTGTTTGCGGTTGTTCATGCTGCTGTAATTGACGCATCTACTGGGCGTTGGTTGATCGAGTAGAGGTCTTTCGCTGCGTGAGTTCCATAGCTTGAAAAGCGTCTTCAACTGGTATGAGAACTCTCTCCCTTGTTATTTCTTGTTCAAAGCATGCCGATAATGACTGTTTGTTTGCATAACTGTGTGTTTGAATGCATATGGTGTATTTCGGTCATGGTGAAATTAGAGTGATTCGAACGCGCTCATAGAACTCTTCGTTAAGAGATCCTTCAAATCAAAGAGAGTGATTATGAAATTACCTCTTTAAAGAATTACATCGAAGGTCATGATGCTACTAGACGCCAAACACTGATTGTCAAGGATAATGACAAAAGGAAGACAATCTTGTAAGAAAGTCAACAATAACATTCAACTTCAATTGCTTCGTTATCAGTCCAACAATGCAAGATTATTGGGTTTTATGTCTTAAAACTCATGGTTTCTAAACAATAAACTTATTCTATTATTAACAAAGATGTTATTGAGGTTTCATTCAATAAAGTTGTTATTGAATATATGAATATCTCATTTCGTTTTAGAAAGAACCTAAATCCAATAAATTAAGATCCATGGCTATTACATGAATACTTGGACTTTGTGTAGTGACATAAAAGTAGATTAAGTTCGAGTAGATAGTCAAAATGGTCTATAGTATATGGATAAGGCTGGGCACCTTATCCTAAGGACACAATCGGATGCGGCCCACTTTGTATTCAGTATAAATGATGTGATCCTAAATCGTTCATGAGGAGACATGCGAGTGGGGGCGTCCTGTTCAAAGAGTTTGTATAAGACCGAATCAAGAAATAAACCACCCTTAATTTATAACGCTGTTTACTCTATAAGATTGACTATTTCAAAGCTATGACCTAGGTAACTTGACCTTAATTCTAAGTTAAGGAGTTTTGAGATTATCCTTAGATTTTCATGGGTGAGGGTTGGCTCAATAGCGCCGGCTCAATAAGCCTCCCATTTTAGGGGTAAGACCAGGTAGATAGCTGGGGACATAGGGTGCAAGACGGAAGTCACTCTTACTTGATTTTAGGAATAGTAGAGAGGTTGTTCCCTTAAGTGCTGACTCTAAGTCTTGAACAAGGGGCCATACCCTCTCATTGGCTCAAGAGGGGCTCGGTTTAGTGATTGGATCACAAACCAATTATTCATTAGAGGATTAGTGGAACTTAAAGAGTAAGATGTAATCTCGGGGGTAAGGCAACTTTTGACCCAACCGTTATTACGAACAACCTATGAAAGGTTGACTTACTGATTATAGTTATATTGAATGGATAGAAATATATCTATAGTGAGATAAGTGCAACTACTAGGCTTTAGTGGAGTGACCCGATAGTTAACGAGTGTTGGTTAATTGGGTTAAAAAGTTTAGCCGGTTAATCTCCGATCGTTGGAGCCCATGATCTGTAGGTCCATGAGGTCCCCTTACTAGCTCAATTGGACTAAACCTTAGAAAAGTGTGACAAACGAATTGAAGTGTTCAAATTTTATTTTTGAAGTAAAGCGTTAAATATATATGATATATTTAACCTAATGTTTAATTGTGAATTAAACGTAAAGAGAGAGAGAAATATGATTAAATAAGATTCAAATATCTGATTATGTTTAAGTCCAATGATAATCCCAATCAATATGAATCTCTATTCATAGTTTTAATATTTAAATCTTATTTAAACACCTTTCTCTCTCTCTCTTTATATTTAATTCACAATTAAACATTAGGTTAAATATATCGTATATATTTAATACTATACTTAAAAAACAGAATTCGAACACTTCAAATTCATTTGTCACACTGTTCTAAGGTTTAGTCCGATATAAGCTAGTAAGGGGACCTCATGGACCCTACAGATCATGAGCTCCAATGATTTGAGATTAACCGGCTAAACTCTTAAACCCAATTAAACAACATTCGTTAATTACCGGGCCACTCTACTAAAGCCCAGTAGTTGCACTCCTCTCATTGTAGATATATTTCTGTCCACTTGATATAACCATAACCAGTAAGTCAACCCTTCATAGGTTGTTCGTAATAACGACTGGGTCAAAAGTTGTTTTACCCCCAAGATTACATCTTTCTCCTTAAATTCCATTGATCCTCTAATGAACAATTGGTTTGCGATCCAATCATTAAACCGAGTCCCTCTCCGGCCAATGATCCAATCAGCACTTAAGGGAACAACCTCTCTATTATCCCTAAAAGCAGGTAGGAGTGAATTCCGTCTTGCACTTTATGTTCCCAGCTATCTACCCAGTCGTACCCCTGAAATAGGAGGCTTATGGAGCCGACATTATTGAGTCAACCTTCACCCATGAAAGTCTAAGGATAATCCTGAATAAACAGGAGTTCATAGTTAGCTCAGGATTAAGGTCATCGCTTTGAAAAAATCAGTCTTATACAATAAACAACGTTATAAAGTAAGAATGACTTATATCTCGGTTCACTCTTATACAAACTCTTTGCACAGGACATCCCCACTCGCATGTCTCCACATGAACGATTCAGGATCACATTGTTTGTACTGAATACAAAGTGGGTTGTATCTGATAGTGTCCCAAGATAAGGTACCCAGTCTTATCCGTATACTATAAACCATTTTGACTATTTACTTGAACTTGATCCACTTTTATGTCTCTATATAAAGTCTAAGTATTCATGTAATAGCCATAGATCTTAGTTTATTGGATTTAGGTTCTTTCTAAAACGAAATGAACAATTCATATATTCAATAACAACTTTATTGAATGAAACCTCAATAATATCTTTATTAATAATAAATAAGTTTATTATTTACAAACCACGAGTTTTAGGACATAAAACCCAACACACTCCCACTTGGACTAAAACTTCAGTGGTAACACATATATACACATAATGTTGAGTTGTTAAGTTTTAGAGAGAAATACAATAAACTAGGGTATCACATTATCATATACCGATGTCTTCACTAGGCATTATATATTGATGTCTTCACTAGGCATTATATACCCATGGGTTTTTCTCCCACTTGCCCTAGATTAAACAACCCATAGACCTAGACTCACTAGGTGACCCTTAAAAAGTTTAGCCATGAGGACCTTTGTAAATTGATCAACATACAGTAGACTTCTAACTTTTAATATATAGGAAATGCATCTTATATCCTCAACTTCTTGAGGTGATTATCGACGCTATCATCAAATATTGATGATATGAGCTTATGCTAAACCCATGTTATGGTTAAGCTGTCACACAACTCTTCCACTACGTCGAGGCACTCTCAACTTTTGAGAAAGATGACTAGGAGAAAGATGTATCTGACTAGTTTTAACAGCCCTTGTTATAGAACCAGCTTAATCAATGACTCTTGTTGATTTTCTATAACTTCCATGGAAACTTTGACACAATACTAGCTTATTACAAGATTGATGATCTTTAACGTGATCTTTTTCAAGAAAAATAGCATTTGTAGATACAAATACTTCATTTTCTTCTGAGTTGAAGAAGTATTCAGATTTTGGGTAGCCTAGAATAGGCATATTGTTGAAAGATGTTCCAATCCGTTAGGGTTTTGCACCAACACATATGTCGATTGTCCCCAAATTCTGAAATAATGTAAACAACTTTTACGTGTTGTAAACAACTTTTACGACCTTTCCATAACTCATATGGAGTTTTAGAAATCCTCTTAATGGAAACTATGTTCAAAAAGTATATAGCAGTCATTACTAAGTACTCCCAAAACTAATTAGGCAACTGAGCATAGCTCACTTATCAACCGAACCATGTCTAACATGGTTCTATTTCTTCTTCTTGATACACCGTTCTGCTTAGGCATTTGGTATAGAGAGTTATGACTAGATTCCTTTTTCTATCAAATAGTCCTGAAATCTTAGGTATATATTTTCTCCACCTCGATCTGATCGAAGTGTCTTACATGTTTTACCTAATAAGTTCTCAACTTCAGCCTTATACATCTTGAACTTTTCAAATGCTGTAGATGAACTAGGTAAACATGACTGTACCTTGAATAATCATTTGATGAGATATTTATACCCTTCTCGTGCTTTAACATTCATTGGTCCACTGAGATCTGAATGCACGATTTTTAAGGTTTCTTTTGCTTTAAGACATTTTCCAAAAAACGATCTTTTAGTCATTTTACCCTCAAGACAAGAATCACATAGAGGTAAAGAGTTGTCTTCTAACTAGTATAGATGACCACTTTTAGCCAATCTCTCAATCCTATTGAGATTAATGTGGCCAAGTCTTAAGTGCCAAAGATATGTATTTGAAGAAACTTTTTGCCTTTTGTTTTTCATTTCAGCCGTTCTTAAATATCTCAATATTCTAAAATATCCATCTCTTTGATTGGTTTTAACATATAAGTTGTTTTCTAGTAGAACAAATAAAAATACTTCTTTTGCTAATGAACACTTCATTTATGTCAAAAGATACTTTGTATATTGTTCTAACAAGAGATAGATTTCTTTACATTTCAGAAACAAAAAGTATGTTATCTAATATAATGAATCTATCTCCGGATAACAACTTAAAAAACTCCCATTAATTTTGCTGAGATAACCTCTCTTATTCAAAACCCTGAGAGTTATCTCACCTTCCGTAAGCATTCTTCAAAAACTAGTTTCCTTGTTTTGCTTTTTCGGCTTTCTTCTTTGCAAAGTACTTTAGGCAGTTTCCTTTTTAGTGCCCATCGTTGTTGCAGTAGAAAGACTTTCCTTTGTCTACAACTTTAGCCTTGCTTTTACGGCCAGTAGGAGTCTTCCTTTTCTCCTTACCCTTTTCCATTGGAACAATATTGTTCTTAGAGGAAGAAGGGCCAGAATTGGTCCTAGAAGACAATCCTCTGTTGAATTTGTTTGTGGTGGCAACATTTATCTCTGCTTCTTGTCCCTTAGATTTCAAGAGAGACCGATAAGTTTGAAGCTCATTGAGAAGAGTAGTCAGTTATATTCTATCTTGTTCATCATCGCATTTGTGTGGAACTATAAGAAGATCTTCGAAAGAGACTCTGGAATAAAACTGACTTGAATTTTCTCATCTATAACAGTTCCGTTTACTTTTGCCACGTTAAAATGGACCATCATGTCCAAATATGTTCTTTAACAGAGATCCTTTCTTTCATATGACGGTTATAAACATACTTGATGGCATCATGTCTAAGGGAGAAAGACGACTATCCAAACGTTCCCTGCAGAGATTCCATAATCTCTTTAGCAGTATGTAAACCATCGTGTTTCTTAGCCAAGACATCAGATATGCTGGCAAAAATGTAGACTATGGCTTTCTTATTTGCCCTTGTCCACTTGTCATATGCATCCCGAATAGTTTGGCTTGGTTTGAGCCGGGGTTTAGAGGACACTCCTTAGTTAAAACAAACCTAAAATCATCGATTACCAGTATTATATTCAGATTTGATTTCCATGTAGCATAATTGTCCCCACTTAGTTTCTCGAAAGCAAGTAGTTGTCTAACGAGCTAGTCATGCTGAAAATATAAAAAAATTCTATTAGTGAATTGCTATAAACCTTTAAATAATATCCAATCAGGCTTAGCAAAGAAAATAATGTACCCATCATTATTCTTATTGCAACGATACTTCAGAGGTTTAGAACAACATCTATCGAGGGCTAGTCTGTTACTCCTCCTTTGAATTGAGACAATCTCAGCTAATCACTATTGCCAGAGTAACTCATACTCCAATAGATCTTTTAGTTATCATTTGTTTGGTCTAGAATATACTAATTCTTAGTAATTCTTGTAAGTGTGATCCGTCATTTTTAGACCCAAAAGGTTAGCCCCAATAATGCTACCGAATTGGAGAGTCAATGTTGGGAATCGACCTAAGAAACCATATCCATTTCTATTCTCAACTTAAATCCATTGAGCTACCAAAAGGACCTCATGGACCTATAGTTTGAAGCTCCAACAGTATGTGAATAACTTATTAAACTCTTTAATCATATTATCCACCATCCGTTAACTGCTGGGCACTCCATTAAAGACAAACAGTTGCACTCTTCGTATTATAGATATATTTCTGTGTCCATTGGATATAACCAATCAACAGTACGATGACCCTTTACAAATTGCTCATAAGTACAGCTGGGCCAAATTACCATTTTGCCCCTATAGTTACATCTAACTTCTTAATTACTACTGATCTCTCCAATGAATAATAGATCATAGTCCCATTATGACTAAACCCCTCTCGAGCCAAGAGAGGGTGTGGCGCAACATTGTTCAAGACCCGGAATCAGCCCTTTAGGGAGCATGTTGTGTAGTTGAGTTCCCAGCTACCCAATTAGACGAATTTCCAAAATGGTCGTCTTGTTGAGTAGGCGATTTGACCACTCTCACCCATGCAAATCAAAGGACCGCCCTCATAGGCAGGAGTTCACAACTCACTGAGAATTAAGGTCATGTTACCTGTGGTCATCCTAGTGAAATGAAAGTCTCTATTATGAACGACGTTATATAACGAGACTAAACATTTCGTGGTTCGGTCTTATACAAACTTCTTTGTAAAGAATATCCCTGCTATATGACTGATTAGGATCAGATCATTTGTAGCACTTTACAACATTTGTAACATCTACAAAGTAGGCCATACTCGTAGTGTCACTAGGATAAGGTACCCAATCTTATCCATATACTACAGACCTTTTAGGTTATCAGTTAAACACGATCCACTTGTATATCTCTACATACATGTTTAAGTTACAAAGATAACCATAGATCTTAGTTTGTTGGTTTGTGGTTAATGCAACTAAAAAATCATATATTTCATAGACTAATGTGAATAAAATATCATATATTATTAATCACTGAAATGTTTGTTCATACATGGTTTACAAACTACAAGACCCTACGAGATTTAGGACATCAACCCCAACAATCTCCCACTTATCTTAAAGCTAGTAAGGGTGTACAAGATAATCAAATTACAAGTACACAAAACAATAAACTGGGGCACAAACACCCAGTACAAGATCTCCCACTTGCCCTAGTTCAGCTGTGATTTGTTCCATAGACCCATACTGTACAGGTGACCCTCAAACACTGTAGCCGTGAGGGCCTTCGTAAACGGATCATCAATGTTGTGCTCCAAATCCATCTTCGTGACAATCACGTCCCCTCGATGCATAATCTCTCGGATGAGATGGTATTTCCGCTCAATGTGCTTGTCGCACTTATGACTCCGAGGCTCACGAGAATTCACCACAACACCACTATTATCACAATAAAGGGTGATGGGCTGAAACATATCTTGAACAACTTCCAGACCAGTCAGGAATTTCCTAAGCCAAATGGCCTCTTTAGCAGTTTCACAAACCGCTACATACTCGACCTCCATGTTGGAGTCCGCGATGCACCCCTACTTGGTACTTCGCCATACTACAACTCCTCTGTTAAGAGTGAACACTGATCTTGAAGTGGATTTCTAGAATCCCTATCAGTTTGAAAATCATAGTCATTGTATCCTGTAAGGATCAAATTCTTAGAACCATACACAAGCATGTAGTCCCTTGTTCTTCGAAGATACTCGAGAATGTTCTTGATGGCCCTCCAGTGATCATATCTTGGATTGGACTTATATCTACTAACTATCCCTACTACACAGCAGATGTCAGGTATAGTATCTAACATCGCATACATCAAACTGCCTACGTAGGCGACCCGTCTCATTTTCTCAACCTCTTGAGGTGTCTTAGGACACTGTTCCTTAGACAAAGTAACTCCGTGCCTGAAAGGCAATAGACCCCTCTTGGAGTTTTGCATTGAATATTTGATCAACATCTTTTTAATGTACGATTCCTGAGACAGTGCTAACATTTTGTTCTTACGGTCCCAAAAGATCTCAATACCAAGAATAAACTATGCCTCTCCCAAATCTTTCATTTGGAATTGGGTCCTTAGCTAGTTCTTAACTGTAGTTAGTAAGCCTACGTCATTCCCAATGAGTAGGATATCATCAGACCTTATGTTCCAAGATCGAGATGACAGTTTCAGTCCATAAATGGACCGATTCAGCTTGCAAACCTTTTGCTCTTGACCTTGGAATATGAATCCCTCGGGCTGCATCATAAAAATGGTTTCCACAAGATTGCCATTCAGAAAAGCAACCTTGACATTCATTTGCCATATCTCATAGTCATAATATGAGGCAATGGATAAGAGGATGTAGATAGACTTCAGCATGGTAACAGGCGAGAAAGTCTCATCAACTCCCTCTACATAGGTATAACCCTTTGCCACCATCCTAGCCTTGAAGGTTTGCACCTTTCCATCAACATCCCGTTTCTTTTGTAGATCCATTTATAACCTATAGGTTTAACCCCATCAGGTTGATTTATAAGATCCCAAAATGAATTGAAGTACATAGACTCCATTTCGAGATCCATGGCTTTGATCCATTCATCTCTGTCAACATCTTCCATTGCCTTCATGTAAGACAATGGATCCTCAATCTCACCACAACTACCATAGTTAAGATTTTAGTTAAACCCATATATGAATAAGTGGGTTCGTAACCCTCCCACTACGTCGAGGTTCCCTCAACGTTTGAGGTGGATTTGACCTTCTAGGTGAACCTGAGTCAACAACTCTTATTGATGTAGTAGGTTCTTCAACAACTCTTGTAGAAGATTCAGTAGTTTCTTTGAAAATCTCATTCAACAAGATTTTGCTTTTAGGTTTGTGCTCCCGTATATGATCCTCCTTAAGAAAAGTAGCATTTGTTGATACAAACACTTTGTTTTCCTCAAGATCGTAAAAATAACCCCCTCGCATCCCTTTGGGGTAGCCTACAAATAGGCATAACCTTGAACGTGGTTCTAGTTTCTTAGGATTAGCCTCAAGCAGATATGCTGACAACCCTAGATACGAAAATGACGTAAACTAGCTTTACGACCATTTTACAACTTTAAAGGTGTTCTGGCAACACTCTTGGAGAGAACACAGTTCAGGCTATAAGCTGCAGTCTCTATTATAAAACCCCAAAATAAGTCAAGTAAAGAAGAGTAACTCATCATCGATCGAACCATGTCCAACAGGGTACGATTTCTTCTATCTGATACACCATTCTACTGAGGTTTACCAAGTGTTGAGAGTTGGGAAACTATTCCATGTTCTATCATATAGTTCTGGAACTCAGAATCCAAAAACTCTCCATCTTGATCAGATCGAAGTGTTTTAATTGTTTTACTTAATGCGTTTTCAACTTCAGCCTTGAATTCTTTGAACTTTTCAAAGGACTCAGACTTATGTTGCATAAATAAACATACCCATACCTTGAATAATCACTAGTAAAAGTGTAAAATATTCATAGCCTCCCCTGGCTTGCACATTCATCGGACCACAAAGGTCTGAATGCACTAGCTCTAGAGGCTCTTTGGCCCTATAGCCTTTTCCAGTAAAAGGCATTTTAGTCATTTTTTCTTCAAGGCATGACTCGCACACAGGTAAAGAATTTTCTTCTAACTCGCTTAGAAGTCCATTCTTCACCAACCTCTCAATTCTATTGAGATTACTGTGCCTTAAACGTAGGTACCAAAATTTGTCGTTGTCTTTAGGAGAACTTTTATATTGCTTATTTTGAGTTACGACAGCTTTAAAAATTTCTATGTTATGGAGGAAATTTGTTGCTATCGGTCTTAGCACATACAAATTATTTTCCAATTGAGTCGAATATATATCAACACCATTTTTCGAAATAAACACTTTATTTACAGGAAAATTAAGTTGATAATTACATTCGAGTAAAGAATTTATAGAAATGAAGTTCCTCTTTAACTTGGGAACTACATATACATCATTCAAAATGATAAACCTATTCTGTAAAGTCAATCAGAGACCTCACACTGGCACATATGAGATGACGTGCCCGATTCCAACTCGCATTGTTAACTCACCAGCCCCAAGCTACCACAAGGAACTAATTCCCTGAAATGAAGAACAAATATGGTTAGTGTCCCCAGAGTCAATAATCCAAGCATAATCATCATCTCCACTAAACAAGTTTCCAAAACCAGTAAATCGCATTTACCTTGTTTGGCCTTCTTTTTCTCAGCCAAATAATGTGGGCAGTTCCGCTTCCAGTGCCCATCCTAGTTGCAATGAAAACATTTTCCTTTGTCAACCCTCACTGGTTGCTTATCCCTTGGAGTAGCAAGTTGTGCGTTAGTAGGCGCCTTCCTCTTACCACTATTCTTCTTCTTCCACTTTCTAGTGTCGGAAGTAGAAGGCGCAGACTTAGTTCCAGAGGTCGAACCTTTGTGGAACTTTTTGGAAGATGATGAAGTAACATTTGCCTCACTAACCTTCTTTTTCTTGCTTTTCAGCAAAGATTGGAAAGTTTGCAACTCATTGAGTAGAGTTGTAAGGTTGTAATCAACCCTGTTCAGAACAGCATTGTTTACGAAGTGAAGGAAGCTTTTTGGTAACAACTCTAGAATTATGCTAACCTGGCTGGCCTCATCGATGCTTGACCCATTCATCTTTGCCACATTGAAGTGGACCATCATATTGAGAACATGTTCCCGAACATATGTTCCTTTCTTCATCCATGAGTTGAAGATGTACTTCAGAGCGTTGTGCCTAAGTTGCACGGACGATTGTCCGAACATTCCCCTCAGGGACTCCATGATCTTGCATGCAATGATCATGGGCTCATGCTTCTTGGCCAAAACGTTGTTAAAGCTGGTCAAGATATACGCTCGGGCCTTTTCGTTCGCCCATGTCCATCGCTCATATGCGTCTCGAACATTTTGAGCAGCGATAGGAGGTGGAATAGGACGACACTCCTCCATAAGGACGAACTTTAAGTCATCGATGATTAAAATCGTGTTTATTGTATTCTTCCAACTAGCGTAATTTTCGCCAGTCAGTTTGTCGGCAACAAGTAAAGATAAAGTAGTGGTAGCCATAATGTAAAATTTCTTAAAAATGAGCAAACTTAATAAATCTACTTGCATTAAACCAGTTTTAGAACCAATCAAGTTTTAGCAAAATAGTTCTATTGTACCCTGAATGACATCTATTTTGCAATGATGCTCAAGTGAGGCAGGGCAAAAGTCACCATAGGGTGATCAAGTGCCCCTTCACTGGAATGAAACAATCTCAACCATTAGATAGAAATAACTCCTTGTAACTGAATCTAACAGTCACTATTGTTCGGTCTAGAATTTATTAACATCCTTAACAATTCTGTGTAAGTGTAACCCCTCATTTTAGGCCCTAGAGTCCCGCTCTAATGAGCAAACCTTAGGGAAAAGTCGATTAGGACAAGAGACTAAAGCAACCCTATCCATTGCTGGAGATCAAATAAAGAGTTGTGCAAGACTGCCATCCTTTAGGGGGACATTCTCAGGGTGCTATAAGGCGATGCACTAAAACTTTATCCAACCTAATGAGAGAGACCGAGGGATATGTTGGCACACGTACCGCTCCCATTTACTATGAACATTCTCTCCATTCACCTTGTTATTGACCTACCCAAATGCCACCAGTAGGGGGACACTCCAGAGGTGCCTCGAGGCCGAGGATAGATCTCACAGTGTGAACTTTTTAGGGAGAAACGTGTAGAGGTAAAGTGAAGTATCATATACCCTAATTACCTCCCACTGAATGTTATACCTAAGGATTTGTTACCTTAAAAAATCCGACTACTGATTTTAACTAAGTGGTTTGTTTAATTTTCTAAAAAACAACACTTGCTTTTGATGATTAAACAAGTTTGATTCAAGTCTTATTAAATACTTCAATAGACTTTCATCAAAGTTGCATGTATGTAATAAATCTATCTAATTCACCTTTCCAGGTAGGTTTTCAAGTAGGTCTGTGACATTTTCATTGACTTAAGTACCCCAACCTAGCCAGAACCAGCCTTAGCCAAAATGTCCCTTATATGATACATTTGTTACATATTTAATCTTTTATTAGTCAATTTAATCTTCTCATGTCTTATCTCAACTTTGAA
Source organism: Benincasa hispida (assembly GCF_027475165.1). NCBI lineage: Eukaryota > Viridiplantae > Streptophyta > Magnoliopsida > Cucurbitales > Cucurbitaceae > Benincasa > Benincasa hispida. Next base: position 29,614,584 of record NC_143484.1, on the reverse strand, counting down.
TCCATCTAACTAGACCAAATACTTGTCGCCAATCTTTAGACAGTCAAATACTCTGTCCTTTAACCGAGGATCCGATTTCCCCATTGTGGTGCTCGACTTCCCTTCTGGAGTCGTTCCCTGAACCACTGGATTTCTACGCTTTTCCTTTCTAAAATCTGGTTCCTTTCTAACTTTGGAACCTCTAGTGGTAGGGGTCAAAATCCCCATCTTCTGTCTGTGTGCTCTACCTGCCACTTCCTCTTTACATTCTTTACTTAAGTAGTACACATGCTAGGGACTCACATTAGGACTCGGACTTATACATGAATTTTCTTCATTTCCCAAAACCTTATGCTCTGATACCAACTTGTTACACCCCTTCCCAGATTATCCTTTAAACCTGCAAAGAGATGTAACCGCAATAGTTACCAACCCTCTTGCTGGTACTTACTGCCTACTAACCTGCTTAACCTGACTTAGAAACTTTAAATGCATATATATACTCAATCATCAACTTAAACCAAATAACAATCATTAATAGAGTTCTATATTACTTTTCAATAATATAACTTATACACTTTACAGAAGCAGTAAGCCCAATACACTCAACTAGTCCCTACATGACATAACACATGCATACTACTTTATACATAGCCCACACTTAGACTTTCTAACATCTTGGTCTTAAGTGGCAGAGCAACAATAGAGTCGTCTTCTGGGGAGTGACCGCTACCTGTGGTCAAGACATTTAAATAGGGTGAGCTAGAAACCCAATGAGTGACTAACCTTTGAAATGTAAGAGACATACTTAATAATCATGCTTAATAAAGAGATCATGAACTGAAAAGCGTAGTTGAAAACTGAGAAATTGGTCAAGCAAGTAATTACATAAAACTTCTCTACTAGAATTTAAACATAACATCGGCATCATAGACATCAGCTTTAGAAGGCCCTTAGGCCTCAGCTTCCACATTAAATATCTTACAAGAGAGCGACTTCTCTAGTCTGCTCTTGAACATAACCTTATTGAACCTCAACTTGGTTGGGGAGGGACCCTCTGGCTCAACTTCCACTATAACCTTAGTCGAGGTGTGTCACTTCTGACCATTTTTTATGTCTTTAATTGTAACTCATCGAACAACTTCATAACACTTGAAGCATAAAACATTATAACGTTCTATGAATACTTCCTGAATCTTAGTTGAGAACGAGCATTCATCGCTCAAGCTCCCAACGTCTGTATCATGCCAAGAGACCTATACTTCGACCTCGGTTATTGAAATATGGCCTAGGAGACCCATACTTTGGCCTCTCAAATATGGCCTAAGAAACCCATACTTCGACCTCTCAAATATGGCCTAAGAGATCCATACTTCGGCCTCATCTTTAGAACTTTCTACGTGCACTGGAGTTACTAAGTACCGTCAACACCTTAGGTACTTCCTGGACATCTTCCATGCTTTCAGTATCCGCTTACTAAAAACATATCATGCTTTAACATCATACATATTATGAATCTTTTAGAACGTAGGTTTAAGCTTAGCATTTGTGGAAACTTAGCTACCGTCTTTAGAATGCATGCTTCAACATAGAATGCTTTATATGAAATAAGGCTATCATATTACCTTGGCATGCGATCAAACAAGTACATACTTGAGGAAAATGCTAAGCAATCTCATAAGGCTTCATTGCTTGAAAACATATAAACTTATCAACAATTATCAATGGTATCACATAGTTTATCGTTCTTGATAGCTCTTGCTAATGCGGAACTAACTCAACACAAAGCATCCTTAACTAACAAGTTTTACTAAAACTTGAATTCATCACTTGGGATGTGGATCCTCTTCCCATCACCTTCCCAGTCATACTGACCCTACGTATACGTAGCTAGGATCCTATCATCAACCGTCTTTAAGCTCGTTTACCACTTCGAGGTATTGAGCTAAACATACTTTACTAGGTGACCATTCAAGTTAGCTTGTCTTATAGAACTAGCTTTCCCTAGTAGCATACGCTAACCATTCAAGTTTTGTCTAGGGCAACATATTTCATAAGTACTAGACATTAATTACTTAAGAAGATCAAGCCTTGACCATAACTATCCATACTCTATAAGTTATTAATCTACCAAGCATTCATAAACAATAGTAAAGTAAATAGCTAGGTTACGTTTGAGGCTGGCTACCAATAAGTAACTTTCATAAAAGCATGACTTGTTAAATCATTCACAAATGTTTGCAAACATTAGAGTTACTCACAGTCTTTGAGAACTCCTTTTAAGACTGATGAGCTTCTCCTATTAATGTCAACCCTGTGAACATATCAAAATACTTTAGTTATTAGCCATGGTTTCCCTTTTTAGATTCACTTTCAGAATTAAGCTCACCTTTATTCCTTTCGCTTTCAATTCCTCGTAACTTACCTTAGGGCATCGGGTACTTAGTCGAATTTAAAAGGGCTTAAACTTCAGCTGGTCGCCTTGTTTCTGACGCCCACATCTAGTACTTAGTAGGGTTTTTGGGGTGCGAAGTCCACGTTTAGCAAGTAGTTGTCTGTTCGCCCAAAAAATTTCAAATTTAGCTTCTAATGTCAATAACTCGAAATCCAGAACTCATTTTAAGAAATTCCTTCTTCAAATAGGCTCGGAATTGTGTTAACAATGTTACCTCAAAATTTTAGTATAAAACTCTTCGTGGTTTGATCTGGAGCTTTAAATTTTCCCAATGGCTGTAGACCACGAAGCTGGCTGCTTGTTCAACACTTTCTAGGTTTAGCTTCCAAAATATGTAACTCAAGCCCCAGACCTCATCTTTCAAAAGTTCCTTTTACAAACTTACTCATAAAAATGATAACAATATTATCTTAAATTATCAGCTTAGAATTCCACGGTCTAAATCTATATTTCTTCGTCGAGTGCCCGAAAACGCCCGAAAAATGAACCTTTGACTCTTCCTTCCTTCTCTGGTCCTCTCTTCAGCGAGAACTCCCTTTCAAAGGCTCAATTTAACAAATTAGACTCATATAGCTTTCTAATGGTAGCAAGTTCATTTGGTTCGCTCGAGTAAATCGTCCCAAAACAAGCCCTAGAATTTCTCCTCCCTTTTTATAGTACCGTCCAGCTTTTTGCGTGAAATCTTCTTAAGCCACCCCACCCATTAGTGGCGATTAAGGGCCGAGATTAAGCCATCTATCCGGGTAACTAAAAGAGATGTTTAAAACTGAGCATTTTGAGCAACTCGATCCTTGTTGAGAAATCTTGATGGAGGAAGGTCCTTACTCGATGAAAGATTCCACGACTCTTTGTTAAATACTCGATGGGAAACTCGACGTGGGAGCTCGCTCGATGCATGCTCCTTACTCAATGACTCGTACTTGATGTGCGACCCTTCTCCGCTTACCCTCGACGCTCGACCCTTCCTCGATCACTTATACTCGATGCTCGACCTTCTTTAACCACTTATACTCGATACTCGACCCTTCCTTGATCACTTATACTCGATGCTCGACCCTTTTTCGATCACTTATACTCGACGCTCGACAGCATTTACTCGATGCCTGCCTTATGCCCACTCGTTGCTCAAACACCCCTCGACATGACTAACACTTAGCCAGAAATTCACTTTGTAAGGCTAAATCAATAAGTAACCGAGAGTTAAGTTCCCACACTTAAACATTTAACCCAACATTTTACTTACTTAAACAATAAACATAATGAAAAAGGGGAAAGTAAGGTACAGGTTTTACATCTGCTCACATGTCTCCACATGAATGATCATGATTAGATCATTTATAACACTTTAAAATAATTGTAACAATTAAAAAGCGGGTCATATCAGTGTGTTACTAGGATAAGGTACCCAACCTTATGCATATCCTATAGAACTTTTAAGTTATTACTAAAACATGATCCACCTGTATGTTAACCACATACATGTTTAAGTTACATAAAATTACCTTTGATATTTCTTTAATGGATTATTGGATGTAAAACTAATCAACCATTTTGTTGCAACTTTATCTAGTCTTGAACCACAAGATATTGTCTTACAGGCTTTTGTATTTAAATAAATTTTGGTCATATTCTCTTTTGAATTGATTTAAGATTCCTTTTTTTCGCACGAGATTTCAAGAGAAATTTATTTCATAGAACTTGAACTTTGTATTTATATTAATTTTGTGGAAAGTGAGTACAATCACTAAACATAATATTTTGATGCTTTTAAAATAAACTATAGTCTTTACGCTAGTTGATCTTCTGAATGATCGGCCTTTGGGGTTATTGATCTTCTTGGATGATCGGCTTTTGGGCTTGTTGATATTCTTGGATGATGGGCCTTTAGGCTTGTTGATCTTCTTGGACAATCGACCTTTGGGCTTGTTGATCTTCTTGGATGATAGGCCTTTGGGCTTGTTGATCTTTTTGGATGATCGACCTTTGGCCTTGATGGTCTTCTTGGAGGATTAGTGTTCACACCAGGCTTCTGGAGAAACTTGTTTTGTAGAGTTGAACTTAAGTTAGTGTTGATGTTGATGTTGCGACGTGGTTCGATCTTTAGTACTTGATCCTCTGATTTTCTCTTGGTTGAATGCGTACGCTTGACGTATAGAAGCAGAGTGTGTGGATGTTCTTGAGCTTGGAGTCTTAAAAGAATGCTTGTATCTTCAAAGGGCTTCAGTTTTCAAGCATGGTTAGAATGCTTGTATCTTCAAAGGACTTCAGTTTTCAAACGTGGTCAAAATGCTTGTATCTTCAAAGGACTTCAGTTTTCAGAATGCTTGTATCTTCAAAGGACTTCAATCTTCAGAATGCTATATCTTCAAAGGACTTCAATCTTCAGAATGCTTGTATCTTCAAAGGACTTCAATCTTCAAGCATGGTCTGAATGCTTGTATCTTTAAAGGACTTCGGTCTTCAGAATGCTTGTATCTTCAAAGGAATCCTCCAAAAGTCTGAGTTGCTTCTTCTTAGACTAAGAGTATTCCTGTAAGAAGAACAAGGGGAAAGGGAAGAAGAAAACCAATGGTAGAAGAGGCAAAGCTAACGCTGCAGATAAAGGAAAATTTTTCCACTGCAACGAAGAAAGGCACTAGAAGAGGAACTGCCCTCAATACCTTGCAGAGAAGAGAGCAGAGAAAGAAAAATAGGCAAACTAGTTTCTGAAGATTGCTTACTGTACTCAAGATAACCAGTGTGTTGCTGACTGAAGATGATCTTGTCTACTTTTATTATTGTAATAAAAGTTATTTTGTCTTATTATAATGAACAAAATTGTATAAATCTTTTGTTGTAAATGAAATGTTCATTAGCAAAAGTATGGTTGTTTTATTGTGAAGCAACTTCTGTTAGAACCAACCTAGTTAGAAACCATTTGCAAATATTTAGATATTTAAAACGACTAGAAATTAATCAAGGCAAATAGTTATTTAACCTAAGTGATAAGTTTAGAACACTTGAAAAGTTCAAAGTGTACAAAAATTGTTAGGTAAAATAAAATCGAAATACTTCGATTGGATCAAAGTATAGAAAGTTTGAGATTTTTAGGACTATTTGATAAAATATGAAATCCAGTGAAAACTTTCTAAACCTAGTTGCCTTAATTGTTTTCGAACATCATTTCAAGTTTAAGGTATTTCTGAAACTAGAAAACTCATAAAAGTTGTTTATGATATGTAAAAGTTGTTTACATAGTTTAGAAATTTGAAAAGATCATATAATTGTTAATATCGAACCCTTAAGGTTTAGAATATTGTTCGAGATCACCTTGTATTATTTGTTTCCATAAAAGCTTGCATATATCAATAAAAAGTTATTGATTGAAATTGACACTGTAAACAAAGTTTGTTCAAACAGGTCAAATGCATCTTACTCAAGGAGTTGAGAGTACCTTGATGTAGTAGGAGGAAGTATGACTTCCTAACCATTATTAAGAAACAAGAGTTGTGAAAATAATATGCATTCCCCATATAGTTTAATAAAAAGTCTATTGTACACTAACATGTTTACAACAATTCTCTTGGCTAAAGTGTTTGAGAATCTCCTAGTAAGACTAGGACTACCAGGTATATAACCTAGGGCAAGTGAGAGAAAAACCGGGTATGTGATACCGAATGGTAAACCATGGGTATGTGATGCCCTAGTTTATTGTATTTCTCTGTAAAAACTCAAAAACTCAGTATTATATATTCAGATATATATGTTACCATTGGAGTTTTAGTCCAAGTGGTAGCTTGTTGGGTTTTATGTCCTAAAACTCATGGTTTGTAAACAATTAAACTTATTCTGAAAATTCAATAAATTATTATTGAATATATGAATTTTTTATTTCACTTTAGAAATAAATCCAATAAACTAAAAGATCCATGACTATTACATAAGTATTTGAACTTTATGTGGAGATATAAAAGTGGATCAGGTTCGAGTAAATAGTCAAAATGATTAATAGTATATGAATAAGGTTAGGTGCCTTATTCTGGTAACACTATCGGATGCGGCCCACTCTGTAGTTGTTACAAGGAGTTGTAAAGTAGTACAGATGATGTGATCCTAATTCATACATGTTATGACATGAAGAGTGGGGGCGTCCTATGCAATGGGTTTGTACAAGATCAGACCATGAAATTAGTCACTCTTACTTTATAACGTTGTTTATTGTTTAAAACTGACTATTTCAAAGCGATGACCTAGGTAACTTAACCTTAATCCTGAGCTAACTATGAAATCCTGTTTATTCGGGATTATCCTTAAATTTGCATTGGTGATGGCTTAACATCGCCGAGTCAATAAACCTCCATTTCAGGGGTAAGACCGGGTAGATAGCTGGGGACATAGGGTGCAAGATGGAATTCACTCCTACCCACTTTTAGGGATAGTAGAGAGGTTGTTCCTTAAGTGCTGACTCCGAGTCTTGAACAAGAGGCCCCACCCTCTCATTGGCCTGAGAGGGACTCGGTTTGTTGATTGCATCACAAACTAATTGTTCATTAGAGGATCAGTGGAACTTAAGGAACAAGAGGTAATCTCGGGGGTAAAACAACCATTTGATCCAGCCGTTATTATGAACAACCTGTGAAGGGTTAATTTACTAATCATGGTTATATCGAGTTGAATAATATATCTACAAAGGACTTTGATCTTTAGAATGCTTGTATTTTCAAAGGACTTCGGTCCTCAAAATGCTTGTATCTCCAAAGGATTTCAGTCTTCAAGCGTGGTCAGCTTCAGGAGTTAAGGAGTCTTCTGATTATAGAGAATTTCCTCTAAGTTCTCTGGAGTGTAGAATTGCTGACCCCCACAAATGAGAAAAACCTATCTATTTATAGAGTTCTCAGGTAGGCTTCATGAGCTTAGGCTTGGTAGGTCCATGAGCTTAATCCCTGGGCCCAACTAATTGGATTTGAGCCTTATTTGACATTTAGTTCAAATTAAACCTATTTTTTTTTAGCTCAATTGGACTTTTAACCAAAATAATAATATCAAAATGGGTCAAATTAATCTTATCTGATTCAATGGTCATAAAAAACCACGCGGCGTTATCGAAATTTGTCTTCAACTTCAATTTGGGATACATGTCACCTCCTAGGTTGTCCCAAATTTGATGATTTGTAATTTCGTCATTAATTTAGTGAATGACGTGGCAGTTTGTGATTGGTTCAAAATTTCTCGTTCAACACCTTTATTTAAGGTGGTAGTTTAATTTCATAATTTGAGAAGGGCAATTTAGTCCATTATTTCTTTCTCGATTCAATTTAAAATTAGGGGATGGTCATTTTTCCAATTAAATAATCATTTGATCTTTTCAAAATACAAATAATCAAATATGTTCATTTATTTAGTTATGCCTTTTAACATATAGATTTCTTCCAAAACCACTCGAAGAGTTTGAAAAGCAAAATTGTGGGTATTGACATGATGACTGATTCATTCTAGAGTTTACTAAACCCAAACTCCTAAGTTGAACTTGCGTATATATCAATTTATACCATTCTTTAGATTTCGTTGAAAAAAATTGTATGAGATTTATAATTGTTTCCATTAAACTCTTAAATTATCATAAATGAATCAATTTAGACCATTTATTAATATTACCTTTGAATATCGTTAAGTCATCCATTCTTATATTCAAATATTGGACTAACAAAGTAATAGTTGGAATTGATACATAGATGATTTTCAAAGGAAATACGAAATAAGACTCCAAATTTATTCCTTTATTAAATTTTATAGGTTTGATTTGTAAAATTATAAATCTCACACAATATTTATCCAAATAAGACATAATGAAAGGTATAAATTGATACAATTATGAAAATTCAAAATTTAAATTGATTCAATTATTAATTTATAATTTTAGGGGTAGAAACTGATTAAAGTTTTGATACTTCAAGCTTCCAAGACTCCTGAAGCTGCACTCCTATAATGCAAAAGACCTTTGAAGACACAAATACTCTTCCAAGACTTCTACTTCAAGAACGTTCGGTGCTTTCCTTCTCCAAGTCAAGCATATTCACTCAACTGAAAGAGAATCAGAGGATCAAATATTAGAGATCGAACCACATCGCATCAAATCAACTCCAACATCAACACCAACTCAAGTTTTAACTCCATGAAACACGTTTCTCCGGAAACCTCGTGCGAACAAATTGGCACGTCCAGTGGGATATCTCTATCTCTCATCTCTCTCTCGTCATCCGAGACAAGAAGTCTACAAATGGCACCAAAGAAAGTTGCATCCAAAGCTACCATCACAAGTAACACTTACATAAGCTCTGTCATCACGGAGGAAATCTGGACCAGCTGATGGAATCTTCTAAAGGCGGGATTGTCATCAGAAAAAATCCCTTGTTCGACAACTATGCTTTTGCTACTGATCTATTAGAGAAAGAATCACATTTTGATGTAGTGTCTGTCATGATGGCTGACGTAACAACTGAGTCGACCATGGCAGAGATGGAGGTAAAGATAAATCTCCTAATGAAGACTGTAGAGGAGCGAGATCATGAAATCGTTGCTTTAAAAGATCAGATACAAGCTCAAGATACTGCTGAATCAAGTCAATCCCCAGCTACAAAAGCCAATGACAAAGGAAAGACTATCTTGCAGGAAAGTCAGCCATCATAATCCACCTCTGTTGCCTCCCTGTCAGTTCAACAGCTCCAGGATATGATCACAAACTCCATAAGATCTCAGTACGGAGAACCGTTGCAAACTTCCTTTATGTACTCGAAGCCATACACCAAGAGAATCAACAACCTGAGAATGCCAGCTAGGTATCAACCTCCAAAGTTCTAGCAGTTCGATGGAAAGGGCAATCCAAAACAACATGTTGCACACTTTATTGAAACCTGCGAAAATGCAGGAATCAGAGGAGACCAACTAGTCAAGCAGTTCGTTCGTACCTTGAAAGGAAATGCTTTCGATTGGTATACTGATTTGGAGCCAGAAGTGATTGACAGTTGGGAACAACTAGAAAGGGAGTTCTTGAACTTCTTCTACAGTACAAGGCGCACTGTTAGCATGATGAAGCTGAAAAATACCAAACAGTGGAAGGGAGAGACAGTCGTCGATTACATCAACTGATGGAGAGCTTTAAGTCTGGATTGCAAAGATAGACTTACTGAATTATCTGCAGTGGAGATGTGCACTCAAGGCATGCACTGGGAGCTTCTTTACATCCTACAAGGGATAAAACCTCGTATGTTTGAGGAGCTGGCAACACGCGCTCATGATATGGAACTGAGCATTGCCAATAGGGGAACTAAAGATTTCCTAGTCTTTGAAGGGAAAAAAATACAAAAATGATGCCAAGGGCACTGAAAAGATCGTGGGTAGTGCCATAAAAGAATCTATGGTCTTTCATGTGACCCCTCTGAAATTTTCCTCAAAAGGAAAACAAACAAAATTTGAAAGAAGGAACAATGAGGGCGAGAAGCGTCGTCCAACTCTTAAAGAACGACAAGAAAAGGTTTATCCATTCCCTGACTCTGATGTGGCAGCTATGTTGGAGCAACTACTAGAGAAACACTTATTCAGCTACCGGAATGCAAGCGGCCGGAACAAGAAGGAAAAATAGATGATTCTAACTATTGCAAGTATCATCGAGTCATTAGTCACCCAGTTGAAAGGTGCTTCGTGTTGAAAGAACGAATTATGAAGTTGGCTCGTGAAAAGAAGATTGAGCTAGATTTGGATGAAGTAGCTCAGACAAATCACGCTACAGTAGCGGCGACTTCAAATGTTCCATTACTGTCTGTGTCCCATGCTCAAAGACAAAGTCCGATCCAGTTTGGAGAATTCGAGCCTATAGTTGTTTAGTTCCAACAAGAGATTCAAATAGCAAATTTCGAAAAGAAAGATGATCTTTTTGAAGATGACAACGAAGGGTGGATAGTAGTGACTCATCGAAAGAGAAGACAACCAAACTCCACCCAAAAAGAGTCGCGTTCCTATCGAAGCTATAGAAGAAGAAACAAGACTCATAAAAAGAAAGACAAAAAGATGACATGGAAGCCTAAGCCTGCTAAGAAAGAAGACAAAGACTTCCCTCAATTCTGACGACCGACAACTTCGGTAGAATTTCTCCTAAGAAGCTTTCTCAATAATCATCCAGAGAAAGTATCAGAAGTTATTGCATGTCACACTGTCGGCATAGTGGAAGTCGACAATAATCATGTGACTGCTAAAGAAGTCAAAGACTTAGAAGAAATGAAGCAAAGAACTTCTGTCTTCGATCGTATTAAGCCTTCAAGTGCTCGATATTCAGTCTTTCAAAGATTGAGTATGGTCATGGTAGGAGAAGAAGACCAATGTCCAACGACTACTTCTGCTCGAACTTCAACCTTCAAAAGGCTAAGTATATCCACATCAAAGAAAGATCAACCTTCAGCATCTGCTTTTGATCGTCTCAAGACAACAAGCGATCAACGTAAAGGAAGGATGAAAATCTTGAAGCCAACGTCATTCCATGAAGAAAACAACGACGAAAAGATTCACAATTATGTCCTTTCACACATGAAGAGGAAATTTTGTTGACATAAGTACAGAAGGTTCCTTGATAGTGAAGCCAACACTCATCATATTGACGAATCCTACAAATGAAGAGGATAATCAAAACCATGATGAAATAAGAGCTTCTGAAGTTTAAATGAAGAAGCTCCTTATCGCAAGAGCCTAAACTGTATGATGCTCCTAGCCCGCATGAGCTTAAAATGTGAACGACCCCAAAAAAAAAAATTGTATAAACTATGTTACGACTTGATCCCTTTCATTATAAAGGGTACGTAGACAACTTAAAGAAATTTAAGTTCAGTCGCGCATAAAAAGAAAAAAAATTCTCTTCGAACTACATTATGACTTGATCCCTATCATTAAGAAGGGTATGTAGGCAGCTTGAAAGAAACTTCAAGTTCAGTCTAGTTAAAAAAAAAAAAAAAAACTTGAACTACGTCATGATTCGATCCCTTTCTTTAAAGGTACGAAAGAAACTTAAAGAAATTTAAGTTTAGTTCATCAGAAGAGGTACCACAACCACCTAAGTATAATACTACAAGATTGATGCTGATCATCCCCGTCAAAGAATGACACTTCAGATTGAAGATGTTCATCCCTATTGGGGGCAACACAATGGGTTGAAGATGTTCATCCTTCGTAAGAAGCCAACACAGTAAATAAAAGGCACACACGTGGAATGTGCTTCGCTTCCTCTTTAAAAGTAACTCATATGCTCCTCCATCTTCAAGTTTAGAGGCTCCATTGATGCTTCATCTTCATGCTCAAAATCACAAAGTCAAGCCTACTGCCAAAGCTTCATGCTTCATCAAACTCAAATGTGAAGAATTTGTCGATGCTTTGTCAAACTCAAGTGCGAAGATCTCGTCGATGCTTCTCCATATTTAAGTTCAAAAGCTTCATCGATGCTTCTCCATCTTTAAGTTCAAAGGCTTCGTTGATGCCTCTCCATCTTTAAGTTCAAGATTGGCATGCATGGCCCCACTTCCATCTTCAAGTTAAAGGTCGATGTGCATGACTCCGCTCCATCTTCAAGTTCAGGTCGGTGTGCATGGCTCAGCTCCATCTTCAATGACTCGGTTTACAAAATCATGACGCAGCTTCGCTTCATCTCCAAACTAATGACGCGGCTTCACTTCATCTCCAAGTCGTGGTGTGGCTTCGTTTCATCTCCAAACTAATGACGCGGCTTTGCTTCATCTTTAAGTCATGGCGTGGCTTCGTTTCATCTCAAAACTAATGACGCGGCTTCGCTTCATCTCCAAGTCGTGGCATGGCTTCGTTTCATCTCAAAACTAATGACGTGGCTTTACTTCATCTTTAAAGTCATGGCGTGGCTTCGTTTCATCTCTCTAACGACGCGGTTTCACTTCATCTCCAAGTCGTGGTGTGGCTTCGTTTCATCTTCAAACTAATTACGCGGCTTCGCTTCATCTCTAAGTCGTGGCGTGGCTTCGTTTCATCTCCAAACTAATGACGAGGCTTCGCTTTATCTCCAAGTCGTGGCGTGGTTTCATTTCATCTCCAAACTGATGACGCGACTTTGTTTCATCTTCAAATTCGTGGTGCGGTTTCGTTTCCTCTCCAAAATATTGGTACAACTTTACCTCTTCTCTAAAATTTGTGTAGCTTCGCTTTCTCTCCAAAAATGTGGCTGTGGTTCCACCTCATATGCGAGATCAAGTTTGGTTTGTCTAGCTTTACCTTATATGCGAGGATGATTCTAGTCCATCCGGCTCCACCTCATATGCGAGGACAACTCCGATCCGTCTGGCTCGCCTTGTGCGTGTGATCGACTCTAGCTAGCCTAACTCCGTTCAAAATCTTGATGACACATTCTTCTCATCTTCAAGGTTTGATGGCATATCCACTTCATCTTCAAATACTCAATGGCATATTTTCCTTATCTTCAAATTTTGATCAAGGAGTAGCATAACAAAGCAAACCTTTCGAGGATCCTCCCTAGGTTGATCGAATGGGAGAGTTGTATGCCTTTGCGGGGCCTCTTCCCATGACGATCGGGATACACGAGCGACGCTACAAGGTAGGCCTTTTTGAGACTCCCTAGGGTGATCGAATGGGAGAGTTGTAAGCCTTTGTGGGATCCCTCCCATGATGATCAGGATGTACGAACGGTGCTACAAAGTAGACCTTTTCGAGATCCAGCTAGAGTGATCGAATGAGAGAGTTGTAAGCCTTTACAGGGCCCCTCCCATGACGATTAGGATACACGAGCGCACCAAAGACAGTTCGATGAGATTAAAAAAAAACTTGTTTTGTTTTGCTCCTTTGGTTGCACCGTAACTCCTACAAAAAAAAATAGTAAGGGGCAAGTTAGTAAAAAAAAATAATAATAAATAATAATAATAATAAAAAGAGAGAAAAAAAAGAAAGAAAAAAAATAAGAAAAAAAATAAGAAAAAAAAGAAAAAAGAAAAAAATATATATATGAAAACAAAAAAGGAAGGGAATCCCTAATTCCCCATCTTTCCTTCTTTCTCCCTTCTCCTCACTTACAGCTTCCTACTGCAATTCAAGGCTGATTTGAAATCCGAGTTCGATTGACAAAGGATGTAAAGAATGTAAGATCGAAAGAGAATCATAATTCAAACTGCAAAGGAAGTAAGAACGAAGGAGATCAAACTACAAGATGAAGAAGAACATGTGTCCTGCCAGTATTTATATAGCTAAGTTCGATGGGATTTTTTTCTACTAATCAGTTGAAATCTGATAAAATCACGGGTTACTCAAACTGAATACTGTTTATTTTGTTGTGGAACTCCGATTCTTGCTGAAATTAGTTAAGAGTCAACAAAAAAAGATCATGCTCGATTGGAGGTTGCCTGAATTAGGGGTCACGGTGGAGTTTTGAATAACCAGATTCAACGGCGAGGAGTTTTAAGCTTAAGACTTGAGAGAACATGGAATAAGCCAACAGTATAGAAGAAAATCTCGCTAAGGCTGGTATCGCTAGCTACAAAGCAGACGACTGCCTGAGATTAAAAAAAAAGAGAAAAAAATTAATAATAATAATAATAATAATAAAAAGGAGAATCTCGCTCGAAATCGTCTCGCTGGTGTCGCTCTCTCCCACAATCTCGCTCGAAATGCCTCGCTGATCTCACTCTCTCCCATTATCTCGTTCTCTCCAGTGTCGCTCTCTCCAAGATCTCGCTCTCTCCCACTTTCTCGCTCACAATCTCGCTCTCTCCCACGATCTCGCTCACACTCTCGCTCTCTCCCACGATCTCGCTCTCTCCAAAATCTCGCTCTCTCCACTTTCTCGCTCACAATCTCGCTCTCTCTCACTTTCTCGCTCACAATCTTGCTCTCTCCCACGATCTCGCTCTCTCTCACTTTCTCGCTCACAATCTTGCTCTCGCTGGTGTCGCTCTCTCTCACAATCTCGCTTGAAATGCTCTCACTGATCTCGCTCTCTCCTACAATCTCGCTGGTAATGGTTTGGTATCACTGGTAATGGCCTGATCTTGCTGATAATGGCTTGTTATCGCTGGTAATGGCCTGATCTCGCTAGTAAGGCTGTCTTTCAATATGTTGACTCTCCAAAATCTCTTCCATTTAAGTTCAAATTCATATTCCATTCAAATTGGAATTAAAATCAACTGTTATTCCAAATCTCAGTCTAAAGCCTCTAATCCAAATTTTTATTCTAAATTCAAGCCAACCAAATCGAGTGAGATAAATGTCAAATCCGTCCCAAATTAAAATTTGGCCATATCCTAAATTTTATTAATATTCGAATGGTTAACATTGAATTGAGTTATGAATAAAATGTCGAGTCAAAATTTGGCTATATTCCAAATTTTATCTCAAATTTAAATCAACCTTAGTTTCTATACTCATTTCCAAGTAAAATTGAGCATATCCCAAATTTTTATCTCAAACCAAAATTGATCAAGATTCAATTTCACCCCAAATTCTATTCCGAATTCGAATTAAATTAAATTTATAATTAAAGTGGAACATAAATTCTACTTTAGTTCAAATTAAAATTTACTTAACGAAAGTGTGTCAAACGAACAAGATTTCAAATAAAAAATTTGAGCTAAATTCTCATATTTTGATCATGATGATGCATCAAATTAAAAGAGTCAAAAAATCATACTTCGATCTCAAATTACATTTTTTTCGAGATTCATCCACCCATATATGTGCATAAATCTCGAAAAGGGGGCATTTGTTGAATGACAAATTTTAGACCAATCACAAGTCACACGTCGTCTGCTAAATTAATGACGAATTTCTAAATCATTGACTTTGGGTCCAATTAGAAGTTGACACATATCCCGAATTGAATTGAAGACAGGTTTTGATGACGTCACGCGGATGAATCAGATGAGATTAAATTGGTCCAATTTGATATTACTATTTGGGCTTAAAGTCCAAACTACAAAAAAAGTTGAATTGGACCCAAATTTCAGATCAGGCCCAAAACCAACTAATTGGGTCCAAGGGTCAGGCCCATGGACCAACCAAGCCCACGAAGCCCACCTGAGAACTCTATAAATAGAGAAGTTCTCTTCATTTGTAAGGGCAACATTTTCTTCACTCAGAAGACCTAGAGAGAATTCACTAACAAGCAGAGGACTCCTGAAGACTTTTAAAGCCGCACTCCTATAAGGCAGAAGACCTTTGAAGACACAAATATTCTTCCAAGACTTCTACTTCAAGCTTCCAAGACTCCTAAAGCTGCGCTCCTATAAGGCAGAAGACCTTTGAAGACACAAATACTCTTCCAAGACTTCTACTTCAAGCTGCCAAGACTCCTGAAACTGCACTCCTATAAGGCAGAAGACCTTTGAAGACACAAATACTCTTCCAAGACTTCTACTTCAAGCTGCCAAGACTCCTGAAGCTGCACTCCTATAAGGCAGAAGACCTTTGAAGACACAAATACTCTTCCAAGACTTCTACTTCAAGTTTCCAAGACTCCTGAAGCTGCACTCCTATAAGGCAGAAGACCTTTGAAGACACAAATACTCTTCCAAGACCTCTACTTCAAACTTCCAAGACTTCTGAAGCTGCACTCCTATAAGGCAGAAGACCTTTGAAGACACAAATACTCTTCCAAGACCTCTACTTCAAACTTCCAAGACTCCTGAAGCTGCACTCCTATAAGGCAAAAGACTTTTGAAGACACAAATACTCTTCCAAGACTTCTACTTCAAACTTCCAAGACTCCTGAAGCTACACTCCTATAAGGCAGAAGACATTTGAAGACACAAATACTCTTCCAAGACTTCTACTCCAAGCTTCCAAGACTTCTATTTCAAGAACGTTCGGTGCTTTCATTCTCCAAGTCAAGCATATTCACTCAACTGAGAGAGAATCAAATGATCAAATATTAGAGATCGAACCACATCGCATCAAATCAACTCCAACATCAATACCAACTCAAGTTTAACTCCACGAAACACGTTTCTCCGGAAACCTCGTGCGAACAAGCACATTTAGATTTTTACCTTTCAAAACTAACATTCTTTTTAAAAACTCGTAAAAATAGTTTTTCTCGGTCCATCTCAGGCAAGATAGACCACGAGATTTTAATTAAAAAAATCAATATTTTTCCTACTTATTGATTGTTTGAGACTTTTTCAGTACATCTCGTCAGATTATTCACCAAGATTATGTGCATCTTAATGTTAATCCCAGGCAAAATAACACCGAGATTCTATATATTTGAGATTTTTCGGTGAAATCTCGAACACAATTAACACCAAAATTCATATATTTGAGCTTTCTCGATCGAATCTCGAACAGGATTAACACTGAAATTCTATATATATCCCAAATCTTACCTAATTTTTCTCAAAATTTGATCTTTCCCAAAATTTAAAATCGTTGAATCAATTTGAAAAATCCATTTTGATAATTGGAAACCCATTCGAAATTTTGAAAATTTATATAATTGTGAAAACATAAGTGATGCTAAAAATTTAAAAAGTTGCATAATAATATGATATAATATTTAGTAATCATAATCAAATTTGGTGGTATTAGACTTGGAGGATTACATTAAAAAAAATTAGCAAATCTCGGTGTGTAATCAAATGTACCAAGAAGGCCAAAAAAAAATCCATAAGTTAGAAAAAGTTAATTTTTAACTGGTTCTCAGTGGTCGATCTCACCCCAGATGGACTGAGAAAAACTATTTTTATGAACTTTTTAAAAGCATGCTAGTTTTGTAAGTTGGAAACCTAAACGTGCTATTATGAAAATTTCCCAATGCCCAAGTTCACTTACAAAAAAAAAAACAATAATAATAATAATAATAAATAAATTATATAGGCATCCATAACATATTTGGAAACTAATTGAATCTTTTGTATTAGTTTGGGACAACAAAGACAACAAAAGGAGTTAGAAAAAATCTAGAAATAAATAAAATGTAGGAAGAGAACTTGTTTGAGAAGGGAGATACCAAGTTACTTGTATCAAGTACGATATGGATGGAGAATCCATGGGTTATTGGATCAAAACACAATGAGGCATCCTACCACTTATCAAACAACCAAAAGTTAGAAACTACGCAATAGAAAAATAAAAGAACCACAAGTTAGAAAGGAGAGAAGGAGAAAATAAAAGTTCAACAACTCACAGGTTTGACACAATACTTCTTGGACAGTGGGGACTCTTAGGTAATGGATAATGGATCAATGTTAGGGAAAGTGAAGGGGGAGGGGTTGTTGTTGAACATTAATAACAACCACAAAAAATCAGAATACATAAATGAGAGTGTGATCTGTCTCAAAAGTTAAATTTATATCACGAATAAATGAACTCAAATTCAATCACTAAAGTCGTTGAGTCAGTAGTGGAAATAAGCAAGTGGAGAGAAATTAGCAAACAATTACAATAAATAAAGTGGGTGGACAGTTTAATAAATAAAATAATTAATAATGGAAATATTAAAAATGTGCAAAAAATATATATATTTATTAGGACTAACACAATTGAAACTCAAAATTGAACATGACATTGGAATTATAATGAAACCAAACAACGAAACAAACGATTGCAAGTTAAAGAAAACATTAAACATGACATGGAAAGTCAGTCAAGTGATAAATTAATGAAAATTTAACAGGCATTGGAATTAGAACAAGACACGATATTCGACTTAGAATGAAACAAAACAAAGAATCAACGGATTACAAATTCATGAAAATAAAACATGATATGGAATGTCAGACAAAGACATACATTGAAAATTTATCAGGGTATTTGACTTAGAATGAAACAGAACAAAGAATTAATGGATTACAAGTTCATAAAAATCAAACATGGCATGGAAAGTCAGAACAAGACATAAATTGAAAATTTAACAGGGTATTGGACTTAGAATGAAACAGAACAAAGAATCAAAAGATTACAAGTTCATAAAAATCAAACATGGCATGAAAAGTCAAAACAAGGCATAAATTGAAAATTGGACATTGGACTTATAATAAACAGAACAAAAATTCAAAAGATTGCATGTTCAAAAGAATCAAACATGGCATGGAAAATCAAACATGACATGGAAAATCAAAACAAGACATGAAATTGATATTTTCAACAGAACGGCTCATATAACATTACTCATATTGGTGATCTAGAAAATGAACCTAAAGTGGATGGTGTTCTCCCCTACCGAGCTACAAATTCTTCAAACAGCCCCCTACCATGCATTCAACGATTAACAACCGAAGTAACACCAAGGCTCAAAACTAACCGTACAACCAGTTATGGGTGAACGGAGGACCATCAAAGCGAAAAAGGACATGGTTGAGGACGAGATTGAAGCAACGAGGAGAAAAAGCGAAAAAAACAAATCTGTGAAGAAAAGAACAAATCTAAACTATTAAAACACTATTTCAAAGCCAACATGTGATATGAGCACAAAATTGATGGAAAAACACATGAATGAAACGAAGATGAAAATTTAGACTGAGAAACCTTCAAAGAGGAGAGATATGAGGATTTGAGAGAGAATGAGTTAGGATTTCACAAGGACAGTTGAGAGAGATTAGGGACATGAGAGAGACGAAATGTACGTGCATGAGTTTCAAAGGAAAAATGAAAAGTCAAAAAACGATGACATACGATACACGTGGAAAACACTGTTGAAGTCGACATGCCCTGATAGTGATATCAATGAGATACGATGGGCCTCCAAACACCGAGATGATATATGAATCCATCTCATCTCATCTCATCTTCAACAGCCCCTAAATAACTTGTTCAACCATACTCACTTTTTTTAAAGGACACAAAAACTATAGCTAACATGATTGCATTCTGGAATCTCACCGAAGCTTGCTTAATAGCCAAAAAAGGATGTGTAGTCAAATGTGAAAAGCCATATTCATCTATTAACTCTTCTAATTTCATTTGGAAGTTTTTAGGTGAGAGAGGTTTAGCTCCTCCATTTTAGACTTTTGTCAACAAAAGAATTGACATCATGACCAACTTAAATACATGGAAAGAACTGAGGAATGTAAGAAAATGAATCAGAATATCGTATCGATGGTAAGCTTTCTCTTTGACGGAGCTTTCTCGGCATTCTGCTTCTGCAAATCCATAAATGTTGAACCTTTGTTAGCGAATAATCTCCGTAAGTTGATCACTGAAAGCTCGTTGAAGCTACCAACTGCAAGATCCGCCTGCACCAGATCATATCTGCACAATATCATCCAGGTATCTATATCAGTTGACGGTATGAGATATTCATTAAGAAGCACATATAGAACTAGGGAATGTTTGACATGCACTGCACATGTGCGCGGTATTAACTAGCTTAGTCTATTTATGATGAGACACATACGCACGGTGGGCACCGATCAATGCTATAGCCATCATTGTACAATTGTGAGCAGCAGTTATGCCCCGAGGATCGTCTTCAAACACCACACACTTGGACGGCTTTCGATCCAGCTGCAATGTGTGTATAAACATTAGTTAAAATTTTGCGGAGGTAGCCAATGAAACAATGAAAAGTATGCTGCTTTCGCATCCTATTTCATTTGAATTTAACAGTATGGAAATTGAATCTTACCTTCATAGCAGCAGATAGGAACCTATGAGCCATTGACTCCATACCGTCTTCCTCTGTTACAATTGCCTGCAAAGACGATAATAAACATAAAATAAAATGCAGAGTCCACCAATTTTAATAGTCTTTTCTTTTTACTTATGGTTAAGGTGTCCGTGAACTGCTGTCAACAGGTAAAACGCGGGTTGGTTGAAAAGTTGTTCATTATGGAGATACTCCAATAATACTGAACTTCAATGGCTGTTTGAATATAAAATAAAAACCCATGGCAAGTAGTGTATCTGCTTATTTGCATTATCTGGCTAAAGAATGAAGTTACTCGGACTTCTAGCCTTGAACACAAGAAAATGTTTGAGAAATCAAATATCAACCTGAAAATATTTCTTCAAACTCATTCGGTCTAATGCTTCAAGCATGTGTTT
The DNA here is from genome assembly GCF_027475165.1 of Benincasa hispida. NCBI lineage: Eukaryota > Viridiplantae > Streptophyta > Magnoliopsida > Cucurbitales > Cucurbitaceae > Benincasa > Benincasa hispida. Next base: position 29,594,120 of record NC_143484.1, on the reverse strand, counting down.
CCGATCAAGGCTTGAAACAATGGCACAGGGAATGCGAGCTGTAGACACTGCATCCAGCCACTCTTTGAGGCCATCAACTGGTGTTTTAAGCTGAATAAGAAAATATTTAAATAATTTCCATGATTAATCCAATAAACAAGCCAATCTATAAAAAGAATTTATTGAAAATACTCACAGAAAGAAGACCTCTGTAATACAACTGTGAAAACCTCAATTTCAATCTATCCAGCTCACTTTCTGCCATGCCCCAACGTAGAAGCTGAAAGGTTGAACAGAGTTTTCAACAAGTTTGAAAACAAGAAATTATTGCTAACAGGAAAAAGTGTCCAAGATTATAGGCTAAAACGACAGAGCAAGGAACAAAGGAACAATCACAGTGAAATAAACCATTGAAGAAACCAGGTAACAAGAAGTGCTTCTGACTTCTAGCTGCAATGAACCAGTGTTTTTAAGGAAATGATGATGGATGACGGTTAAGGGGGTAGCACCAGTTTACTATCAGCAGGCTCTGGAGAGCATCTTCAAAGAGCCGATTATCTTTGCAATGTTTCTGTCACCCGTTTCTCATCACAGTGAAAGTAGGGATTTTAGTATGCTTTACCAAAATATCCCCCTCCATTCGCTCTTGAAACAAAAGTTGGTACAAAAAAGTTTAATCCGTAACAAAGGAGGTTCGGTTAGCCAAAAATGGTTATCAGCTTAAGGTTACAACTTACAAGGAGCCCTTACTTTTTCAACGTAACAAAGGGAAGAGAAAATACATCAAGCTAATGTTTCATAGCCAAGTGCCATGGCATTGAAGTAAACTTGCCATAATGATACTCCTGATGGAAGCTAAAACAACCAACAAAAGAGTATTTGTATCCAAGGTGCAGGTAAGTAGATTATACCTAGGGGCATTGGACTATTCTCTCTAATAACTCAACAAAATAGCCTCATAGGTATAGTAGAAAGGGGGTTTCCTCAATAAAGCAGTTACAATGGTGGTTGATTCTGTTGGGCCTCTTGAATAGTGCAGATTTATCCCTGAATTTGGCAAAAGACTTAGCTCATTAGCTAGTAGGTCTAAACATGGATGTGGAGGTGGTTCAGGCTCTGGCTTCATCCTTTAGTTGCTAATCAAGTGTGCTTCCCATCAATTATGTTGGCTTCCCTCTTGGGTGGTGGAAATCATCACCGGAGGCACTTTTGGGATACTTTGGTTGAAAAGTTGAAAGCAAAGTTGGATGTGTGGTTGGGTCTTCTTCTATCTAAAGGAGGGTGAGCCACTTTGGCACAATCAATTCTTCATAGTTTGCCTTTATACTACTCTCCTCTCCTTTAGAACCCCAAATAATATCTTCAAAACTACATAAAAAATCATCAAGGACTTCATTTGGAGTGGTGGAATTTACAAACATAGCTGCAACCTGGTGAAGTAGAGGATTGGACAGCCATGCCATTATTGCTTGGTGGATTAGGGCAGGCTCCTTCACCCATTGAACTACCTCCTTACTCACTAACTGGATTTGGAGATTCCCTCAAGAGCCGAATCCTCTATGGAAGAAGGTAACTTAGAGCAAGTATTTAGGGAGTGAGATCCCATGGTTGGATGAATGCTGTGCTTAGAAAGAAAGGGTACAGACCATGGGTGGATATTGCCAAAGATCTCCCATTCTTTGTTAAGTTTTCTAAATTCAAAGCTGGTGTGGGCAATAAGATTTGATTATGGGAAGACATTTGGATCAATGAAGCCTCTTCAATCTAGTTTCCTGAATTTGAATTTCATTTCAGATAAAAAAGAAGTTTTTATCTATAATTGTTGGGACAACAACAACCAAACTCGGAAAAATAAACGACTAAGTCTTCCATCCTATTGAACCTTCTTTTGTGGTTTGGAAAAGTAAACGACAAAAGAAGGTTCAAATCACCTCTAGTATATGACTGGCTTGAACATTGATTCAAAGAAATTTTAGTACAAAGTGCTTCTCCCTGTCCGGTTGAAGACTTTGCTGGAGGGAAGCTGAGACTTCATATCATTTATTCCTTCATTTCCGCCTGTGGCTAAAGCTTGGAATGTCAATCTTGGGAGTTTGGAGATTGCAACTTGTATTCCAAAATAGGTGAAGGATTGGCTCTTTGAGAAGGTCTAAGCTGGTGGAATCAGAAAGGCAAAGTTACGACTTTGGAGAGTTGTGCAGCTAGGGTGTAATTATGGCATATTTGGAAGGAAAGGAATGGTACATCCTTTGAAGAGAATTTTCTCCATTTTGATTCTTTCTGTCAACTCGAACAAAATACAGCTACTTGGTAGACTTCTTTACGGCTGAAATTCTTTTGTAGCCTTTTGATGATTATTAGCAATTGGAAAGTGCTTATGATGTAGTTCCTTGACAGGGTTCCCTCTTACCCCGGCCTCTAGGTTGTTCATATTTAGGCGGTTTTAATGAAGTTTCCACCATTTCTTTTTTTAAATAAAAAAATCCACTGAGAACACTGCCTCTTTTGTGGCCCTGTGGAAGCACAAAGCTTACCAATTTTTGCATTTACAATCACCTTGCATTTCAACTCCTCAAACCTTCCCTAACAGATGCAAAACATGAAAGAGAACTTAAATTTGCAATGTAATTGAAACCAATCTCGATCTCTTATCAACTTCATCCTCATTTCGCCTCCAAATAAATTAAAAAAAAAAGGGAAAAAAAATGAAGTCAATCAAACTCGCTAATCGCTATTGGAATTCATTGACTAATCTCGAAACTATTGCTAAGGAATTTTGCTTATCCATAATCACACAACAACCTATCTAGATTAAGGTATTCAAGTTCCTAAAAAGTATAATTACATGGATCCTTAACAATTGAAGAAAACCTCAAGTAATACAAGTACAACTCTCAAGCCTCAGTCATTGGTGTATGTATTAGAGGGGAAGAATGAAAAAGAAGGAATTTTCTTGTTTAAGAATATAGGTTTTATGTTTACCTAGAATTTCCCATTCCTACCTCCTTTTGGGGAAAAACAGAAGCATAATTAAAAATAATAATAATAATAAACAAAACAAAAAAGAAAGAGAAAAGAAAAAACAGCTGAAATGTTTTTGTGCAAATCAAAAGATGGAAGAAAGGATGAGGAAGATTGCAAAGGAGAAAATAAAAACAAAACAACAAACAATCCTTCGTTTGTTCATACAACAAGAACCGTTGGAGCTCCATACTACAAATGTTTGGATACTTATGCATACTTTATCTCTTATTGGAGGAGAATTTACTTCAGTTGCTGTGCGGTCACATGGACATGCTCAAGGGAAAACACATAATCTATAAGTTAATGCAATCAAATCAATTCATAGGGAGCATGAAGCTTATGGCGGGAAAGAAACCACAGAGCTTTTGGTGATAAGGCAAGGATAGATTAGATGTATCTGAGAACATAGCAACCTTTTTAATCCCCATCATGCAATTGACATATAATTGTTTTTTCAAGTGACGTAAATTTAGAGTGCATTTGGTACAAACTACAAAGATAACGTCATAGAATATGGGTTACTTCTCCATGAAGAAGTATATTTTTTTATGCAACTACACTTGAAGCATATTTCAAATTTCAACATTGGTAATAAACCAGACACAATTTGTTAAAATTCAAGACATATAATATCTTTAATGGGAAAAAGAAGAATCATTAAGAATACAAACCTTCTGCAGGTAATAAACCAGACAAAATTTGTTAAAATTCAAGACATATAATATCTTTAATGGGAAAAAGAAGAATCACTAAGAATACAAACCTTCTGCAATACTTGATCTGCACCTGCATAAAGCATTAGCTTCTGTACATCACCATCTTCAGGAACCCTTTTCCCTATAGCAATTACAATTCAAAATTTAAAATAAGAAAACAGAAGTTAAAAGGTTTCTTAATTCAAATAGCCCCAGAATAAAGGAAGCTAAATGAGAAAGAGTTTAATCTCCCCATTTCTCAGACCAACATGAAAATAACGTCGTTCAACATCTAGCAAATTAACCACCTCATCACTTGATAGTTTGATTCATTAACCACAAATTTTTTCTCTTTTCAAAATTAATGTTTTCCTGATATCATATAGAATCTAGACTCGTCCCTATTAGAAATTGATCCTTATAAAAATTCTAAATAAAAGTTTGTATAATTTTCTTGTTTTTGTTTTTGCATCCACTTCAAATATACACATCTGTACAGTAATTTCTAAAGAAATAGAACAAAACCTTCTTCTGAGGCAAGTTGCTTCCATGCCGTTAACTTTAAAGTTTGAGTATCTGCCTGAAAATGAATGATACATATCATGAGACAACAGCATCTTCATAATTAGGACATGTGATTATATGTGAACTAAGTATCAAATTAACAATAGTCAGCAAGCATAAAAGTTGAACTGGTAAGAGTATAAAAGTTACCACAACATTATCCCAAGAGAAAACTAAGCCGTATGCTTCATCTGGTTTCATAGCATAACGAATTCTTTTAAGAAACCCTTCTTGCAGTCTATCGTTCAAAAAATCCTGGTTGCAACAAAGAATAAAACTCTCAAGTGAAGCTTAATATGCAACCAGAACAGGCAAACACATAAAAGATACAGAAGAGAAATAACTTGATAGCATGTTTGGAGTGATTCTGAAATGATCAAATCACTTTTATCATTTTCAAAATCACTCAAAAAATGCTTTTAATCATTTAATATCAATTTCATTAGTATGAAAAATGTGTTTAAAAAATGTAAAATTAAATATTAAATTGATTTTAAATGATTAAAGATGTGTTTTAGAGTGATTTTATTTTAACGTTAAAATAACTCCCAGACATGATCGAATATAACTAGTTTTTCCATTTTTTCCCCTTACCACGTCCACTTTCATAGGACCATCTGGTCTAAAAGTCTCAAATCCTTCTCCATATTCAGCTCCAATTGCCTGAGACACAAACATTGATCACAAACTCAGATCATCGAAAAATACACAAACCCCATCAGTTAAAAGCATCAAACTACAAAGCTTAATCGTTTAAACTACGAGAGAGTGTTCAATTCAGTACCTCCTGCATGAAAAGCTTGTTGGGCGTAAGGGGATACCTATCGAGGGAGCCATTTTCGCTAGACCCAGAAACGCTCATCACCACCATAGAATGTTTATTCAAGTTCATACGCTTCAAATTCTGTAAAAATGAGAACAATCCACCAGAAATAAAACAAAGGCAAAGAAAAATGGTACGAAATGGGGGCAAAGAAGATGAAAATGGGTACCCGAAATTTGAGTCTTGAAATGAATTGGGACTGTGGGAGCCGAGAAGAGGAAGTGGGTGTCCATGATAGTGGAGCAGTTGAGCTTCTGAAATTGCTGCAAGTGCAGTCCATTAGTCTATGATGAAGAAGACGATAGCTCGAGAGCTTGAAAGCGCCTAAAAAGCTACTTTCGTTTATGGGTTTTTGCCCCTTTTCTTTTGTGAAGCAGAAGCTCGTAGAGTCTTTAACGAATCCACCGGGCAATCCGTGCCCCCTTTTTACCAAGAATTGGATATTGTGGATTTGCTTACGGCTCTGTTTTGAAAACTATCTTTTCAATAATGCACCTCGATCTTTATTGTACATCGCCCTTATCCTGTAAGAAAATCCATTCCAAAATTCTTATTTGACTGGTAGAGGAATCATTCATTCATTCTCAATATGAATAGAGTTTAAAACTGTATGGAATATTTGTATGGATGGCTTATATTTAGAAGCTCAAATTAAATTTGACCTAATTTTTAAAATTTTAAGTTTTTTTTTTTTTTTTACTTTCTACTTGACTCATTGTGGGAGAAATTACGAAATAATCAAAGATAAACTCGTGATAGGTTGGCTCCTCATTTCTTCATCTCGCTCTTTAGAAAAAATAGAAGAAATAAGCTTATTCTGTTCCGATTGTTGAAGGACAAATTTTGGACCAATAACAAACTGCCACATCATTCATTAAATTAATGACGAAATTCCAAATCATCGGTGACATGTGTCCCAAATTGAAGTTGAAGACAAAGTCCAATGACGCATGGTTTCATCTGTTGAATCAGATAACATTAATTTGGCCTAATTTGGGTCAATCAGACCAAAATCCAATTAATTGGGTCAAAAAATCATGCCCATGGACCAACCAAGCACAATTTGGGCCCAAACCCATATGAGGCCCATAAGAAACCTCTATAAATAGAGGCTCTACCTGTAAAATCTCTCTGAAGATCTAAAGTGAAGCTCAAAAGATCTGAAGAACATAACTCCTCCAAACCTTTGAAGATCAGAAGACACTAAAGCTCTGAAGATCAGAAGACATATCAAAGCTCTAAATAATAGAAGACACTAAAGCTCTGAAGATCAGAAGACATATCAAAGTTCTGAATACCGAAATCCTTTGAAGATACAAGCATTCTAACCACGCTTGAAGATTGAAGTCCTTTGGAGATACAAGCATTCTTCCAAGACTTCCACTCCAAGATCATTACGTACTTCGCTTCCTCAAATCAAGCATATGCATTCATCAAGCCCAAAGGCCGATCATCCAAGAAGATCGACCAGTTTAAAGACTATAGTTTATTTTGAAAACATCAAAATATTATGTATTAGATATTGTACTCACTTTCCACAAAATTAATACAAATACAAAGTTCAAGTTTCGCGAAATAAATTTCTCTTGAAATCTCATGCGAACAAATTGACATGCCTAGCGGGACCTCTCATCTCTCTCTAAACATTCAAGTAAACTAATGGCACCAAAGAAAGTTGCATCCAAAGCAACTGCTGTAAGCAACACCTACACATGACTTGTCATCTGCAACCATTCAAAGGAGACACTACTACAAAATCTACATTACTTGACACTTGTAGTTTTTAATTACTTGACATTTCTTTGGAAAAACATCAAGTAATGACCTTTTAGAAAATAAAATATCAAGTAAAAGGGTTAAAAAAGCAGAGATTGATGGAATGTTTAAGATATTTTCATGCGAACCATTACTTGACACGTTTTTCGTTTCAAGTAATATAAAGTCTTGCTTGACATGTTTTTCGTGTCAAGTATAAAAAGCTCTTACTTGACTTATTTTTCGTGTTAAGTAAAATATAAAAAAAATATATTTTTTTAATCTTTATTTTTTGTTTCCCTCTCTCCTCCATTTTTATTTCCCTCTCAAATTTGGTTTCCCTTCTACCAAAATTATCAAAAAAATATAAAAAATAATTAACTTATTATTTTAAACAAGTAAAAGGGTTAAATGCCTTAGTAAGAAAAGCTTCCCCCCTTCCTCATTTTCTCTCTCGCAACCCCCGCTCCCCTCGAAACCCTATCTTCGCAGCACTCTACTAGCCCCAACTGACTCTCCCTCTCCCTACCACCAGCAGCCGACTAACTCCTCTTTCAGCCACCGTACAGCCTCTACCGGTCAATCTTCCATCGAATCCGCGCTAGATGCCCAGCCCAGCCTTGCATCAGATGCCTAGCCTCGTTTGGAGTCGCGCCAAACGCCCAACCTAGTCCTCATGGATCCGTGTCATTGGTCTAAGGTTAGTGGGTTCTTGTTATTTTGTTATACCCATTGGTCTGGTGTGGGTTTAATATCAAGTTCTTGTTATTTTGTTAGTGAGTTCTTATTGTTTAATTTCTCTAATTAGATGGAGTTCAATTTATTGTTCTCAATTGTTAGATAAGGTTATCTTTTGAATAATTTTGTGTATTATCTATGTTTTGGATAATTTTAGTTTAGTTTATTGTTCTTAAAATGTTACAATTTCTCTTTGTTTTGTAATGGGAGAAATAATTTGTGTTCTGGGTTTCAGTTCCTATTTTTTTGGGGTTATGGTTTAGGATGTGATTCACTAGTGGTGTTCTAAATTTCCATTTTGTTTTCGATTTCATCGGAAGTAGTCAAGGGATTTCCATTTTATTTCTTTAGGTAATGAATTGGACAATGTTTTTTTTTTTTTGTCTGATGTTGTGTAAGGATGTGGATAAGGTAAATTTTATGTTTTTCAGATAATGTTTACTCCGACTTCCTGTAACTTCATGAAGATATAAAATGTTATGCAAAGAAACTTCTGAAACCAAACTGAACTCTAAAAAATTTATAGGTTTTGATGAGTAAAGAAAAAATGGCCATAAAATATACAATGGAATCATGTAATGATCCTGCTAAGTTGACTGGGTAAGGTTATGAGTGAACAGAAAATTGAAATTGTATGTATTATTGGAGTTGTAGTGTTGCCTTAAAGGCTAATGACATGTTTCATGTTTAGGAGTGACACTGAAATGGTTACAATTACTTTTTCTTTTTTTCCTTTCACAGCACTATGTTGCATAGTAGAAGCTTTCCTTGTGGAAAGATATCTTCTCTTCACTTCTCGATCCTCTTCTTGTGACATATTTTTTTTAGTGTTCTTGTTCCTCTTTTGTTTTTCTTATCAGGCAAGTTGGTCGAGGCTCGAGTGAAGTGTCGATTTGAGCAAACACTTTGGGTAAGTGTTTTGGATGTATTGGTATGAATTTGTGATTTGGGCTATAATGTAGCATCTTCTATAATTTACTTGTTTGAATGTTTGATGATGAGATTGATTTTGAAGTGTTGGAAGGAGTTGAGTTGCTGTCCAATAGGTTTGAGACCAATCTTGGCAAGGTTTTAGTAAGTTTGGAGGTTAGTATTAATAGTTCTTTGTTACCCATTGAAGTATTTGTCTAATAGTTGAGTTATTTTCAATTTTTGATGTTCAATTCAAAGACTTCAAGGGATTGGAGCCACTATCCAACAAAGATAATGATGTTTGGATGTTTTGATAGGTATTGAGACCTTGAAACTCTTTTGAAATTGATACATAGTTGCTGGAATTTGCGTTTTGTAAGCATTATTATTGAACTTTTCGTAGGTTGGATTACTTTGTTGTAGTTTTGAAGTGACATTTGAATCAAGCCATGCTTTGGGTAATCTATTTGCAGTTAAGTTGTAGATATTTTTTAAGTCTCGTGTATGATATTTTTACATTGCATAAAGTAGGCCAATCATGTACATTTTTCCTTGTGCATGACTTTTTGTAATTATTGTATCTTAACACTTATTTCTATATTTTGAAATTTTATGTTATCGCCCTTTATTCTATTTTACAGGTTGACTTGCTTAAACATGGTTGGTCTAACCCTTAGTTCTCTATCTTTAGACTTCAAAGCTCAATATATAGATTAAATAATGTACTTTATTGAAAGGTTACTTATTAAACAATTGATCACTTTTGTGTTTGTTAAAAGTTGAGTTTTGTATACAAAAGCAATAGTTAAGATTTTATTTTATGCATGTACATGTGAAAGAGAAATATTGTTGTAATTTGTGAGGAGTGTTCATATGAAAGGTCATAGTTGAACATATAGAATTTTTAGTGAATATATTGAGTTGCTAGATCTTAAATGTATAAAGTTTTTTTAGTTGATATAATTGTATTGTTGGAATACAAGGTAGAAAATGAGAATATTAATTGGGACATTTAATTTGAAAAAAAAAACATATACTTGACAAATAAAAAACGTCAAGAGTTATCATATATGATACGTAATCAATGTCAATAATCAATAAACTTGACATGCCACCAATGCCAAGTGTATTATCTTTCTTGACATGAAAATTGTATCAAGAAACATTTGTCTTGACATTATTTCGGAGTCAAGTTATCACACTATACTTGACAGTCGAATACTCGACCCTTTTATAAGCATCAATTATACCCTTTACTTGACATTGAAAAAACGTCATGTAATCCAATTTCTGTAGTAGTGAGAGTATGCAGGAGCAAGAACAAGGTTTTGTCTTCGCAGAGAAAATCTGGGAGTAGCTGATGGAATCTTTTAAAGGCGAGGTCATTATAAGAGAAAATCCCTTGTTTGACAACCCTGCCTCTACTTCTGACCAATCAAAGGAAGAATCATACCTTGACATAGTGTGTCATGATGGCTGATGTAACGACTGAGTCAGCCATGGCATAAATGGAAAGGAAGATAAATCTCCTAATGAAGGCTGTAGAGGAGTGAGATCATGAAATCGCTACTTTAAGAGATCAGATACAGGCTCGAGATACTGCTGAGTTGAGTCAATCTCTAGCTACAAAAGTCAAGAACAAAGGAAAAACTGTATTGTAGGAAAACCAGCCGCAACAATCTATCGCCGTCGCTGCCCTGTCAATTCAACAGTTGCAAGATATGATTACAAACTCCATAGGGGCTTAGTATGAAAGACCATCGCAATCTTCCTATATGTACTCCAAGCTGTACACCAAGAGAATCGACAACTTGAGAATGCCAACTGGGTATCAACTTCCAAAGTTCCAGCAGTTCGATGGAAAGGGCAATCCGAAACAACATGTTGCTCATTTCATTGAAACTTGCAAAAATGCAGGAATTAAAGGAGAGCTGCTAGTCAAGCAATTTGTCAGAACCTTAAAAGGGAATGCTTTTGATTGGTACACTGATTTAGAGCCAGAAGTGATTGATAGTTGAGAACAGCTAGAAAGGGAGTTCCTCAACCGTTTCTACAACATAAGGCACACTGTTAGCATGATGGAGGCAACAAACATAAAACAACGAAAAGAAGAGTCGGTCATCGACTACATCAACCGATAGAGAGCTCGGAGTTTGCATTCCAAAGATAGACTCACTGAATTATCTACAGTAGAGATGTGCACCCAAGGCATGCACTGGGAACTTTTCTACATTCTGCAAGGGATAAAGCCTCGTACATTTAGGAGTTGGCAACACATGCTCATGATATGGAACTGAGCATCGCCAACAAGGGAACTAAAGATTTCCAAGTCCCTGAAGGGAGAAAATATAAGAATGAAGCCAAGGGTACTGAAAAGATCGTAGATAGTACCACAAGAGAATCTATGGTCATTCAGATGACCCTGCTGAAACTTTCCTCCAAAGGAAAAGAAACAAAGTCTGAAAGAAAGCATGATGGCGGCCAGAAGCGTCGTCCAACTCTCAAAGAAAGACATGAGAAGGTTTATCCATTCTCAGACTCTATTGTTGCCGACATGTTGGAGCAATTATTAGAGAAACAACTTATTCAACTGCCAAAATGCAAGCGACCGGAACAAGCAAGAAAAATAGATGATCCTAACTACTGTAAGTATCATCGAGTCTTTAGTAACCCGACTGAAAAGTGCTTCGTGCTGAATGAGCTGATTCTAAAGTTGGCTCGTGAAAAGAAGATTGAGCTGGAGCTTGATGAAATAGCTCAAATAAATCACATGATAGTAGCGATGACTTCAAGTGTCCCAACACCGTCAACATTTCATGATCAAAGAGAAAGCTTCATCCAGTTTGGGACTTTTGAGCCTATAGTCATTTGGTTCCAACAAGAGATTTTAACAACAGATTTTCGAAGCAAAAATGATCCTGTTGAAGATGACAATAAAGGGTGGGTAGTTGTGACTCATCAAAAAAGAAGACAGCCAAATTCCACCCAAAAAGAGTCGCACTCCTATCAAAGTTATAGAAGAAGGAACAAGACTCATAAAAAGAAAAGGGAAAATGAGGCATGGAAGCCTAAACCTGCTAAGGAAAAAGACGAAGACTTTCCTCAACTTCGATGGCCGGTAACTTTGGCAGAATTTTTCCCAAAAAGCTTTCTCAATAATCATTCAGAGGAAGTATCAGAAGTTATTGGATGTCATGCTGTCAGCATAATGAAAGTTGACAACAACCATATAACTATTAAAGAAGTCAATGATTCAAACGAAACCGAGCAAAGAGTTTCTATCTTGGATCGTATCAAGCCTTCAACTATTCGATCTCCAATCTTCCAAAGATTGAGTATGGCCATGATAGAAGAAGGAAACCAATGTTCAATGTCTACTGCAATTCGAACTTTAGCTTTCAAGAGGCTAAGTATCTTCACATCAAAGAAAGATCGACCTTCAACATCTTCTTTTGATCATCTCAAGACAAGCCGTCAACATGAAGGAAGAATAAAAATTTTGAAGGCAACATCATTTCATGAAGAAAACAACAATGAAAAGATTCACAATCGTGTTTCTTCACGCATGAAGAGGAAATTGTCTATTGATATAAGGACAAAAGGTTCTTTGATAGTGAAGCCAAGATTCATCATATTGAGAATCCTACAAATAAAGAGGATGGTCAAAGCCATGATGAAATAAGAGCTTCTGAAATTTAAATGTAGAAGCTCCTCATCGCAAGAGCCTAAACTGCATGATGCTTCTGGCTCGCATGAGCTTAAAAGGTAAACGATCCAAAAAAATTCTCTTTATTGAACTACGTTATGACTTGATCCCTATCATTGTAAAGGGTACGTAGGCAGCTTGAAAGAAACTTCAAGTTCAATCCACAAAAAAAAAAAAAAAAACATTTGAACTACGTCATGACTTGATCCCTTTCTTTAAGGGTACACAGGCAACTTAAAGAGATTTAAGTTTAGTCCATAAAAAGGGTACCATAATCACTCTACGTATGGCACTACACGACAGATTAAAAATGTTCATCCATGTTGGGGGCAACACAATAAAATTGAAGATATTCATCCCTTTAAAGAGCTAACACAATAAATTAAAAGCACACACTTGGAATGACACTTCATTTCCTCTTCAAAGTCAAGTTCGGAGGCTTCACCACTTCCTCTTTGAAGTCAAATTTGGATATTTCATTTCTTCCTCTTCGAAGTTCAAGTTTGGTGCGACTTCCCTGCTTCCCCTAGAAAAATATTATTCCCTACAGCTTTGCTTCTTCTCTAAAAGTTATTGTAGTTCTACTTCCTGTACAAAGATATTGGCGTTGCTGTTTCTTCATCTCCAAATTCGAGAATCAGACTGCTACTTTGATGGTTGCACCACTGTTTCTCTATCTCCGAATTTGATGGTAGCACTACTGCTTCCCTGTCTCTAAAAGTTATTGCAGTTCTACTTCCTCCACAAAGATATTGGCGTTGTTGTTTCTTCATCTCCAAATTCGAGAATCAAACTGCTACTTTGATGGTTGCACCACTTTTTCTCTATCTTCGAATTTGATGGTCGCACTACTACTTCCCTTTCTCCAAGTTCGAGGGTTGCACTATTGCTTCTACAACTCTAACTTCGATGGTTACATTGATGCCTCTCTATCTCCAAATTCGATGGTTGCACTGTTGCTTTTCCGTCTCCAAGTTCAAAGGTTGGATTGCATGCCCTTCCATCTTCAAGTTCAAAGGCTTCGTCGATGTTCCTCCATCTTCAAGTTTAGAAGCTTCATCAATTTCCCTCCATCTTCAAGTTTAGAGGCTTCGTCGATGTTCCTCCATCTTCAAGTTTAGAAGCTTCATTGATTTCCCTTCATCTTCAATTTCAAAGGCTTCTTCGATGCCCATCTATAAATTTGAAGGTTTTGTTGATGCTTCTCCATCTTCATGCACAGAGGCTCCATCGATGCTTCTCCATCTTCAACTTCAGAGGTTTCATCGATGCTCCATCTTCATGCTCAAGTTTAGAGGCTTTACAATGCCATCTTCATGCCCAAAGTCGCAAAGTTAACCCTACTGCCAAAGATTCATTGGTGCTTCATCAAACTCAAATGTGGAGCATTCGTTGATGCTTCGTCAAACTTAATTGCGAAGGATTCATTGATACTTCAAGCTCAAGTACAGAGGATTTGTCGATGCTTCGTCAAGCTCAAATGATTCGTCGATATTTCAAACTTAAATGCGAAAGATTCACCAATTCTTTAAGCTGAAGTGCAGAGGATTGCCCGATGCTTTGTCAAGCTCAGATGCCGATGATTCATTGATGCTTCATCAAACTCAAATGTAGAGCATTGGCCGATGCTTCATCAAACTTAATTGCGAAGGATTCGCTGATACTTTAAGCTCAAGTGTAGAGGATTCGTCGATGCTTCGTCAAACTTAATTGCGAAGGATTCGTCGATACTTCAAGCTCAAATGTAGAGGATTGACCGATGCTTTGTCAAAATCAGATGCCGATGATTCATCGATGTTTCGTCAAACTCAAATGCGGACCATTTGCTGATGTTTTGTCAAACTAAAATGTAGAGAATTTGCTGATGCTTTGTCAAACTCAAGCGCGAAGGTTTCGTCGATGCTTCTCCATCTTTAAGTTTAGAGGCTCCATCGATGCTTATCCATCTGTTCATGTTTCGTCAAACTTAAATGCAGAGAATTTACTGATGCTTTGTCAAACTCAAGCGTGAAGGTTTCATTGATGCTTCTCCATCTTTAAGTTTAGAGGCTCCGTCGATGCTTCTCCATCTTTAAGTTCAGAGGCTCCGTCGATGTTCCTCCATTTTTAAGTTCAGAGGCTCCGTCGATGCTCCTCCATCTTCAAGTTCAGAGGCTCCATCGATGCTCCTCCATCTTTAAGTTCAAGATCGGCGTACATGACCCGCTTCCATCTTCAAGTTCAAGATCGGTGTGCATAGCTCTGCTTCCATCTTCAACAAGTTCAAGGTCGATGTATTTGTCTTTGCTCCATCTTCAAGTTCAAGGTCGGTGTGTACGGTTTCGCTCCCTCTTTAAGTTCAAGGTCGGTGTGCATGGCTCGGTTCCATCTTCAATGTCTCCATCTACGAAGACATGACGCAATTTTGCTTCGTCTCCAAGCTGATGGCACGACTTCACTTCATCTCTAAGCTGATGGGCCGGCTTCACTTCATCTCCAAGCTGATGGTGCGGCTTCCTTCATCTCCAAGCTAATGGCACGACTTCGCTTCCTCTCCAAAGTCGTGGTGTGGCTTCGCTTCATCTCCAATGCGTGGCTCGCTTCATTTTGCTTCATCTCTATAGTATGGTGTGTCATCTCTCAAAGTATGGCGTGGCTCGCTTCATCTCTCAAAGTATGGTGTGGGGCTTTGCTTCATCTTCACGACTCAAGTGCAGTTTCGCTTCATCTTCACAACTCAAGTGTGACTTCGCTTCATCTTCACAACTCAAGTGCGGTTTCGCTTCATCTTTACAACTCAAGTGCGGTTTCACTTCATCTTCACAACTCAAGTGCGGCTTCGCTTCATCTTCACAACTCAAGTACGACTTCACTTCATCTTCACAATTCAAGTGCGACTTCGCTCAAGTTTGGTGCACTCCACCTCCCCAAAATTCAAATGCGACTTCGCTTCATCACTAAAATTCAAGTGCGGCTTCGCTCAAGTTGGTGCACTCCACCTGTAAAAAATAAAAGTGAGGGTAAGTTGTTAAAAAAATGGTGATTTAAAAAAAAAAATTATGCATAAAAAAGGAGAGAGCAAAATTGCAAAAAAAAAAAAAAAGAAGGTTAGATTCAATTTCTTGTCTAAATTTGACTAAATTTGACTTGTTTCTAAAAGAGAAGAAACAAAAAATGGAAACAAAACGTTAAAAAAAGAGGTAAAAAAAAGAAGAAGAAAAAGAAAAAAAAAAGAAAAGAAAAAGAAAAGGGAAAAGAAAAAAATATGTGAAAAAAAAGAAAATAAAAGAGGAAAAGAAAAAAATAAAAGAAAAAAAGAACGAAAATAGGAAAATAGGAAAAAAAAAAGAAAAAAAGTAAAAGAGAGGGAAGAAAACGAAAGAAAAAAAGAAAAAAAATTATTAAAAAAAGAAAAGAAAAAGAATAATATGAACAAAAAAAATGTGAAACAAGAACAACAAAAAAAAAACCGGAAGAAAAAAGTGTAAAAAGAAAATTCCAAATAAAAAAAGAAAGGAAATTAAGAAGGAAAAAAAACTATAAAAAGTACAAAAAACTTTACTAAATAATAATAATTTAGGCCGGAATAAGATTCGAATCCTTATTATCCAAATCTCAAGTTCAAAGTCTTAGATTATCCAAGATTCAAATCAAAATTCGTTTAAGATTGTAATTCTATCTAAATCAAATTTTGGATTTCAATCTCTGTTAAAATTCAAATTTGGGCATATTCCAAATTTTATTTCAATTTCTAGTTCTTATCCTTAGATCCAAATCAAATTGTGAATAAGTTCTAAAACTTCTCTCAAATTAAAATTTGGCCATATTCCAAATTTTATTAAAAGTCAAATTGTTTAACTTTAAGATTAAATTGTGGATAAAATCTCAAATTTGGGCATCTTCCAAATTTTATATCAAACTCATCCAAATTTAGGTTCTTATCCCTATTTCCAAATCAAATTGGGGAAAGATCTAAAATTCAACCCAAATTAAAATTTGGCCATATTCCAAATTTTATTTCAAATTCATGTCGTCCAAACTTGAGTTTTTATCTTCAATCAAAACAAATCATGGATAAGAAAAAAAAAATCTCAATTGATCTTTTATTAAAATTCGGACATATCGCAAATTTTATCTCAAATTCAAATCAAATTGGAGCAAAATCTCAAATTGAAATTTGGCCATATTCTAAAAGTCATCCTAAATTTGAGTTAAACTTACGTACTAAATTCATAGTTTGACTGATGCATCAATTGAGGTCAAATTTAAGAACGACCAATCACAAACTGCCATAGCATTCATTAAATTAATGACGAAAGTCTAAATCATTAAAATTGAGACCAACTAGGAGGTGACTTGTGTCCCAAATTGAAGTTGAAGACAAAGTCCAATGGCGCCACGTGGTTTCATCGTGACCGTTGAATCAGATAAGATTAATTTGACCCAATTTGATATTATTATTTGGGTTAAAATTCAACTAAGCCAAAGAATAAGTTGAATTTGACCCGAATGTCAAATCAGACCAAAATCCAATTAATTGGACCGAAAGGCCAGACCCATGGACTAACCAAGCCCAATTTAGTGCCAACGCATGTAAGGCCCATAACAAACTTCTATAAATAGAGGCCCTACCTCTTCATTTAGGGAAGAGGAATTGAAGGCAAAATCTCTCTGAAGATCTAAAGTCTGAAGCTCTAAGGATCTGAAGAACATAACTCCTCCAAAGCTTTGAAGATCAGAAGACAATAAAGCTCTAAAGATCAGAAGACATATCAAAGCTCTAAAGATCAGAAGACACTAAAGCTCTGAAGATCAGGAGACATATCAAAGTTCTGAAGACTAAAGTCCTTTGAAGATACAAGCATTCTGACCATGCTTGAAGACTGAAGTTCTTTGAAGATACAAGCATTCTGAAGACCGAAGTCCATTGGAAATACAAGCATTCTTCCAAGACTTCAAATCCAAGATCATCACGTGCTTCGCTTTCTCAAATCAAGCGTATACATTCGACAGAGAGAGAATCAGAGGATCAAGTACTAGAGATTGAACCACATCGCATCAAATCAACATCAGCATCAACACCAACTAAAGTTCAACTCCACGAAACAAGTTTCTCCAGAAGCCTTGTGCGAACACTAATCCTCCAAAAAGATCAATAAGCCCAAAGGCCGATCGTCCAAGAAGATCAACAAGCCCAAAGGCCGATCATCCAAGAAGATCAACAAGCCCAAAGGCCGATCATCTTCTCAAAGGCCGATCGTCCAAGAAGATCAACAAGTCCAAAGGCCGATCATCCAAGAAGATCATCAAGCCCAAAGGCCGATCGTCTAAGAAGATCAACAAACCTAAAGGTTGATCATCCAAGAAGATCAACCAGCTTAAATACTATAGTTTATTTTGAAAGCATCAAAATATTATGTATTAGAGATTGTACTCACTTTCCACAAAATTAATACAAATACAAAGTTCAAATTCCATGAAATAAATTTCTCTTGAACTTTCGTGCGAACACCGGCAATATTGTAAAAAAAAAATTACAGATTGAAGAAGGAATAGGAAGAACGAAGAAAAGATAATTGAAGAAAGAAGCTTATTGGCAATAGCAATCACATGTCTTACAAAAAAACTTGCAGATTGAAGAAGGTACAATTTGGAGTGAGAAACGAGAATCAAATAGTGAGAGTAAGAATCAAGAAGCAAAGCCATCATGCATGTAATTTTTTTTTTAGCAATTTCACCCAATGCTGGCGTAAGCAAAATGCGAAAAAACATAGGTTTTTAAAAGAAGTTAGATCTCGTTTGGGCCTCCAAAAAGGTGCCATTGGTGTTGTTTTCCCGAACTATATGAACTTAGGCATGAAAGTCTTATCTTTATGTGGCAAAAGAGGGAATTCTGGTCGTGCTAGAATCTTGCTAGCTTAAAATATGAATTCTATTCGAGTACTATTGAATAGTCGTGGGATACCTTTATTTGTTTCAAAGTAAGAGTTTGAGGTTAGGTCACATCTAATCGTTGTTAGTTTTAAATTCAATCTAAGGCTTCTAGAGCAGTTGTACCACTACGGCAACATCAACTAGTTTGAATTAATAAGATCATGAAATGTGTGGAGAGTATAAGTCTTTATTTTCTTATATAAAGTTACCCACATAGTACTTATATTATAATATGATCTAGAGAGATTTATGAAGATGATCCCCATCTTCATATTCTTAACATGGCAGTAGTTTTTTTTTCTTATTCACTTATCCTTTTTCTTCTCTCATGGGGCTTTTTAGATAAAAAGATTTAAAAAAAATATTTAGGTGCATCTCAGACAACACATATCTTTGTGTATTCTACTAAATTGTCCAATCATAATTTGACATGTGGTAAATTCTTCTTATTTCTTTTTTGAAATATTTTAATCCGTCTTCAGTATAAATCAGGGAGAGTGGAACACATAAAGATTGGTGCATCCAAGTATTATCCAAAAATCAATAACATAAATGTTAGTTATTGTACCATCAGTTTCTAAATCTATTTATTATGCTTGTTTTTCTTATGTAAATGATATTGACTTCCTTTTTTTTTCTTTTCTTTTTCTTTCTAACAATATACCGTGTGGGAGGATCTGATCACATATCTCAAGATTGATAGTCCAAATTTATGACGATTGAACTATTTTCATGTTAACAACTTCCTTTTTTTTTAAAAAAAAAAACATGTTGGATTGGATATTTGAAAATAAACAAAATTCTCGACCTCTGTAACAAAGAATACAAAAAAAAAAGTTTTCTATAAATGGGAAATTATGTTCAACCCTAATTCTAAGATTCACGAGAAAAATGAAATTCAGTATTCTTTACGTCTCAACTATTTCTAGGCTTAAGTAGTCAAGTTTTAAGCTTTTTAATCAAAGAATACGTAAAGTAGTTAAAGAGTTAATTTACATTCACACTATGAGTTGTACAAAGCTATAAAGAAGTGTTGCAATGTGTTACAGACCTAATTTTGAAATACAACATAAAAAAGAAAAAAAATAAAATTAAAGAAATTAATATAATTGAAGAGATATTACCGTCGTTCAAGGGAGTTTAAATCTCCATTTAGGATTCTCAAAGAATCCCAACTTCTGAATTTGAGTCATGGAGTTCAACATACACAATTCTGCTGACTCCTCTCTCCACCTAGGGGATGGCAAAAAAATCCGTGGACGGGACCCCACAGCCCCGATCTGATCGGGTCGAGAATCTTTGGTTTGATTAGAGATAGGGGTCAAATTAAGGATTCTTTTTGGCTCCCCAATCGATACCCCGACCTCGTCTTGAAATTTATATTTTTTTTAGTTATAACATACACACACACACACACACATATATATATTTGGCACATGACCCAAAACTAAAACCCAAAACTTAAGACATTGGTTGTCGTATAAGACATTTAAATTTATTTTACTTCAAACTTTTATTCAAACTTTATTTAATATGTGAACTTGTAGAATTTGACTTGTAGATTTGTGAATTTGTAGAATTTGTAGAATTTGAATTATGGATTTGTGAGCTTGTGAATTTGTAGAATTTGTAAAATTTGACTCATAAATTTGCGAGCTTAGGAATTTATAGAATTATTTATTGTATTTCATGGATTTGTGTCTATTAAGTTTTACTTATTTTTTATGATTCAAAACTTAAAAAAATGAAATATATGAGATTTAAAAGAAAAAAATATAACAATTTAAACGAGGAATTCCACGGGAAATTAATAGGAAAAATTCCATAGGGATTAACAAGGGATTCCCTGCGGAGATTAATAGGGGGAACAGGGAATGGGTCCCCAGGGGGACTGTTAATAGGCAAGAATGCACATTATTACAGCGCAAGTCATAAAACAATGCATGATTGCAATGGTAAAAATATACAATATTGCGTCCAAAAGCATTAAGTTCACAACATTGTGATCGCATGCATCCATCGCATTAAAACAATTAACTTATGTATTTTTTTTGCAGGAAAATGCATTGACACAAGGCGGAAATACGATATGAAGAAATTAATATTTGAGCGCATTAAGAGATTGCGGCCGCAAGGCTATGCGATCACTTGTGCTCACGAAAAATCTACTCAAGAAAAGTGGCCGCATAGAGCTGGCACATCAAGGTGGGTGCATCTAGGTGAAAAGCTTCATAAATCACGATGGGACAAAAAGCTGATGACGGTCAATTCCGAATTAAGTTGACAAGCCATTAACGACATACTATAGCAAGTACACTCAACTTTTCGGTGACAATTATTCGGCGCATCAGACAAAGAATTAATGTCATCCCATCAGTGCAATCATAAGAGAGAAGAAGCTTCTCACCCTGAAGCTCTATAAATACCGAAGGCCACCTTCATCGAGGGAATTCGCCCAGTTTTAGAGTTCACCATATAAACGATAGTTAGCCTTGTTCTTAGTTTTTCTTATACTTAAAAGGCAGAAGTGAGAGAAGGGAAAAGATGCCGGAAGATCATCCTGATCAGCTCAAGAGAGTGCTAAGGAGTGTGGAAAAACAAAGAGTGGGCTGACTCTTGTGAGACTAAGAATATCTTTTGAGCAGAGTAAAAGAAGAATAGTGCAAAAGCCTTCAGAAGCAAGAAATTGCTACCAGGCTCTTTATTTTTATTCTGCATTGTCATTATGTACTTTGATTATATATATATATAGAATGGAACTTGCTTTTCTACATCTGTTTACTCTCTTTAAAATATGCATGGGTAGCTAAAACTATCGAATGGGTTGAGAAGTACTTAGCTAACATGACCTAGGATCTTCATTGCATGCGATCATCTTGTCTTATGTTGCGTCCATCTCCCCTTTAGAGCTACTCGAGAGAGAGCCTAAAGAAAGAACCTATGACTTGAGAGAGCTAGGTTAGAATCTAGACTCGAGAGAGCAAGATTAGATCTGCATAAGCAAGAGATTGAGACTTAGAGATAAACTCTGTTTGTCAACATGCATCGCATACACCCTAGAGATAGGTTATGGTAGTATTCGGTCGCCTTGTATGTGTGTGTGTCAATCGTAATCGCATAGACAAGAATAGAGGCTTATGTGTATGTCCTATAGACATCATCGCATATATCGCATGCGTTCTAAAACTAGAAGCCGTAGCATTTGCATTGAGAGATAATTAACTGTTGTATGTATGTAGCATGACTGCATAACATGAACACAATCCTAGGGAGTGTTAGCTAAACCCCTTCTCAACCCGTTCCCCCGCATACTCATCGCATCTTTCGTATTATTAACTCTTTTCTCAACTCCGCTGCATACACTTTATACTGTAAACAACAAACCAACCAATCCCTTGATTTATTTGTTACCGCAAAGTGATCTAAAAATTACCATCCCATATTGTTTTTCTTAGTCCCTGAGTTCGACCCTGGGCTTACCAAGCAACTCAGTAGGATTTATACTTGGATCTTGTTGAGAAAACTTGCATGCACAACGCATTTTTCACCATCGCATTCTTTACCATTATTTCATCGCATAACAACACACATCAAGTTTTTGGCGCCGTTGCTAGGGACTTCGGCAATACATTGTGCTAACGGTAATTTTTTTTATTTTCTTTGCAGCTTTCAATCTCTGGCAAATTACGGCCCAGAGATTGAAAGAACGTTCTGATGAAGATTGAGAGACAACCGCCAATAACAATAACAAGAGAAAGATAACATGGCGAAACAACCAGGAAATGGAGCACCAAATGAAAATAATATCATGGCGAATCCCATCCTATTGGCGAACGACCGCAATAAGCCCATTCGGGACTATGCGTCACCCAACCTCTACGATTTCTCCCCAGGAATCATGAGGCCTACTCTTGACAGATCGAGATTTGAAATGAAACTGGTGATGCTAGATGATCCAAACTGTCGGATAGTTTGGTGGTAGGCATGGCGAGGATTCACACGTGCACCTTCAGAGTTTCATTGAGATTTGCAACACGTTTGTGTTCCCTAACATCTTCACTGAGGAGGTTCGACTAACTTTGTTTCCATTTTCGTTGTGTGACTAGGCACGAAAATGAGCTTATTCTCTCGAACCAGAGGAGATTACATCATAGGAGCAAGTAATAGAGAAGTTTATGAAGAAGTACTTCCCTCCGACGGAGAACGCCAGAAGAAGAAAGTTGATCACCAACTTTGAACAGGATATTGACGAATCGCTCAGCGACGCTTGGGCGAGGTTTAAGAGGTTGGTAAAAGATTGCCCGCATAACGGCTTACCAGACTGCTTACAAATGGAGATTTTCTACCACGGATTAAACCCTGCATCGCAGACGGCTGCCAATGCGGCAGCAGCTAGAGGTCTGCTAGATAAAACTCATGATGAGGCCAAGAATATCCTTGATCGCATTTCTAAAAATCATGAAGACTGGAAAGAAAGCGATCAAAGATTGAGAATCAAGGATAGTGACACAAATAATGGGGCCATCGTATCCCTTTAGAGTCAAATGACTGCGATGATGAATTTGATACAGGGAATCACAATGAACAGCATAGCAACACATAATGGGCAAGTGAACGCAATCAACCAGACGACCGCAAGTTGTGCTACTTGCGGTGAAGGACATACAATGGAGAAATGCCAGAGAAACCCACGGTCAGTCTATTTTGTGAAGAATAATCTGTTTTCTAACACGTACAACCCTGGGTGGAGAAACCACTCTAACTTCGGGTGGAAAAATCAACAGCAAAATTTTCAATCAGTGGCGCAAAAAGAAGGGCCACCCGTATTTTTCCTGCGAACCAACAGTCAAACGCAAAATCAAGCCAGCAGCTCGTAGGCGCCGCAATCTTCCTCTTTGGAGAGTTTGTTGAAGCAATATATTGAAAAGAACGAAATAGTGCTTCAAAATCAAGCAACATCCATCCACAACCTGGAAATTCAAATAGGCTAGATTGCGGGTGAGCTCAAGAATAGACCGCAAGGGGCCCTGTCGAGTTCAACGGAACTCCCACATAACTAGAGGGTACGGGAAAAGAGCAATGTCAAGTTGTGACGTTGCGGAGCGGAAAGACTGTAGCAGGGGAGAAGAAAAAGGCTAGCCAGATTGCTCCAATTGTGCTAGAACTAGAGATTGCGTTGACTCGAGAAGAAACAGAAGAAAATGAAGTGAAGGAACTGGAGATTGCGTCCATCTCGGAGCCGAAAGAACAAGGGACCATAAGAATATAGTTGCCACCATTCCCACAGAGACTCAAAAAGAAGAAAAATGATGAGGTACAGTATCAACGCTTCATGGATATGCTAAAACAGTTGCATATTAACATTCCGTTCACTGAAGCAATTGAGCAGATGCCCGCATATGCAAAGTTTCTAAAGACATGGTGACAAAGAAGAGAAGCACTAGTAAGTTCGCAACGATGGCATTGCCGTAGAGTTCAAAATCTATCATCCCATCGAAAATGCGCGACCCTGGGAGTTTCATTATACCTTGCTCTATTGGAGAGTTATACATCGGTCGAGTGCTATGCAATCTTGGGGCCAACATCAACTTGATGCCCCTGTTAATTTTCAAGTAGCTAAATGTGGGGTAGCTTGCGCCTACGACGTTGACTCTCCAATTAGCGGATAGATCTCTTGTGCATCCAGAGGGAAAGGTGAAGGATGTTCTAGTTACGATTGACAAATTCATATTTCTTGCAGACTTCATCATCCTGGACAATGAAGCAGACAAGGATGTGCCCATCATCCTGGGGCAACCATTTTTATCCACCGGTCGTGCCCAGATTAATGTGCACAAAAAGGAGATCACCTTGAGTATGAATAGACAGAAGCTCAGGTTTGACATTATCCGAGCCATGAAATATCCTGATGAAGAAGACCTCAATAAATCCAACGATGAACCAAGTTTGTATGAAGAAGAAAAGTCCAAAGATGAGAACGAAGATGAGGATGCGACCACATCCATTATAGCATGCAATGCAATCACAGAAAAAACAAACAAAGAAGATGAGATGACCGCATCCAAATAAGACAATCTGATAGCGAATGAAGAAAGAAAAACAATAAAACCATCCTTGGAACAACCACCAACAATAGAACTGAAGACCCTCCCTAACCACCCGAAGTATGCGTTTCTAGGGCAGAATGAAAAACTACCTGTAATCATTTCCTCTGCATTTAATGAAGACCAAGAAAATATGTTGCTGAGCATTCTGAGAAAGTATGTAAAAGCAATTGGCTGGACACTCGTAGACATTAGAGGAATCAGGCTCGCATACTACATGCACAGGATTCGTCTCGAAGAGAATCACAAAGGATCGATCGAACATCAGCGCAGACTCAACCCTGCAATGAAGAAGGTCGTAAAGAAGGAGATAATCAAGTGGTTAGACACGGGCATCATCTATCCAATAGCCGACAGCACGTGGGTCAACCCTGTACAATGTGTGCTGAAGAAAAGAGGGATAACGGTAGTCTCTAACGTAAATAACAAACTGATACCGCAAAGAACCGTTACTGGATGGCAGATTTGTATGGACTACCGTAAATTAAATGCGGCAACAAAGAATGATCATTTCTCCTTACCTTTTATCGACCAAATGCTAGATTACCTAGCTGGAAATGACTTCTACTACTTCTTGGATGGATATGCCGGCTATAACCAGATTATGATTGCTCCCGAAGATCAAGAAAAAACCACATTCACCTGCCAGTTTGGAACATTTGCGTTTTGACGCATGCCATTCGGCCTTTACAATGCACTGAGTACTTTCCAAAGGTGTATGATGGCCATCTTTTCTGAATATCTCGAAGGCTCTGTAGAAATTTTCATGGACGACTTCTTTGTGTATGGGCAAACATACGATGTCTGTCTCAATAATCTGGAGAAGATATTGAAAAGATGTAAAGAGACGAACCTCGTGCTTAATTGGGAGAAATGCCACTTCATGGTGAAGGAAGGATTTTGCTTGGGTACAAGGTCTCCAAGGATGGGTTGGAGGTGGACAAGGCAAAAATTGAGGCGATTGAAAAGCTCCCACCTTTAGCGATTGTAAAGGTTGTCAGGAGTTTATTGGGAGATGCTAGATTTTATAGATGTTTTGTCAAAGACTTTTCAAAGGTTGCACGACCACTAAGTGCGTTGCTGGAGGATGATAGAAAGTTTGACTTCGATGACCAATGCCTCGACACATTCATGATTTTGAAGAATGCATTGACAACCGCACCTGTGTTGATCGCACCAGACTGGACACAACCCTTTGAATTAATGTGCGATGTAAGCAGTTATGCGATGGGAGCAGTGCTGTCGCAGAAGAGAAAAACAATGCTACATCTCATCGTATATGCGAGTAAAACCTTGAATCCTGCTCAAACAAACTACACCACCACAGAAAAAGAATTACTTGCGGTGATATTTGCATTGGAGAAATTCAGAGCGTATTTGCTGGGAACTAAAGTACTTATTTACACTAATCACTCAGCGATAAAATATTTGATGACAAAGAAAGATGCGAAGCCAAGATTGATTAGATGGGTTCTCCTCCTCCAGGAATTCGACATGGAAATCCTTGATCGCAAAGGGATGGAGAACTAGATTGTGGACCATTTATCCAGATTAGAAAATCCAGAAGTTGACCGCAACTAGTCAGAAGTGAGCGCAACGTTCCCAGACGAGTAGCTATTTAAGATTGAAGAATTACCATGGTACGCAGACGTGGTAAATTTTCTGGTTTGCGAGCAATTTTCCAAAGATTATACTGACACCAAAAGAGGCGGCTCAGACATGAATGCAGATCATATTATTGGGATGAGCCAAATCTGTAAAAGAGGGGGTCAGACCAGATTTTGCGCCTGTGCGTACTAGATGCTGCTCACCAATGCATATTATCACAATGTTATCACTTGCCATACGGATGACATTTTGGAGGCCAACGCACAGTAATAAAAGTACTACAAAGTGGGTATTATTGGCCAACACTATTCAAGGATGCAAGAGCTACGCGATGAAATGTGACCGGTGCCAACGCACAGGTAATATTTTATGGAAGCATGCGATGCCCATGAACATTATTTTAGAACTGGAATTGTTCGATGTCTGGGGCATCGACTTCATGGGACCATTTCCACCATCGAATGGTCACAAATATATTCTGTTAGCCGTCGACTACGTTTCCAAATGGGTAGAAGCGGCAGCATGCGTCACAAGCGATGCGGCGGTAGTCTCCAAGTTCTTGAAGAAAAATATTTTCACTCGTTTTGGCACTCCATGTGCCATAATAAGTGACGAAGACTCCTACTTTTTTAATCACATTATCAAAGATTTGCTGCTCAAATATAATATCCTCCATAAAGTGGCCATCGCATACCATCCACAGACAAATGGTCAAGCTGAAGTGTCCAACTGGGAGATCAAGTTGATATTAGAGAAGGTGGTGAAGCCTTCATGAAAGGATTGGGCAACAAATCTGGACGATGCCTTGTGGGCATAAAGGACCACCTATAAGACACCTATAGGCATGTCCTCGTATGTGTTGGTATTTGGAAAGGCATGTCATTTACCACTTGAGTCGTAGCATAAAGCACTGTGGGCAGTGAGAAAGCTAAACTTTGACTTAAAGACCGCAGGGGAAGTAAGAAAACTTCAATTGGTTGAGCTGGAGGAATGGAAAACTCATACATATGAGAACGCAAAGATCTACAAAGAGCGTGCAAAGTGCTGGCATGACAGACAATTATGTGAAAAGAATCTCCAAGTTGGGCAAAAGGTCTTACTATTTAATTCATGGCTATGACTCTTCCCAGGGAAATTAAAGTCACGTTGGTCCGGACCCTTCCTGGTCAGAGAGGTATTCTCGCATGGCGCAGTCGAGTTATCCAATGAAGATGGGACCAACATATTCAAAGTCAATGGGCAACGAGTGAAAATATATCGTGGAGAAGACTGGCATCGCATGATCACCTCTGTGCACCTAAGAAACTCTGACTGAGAAAGAAGTAGGCAGTCCCTGCACAATCATGCGATTCAAATTCATCAGAGACACAAGTTTTGTGAAGTATCTGTTGAAATCCTCAATTCATAAACTTATCTCTACCTCCTTTTAGTATTATCATTTTGCTATCTGTTGCTTTTCTTAAAAAGAAAAAAAGAAAAAAGAATAAGAGATGTTTTGTTAACTTTGTTCTTTATTTTTTCATTATTTGACCCTCTTAATGTTTTCTTTGCAACGATCGTGGTGAACGATTGCAGAGGCGCTACACGAAAGACGCAACTAGCTTATTCCGTCACCGCAATCGAAGAGAGCAGTTCGCCACAAAGAAGGATGCGTCCACAAATAATGCGGACGACAGGACAAATTTGGGGGTTGTATCTTTTCTTGACTTTATTTATTCCAAATTTTGCACTATCGCATCACACTTTAACTTTGATCATTTTTGCATCGCATCCTCTTTAGTTGGTGCAATCATTTAACATTGATTAATTTAGTAAGTCACCGCATTATTTCTCCTTTCCAATTATGATTTCAATGATGAAACGCATGCCTCTATTTTTTTCGTATATACTAGAGTCAACTTAATTTTAGGACAGTCAACTCATGAAATATTTCTAGAAGTTAGTGGTCTGCTAGCTTTCTTTCAAACTGACTTTGTACGAAACTTTCTAAGAGCATCGCATGACTTATTTCAATCTTTTGGCAATTGAGACATTGCCGCGTTTTCAATTTGGGGGTGCAGTATTCATTTTCGACCTTGCTATTTTTAGGTTTCATAAAAAAAACGTTGCGATCGGATCCTATTCGTAGTTGGATGTCCGCACGACACACGTGGGGACAAGTCAAAACGAAGGCTAGGCACTTGGATCAGCGCAAGGTCAAATTAAATAATAATAATAATAATAATAATAATAATAATAATTAAAAAATATGTGTCTAAAATACGCAAGGATAAAAATCATTTCAAAATACCCCAGTGAAAATGTTTTTTTTTTTATGAAATAAATCATGCGATGCCCTAAAATCTAGTAAAGTCTTTTTGAAGGTTAAATTTGTAATCCCTAAATTTTAGAAATATTTTAAGAGGCCTGGATAAAAATTAAGGAGATTTTGGTGCATGGGATTGAAATAAGGCATTCTTGAGAAATCTAGGAAAGAAAAGGCTGTCGACTTTCTAAAGAAAATCTTTAGCTTATGCTTCAGGATAAACATTGTTTTAAATTTGGGGGTGTGATATGCACGTTATTATAGTGCAAAGTCATAAAACAATGCAGGATTGCGATGGTAAGAATATACAATATTGCATCCAAAAGCATTAAGTTCACAACATTGCGATTGCATGCATCAATCGTATTAAAACAGTTAACTTATGTATTTTTGTGTAGGAAAATGCGTTGACGCAAGGCATAAATGCGATCCGAAGAAACTAACGTTCGAGCACATTAAGAGATTACAGTCGCAAGGCTATTCGATCACTTGCGCTCGCGAAAAATCTATTCAAGAAAGGTGGCCGCATAGAGCCGGCCCATCAAGGTGGGTGCATCTGGGTAAAAGCTTAATAAATCACGATGGGACAAAAAGCTGATGACGGTCGATTCTGAATTAAGTTGACAAGCCGTTAACGACATACTGTAGCAAGTACACTCAACTTTTCGGTGACAATTATTCGACGCATCAGATAGAGAATTAATGCCATCTCATCAGTGCAATCATAAGAGAGAATAAACTTCTCACCCTGAAACTCTATAAATACCGAAGGCCACCTTCATCGAGGGAATTTCCCCAGTTTTAGAGTTCACCATATAAACGATAGTTAGCCTTGTTCTTAGTTTTTCTTATACTTAAAAGGCGGAAGCGAGAGAAGGGAAAAGATGCCGGAAGATCATCCTGATTAGCTCAAGAGAGTGCCAGGGAGTGTGGAAAAACAGAGAGAGGGCTGACTCTTGCGAGAGCAAGAATATCTTTTGAGCAGAGTAAAAGAAGAATAGTGCAAAAGCCTTCAGAAGCAAGAAATTGCTACCAGGCTTTTTATTCTTATTCTGCATTGTCATTATGTACTTTGATTATATATATATATATATATATATATATATATATATAGAATGGAACTTGCTTTTCTACATCTGTTTACTCTCTTTAAAATATGCATGGGTAGCTAAATCTATCGAATGGGTTGAGAAGTACTTAGCTAACATGACCTAGGATCTTCATTGCATGCGATCATCTTGTCTTATGTTGTGTCCATCTCCCCTTTAGAGCTACTCGAGAGAGAGCCTAAAGAAAGAACCTCTGACTTGAGAGAGCTAGGTTAGAATCTAGACTCGAGAGAGCAAGTTAGATCTGCATAAGCAAGAGATAGAGACTTAGAGATAAGCTCTGTTTGTCAACATGCATCGCATGCACCCTAGAGATAGGTTATGGTAGTATTCGGTTGCCTTGTATGTGTGTGTGTCAATCGTCATCACATAGACAAGAATAGAGGCTTATGTGTAAGTCCTATAGACATCATCGCATATATCGCTTGCGTTCTAAAACTAGAATCCGTAGCATTTGCATTGAGAGATTATTTGCTGTTGTATGCATGTAGCATGACCGCATAACATGAACGCAATCCTAGGGAGTGTTAGCTAAACCCCTTCTCAACCCGTTCCCTCGCATACTCATCACATCTTTCGTATTATTAAATCTTTTCTCAACTCCGCCGTATACACTTTATACTGTAAACAATAAACCAACTAATCCCTTGATTTATTTGTTACCGCAAAGTGATCTAAAAATTACCATCGCATACTATTTTCCTTAGTCCCTGAGTTCAACCCTTGGCTTACCAGGCAGCTCAGTAGGATTTATACTTGGATCTTATTGAGAAAACTTGCATGCACAATGCATTTTCCACCATCGCATTCTTTACCATTATTTCATAGTATAACAACATGCATCAGGGATCCGTTTCCCTAAAAGGAATCCTCGCCCCCGACCCCACCTTTAAATGGCAGGGACGAGGGTGGGGATGGTGAGCGAGACTCCATCCTAGTGACGGATTGATAATTTTTTAGTGGGCACAAATTTAAATAAGACATTTTTCTTCTTTAGAAACACAAATTCATACACGGTTAAGTTACAAGTTTAGTTCCAAAACTTTTAAATGTGTCTATATGATATTGTTGTATTGATTATATATGGTTGGTGAATTTAGCGATTATTAACAATTCAATAAATGTCTTATGTTGTGCCTTAGTTGCTAAATGCGATGAATGATTTTTGTTAAATGCATGCTTTCTCTACTTAGACCCAAATATAAGTTCAAATAGAGTTTCTAAGGAGTCTAGGGTCGAACACAAGGATTATAAACTAAAAATGTGTTTGAGCTTGATGAATGATCTTAACGAGATAAATTCTTAATTAATGCAGCGAATAAGTTTTAAACAGCCAAAGTAATGAGTTAGTTACAAATGATGGAGATGACACGTCGAGTGTGTTATGATGCGTGGAATGATAGAAGTGAAGATTGATGAAAAATACAAAAACAATTAAGCAACATGCGTGGGAGTGAAGGAAAAATCAATTGATAAGATAAAGTTGAGAAGGGTTATTAACATTTTCCTACGTGATGCATAAGTTATGCATTCATGTCATGACTCATAAAATGAGGCTCTCGGTGTTTTTTTAGTCACATTTACCTTATCTCTAGGACACATGCTCAAGTTAATTTCAGAAAAAATGTTGACTTTATTTCTAAAGCTACTCCTTTCTCTGCTTAATGACCTCCACAATCACTTATTCTCTCAAGTAGTTGATTATTTTTACTTAACCTGATTTGTTAGATGAATTCAAGCAATGTTTTTAGTCACGTATTAAACAAGACGAACTTTAACTATGAAAAACTTGTGAAAATGTGAGTTTAACCTCCTCAACTCATTTGGAATTTAGTTACACATGATAGAGGAAAGATAAGATAAGACATTGATAGATGAAATATGATAGAAATCACATTTAAATTAATAGAAGTTTCTTAATCTCAACTATCTTAATACAAACTGAATTAACAAGAAAAATAAAATAAAGATCAGAGATGAATTGTGTCAAGCCGTGGTCGCAATATCTTGCTTCCTTTGGCTTGGATAGAGGCTTTTTCAACGATGGTTCTTGTGGAGATGACGGTGCCCTTTCTCTTTTTAGAGAAGAAGACTGAGTTCTTACTCAGAATTCTCCAAAGAGAAGCTCAAGAGATTGAAGACAATAGCGGAAATGGGAAGAAATTTGGATAGAATTTCGGGCAATCTCTTGGAAGAAAGTCTTACACTTAAACTGATTTTAGACGAGCTATTTATAGGCATCAAGAAGCTTCTCTACCTCTTTCTAATGATGATTTGATACCTTTGTATTTAATTCCATACACTGTTGCAGTGAATACTCGTGTAAAGATTCATTGGTTCAGGTGCGACTGTCTCAAATCAACTTGCATTTTGATTTGACATTCATCGCCAATGCATTTGTCGTTTTCTACTTCTCATATTTCTTCTCAACGCATGGTTCTTTGTGTGTAAGGTTGAAGTTTGATATGATCTCTTTTTATGCATCCACGACTGCAACTTTTCTTTCGTTTGTTGATTTTTTGCTTCTTTTCACATAAAATCCTACATTCAAAGATGTTTAATTTTATAATTTCAAGGTAATGAGTTTTGCAAATGCATGAGTGCAAAGTTTAATTATTCACATGAATTTCATTTCAAGTTAATGCATTTTTTCCTGAATTTTCCTAATTATTCTAAATAAAGAGCTACATTAACTTGTATTTCTACAAGTTATTAGGTTTGTAAAATTTAAAAAGCATATGACAGGTCGCTAAATTTCAATTTTTATATAATAGATTAATATATTTAAAAATTTGTAAATTCATTAAATATGAATTTCAATCTGGGGTATAATAGAACATTTATTTTAAAATAAAATAAAATCAATACACGTGATATTTATTAAATAGATAATATAAATTCATGAATATTTATTTTTAAACTTCAAATTTTTAATTTGAGACAAATATGGAACTTCATGGACCTATTAGAGTGTTTTTAAAGGCTATATAGAAAAAAAATTTAGAGAAACAAATGATTAAACTTATATTTTAACTTTTAATCGTTAACACTAGGTGTGTTGCATGTATTTTCAAATTTCTAAAATAATGTATCAAAATAATGTTGGGCTGATAACCCTTCACAAGTCCCAAATACTCAAGATCAACGCTGAAGAGATAAAGAAATGGCTTAGAACTATTCTGTCAAATCTTCGATGCTCGACTGCTTGCTACTCGATCCTCGATCAAAATTTCCTTCTTCGTCTGACTAGTCTCTGTTAAATTCTCAATGCAACTCGATGACAACAGAACTAATACTCGATCATACTCGACGATTCTTGAACGATACTTGGTGAAACTCGAAGGTGAAAACGATGTACTCAGAGCTAATCAATAGCGATGAATCGATGCACGATTGACTCGATAATTTGATTACTTGATACGATTTGAAATGAAAACGATTGGCACGCGATTTGCAGTAAAGAATTACTCGATTGAACAAGAAAGATAAGGGAAGAAGAAAGAGACATAGTGTTTACGTGGTTCGGCAAGGTTGCTTATGTCCACAGGAAGATTTGAAATCTTTTTACTTAATGAAGATTGCTTACAGATTTTGATATTTGCAGAAAACTAAGAAAAAAAATGACAACTCTGTGATTTGAATTTGAAATTAGTGGTATTTATAAGAATGTACCAACTGACCGTTACAAATATTAGTTATAAACAAACAGAAATATGAGGTATTTGAGTCAAAGCTTCTTCAAATAATATACCTCATACCTCAGTTGACGTAGGACTTGTACTATCAATTTTAATTTTAGAGTTTTGATTTTTCCCATTTCCAATATTATTAAAAAAAAATCGTGATGTTTAAAATTTAAAATTGTTTAATCAAATATAAAAAAAAATAAAAATGGTGAACTTGTAAATTTTAATCAAAGAACATAATGCATTCAACACCAGAGTTAAGTAGCAAACTTATATAATAAAAAAAAAAAGTATATTTAAGTTAACATTACACTCCTATAATATAATATGTATATTAGATAATAGAAGGACATATTTCCCTCAAATATTCAAGGAAAATGGTCTGAAATAATCTCAAATACTTCATCTTTCAAATTTAGCACCATTTTAAAGAATTCGTTGAAATAGCTTTTTCGGTCCATCTCGATTAAGATTGATCACCGAGATTTAGATAATTAATTTTTTCATCCTATCGATTGTTTTGGGCTTTTTCGATAAAATCTTAGGCATGATTAACACTGAAATTCTATATATTTGGATTTTCTCGATGAAATCTCGCTCATGATTAACATCGAGATTCTATATATTATCCCAAATCTTACATAATTTTCACAAAACTTGATGTTTCCTCAAATTTAAAAATTATAGTACAATCACTTGACATACATCTAAAAAAGGGTTCTTAGCCTAAAATCTTAGCCTTAGAAGAAATTTTACGATCTTAAAGTTAAAAAATGATCCCTCACAACAACCTTTTGGCAGATTTCTCCTCTCCTTCTCAGAAGGTAGTTGGTCTTGGCATCAACATTTCAGGCAGAGACACAGGCACATGCATCTCTTTAGCAATCCTTGGGATCTTGTGCATCTCACCTCAATGGAAA
The DNA here is from genome assembly GCF_027475165.1 of Benincasa hispida. Lineage (NCBI taxonomy): Eukaryota > Viridiplantae > Streptophyta > Magnoliopsida > Cucurbitales > Cucurbitaceae > Benincasa > Benincasa hispida. Next base: position 29,560,279 of record NC_143484.1, on the reverse strand, counting down.
GCAAAAGTTATTATATTAATTGAAAAGTTATGTAAGATTTGATATAAGATTTGGTAAAGATAGTCGAATTTGAAGAAATTTTGAAAAGATATAAGATTTTGTATAAGATTTGGAAAGATTATATAATATTTGAAAAAATTAGTAAATCCTAGGTGCACGATATTTAACCAAGAAATTTTGGAATACGAGATGAAAATTTTAACTTTCTATCCAAATCTCGATAGTCGTTCTCAACTGAGAAGACCAAGAAAATTATTTCAACGAATTTTCTAAAAGGCATGCCCATTCCAAGTGAGGTAGGCCTTATACTACTTTTCAAAATGATGTACTAAAATAATTTATAACAAAGACAAATTTGTAAAAGATCAAAATTTGTTGTATTATACAATTTTTTCTTACAAATAAAAAAAAAACAAAATATATCAAGCTAAGGAAATGTCACCAAGAAATATATAACAATTGAAAAAGCGTTAGGTTGACTCGTCACTCGAATTACGGATGTTAAACGGAAAGCACTGACAAGCACTGTAACAACAAAATACTGACAACAAGAAAACAAGTAAATGCACGCAGGAGTTGGTAACCCAGTTCGGTGATAAACCACCTATGTCTGGGGGGCAGAGTATTAAGAAAAGATAATCAACTAATATTAAAGAGTTAAGTAATTACTACGCAGTACTTATCGTTAATACACCAATTACTATAGTGACTCACACAGAGTCCAACTAACAAGTCACCTAGGCTCCCTCTAGATGTGAGATTCCCTCTCTATTGTACTTAGGCTCCCCCTAAGTATGATAATATTAGTGATGAATACTTCGACTTCTGACAGTGTGTGAGACTCCTCTCAACTTGATTATCTTCCTTATTGTTCAGTGAACTCCCTTCACTAACTAATCTTAGGTCCTCCCTCGGATAGAGAAATCCTTCTTAAGAAAGAAGTCTTAGGCTCCTCGTAAGGCCGAGAATCTTTTCTCTTCAGTGATGTCTTAGACTTTCCCTAAAACAGAAGTTATCTTCAAGTTCTATTAACGAATTAACCAAGACTACGCACCACGGAATAAAGTGGGTAGAGATTAAAAACCCCAAGATGTATAGTCAGCTGTCAAGAACAAATCGACTATCAAGGATAAATCACAATTCGACCTCAAAGAATAAAAACACTCTTCTTAAGATGAACAAATGCGACAAACCTCGAAGAAGAACAAAATTCGCCTATTAAAAGCCAAGGCCAAATAAGGTAAAAGATCCCCTAAAAATATTATCCTTTTTGTCAAAATAAGATACACCATAAATAAGGAAAATATCAATCAAAATACTTTTGCTGAGATTTCCTAGATTAGGAAATAAAAATATTTCATACAAAAACTCCATATTAGGAAAGAAAAATATTATGCAGGAAATAGTAATGTTTGAGGTAGATGTTAAGACTTCATTTGTGATAACTACAAAAACTACCAGAAGCTGCCATAGAAAAATATAAAGACAATCAACAAATCTTTAACAATCTCCCCATTTGGCTGATATATCTTTTTTAAGGCAGAATATTTAACAACTAACCAACAAAATAAAGGATGTTATGTTGGAATACAAATACATGCAGTGGAAGAAAACAAGATCATTAAAGTATTTTAATTCCTTAATTTTGACATCAAAATAAGCATGTTCACAAAGAATTAAGAGGGTTTCAATACATACCTTTGAAGAACCTCTTGAATATTGATCTTCAGCTACAATCTCCTTTTCCTTTGGTTGTGAACCAGTACAAGATCTTCTTGACTATTCTCTTGGAGCCTTAGATTGAGTTGTGAAACTCAAAACAAACTTGAATTAGAGAAAATTGGAGAGGAGGTCACTGGTTTACCAAGGTTAAAAACCTCTTCAACCTTCAAAATTTCTCAGCAAATTCAATCAATTGCATGGGAGCCTTTTAGAAGCTTATGTGATATATCCTAGAATATCATGCAATCCAATTGCATCGAATTCTCCTAGCTCCAACTCCAATTTTTTAGTAGTGAGAAGTGAATAAGGTGCGTGGTTAGAAAGTGGAAAAAGCCCACTTTTGGTGGGTTTTTTCATTTTCCAATTTTTCATTTTTCTATTAATTTTGAATCTATTTTCAAAATCAAATATCGTTTTTAGATTTTTAATTTTACAACTAAAATTGAAAATTTATTAATTTTACAAATATTAATTCAAAATTAATTTTTCTAATAAAATTAATAATGAATAATTAATTAAATAATTTAATTAATTTCAATTATTTTAATATCAAATATTAAATTAATTAATCACGAATTCCACTACCAAGAATCCCTATTCATGAAATTAACATTTAAATCATATTTAAATATTAATTGACTCTTCAATTCTGTTTAATTCCAAAATTAAACGTGTAATTATATCACATATAATTACTAATTCCCTTAATTCTAATTTGAACGTTTCAAATCAACTTATCATGCTATTCTGAGGCTAATCCGTATGTGAGCTAGTAGGGAGACCTAAAGAACGTAAAGATCATGGGATCCAACGATTCGAGATTAATTGGTTAAACTCTTTATACCGAATTAACCCTCATTCGTTGACTACCGAGTCATTCCACTAAAGCCCAGAGTTGCACTCCCCTCACTGTAGATATATTGTGTCCACTCGATATAAACATGATTAGTAAGTTAATCCTTCACAGGTTGTTCGTAATAACGACTACGTCAAATGACTGTTTTACCCCCGAGATTACCTCTTATTCCTTAAGTCCCACTGATCCTCTAATGAACAATTTGTTTGTAATCCGATCATCAAACCGAGTCCCTCTCGAGCCAATGAAAGGGTGGGGCCCCTTGTTCATGACTCGGAGTCAACACTTAAGGGAACAACCCAAATTCCATCTTGCATCCTATGTCCCAACTATCTACCCGGTTTTACCCTTGAAATTGGAGACTTATTGAGCTAGCACTGTTGAGCCAACCCTCACCTATGTAAATCTAAGGATAATCCCAAATTGACATGAGTTTATAGTTAGCTCAGGATTAAGGTTAAGTTACCCAAGTCATCGTTATGAAATAGTCAGTTTTAAACAGTAAACAACGTTATAAAGTAAGAGTGACTTATTTCTTGGTTCGATCTTGCACAAACTCATTGCACAGAACGCCCCCACTCCTCATGTCACTACATGTACGAATCATGATAAATTCGTCTGTAGCACTTTACAACTCTTTGTAACAACTACAAAGTGGGTCGCATCCAATAGTGTTACCAGAATAAGGCACCAAATCTTATTCGTATACTATAGTTCATTTTGACTATTTATTCGAACATGATCTACTCTTATGTCTCCACATAAAGTTCAAGTATTCATATAATAGTCATGGATCTTTTTAGTTTATTGGATTTATTTCTAAAACAAAATAAGCAATTCATATATTCAATAACAACTTTATCGATTAACAGAATGAGTTTATCGTTTACAAACCACAAGTTTTAGGACATAAAACCCAACAAACTCCCACTTGGACTAAAACTCCAGTGGTAACATACATATAAATACATTGAATTTTTTAGTTTTACATAGAAATACAATAAACTAGGGCATCACATACCCATTCTTAGGTATCACATAGGTTTTTCTCCCACTTGCCCTAGGTTATACAACCTGTAGTCCTAGTCTCACTAGAGGATCTCTGTAAACATATTAGTATACAACGAACTTTGATTCAAAATAATATAGAGAATGCATCTTATTTCCACAACTTCTTGTTTCTCGATATTGTCACCAATACCTGATGTCTTGAGTTTCCACTAAACCCATATAATGGTTAGGCTATCATACATTCCTCCCACTACATCGAGGTACCCTCAACTCTATAAGTAAGATGCATCTGACCTGTCCAAACAACTTTTGTTATAGTGTCAGCTTTAATCAATAACTCTTTATTGATATACACTTTGCTTTTTATGGAAACTAAATAATACATGGTGATCTCGTATACTTTTCTAGAAAAAATTTAGCATTTGTCAACATAAACACTTAATTTTCTTTTACATGAAAAGTATACTACTTTTGGGTTGCCTACAGATAGGCATGCCATCTAAACGATATTCCAATACTTAAGGGTTCGACACTAACACATGTGTCGATCTTTCCAGATTTCTGAACTATGTAAACATCTTTTACATATCATAAATAGCTTTTATGAGTCCTCCATATCTCATATGGATTTTGAGAAAACACCTTAAAATTGGAATGATGCTCAAAACAGTTAAGCAACACACCACCACCACCAATTCTTCCCCTTTTTGGCTGACAAAAAAAAAAAAAAAAAAGCATGCCCTTAGGAAAAAGAAGCCCCTCCAGTCCTAGATAGTACAACCCGCATCACCTACAGTACATTATCAATTTCAGACTTTCGTTCTTGTAGACTCTGCATGATAGTCTTAATGTCTCGTGACTTGTTAGATAACACTTGCATAACACGACTACCAAAAGAAGATTAAATGAAAGCCTAATTGAGTCCATCAACATTGGAAGCAAAAGGAGGAGCAGTAAGATCAGGGATATGATAGTTTTGCAGAAGTTTGGGATGAATAAAAATAAGAGCAGGAGCAGGACCAACAGGCTATTCAACAGTAATCAAGTCTAATTTCTGAGTAATCAAAAGTCCACAAATTAATCGAGGATAACAGATAGGTAATTTCAAGGCTTGAGATCTAATGTGGCGCTTGATCTGATTAAGTACAAAATTTTCATAATTGAATGGAGCTTCGTTCCCAATCTGATATAACAATGTGGCAAAAAAAACCGAAAGACCTGATTTGTTAGAGGAAGGACACCAGTTGAAGATCTCAATCTTATGTAAGACAACATATTTTGTACTCAGAATAGTAGTTGACAACTAACCCTTCTTAGGCCAAGATGACCTTGCCCCACCTATCAATTCAAACATTAGCTCCCTCATCAAAGGACGTTGTTCAGATACATTAGTAGTAACCGTTTGGTTGAGATATTTATTAATGAGATCAGCAAAGAAGATAAACAGTTGCCTTAATAATGAACTTTTTGAAAGTCAGGACTATTGAGATTGTCAAACTCTAGAGATATATTGACAATGAATTGTCTCACAATTTGAGGGTAGAATGGTCCCAAGTTTAGCACAATCCTATCAAGTTAAGCTTGGAGAATAAGATTCACAAGATTGAAGTAGTCTAGAGTTTTTGTTGGAGTTGATGCCCTAAATCTCGTAGGGTCTTGTAGTTTGTAAACACTTGTATGAACAAACATTTTGTGATTTATAATATATGATATTTTATTCACTTTAGTCTATGAAATATGAGATATTTTAGTTGCATTAACCATAAACCAATAAACTAAGATCCATGGTTATCATTGTAACTTAAGCATATATGTGAAGACAAACAAGTGGATCGTGCTTTAAGTGATAACCTAAATGGTTTGTAGTATATGGATAAAGGAGGAATACCTTATCTTGGTGACACTACGAGAGTGCCCACTTTGTAGGTGTCACAAATGTTGTAAAGTGCTACAAATAATCTGATTCTGATTATTCGTGTATTAGACATGCGAGCGGGGATACTATATACACAGGAGTTTGTATAAGATTGGATCACGAAATGTTTAGTCTAGTTATATAATGCCGTTCATAATTGAGACTTTCATTTCACTAGGATGACCATAGATAACATGACCTTATTCTTGAGTGAGTTGTGAATTTCTACCTATGAGGGTGGTCCTTTGATTTGAATGGGTGAGAGTGGCTAGATCGCCGACTCAACAAGCCTACCATTTTGGGGATTCATCTGTTTGGGGAGCTGGGAACTCAGCTACACAAGATGAAATTCACCCCTTCCCTGAAGCAGGGGTAAGTATATAAAATGCTCCCTTAAGGGTTGATTGTAGGGCTTGAACAATGTGGAGCCACACCTCTCTTGGCCTGAGAAGAGTTTAGTCATAGTGGGATTATGATTTATTGTTTATTAGAGGAATCAGTGGTACTTAAGGAGTTAGATGTAACTAAAAGGGCAAAACAGTGAATTGGCCCAGTTATACTTACGAGCGATTTGTGAAGGGTCATCATACTGTTGATTGGTTATATCCAATGGATACAGAAATATATATGTAGTGCGAAGAGTGCAGCTGTCGGTCTTTAGTGGAGGGCCTAACAGTTAACGGATGGTGGATATCATGATTAAAGAGTTTATTCAGTTATTCACGTACTGTTGGAACTTCAAGCTATAGGTCCATGAGGTCCCCTTGGTAACTCAATGGATTCAAGTTGAGAATAAGTTTTTGGGTTAGTTTGAAATGTTCAAATTAACAAGAGGGAATTTGATTATATATGATATAATTAAATTAATTCAATTATATATAACATAGTTGAAATGATGTATCTGATACATTATTATTTGATTGTAGGAATGAGTTATATTAAATGCCGTAAAAATAGAAAAAGAACTATGGTTTAGATGTTGCATATGATGGAATATTAAAACTGTAGGTTATAAATATAATATGATAAGTTAGTTATTATATTTATTTATAATTTATTAATGATATGATAATTGATACTTCTTTTTCTACAATAACTACCTTATTGGGTGGTTTTAGACGGTTTTATGGCAATTGTGGGATAAAAATGAAAAATAGTTTTTCTATTCATTCCATGAAACAAGTTATCAGATAACTAATTAGAGACTACACGATCGCATCGAGTTACAATATTACTCATTTCTACACAGTCGAGCATCGAGTCTATACGATAGACTTCTTCTTTTATACGATTGTGTAATCACATACTCGATTGTCTACTCCAATCCATTCCTCTATCCAAAATCATACTTAGCCCACAACTTCTAGATTCTCATACTGAAAATACCAAGGTAATCATGTGGTGGTGTCTAGTTTTGTTCAAGGATCGAGTTTTACTCGCTGGTGATCGAGGAAGTTCCAGTTGCTCGTTGTGTTCGTTGCTGTTTGTGACTGATCGAGAGAATTCTTGAAGAAAGGGTTCTTCAAATGTATTGTTTCTCTAATCCTTTGTATTTACTTCGAAGCATGCTGTAATTTAGTCTTTAATGCATAATCGTTTCTATATGATTGTAAATGTTTGAGTTCTTTCACAATGGAGCTTGGAACGATCTGCTTCTGCTCACAGGTCCTCTAGATTTAAAGTTCCTTCAGTTCTCTCAAACAATTCTTTTTCATCCACAATTTTCCTTTTAACCATAAATTTCCACAAACTAGCCTCAACCTCAGTATGAAAAGAAACACCATCTAACAGAACATATGACTCATTCGATGTAGCAGGTGTAAAAGAACCAGGTTTCTTCCCTTTTGACTTAACTGAAGCTCGAGTTACTCGAATTGGAACATAATTTCCATCATTAAAAGAACTTTCTAATTCTAAGTCTTCTAGAGAAGCAGATTTATCCTCAAAGTCATACTGATCAGACTTAGACTCTGATGCCTCAAAAGATGCACCATCAACAGTTTTAACATTCACAGTTTTCTTGGAAGCCAGTTTAGACACCCTCTGCATCAGGTTGTATGGTTTTAGAAGACACATTACTTTCAACATTCTCAGCTAGATGCTTATAAGCACTAATTTTAGGGATTACGATATGGAGGCAATTGTTTCAGCAACAAATTTATCAATAAATTCATGCATAACATTCTCCTGAAGCACAAACACATTTTCTTTTTCTATCTAAGTAGAACTAGAAGCAACAATACTTCCTTCCATAAGCACACTGGATTTAGGTAAATCAGATTCAACATAGCTAGAAATAGAAACAGGATTATCATCAACCACAATCCTATTCTCAGGAACCCTAATTTCAATTTGAATATCAATAAACGAATCAATGGTGTCTCTAAGGTTTCTAGGTAAGGTAATAAACTCATACATATGGCTAGATGAATCACTAGACGAGAATTTTTCTTTATTTGGAAAAATTTCAACTACAAAACCAACGAGGTCAGTCAATGTGAAATAAGAAGTACTCACCTTTTCTTTCCCTTTTGTTTCAACAAGCTGGCTAACTCCCGATCGCCTTCTTTTTGCCAAAGAAGGAGGAAATTCAATTTCTTTCTTAGTGGCAGGAAGTCCATGCACACAGACTCCATATTTGTTTGTTGTAGTTGAAGAAACATCCTCTTCAACATGCATTTTTCTTTTAGTCTTTTCTTTGTATCTCACCATCTTAATATCTGAAGTATGTGTTCCTTGTCGACTGCTAATCATTTGCAGGGAGAACACAAGAATCACATGCAATGAGATACTTCAGAATGGTTGAAAATGAAGAACAACCACAGTTTTGGAAAAGAACTCGTCGCTTACAAACTACAAATAATTCAAATTCAAAATTGATTTTGAAATAAAATTGTGATCAATCTCCCTCATGCCCTCAACAATTTCAGTTAAGACGGTCTTAAACATAAATAACCCTTTGGGCTGCTAAATGAGATGAGCCACGTTCAATTTGAGACTGGCTCATAAAATTAACTACTATGCTTTCAGAATGCATAAGCCTAAAGCTGCTTTCACAACCTCAAACCGAGTTGCATCCAACGCCTTAGTAAAAATGTCTGCGATCTGATTTTTTGTATTAATATGTTCTAACACGGTTTGTTTGCTCGCAATAAAATCACGAATGAAGTGATGTCTTATGTCAATGTGTTTGGTATGACTATGTTAAATAAGATTTTTAGAAATATTGATTGTGCTTATGTTGTCACAGAAAAGAGTCATGACATCTTGAGCGACATCATACTCTTGCAACATTTGTTTCATCCATAACAACTGGGTTTAGTTACTCCTAGCAGCAATGTATTTAACTTTAGCTATCAACAAAGAAACACAATTTTATTTCTTGCTAAACCACGAAATCAGGTTATTTTCAAGAAAGAAACAATGTCTAGATGTACTTTTCCTGTCTTTAGAGCTCCCTGCCAAATTAGCGTCACAACAGCCAACCAAAGAGCTACTAATATCAAACGTGTACAATAAACCATAATCACTCATGTCAATGATATATTTTATTATTCTTTTAGCATTAAGCAAGTGACTTGTCTTGGGACAGGACTGATATCTGGCACAAACACCAACAACAAATGCGATGTCAGGTTTGCTAGTTGTTAAATAAAGCAAGCTTCCAATGATACTTCTGTACAAACTCTCATCAACTTGAGTTCCACCGAGTCTTTTGACATTTTCGCATGAGTGAGAGCAGTAGTTCTTTTAACACTGGCTTTCTCAAGGCCAAACATTTTCACAATGTTCTTGGCATATTTTCTTTTAAAGATAAAAATTCCCTCATAAAATTTTTTAATCTGAAACCTCAAAAAATGGGACAGTTCTTCTACCATGCTCATCTCGAATTCTTTCTACATTTGTTTCACAAAAAACTCAACCATCTTTTATGACATTCCCCCAAACACAATGTCGTCAATAGAAATTTGAACAATCACGAACTTCTCTTGAGATTTTTTTTACAAATAAGGTTTTACCAACACCTCCTCTATTGTAACCATTATTTATTAGAAATAGATTGAGACGTTTATACTAGGCTCTAGGGGCCTGTTTGAGTCCATAGAGAACATCGTTAAGTTTTTACACATAGTTAAGATGCGAAGGATCCACAAATCTCACCCATGCGATCAAAGGACCGCTTTCTTAAGCAGAAGTTCAAAACTCACTCAGGATTCAGGTCAAGTCACCTATATAAAGGGATCGAATCCCAAGTGAAAGCGTGTGAATGCCTTGCATTTTGCCCTTTTGGTTTAAATTGAAACAAAACAAAAACAAAAAAATAAAATAAAATAAAGGATAAACTTGTAGATCAACATGCTTGGAAGAGAGAAGAGAAAAGAGGAAGAAGAATATCGCATACCTTCGTCGATTCCCAAATTCTTCACGATTCCCTCAGCATCTTTTCCAAAATGATTCTCCAACAAACAATAAGCACCACTATGTTGGTTTACAGAAACATGCAATGGAAGAAAATAGAATCATTAAGCATTCTAATTCCTCAACTTTGACATCAAATTAAGCATGTTCATGGGGTATCAAGAGGGTTTCATTACATACCTTTGAAAATCCTCCTCTTCAATGAAATACAACTAATCTTCTCCAATTCAGGCCGTGGACCACCAATAGAGCTTCCCTACTATTTTCTAGAAGCCTTAGATTGAGTTGTGGGACTCAAAACAAGCTTGAACTTAAGGAAATTGAAGGAGAGGTTTTCTGGTTTTTCAGCTTGTAGAACTACAACTTCTTCAACTTTCAAAACTCTGCAATTCAATATTTGCATGTCTTTTTTCACTCAATCAAGAGTGGTTTCATTACATGACTCTCATACAAACTGATCACTTGAAGTGATTCCAGCTACTCCTTGAATTTGGTGGTGGAATTATGTGTAAGAAGGTGACTACCTTCTTACACATAATTCCACCACCAACTTGAAAGTGGGAAAATCCCACATTGGGATTTTTCTAAAATTTCAATTTCCCTTTTGATTTTGAAATTTGATTTTCAAAATCATAACTTTTTCCAATTTTAATTCTTTAATTAAAATTCATTTTTTTACTTTTACAAAAATTAATTCAATATTCATTTTTCTAATAAAATTAATAATTAATAATTAATTAAATAATTTAATTAATTCTATTAATTTAATATCAAATATTAAATTAATTTTTCACCAATTCCATTACCATGAATCCCTATTCATGAAACTAATATTTAAATCATTTTTATATATTAATCGATTCTCCAATTACATTTAATTCCAAAATTAAATGTGTAATTATATCACATATAATTACTAATTCCCTTAATTCGAATGTGAACGTTTCAAATAAACTTATCAAACTATTCTAAGGTTAATCTGTTTGTGAAAAAGTAGAGGGACCTAATGGACCTATAGATCATGGGCTCCAACGATCCGAGATTAATTGGCTAAACTCTTTACGCCAAATTAACCCCCATTCGTTAACTACCGGGTCACTTCACTATAGCCCAATAGTTGCACTCCCTTCACTGTAGATATATTGTGTCCACTCGATATAACCATAATTAGTAAGTTAATCCTTCACAAGTTGTTCATAATTACGTCTGGGTCATATGCTGTCTTATCCCCGAGATTACCTCTTGTTCCTTATGTCCCACTGATCCTCTAATGAACAATTGATTTGTGATCCGATCATCAAACCAAATCCATCTCATGCAATGAGAGGGTGAGGCTCTTTGCTCAAGACCCGAAGTTAGCACTTAAGAGAATAACCTCTCTACTATCCCTAAAAGTGGGTAGGAGTGAATTCAGTCTTGCACCCTATGTCTCCAACTGTCTACCCGGTCTTACCCCTGAAATAGGAGGCTTATTGAGCCAGGACTGTTGAGTCAACCCTCACCCATGCAAATCTAAGGATAATCCCAAATATACAAGAGTTCATAGTTAGCTCAGGATTAAGGTCAAGTTACCTAGGTCATCACTATGAAATAGTCAGTCTTAAACAGTAAACAACGTTATAAAGTAAGAGTGACTTATTTCTTGGTCTGATCTTATGCAAACTCATTACACAGGATGCCCCCACTTTTCATGTCACCACATGGACTTATCAGGATCACTTTGTTTGTAGCACTTTACAACTCCTTGTAACAACTACAGAGTGGGCCGCATCTGGTAGTGTTACGAGAATAAGGCACCCAACCTTATTCATATACTATAGATCATTTTGACTATTTACTCGAACCTGATCCACTATTCTGTCTCCATATAAAGTTCAAGTACTCATGTAATAGTCATGGATCTTTTAGTTTATTGGATTTATTTCTAAAACAAAATAAGCAATTCATATATTCAATAACAACTTTATTGATTTACAAAATGAGTTTGTTGTTTACAAACCACGAGTTTTAGGACATAAAACCCAACACACCATAAGTGAGCCCTCAATATTCTCTAGAAACCAAGGGGAGAAGGGTGGTCTCTCATACCTTAGTTAAGGAAGAAGAATAGAGAATATGGAGAAGAGAAATTTTGAGAGGAAAATGATTTGGAGGCTAGGGTTTCATCAAATGAAATCCTTTGCCTTAATTTGGACAAACGATGAATTTATATGGAGACTTTCTCCATAGCTTTCCAAAATTACCTTTAGGGCTAATTTAACTAAATAACCATTATTTAATTAATTAGCCTATTAATTAAATAATCATATTAAATCCAATTTAATATATATTTAATTAATTAATAAGCATCATATGTTTATTTGTCTCTACTTCTCAAAATTAATTAATTAATTCTTTATAAACCAAATTCATAAGAGTTTAATACTTGATTCCTATTCAAATATCTCTCTCTTAATTATAGATCAAATATATAATTAACCACATCATATTAATCTCATTAATATGTTATTCTATCAATTTATTTGAACAATTCAAATCATTCCTCTCTTTCTTTAGTAAGCTAATAAGGGTACCTTATGGACTTATAGATTAGAAGCTCCAATGATATAAGATTAATTAATTAAACTTTTTAATTAAATTAATCAATATTCATTAACTATCGGGTATTCAATTGAAGACCAATAGCAATACTCTTCGCTCCGTAGATATATTTCTGTGTCCATGGATATAACCAATCAACAGTTAATAAACCCTTCACAAATCACTCATAATTGTAGCTGGATCAAATTACCGTTTTACCCCTAAAATCGATTGATAGTAAAACATGGAAGGCTGTGGTTACTGGATGGTCTCATTCAACCATAAAAACCTAATGATGAGAAGAAAATCTTGAAACCAGAATTATAGTGGTCAAAAGCTAAAGGTGAGGTATCCTTAAAGAATTCTCATGCCTTAAATACCATATTTAATGGTGTGGATTGCAATATATTCAAACTGTTTAATACATATGTTTCTACAAAAGAAGTGTAGGATATTCTATCCATTGCACATGAAGGACTTCAAAAGTTAAAATGTCAAGGTTGCAGCAGTTGACTTCAAAGTTCGAGAATCTCAAAATGCAAAATGATGAATCAATTGCTGAATTCAATGTTTGATTAATAAACATTGCTAATGAGTCATTTGCTCTAGGAGAGAAAATTTTAGAATAAAGACTTATTAGGAAAGTGCTTAAGTCTCTACCTAAAAAATTTGATATGAAAGTTACTATGATCTAGGAGGTTCAAGACATTACATCCCTAACAGTCGATGAACTATTTGGCTCCTTGCTCACTTTTAAGATGTCCCTAGATGGAAAACCAGAGAAGAAGAATAAAGAATTGTGTTATAGTCCTCACTTGATGTTGAGCATGATGATACTGACAGAGAGTCCGAGGATTCCCTTACTGAATTTATTCCACTACATCAAAACAATTCAACTGTATTCTCAAACGATATGGAAAGAAGCCTGGAAATTTTAGTTCTAAAAATAATAAGTCAGATGACTCTCTTCCACTTAATCAAGTTCGAACTCAAGGTAGTAGGAAGGAAGTCAAAAAGTCAGGTGCCATAAATCTTCAAAAAGAAAGGTCATTCAAATGTAGAGAATGTAAAAGTTACAGTCATTTTCAAGCAAAATGTCCTAATTTCTTAAATAAGCATGGTAAAAGTTATACTTGATGTAGGGTAAAAGGTAATTTTACCACCAACTGAGTCAAATTACCATTTTATCCCTATAGTTACATGATATATATATATATAAAGGAACTCTTAAACAAGAGCATGCATGAGCGCGTTCGAATCTTTCTTATTTCATTGTGACCGAATTACCACACACACATTCTAACAAACAGGTATGCAATTTAACACTAATTATAGGCATGCTTTGACAAGTAAAATACAATAGATTGAGTAAACGTACCAATTGAAGACTGTGTTCACATAAACTTAATCCAGCGGAAGCAAACCCTCTACGGTCTTTATCGCTTAGCAAACAGTCGCCTAGCAGCACGATCGTCTACATGAATCGACAGCACACGAACAAGTAGCAACCGGGGACGACACCACCACTTGAAGCCCTTGGTATTCTCGGAGTAAGAATCCAAAGAGTTGACTTTGATGGAATTGGTAGAGAAAAGAGGAAAGGGATGATCATATAGAACGACAAGCAAGTGGGAGATAGCTATCGTATAGCCGGATGTTTATCGTTTAGGAAAAGGTACACAATCATGTAGGTTTTACTAAGCGATCGTTTAGTAAAGTGTAAGCGATAGTTTAGAAAACTCGGCACGTAATTTGTGGAAAATGGAGTGAATAAATATGCGTTCATCTCATGATATGAATTCGTTCTCCATGCGTCGCTGGTCATGCATTGGACTAAGAGATATGCAATATGCGTTTAAGAATCTATGCGATGACCATGCATTCCTGCCACAAGTTTTCTTGCTCTCTCACCAAGTATAACGAGATCGCAAATTTCTCGGGGTGATCTGAGGTCGAACTCAGGGACTTGTAGCTAAATGCTATGAGGTAATGTGTTTGCGGTGAAGAATAAAAGAATATTGAATTTTAAGGACTATGCACTACTCCTACTCCTAAACTAAACAGATTAAGCAATGGAAGTATGACTATGAGAGTTAGAGACATGACAACTGTTAACGCGTAATAAGGTGTATGAAAAAATAGATAAAATGGTGGAGGGGATGTATTCACCGCATCATAAGCTTGATCGCAAGGTTAACCCCAACCAGCACAAGTTATGCGATTATGCTGTACACAATTAACTAAGACGCATGCGTTATTTTATGATGTGGAATTATGGATGAAATGCGATGGTGAAAAATGCGTTGAGCACTCAAGTTTTCTCAGTGGAATCCAAGTGTAAACCCCACTAAGCTCCTGGTAAGTCCAGAGTTGAACTTAGGGACTTGGGAAAACAGGTTGCGGTGGTAATTTTTAGGAAACTTTGTGGTAACCAAATAAATCAATAATTGTTGAGGTTGTTCTTTGCGGTGATGAAAAATAAACAAATGCGGCGGATTTGAGAAAAGTCTAATTGTGTGATAGATGCACTGAGTATGCAGATGAACAAGTTAAGAAGGTATTTAGCTAGCATTACTTGGGAATGCGTCAGACTATGCGATCATGCTACAACTATGTACAACAAGTCATTTTCCAATGCAAATACGATGCTCCTAAGTCTAGGACACACGTGTTGAATGCAAAAGTGTCCATAGAGCTTATTCCTAAGTCTCTACTCTTTTCCTATGCGATGATACATGATGCACAAAGGCAAGATGACCGCATACAATCATATCCTATCTTTAGGATGCATGCGATGCGTTAATAGCAAATAGTGCTTATTCCTAAGCTTCTATCTCTTGATTATGTGTTCTAATTTGACTCTCTCGAGCCTAGATTCTAACCTGACTTTCCAAGCCTAGATCCTATCCTTAGACTACCCTCTTGAGTATCTCTAATGGACGAATGAAGCATACATAATACAAGATAATCGCATAGAATGAAGATTCCCAGTTGTGCTAGCTAAATGTTTCTCAACCTATTCAACAGATTTAGCTACTCATGCGTGAATAACAGAGAGTGAACAGATATAGAGAAGTAAATTCCCTTTCAATAAATGAGTATGAGTACAAAATAAACATGGAAGATAAAGGTAGAGAGCCTGGTAGCAATTCCTTGCTGACAGAGGCTTTTACACTGTAAATCTCTATTCGTTTCAAAAGATATTCCTGCTTCCGCAGACGTCGATCCTTTCTCTGTTCTTGAAGCTTCCGGTGCTCTCCCAAGCTTACCGGAACTATCTTTCGGCACAACCTTCTTCTCTCGCGTCCGCCTTAAAGTAAAAGAAAATCTAAGAACAAGGCTAAACTATGAATAGAACTTATGAACTCGTGAGATGGTGAACCCCTTTTCTAAAGGATGCCTTCGATATTTATAGAGCTTTTAGGGTGAAAGGCGGCTTCTCTCTTATGATTGCATAGATGGGATGGCTTTAATTCCTTGACTGATGTGCCGAATATTTGTCATCAAAAAGTTAAATGTACTTGTTATCGTTAGCGGCTGTGAATTTAATTTGGATTCGACCGTCATTAGCTTTCTGTCCCATCCTGATTAAATATTACTTTCACCCAGATGTGCCTACCAAGTTACACCGACTCTATTGCGACAATCCTTCTTGAGCGGATGTTTGCGAACACAATCACCACAAAGCCTTGCGGTAATGCTGCGCTTGACTAATGATTTCTTATGATCACTCTTTTCACCTTGCATCAACGCATATTCTGCATAAAAACACAAAAATCAACTGTTTCTATGCAATGAATGCATGCGACCGCAATATTATGAATTTGATGTTTTTTGGACGCAATCTAACATATTTTATCAACTCAAGCCAACATTGTTTAAGAACTTAGCACTATAATAACGTGCATTTCTGTCCGTTATCACACGCCCAAATTTAAACAATGCTTGTCCTCAAGCATAAGCTAAAGATTTCCTTTAGCAAGTCGACCACAATGTTCTTTTCCTAGATTTCTCAAGGATACTTCGTTCAAATCCTATATACCAAAGTTTCCTTAAGTCTTATTCAAGTCTCCTCTTAAAATATTTCTAAGACCTAGGGATCGCAAACTTAACCTTCAAAAGGACTTTACTAAATTCCGGAACATCGCATGATTTATTTCAAAAAGAAAACTTTGCCACCCGTGTGTCAAATGATTTTATCCTTGCATATTTCTTAACATTATTGTTTTTTTCTGACCTTGCACTGATCCAAGTGCCTTGCCTTCATTTTGGCCTGCCCCCACTCGTGTGTCATGCGAACATCCAACTATGAGCAATGCACTCTTCCTCAGACTAAAGTCATACCTACTTGGCAACGAAGTTGCGGTCATTTATTTATGCGTTGATCCTGGCGACTTACTTTCGTTTTGGCTTGCCCCCATGTGTGTCATGCGAACATCCAACTACGGGTAAGTGCCCTTCACAACTTAACTTTTATCAACATGAATTTCCTCATTGCGTTGACAGTGGAGTTGTTATTCTCAAAATTTTCCTCTTTTTTATTTTTTTCAAAATAGCAAGGTTGAAAATAAATACCTCACCCTCAAATTTAAAATGCGGCAATGTCCTAATTGCCAAAATATTGAAATAAGTCATGCGATATTCTTAGAACGCTTCGTAAAGAGAGTTTGAAAGAAAGCTAGAAAACCCCTAACTTCTAGAAATATTTCATGAGGTGACTATCTTAAAGTTAAGTTGACTGTAGTATATACGAAAGAAATCAAAGCATGTTTTTCATCATTGAAATCATAATTGGCATAGAGACAGCATGTGGTAGCTTACTAATTTATCAATATTAAATGATTGTGGTAATCAAAGAGGATGCGATGATAAAACTTTTAAAACTAAAATGCAATGTGATAGCGCAAAATTTGAAATAAAGTGAAGGAAGAAGACAACCCCCAAATTTGCGCTGTCACCCGCATTATGTATTGATGCATCATTCTTTGCGGCGATCTATCTTCTTTGGATTGCAATGACAGAGTAAGATGAGTTGCTTCTTCGTGTAACGCCTCCGCAATTCTATGCCTCGATCGTTGCACTAAAAATAGTGAGAGGTTCAAATAATTTTTAAACAAAACAACATTCTTTTACCGCAAAGAAGTATTTTTTTTAAGAATATAAATAAAAAATAGATATGCGATAATAGAAAAAATTAAGATGCTGAAAGTTCATCAAGTATTAATGCAAGAAAAATGATATTCAAAAGAGTTGCGTCCCTGATGAGGTTGAGTCATATAATAACTTAGGGACTGCTTATTCCAGGCTGGGTTGTTCATGTCCACGATGGCTTTTCCCTCTTTTCTTTGTCCTCTGGGATCTTTACTGCCTTAATCTGGAGTTTTTCCCCATGACTGTTCATTACAATCTCCCCCTTACGCACATCAATTTGAGCGCGATCGGTCGAAAGGAATGGTCGTCCCAATATGATGGGCGCATCTTTGTCCGCTTTATAATCCAAAATGAGGAAGTCTGTCGGCAGGATGAATTTATCGATTGAGATTGCGAAAATTTTCAACTCTTCTTCAGGGTGTACTCGAGATCTGTTTGCGAGCAGGAGAGTTTCCTTTGTTGGCGTGAGTGTGCCGACATTCAATTGTTTGAAGATTGATAGTGGCAGTATGTTTATACTTTCCCCAAGATCACATAGTGTTTGGCCATTGTAGATCCCTCTAATGGAGCATGGTATCGTGAAGATTCCTGGGTCGCATATTTTTGGTGGGATCATAGCATTTTGCGTTGCAGCCACTATTGTGATCTTGTCTTCATCATTTTGTTTCTCTTTCAATCTTTGCGGAGTTGCTGGTGGTTGGACTTCTTCTGTCTCAATATCTAGAGGCTTGAGGGGGGACACAACTTCAGGGTCCATTTTCTTGGGCTTTTCTGAACTATAGGTCAACGGGTCTTCGGTTGTCATTGCATTCAAGTTGGTCGCAATGGGCTCCTCCCCTACTTCCACAATCATGTTATCGCTTAGCAAGGAGACTGCTAAGAATGGTTCCTTCCCGGTACCCCTAGTATTGTGAGGGAGCTCAGTTGAGATCGGCAACACTCCTTGCGGTCTATTTTTCAGCTCGCCCGCAATTTTTCCTAGTTGAATCTCTAGATTCCAAATGGATGTTGCTTGATTCTGAAGCGCTGGTTCATTTTTCTCAATGTACTGCTTCAAACGCTTTCTAAGGACGAGGATTGTGGTGGTTGCGAACTACTGGCTTGACTATGCGTTGGACCGTTATTTTGCGGGAAAAATCCGGGTGGCCCTCCTTTTTGTGCCACAGGTTGAAAGCTTTGTTGTTGATTTTTTCACACAAAATTTTGGTGGTTTTCCACCCGGGATTATATGTATTGGAATAGGGATTAGTTTTCATGAAGCATACCGACTGTGGGTTTGCTGGGCATTCTTCAATCGAGTGAGCATTTCCGCAAATGACACAACTTGCAGTTGTTTGAGCAATTGCGCTGACCTACCCTTTCTTCGCTCCCGTATTATTAATTGCAATGCCTTGTATCAAACTCATCATCGCAGTCATTTGATTTTGCAGGGATGCGATGGCCTTATTGTTTGCGTCATTATATTTTATTCGTAATCTCTGATCACTTTCCTGTCAATCCTCGTGATTTTTGGAAATGTGATCAAGTATATTCTTTGCCTCCTCATATGTTTTGTCTAGCAAACTACCAGCGGCTGCCGCATTGGCAGCAGTCTACGAAAAGGTATTCAGTTCTTCATAAAAAAATCTCCATTTGTAAGCAGTCTGGTAAGCCATTATGTGGACAGTCTCTTACCAGCTGCTTGAACCTCGCCCAGGCATCACTTCTTGTTCAAAATTTGTTATTAATTTCCTTCTCCTAGTATTCTCGGTTGGTGGGAAATATTTTTTCATAAAATTTTCGATGACTTGTTCCCACGAGGTTATCTCCCCCGGTTCGAGAGAATATGCCTATTTTCTTGCTTGATTGCATAAGGAAAATGGGAACAGAGTGAGTCGAACTTCCTCGGTGGAGATATTCGAGAACACAAAAGTGTTGCAGATTTCTACGAAGCTCTGGAGGTGGGCGTGTGGGTCTTCACCACGCCTCCCTTTTAACTACCCAGCAGCCTGGATCATCTGCAATATTACAGACTTCATTTCAAACCTTGATCCATCTAACGCCGGCCTCATGATTCCTAGAGAGAAATAATAGAGGTTAAGCGACGCATAGTCCCAAATGGGTCTATTGCGGTCATTCGCCAAAAGGATGGGGTTAGCGATTATATTATTCGCATTAGCAACCCTTGCTTCCGGTTGCTCCACCATTCTTGGTGTTCTCTCTTGTTGTTGGCGGTTGTCTCTTAGTCTGCATTGAAATCTTCTCTCAATCCCTGGGTCGTAATTCGGCAAAGATTGAGAGTCTGTAAAGAACTAAAAAAAATTACTGTTAGCACACTATTTTGCCGAAGTCCCTGACAATGGCGCCAAAAACATGATGCGTTATTTTATGATGTGGAATTGTGGATGAAATGCGTTGAGCACTCAAGTTTTCTCAGTGGAATCTAAGTGTAAACCCCACTGAGTTCCTGGTAAGTCCAGGGTCGAACTCAGGGACTTGGGAAAACAGGTTGTAGTGGTAATTTTTAGGAAACTTTGCGGTAACCAAATAAATCAATAGTTGTTGAGGTTGTTGTTTGCGATGATAAAAAATAAACAAATACGGCGGATTTAAGAAAAGTCTGATTGTATGATAGATGCACTGAGTATGCGGATGAAGGGGTTAAGTAGATCTTTAGCTAGCGTTACTTGGGAATGCATCAGACTATGCGATCATGCTACAACCATGCACAACAAGTCATTTTCCAATGCAAATGCGATGCTCCTAAGTCTAGGACTCATGTGTTGAATGCAAAAGTGTCCATAGAGCTCATTCCTAAGTCTCTACTCTTTTTCTATGCGATGATGCATGATGCACAAAAGCAAGGTGACCATATACAATCATATCCTATCTTTAGGATGCATGCGATGCGTTAATAGCAAATAGTGCTTATTCCAAAGCTTCTATCTCTTGATTATGCATTCTAATCTGACTCTTCCGAGCCTAGATTCTAACCTGACTTTTCCAAACCTAGATCCTATCTGTAGACTACCCTCCCGAGTATCTCTAATCGATGAATGAAGTATACATAATACAAGATAATCGCATAGAATAAAGATTCCCAGTTGTGCTAGCTAAATGCTTCTCAACCCATTCAACAGATTTAGCTACTCATGCATGAATAACAGAGAGTGAACAGATATAGAGAAGTAAATTCCCTTTCAATAAATGAGTTTGAGTAAAAAATAACAATGGAAGATAAAGGTAGAGAGCCTGGTAGCAATTCCTTGCTGACCGAGGCTTTTACACTGTAAATCTCTGTTCGGTTCAAAAGATATTCCTGCTTCCTCATGCATCGGCCCTCTCTCTGTTCTTGAAGCTTCCGATGCTCTCCTAAGCTTACCGGAACGATCTGTCGGCACAACCTTCTTTTCTCGCGTTCGCCTTAAAGTAAAAGAAAATCTAAGAACAAGGCTAAACTATGAATAGAACTTGTGAACTCGTGAGATGGTGAACCCCTTTTCTGAAGGATGCCTTCGGTATTTATAAAGCTTCCAGGGTGAAAGGCGGCTTCTCTCTTATGATTGATAGATGGGATGACTTTAATTCCCCGACTGATGTGTCACCAAAAAGTTGAATGTACTTGTTATCGTTAGCGGCTGTGAACTTAATTCGGATTCGACCGTCATCAGTTTCCTGTCCCATCATGATTAATTATGCCTTTCACCCAGATGCGCCCACCAAGTTGCGCTGGCTCTATTGCGGAAATTCTTCTTGAGCGGATGTTTGCGAACACAATCACCGCAAAGCCTTGTGGTAATGCTGCGCTCGACCAATGATTTTTATGATCGCTCTTTTCACCTTGCGTCAATGCATATTCTGCATAAAAACACAAAAATCAACTGTTTCTATGCGATGACTACATGCGACCGCAATATTATGAATTTGATGCTTTTTGGACGCAATCTAACATATTTTATCAACGGAAGTCAACATTGTTTAAGAACTCAGTACTATGATAACGTGCATTTCTACCCGTTATCAGTTGCATATGCGATAGTGTCGATAGGACTTATGTCTAAGTCTCTATTTTTGCTCACGCACTCCCACACATAAACAAGGTGACCGCATACTACTGTATCCTACTTCTGGACACATGCGATGTGACCGCATACTATCTTATCCTATCTATAGGGTACATGCGCTGTGTAATAGCAAACAGAACTTATTCCTAAGCCTCTATTCTTTCTTATGAGATCTATTCTGACTTTTCCAAGCCTAGATTTGGTTTTTAGACTACTCTCTCAAATATGCCAAAATGATGAATGATGCACTCATAAGACAAGGTAATCACATAAAGCATGGTTGACATAAGATTATTCCTATCCTTAGGAACACTGCTTACTTCACTTAGTGAGTTCAACTACTTACCCTCTCGGGCAGTTTTTCACTGCTGATTTTGCTCATAGACAAGCATTGTGACCGCTCATAGACAAGCGTTGCTACAATCTCATACTAAGCAAAGAGGATTTTCTCACAACACTCGTGCAACGCACACCTCTCGGTGGTTTGCTACATGCTTCCTATGTTTATGCCACATGATTAAGTATATGATACTCTAGCAATTTTACTTAGTCGTTGCAATGAAAGTAAAGGATAATAAAGCAGAGGTAAATGAAGATGGAATCAAAGGAAATAGAGAAATGCATTGATCACAAAATGTATTAGTGTCTTAAGCCAAAATGTAATACAATACATAGATAGAAGAGAGATGGAGGGCCAGATGTAAGCAATGTCTTGCTTCCATCAGATGTGTGTTAAGGCTGCCAGTGGTGCCATGGACGGGCGGCGGAGTAGTCTCTCTCGAGATCTATCTCCGAAGAAGCTTCGATCGTCACTCGGAATGGTTGGATGAAGAACTCTTAGAGAATGTCTTCTCACACTTTGGTCTCGATCACAAGGATCTGCCCTAAGGCAGAAGCTTGGATGCTTTGAAGTTGGGCTCTAAGGCTTCTATTTATAGAGCTCGATCGCCGATAGCATTAATGGTTCTTCTCTGAATTTCCGCTGCTAATGGCGTGATGGACCTGCTCTGAATCTCTGCTACTAACGGCATGATAGGTGAAATGTAAACATCACCTTTTGATACTCCCAAGGTATGCGTTCATGCTTGGTTTCTGAAGTACCATTGTATTCCACCACCCTTGCGTCCATCCTTCTATTATGGTTATTACTCTGTAGCCGTAACCTTTATGTGATGGACGCATGCGATTAATGGTCGCAACATCCATGCGTCGGACGTATGCGATTGCCTTTTGAGATGGTGGAAATCACCACATGCGATCGATTCCTGCAATAGCTACAAAAGTAGAAAATTGGACGCAAAATAACGCATAATAATGGGTTAGCCAAGATTTTCAATGTCGATCGACGCAAACTCACTTTTCTTATGAATTCTTAGTATAATCATCGCATATTCTACTTAATAGCCCTCATAATTCTAAACAAAATGCCTATAATAACGTGCATTTCTGCCCGTCATCAACATGGTAAGCGATCGTTTAGAATAACGGAGCGATCGTTTAGAGAACGAGTGTGATCGTTTGTACACGAGGTGTGCAATAGTTTAGGCGGTAAGGTGCTATCATCTAGGCTCTCAGCTAAGTGATCGTGATGTTTCCACACCTTGAGCGATTTTTTCGAACACATTGCAAAATGAAACCAATTTTTCATTTTGTTCTTCAGTTATAATAACCGAAATTGATTTTCCCACTAATACACGATTCAGGAGAAATTTCCGCTCAATTATCTCATAACCAACCTTAATTAAATAAATAATGACTATAATCATATTATATTCTTAACCTATAGTTTGATATCATATATCTACTATAGTAATTTCTCCTCTACTTGATATAAATCATATTTATATCTAATTCCCTCCAAAATAATGTATCTCATACATTTAGTCAATTATATCATATATAATTAACTAGTTTAATTATATCACATATAATCAAACTCCCTTTTGTCAATTTAAACATTTCAAACTTACCCAAAAACAGATTCTTGACTTTAACCAAGCTACCTAGGGGACCTTATGGATCTATGGCTCGAAGCTCCAATGGTACGTGAATATCTGACTAAACTCTTTAGTTACGAGATCCACCATCCGTTAACTGCTAGACATTCCACTAAAGACCAACAGCTGAACTCTTCTTACCACATATATATTTCTGTATCCATCGGATATAACCAATCCTGAGTACGACGACCCTTCATAGATGCTCGTAACTACGGCTGGGCTAATTTATCGTTTTGCCCCTATAGCTACATCTCACTCCTTAAGTACCACTGCTTTCTCTAATGAACAATACAACATAGTCCAACTATGTGTGAACACCTCTTGGGCCAAGAGAAGGTGTGTGGCGCCACATCGTTTAAACCCTAGAATTAGTCTTTAAGGGAGCTATATATCTACTTGCCCTTGCTTCGGGGAAGGAGTGAATTCCATCTTGTGTAGCTAAGTTTCCAACTCCCAAATCAGACGAATCCCCAAAATGGTAGGTTTGAGCCAGTGACCTGGCCACTCGCACCCATACAAATCAAAGGACCGTCTTCAATGGCAAGAGTTCCCAACTCACTCAGGATTGAGGTCATGTTACCTATGGTCATCCTAGTGAAGTGAAGTCTCTGTCATGAACGGTGTTATATAATGAGACGTTAACATTTCGTGGTCAGGTCTTATACAAACTTTTTGATAAGATGCCCCCACTCGCATGTCCGCTACACGAATGATCAGGATCAGATCATCTGTGACAAGTCACAACACTTGTGACCATTTCACAAAGTGGGTCATATCCGTAGCATTACCAGGACAAGGTTTCCCTCCTATATCTATATACTACAGACCATTTTGGTTATCACTTAAGACATAATCCACTTGTATGCCATCACATACATGCTTAAGTTATATACAGATAACCAAGGATTTCTCGTTTATTGATTTTTGGTAAAGCAAATAAAATAACTAACTGAGAAAAATCAAGAAGTGAAGTAAAATATCATATATTATACATCACAAGTGTTCGTACAAACTGTTTACAAACTACAGGACATGAGACTTTAGGACATCAACCCCAATAATATATATATGTCAATTTATTAAATTGATTTAAATTAATTTTTTTTAATTTGAAAATTTAAATTAATTTAAATGAGGGAATTATTTTTAATAACTCCCTCCCCCTTTATTCTCTCAAATCGTGGAAGTGGAGAAATTTTTATTTTTCTCTTCTTTCTTAAGGCTAACACAGAGAAAAAAAGAAAAAAAGAAAGAGAACTGCTTCTTCAATTAAATCCCTCTGCAATTTTCCTCTCTAAAAATCTTCCCTATCCCTCTACCAAATCTATCATAGAGCCCATAATTCTTGTGGATTCTCACCTAAAAGATAATACCTAGGAAATTTGGTGGTCGTATCCAGGCAATTAGGTTTTTCCAGTAATATCATTAGGAGTTCGTGATCCAAGAAGGTTTGTGACTGAAGAGGAATTCAAGAAGAATTTGTTACTTAAAGGGTTAGTATTTTCTAAACCCTGATTTCCTTTTAGTTTTCTTAAAGCATGATGTAAATGCACGAAGTTAGTATTTTCTAAACCTTGATTTCCTTTTAGTTTCTTAATGCAAGATGTAAATGCATGAAGTTTTTGTCTTCTGAGTTTTCCTTGTTTCTATAAAATAAATGAAATTGTGATATGATACACTTCTGCACGGTTTTCACAAACCTTCAATTGGTATATGAACGAATGTTTTGTGAGTCCCAATTTTAT
Source organism: Benincasa hispida (assembly GCF_027475165.1). NCBI lineage: Eukaryota > Viridiplantae > Streptophyta > Magnoliopsida > Cucurbitales > Cucurbitaceae > Benincasa > Benincasa hispida. The sequence goes on along the minus strand of NC_143484.1, from coordinate 29,534,837 downwards.
TTATTTTCGAAAAAGAATTTGGATTTATGGTGGGTTGCAATTATGTACTGCATTTATGTTGATGAATGTGGATGAATGTGGTTTTGCAATTTTGGATGTTTCGTGATTGGTTTATAGTTTTACTGTTTTCTTTGTACAAATTCGGTATGTAAGGGCCCGAAATTTTTGGGCATATTCATATCGAATTTTTAATTTTAATAGTCTGGGTTGTTCGTGTTTTGTTCCAACAAAGATCTGGAGTTCTCAGGGCAAAAAACGAAGAAGACTAGTGCAAAAACGCATTGTACAGAAGCTATTCTATATAGCGATGCTGAGACACTATGGAAAAAGTTTTTGTAGCACCGCGACACTCCAAATGTGTTGATGCGAAGCATACCATTTTTTTTGTTCACGATTCGCGGTCCAACGATTTGAACCGACGGTTCGGTTCTCTAGTGGTCCAACAATGGTTTTCTTTATTTTTTCTTTTTATTTATATAATAATTACTTTTTATTAATTAAATTAATATAATTTTTATATTAATTTAATTAAACTTTAGGAGTCCAATCCCAGTCCTGATTATTTCTATTTAAATTATACATTGGATGTATGATTTATTTTTATTATATATGTCATAATGTATATCATATATAGAAAATCCCACAATAGGTTATGTATTATTCATGCATCATGAATATTATAAATGTTATAATATAGGTGCATGATTTAATTAAAGCATACTCATGCATCATATAATATAAGAGTTATAATATATGATTGCATGCATTAATAACATTACCATGCATCATTTATATTATAATTGTTAAAATATATAATTAGAATGTATGGATGTATGTTGTTAACATATTTTCATTACTTTAGTATATAAATATTATGTATGTTAAGTAATGAAAATGAGATTGCATGAAACATGACACTACTTTAGGTATTTTATAAATGTTATATTTATTCCAAAGTATGTCATTTAGATGCAATCTTAGGTTTTAGTTTATTTAATTTATTCTTTATAATAGTTATAAATAAATGAAATTAGAAATTAAAATCTATAATAAAGATCTGCATGCTCACATAGGTTAAAAATCATTTTTAAATAGTTTAAAATATGGTTCACTTTAGACCTATGATCACTTTATTTCTAATAATATTAGAAATAGGTTTAATCTTTTAATCAGTTTAATAGGATTGAAGTGGTTAAAATTAAAAGATTAAATTTGTAACAAATGTATCTATAAAGGATCTTTGTCTAAAGTCTGTTCTATCTAGGCTGGGGTATTTTAGCTGACCCAAACGGAGCACCCCTACCTGAAAACTGACTTGGAAGATGAATTAGATAGATTTGCTACAAGCATGCAATGATTGATTAAAGTTTATTGAAGCGTTTAATGAACAATAATCAATATTGTTTAACTATCTAAAGTAAATGTTATATTGAGCAAAGTAAAAAATCACTTTGTAAAAATAATTAGTCGTATTTTTTCTAAGTTAATTAATCCTAGGTAAAACATTTAGTGGGAGGTAAATGAGGCATATGATACTTCTTTTTTCCTATCACATTTCTCTCTAAAAGTTCACATCGTGAGACTTATACTCGGCCTCAAGGCACCTTTGTTTGTGTCCCTCTACGGGTGGTGTTTGTATAGGATAATATCAAGGTGAATAGAGATAGTGTTTATAATAAGTGGGAGCGGGACGTATGTCAACACATCCCACGGTCTCTCTCATTGGTTTGGAGTAAACTTTCATGCTTGATCTCGAGGCATGTTTGCTTGTGTCCCCCTACGGATGACATTTGCATGACTTCTTACACAAACTCCATAAATGGATAAGATTACTTTAGTTTTTGCCCCAATCGATTTTTCCCTATGGTTGGCTCTGGCAGAACTCTAGAATCTAAAATGAGCGGTACACTTACAACAAAAATGTTAAGCTAGTAAAAAAAAAATTGGACCAGACAATGGTGATTAATAATTATAGAAACAAGAGTTGTTCTGGTGTAATTAATTGTTGAGATATTCACAATTCAGTGAAGGGAAAATGATTCACTCTATGGTGTACCCTGCCCCATTGAAGCATCATTGCAAAATAGATGTCACATAGGGTGCATTAAATTATTTTGCTAAATTGATTAGTTTTTCAAATTGGGTCATGCTTGTTTGACTAATATAAATAAATTGTATGTTTCAGCAATATTCAAAATGACTTCTGCTACACTTAATATGCTTGCCACCAACAAATTAAATGGCGATAACTATGCAACCTGGAAAAACACAAACAACATAGTTTTAATCATCGATGACCTGTGTTTCGTTGTGGTTAAGAAGTGTCCTAAAGTCCTACCAACTAATACCACCCAAAATGTTCGAGAGGCATATGAGCGAAATTAGATAGATTTATGGCATGCATGCAAATTTGATGATAGTCTGTTAAAGTGTTTAATAAGACTTGAATCAAACATGTTTAATTATCAAAAGCAAGTGTTGTTTTTTAGAAAATTAAACACCCACTTAGTTAAAATCAATAGCCAGATTGACTAATTTAATGAATCCCTAGGTAGAACATTCAGTGGGAGGTACTTGGGGTATACGATATTCACTTAAACCTCTACACGTTTCTCCCTAAAAGTTCACACTGTGAGATCTATCCTCGACTTCGAGGCACCCTGGGAGTGTCCCCGTAAAGGATGGTGTTTGGGTAGGTCAATACCAAGGTGAATGGAGAGAATGTTCATAGTAAGTGGGAGTGGGATGTGTGACAACATATCCCCCGGTCTCTCTCATTAGGTTGGATAACATTTTTGTGCATCGCCTCGAGGCACCTTGGGATTGTCCCCCTAAAGGATGGCTATATTTGCACAACTCTTTATCTGATCTCCTAAAAAGGATAAAGTTGCTTTAGTCTCTTCTCCTAATCTACTTTTTTTTTCCTATGGTGGGTGCATTAGGGCGGACTCTAGGGCCTAAAATGAGGGGTTACACTTACGCGAAATTGTTAAGGTTGTTAACAAATTATGGACCGAACAATGGTGACTGCTAAAGTTAGTTATAGGGAGTTGTTTTTGTCTAATGGTTGAGAATGTCTCATCCTAGTGAAAGGGCACTTGATCACCCCAACAATGTGTCCTATCTCATTGGGGCATCATTGCAAAATAGATGTCACTTAGGGTACAATAGAACTATTTTGCTAAAACCTGAAATTGGTGTTAAAAGTGGTAATACAAGTAGACTTATTAAGTTTGGTCTTGTTTTAAGAAACTTTTAAATTATGAAATCTGCTTCTGTAGCTTTTTTAGTTGTCGACAAACTGATTGGCGAAAACTATGCTAGTTGGAAGAACACAATAAACACAATACTTTTCATCGATGACCTCAGGTTCGTCCTTATGGAGGAGTATCCGCCTATTCCACCTCAAAAAATCACTCGAAATGTTCGAGAGACTTATGAGAAATGGACACGGGCGAACAAGAAGGCATGAGCATATATCTTGGCCAACCTGAATGACGTCTTGGCCAAGAAGCATGAGTCCATGGTCACTGCACGCGAGATCATGGAGTCCCTGAAGGGAATGTTTGGAAAACCATCCGCACAGCTCAGGCATGAAGCTCTAAAATTCATCTTCAACTCCAAAATGAAGGAGGGTACATCTGTTCATGAATGTTTTGAACATGATGGTCCACTTTAATGTGGCAAAGATGAACGTGTCTTGTATCGATGAGGTTAGCTAAGATAGCATTATTCTAGAGACGTTGCCAGAAAGCTTCTTCCATTTTGTTAGCAACACTGTTTTGAACAGGGTTGACTACACCCTTACAACTCTCCTCAACGAGTTACAGACATTCCAATCCTTGCTGAAAAGTAAAGAGAAGAAAGTTGGTGAGGCAAATGTTGCTTCATCATCCAGAAAGTTCCATAAAGGTTTAACCTTAGGAACTATGTCTGCACCTTCTTCTTCTGGCATCAACAAGTGGAAGAATAAGAAGAGTAGTAAGAAAAAAGGGAAGGCACCTGCTAACCCACCACCTGTTGCTCCACGGGGTAGGTGACCAATGTCGATTGAAAAGGGAAAATGTTTCCACTATAACCAGGATGGGCATTGGAAGTGGAACTTCCCTTATTTTTTAAAGGAGAAGAAGAAGGCCAAACAAGGTAAATATGATTTACTGGTTTTGGAGACTGTTTAGTGGAGAATGATGATTCTGATTGGATTATAGACTCTGGGGCCACTAACCATGTTTGTTCTTCATTTCAGGGGATTAAATTCTGGCGACAGTTTGAGGCTGGTGAGATGACGATGCGAGTTGGCACCGGGCACGTCATCTCAGTTATGGCAATAGGAGGCCTCCGGTTGACTTTACATAATAGATTTATCATTTTAATTGATGTGTATGTCATTCCCGAGTTAAAGAGGAACTTGATTTCTGTAAAGTCGTTGCTTTAATGTAAATACACCCTAAACTTTTTAGTTAATAAAGTGTTTATTTTGAAAGAAAGTGTTGAGATATGTTCAGCTAAAGTGGAAAATATTTTGTATGTGCTAAGGCTATTAGCAACAAATTCCCTCTATAACATAGAGATGTTTAAGACTGTCGTAACTCAAAACAAACGACTTAAAGTTTCTCCTAAAAAAATGCCAAACTTTGGCACCTTCATATAGGACACATCAATCTCAATAGGATTGAGAGGTTGGTGAAGAATGGACTTCTAAATGAGTTAGAAGAAAATTCTTTATCTGTGTGCGAGTCATGCCTTGAAGGCAAGATGACTAAAAAAACCTTTTACTGGAAAAGGTTATAGGGCCAAAGAGTCTCTAGAGTTAGTGCATTCAAACTAGCCTCTAGAGTTAGTGCATTCAAACCTTTGTGGTCCGATGAATGTGCAAGCTAGGGGAGGATACGAGTATTTCATCACTTTTACTGATGATTATTCGAGGTATGGGTATGTTTATTTAAAGCAACATAAGTCAGAATCTTTTGAAAAGTTCAAAGAGTTCAAGGCTGAAGTTGCGCATTAAGTAAACGAATTAAAACACTTCGATCTGATCGGGGTGGAGAGTTTTTGGTTTCTGAGTTCCAGAACTATTTGATAGAACATGGAATCATTTTTCAACACTCAGCCCCTAGTACACCTCAGCAGAATGGTGTATCGAAGAGGAGAAACAGAACCCTGTTAGACATGGTTTGGTCGATGATGAGTTACGCTTCCTTACTGAACTAGTTTTAGGGTTTTGCAGTAGAGACTACACCTTACATCCTTAACTGTGTTCCCTCCAATAGTGTTGCCAGAATACCTTTGGAGTTGTGGAACGGGCATAAAGCTAGTTTGTGTCACTTCCGCATCTAGGGTTTCCCTGCACATGTACTTGAGGCTAATCCTAAGAAATTGGAACCACGTTCAAGGTTGTGCCTATTTGTAGGCTACTCGAAAGGGTCAAGAGGGGGTTATTTTTATGATCCTAAGGAAAATAAGGTGTTTATATCGACAAATGTTACTTTCCTTGAGGATGATCATATAAGGGAGCACAGTCTAAGAAGTAAAATTGTGTTGAGTGAGCTTTCCAAAGAAACTACTGAAACTTCAACAAGAGTTGTTGAAGAGCCTGCTACATCAACAAGAGTTGTTGATGGGAGTTCATCTAGTAGGTCAAATCCACCTCAAGAGTTGAGCAAACCTAGACATAGTGGAAGGTTTGTGAACCCACCTATTCGCTATATGGGTTTAACTAAAATCCTAGCTATGGTAACTGATGGTGAGGTTGAGGATCTGTTGTCTTACAAGAAGGCAATGGAGGATGTTGACAGGGATGAATGGGTCAAAGCCATGGATCTCGAGATGGAGTCTATGTACTTCAACTCAGTTTGGGATCTTGTTGATCAATCTGATGGGGTTAAACCTATAGGTTATAAATGGATCTACAAGAGGAAACGGGGTGCTGATGGGAAGGTGCAAACTTTCAAGGCTAGACTTGTGGCAAAGAGTTATACCAAGGTAGAGGGAGTTGACTATGAGGAGACTTTCTCGCCTGTTGCCATACTTAAGTCTATTTGCATCCTCCTATCCATTGCATTATATTATGACTATGAGATATGGTAAATGGATGTCAAGACTACCTTTCTGAATGACAATCTTGAGGACACAATTTATATGGTACAGCCCGAGGGATTCATAGCTCAAGGTCAAGAACAAAAGATTTACAAGCTGAATCAATCCATTTACGGACTGAAACAGGCATCGATCTTGGAACATAAGGTTTGATACTACGATCAAATCTTATGGCTTTGACCAAAATGTTGATGAGCCTTGTGTCTACAAGAAAATCATCAACATTTTAGTAGTTTTCCAGTGTTGTATGCCGACGATATCCTGCTCCTTGGGAATGATGTAGGTTTACTGACTTCAGTTAAGAACTGGCTAGGGACCCAATTTCAAATGAAAGATTTAGAAGAAGCTCAATTTGTTCTTGGGATTCAGATCTTTCGGGATCGAAAGAACAAAGTGCTAGCGTTGTCTCAGGCATCGTATATTAACAAGATGTTGATCAAGTACTTGATGCAGAATTCCAAAAGGGGCCTTTTGCCTTTTAGACACAGAGTTACATTGTCTAAGGAATAGTGTCCTAAGACATCTCAAGAGGTTGAGGAAATAAGACGGGTCCCCTATGCATCTGTCGTGGGCAGTTTGATGTATGCGATGTTATGTACTAGACCTAACATTTGCTACGCTGTGGGGATAGTCAGTAGATATCAGTTTAATCCAAGATAGGGTCACTGGGCAACCGTCAAGAACATCCTCAAGTACCTTCGGAGAATGAAGGACTACATGCTTGTGTATGGTTTTAAGGATTTGATCCTTATAGGATACACGAACTCTGATTTTCAGACTGATAAGGATTCTTGAAAATCCACTTCAGGATCAGTATTCACTCTTAATGGAAGGGCTATAGTGTAGCGAAACACCAAGTAGGGGTGCATTGTTGACTCCACTATGGAGGTCGAGTATGCAGCAGCTTATGAAGCTGCTAAGAGGTTGTTTAGCTCAGGAAGTCCTTGACTGATCTAGAAGTTGTTCCAGACATGTCTAGACCCATCACCCTTTATTGTGATAATGGTGGTGTTGTGGCGAATTCCAGAAAGCCTCAAAGTCACAAGCGTGACAAGCATGTTGAGCGGAAATACCATCTCATCCGAGAAATTGTGCATCGAGAAGACGTGATTATCACGAAGATAGCTTCAAAGCACAACGTTGTCGATCCGTTTACGAAGGCCCTCTCGGCTACAGTGTTTGAGGGTCACCTACAGAGTACGGGTCTATGGGACTGACCATGGGTGGACTAGGGCAAGTGGGAGATGTTATACTTGGCCTTAGTGCCCTAGTTTATTGTTTTGTACTTGTAATATCATTATCTTGTACACCTCACTAGCTTTAGGACAAGTGGGAGATTGTTGAGGTTGATGCCCTATATCTCGTATGGTTCTGTAATTTGTAAACATCTGTATGAACAAACAGTTTTTTTTTATATATAATATGAAATATTTTATTCACTTCAGTCTATAAAATATGAGATATTTTAGTTCCATCATCCACAAACCAATAAACTAAGATCCCTAGTTATCGTTGTAACTTAAGCATGTATATAGAGACATATAAGTGGATCGTGCTTTAAGTGATAACCTAAATGGTCAGTAGTATATAGATAAAAGAGGAAAACCTTATCCTGATGACACTACGAGTGTGGTCCGCTTTGTAGATGTTACAAGTGTTGTAAAGTGCTACAAATGGTCTGATCCTGACCATTCATGTATTAGACATGCAAGCGGGGATACTCTATACAAAAGAGTTTGTATAAGACCAGACCACGAAATGTTTAGTCTCGTTATTGAAGGAAATCGGACATGAGGATTTCCATGAGTACCGAAATGATTGTTCCAAGAACAACAACAATTACAGTCAAGAAACGGAAACATATAGAATATGCATAATACGAAATTATAGCATGCTTTACAATACGATCAAGGGATAACATACATTTGAAGACTCATCTTCAACAACCTTGATCATGAACGTTCAAACAATAAGCAACACTGCAACACTTGAACGCTCGTACACCACGACCGCCATACCGCACGATCACAACGATCACCTAGATCACGAACACAGCGATCACCCAGATCACGAACACAGTGAAATCAACGAAAGGCCTCCATAGAACCTCGACTATGTCAAGTTGAGTACGACACCACCACAATGTCTACCTTGGTATTCTCGGTGTGAGAATCCAGAAGTGTGGGCTCTGCTCTGTGTGTACTTCGTTAGAGGACGAGACTGGAGGAAGAACAATCATGTAAATGATTGAGCAAGTGGGAGATGTCAAAGTCTATCGTATAGACGATGAACAATCGTTTAGAAGAAGCTATACAATCATTTAGCAAAAGCTCCGCGAACGTTTAACTAATCGACCAGCTGAGTGACTATCGTATAGAAATACTCCACGATCGTCTAGTCTCTCTTCAACTGTCGTTTAGTAAATCGTATTTACTTAATAGCCACCGCGAGAACTTTTCGAGAATAGAAACTCTCAATTCCACAACTAAAATTAGGAAAACATTTTTCCTTTTATCTCACGGTTACCATGAAACCACCAATAACCTGCCACTCAATTGGTTATTAGAGAAAAAGAGATAATTATCCAATAATTAATATTATTATAAATATATATGATAACCAACTTACCATACTATATTTATAACCTATAGTTTTAATATTTCATCACATGAAACATATAAACCATAGCTCTTTTTCTATTCCATGGTCCTTAATGTAAATCTCATTTACGTTAATCCTCCACTTGATGTATCTCATACACCACACCAATCATATCATATATAATCGAATTACCTCTTGTCAATTTGAACACTTCAAATCAATACCATAAACTGATTCTCAACTTGAATCCATTGAGCTACTAAGGGGACCTTATGGACCTGTAGCTCAAAGCTCCAATGGTATGTGAATAACTGACTAAACTTTTTAGTCACAGGATCCACCATCTGTTAACTACAAGGCATTCCACTAAAGACCGACAGTTGAACTCTCTTACCATAGATATATTATGTGTCCATATCAACCAATCAACAGTATGATAATCTTTCACAGATTGCTCGGAAGTACAGCTGGGCCAATAACCGTTATGCCCCTGTAGTTACATCTAACTCCTTAAGTACCACTGATCCCTCTAATGAACATAAGTCATAGTCCTATGACTGAGTCCTCTTTTCTAAAAAGAAGCTGTGGCCATTATGTTCAAGCCCCGGAATCAGCTCTCAAGGGAGGAATCTATCTATTTACCCCTACTTCGGGGAAGGAGTGAATTTCATCTTGTGTAACTGAGTTCCTAGCCCCCAAATCAGAAAAGTCCTAAAAAAGGTAGACATGTTGAGTTGGCAATCTTGTCACTCTCACCAATACTAATCAAAGGTCTGCCCTCAAAGGCAGGAGTTCTCAAAACACTCAGGATTGAGGTCATGTCACCTATGGTCCTTGAGGTGAGATGTAAGTCTCCAATATCAATGGCATTATTTACGGAGACAAATCATCTCGTAGTCCGGTCTTATACAAACTCTTTGTATAGGACACCTCCACTCGCATGTCTCCACATGAATGGTCAGGATCTACCATTTGTAGTAGTTCACAACACTTGCAAACCTCTACAAAGCGGGTCGTATCCGTAGTGTCACAAGGATTAAGGTATCCTACCTTAATCCTTATACTACAGACCTATTTAGGTTATCACTTAAGGCATGATCTACTTGTATATCTCATATACATGCTTAAGTTTACATACGATAACCATGGAGTTTTGTTTATTGGATAAGAGTAAATGCTAGATAAAATAACACTTATTTATTCATAACAATGTGTATAAATTACAAACTACGAGACTCGGGAGAAATAGGACACCAATCCCAACATTTATATAACGCCATTCATGACGGAGACTTTCATTTCACTAGGATGAACATAGGTAACATGACCTAAATCATGAGTGAGTTGTGAACTCATGCCTATGAGGGCGGTTCTTTGATTTGCATGGGTGCAAGTGGCCAGATCACCGACTCAGACCTAACACTTTGAGGATTTGTCTGATTAAGAAGCTGGGAACTCAGCTACACAAGACGGAATTCACTCTTTCTCTGAAGCAAGGGTAGTAGATAAATTGTTTCCTTAAGGGATGATTCTAGGGCTTGAACAATGTGGCACCACATCTTTTCTTTTCTCAAGAAGGGTTTGCTCATAGTGGGACTATGATGTATTATTCATTAGAGGAATCAGTGGTACTTAAGGATTAGATGTAACCACAGGGGCAAAACGGTAAATTGGTCCAGCTGTGCTTACAAGCGATTTGTGAAGAGTCATCGTACTATTGATTGGTTATATCCGATGGACACATAAATATATATGTAGTGTAAAGAGTGGAGCTGTCGGTCTTTAGTGGAGTGTCCGACAATTAACGGATGGTGGATATCGTGATTAAAAAGTTTAGTCAGTTATTCACATATCGTTGGAGCTTCAAGCTACAGGTTCATAAGGTCCCCTTGGTAGCTCAATGGATTCATGTTGAGAATCAGTTTTTGGGTTAGTTTGAAGTGTTCAAATTGACAAGAGGGAATTTGATTACATATGATATAATTAAATCAATTCAATTATATGTGATATAATTGATTGAATGTATTTGATACTTTATTGATTGGAGGAATTAATATAAATATGATTTATATTAAATGCCATAAAGGAGAGAAAGAACTATGGTTTATATGTTGCATATGATGTGATATTAAAACTATAGGTTATAAATATAATATGATAAATTAGTTATTATATTTATCTATAATAAATTAATTATAAGATAATTGATTTTGGTTTTTCTCCATATAACCACCTTATTGGGTGGTTTTAGTAAGTTTATGGCAACCGAGTGGATAAAAGTGAAAATCGTTTTCATTTTGTAAAGGACACGCAAAAAGCATAAAGTTATACGATAACTTTGAGAGAGTAAATGATCGATCGAGTATTCTACACGATAGTCACTCGCTTGCTAAACAATCGAGTACACAAGTCTATATAATAGGCTTATTCTTTCTCCCACTTACTCGATCATTTACCCAATCATCTAGTTCCTTCATTTCTCTTTCCAAATCCATACAGAGCCTACACCTCCTGGATTCTCACACCAAGAATACCAAGGTAGCCTCGTGTAGTGTCAAGTGTCTGTTCGAGGCTCGAGGATCAAGTTTCACTCATTTCCGATCGAGGATATTCCAAAGGTGTGTTGCGTTCGTGTTATTGGACGCGTTATTGAGTTCGATCGAGGAAATACTAGAAGAAAAGGTTCTTCAAAGTATGTTTACTCGATCCCTTTGTGTTTATTTTTAGTAGCATGCTGTAATTTACTTTTGATGCATAACTGTTGCTGTTTGATTGTAAATGTTCTTATTCTTTCACAATGGGATTCAGAATGATCTTCTTCCGCTCATTGGTTCTCTATATTTAGAGATCCTTCACTAACATCCAAGGCTATCATTTGTAGCTTAAACATGTATGTAGAGACATACAAGTCGATCATGTTTAAGTGATAACCCAAATGGTCTGGAGTAGATGGATAAGACTGGGTAGCTTATCTTGGTGACACTACGAATATGGCCCACTTTGTAGATGTTACAATTGTTGTAAAGTGCTACAAATAATCTGATCCTAATCATTCATGTAGAGACATGATCTAGGGAATACTATATCAAAGGAGTTTTTATAAGACCAGACCACGAAATGACTAGTCTCATTATATAACGTCATTTCTAATAGAGACTTACATTTCATTAGGATGACCATAAGTGACATGACCTGAATCCTTAATAAGTTGTGAACTCCTGCCTATGAAGGCGATCCTTTGATTTTTATGGGTGAGAGTGGCCAGATCGCCGACTCAATAAGCCTACCAATTTGGGAATTTGTCTGATTAGGGTATTGAGAACACAACTAAAAAAGACGGAATTCACTCATTCTCTAGCATCTGAGTAAATAGATAAATTGCTCCCTTAAGGCTGATCCCGGGACTTGAACAATGTGGCGTCACATCCTCTCTTGGCCCCATAGGGGTTTGGTCATAGTTAGACTATGACTTATTGTTTATTAGTGGGATCAGTGGTGCTAATGGAGTTAAATGTAACTACAGGGGAAAAACAGTAATTTTGGCCTAGTTGTACTTATGAGTAATTTGTGAAGGGTTATTGCACCATTGATTGGTTATATCCAATGGACACAGAAATATATATATAGTGTAAAGAGTGAAACTGTCGGTCTTTAATGGAGTGACCGACAACTAATGGCGGTTGGATAATTTAATTAAAGAGTTTAATTAATTATTTAAGTACCATTGGAGCTTCAATCTACAGACCCATAAGATTCCCTAATTAATTTTGGATTAATTGAATTGTTTAAATTAATTGAGGGAATTAATTATATGTGATATAATTAAATTAATTATATATGTGACTATAATTAATATAATGTATTTGATACATTATAATATAAAGAATATGATTCAAATATTAATTATATGGATTGGATAAAACTATATAAATTAATATGATTCAAATATTAATTCTCTCATAAAATTATATAAATTTAATATGAATCATATTCACATTAAATTTTAACATATAGATTTTATATGAATCATATTCATATAATTAATATTTGAATCATATTCAAATATTTATTTCTCTCATAAAACTATATAAATTTAATATGAATAATACTTACACTAAATTTTAACATATAGTTTTTATATGAATCATATTCATATAATTAATATTTAAATCATATTCAAATATTTATTCTCATAAAAATATATCAGCATACATTATATTATATAATGTATTAATATACATTATTTAACTGTATCTTATACAATTAATTCTGTTTAATTAATTTGAATAATTCGAATTACACCAAAATTAATTTGATTCCTATCAATCCTTATTGAGCTAAGAAGGGGACCTTATAAACCTATATATTGAAGCTCCAATGATACGAGATTAATTGATTAAACTTTTTTAATCAAATTAATCAACATTCATTAACCGTCGGTCACTCCATTAAAGACCGACAGTTGAACTCTACGCACTATAGATATATTTACGTGTCCATTGGATATAGCCAATCAATAGTGTGTTTACCCTTCACAAATTGCTCGTAAGTACAGCCAGATCAAATTACCGTTTTACTCTTGTAGTTACATCTAACTCCTCAAGTATCGTTGATCCCTCTAATGAACAAATAGTTTATAGTCCAACTATAAAATAACACCTCTCGGGCCAGGAGAGGGTGAGATGCCTCATTGTTGAAGCCCCGGAATTAGCCCTTAAGGAAGCCATTTATCTTCTTACATTAATTATAGAGAAGAAGTGAATTCCTTCTTATGTAGCTGTGTTTCTAACTCCCCAATCAGACGAATCCCCAAAATGGTAGGCTAATTGAGTCGACAAATCTGGTCATTCTCACCTATACAAATCAAATGATCACTCTCATAGACAAGAGTTCACAACTCACTCAGGACTAAGGTCAAGTCACCTATGATCATCCTGGTAAAATGTAAATCTCTTATAGCAACGACGTTATAAAGAGAGACTTAACATTTTATAGTCCGATCTTTATGCAAACTATTTTGTATAAGATACCCCCACTCAAATGTCTCTATAAGAATGATTAGGATCAGATTGTTTGTAGTACTTTATAACAATTGTAACAACTACAAAGCGGGTCGTATCAATAGTGTTACCAAGATAAGACACCCAACCTTATCCATAAACTACACACCATTTAGGTTATTACATAAACATGATCCACTTGTATGTCTCCACATACATGTTTTAGTTACATCAGATAACCTTGGATCTTAGGTAATGGATTATTGTAAAAGTAATATAAAATTATCAACCATTGATTTAACTAACATAAAACTACGAGACTTTAGGGTATACACCCTAACACCTTTGATCTGTATGGGTGAGAGTGGCCAGTGTCACCAACTCAATATGTCTACCATTTTGGGGATTCTTCTGATTGGGGAGTTAGGAACGCAGCTACACAAGAAGGAATTTACTCATTCTCTATAATTAAAGTAAAAAGAGAAATTTCTCCCTTAAGAATTGATTTCGAGGTTTGAACAATGTGGCACCGCATCATCTCTTGGCCTGTAGTCATAGTTGAACAATGACTTATTGTTCATTAGAGGGATTAGTGGTACTTAATGAGTTAGATGTAACTACAAGGACAAAACAGTAATTTTGGCCCAGCTATACTTACGAGCAATTTGCGAAGGGTCAACGTACCGTTGATTGGTTATATCCAATGGAGACAAAAATATATCTGTAGTGCGAAGAGTGTAGTTCTCGGTCTTTAGTGGAGTGATCTAATGAAAATTGGTTAATAAAATTAAAGAGTTTACTTAATTAACCAACTACCATTCAAACTTCGATCTATAGGTCCATAAGGTCCCATCGGTAGCTCAATTGGGTTTATTGAGAATCGAATTAATTTTTGATTAATTTGAATTGTTCAAATTAATTTAGGAAAATAATTTTATATGATATAATTAATATAATGTATTTGATACATTAAAATATTAATTATATGAATTTGATTCATATAAATACTACAGGTTTAATATAATATGATTTTGAATCATATTAAATACTATATGTTAATTGAGAGAATATTAAACTATAGATTATATTATATATAATATAATATAAACTATAGATTATATGTTATATTAGATATAACATATTGTTTATTATATGATATATATAGTAAATTAGTAATTAGTAAATCATCGTCTTGAACTTGTTTAAACAATTGGATTAAAACCTCGTTTACTTGATCAATAGATGCATGGTTCTCACAACATATAGTAAATTAGTTATATCAATTTAATAAATCATATATTAAACAATTGTTATTTCAATAAACAAGTTCAAGGCGATGATTTATTAAATTGATATATAACAACATATAGTATATTAGATATAACATATAGTTTATTATATGATATATATATATGATTTATCAATATATCATCTATTGATATAACAATTATTTAAATAAGTTCAAGACGGTGATTTATTAAATTGATTTAAATTTGAAAATTATTTTTTTTAGTTTGAAAATAACTCCCTCCACCTTTATTCTCTCAAATCGTGGAAGTGGGAAAAATTTTATTTTTCTGTTCCCCCTTAAGGAACATAGAGGAAAAAGAGAGAGAACTGTTTCCTCAATTGAATCCGTATGCAATTTTCCTCTCTAAAAATCTCCCCTTTCCTTTACCAAATATATCAGAGCGGGTTTTGCCAGTGCTGTCATTGGGAGTTCATGATCTAAGAAGGTTCGTGATTGAAGAGGAATTTGAGAAGAATTTGTGACTTCAAGGGTTAGTATTTTCTAAATCCTAATTTTCTTTTATTTTTCTTAAAGCATGCTATAATTTTTTTTTAATAAATGAGTTCCTGTCTTATGAGTTTTTCATATTTTGTAAAATAAATGAAATTGGGATCCGAGCACACTTCCACATAGTTTTCACAAACCTTCAGAATTAACCCATTTAATGCCTCAGCTAGTCATTATCAATTATTTCCTTATCATTCTCTCCTTTTTTAAGAAGATTCGTCCTTGAATCTTAAGGATCTCTTTAAGATGCGGCCTTGTAGTCATCGTCGTCTTGAACTTGTTTAAACAATTGGACTAAAACCTCATTTACTTGATCAATAGATGCATGGTTCTCACAACATCTTTATAAAACATGGATTTAGATGAACAAATTTTGTGAAAATTGCAAACCAGTGAACAAAATTGAACAAGAAATCATCTCTCAGATTGATAATTTTTTCTCGTGACAAATTTTTAAAACATGAATATTTGACACTGAAGCAACCCAATTGGAAGCCCTTGAAAAAAGAAAACTTGTAGATTAGATTCAGATAAAAAACTTTGAAGAAGACAAAAATGTAAGAGGAAAATAAAAACTGACACTATTTTTTTTGCATTTTTATGTAATAGACAGAATGTGACGAGACGAAAAAGAAAAAACATAGAATTTCAAATCGAAAAATAAAAACTCATTGCAACTACGAAATTACATTGAACTACGGAATTATACATATGATCTAGAGCCAAAGTTCTGACACCAAAACGTTAAGGAACTCCTTTGAGTCGAATCTATAAACCATATTAAAAAGCAAGACCCAAAGAACTCAACATCAAAAGACCCAAATATCAATTTGATCTATACACCTAAGATAAAGGTGACGACAAATTACTTCGATGATCTAATAAACCAATGATCGGAAAAATGTTTAAAAATCTCATCAACCCCTGATCTTCAAACACTCTACTAGTAAGACAACAATCCTCACTTGAATACTCCAAATATTCATGCATTCTATCACAAGAATACACAAGAAACAAAGCTTAAAAAGCTTTTAAGATTTAAAACCTAAGATTCTGCATTTCTGATCTGCATTTCCGAACTTTCTTCTTAAGTATGAAAGGACACAATCTTTCATCTATCAACTACATAGAGGAACCTTCAATATATAAATTAAACAAATACATAGGACATTAGTAATGTAAATGAATTTAAATTTTCAGAATAATTGTGCCTCTTGGTAGCTTTGATGCTTGAAGGGATTCAACTCTTCAACTCCAATTGGAAGCTTAGCTTGGAAGTAACCCATTCAATGCAGCTAATCATTACCAATTATTTTCTTTTAGAAACAAAAAAAAAGGAAAAAGAAAGATAGAAAGAGAGAATCAAATGAAAATTTAGAGCCTCAAAATTGAATTTATAGAGAAAATTTGATTTGATCTTAAATCAAATCTTGAAAATGAATCAAAATTGAAACATTTTTTTTTTTAAAAAAATGAATCTACGATACCATTCACTAAAAAAGGGCAAAATAATTTATTTAATGATTTAAAACGTGAATTACCTAATATATTTTTATAACAATCCACTAAAAGGGACAAAAGGGAAAATCAAATGTTTCTCTCCTGTAGTCCTTGTAGACCGTATATATATATATATTATCTTAGTGTTTTTAAGGTATTTAGCTGGAATCAAGGATGAAAAAAAGTGCGAAACTTGATTGAAATATTGCCAAAATCAAGGTATTGATAAGAGAATCGATTGTAAATCGTTGAAAAATCGCTGAAATATCAACGATATTACCGATATTTGACGATATTTCAGCGATATATTATTACTTTTAAGGGATTTTTTTAAATTATTAGTATTTATTATTATTATTTACTTTTTAGGGTTCATTGAACCTATATATGTATTTCCAAGTATTAATATATGGACGTTGCCTCGTTGGTAGCTGGTATGGCCGGCACTATCGAGTGTGCGATTTGACTTCGCGCTAGTGTGAAGTTTTTAGTTTTATTTGGCATTTTTATCCTTCTCGCTTTCTGATTTTTTTTTTTAAATAATGTTTTTTAATAAATAAGGATAAAAATAGGATTGGAAAAGTATTCTAAAAAATAGGTGTTTAAATCGTGTCCCGATATACGATTATACCTCAATCGTATAGCAGTACCTGGCCTGATTATACCTAAATCGTATAGCAGTACCTGGCCAGTTTGGCGCGGTAGTCATGCAGGTTTGACTAAGGGAATCGATACACGATTACCCTAAGTCGTGTACCGGGTACACGATTACCCTAAGTCGTGTACCGGGTACACGATTACCCTAAGTCGTGTACCGGGTACACGATTACCTTAAGTCGTGTACTGGGTACACGACTTCCTTGCATTAAAAACTCCGCTCGCCCCTTCTTCTTCCTCACCGAAACGACCCATTCTTCTTCCTCACCGAGACCACCACTTATTCTTCCTCACCGAGACCACCACTTATTCTTCCTCACCGAAACCGTTGCTTTCTTCCTCTCACCGATTTTTGCTTTCGATTTCTTCTTCTATTTTGCTTTCTACTTTCCAAAATCTCGTTGATTTTCCTCACCGAAACCTCCATTTCACCGAAATCTTCCAAAATTTCGATTTTGCTCGATTTTCAGTCCTCCATTTGATCCTTATCGAATCCTCCATTGTAGCGGTAATGTTGCTCGATTTTCATACCTTTTTGGCTACCGATTTTTGCTCGTTTCTGTGGTATATTTCTTTCTCTAGTTGTTTTTCAATATATTTTAAACTTAGAAATATACGTATGTTTTTTGAATTCTTTCTCTAGTTTATGTATGTTTTTGGGCTGATCTGTATTTATATGTATGTTTTTACATGTTTTTGGGTTGAGTTTATTTTAAACTTAGTTTATTGTATAGTTTATATATGATTTAGTTTATGTATGATTTAGTTTATGTATAGTTTCTGTATGATTTAGTTTATGTATGTTTTTAGGCTGATTTAATTTATGTATGTTTTTGGGCTAATCTTATATTTTTTTATTTGTTTGGATTGATTTAAATTTAGAAATCTTATATGTATTTGTTGGGTTGATCTTATATGTATATGTTTGTAGATCTTAAATCTTAGATCTTATATTTGTTTATTTGTTTGGGCTGATTTAAATATATAATTTATAGATCTTAGATTTGGTTTGATTTCAATGTATAATATTTAGATCTTATATGTTAAATTTAGAAATTGGAGTTTGTTGGGTTGACATAGATTTAGTAATTCTTGAATCTGGAAATGATGGAGATAGTGACATTGATGTTGAGTTGATGAATTATTTGGAAACGACAGTAGTGGTGAACATGATCTTGAGTTGGTACCATCGGAAATGTTCACCCAAATAGATTGGGAAATGAAAAATTCAATTCAATGTGTGAACTAGGGTCTACTTTGGAAGAAAGGAATGTAGGAGTAGATAACTATAGTTTAATACAAAAAGGAATGTTGTTTAATACCAAAGAAGATTTACAGCTTGCTGTAAAAAAATATTGTGTGACAGAACACTACGAAATTGTCGTAGTGGAATCAAATCAGGATCTTTGGTATGTTAAATGTAAATCATGAAGTGACGATTGTGCTTGGAGGCTACAGGCATGTCGGTGCAAAACTCATGGGATGTTCGAAATCACAAAACTTCAAGGAGAACACTCATGTTTGTTTTCAGAATTGACACAGGATCATTCACAGCTGGATTCAAATTTCATGAGTATCGAAATTCAAAATTTGGTTAGAGCTGATCCTGGAGTACCTGTGGCCCTACTTCAAGAAGCCATTAAAAAATAATATGACTATAATGTCAATTATATACGGGTGTGACAAGCCAAGAGAAAAGCGTTAATTGCTGTGTTTGGCGATTGAGAGAAATCATATTCGGAGCTTCCGTATTGGCTAAATGCTATTGTTTATTACAATCTAGGAACACGAACAGATTGGTTTTTCCTTTCCTCTTTTGGTCCTGCAAGAGAAGGGTTCAACCATTGTAGGCCATTAATCCATGATGGAACTCATCTCTATAGAAAGTATAAGGGGAAAATTATTGATAGCCTTATCTATTGATGTAAACGGATATATATTGGCATCTTATTACTACTCTAGTTGAACGCTGGAGACCAGAGACCCACACATTTCACCTTCCCTGTGGGGAATGTACGATTACGCTGCAGGATGTTGCCGTATAATTTGGGTTACGAGTGGACGGACAACCACTTACAGGCTCACTACAGTATGACTAGAAGAACGTTTGTGAAGAGCTCTTAGGCGTTCTATAGAGGATCTGAAGGGATCAAGATTGAGTATCCTTTGGTTGGCGTCCCAGTTTCCCAAATTACCTCCCGATGGCGACTACATCAACATACATAGGTACGCACGAGCATACATCCTGCCGCTTATTGGAGGATTTTTATTTGCCGACAAGTCAAATACTCTAGTGCATATCATGTTCCTCCCATTATTGTCTGATTTCGAGCACGCGGGGCCACTGATACTATTATAAGTATGGGCTTATGATCGATTTTAAATTATAACACCACAAGTCTAACTACAGGCCCCAGATCATCGTCCACTTAGTGTCAGGTATTATTTTATTTATCTATTTATTTCGTTACCATTTTATGTAAGAATATAAATTAATTGTATTTTTTTATAATTTCAGATGGAGTGGTGTATTAGCTGCCTTTGAATAGTCAGCAAATATGTTGCTCGTGTATAGAAAAATATTCGACATGCTGATGCACAATCAGGTAGTAAATATGTATATAAATGAATATTTAAAACATTTCATATGTATACTTATTATTTTTTTTGGTCAGGTTATTTGGACGCCATACACACAGATTTTGTCATCCTTACCTGATTATTGTCGTGATGGTAAAGAAATCTGATTGACTGTTAGCCCTCTTATATGCTTCCATATAGTAGAGTGGCATCATCCAGATCGTGTCCTGAGACAGTTCGATATGCGACAAACGATACCTTCGTTGTCCTATACACACCCAGCACTACACCAGATCGATTTAAGAGGTAAGCACGACCAAGTCTGGTGTCGAATCCATGTGGAATATTTATCCTACTGTCATGAACGACATGATCATTGTGCACAGGGAGAATTAACAAATGGACAAACTATATCAGACGACTACTTTTCCTGGTACAATTCGATCACGAGATGATTTATCTCACCTGATGGCGCTTACTATTACTGCATGGTAAAAGATTTAAAATCAGACATTTTCTATATATATAATATGAATATTGTTTAATATTTATTTTTTTATTGTACAGAATAATTTTATCGGCGATGTTCAACAATATTCAGTGCAGAACAACTTACCAGAATTAGATTCAATGTGTCAGCAAAATTGGTCAACGTAGAAGGTATTATTCAATAAACAAGACGACTCAATGTTGTTGATATCGATTGAAGACGTATTCGTCGTAGACAACAGCGACAACGGGGTGAACCTAATTTAGAGGGACACGAAGATAACCCCATGAAGAGTAAGGGCTAGGAGAGTTGTTTTAAAATCTCACATTGTATCATTTTCAAATTGTAAATTAAAGAACTAATTGTAAATATTCTTTAATATCATGGTATTTTTTTTTAATATGAGTGTAAGATGTTTTCATTGTAGATTAAATATATAATTAAGTTTAATAATGAAAGAATTAAGTTTAATAATTAAGTTTAACAATTAAAAAAATAATTATAAGCAATCATGAAGAAATTAAGTTATATAATTAAGTTTAACAATTAACTTTTTTTTTAAAAAAAGAAAAAAATTATAAGCGAATCGTGTACCGGGAACAAGAGTTCGCTTGATCAACTAGTCAGTCGATGTGGTCAGCTGACTGGATTAAATGGTACTCGTGTACTGGGTACACGAGTATGCCACATGGTAATCGTGTACCGGATACATGATTCCACTACACTATTTTTGTCAATATTTTCCCAAAACACCTATTCTTAGAAATTGTTTCCCCCCAACCCTATTTTTGTCATTATTTATTAAAAAAACATTATTTAAAAAAAAAAATTCTCGCTTTCTTTCTTCACTTAACTTTTTTATTCTTTCAATATTTTATTCTTTTGCATGTTCAACTTTTCTTTTTATTACTTATTATATAATTTCTATTTTTTTTTTATAATATATAGATTTTTTTCTCTCCACAACTACCATCCATCCCCTTTTCTCTCTCTTTAATTCTCCCACTACATAAATTTTCCATTTTTTATATTGTATAAATCATATTTTGTTGTTATTTATTTTATGTTTTTAGTCCATAATCTCAATTCTCTCTCAACCTATTGTCTGTTTTTTTTCTTTATTTTTTTTCAACTTTTTTGTATTTAAATTTGATTTACTATTTATAAATATATTGAAAATACAAACTTTTTAATCTTATAACTTCTGATATATTTTTTTTATAGAACATGGTTTGATCCAAGGTATACTCCTATTAATAATATTGGAGTTGATATTGATACTTATGGATGACATATTTCCAATTATGTTAGGAATTTTGAACTTATAATGACTCAGAAGCAATACAATCGTTATAAAAAAAAATTGTGCTAATACGACTAGTACCAACTGCTAGGTCATATTTTTACTATGAATCTTGTATTTGACATTCTATTTATATGACCTAGATGTATTTTATTAATAAAATATTCAGTTCATAATCATTTTTCAGTCATAAGTACTATCTATTATTCCATTATCAATCATTTTTTATTTCTAGTTAATTATTTATATGCTTAAAGTTATAGTATATTAATCAAATAAGTTTGTTCTAAAATTTCACTAAAAAATTCCTAATAATTTTATAAATTTTTATGATATCTGTGATTTTTTCTAGACTCTCCGTTCGATATATCCGTAAATTTGAGTTACCAATATTTACATCGATAACGATATTTGCGTCCTTGGTTAGAATAAATAGAATTGGATCTCACAACCTAAGATCAAGACACATTCAGAACACAATCAAAAGATTTATGAAAAGAATAAGAATAGAAAATTAATTCAACACTCAGAATAAAAATACACACACCTTAACAAAAATATTCCCAAGAAAATGAGCCCACTCGAGTCCCCTTAATAGAGAAACCCAAGCCATTTCGAACAAATAGGAAAATCTCATACCACACAACTTGACTAACCATCTGGAAAAGATCACAAAAGGAAGCCTCATACACACAAAGATTACTCTAGCGCTAGATATGATAGATAATAACACATCAAGCAACTCTCCAAACTGACTTTACATCTCAAGAAATTACCCACACGAAAGTGATAAATTTAATTAAGCTCTATGTTCCAATAAGAAATCCTATTGGAAGAACCTCCCCACAATAGGATGTCCTCACAGATGAGCTTGACCAAAAGGACAATAAAATAATACAGTCCCTAGATTCAAATTCACCTGTGCACATAACATATACCCTAGGGATATTAGAACACTATGCATTAATGTAATTGGGTGTTTGTAATTGATTCCAAATAGAAAATCAGACTTTTGCTGTCTACAACAGAGAAAAGAAATTTTTTGATAAGTGTTTCATATACTTGTTTTTTATAAAAAGACTTGTTGGCAAATGACATTGCAAATGTATGCAGACTTTGTATCATCTTCTGAAAATTAACAATTTGGTTCTACTAGTTATCAAAAAACTATCTTAATTTTATTTAGAGATTTGACTAGTTTTGTAAATATAAAAATAGATAATATAGAGGGAAATTATTTTAAATGACAAAATTGTTGAAAATATTTCAAATATCATAGTCTATCTGCGATAGACCACCATATACAATCTATCTTTATCATGATAGACACAAATAGTAATATTTCATGGTCTATCATAGATAGACAGTAAAATTTTGTTATATTTATAAATATTTTGGTTCATTTTTCTATATTTGAGAACAACCCTAATGTAGAATAACTAATGGGATTATTCACTTAGCTTAAAATGTCCTAAGTATCGATTTCATTCAATATAAGTTTGTGGAATGAAGGAATTTCCATTCTATCATTTTAAACATTTATTTGGGCCTAGAAGTTTTGTATCTAAGTTTCTCTATCGAGTTCAACCCTTTCTAACACTTAAATGTCGACCTTATTTTCATGTAATCAAATTATTTAGATACGCAACATTTAGTTAGACTATTTATTATTAGCCTCTAATATTTTCCTATGCAAAAATCCAATGCTAGTTTAATATAATAGTTCAGTTTGAAATTATCTCTCAAGTAGAATTAGAAATCCAAAGTCAATTAAAAGGTGATCAACGATTCAATTGGGAAAAGCAAGCACGATAAAGAAAAAGTAAATACATTCAACTAATCAAATTAATTAAGAACAATCCACAACTATTGTTGAAATCAATCTAACCCTAGAACTACGAACAATTTAACCACTCATAATATTTAGAACAAAACTTCATAATCATGTTGTACAGAAATCCAAATGTGAAAAATGAAGGAGAAAAGGGAATTAATCATCAATCTTGATCCGTCATCGAATCGATGACACCATATCAATGTCTTTTTCACGGTTCAACTTCAATCAATCTCAATGATTGAGCTCTAACCTTTGAACGCCAGCCTTTCTCAGCCTCTATGGAAAGCCCTTGGTGAACTCCTCTTGATCTCTCCTCTCACAATGACGATAAAGTACAAAATTAAATGACTTAAATTGTCACAACGCCACTTGAAGAACGACCCTGAAATTTTTTTGTAAAGCTAATGGCGCCGCGACGATACGCTGATTTACCCTCTCACGTTATATAGCGACAAGCAAGACACAACAGTGTGTTGTGCACACATTTTTTTAGCCCTTTTTCACCTAGTTTTTTTGCCCTAGGTTAAAGTTTGACCTTTCTAGGGTAGTCCAAACACTCATTTCCTACAAGTTAGACAAATAAACCATCAACAAATATATTTATAGAATAAAACTAATAAAAAATCTAAGTCTAAGAAAACACTTTCTAAGTACCTTTCAATACTCCTCTGTTAGCTACTGTAACAAAAAGTTGACAGTAAAGACCAAATAAATTATTTTCATAAAATTAAGAGGTTAAAGTGTAACACTTGAAAGCTCAAGACTAAATTGCTACTAAACATAAATCTCAGAGACAAAAATTATATATTTTTTCTGTACATTTGTGTTTGGTAGGTGAGTTTAAATACATTTGTGTTTGATAGGTGAGTTTAAGATTTGTAAATAATGGTACTTCATATAGAAGTTAATTTTCATTATTGACACAGGAAATGTGTACAAGATTAACTAACTCCTGGTTTCAATAAGCGAACTACCAATAAAAGTGCTTGAGGGAGTGGTCAACAAACTTTCTTCAACAGGTTTCTATAATAAGTGCTTTGTTTAAAATTACTTCTTTCAAATTAAAGGCAAGTCAAGCATACTATTAAGTGTGAGTCTGGTTTACATTTCATTTAAACACTTCTTGAAAAAAAGAAAGCCTTTTTTCTGTAAAACTTTTTATTATTATTATTGCAATCACTAGTTTAGTTCCAATCTATTTAATGTTGATTTTACAAATATTAAATCACCTTAAAGTATTTTGTTTTAATGTTCTCAACTACTCAATTCAATTCATAACTACTTTTAAATAGGAGTTCGGTAGATTTGGCCAATTAAAATTTAAAATTAGGTCCATAGCTTAGGCTTATTATTTTGATAAAAATGACAAAAAAACAAGTCCAATCCACTAAATGTAAAAAAAAAATTGATACACCCGACACACCTGAAACACCATATATACACTTGATACACCACACTTGAACTACTAGTATACACTTGATACATGTTTGATAGACTATTAATAGATACTTAATATACTTCATGTACCTTTGATATACGATTGAAAATGACTAATTATTCTAAGTGTTGTACATTGAAGGGCATTTATGTAAATAAAGACTTGTGGTAATTTTGTAATTAAATAGATCTTCTTTAATTAGAACTACTTTATGTTGGAAATGGGAGGGTTGCCGCACATAGAGGAGAGAGAGAAAATGGATTAGAAACTTACCGGCAACGACAACCGACATTGGACGAGTGACGTGGATAGCAATTGACGATATGTCGATGGCAGGTAACTCCATAGATCGTTTGAAAAGTTGAAAAGTTGAGTATGAACATTTGAAAGTTCAAATATGGACATTTCCAATCCATAAGCACCGACCAAACTCTGTAAATCATAAAAAAAATACATTGTATTTTTTAGATTGTCATTTGTTTGTTACCACTATTAATTTAGTGGACCATATTAAATCTTTTTTTATAAGATATATATTAAATCTTAATTAACTGCTCTAAGTTCAATTTTTTGTAGTTTAGAAGCAATATTTTTTTTTTTTTTTTGTTGAAAATTTGTTTAGAAGTTTTTTTTTTTAAAAAAAATATTATATATTTCTAAAATTTTGACTGGAAAAAAGTATCGTTTTCGCTATTTTTTTAGTGTTTCGTAAATTAGTTGTTCCAACGTAAGTTCAAAATATTCAAATATTTAAAATGCATTTTATTACTAAAGTTGAAGAGTTGAAAAATTCAAAATATTGAAAGATTTAAAATGCATTTTATTGCTCTATTTTTGAAAAAGTTGAAAAGTTGAAAA
The DNA here is from genome assembly GCF_027475165.1 of Benincasa hispida. Classification (NCBI taxonomy): domain Eukaryota; kingdom Viridiplantae; phylum Streptophyta; class Magnoliopsida; order Cucurbitales; family Cucurbitaceae; genus Benincasa; species Benincasa hispida. The sequence goes on along the minus strand of NC_143484.1, from coordinate 29,508,679 downwards.
TTTTGACATATTTGTAACATTGGAAAAGTTAAAAGCATGCTTGCAAATCCCGAAACTCAAATTGACGCCCAATACAATTTCGCTTTTAAATAATCAACCCGATGGAATACTCGAAAGTAATGTTGGAATAATTAGAATCACTTTCTCATTTTTAAAATCATTTAGAAACATTTTTTTAATCATTCAAAATTAATTTTGATGATATGAAAATTATATTTCAAAATCATTAATATTAATGATTAAAGCATGTTTTGAAGTGATTTTAAATATGACCAAATTATTTTTATAATTTCAAAATCACTTTTAAAGATATGCTAAAGTGATTTGAGGAAAAAAAAAAGTGATTTTCTTTGACTTATAAACACCCAATTTCACCTTTATATTTGCACCTTGGTATCTACTTTCTACCGTTTTTATAATCAAGTTCTTAGTTTTGATAATTGAAAATAGTAGTTTTTAAATATTTGTTTTTCTTTTTGAAATTTGACTATGAATTTAAATATTTTACTTATAAAATATAAATTATCGTAAAAAATTAAAAGAAAATAGACTTAATTTTCAAAACAGCCTAGAATTACTAAAAATGGTGTTAGACTATTTAAAAAAAAATTACTATTACTTGTTGGGAAATACTCTGGATTTAAAAATAAAACTTTTGACCTTCATATATATGGTATAAAATTGATAGAATATTGCTTCAAATTAAAAAAAAAAAAAAAAAAAAAAAGAAGATAGAATCTGCAAGAAAAATGTCATTAGTGCAAAAATAATAATAATAATAATAATAGTAATAATAAAAGGAAATCACTTTTAAAATTTTCACATATGTTGAATAAAAAAAATTCAAATTTAAGAAAAAAGAGAGAGGGTAATTGGGTTGGGGATGAGAGAACAACGGGGCGAATTGTAAGGCAAAAAAAACGGGTCAAACCATGATGGATTCTTCTATTTTACTTCCAATCTAAGCATATTTAAAGTGTGTGTTTCTTTCTAAATCAATTAATTAAAATATTGTTTCTTTTTTCTTTTTTTTTTTTTTTCTTTGAGGAATTAATATTGTTTTATACCCTTCGATTCTACTCTTTAGATCCACTAATATTTGTTCCCCTTTGATTTCAATTCCCTCATTTTCACCACCCACTTTGATATCAACACCTTTCCTCCGCTATTAATACAAAGCTATATATATATATATATATATATGTAAAATCTAGCTAGCTTGTCAACCTAGCTATATAGTCTCTTTCTTTTTTATTTAACCTAGAAAAATTAAGATACAATGTTTAATTACAAATTTAATCGATGAATTTTGATTATTATTGTTATAATTTTTCAGGTCATTTATAAATAAAGAAAAACTAATCGACTTATTTATAAATATAGTAAAATGATACTGTTTATCGATGATAAATAGTGAGACACTGAAAGACATCTATCTATGTCAGTGATAGACATTAATAGATGTCTATCCGTGTCTTTTACTATAGACAATGACATTTTGCTATTTTTGAAAATATTTTCAACAGTTTGATCATTTAAAACAATTATCTTGAGAGACATCCATCTGGGCCTGCAAGGACCTATCTCGAATGGGATGAAAAATTTTCGATTGAACGAGGAATGAGGGTGGGAGTGGGAAAAAATTCCTCCCTGTTGACTAAACGAAGACGGATAATGGGGACTACATTCCCCATCCTCGTCCCTATATATATAGTTGATAATAAAGTTAAAAGTTGTTAAAATTGAGTAAACTTGAAAAGAAACAATCGAGAAAATTTTTTCCCTGGGGAACTCAATCCCTGGGAGAAAATTCGCAGGGATGGGGATTGAAATAAGGGCGAAAATGGGGATGGGGAAGCTGTCACGCTGCTTGGCTCGTGCAAGGCCTAACGATCCTAGTCTGTGTCTCAATCTTGAGGGTCTAACAGAAGCCTTCTTCATCTCCACCCTACCACGTGGACATTTCTAGTTATATCATATAAAATATAATTAAAAATAGTCTTGGAGAACAACACCAACGAGGCCCAAGAGTTTTCAATCTAAGCTGATCCAGAAATCCAAAAGCAAGGTTGTTGGTGTGTGTGATCCTCGAGCAGCCATGTAGCCCATCAGAAGCAACATGTGGTAACCAGATTCCTTTCTCAGCTTTTACGTTTTCATTTTGCAAAGAATATTAAGATCAAGAAACAAAAATGTTCTAACCTTTCTTTCTTCTGTTCTTTCTTTCTTCCTTCAACAGATGAATTCGAATGAAGATTTTGAACTCACAATGCTAATAGATTGAGCATGCAAATCAAGTAATGAAAAGAGAGGAGAAAGATGAACACAGAGAGGTATAGTGGTTTGATGTTTTCCACCTACATGCACTGTTTGTATGATCTTTAAGCTTTATTCAAGAACTTCAAGAATACAAGTATCAGAATTGAGATAAGTTCTTTCACAACTCCCTTTCAAAATTCTCTCTCTCTAATTTTACTACATTTTTCATTATACAGAGAAAGGAGTTATATATTTGTTTCTTTTCTTGCACTTTGCATTTATTTCAGATAACTATAAATACAAAGACAATTGAGTAATTAGTTGAAATTACTTTTTGTTATATTTTTTTAACAAGAGCTAGAAATGGAACTAGAGTTTTTTATTTTTACAACAATTCTCCCCTTTGAAGCAAAAATGTCTTGAAGATCTTTAGCATCAGGTAACTATTTTATTTCATTTAAATATACTACTTTGAGTAGATTTAAACAATGATCAAATTTAGGTCCCGATAAAGTTTTGGTTAAGAAATCAACTGCATTTTCTTCTGTCTTGAACTTTTGAATGTTGACTTTCCCCTTTTCTATGATATCTCTAACAAAAAACAGTTTCACATCAATGTGTTGGGTTCTGTTATAGTACTACTGATTCTTTGATAAGTTTATCGCACTCTAATTGTCACATAGGAGTTCTATTATTTCTTGTTTGTAGCCTAGCTTATTAATTAACCCTTGTAACCAAATTGCTTCTTTGACTACCTCTGACACTGTTATGAATTCTGCTTCAATAGTTGATAGGGCTGAAGGAGTAGATGATCCTCGCAGCAAAAAGGATCGGTATCCCAATCTTCATTTTATAGAACATATGAATATACAAATGATGGAAACATAAATATTTGTTCTAATTAAGCATGCATTTACACAGAAAATGAAGAGGAAGAAAGGATCAACATATCACTTACTCTTGAAGACCAAAATTCTTCACGTTCCTCTCCAAGTCACGAACAATTCCTTCTCCCATGAAATCACGAACACCCAAATATACAACAATAGGATGGAACACCACCACAATGATTTCTCTGTTATTCTCGAAGGATAGAAAATCAACTGAGAATTGAGTGGGCATCAGCATATTAATTTTGGTAAGGAAAAGGGAATTGGTTTGAGAACAATTACAGAGAGAGTTTCTTAGAGAGTGAGATTTCTATATATCATCTGTTGAAAAACAAAATAGGAAGAATAAAAGATTATATCTCTCTCTGCCTCACTCCACCTTACAAGAGAAATGGGGGGAGGAGGGTATTATATCTTTCTATGCCTCATTCCACCTTACAAGAGAAATGTAACCTATAGTTTAGTATTCTCTCACTTAACCTATAGTATTTAATATGAATCAATTCATATTAATTTTAACCTATAGTTGCTACATGAATAACATTCATATAATTAATATTTGAACCATATTCAAATATTTATTTTCTCTCAAATAAAATTTTATTTTATAATGTATCATATACATTATATTAATTATATCTCATATAATTAATTTTATATTAATTACATCTGATATAATTAATTTTCTTTATCAAATTAATCCAAAATTAATTTGATTCTCATTAATCCTAATTGAGCTAATGAGGAGCCTTATGGACCGATAGATTGAAGCTCCAATGGTACTTGATTAATTAATTAAAATCTTTAATTAAGTTAATCAACTTCCATTAACTATTGGTTACTCCATTAAAGACTGCTAGTAGTACTCTTCACACTATAGATATTTCTGTGCCCATTAGATATAACCAATCAACAGTATATTGACTCTTCACAAATTGCTCATAAGTACAACTAGGCCAAAATTATCATTTTGCCCTTGTAGTTACATCAAGTCCTTAAGTACCACTGATCCATCTAATGAGTTATAGTCCAACTATAATCAAACCCCTATTGGGTCAAGAGAGGGTGTGGTGCCACATTGTTCAAGCCTCGGAATCAGCCCTTAAGGGAGCAATTTATCTACTTACCCTAACTATAGGGAAAGAGTAAATTTCTTCTATTGTAGCTACATTCCCAGCTCCTCATTCAAACTAATCCCCAAAATGGTAGGCATATTGAGTCATCGAAATTGGCCACTCTCACCCATACAAATCAAATAACTATCTTTATAGGCAGGAGTTCACAACTCACTTAGGATTCAGGTCAAGTCACATTTGGTCATCTTGGTGAAATGTATGTCTCTTTTAGTAACGATGTTATACCGAGAGATTATTCATTTTATGATCCGATCATATACAAACTCTTTGTATAGAATTCTCCCGTTCACATATCTCCACATGAATGATCAGAATCAGATCATTTGTAGCACTTTACAATAATTGTAACAATTACAAAGCGGTCATATTCGTAGGGTCACCAGGATAAGGTACCCAAACTTATCCATCTATTACAGACCCTTTAGGTTATTATTTAAACATGATCCACCTGTATGTCTCCACATACATGGTTAATTTACAAAAGATAACCTTGGATCTTAGTTTATTGGTTTTTTTTGGGTTAATGCAACTAAATATCAAATAAAATACCTCCTATTTTATTAGATAAATAAATTATTTGTATCATACAATTACAAACTACAAGACCACGAGATTTATGACATCAACCTCAACAAGACAATTACTGTTTCTAAATTAGACTTCCAGCTTATGAGGTTTTCTTCTAACATAAAGGAGTAACCTATTAGAGTTCTCCTCTTATCATTGTCCTCTGCAAAATCTGCATCAACATACTCCTTTAAAAGTAGTCTAGGTTCAAAGAGCTGAATAGGGAAGACCTCTATTCATTGTGCCCACTAGGTATCGAAATACCCACTTTGTGGCTTCCCAATAGTTCTTACTAGGTTTTCCCATGTATCTAGTAACCAAACTTGAGCTATAGGCTAGATCTGGTCTAGTGCACACCATCAGGTACATCAAGCTCACTGTGGCATTAGAATAAGGAATATTAGACATAACTTGCTTCTCAACTGGATCTTTACGAGAATCCTTGGCAGAAAGCTTGAACCGTTGACCCATAGAAGTAGTTACTAATTTAACATTAGTCATATTAAATTTATTTAACACTTTTTGAGTATACTGCTCTATGATAAGAATAATTTTCTCCTACTTCTTTGTCATGTGATCTTCATTCCTAGGATCCTTTTAGTTGACCCTAGGTCCTTAATTTCAAACTCAGCCTTTAACTGATCTTTGATCTCATTTAATTTTGATCATATCTCTCTCTATCAACAACATATCATCTACATACAATAATAAGCAGATTAGGCTACCATCAGAGAGCTTCTTATGATAGATACAGGGATCATATAGACTTCTCACAAATTTTATCCTACTAATAAAGTCATCAAACCTCTTATATTAGCATTTAAGTGATTGTTTAAGCCCATATAGGGACCTTTTCAACTTATAAACAAGGTCTGTCTTCCTGTGAATATCAAAGCCCTTAGGTTGTTCCATATAAAGTTACTTCTCTAAGCTTCCATGTAGGAAGGATGTAGTGACATTCATCTGCTCAAGTTTAAGATCTTCACAAGCCACAATAGTTAGAAGAACTCTGATCGAGGTATGCTTAATAACTAGAGAGAAAATCTCTATATAGTCAACTCCCTTTTTCTGTTTAAAGCCTTTGGCAACTAGCCTAGCTTTATACTTCAGTTCTTAATTATTTTCACCTAAGAGTTTCTTCTTATAGTAACCTCTATTCGCAATGCTGACATGAATAAAAAAGGAATGGTCCACTTACAAAGAATGACACCTTTATTAAGTGGTTTGTGAGTCAGCTCCCATGTTTCATTTTTATAAAGTGAATCTACTTCATTCTTGATAGCTATTAGCCATTCACTCTTCTTTTCACTGTTCAAGGATTCTTCAAAGTTGTTAGGTTCTTCTTTACATCATCTATAGAATGATTAGCAATGCAATTAGCTCTTGCAAATCTAGAGGGAGGTTTGGTAGTCCTTCTTTCTCTGTCTCTTGAAAGAAGATAGTCATCTAGGTTCTCAATTTGTCTTTCTATTCTATCTTCAAAAGTGCTAGGAATATTTAAGGGTTGTGTTAGTTCATCTATTGTTACTTGAGGTTTCAAATCTAGGGTGGACTTCAATATGAGATCTAGTGAAAGGTTTATACTGATTCTTCAGGGCTGGTTTGTTCACAATTTCAGAGTCCATATAGGACTCATCTTTTTTTAAAGTCACATATCTACTAATTAGACTTATTAGAGGTGAAATTCCAGAACTTGTAGCCTTTTACTCCTTCAGGATATCCTATGAACATACATTTCAAGACTCTAGGCTCCATCTTGCTCAGCTTAGTATGAACATAGGTTGTATAACCAAAAGTCTTTAAGTTTGATATGTCTAGGGGTGTTCCTTTCCACATTTCTTTAGGGGTTTTCATATTAATAGAAACACTAGGACTTCAATTAGTTGTGTAAGTTGTTGTAGCTAGTGCTTCTGCCTAAAAGTTTTCAGCAATTCTAGCTTCTAATAGCATACATCTGACCCTTTCCATTAAAGTTTTATTCATCCTTTCTACAACTCTATTTTGTTAAAGGGTATAGGCTATTGTTCTGTGTCTAGTTATTCCATACTCACCACAAAGAGAATTAAAGTTATTCCCTAGAAACTTAAGATCATTATCAATTCTAAGGAATTTAATTCTTCTTTCAGTTTGAGTCTCAACTCTAGTCTTTCAGATTTAAAATATTCAAAGGTTTGATCTTTAGATCTAATCAAGTATATCCATACTTTTTTGGAGTAGTCATCTATAAGGGATAGAAAATACCTGGATACACCCCATGAAGAAGTTTTAGTAGGGCCCCATAGATCTCTATGAATATAGTCAATGATAGCCTTAGTAGTGTGAATTTCTTTTGTAAACTTCATTCTCTTAGATTTTCCATACACACAATGCTCACAAAAACTGAGTCTTTTAGTGCCTCTAGATTTAATCAAGCCTTCCTTCACAAGTTCATTTAAGCCCCTTTCACTAATATGTGAAAGCTCTTTGATGCCATAGCTAAAGTTCATTATTCTTCTCTACTTCTGACAGTAGAGCATACTTTGTCGGCAAACCTTCTTCACAACATATAGGCCATCAATTTTCTTCCCAGCAAGGATTGTACACTCTTATTTCTCTATCTTCAAAGCACTTCTTTCACCAATGAAAGTATAGCCCTGGTCATTAAGATATCCAAGGAGATAAAATTTATTTTGAGCTTTGGAATATGTCAAACATCCCTCAAAAGAATTTCCCTATTGTCTGCAAGCTTTAGTAACACTGAGCCTCTTCCAATAATTTCACATTCATTGTTGTTACCCATGTAAACTGAGTCTACTTCCTCTGATTTATAATCAACAAACCAACTCTTCTTCGAGGTCATGTGATAGAAATATCCTAAGTCTAAGACCCAGTCCTCCTCTTCAGTTTTAAGGTCCTTGAGCTTTTTGTTTGCAGCAACAAGTACCTCAGTGTACTTATAAGCTTCTTCACCAACAAGCCTTGGATATTTCCCATATTCTCTTGACTTCCTTGATTCATCACTTCTATGGTCTCTACTTCTGTTTGAATCTTCTCTGTTATATGGTTTAAGCCTTCTATTATCATCTCTTCTGTGGTGTTTCCCCTCTCAGGGAAATTTCTTTTAAAATGTCCTTGCTTATGACAGATAAAGCATTTCAAAGCTGACCTCTCTCTAAACATTTTCTTATTCTTGTTGGAATGACTCTTCTTTGAATAATTCTTTCCCTTAGAATAAAGGGATTCAACTCCTCTAGCACTCTTTCCTTCTAATTATAGCTCCAATTCCTTGCTTCCTAAGGCTTTAATGACAACATCTACTGTCACTGATTCTCTTCCGTACTTCAAGGCCGATTTTACCTTTTTAAAGGTGTCACAAAGTGAGTTGATCAAGATAGCAGCTTCACTTTTTCCCCCCAGCTTCTCATCGAATTGATTAAACTCATTAGTTAGCCTCTTGAATTCATTTAAATTCTCATTCAAGGACTAGGAGTGGTTCATCTTAAAAGAAAACAATCTTTCTCGAATGTAAAGCTTGTTAGGCAAGTTTTTCTTGTTATAGAGGCCCTTCAATTTCTCCCAAGCCTCATGTGCTGTGTTTTCATTTATGACTTGCCTAAGTATCTTGTTTGAAATGTTGAGGATTAATGTTCCATATGCAATCTCTTTCATATTTTTTCTATCTTCAACACTCAAAGTGGCAGGCAGGGTCTTTGGGTCATCTAAAGCTTTAAAGGCCTTTTGGGAGACAAAAAGGCCTTGACCCTCTTTGTCCATAAAGCAAAATCTCCCACACCATTAAACTTCTTGATCTCAAACTTGGCAGTGGCCATTTCAAGAATCTTCAAGAAATAGTTTCGTGCTTTGATACTACTTATTAGAAATGGGCTTTGAGAACAACACCAACAAGGCCTAAGAATTTTACAATCTAAGCTGGTCCAAAAATCTAAAAGTAAGGTTGTTAGTGTGTATGATCCTCAAATAACCATGTAGACCACTAGAAGCAACATGTGGCAAGTAGATTCCCTTCTCAGCTTTTACGTTTTCATTTTGAAAAGAATATTAAAATCAAGAAAAACAAATGTTCTAACCTTTCTTTCTTCTATTCTTTCTTTCTTCCTTTAGCAGATGAATTCGAATGAAGATTTTGGATTCAAAACGCTAGTAGATCGAACATGCAAATCGAGTAATGAAAAGAGAAGAAAAAAATGAACACAAAGAGGTATGGTGGTTCGGTGTTTTCTAACTACATGCATTGTTCGAATGATCTTCAAGCTTTATTCAAGATTTTCAAGAATACAACCTTCAGAACTGAGATAAGTTCTTTCACAGCTCCCTCTCAAAATTCTATCTCTCTGATTTTACAACATTTTCATTATACACATAAAGGAGTTATATATTTGTTTCTTTTCTTGTATTTTGCTTTTATTACATATAACTAAAATACTTGAATAATTAGTTGTAACCACTTTTTATTTTATTTGTTTTAATAGGAGCTAGAAATTGAGGTGGAGTTTTTTATTCTGTTTCAAAATAAATATCAACATGATCTATCTCACTAATAAACATATCATGTCATATAATTTGATTAGCAAAAGCTAACAGTTAAAATAAGCTTACCTCAGGAGTATTGACATGTGCTAGGTCAGAGGTTCAATTCCCACTCCATCATTATTGTACTAAAAAAGCTAACTCAAAGCATAGTTAAGTGGTGATTGAAAGTAGTCCACTTTACTCAAAAGGTCATAATTTAAAGTAGACTTTGCAAATTTTAAGTATTTTAAAAAATGTATCTTTATACTTAAACAAGTTAACATGGGTATGGATTTTTGCCCTAAATTTTCAATTACATCACATGTGACTCTAAACTCTTTATATATATATATATATATTTATTTATTTATTTATTGCAATCTTGATCTTAAATTTAAAGTAGGGTTCCAAAATTCTCTCTAATAAATTTTCTTCAAAATATTATTTAAAAGTATGGTTGAATGCGTTCAATGAGTTATAAAAAACACACATATATTCGTGGTATAAATTTTGATAAGAGTTCTAAGAAAAAGGTAATTAGTGTAATTTTTTTTTTGTGAAAACTTGTGAGTTTGGTAATTTAGTGAGCTTATTTTTTCACAAGTTTAACGAATGGCCACACTATATATCTACTTATGTAGATTTCGTTGAAGATTATCTCCACAATCAAACATAACTTCATCTGACACGTTTTGTCATCAATTGCATATTTTTTAGGAAATTTTCAAGAGGAAGTCAACCAGTAGAAAATTGCTCCAAGCTAAGAACACTTAACTATAGAGTTCCTATGATTGAGCCGTCTAAAAAGAAGATGCATTTTGCTAATATAGATAGTAACTTCCAATTCATTAATGTCTTTCTTAATCATATTTTCATATCCTCACCATCTCTCCTTCAGTTTTCATATCTTCACCATCTCTCTCATTCAGTTTTGATATAATTTATGAGTGAAATTAGCAAGAATTGAAGAGAGTAGAAATTGCAACATTTATTTAAATATATAGTCCTAGTTTGATGAAATTGAAAGTTTAGGGTGGAAATATTTTGTTACTAATACGTTTAACAAGTTTAGGAGTGTTAGATATTATAATTAAATTTACCTTCACCCACTAGCTTAAATTTTTTGGTCAATCGATGATTTAAGATGATATCAGAGCAGGAGATATCTTGGATTCAAGCTCCTGCATTATTGCTTCCTCTCCAATTAATTAAATTCCACTTGTTTGACTCTTCTACATATTTCAAGCCCACAAATAACTAGTTTACTTTTAGGTCAATCGGTGATTTAAGAAAGGATAAGTAATTGAATTTTCTGTAAAATTAATTTAATGTTTATAGACTAATTCAGCATATAGCCACCAAATCTAGAGAATAAATATGGAATTCAACGATTAATAGTATTATAAATAAAGAGTGTTTTCATTAAAAAAAATTAAAATGGTTCGCTACACTTATGAAGACAATCTACTTTGAATGAAACCGAGACGACTAGAAAAAATGGAAAATAATAAATGAAATATAATAATCCTCGGATGCTATTTTTTAACAAAGGGTCTCTCTTTGCAAGTTACATAGTATTTTATTGAAATATAATGATTATATTTTATTGAAATGTTAATTGTAATAATTGCTTCTAAATTAAATATGATAAAAATTGAAAAACATATCAATTCATTGCTATTGAAATTATATTGAACATAATATTTAGGCCAACACAAGTGATAATGTTAAATGATAATCCGTGAGTATTATTCAATTGGTTAAGTTACGTACCTTTTTTAGGAGGGTTCAAATCTTTCAATCTCAAATCTGATATGCAGTATATATAAATATATAAAAGAAATTTGAAACTAAGACTCAAAAAAGTATCTCATATATTGAGGTTGTTTAATGTAACACAATACAATATTTTTGTGAAATTATATTGAAACATTCATATTGAAAAGTGCCCCAATTAATCATTTTAATGAAAAATGTAATATCCTGGAGAGATCATTGTTCCAATTTTTAGTAGTACAAACTTAAGTAGGTTGAGAATGAAATCATTTGAGAACTTAAGAAAGATTATCGTAGATTCGTAGTGTTTAATTAAGGCAATTACATTTAGATCAGCAATGAAGAATAAAACTCTCTTTCTTTTAGATATTTTATATGAGTGTAAACTTTATTTATACATTCAATCGTGAAAATGTATATCTTAAATATGCCATTTGTTTTGTTTTTTAATATCTAACCACTTATAGTACATTAAATGATGTGTGTATGAATGATAAATATAATATATAAATATGAGATTTAATAAGATTACTTAAAGTTGAGAGAATCACTTAGTCATAGAGATTGAGAATATACTATAAAAAAAACTAATAGTTATTATTAGTATAAAAGAATAGTATAAAAGCATAAGTCACTTTCTGAAAAAGACAATTGTAATTATTATAATTTTTATCATTCTATATTATCTTGAAAGGGTATGTAGTCATTTTCTTTGTGAACATCACTGGAACTCTTTGAGTAATTTTGTAAGAAAGGGTTCTTAATGAGTTGGATGAAAAAGAGGTGAACTTCATGAAAACCAATGCCCCAACCCACCCAAAATAATAATAATTTTTTTTTAAAATACCAAATTTATAGTATATTTCACACATTTTTTCTAGCTCTAGAGTGATACTTTTCTTATTCACACTATAAATTTTCTTCATAAATTTGTATGGACCACATATTAATGTCAGTGGATCCTACCCTATTTATAAAAACGTGTTGACGTGACATACAATAAGTAAAGATAGTTTGAAAATTTGTCCATACTACTGAAAATTTTGCTACTTTCAATATGTATGAGAACAAAATTACATGAACCAACATTTTTAAAGATTAATTTTAATCGAGAGAAATTTTCAAATAATATGCTTATATCATATTTTAGGTATTTATACCTTTGGATATGTTATATTTCTAGTTCCTTAAATTTACAAGGTAAAGCCTTAGGCTCCATTTGGAATTGTTGTAGCTTTCAAAATAATTGTTGACAGTTTTGCTTTCAGAAAAATCAACCATAAAAAGAAGTAAAATAATGTTTGGTAAATTTGAATTTAAACTTGAAAAAGTATGTTAGAGAGTTTGATAAATAAATATAAAAAAATCTTATTTCAAATATAATAACTAAATTAGATTTATAATCAACTCTTTTTTTAAAAAAAATTGTAAAAACTTTAAATATTTTGTTTAGTACGATCAATTTTGTTTGTTATAGATTAATTTTTAAATATTAAGAAAAATAAATTTATTTAAAAAAAATGATATGGTATTTTTTTTTCCTAAAAAAAATGATGCATTTAACTAATGAAAAATAAAAAATATATTTGATTAGGTGAGAAGTAGTATATAAAATAAATTTATTTTTAAAGTATAAGCTTGAAAACTAAATATTAATTAAAATTCTATCTGATTTTAGGAAAATCTAAAAGCTAGAAGGACACTGTTTTTAAAGTCAACCTCAAACGAATAATATTTTTTCCAAATAGTTCTTAATGTCAAACGTAGCCTTAATTTAGTTTATTGTTGTAGTTTTTTAAATAGTTGTTGTCAATCATGCTTTAAAAATTTTAGATGTAAAATGAAGTAAATTAGTATTTGATAAATTTTAATTTTAAACTTGAAAAAGTAGGTTATAGCGTTTGTAAAATAAGGCAAAATTTTTGTGATTTAAAGGAATGACTAAATAGCCCATCTACCAAGACTTGCATTTTTTCTTTTGTTGATTATTTATATTCTTAAATAATTACTAAAAGTTTTATTTCATATATGCTTTTAATTGAAATTTTGTATTTTGTTGCTCTAGATAAATATTGGTAAGTACAAGATTATTCGTTAAATATAAGAGAAATATGTGCGATTCTTTTAAGAAATGATATTATTTAAAGAAAAAATTGATGGCATTAAACTAATTAATTTGAAAATTTATAATATAGAAAATGATAGCGTGAAGAACATGCCTACACACATTCATTTACGATCAATCTTATCAAACGATGATTTTTTTTATTTTTTTATTTTTTATATATGTATTCTCTTTTTATGCATTCAAAAGAAATATATACTATTTAATTTAGAAATCTATCTTACGAACCAAAGTAACATTAAAATTAAATTGCACTTATTAAAACCATATATTTACATAATTTTTAAGGATTCAAATAAAATATATATACAAAAGTATAAGATTCAAAATGTCTTTAATATAATGCATGGGTTTAAATATATATTTTTAAGACTATGAGTTTATTAATCTTTCCAACTACATAAACCTATGTCTTAAATACGTGAAGATATGAGCTAGCTCAACTAGATTACGACAGATACAATTAATTACTAATTCAAATATATACTATACAAAATCGAAATATTTCAACCTTTTTTTGTAATTACTATACAATATACTAATCTACGAACAATTTACAACATTGAAAATATAGAGACTAAATCGTTACAAACAAAGGTTCAGTGACTAAATTATTACTTACATGAAAGTCTGGAGTCAAAAGTGTTCTTTAACCTAAATACTTATAGTCAAATTTTGCATATAAGGGCCAAAACGGCCAATCACTTCTTGAAAGTATAGAATTAATTAAAATGAACATCTTAAATGTACACCAACACAAATAAAAATAAACAAAAGTTGAAAGTAAAAAATCAATTTCGAAAGATTATGAACCAAAATGAACAAAAACCTAAATCCGAAATACGAATTTTATGAAGGGTTTTGTGTTAGAGAATATGCCACATCAGCTACCAAGGAGGAGTCAAGAAAACACATCAGCTGAAGAATGTATGTCCCTAAGGTGAGTCATGAAGGATTATTCCTTTAGTGCTTTAGATTTCTATTAGGATTGGGTGATAGATAACAAACAAATATTCTTTCTTCATGTATTTGGACCATGTGTCCTCGTTTTCTTAATCACTTGGTATATAACTTTTTAATTCTTTGAATCCCTAAAATAGGGAACAGTGTATAAATTAGGCAAGCTGCCCCTTTCCAATGTAAGAAAAGAATACAAAGAGGGAAAGTTGAAAAGCTCTCTATCTATCGTTTAGTATTTTGCTTCTATCGTGTACAATGATCAGCTAAACGACTGAATACACTATTCATCGTTTAGCGCTGAACGTTCATCGTGTACAACGAAGAGGTAAAGGATAGCCTCTATCGCGTAGCTCCCGAATCCTGTTGTATATAACGAAAAGGTAAACAGTAACTTGTTTTACTATCGTGTAAGTTTCGAGACTCCATCGTATAGTACGACAAAGTAAACGATAAGGTTTAACTTCACATCATTTAACTATCCGATCTATCGTATTCAACGAAGAGGTAAACGATACAGTTTTCATCCGTTTTATTTTTCTAACTTTTTGACCCACAAAACTGTGCTTAGAAGTAACATTTTAAAGTTTTGTGTACATTTGAGAATTGGACTCTTTTTCTCTCTCCTTCCCTCTAATCTCTATAAAAATCACTCTTTCGTCTCTACATTGCGGCTTCTCTACGGTGATTGTGCCCAAAATCTCATTTATAAATGCTCTATTTCTTGATTTTGACAAGAAACTAACCTTTTTTTTCATTATTTTTTAAAAAATTATTTTGGTGTTGAGTTCGAGATGATCCATATATATAGACTTTTGATCTGAAAATTAGGTTTGAGAGTCTCTGGTAATAGAAAGAAAACCAAATATGTGTTTGATAGACAATCTTGGTTATATTTCTAAACATTATTTTTAGATTTTGTGATCCGAACATATAAATTCTAGAAACAAGTATTTTATATTTTTAATATATCTAAAATTTGAATTTTAAATAAAAAATACAAAATTATGTTCAATAAAGATAAACACATTTAGAAATACAATATGTCATGTTATAAAACTCAATTTATTTTTTACAAGATTAAAATATGTATTATGTAATTACTTTTAACATAAAACATGTTTATATATTAATTAATAATAGTCTACAGTCAACATAATTATATAATTTTATAAATATAATATCACAACACATCTCAAATAATTATTTTAATTAGAACTCAATTTCTAAATCTATTACCAAACAAAAATATGAAAACATGAAATACAACTTTGTTTTAATTGAATCTCTTATTTTTAAATTACCTATCAAATAGACCGTTAAGTATTCTCGGATCTCCCTAAAAAGTAAGCAAACTCCTCCTCATCCCACATGCAATTAATTAATTGCCAAAGTCAAAACACTCACACGTGAGCCAATTAATATTACATAAAGTTTTTTTTTTTCGACAATGGAGAAATTTAAAACTTTCAACTTCGAAGAAAAAAGTACATGTCAATTACGATCGAACTATGTTCAGATTAGGTCATACACGAGCTATATATGTATATATTGTATTATAATTTTCTTTCATTCTCTCTTTTTTCTTTGTTTCTCTTTCTTTTTCTAGATCTTTCATGGAATAATCCTCGTACACCAGCTACAGAGATGATCCAGATCCTCATATCACCATTACAAAGTAGTTGAACTTTACTTCTCTCTTTCTTTCTTCCTTCTTCTTTCTTTGATCTCTCTCTTTTTATCTATACTTTCCCTCTTGACCTTCTTTCTGGGCAATTTCGACCTTAAGTGAAGACCAGAGCATGCTTGAATGTCCAAAGAAAGGTAAGAAAAAATCATTCCTCTTTGGAGATATTATTTCGAGCCGGAACAATGTGGCTCACAATTTTTTTCTCGGTTTAATTGTGGGGTCGGAAGATTCAACTTCGTTCGTTCTCATGGAGAAAGGAGAAAGTTACTCACGTGTTAACCGTTGAGATATGTTCGAGTTTTTTTTTTCTTTTTATTGGGGGAGGAGGGTTAGAACAATTCGTAGTTTTCATATTTTCTTTAAAAAATTAAAACGTTTGTGAAGATTTAATTTTTGTGTTTACAATTTTGAAGTGAGGATTCAAACTTTCGACTTGATAGAAAAAGTTACAATGTCTCACTTGTTAGGTATGCTAAAAAACGACTGAAATATTTTAATTGTTGAGTTACATTGGTTGACGGTTTTATACCGTTAAATATATGAGAGAGAAATTAAACGATTATATTTCGATCTAGAACCTACCTCTAGATTTACCTAGGAGGATTGACACTATTTTTTTTTTCTTCTCTTTATTTTTTTCGTGACGGTTTATGTAGAGAGAGATTTGACGAGATAGCGAAGAAGATAAAGAGAGAGACAGATGTATCATCAAGTATTCCTCCCCAACAAATTATGGGGAGAAGACACTCATTGCAGGGTCCTCCTGGAGCTCTCAACACCATTACTCCATGTGCAGCCTGCAAACTCTTAAGAAGAAGATGTGCTCAAGAATGCCCATTCTCCCCATACTTCTCCCCCCATGAGCCCCATAAATTTGCCTCTGTTCACAAGGTTTTCGGCGCTAGCAACGTCTCGAAGATGCTTATGGTAAAAAATCATTTATATTACAGATTTATAAGTTACGTTCTTTAAACTTTTGAAATATATGTTAGTGTCAACGTTTAGTGTTCCTGTAAATTTGAATGTTCATAATCTTGTCTTAGCTATTGTCGTTTAGAACGTTTATAATATGTTAGGTATAAACTTGGTCTATATGATTTAGATTAAGGTCAAATTTAGTCCCTATGGTTTTAAAAGTTAAAATTTTGTCGTGAACTATTTACGAGAGCTTTATCAAACTGTAGGAATGTGTTCTAAAAAACTATAGAGATTAAATTCTAACTTTATCAAAAACATATGAACTAAATTTGTAATTTAACCTTTCAAATAAAATCTTGATTGGCTTCCATTCATGTGTCTAATAAGTCCATGTCATCAATTAACCCCATTTATTTAAGGTGGTTGATTGTATTATTTAAAGAAATAATTCTTAAAACTACCTTGCACACATTCCTTAAATAATATATCTCCAACCTGTATGTCATGTGAACTTATGAATGGGAAGTTTAAAGACCAAAATTATAAATTTTTTAAAGTATAGAAACTAAATCGGCCAAATTTGCGATGGTTTAAGAAATTGTTAGAAACTATTTAAAGTATATAAAAGGCTAAATAGACACGATATTAAACGTTTAGAAATTAAACTTGTAATTACATACTATGATGGAATATAATACGACGAACGATTTTTGCAGGAAGTTTCCGAGAATCAAAGAGCGGATGCTGCAAACAGCTTAGTTTATGAAGCTAATGTGAGGTTAAGAGATCCTGTTTATGGCTGTATGGGCGCCATTTCAGCCCTACAACACCAAATTCAAGCTTTACAAGCTGAACTCAATGCAGTGAGAGCTGAGATTTTAAGACACAAATTAAGAGAAGCTAATAATATGATTCACTCTTCTCCTCAACAACAACATTTGCCTTTTCTTTCATCTTCTACGGAGGTCGTTTCGGTCGCTGTGCCACCACCGCCTCCGCCACCACCGCTACCTCCACCACCTCATCATGATGTTTCTTCTTCCTCCTCCTTGTACAACCGGCCGGCGGTGGCAGCCACGGCTGATTATAGTACTATCTCAAGTGATGAAAATATTGCCTACTTTGTTAGTACTTCTAGTACTACTCATCAATTGAATTCTTAGCATTATTATTGTAGGGTTTAAAGAAAGGCAATTTTACATGCAATAAGACTGGAAGAAAAGTTGGGGTGAAATTTAAGGCCCTCCTTTTTGGTAATTTTTTTTTTCTCTTAAGGCTCAATACATCAATTTTTTCCCATTATAATTTACTTAGTCTTCATATCTTCACATTTTGGTATAATTTTTGTTCGGCTGTTTTTAAATAAAGGAAAATGAGTCAATTTATTTACAACGATAGTAAAATGTCACCATCTATCAATGATAGGTTGTAATAGACATTTATTTAATGTATGTGATAGATGTGATCATGGCCTATTGCAATCCATCACTGATAGACAGTAACATTTTGCTCTTGTAAATATTTTCAATAGTTTTATCATTTAAAATAAATACTTTTCTTGTCATTATTTAAGCCTAGATTTGCATAAATTTATTTTTGCACTATTCTCGTTTTTTTTCCATGAAAAACAAATTTGTGCTGTGTAATGAATTTTTGTTTTCACTTTTCCTTTTTTTAATTGAACAAAAGAAACCAATAACCAATACTACCATAATAGTGTTATTTAATTTCAACTCTTTTCTTTAATATTCATTTATTTCATAACTCAATATACAAATAATGTTTTTCATCAACATTATTACTACTCTCTCCTATAAAAAAAGAAAGAAAGATATATAAGAAAAAAAGTACTCAACTGCTTATATTCTTAAAGGCTATAAAAAAAATGAATATTACCAAACAATCTTCAAGTTATAAATATATTTCTTTAAAAATCTATTTCTAAACATTTTTTTGATAGATTTTTAACCAAGGTAAGACTTTAATTATTTTAAGTTTGATAAATGTAGATTAAATTTTGGTTGACTAAAGAGAGTTGCAGCACATGGTAGTGAGTCGGTGGCATTGAAGGATGGGATCTGAAATATGAATTATTATTATTATCATTATTATTATTATTTATTATTATCTTTGTTTTTTTTTTAAAAAAAAAAACAAACAAAAAAAAGTTGGCTAAGAAGGGGAGACAAATTTTGTACGACTTCGATACTCCCCATGCAATTTTAGTCTCATTTATAAGGGTGTGATTGGAAAAATTATGTGCATATCTCACTAATTGCCCATATGCTTCCACTTTAATTCTACACTATACAACCCATGTGTTTTATCTTTCAAACTTGTTGACAATATATATATATATTTATTGTAAAAATATCACTTTCTCCCTTGTATTTTAGACTTCATTTAACTTTATGATCCGTGAGAAAAATATGTTTTTCAAAAATCTCATTTTTATTTAAACACTTTTGATAAAAACGGATTAGAATACACTTGAAAAGTTATTTTGAATAATTGTCAAGTACTCCAATTTCTTCCAAAATAACTTATTTCTTAAACTAAACACTTGAAAATGTATTAGTCTCTGGAACTTTAATAGATCTTAAATTTAGTCTTTCAAAGTTAATTTTGGTTAAAATTAGTTAAATAATGACTATATTTCATGCAAGGTGTTGGAATGCTTTGAATGTGATATGTGACACTTCGAATGATCAAGTATGGAGGTATAGAGAGGTGCGCTATATAAATTGTCTAACTCTAGAGGCGTCTTTATTTTGTAATAATAAACTATTCTCCCTCTATCCATGGACGTAGCTAACACATTGTTAGTGAACTACGTAAATCTCTATGTCAATTCTCTATTATTTTAAGATTTATGTTTTTTGTTTGCCGATTCTATAACGCAAGGAAAACATGATATGTGTATATTTTTTCAAGATTTATAGCGAAAGTGCTTGAAAAGTTTTTGATGAAATCAACAATAAACACTGGTGGAGGAGACTAAATTAAAATTTATATTGAATATAAAAAGAACTAAAAATGGATATTTGAAAGTGCATAGACAAAAATAGAATTATTACATATTTTTTTTTTACCAATTTTTCAGCTGTTTTAAAAGAAAAATTTGTTTCTATGCATCCCTTCTTAATGGCTTTGCGAGCTTGATATATGGTCAAAATTTGTAGGACTTACGTGATCTTTATTTTGGCCGAGCCGAAAAGACTTCCTCAATTGCACATGTTTGATCAGAGAGACTTCTTTCCATTCTTAGGTTTGAAAAGTGAAGGCTAGGAAGGAAAAAGTTATTCTTAATTTGAATTTGTTGTCCTAACGCACCAAATGATCAAACATAGGGTCTCGTTACTTTTGGACTTATTTTGTTTAGGGTCTACGAAGGATGTCATATGTAAACTCTTTGAATCCTATCGCACATCATCTTCGTATTTTGTACCACGTTGTCTCTTCAGATAATAAAAACGTTTCTCTCCTTCACCTTATAGTTATAAATCACAGGGTGATTAACAAACTGTTAGTAAACCACATAAATCATTGTGTGGATTTTTTTTTGTTCTTATTTTGTTATGTCTCATAGTTTTTTTTTAGAAAAAACTTGACTTTCTTACGATTATGAAGGTTCATTCGAATATAAAATTCTGTTATGGAAATAAAACATATTGTTACACCTATCTTTTTACCCCATGTGATTTTGATTTACTTTGAAATCGAGACATTTTACAAACCAAGTGCGATACGAGAAAAATTAGTCAATCTGAATTTGTGGTTTATTAGAGACTATGTTGGGTTTTTTTCACACGATACAAACAAGGAGGAAAAGCTTGTATGTGACTGTATCACCTTCTTTCTTCTAACAATTCACTTTACTCTTTCTTGTTTACAAATTTCTCACATCAAACATTTAAAGGAGAGGGAAAACTTTATGTGGAGAAAATGAAAAAGGTGTTGAAAATTTATACCAAGAAATAAACAAATGCGAAAACTAAATTATAATTTAGATGATTTCCACCGATCATAGGGGCTTTATGATTTAAGAGCTTTTAACTGCATGACTTTAACTCTAGCACTCGACTTCTTGAGACTCCAATGCATGGTTTGTCTTCCTTTATTTTCTTCTGTATTCTTGAACATTCAACTGATTAGTGATGTAAATTTAGTCAAACTTTTCATTTGTAGTCATTGAACATATAGAAAGGAATTTTACACTATTCTCTTACGATTTCAATCCATTTCATCTCAATTACTTCGGAATATTTTAACTTTAAGAAAGAATAACTTGTATAATTACAAGTTATCACAAGCCAAGGTTTTGTGGAAACTTATGATTGGGTTATACACTCCAGGTGTTCATTCCACATGACACCATCTGAAGATTGCTTTTACACTTGAAATGAATAGGATGGTGGCCTAATTTATACGGGTAACGACAACACATTTAAAACAATTAGAAACGGCTCAGTCTCCCTTAAACTTAGTGATAATTTAGTAAAACTACCCGAAAATGTAAGACATGTTCCTAATTTTAAGAGGAATTTGATATCCCTTGGAATGGTAGACTCCATTGGTTTTGAATATGGAGAAAACACTAGAAACTATAATGATTCCAAAACAATGCTTAAGGGGACCAAGATTAATCATTTATATGTTGTTAAGAATGTCCAAATGGTGCAATCAGCCTTTGGGGCTAAAGAATCCAATCTTATGAAGATGAACTTTGGCATAAGAGGCTTTCTCATATCAACGTCAAAGGATTGCAAACTTTATATAAACAGAGGCTGCTACCAATAGAAGTTGGTGAAGATTTTCATTTTTGTGAGTATTGTATCCTTGGGAAAGAAACAAGTTCAAGTTTTCCAAAGGGGCAACATTCCTCAAAAGAAATACTTGAGTATGTGAACTCAGATTTTATGGGAACCAACACACTCTCTATCATTAAGGGGTGCAAGGTGTTTTCTATCTCTTGTAGATGATTGCGCTAGAAAGAGTTGGGTAAATTTTTCAAAGCTAAATACAAAGCACTTGACAAGTTTAAAGTATGAAAGATTTTGATTGAGAAACAGACCTCCAACACAAGTAAAATGCTTAAGAATTGATAATGATTTTGAGTTCTTTGAGGAAGACTTTAATTATTTTTGTAGAGAAAATGATATAATGGGGTACAAGACTGTGAGATATGTACTCCACTACATAATGTAGTAGTAAGAAGGTTAAACCTAACCATTGTGGAAAGGGTTCAATGTTAGTTATTTAATGGTTTGCTACCGATTGGGCATATATTCTTTTTTACTCGCATCAACACCTTAAATAGGTGTCTCCACAATTCTATTCAGTTACTAACATGGGAAGAAAGATGGTCAAACCATCCACCTAAAGTAGATCATTTGAAGGTGTTTGGGTGTTTAGGTATGTACATATGGAATCCCAGAGCTGTTAAGCGTATGTTTTTAGGATTTAGACTAAGAAGCCAATAGAGTATGTTCTAGGATGAAGCCAACAGAGATGTCATTTTTTAGAAAGCAAGAAATCTTTGAGAGTAACATGCTGGGTATAAAGTATGTCCTAGGATACATGTCTCACAAACTTTAGTGTAAGTGGAAGATTGTTGGGATTTATGCCTTAAAGTCTCGTAGTTAATTAACTATTAATATAGTATTTAATTTAATTATTAAATATGCAATAACGAATTATCTAATAAAGTGAAATCCAAGATTATTTACATGAGGCTTGAATATTATGAAGTTGACGTATAGTGGGTTATGTTCAAGTAATAACTTAAAGAGGGTATAAGTAGATAGACAATGTTGGGTGCCTTATCCTAGTGACACTATGGATATGATCTACTTGTAATTGTTACAAATGATGTAATTCAAACCATTCATATGGAGACATGTAAGTGGAGACATCATATATAAAGAGTTTGTATAAGACTAAACCGGGCAATAATTAATGTCTCTTTGTAACTCTATTAATTGAAGAGATTAATATTTCATAGTATCATCATATCTAACTCGATATCAATCCTGAATTAGTTATGAAATCCTATTTATTAGAGCTCATACTTTGATTTGTATCATTGAGAGTGGCCCAAGTTGCAACTCAATATCATTTTGGGAACTTGACTAAATAAGGAGATGGGAACATTATTTCACAAGATAGAACCTACTGCTTCCTGTATAGGGTAAGTAGATGAGTAATTCTCTTAAGTGCTGACTTCGAGACTTGAACAATGGGAACTCACCCTCTCATTGACCCGAGAGGACTTAGTTTATGGTTAGACCATAAACAAATTGTTTATTACAGGATTAGTGGTACTTTAAGATATAGAGGTAATTAAAGGGGTAAAATGGATATTTGACCTAGTTGTAATTACGAACGACTTCTGAAGGATTGACTTACATGTAATGATTATATTCATGGACGCAACTTGTCCTATACTGCATAAAAGTGCAACTATGAATCTATTAGTGATTTGTCCCTTAGTTAAGAGTTTAATTAATTAATCTCAAATTATTAGAGCCTATAATTTATAGGTCCATAAAGTCCTATGCTACCTCACAATGGATTAACAAGGACCAAAGTTTTGAAAGAATAATATGAAATATTCAAATTAGTTTAGGGAAACATATATTAATTGTATATAATATTATTAATATAAAATGTAATGTATGTACATACATTATTGTATAGTCAATTACGAATATGATTCAAATCTAAACTATATAATATAAGAGAATAAGCATGTTTGAAAGTGGTTCAAATAATACATTAATATGAATGAGATTCATATTAAAAACTATAGGCTAAAAGTTATTACAAATGAGATTTATATTAAAAAGATAGGTTAAAAAAGAAACTTAGATTTGAATATGATTCAAATATTCATTTAATTAAATTTAAGATATCAAATTAAATTAAATTAAATTAATTAACTATCCATTCTACTAAGAGAGTGAAGAGGAGGAAGTTTTTTTTTTTTTTTTTTTTTTTTTTTAACAGTTTTACGTATAGAACTTTCCCCTCTCCTTCTCTTGTTCAGCAAAACGTAGAACAGAAACACTCTCTTTTGCTCTCTCATGAACTGTTTTAGAGAGAGGTTCCATGCTAAAAAACTCTCTCCTATCAATTTCCCTTTCTCTTTCAAAAGACACTCTCACAAGTTGGTTCTTGCCAAGAGACACAATGAGGAAGACCCTTTGGAGGCTTTTCCATTGAAAATGAGATTCGAAGTGGAAAACACTGCTAAAATTTACTTGGAAGAAGAATCTTTAAAGGTAATAATTCTTTACTTTTAAATTCATGCTTAGCCTAAATCGTTTACAACATGGACGTCTATTTTAGATTTTTTTTTTTTTTTTTTTTTTTTTATTTTTTTATCTTTCTGCATTTTTTCATCTTCCCATAAAAAAAAAACAAAAATGACTAAATGCTTCCGTTGGGATTTAATCTCTTTAATATTAGTCTAAATTCAAAGCAAGGCAAGTGTTGGGTTAATCACTCTTCACTAGGCCCAGATACTCAAGATCAACGCTGGAAAGATGAAGAAAAGGCTCAGAAACATTCTACCAAATCTTCGATACTCAAAACTCGATGCTCGACATCTTCCTACTCGATGCTCGATGAGAATTCCCTTATTCATCTGATGAGTCTTTGTTAAATCCTTAATAGAACTCGATGACAACTGAACTAATACTCGATCTTACTCGATGATTCTTGAACGATACTCAGTGCGTCTCGAAGATGAAAACAATCAACTCGAAGCTACTTGATAGCGAAGATCGATGCACGATTGAACTCAATACTCAGATTACTCGATGCGATTTGAATGGTGAATGAATGATGCACGATTTGTAGAAAGAAAAAAAATCGTATGAATAAGAAAGAAAAGGAAAGAAGATAAAACATAGTGTTTACGTGGTTCAACAAGATTGCCTACGTCCACAAGAAGATCCAAGTTCCTTATTGATGAAGATTGCATACAGTTTTTGTTGTTTACAGAAAACTAGGAAAAATGATGATAATACTCTCAGTTTTGTTTTAAAATCGGAGATATTTATAGAGTATACCAGCTGACCGTTTACAAAGTTAGATATAAACAAATAAAAAACTGAGGTATTTGAGTCAAAGCTTCTTCAATTTCTCCACCTTGACTCTAATGCCTTGCAATCTTCTGATATTCCTGATTCTGATCGTTCTGTCTACCCTGTGTCTGAAAACTCAAAACTAACTTGTTTAAAACATTTAATTAATTTAAGCTTTGAAACAGTTTAACATGTCAGCTGTATTGTCTGAAGTATGAACCTTTAAAATTTATATCTCTCCTGTTTCAATCTTATCTCTAATAAAATGATACTTGATATCAATATGCTTAGTTCTAGTGTGGTATTGTGGATTTCGGGATAAATGGATTGCACTTTGGTTGTCATAGCAGAGTTTCACCACTGTTTGATTTATTCTAAAGTCTTTCAGCAATCCCCTTCTGTTAAAGCCATATATTCAACTTTTGTTGTAGATAAGGCTACTATAGGTTATAGTGTTGCTTTCCAACTGATTAGATTAGGACCATAAAAGAAAAGGTAACATGTTATGGACTTCCTTTTGTCCAAATCACCAGTATAGTCAGCATCCACATATCTATAAAGTTCTAAGTTTGGTTCAACTGACCTTTGGTAGACTAATCTTGAGTTTTTAGACCAAACCAAGTACCTTAGGATCCATTTAGTAGCCTCCTAGTGTCTCTTACCAGGATTAGACATATATCTACTAACTAAGCTAGCTGAATATGAGAGATCAGGTATGGTAGAAATCATTAAATACATTAAGCTTATAACTGCTTGACTATAGGGTATAACAGTCATCTGTTTCTGATGTTCTTGGTCAGAATCTTTATGTGAATTAACTGAGAAAAGCTTAAAGTGTTGAGTAACAGGTAAACTCACAGGTTTAGCATCATTCATGTCGAACCTTTTAAGGATGTTCTCATAGTAATTGGACTGATTAATGCTTAGAATAGACTCATCTTTGTTCGTTTGGATCTTTATTCCTATGACCTTGCTTTCTTTTCCCAAGTCCTTCATATCAAACACTCTTTTTAAGAGGTCTTTAACATGGGTTAGATCTCCTTTGGACCTACCTGCCAGCAACATGTCATCTACATATATGAGTAGATAAACCTTGTCCTTATAAGAACCTCTATTTACATAAACAGATATGTCAAATGAACTTCTTTTGAATCCAATGCTAGAAATATAGTCATTGAATCTCTTATACCAGCATCTAAGTGATTGTTTTAACCCATATATACACTTGTTGAGTAAGCAATAGAGATTTTCTTTTCCTTTAACTTCAAATCCTTTAGGTTGCGTCATATAGATTGTCTCCTCTTGATGTCCATGAAGAAAACAGTTTTGACATCTAGTTGATACAATTCTAAATTATTTTGAGCAACTAAGGATAGAAGAAGTCTTATGGAAATCTGTTTGACAACTGGAGAGAAAATCTCAGAATAGTTTATTCTTTCCCTTTGAGTGACCCCTTTGCAACCAATCTAGCTTTATACCTAGGCTTTTGATCATAGGATACTCCTTCCTTAAGTTTGAAAACCCATTTAGAGGCAACATGTTTGTAACCCTTTGGTAGAGGAACTAAAGGCCAAGTTTCCATTCACCTTTAGTGAATGCATCGCCTCATTCATAGCTTCAATCCAATCCCTTGCATTAGCAAAACTTATTGCTTCCTCAAAGATTTTTTGTTCTTGGTTAGTAGAAGCTACAACAACATTCAAAACCAGATTCATATAGTTCATTTCAATATATCTAGCTGGAGGTGTAATAGTTCTCCTTTGTCTATCTTTAGCTAAGACGTACTGACTTAAATCAGGCTGCTCACTTGCTGTCTCTTCATGTTCCCCTACATCTTCCTCAGTTTCTCCTATGTCATTAGGTTGGCTAGACTCCATTGGCTATTCAGTGGGTAACTCCACCTTAATTCCTGTGTTGGATGACTCTTTCATCCTCAAGCTTTTTCTTCTTTTGCATAAACATCTCCTCTTTCCTAAAGGTGATGTCTCTGCTCACTATGAACTTCCTCTCAACCGGATGCCACATTTTAAACCCCTTGACACCCTCTGTAAAGCCTACAAACATACATTTGACTGCTCTGACATTTGACTTTTTATTTTGGTGTACAAACCCTACACATCCAAATACCTTGAGGTTATCTAGGTTAGGAGGATGATTAGTCCACTTTTCCTCAGGGGTATGCACCTCCAAAAGATGTATGGGGGCACCTATTCAAGGTGTACACTATATAAACTGCAGCTTCTGCCCAATAATTTTCCCCTAAGATAGCATCAGAGAGCAAACATCTAACCTTTTCCATTATGGTTCTATTTGACCTCTAAGCAACCCCTATTTTATTGAGGTGTATACCTCACTGTTCTATGCCTAGTTATGCCATTCTCACTACAAAATTTGTCAAAGTATTCATTGTAAAACTCAAGCCCATTACCGGTTCTAAAGTATTTTAATCTTTTAGATGTTTGATTTTCTATCATGGCTTTCCATTCTTTAAACTTCCCAAAAACTTGGTTCTTAGTTTTAAGAAAGTATATCCAGCTCTTCATGAGAAAAGTCATCTATAAAGGTTAAAAAATACCTTGAGCCACTAAGGCTTGGTGTAGGAGATGGTGCCCATAGGTCAGAATGGACATAATCTAATGTTTCTTTAGTTGTATGCTGAGATTTTGTGAAACTTTGTCTGGTTGCTTTACCTAGAATGCAATGTTCACAAAAGGAAAGGTGCTCACTGATACCTTTGGGCAGTATATCTTGTTTGGACAGTGCTTGCATCCCTTTTTCACTAATATGGGATAGTCTTTAGTACCACAAATCAGCCTTTGTTAAGCTTGCGGTTGAAACCGTGTAGGCATTTATCATCATCTCTACTCCTCTCACAATATAAAGGTCATTGACCTTTTCACTGACCAACACAACCTTGGAATCCTTGATCACCTCAAGAACTCCACCACTTCCTCTGCATTCATACCCAATGGAGTCCAACATGCCCAAAGATATCAAGTTTCTCTTGAGCAAAGGTACATGTCTCACATTTCTTAGAAGCTTGATTGATCTATCCTTTAGCTTCAAGGAAACTGAACCAACCCCTTTGATCTTGCAGGCTTCATTGTTTCCTATGTACACAGATTCTCCATTAACATCCCTGTAAGTATTAAACTGAGGTTTGAAAGGTGTCATATGATAGGTACAATCAGAATTAAGTACCCAGTCATGTTTCCTAAGAGGACTGATTTAGTTGGTTTGGTTTCTAGTGGAGGCTAATGCATCATAATAAAAGTAGGAAATTTCAACCACTTAAGCTTCTGGTTGTTTTCCATTATGATCCTTCTCTTTTTCTTGATTTTTTCTTTTCAAGCTAAGTAATCTCTCATCAAGTGACCTTTCTTCTTATAATAGTTGCATCTTAACTTGGTCTTAGGTTTGTTCTCTTCACTTGATTGATTTTTATTCCCCTTAGCTAATTCTGCCTATTCTTCCCCTTGACAAATCGCCCCTCTACACTGGCCAGCTCCTTCTTGACTGATTGAAGCTTTAACTCTCTAGTTCTTAATGCTAACAAAATCCACAGACAGAGAAAGTGGATGTGCCCTTATT
Organism: Benincasa hispida; assembly: GCF_027475165.1. Classification (NCBI taxonomy): domain Eukaryota; kingdom Viridiplantae; phylum Streptophyta; class Magnoliopsida; order Cucurbitales; family Cucurbitaceae; genus Benincasa; species Benincasa hispida. The sequence goes on along the minus strand of NC_143484.1, from coordinate 29,480,171 downwards.
AAATGATTGCATCAGTAGTAACTGATTCTCTGCCATATTTCAAGGCATTCTTTACCTCCTTATAGGCTTCAGATAGAGAGATTAATAACACAAAAGCTTCATTTTCATTGCCAATTTTCTCGCCAAGGCTCAAATACTCATGATCAATGCTGGAAAGATGAAGAAAAGGCTTAGAACTATTCTACCAAATCCTCGATACTCGATGCTCAACATCTTCCTACTCGATGCTCGACGAGAATTCCCTTTTTCGTCTGACGAGTCTCTATTAAATCCTCGATGGAACTCGATGACAACTGAACTAATACTCAATCTTACTCGATGATTCTTGAATAATACTCGGTGTGACTCGAAGGTGAATACGATCAACTCGAAGCTATTTGATAGCGACGATTGATGCACAATTGAACTCGATGCGATTTCAATGGTGAATGAATGGCGCACGATTTGCAGAAAGAAAAACAATCGTATAACAAGTTGTTTAAGTGGTACAGATTTTGTTGAAACACAATGTTTAAGTGGTTCGACAAGATTGCCTACGTCCACGGGAAGATCCAAGTTCTTTACTAATAAAGATTGTGTACAAATTTTGTTGTTTATAGAAAACTAGGAAAAATGATGATAATACTCTCAGTTTTGTTTTAAAATCAAAGGTATTTATAGAGTATACCAACTGACCGTTTACAAAATTAGTTATAAAGAAATAAAAAACTGAGGTATTTGAGTCAAAGCTTCTTTTGCAAGTAGACAAAGGCTACACACAAAGGGATGACATTGACTACTTGTTATGATAATCGACAATCAAAGAAAGCATAAATGGTAAAGAATCACATAGAAATTTACATGGCTCACTAACAAGTTGTTAGCTACGTCCACGACAAAGGAAGTGAGTATTTTTATAATTTGAGGGAAATATTAGAAAAATGCATATACAGAGGCACCGATGAGATTAGAGGGTTTAGATGAGTACATCCTCTAAACTCTAGGCAAAAAATCATAAATTACATTGTTCCATCCTCAAGCTTGAGCATCATTTTTCCAAAAGCCTTCACCTTGAACCCTAGAGGAGGATTTCTCGTCCCTTTTGCCTATATCAAGTTGACACCATAGAAAATGACATATGGTTATTTCCCACGTAAGCAAATGTACCATCTCGTTGAGGAAAGTGAGTAAAATACTCCAAATGTGGAGTCATATATGAAATTTACAACAAGAATCAATAACCCACTCATTTTTAGCAACTCTATCATTAACAACTAAGACTTCAACGATATCATAGCTATCCGACACAGCTAATACCTCTGAAATCTTATTTTCCTTTTCTTTATTTTTCTTTCCCTTCTTTTTATCATCTCTTTAAATGTCCATCTTTACAACACAAGAAGTGTTTTAGATTTCTTGCCCGAGACTTTGATTTCGAACTGCAATCTTTTTCCCTTTTGACCCTTTTAGTAGACCTTCCCCGATTACTAGTTCGTGTCCTCTAGCAAAAATACCTTCACCATTGCTCTACTCTCCTTTTTTCAGTTTGGATCTCCAAATCTTTAGATCTCAGAGTACTTAGAATAGTGTATAAAGTAATAAATTCTTGACCATATTTAATTGCAACTTTAACTTCTATATAAGTTTTAGAAAGTGAGTTTAACAAAATAATAACCTCAATCTCTTCTCTTATCTTATTCCCTAATTAAATAAGTCGATAATTAGCCTCTTCAAATCATCCAAATTAACATAAGTTTTTTATGCATCCATTTTATAACTGAAGAGTTTCAACCATACATTTTGCTAGATAGAAACTTCGTAAGAGAAAGAGTTTCGAGTTTCAAACATACATTTTGTGCAGTGTCTTTTTCATTCACTTGTCGTAGAACATCGTCTGCTAGATTCAGAATAATAGGCCTAAAATCTGAGTACTAAAGGTTGCTTTCATCATCATAGACTTGTCTTCTTAGGATAACATACTTGGAATATCTTTATCTTCAATGATTGCCTTAGCTACCTTCAGTTAAATCAAAATAGTGCATAACTTTTAACTCCACAAATTGAAATCGTCCGTTCAATCAAATTTCTCGGTCTCAAACTGTTAAAATAAATACAACGACTATATTAATATTTAAAAAGAGTCAAGTCTCTATTTTTCTTAACTTTCACATGTAATCTAATCTCCCTTAAATCTATAAAAAAGGAGCTTTCAAAATAAAAGAAAAGGCTAGAAAACAAAAGGTTGTACTCAACTTTTCATTTTCTTCAAGATTCAGTCTTCCTGTGGATGTAGGCATCTTCTTAAGGTCAAACCACGTAATCCTCTATATACTTCTTCTTTCTCTCTTCATCTGATTCTTTCTTGTTCATCTTCATCTTCATGCAAACATATAATGAGGGTTAAGTCATTCGAAGCATTAAACCAAAGAGAAAGAGAGAGCTGCAAAGAAAGGGAAAGTTAGAGAGAGTGTGAGTTTTACCTTCTGCTTCATTTCAGACCAATTTTTGTCTTTGAGTGGTAATTTTTCCTCCTCCACGTGTGTGCTCTTTTTTCATTCTACGTGGTATTCTTGTTGGGTTGTATGTCTTAAAACTCATAGTTTGTAAACAGTAAACATACATGAAGTTTATTCAGACAAATGTTGTTGAATGAAAATGAATTGATAACTCTAAATCCAATAACTACGAACCCTTGGCTATTGTAATGAATACTTAGACTTTACATGGAGATATAAACTAGACCAAATTCGAGTAAAATTGTCTAAATAGTCTATAGTACTTGGATTAGGTTGGGTACCTATTTCTAGAGATACTATTGAATACGACCCACTTTATGATTGTTATAAATATTGTAAAATGTCATAAACAATGTGATCAATTCATTCATGTAGAGACATGTGAGTGAGAGTGTTCTACATGATGAGATTGTGTAAGACTAACCACCAAATAATCACTGTTACGTACTAACACCTTTTACTATGAACATTGATTAATTTCACTTCTTGATGACCTAGATACTTGATCTGAATCCTAAGCTGTCTATGAACTTCTATTTATTCGAGATTGTCCCTTGATCTACATAGGTGAGGGTAAACTCAACAACGCTGCTCAATATGCCTCCCATTTCAGGGACAAGACCGGGTAGATAACTGGAGACATAGAATTTGCAAGACAGAATTCATTCCTACCTATTCTAGGGATAGTAGAAGATTTTTCCCTTAAGGACTAATCCCTAGTCATGAATAAGGGGCTCCATCCTCTTGTTGGCTTGAGAGGGAATGGATTTAGTGATTAAGATCCTAAATGAATTGTTCATTAGAAGACAATGATACTTAAAGAGAAAAGATGTAACTCAGGGGTAAAATGGTAATTGACCTAGCTGAGGTTACGAACAACCTGCAAAGGATCAACTTATCGATGAAGATTATATCAAATGGACACATAATACATATACAGTGAGGGGACTGTAACTACAGGCTATAGTGGACAGTCCTGTTAGTTAACAGATGTTAATTAACTAGGTTAAAAAGTTTAACCGGTTAGTCTCAGGTCGTTGGAGCCCATGATCTGTAGGTTCATCGGGTCTCCTTGCTAGCTCACTAGGGACAAAATTGAAGAACTAAGTGAAGTGAGAATTTGAAATATTTAAATTCAGTCTTTAGGGAAAAATTTATTTAATATAAGAGATAATTTACAATTAAATAATTAATTGATTATTTTGGAGAGTATTTTTTATATTATCATGGAAGTATTTTTAAAAATTGATTCATGTGATTAATCAAAATTAGGTGTTAAAGTCAATTTAATATGTGATATTAAATTTGTTTATTTTATTTAATTAAAATTATTTTAATTAAATAATTTTTAAAATATGAAAATAGTATTTCATATTTTGCCAAAAATTTGTTTTATTATAATTTTTTTTAAATAAAAAATTAGTTAGTGAAAAAATCCAATTGTTGGATTTTCCCACTAACTAAGTGGGTTTCGAAGTGGCTCTTGCTAAGCTTGACACTTATCTTTTTCATGGTAATGGAGTTTGAGGTGGAAGCCATGCAAGAAGGATTTTTGCATGTGTTTTGTGTATATATAGGTTTTTGATTTTCAAAAATGAAAAACGAATGCTTCCTTAATTATTCCACCTTGTATTCTTCCACAAACTCTTTTTGACTCTCCAAATTTAATTAGTGAAATTCCCTATCTTTCACTAATAATTTGGTCCCACAACTACGTTATTCAACTAGAGAATAGTGAGGATTTATCGTGGGTGGTGCCAATTTCTCAGGAAGACGAAGTTTATCGTGGAAACTACAAAGGTTGTATCTCTAACTCTATTTGTATGTTTAATCATTAGTTAATTATTTGTAATTGGAGCATTATGATCCGTTACTTCTGCTGTGCATCTTATTTATTATCCATTAATTCTTACAACCATTTATTTTACCTACCAAGATATGTTTTGGGATTGATCTTTAGTATGGGATTACTCTCATATTTCTTTCAGCTTTTCGGGCAATTCTCATAGGCCTGTTTCAGTCTTGAGTCACAAAAACCCAACAAAAGTGGTATCATAGCATGGTTTGGAGATCAAAAGGCAAATTTTTGGCATTAGCAAGGGTAGAAATAGAGAAATTTGATGGAAAAGGTCATTTTGTCCTATGGAAGGCCAAAATCAGAGCACTTCTTAGATAGCAAAAGGCTCTCAAGGCCCTCATTGATCGATCAAAGCTCCCTGAAACAATGACAGTTCGAAATAGAGAAGAAATGGAGTCAACAACATATGGAACACTTATTTTGAATATAAGTGATAGTGTGTTCAGGCAAATAATTAAATAAGAGACAACTTATAAGATTTGGGTTAAACTTGAAGATCTATATGAAGGAAATCGGATTCGAGATTTCCATGAGCAACAGAAGAAAGATAATTCCAAATCACAATCACGAATGAACAAAACATTTACAATCGACTTTAAACAAGTGGTTATACAATTAAAATATAGAAATTATAGCATGAACAATAAATGAACAAGGAAACACCATACAAACATTGGCAGAAGCGTCTCCACGCTCCGTTGCGCACGAACGCTCGAACAACAGCAACCTCGAATGCTCGATCTACAAGACCGCAACATAGAACGAACACCGCACTCGTCCTCAGCGATCGCCTCGATCACGAACTCCACACACACGAATGGCCTTCACAGCACCACGAACGGCCTCCACAACACCACGAACGGCCTGCAGAAAACCTCGACGGTGTCGAGTTGAGCTTGACACCACCAACAAGGCTACCTTGGTATTCTCGGTGTGAGAATTCAGAGGGTGGGCTCTAATCAGACTTGGTATGAGGCAGACGAAAAAGGAAACACAGATTGCATACATGACTGGGCAAGTGGGAGATGGCAGAGACCTAACGTATAGGTCAATGCCCAATCATTTAGATAAAGCTAAGCGATCGTCTAGCAAAAGCTATGCGATCGTTTAGCTCATCATTTAGCTCGGTCTGTCGCCTACAAACTCTACACGATCGTTTACTTTGGGCAAACGATCGTCTAGAAAAACTATGTGACCGTTTAGTAAATACTGTATGATCGTTTAGCTCGCCACTACATGATCGTTTAGCTCGTCCAGCCGTCGTTTAGTAAATCCATATTTACTTGATGACTACCGTGAGATCCTTTGCGCCGAGAGAAAAATCTCAAAAACTTTTTCAATCTTTTGTAAAACTTCTTTTCAAAATAGGAAAACCACTTTCCTTTTAAACTCACGTTTACCATGAATCCAATAACCACCCACTACTTTGGTTATTTAAAAGAAAAAGAATTAATTATACAATAATTAATATTATTATAAATATAAATGATAACCAACTTATTATACTATATTTATAACCTATAGTTTTAATATTTCATCTCATGAAACATATAAACCATAGTTCTTTTTCTATGCCATGGTATTTAATGTAATTCTCATTTACATCAATCCTCCACTAGATGTATCTCATACATCATACCGATTATATCATATATAATCAAAATACCTCTTGTCAATTTGAACATTTCAAATCAACACAAAGAACTGATCCTCAACTAAATCCATCGAGCTACCAAGGGGATCTTATGGACATGTAGCTCGAAGCTCCAACTGTACGTGAATAACTGACTAAACTCTTTAGTCACGGGATCCACCATCCATTAACTATCAGGCACTCTACTAAAGACCAATAGCTGAACTCTCCTTACTACAAATATATTATGTGTCCATCTTAACCAATCAGCAGTGCGACAACCTTTCACAGATCGCTCGTAAGTACAGCTGGGCTAATAACCGTTATGCCTCTGTAGTTACATCTATCTCCTTAAGTACCACTGATTCCTCTAATGAACATAAGTCATTGTCCTACTATGACTGAGTCTTCTCTTCCAAAGAGAAGTTATGGCCACTATGTTCAAGCTATGGAATCAGCCCTTAAGGGAGCAATCTCTCTACTTATCCCCACTTCGGGAAAGAAATGAATTCCATCTTGTGGATTGAGTTCCCAGCTCCCAGATTAGACAAGTCCCCAAAAAGGTAGGCATGTTGAGTTGGCAATCTGGCCACTCTCACCCATACTAATCAAAGGACCGTCCTTAAAGGCAAGTGTTACCAAAACACTTAGGATTGAGGTCGTGTCACCTATTGTCGTTTAGGTGAGATGTAAGTCTCTAGTATCAACGATGTTATATACAGAGTCTATTTATCTCGTGGTCCAGGTCTTATACAAACTCTTTGTATAGGACGCCCCGCTCACACGTCTCCACATGAATGGCCAGGATCAACCATCTGTAGTAGTTTACAACCCTTGAAAACTTCTACAAAGCAGGCCGTATCCGTAGTGTCACTAGGATCAGGTATCCGACCTTAATCCTTACATTACAGATCTATTTAGGTTATCATTTAAGGCATGATTCACTTGTATATCACATATATATGCTTAAGTTCATATAAGATAATCAAGGAGCTTTGTTTATTGGATATGAGTAAATGCCAGAATTAAATAACATTTATTTTATTCATTAAACAATGTGTATCTTTACAAAACAACGAGACTCTGGGAGAATTAGATACCAATCCCAACACTATATGCCAAGAAAAACCTACTTAACAAAATGTATTCAAACAATTTAAATGAATAAAGAAACTTGTTTAAGAATTCAAGAGTCTTGAGGAAAGACAAGAAAATGAAGCCTTTGTACTTCTAAATTCCCTATTAGAAGCATATAGAGATGTGAAGAATGCATTGAAATATGACAAAGATACAATCAATACTGATACAATCATTTCAGACTAAAAACCAGAGAGATGGAGTTACAATTATTAAAGAAGGACTAGCCCAGTGGATAAGGTTTTTTTTGTAAAAGGAAAACCTGAATCTAACCAATGGAAGAGTAGAAAATAGCAACCAAATGAAAAAAAGAAAGCCAAACAGAAATTGAGGTGCAAGTATTACAAGAAGAACAGTCATGTAATCAAAGATTGCTTCATTTTAAAAAGAAAGAACCAAGAAAAAGAGAAAGATGCAAAGGGTAAACAACCTGAAGCATCTATTGTTTAAGACTCTTTTATATACTCTGATGCTCTTGCTTCCACTCAAGACCAAGCTAATTTGGTAAGTCCTTTGGGAAAACATGACCGGGTACTTGACTCAGGATGCACCTACCACATGACACCTTTTAAGCCTTGGTTCAACACTTACAGAGAAATCAGTGGGGAGTCAGTGTACATGGGAAATAATGAGGCTTGCCAAATCATTGGAATAGGATCAGTTTCATTAAAGCTAATGGATGAAACTATGATACTTGTTAGAAATGTGAGGCATGTCCTAAATCTTAAAAGGAAATTAATTTCCCTTGGTATGATTGACTCTCTTAGCTGTGAATACAGGGAAAAATGTGGTAGTTTAGAAGTTCTAAAGGACTCAAAGGTGTTCTTCGTGGGATAAAAAGTGAATGATTTTTTCATTGTCAGAGGAGTTGAAATGCTAAATGAAGCTAATGTTGTTATCACCTCAGAGTTAACAGAGGTAGACCTATGGCACAAGAGACTGTCTCACATTAGCTTCAAAGGCCTTGATGTCCTGTCCAAACAAGGCATTTTGCCCAAGGAGATCAGTAACAAAATGACCTTTTGTGAGCATTGTGTGTTAGAAAAAGCTAAAAGGCATTCCTTTATCAAAGCTCAGCATACAATAAAGGGTATTTTAGACTACATCCATTCAGACTTATGGGGGCAAGTCTCAAACCCAAGCCTAAGTGGCTCAAGGTATATACATCCTTCATAGATGGTTTTTCATGGAAAAATTGGTTATATTTTCTAAAAACTAAGGATAAGGATTTTGGAAAATTTAGAGAATGGAAGATAATGATACAAAAACAAACAATAAAGGAAATTGAATACCTTAGAACTAATAATGGTTTGGAGATCTGTGGAGAATAATTTAACTCTTTATGCAAAGAGTATTGGATAACAATGCATAGGATAGTAAGACACACACTTCAACAGAATAGAGTTGTTGAAAGGCTAAATAGAGCTATCATGGAAAGAGTTAGGAGCCTTTTGTTAGATACCATCTTAGACGAAAATTTTTGGGCTGAAGTTGCTGCCTATTTGGGGTATACCCTAAATAAAAGTCCTCACAGCTCCCTAAAATTCCTAACACTTGTGGAAAAGTATTCCAAACACCCTCCCAATCTAAATGACCATAGGGTGTTTGGTTGTGTTGGGTATGTTCATTAGAATCAAAGGAAACTCAAGGCCAGATTTGCTAAATGTATGTTTGTTGGCTTTATTGAATGTGTGAAAGGGTTTAAGCTATGGCATCCAACTGAGAAAAGATTTATAATCAGTAAGGATGTCACCTTTAGAGAAAATGAGATGTTCATGCAAAAAGGGGAGAGTTCTAGAGAAGAAATTTCAACTAATACAAATTTTGAGGTGGAGAATGCGAAGAAAATCCCCACAGAAAAAGATCCTAACTCTAACACAATAGAGACAGAGGACACATCGAATGTTCATTTTGAGAATGTTGAATGTTCATCTGATTTAAGTCAATACTCTCTAGCAAGGGATATACAATAAAGGAATATAGTCCCTCTAGCCAGATATGCAGACACAAACTACATGAATCATGTGTTGAATGCCACTATGGCCTCTAATGATCAAGAACCAGCCACTTTTGAAGAGGTTGTGAGTGATTCTGATGCCAGTAGTGGATCAAGGCTATGAATGAGGAAATTGACTCTTTGGTCTCTAGCTCCTCTTCCTAAAGGATGCAAACTAATTACATCAAAGTGGATCTTCAAATTAAAGTTGGGTATCACTAAAGATCAGAGGCCTAGATACAACGCAAAATTAGTTGCTAAGGGTTTTACTTAGAGACAGAGTATTGACTACACTCAAATCTTCTCCCCTGTTGTAAAACACACTACAATCAAACTTCTGTTTTCTTTAGTGACCTAACATGACCTTAAATTCGATCAACTGGATGTAAAAATAACTTTCCTACACGATTATTTAGAAGAAACAATTTATATGCAGTAGCATCAAGGTTATGAAGATAAGGGAAAAGAAGGCTTGTATTGCCTCTTGAACAAGTCAATCTATGGACTTGTGCAGTTCCCTAGATGCTGGTATAGAACATTTAATGACTATATTGCCGGCTTGGGGTTTCAAATGAGCTTTCATGGCATGTGTGCACATATAAACATTACCATCTATAAGGGAAATGTCTACTTACTTTTATATGTTGATGATATGCTCCTTACAGGGAGCTCTGAGGCTGATCTAACTCAAGTCAAAGGTCTTTTGAGCAAAGAATTTGACATGAACGACTTAGATAAGGAAAATTCTAGGGATTGACATTGTAAGATACATGAGCTCATCTACCCTAAACATCAATCAAACATCCTATTGTGCGAATATAATCAAGAAGTTCAACTTAAATGAAGCTAGACCTGTTACTATTCCTATAATTCAACATTTCAAGCTGTCATCGAAAAATTCTCCAAATGATAGTGACCTAGAACACAAGCATCAGATGGTCCCTATAGCCAAGCTATGAGCAGTTTGATATACCTAATGGTCTCAACAAGACCTAGTCTATCCTATTCAACTAACATTATAAGCAGATATATGTCCAACCCTGGCAAAAGGCATTGGGAAGCCACTAAGTGGAAACTCACCTAGTATGGTCAAAGAATGCTAGAATATCCAATTAAAGGTCAAATGAATCAGATTTTAACGTAGTTGGCTATGTTGATTAAGACTTTGCTGGGGATAATGATAAAAGAAGATCCTTATCGGGCAATATATTCTTACTAGGAGGAAATCTAATCAATTGGAAAGATACCCTACAATCAATAGTGGATTTATAAACAACAAAGGAAAAATATATTGCTTTAATAGAGGCAATCAAAGAAGGCTTGTGGCTTAAAAGATTGGTGAAAGACCTTGGATTAAATCAAACAATAGTTGATATCTGCTGTGATAATCAGAACACCATTCACCTTTCCAAAAATCCACAATATCACAGTAGAATCAATCATATTGATATTAAATATCATTTCATCAACGATAAAATTGAGAATGGAGAGATACCAATGTTAAAGGTGTTGGGATTGGTGTCCTAATTCTCCCAGAGTCTTGTTGTTTTGTAAAGATACACATTATTCAATGAATAAAATAAGTGTTATTTAATTCTAGCATTTACTCATATCCAATAAACAAAGCTCCTTGGTTATCTTATGTGAACTTAAACATGTATATGTGATATACAAGTGGATCACGCCTTAAGTGATAACCTAAATAGGTCTATAGTATAAGGATTAAGGTGGGATACCTGATCCTTGTGACATTACGGATACGGCCCACTTTGTAAAGGTTTGCAAGTGTTGTAAACTACTACAGATGATAGATCCTGACCATTCATGTGGAGACGTACGAGCGGGGTTGTTCTATACAAAGAATTCGTATAAGACCTGAACCACGAGATGACTAGACTCTGTATATAACGCTGTTGATACTAGAGACTTGTATCTCACCTAAACGACCATAGGTGACACGACCTTAATTCTGAGTGTTTTGAGAACTCCTGCCTTTAAGAGTAGTCCTTTGATTAGTATGGGTGAGAGTGGCCAGATTGCCAACTCAATATGCCTACCTTTTTGGGGACTTGTCTGATTTGGGAGCTGGGAACTCAATCCACAAGATGGAATTCACTCATTTCCCAAAGTAGGGATAAGTAGAGAGATTACTCCCTTAAGGGCTGATTCTAGGGCATGAACATAGTGGCCACAACTTCTCTTTGGAAGAGAAGACTCAGTCATAGTAGGACTATGACTTATGTTCATTAGAGGAATCAGTGGTACTTAAAGAGATAGATGTAACTACAGGGGCATAACGTTATTGGCCTAGTTGTACTTACGAGCGATCTGTGAAGGGTTGTCATACTGCTGATTGGTTAAGATGGACACATAATATATTTGTGGTAAGAAGAGTTCAGCTGTTGGTCTTTAGTGGAGTGCCTGACAGTTAATGGATGGTGGATCTCGTGACTAAAGAGTTTAGTTAGTTATTCACGTATCGTTGGAGCTTCGAGCTACAGGTTCATAAGGTCCCCTTGGTAGCTCAATGGATTCAGTTGAGGATCAGTTCTTAGTGTTGATTTGAAATGTTCAAATTGACAAGAGGTATTTTGATTATATATGATATAATCAATATGATGTATGAGATACATCTAGTAGAGGATTGATGTAAATGAGATTTACATTAAATACCATGGAATAGAAAAAGAACTATGGTTTATATGTTTCATGAGATAAAATATGAAAACTATAGGTTAGAAATATAATATGATAAGTTAGTTATCATTTATATTTATAATAATATTAATTATTGAATAATTAATTCTTTTTCTTTAATAACCAATTGAGTGGGTGGTTATTGGATTTTCATGGTAACCGTGAGATAAAAAAAAAATGGTTTTCCTAATTTTAGTAAGATTTACAAACTGTTGAAAAGTTTTCATAAAACTTTTTTGAGATTTCTCTCTCGTAAAAAAAAGATCTCACGGTAGTCGTCAAGTAAATATAGATTTACTAAATGACAGCCTGGGCTAGCTAAACGATCGTGCAGTGATGAGTTAAATGATCGTACAGTATTTACTAAACGATCGAATAGCTTTTGCTAGACGATCGCTTGCCCAAAGTAAACGATCGTGTAGTGTCTGTCGGCGAAAAACCAAGCTAACGATGAGCTAAATGATCGCATAGCTTTTACTAGACGATCATTTAGCTTTAGCTAAAAGATTGGGCATTGACCTATACGATAGGTCTCCGTCATCTCCCACTTGCCCAGTCGTGTACACGATCGGTGTTTCCTCCTTTGTCTGCCTCATACCAAGTTCGAACAGACCCACCCTCATGATTCTCATACCGAGAATACCAAGGTAGCCTTGTTGGTGGTGTCATACTCAATTCGACACCGTCGAGGTGCTGTGGAGGCCGTTTGTGCTGTTGTTGAAAAGTAAGGTGATCGTTGAGGACGAGCGCGAAGTATTCGTGTTATGTTTTGATCGTGTAGATCGAGCAGTCGAGGTTGCTATTGTTCGAGCAGTCGTGCGTAAAGGAGCGTGGAGATGCATCTTCAAATGTTTGTAGAGTATTCTCTTTGTTCATTTGAGTTTTCATATTGTAATTTCTATATTAATTACATAACCGCTTGTTTTGTATTCGATTGTAAATGTAATGTTCATTCATGATTGTGATTTGGAATAATCTTCTATCCGCTACTCATGGAAATCTCGAGTCCGATTTCCTTCAATTGGTATCAGAGTAAGGTTCTCTGATATTTCAAATTACAACTCTGAATTGAACGCATTTTACAATCACAGTGGATTTCTGCATTTGTGGTTAATCGTTTTCTGCATCTGTGGCTGCAATGATGAATGTTTCGGGTTTAAATTTCCTTTTTGTTAAAGCTTTTGGTATTACAAAGTGTTAATTGTAAAGGCCCCTGTGTTTTTAGGCAAAATTAATTTTGCAATCGAGTCTGTAATTCAAAAAGTTTGAGTTCATCGAGTCGTTCATGATGAAGCTTCGGCACATGGAGATGCAGTTCTCAACGAAGAAGAAGACTAAGCATTGGTCGGATCGTGTAGCCTTAGGTAAACGATCGTTGGGATTTAACTAAGTGATCGTTTAGATTTTTCTAGACGATCGTATAGTATTTTCTAAATGATCGTTTAGCTAATGCTAAGTGATGGGGTAAATCGTTTACTCTATCGCGTAGTGTTGGTTGCCCGATCGCGTAGGCGCTGAAGGTAGACGATCATAGTGGGACAATGCAATGCTCATCGTTTAGTAGAAGGCGCGCGCTAGATGATCGTGTAGTTAGCAAGCTTCATCACTTAGTTACTACCTATGCGATCGCGTGTATGTGATACGGAGGCACTAGCTAAGCAATCACTTAGGCAATGGTGCTTCGCGGCATCATAGTCGTTTAGATGATCGCGGAAGGGGGGGCATTGTATGGAGTGCGCTAAGCGATCATGTACTTGATGCTTCATCGCTTAGTAAAGGTACTTGATCGTGTAGTATCAACTAAACGATCGTTTAGATTTTTCTAAACGATCGTATAGTAAATGTTAAACGATCGTTTAGTTCTGGGAGCGCTGGTAAGCGATATGTTTTATCGTGTAGACGATCCCGGGGTGCTTAGTACACGATAGTTGGAGAAGTGATGCTTTGTCCAAGCGGTTCAAGATTCGATTCGCCTGTTTGAACCGGAGACTCCTTGTCTTTGTAATAGTTAGCTTTCCTTTTGTGTTTTTAAGGCAATTTCACCCGGTTCATCAACTTTTATTGCTTATACATGTGATGTATGATGCTTATATGTCAAAGTATTTGTCATATAGATAAAACCCACCTTAGGTTGTGTAAATATTCATGCATCATGTATTATAAATGTTATAATATTGCATGATGAAATTACTTGAAAGTATGTGCATGCATCATGAAATATAAGAGTTATATTTTGCATGCAGTGAGCATTATCATGCATCATCCTTTTATTATAAATGTTATAGTCTAAGGGTGAATGGAAGTATGTTTTGCTTGTTTCATTGCAATTTTGTATAAGTGTTATATAAAAGAAATAACAATGAATGGACAATACATTGAGCATGACACTTAGGCTGTTTATAATCGTTATGAATGCCTTGCATGTGTTAGCTTAGCATTGTAGTTGATTTTCGTTTATAAGTGTTATAAAGGAAATTAGACCTAAAATAAATAATTCAGAGTTGCATGCAGACGAGTGAACTCAAGTTTTTTAAAAGGGTTTTAAAATTGGATTTAGATAGACCTAAGTTCAAGTGATTCTAAAGAGTTTAGTAACCTAGATTAATCTTTTAAAATCAGTTTAATAGGATTAAATTGGTTGAAATAAAAGATTAAATTTGTTGTAAACCTATCTATAAGGGACCTTTTGTCTAAGGCGGGTTCTGGCTAGGTTGGGGTTCTTAAGTTGACGGAAACGTAATACCCCTACCTGGGAACCTACCTGGAAAGGTGGATTAGATAGATTTTCAACAAACATGCGAGGTTTTGGTCAAAGACTCCATTAAAGAGTTTAATGGATGATAATCAAAAGTTGTTTCACTATCCAAGTAAATGTTACTCTTGGGAAAACCTAAAAGTCACTTAGTTAAAATCCTTAGCCGTGTTTTTTCTAAGTAAGTTAAACCCTAGGTCATAAAATACTCAGTGGGAGGAAGAGGCGTATCAGATATGTATATGATTCCACTCACGTTTCTCCCTGTATGTTCACACCGTGAGATTCATGCTTGGCCTCGTGGTGCCTAGAATGCATCCCCATTCGGATGGTGTTTACATGAGTAAATATCAAGGTGAACGAAGAGAGTGTTTATAGTAAGTGGGTAAAGGGTGTGTGTCAATATGTCCTATGGTTTCTGTCATTGGTTCACATCGTGAGATCATTATGTACTCCTTCGTGTCGCCTTTGTGCGTCCCCCTTCGAATGGGTTTTGTGGAGTTGGTCAATATCAAAGTGAACTCCAGAAATGGATAGGGTCGCTTTAGGTTTTGCCCCAATCGGATTTTTTCCCTTCGGATTGGCCTTTTGGGATGGACCTCTAGGGCTTAAAATGGCGGATCACACTTACGAGAGATTGTTAAGTAAGTTAATGATCTCTTGGCCAAATCAATGACGACTAGTCGTTATAGGAGCAAGAGTTGTTCTGGTATTAATGACTAGTTGAGAACTTCTCAATTCAGAGGAGGGATAATTGACCTCCCTTCGACGGCTTTTACCCTAAACCTTTGAAGCATCATTGCGAAACTAGATGTCACATGGGGTTCATGTTAGTTTTGCTAAAACCTTATTGGATATTGTTTTGTTTTACAATGGGTATTTACTTAAAACCTAACATAGGTTAATGTATTTTTTTTTTTAGCAACTCATTAGTATTTCCGTTTAAAGCTTTTAAAATGACCGATTACTTACAGTGGAAAGAATCGTGTGAAACGAATTTCGTGGCAAACGACCTCCATCCCACTACTCTCCAAAAGAGGAGACAAGAAAGTAAATATGATTTATTGGTCTTGGAGACGTGTCTAGTAGAGAATGATGATTATGCCTGGATCCTCGATTCAGGCACTACCAATCATGTTAATTCCTCTCACCAAGGATTCAGTTCTTGGTAAACATTGTCACAGGGAGAGATGACTCTCCGAGTCGGTACTGGTGAAGTTGTTTCAGTTGTTGCTGTAGGCCGGCTGAAGTTATTTGTTGACAAGAAATGTTATCTGTTACTAGATAATGTTTTTGTAGTTCCTCATATTAAGAGGAACTTAATCTCGGTTTCTTGTCTCATTGAATAAGGCTATACCATCTCCTTTTCTGAGAATAAAGTGTTTATTTTCAAGAATGGAATGGAGATTGGTTATGGTTTAATGGAAAATAACTTATATGTACTAAGGTCGTTAGTCATAAAAGCCTTGTTTAACACTGAAATGTTCAGTACGACAACAACAGCTAAAAGACCAAAGGTTTCTCCAAAAGAAAACACCCATCTTTGGCATCTAAGGTTAGGTCACATCAACCTCAATAGGATTGAGAAGTTGGTGCAAAGTGGACTTCTAAAGAGTTTGGAAGAAAAATCCTTACCGGTATGTGAATCATGCCTCGAAGGTAAGATGACCAAACGACCTTTTATTGGAAAAAGTTATAGAGCCAAGGAAACATTGGAGCTTGTACATTCAGACCTTTGTGGTCCGATGAATATTAGAGCTCGAGGTGGGTATGAATATTTCCTCTCTTTCATAGATGATTATTCAAGGTTTGGGTATCTCTTCTTAATGTAACGTAAGTCTGAAGCCCTTGACAAGTTCAAGGAGTATAAGGCTGAAATTGAAACTTGTTAAGTAAGAAGATAAAAACAATACGATCTAATCCTGATGGAGAGTATATGGACCTCCAATTCCAAAACTATATGATAGAACATAGGATTGCGTCCCAACTCTCGGCCCCTGGTACACCTTAGCAAAATGATGTATCAGAAAGGAGAAACAGAACCTTGTTGAATATGGTTTGGTCTACGATGAGTTATGCTCATCTTCCAAACTTGTTTTGGGGTTATGTAGTGCAGACTGCATGTTATATCCTAAACACCCCTCGAAAAGTGTTTCTGTAACACCTTTTGAGTTATGGAGAGGCCGTAAAGGTAGTTTACGCCACTTCAGGATTTGGGACTATCCGACACATGTACTAATGACTAACCCAAAGAAGTTGGAACCGCATTCGAAGGTTTGCCTCTTTATAGGCTACCCCAAGGAAACAAGAGGAGGTTTCTTCTATGATCCAAATGGGAACAAAGTGTTTATTTCCAAAAATGCTATCTTCTTAGAAGAAGACAACATGAGGGATCATCAGCCACGAAGTAAGATCGTTTTACGTGAGATCTCTAGTGAGACTGAGACTGCTGAAGGTTCAACAAGAGTTGTTAAACAGGCCGACAGATCAACAAGAGTTGTTGAAGTCGGAACGTCTAGTCTACTAACTCAAGAGCTGAGACTACCTCGATGTAGTGGGAGGGTTATGAACCCACCGGATGACTACCTGGGTTTGACTGAAGCCCAAAACGTCATTACAGATGATGGGGTTGAGGATCCGTTGTCTTTTAAGAAAGTAATGGAGGATGTTGACAGAGATGAATGGGTTAAAGCCATGAACCAGGAAATGGAGTCTATGTACTTCAATAACGTCTGGGAGCTTGTTGATCCACCTGATAGGGTAAAATCTATTTGGGTGTAAGTGGATCTTTAAGTGAAAGAGAGGTGTAGATGGAAAAATGCAAACCTTTAATGCTAGACTCGTGGCAAAGGGTTATACCGAGGTTGAGGGAGTTGACTATGAGGAAACTTTCTCACCTGTTATCATGCTCAAGTCTATCCGGATTCTCCTTTCCATATCCATGTTTTATGATTATGAAATATGGCAAATGAACGTTAAGACTGCCTTTCTTAGTGGTAATCTTGAGCAGACCATCTATATGACTCAACTAGAGGGGTTCATTCCAGATCAAGAACAAAGAGTTTGTGAGCTTAATAGGTCCATTTATGGGATGAAACAAGCATCTAGGTCTTGGAACATCAGATTTGACACTGCTGTCAAGTCGTTTGGCTTTGATCAGAATGTTGATGAGCCTTGTGTTTACAAGAAGATCATCAATAGCTCAGTAGCTTTCCTGGTACTGTATGTGGAGTGGCTAGCTGCCCAGTTCCAAATGAAAGATTTGGGTGAGGCATAGTATGTTCTCGGGATCTAGATCATTCGGGATCGCAAGAAAAAATGGTTAGTCCTGTCTCAGGCATCGTACATTGATCAAATGTTGATCAGGTATAGGACGCAGGATTCCAAGAGGGGTTTGTTACCCTTCAGGCATGAAATCATTCTGTCTAAGGATCAATGTCCCAAGACACCTCATGAAGTTGAGAAGATGAGACGGATTCCCTATGCTTCTATTGTAGGAAGCTTGATGTATGCAATGTTATGTACCAGACCCGACATTTGCTATGCAGTAGGGATTGTCAATCGGTATCAGTCCAATCCAAGATTTAATCACTGGACAGTGGTCAAGATGATCCTCAAGTATCTTCGGAGAACAAGGGACTACATGCTTGTGTATAGAGATAAGGATCTGATCTTTATAGGGAACACAGACTCTGAGTTTTAGACCGATAGAGATTCTCACAAATTGACATCGGGGTCAGTGTTTACTTTGAATGGAGAGGTTGTAGTCTGGCGAAGCATCAAGCAAGGTTGCATCGCGGACTACACTATGGAAGTTGAATACGTAGCGGCTTGTGAAGCAGCTAAGGAGGCTGTTTGGATGAGGAAGTTCCTTTCAGATTTGGAAGTTGTTCCAAATATGGATTTACCTATCACACTGTATTTTGATAACAGTGGGGCTATGGCAAATTCAAAGGAGCCTCGGAGTCATCGTCGGGGTAAGCACATAGAACGAAAATATCACCTGATCAAGGAGATTATGCATCGCGGTGATGTGATAGTCACGAAGATCGCATCGGAGCACAATGTTGTTGATCCCTTTACAAAGGCCCTCACGACTAAAGTGTTCAAGGGTCACCTAGAGAGTCTGAGACTGCGGGACATGTGACATCTTGTTTAGGGCAAGTGGTTTATGATACTAGGGTATGCCCTAGTTTATTGTATATTGTACATTTTTATATTGTATTGTACATTAGTTTCCCGAGTCATTAGGACAAGTGGGAGATTGTTGGGATTGGTGTCCTAATTCTCCTGGAGTCTCGTTGTTTTATAAAGATATACATTGTTCGATGAATAAAATAAGTGTTATTTAATTCTAGCATTTACTCATATCCAATAAGCTCCTTGGTTATCTTATGTGAACTTAAGCATGTATATGTGATATACAAGTGGATCATACCTTAAGTGATAACCTAAATAGGTTTGTAGTATAAGGATTAAGGTGGGATACCTGATCCTAGCGACACTACAAATACGACCCGCTTTTTAGAGATTTGCAAGTGTTGTAAACTACTACAGATGGTAGATCCTGACCATTCATGTGGAGACGTGCGAGCGGGGGTGTCCTATACAAAGAGTTTGTATAAGACCTAGACCACGAGATGACTAGACTCTGTATATAACACCATTGATACTAGAGACTTGCATCTCACCTAAATGATCATAGGTGACACGACCTCAATCCTGAGTGTTCTTGGAACTCTTGCATTTGAGGGTGGTCTTTTGATTAGTATGGGTGAGAGTGGCCAGATTTCCAACTCAACACGCCTACCATTTTGGGGACTTGTTCGATTTGGGAGCTGGGAACTCAATCCACAAGATGGAATTCACTCCTTTCCCGAAGCAGGGATAAGTAGAGAGATTGCTCCCTTAAGGGCTGATTCCAAGGCTTAAACATAATGGCCACAATTTCTCTTTAGAAGAGAAGACTCAGTCATAGTAGGACTATGACTTATGTTCATTAGAGGGATCAGTGGTACTTAAAGAGACAGATGTAACTATAGAGGCATACAGTTATTGACCCAACTGTACTTACAAGCAACCTGTGAATGGTTGTCGCACTACTGATTGGTTAAGATGGACACATAATATATCTGTGGTAAGGAGAGTTCAACTATCGGTCTTTAGTGGAGTGCCTAGCAGTTAACAGATGGTGGATCCCGTGACTAATGAGTTTAGTTAGTTATTCACGTACCATTAGAGCTTCGAGCTACAGGTCGATAAGGTCCTCTTGGTAGCTCAATGAATTCAGTTCAAGATCAGCTCTTGGTGTTAATTTGAAATGTTCAAATTGACAAGAGGTATTTTGATTATATATGATATAATCAGTATGATGTATGAGATACATCTAGTAGAGAATTGATGTAAATGAGATTTACATTAAGAACCATGGAATAGAAAAAGAACTATGGTTTATATGTTTCATGAGATGAAATATTAAAACTATAGGTTATAAATATAATATGATAAGTTGGTTATCATTTATATTTATAATAATATTAATTATTTTTTTTAATAAACAATTGAGTGGGTGGTTATTGGATTTTCATTGTAACCGTGAGATAAAAGAAAAATGGTTTTCCTAATTTTAGTAAGATTTACAAACTGTTGAAAAATTTTCATAAAAAGTTTTTGAAATTTCTCTCTCACAAAAAAGGATCTCTCGGTAGTCGTCAAGTAAATATAGATTTACTAAATAACAGCTTGGACTAGCTAAATGATCGTGCAGTGGCGAGTTAAACGATCCTACAGTATTTACTAAACGATTGCATATCTTTTGCTAGACGATCGCTTGCCCAAAGTCAACGATCGTGCAGTGTCTATAGGCGACAGACCGAGCTAAACGATGAGCTAAACGATCACATAGATTTTGCTAGACGATCGCTTAGCATTAGCTAAATGATTGGGCATCGATCTATACGATATGTCTCCGCCATCTCCCACTTGCCCAGTCGTGTACTTGATCAGTGTTTCCTCTTTCGTCTATCTCATACCAAGTCCAAACAGAGCCCACCCTCTGAATTCTCACACCGAGAATACCAAGGTGGCCTTGTTGGTGATGCATACTCAACTCGACACTGTTGAGATGCTGTGGAGGCTGTTCGTGTTGTTGTTGAGGTGTTCGTGGCCGAGTGGTCGTTGAGGACGAGTGTGAATGTTTGTGCTATGTTGCTGTCGCGTAGATCAAGCGTTCGAGGTTGCTGTTGTTCAAGCAGTCGTGCGCAAAGGAGCATGGAGACGCATCTTCAAATGTTCGTAGAGTATTCTCTTTATTCATTTGAGTTTTCATGCTGTAATTTTTATATTAATTGCATAACCGCTTGTTTGGTATTCGATTATAGATGTAATGTTCATTCATGATTGTGATTTAAAATAATCTTTTTTCTACTACTCATGGAAATCTTGAGGATTTCCTTCAATTGGTATCAGAGTCAGGTTCTCTGATATTCCAAATTACAACTCTTAATTGAACACATTTTAATGTCGTGATGGGCTTCTGTATTTGTGGTCAATCGTTTTCTGCATCTGTGGTTGCATTGATGAATGTTTCAGGTTTAAATTGCCTTTTTGTTAAAGCTTCGGTATTACAAAGTGTTGATTGTAAAGGCCCCTGTGTTTTTGGGCAAAATTAACTTTGCAATCAGTTCTGTAATTCAAAAAGTTTGAGTTCGTCGAGTCATTCTTGATGAAACTTCGGTGCATGGAGATGTGTTTCAACGAAGAAGAAGACCAAGCGTTGGTCGGATCGTGTAGCCTTAGTTAAACAATTGTTGGGATTTAACTAAGCGATCGTTTAGATTTTTCTAGACGATCGTATAATCTTTTCTAAATGATCGTTTAGCTAATGTTAAGCAATGGGGTAAATCGTTTACTCTATCACGTAGCGTTGGTTTTCCGATCGCGTAGGCGTTGGAGGTAGATGACCGTAGTGGGAGCATGCGATGCTCATCGTTTAGTAAAAGGTGCGCGCTAGACGATCGTGTAGTTAAGAAGCTTCATTGCTTAGTTACTACTTATGCGATCGTGCATATGCGATACGGAGGTTCTAGCTAAGCGACCGCTTAGGCGATGGTGCTTCACGGCATTGTAGTCGTTTAGACGATCGCAGAAGGTGGGCATTGTGTGGAGCGCGCTAAGCGATCCTGTACTTCAGGCTTCATCACTTAGTAAAGGTACATGAGATTCAGCGAGATTCAGCTACAATATTTTCAATTTCTTGCTATGGACCACCACTAGATCTTCCCTACTATTCTCTAGGAGTCTTTGATTGAGTTGTGGAACTCAAAATAAGCTTGAATTTACGAAAAATGGAAGAGAGGTTCACTGGTTTTTTAGCTAAAGACCTTCTTCAACCTAGAGAGATTCTTAACAACTTCTATGATTTTTGCATGCCATTTTCCTCACAAATCAACTGTTTTTTATTCCATGAAATTCATGCAAACTGATCACATCAAGTGATTCTAGCTCCACCTTCAATTTTGAGCTAGATTGAGAATGGAAGGTGATTGAGATGGATGCTTTCAAAAGTGGGAAAAGCCCACTTTTGATAAAAACCAATTTTCTAAATTCCTTTTATTTTAATTTTGAATTTCAAAATTAAAATACTTTTCCATTTTAATTCTTTTAATTAAAACTAAATTTTATTAATTTTACAAAAATAAATTCAATAATTAATTTTCTAATATAATTAATTAAATAATTTTATTAATTTAATATTTGATATTAAATTAATTTAACACCAATTCCACCACTATGAATCCATATTCATTAATATTTAAATAATATTTAAATATTTAATTGATTCTCTGATTTCGTTTAATTCTAAAATTAAACGTGTAATTATATCACATATAATTACTAATTCCCTTATTTCGAATTTAACATTTCAAATTAACTCATCATGCTATTCTAAGACTTATTCCATTTGTGAGCTAGTATGGGGACCTAATGGACCTACAGATCATGGGCTCCAACGATCCGAGATTAATTAGCTAAACTCTTTACACCGAATTAAGCCTCATTCATTAACTACCGGGTCACTCCACTAAATCCCAGTAGTTGCACTCCCCTCACTGTAGGTATATTGTGTCCACTCGATATAACAATAATTTATAAGTTAACACTTCACAGGTTGTTCGTAATAACGACAGGTCAAATGACTGTTTTACCCACAACATTACCTCTTTCTTCTTAAGTTCCACCGATCCTCTAATGAACAATTTCTTTGTGATCCAATCAATAAACAGAATTCATCTCGGTCCAATAAGAGGTTAGGGCCCCTTGTTCACGATCTGGAGTCAGCACTTAAGGGAACAACCTCTCTACTATACTTGAAAATGGGTAGGAGTGAATTCTATCTTGTACCCTATGTCCCCAGCTATCTACTCGGTCTTACCCCTAAAATGGGAGGCTTATTGAGCTGGCGCTGTTGAGCCAACCCTCGCCTATGAAAATCTAAGGATAATCCTGAATAAACAGGAGTCCATAGTTAGCTCAAGATTAAGGTTAAGTTACCTAGATCATCATTTTGAAATAGTCAGCCTTAAACAGTAAACAACGTTATAAAGTAGGAGTAATTTATATCTTGGTACGATCTTATGCAAACTCATTTCATAGGATGCCCCCACTCCTCATGTTACCACATGAACGAATCGAGATCAATTCGTTTTTAGCACATTACAACTCATTGTAACAACTATAGAGTGGTCCACATCCAATAGTATTACCAGAATAAGGCACCCAACCTTATTCGTATACAATAGATCATTTTGACTATTTACTCGAACCTAATCTACTCTTATGTCTCCACATAAAGTTCAAGTACTCATGTAATAATCATGGATCTTTTAGTTTATTCGATTTATTTCTAAAACGAAATAAGCAATTCATATATTCAATAACAACTTTATTAAATCCACACTTCAATAACAACTTTATTGATTTACAGTTTATTGTGTTACAAAACCACGAGTCTTAGGCCATAAAACCCAACAGGAAAGACTATGCATAGGTGTTGCTGATCCATGTCTGGTTCTGCCAACTCCCTTAGAGTTTTTTCTCGAACATCTTCTCCCATTGCTCCTATTAGATTGTCAACAACTTTTCGGTCTCCTTCTTCCGGTATCTCTCTTCTACGCTCCCTTCGGATTATCCTCTCATCTTGAGTAATATATGCAATAAAAATAAGATTTTCACTCCCAGAGGAGCGAATCATAAACCAAAGAAAAACAACACATTTTTTCTTTTTATTCTGAATCCTAAAATTTGCCTAGGCTAGTTTCCAAGTTTCTTTGACAACGACGCCAATTTGCTTGACGGTCAGATTTAATAGAAACATTATCGCACATGATCACTGACTTAAACAAAGAAATATTTTCACCGATCCTATACTTATACCCAGGAATGCAGTAAAATCAGTAAGAACGGGGTCGAATCCACAGGGAAACTATTGTTTAGCCAGGTTAATTAAAGAATTCCATGTGATGGGATGTTTTGGTTTGATTTATGGAAATACTAATTAAAAATTAGCAAGCAACGTAATGAAATAGGAATGAGCACGCGAATGAGCACGCGAATGGGTTGGATTAAATCGATGCAAAGCCTTGGGATTAGTATATATGTTTAATTTTTCTATCATCAGACACCAATTAATTGTACTAAATCAATGAACTCCTCAACCTATTAGAGAATCTAACAGCCCAAATAGTCAAAATCGATATTAAACCAAATTAGCCCTAATTTAATTTACAACTCTTCTCTCTCAGCAAAATACAAGTTAACACCAAATTGCATTGTGAAAGGGTTCAAACATTGAGACATACTACAAGCCAGAAAGTCATATCTTATAGCATGATTAATTGGGAAAGATTAAATTAGGGCATATATTAGTTTGGCCAGAAAAAGTTTAAACTTTACACATCCAATCCAAATTTGCACAATGAAATCAATCAATTTTGCACAGGCTATGATGATTTTGCAAACAAGAACTTCAATAAATCGACATGTCATATCAATTCAGAAAAATTCCATTAAAATTTAATCAAATCATCCCAAAAAGTTCACAATAATTCAATAAAATCAACTAGAAATCCTTCCAGAATTTAAAGACACAACTAATCCCAAGAAAAGTTTACCTATCCTTGCATAGGCATATTGAAAAAAATCAAGAGAATGTTGAATATGATGAAACATTTGTCCAGAAATACGACCTAATTGGCTCCCAAATACGTTCTCAATCTCCAATTTTCTCCCCCCTCTGGCTGGAATTGAAATCCCATATTTGTAGAACTAACGCAGTTTGGCAACGCTATGCCGAGCATTGCAACACTGCAGCGGAATCAGGCCACAAGCAATAGGGAGGCATTGCAATGGTGTTGTGATGCTCAGTTGTTCGCACGTGGAGGTAATTCGTCTGTTGAAGTTCGTAGCATTGCAATGCTGCCGTGTTGGATAACTACTACCTTGTAGCGTTAAAGAGGCGTCGTGACACTGATGCTTGTCCAGAATTGGTTGCTTACTGCCTTTCAACGTTAAGCAAGCGTCAAGGGAGGGTTGCAACACTGCCGTCAAGGTCAGTTTGGTCAATTTAACATCTCTACTTATTTTGATGCATCCAACTCCCAATTTTTCGTCATTTTGGCTCAATTTTCATCCCAACAACATGCTTGCTCTATGGAACCAATTTACCTACAAAATAAGATAAATAGAGCATAAGAAATGTTCAATCAGTAGGATTAAGGGCATAAAATTAGCTCTTTTTGAAAGTTAACGGTGATTGGCTTAAAGGCTCCACAAAACCTCATGTCTCACTCTTCAGGCCTTAGACAAATCTTTCTACACTCTTAGCTTCTGCAGCGACCAATTCAGGATCAAAGCAGGACATGTTGTCAAATTCTTGATCATACTCATTAACATTCATATGGCCTTGCTTTATGTTTAAGAATTCTTGTTGCTTACCATTCCTCAAGCTAGTAGAGAAATATATTATGTAGAAACACTCCTTGAATTGCTCCCATGTTATTGATCCAACCTCAACATCTATCATCCTTTTAGCAGACTGCCACCAAATTGAAGCATATCAGTGAGTAGAAAAACAACACATTACACTTTTTTATTGTTCGGGCACTTTATGTAACGGATGATCGTCATTATAGAAGTTATCCATAACTTTGCTTTGGTAAGGTCCTTCAGTGACCCATTAAACATTCGAGGACTATACTTCCTGAAATCTCTCAAATGCTTGGCTTCGGCTGATAGGTTCTACAAATTTTGCTATGGAACAGAGAATTGGGGAGCAGGAATCTCCTGAGGTGGTGACCGTTGAGCTAACACCTCCATCACTATACACCTAAATCTTTCTTCCAACCGAACTGTTATTGCAGCAAGATCAACCTGGTGACAGGTGCATTAGGGGTCGGGTGTACTGATGTCTGTTCTTCATTCTCAGAAACATCTTCAACGAGTGGGTGACATCCACCCCTTCTACAAGTTTTTCCTCCTCGACCACCCTCTCTTGCACTTTGGCATAGGGACATTTCCTAACATTCACAATCAACCTCTTTCAATTCTCAGTCAAGGAAACGGTCTAATATTAGCTTTTAAGAAAAAAGACAATGTCGTGCACATAAAATTTTAGAAAGTCTTAATAAGAGGAATGTCTGGTGAGGACGAAGGATCCGCAAATGACCATGAGGAACACATATCCTAGACTTACATCATAACTCAATCTATAGAACCCTTAACCTTATGGCTCTGATACTAACTGTAATGACCTGACCGTTCGAAATTACTAACAAAGGCCGTTACTCATAAATACACATCTAAAACCCAAATATTTCGGCCATTGAGGAATAAATATTGAAACACCAAAGACAATTTCCAAAAAAATCTATAAATTTAACAATAAAAAAATAGATAAAACCTTTGTTTGGGACCCCTAAAACAACTAAGAAAAACAAAAATCAAACAATTAAATTTTTTTTATCAACATTGAGTTCCAAAACAAAACTTTTAAATAACTTAAAAAAAAAATAAACTGAGCGGAAGAAATTTTCTTGTCCCATATGGCACGGTCACGTGTCCCGCTTGTCACTCACCGGTTTGTTCTTGTCCTTACCTGAAAACATAAAATAAGAAAAAATGAGTATGAAATACTCAGTATGTGATCCACTACTGGGCCCTCTAGGTAATCATGTTAACCATCCTATCTAGGTGATGGTGTACATCTTATAGCATATCAATCTTGGTGATTCCAAAGGATCACAAATCAGTCGTAAACATAATCTCAAAGGAGCATATATCAGTCAAAGGCATGTATCCCGAAGGAACACATATCAGTTGTAGGTGTGATCCCAATGTAGCACATGTAAATCATAGGTGTGAACTCGAAGGTACGCAAAATAGTCATAAGTATGAACCCAAAAGGACACAAAATAGTCTTACACCACCCAATAAGAAGGCTAATAGTTACCATCTGTTGTAGCATGCATCAGTCAACCAACAAACCTTTTATCTTAATCACATTCACATAAACACATTCATTACATTTAGTGGGCAAGTAGTAAACTTAAGAATTATATATCGTGTTCGCAACCACATAACCCTTACGTATCCATAACACCTTCAAGAGTCCATACATTAGCAACCATAGCAAATCATTCGACACATTAATATCATGCTCTCATGTATATTCACAGTCTTAGAATTAATTTGGTTAAGACGCCTAGTTTGAGGGTGAACAAGTAGTAAACCAGTTACCTCAAATTATAGGTTCCAATATCATTTTCCAAGTAAAACAATGTTGAATAAAAGTTGGAATTAGAACCTAAAACATAAATCCAAATTTTAAATTCAAATCTTTTAATTTTACCCAAAGCGTAGCCTACTTTAGATCCACCTCCAACTTTCCACTTCAATTTGATTCTAGTCCAAACACAAAATTTGAGGAGTTAGAACTCAAATTACAGCCCCACTAATGATCCAAAAGATTTAATAACCTCAATAGCTTACCTAAAATTTATCGAAATTGATCTCAAACTAGATTAACAACAGATTTATTGGGTTTTATGTCCTAAAACTCGTGGTTTGTAAACAATAAAACATATTCTGAAAATTCAATAAGTCGTTATTGAATATATATATTGCTTATTAGAATTCCAATAAACTAAAAGACCCATGACTATTACATGAATACTTGAACTTTATGTGAAGACATAAAAGTGGATCAGGTTCAAGTAAATAGTCAAAATGATCTATAGTATATGAATGAGGTTGAGTGCCTTATTCTGGTAACACTATTGGATGCGGCCTACTCTGTAGTTATTACAAGGAGTTGTAAAGTGCTACAAATGATGTGATCTTAATTCATACATGTTATGACATGAGGAGTGAGGGCATCCTGTGCAAATGGGTTTGTACAAGATCGAACCACGAAATTAGTCACTCTTTCTTTATAACGTTATTTACTGTTTAAGACTGACTATTTCAAAGTGATGACCTAGGTGACTTGACCTTAATCCTGAGCTAACTATGAACTCCTGTTTATTCGGGATTATTCTTAGATTTGCATAAGTAAAGATTGGCTCGACAACGCCAGCTCAATAAACCTCCATTTCAGAGGTAAGACCAGGTAGATAGCTGGGGACATAGGGTGGAACATGGAATTCACTCCTACTTGATATTAGGAATAGTAGTGAGGTTGTTCCCTTAAGTGCTGACTCCGAGTCTTGAACAAGGGGCCCCACCTTCTTTCATTGGCCCAAAAGGGACTCGGTTTGTTGATTAGATCATAAATCAATTGTTCATTGGAGGATCAGTGGAACTTAAGAAAGAAGAGGTGATCTCGGGGGTAAAACAGACTTTTAACTCAATCGTTATTACGAACAACCTATGAAGAGTTAACTTACTAATTATGGTTATATCATGTGGACATAATTTACCTACAGTGAAGGGAGTAGAACTATGGGCTTTAGTGGAGTGACCCATTATTAACGAATGGGGTTAATTCGGTGTAATGAGTTTAACCAATTAATCTTGAATCGTTAGAGTCCATGATCTGTAGTTCCGCCAGGTCGTCCTACTAGCTCATAAATGGATTAGCTTTAGAGTAGTGTGATAAGTTAATTTGAAACGTTTCAGTTAGAATTAAGGAAATTAGTAATTATAAGAGATATAATTACAAGTTTAATTTTAAGTATCATACGTAATTGGAGAATTAATTAATATTTAAATACGTTTTAAATATTAAATTCATGAAGGTGAAAATTGTGTAAACTTAATTTAATGTTTGATATTAAATTAATTAGAATTAATTAAAATTGTTTAATTAATTATTTATCAATTTTATTTAGAAAATTTATTTGTGAAATTAACTTTATAAAATTAATAAAGTTTTCAATTCTCAAATTAAAATGGATTTTTGAAATGATTTTGATATTGGAAAATATGGAAAACACAACAATTTGAGAAATGGGATTTCTCCACTATCATGAAATAGCTCTCTCAACATCCACTTCTTTCAAACTTCAAATCTCCAAGCACATGAGCTACATCTTATGTAGCCATCTTCTTTGCATGAAAGTCCTACAATAAATAAAGAAGATTGGAGTGGAATTGAGGCATGCATCAATTGAGTTTTTGCTGAAAAATTCGTGTTGAAGAAGTTGTTCTTCACGTAGGTTGTTGCAGTGATTTCTTCTCCAATTTCTCTTCATTCAAACTTATTTTAAGTCTCACAACTTAATCTAAAACTTCAAGAGAATAGTGGGGAAGATCTTGAGGTGGTCCACATCGAGATTTGGAGAAGTTTGCAGCTGATAATCGAGATTCTAAAGGTTCTACAAAGATATTTCTTCAAACCTTCTTATTATTGTATGAGCATGCTTTAGTTATACTCAAAATTAATGAATTAGAATGCTTATCGGTCCTTGTTGCTTCCGCTGCATGCTGATATTCTCCTACAACCTCAAATCCTTCCAAATCTCTAATCTAAAGCTAAAACAAAATGAGCATCAACCAAACAATGCACAAAAGTACATGGGTATTCAAGAACCAACTAAGAACAAACAAAAATAGTAAAAAACTTACACCAAATGATAGATCAGTGACGGAAAGAATCAATGGCGGTTGGGCATCGCTCATCCGCGTCCACAGAGGCGGTAGAAGCAGAGAAGATGGAACTGCACAAGGTCGGTCCTAGCAGGTTGAGTAGGTGGCAACGACGGCGTCTGAAATAGGGGAGTGGCAGTCGAGTGGAGATTCGGGCGACGATGAAAACGACCATCACGCTGAGATGTGGAACAATGTCGATCTGAGGCGTCAGCTTGACGCGACTAGAAGTCTGCAGCATAAGGCAACGGTGACCCGTGAACTGATCGTGGGTTGAAGTGTAGCATCGAAAAAGGTGGAGATCGTCAACGGCGAGCGGCTTTGTGAGGCGACTGGCAGATAAGGCTGAAAATCTTAAGAAGGAAAAGTGAGGGGATGGGGGGTCTTGCGCAGGGTTTTTTGTATGGATGGCTCTTTTTGGGGGCCCAAATGAAAAATGGGTACCTTTTTTAAATTGAATGAAAAGTGATCGTTTACTTATGTCAACATCCTGTGAATTTACTCATTTGACCTAAAACCTATCAGCGCGCTGTGATTTATAAGTTTTCTTGATACTTGATACTCGATCCTCAATCCTTGATACTTGATCCTGAATACTTGATGCTCAATGTTTGATGATTTATGCTCTAGGCTTTATGTTATATGATCTATGCTATATACTAGCTACATGCTACTTGATCCTCGATCCTCGATCCTCGATTCTCAATACTCGATACTTGATACTTCATGCTTGATGCATCACGCTCTATGATCTATGTTATATGCTCTATGCTATATACTAGCTACATGCTACTCGATCCTCGATACTCTAGGCCCTATGTTGTATGCTCTATGCACGATTCAGAAGTTCACTTGATGCTCGATGTTCTAATGTTATGTACTCTATATTTGATGCTCGATTCAAAGAAAGCAAAAAGAAGAACACACACACACACATGCACACAACGAAAGGGGAAAAAGAAGAAAAGCATAAAAAAGAACCAAAGAAAAAAAGGAAGAAGAAATGAAGAAAGAAAAACGCAAAAAAAAAAAAAAAAGAAAAAAAAAGAATCACAGAAAAAAAAATGAAAAAGAAAGGAAAAGGAACTCAAAAAAATGAAAAAAAAACACTGCAAAACGAAGAAAATAGAAGAATAATTCATTTAGGGTTAAAGTGATAATTTTACACAGTGATGACATATACAAAAGGCCAAATTTCATTGATTTTCAAAATGGTACCCATTTTTCATTTATGCATTTTATTTTGGATTATCTATGTCATTTTCCGGTCTTGCGCATGGGGCAGAGGAAGGGTTTTCTTTAAAAAAAAAAAAAAATCTTTTCTTTTTTTCTTTTCCTTTAATTTCAACCCTAATACATAAATATATAAATATGTATTGTTTTGCTTTCCCCTCCAAAACAAAAATCTAAATAATAGGACATACATAATGAAATATCCCCTTTATTTTTCTCACCTTTTCAAACTCAAATTTCAAATTAAACTAGACCTCCAAAACGAAATTCAATTCCTTCAACAATTCCAATTCCCCAAATAAATTAATCTAATTTTTCCTTAAATTAAATTAAAATTCCAAATCTCTACAAATATCATTTAAATTAATTATCTTGCCTCCCAAATTCAATTTTTTAGTCTCGAATTAACTAAATAACGCCCCAATATTTCAAGATACTTTAATCAAAATTATCCAAAAAATTAAAAATGTTACATCTTTGCTAATTCAATGTGTTTAGTGCCATTTCTCTATAGCTTCTAAGTGCCTTTATTATCCCTAATAAAAATTAATGTATTATCTCACCCTCAATTGCTTTAAATATTTTCATACACTTACGTATTCTAAAGGTCATTTATGTGGTAGTGTTTTACCTCGATTGACCAGATGAAGAAAAACACTTTTTAAGTTAAAAAAACTTTTAATGTAAAAAGATGCACATAGATTCAAAGAAACATTTGATCAACACTAGTAAACCGCTATAACATATGGATTCTAGTCAAGTCTTCTACTAGAAAATTAGCCACAAATAGTCATGATGAAAATATCATTAACAGACAAAAGAATAATAGACAAGAGTTCAGAGAAAACTCAATGTGCAACTTGTTTATCAATGATACTGCAGCTTCGAATTTCGGATGGGTGGTCTTTTGTCGATCTACAAACGGTTTTGCGCAACTGTCCCCTTATTTTGGGAATTTTTCTCCTTTTGTACCTGGTTCTTCATTGGTGGAAAGCTTTGATAATTTTATTGGAAATTATGAGGGACCCACTTGGTGGGCAATTATGTTTCTACAGGTCTCGATGTTGTAGACTGTGGTAGACAGATGTGATAGGCAACTCCCCTTATCTCTATAGCATTCGATGCTTAGACAGCTTCCCATACATTGACTTGCGCAAATCGATTTGATAGTGCTTCAGAATAATGTAGGTTCGAAGTATGAAGATGCTACACATGTATTTGATTTGACAACTTCATGCATTTCTACCGCCTTTAGGTGATTTGACGTGCTCAGATGATAAGCTGACGTGTCAAGATAATGATGACCAATTTATCGATTCAAAACATGAGGACCATGCCGCAACTTTGAATTTCGTCAATTTTGTAACATCATTTTCTGCAAGTCTTATTTCTACAGCAACTTATATGTATTTTTATAGCATGTGCTTTTGATCAACACATTACATTTTTTTCTTATACATTTCTAATCAGATTTAAATGTTTATTTGTCTCAAAACATGTTGTAGGACCAATGAATTTATGATTAAGGGGCATTGAAAAGCTTATTTTCGTAAGAAATCAAACCCCCAAACATAATTTTAGTTTAGATACATAAAATAGTTCTTAAGTTAGGCATACATATATTTTATCTATTGAATACAAGAAAATACTCCTATAGGCATAACTCTTCAAACGAGGCGTCAAACATAAATTTTGTCATCTTTAATCACTTGGGATGCATTTGAAACCTAGTCAAATTAATTTAAAAAAAAAAAAAGAAAAAGAAAAAAGTTTTTGAAAGCTATTTTTTAAGTTTTCAAATTTTGGTTTTGTTTTTGTTTTGTTTTTTTTTTTTTTTTTGAAAACATAAGTAGTAGATAAAGGATAATAAAAACATAGAAACTTTTATTGTTTATAACATTAATATTCAAAAACTAGAAATCAAGAACCAAATAATTATTAAATGGGATATTTTTGTTAATTATTTATTGAGATTAAAAAAAATTGGAAAAGATATGCATACCATTGAACAAAAATTTATGGAAAAACATTTAAGTAAAACATACTTTGAAACAAAATAATCATTTTAAGAGGGTTTCTTAAGTGTACTTACAATCTCTTGATCGAGTATATATATCTTAACCAATTAAGAGTTATGCACAAACATCACCCTAAATTTTTATATCTTCGAGTTTCGGGGAAAAGAGATTACATAATTACATCGTGGCAATAGTCCAAAATATTCAACTATTTTATTAGGAGAAAGCAATTGCAATTTACATCACTGCTGCCTTAGCACCAAGGGTAGATAAATAGAATGTTATAGCTGAAGCTGATTATCTTATACCTTTTTAATAATCAATAGGAATATTAATTAATCCCCATCAAACTTGTAGCCCAAGAGGAGAAGTATCCAATCCTTTGGTTTCAATGCCATCTTTAACTTGATCGGTGGCTTCCTTCTTGTAAATATACATACTTGACACCCAAAGAAACGCACCCAAATTGAGTGTTGATATGACCAAAAGAAAGCCATAGTAGTAATCCAAATGAGAGTCATTCAAGTTGTTCCCAATCCAACTCTTCCCGCCATTTTCTCCGGTTATTTTATCGACCACTGTAACGAGAAAACTGTTGAGGAAGTTTCCAACTCCGATTCCGCTTGTGAAGAACGTAGTTCCAAGACTTTGCATGTGTTCCGGGGATTGGTCGTAGAAGAACTCGAGCAACCCAATTGCGTTGAAAACGTCCGCAATGCCGAGGAGGATGTATTGTGGCAACAACCAAAGGATGTTCATGGGGACTACTTCTTTTGGCTGCACAATGTGGTTTGTTCGGATTACATGCATCCTTCGAACTTCGACCGCATATGCAATAGCGATGGCTATGATTTGGATGACGAAGCCAACGCCTAGTCTCTGGAGCAAAGTGATTCCTCTAGGGTTTCCAGTTTTTCGACGCATGAACGGGACGAAATAACGGTCGTACATTGGGACCGAGACAAGCATGGAGAGTGTCACGAAGCTACCGAGGGAGGCTGCTGGGATTTGGAAGCCATGGGAAAGGGTTCGGTTTAGAGTGGTGCCTTGTTTGACAAAGAGGGTGTTGATTTGAGCCCAAATGGTGCTTGGGATAAGGGTGGCTAGCCAGATTATGATCATGCCTAACACAAGCTTGGTTCCTTCCACTTGAGTCACTGTGCACGTTGGCCTTGACGAATTTGTGCCATCTTTGATTGCAGCTTTGTCCAAGAACCTAAAGTCCAACAAGTTTGATGAGTCTATTTTAACTTTAAACTTAGATGTAATATTTAGTTTATGTTTGGTCCTTCAATATTCAAAATTTATCTTTTTAGTTCTTCGATTTTTCTTAATAGGTTTGTTTAGTTTTCTAGATTTCAAATTATATTTTTTTAGTATTTAAGTTTCTAAAAATAGATGTGTTTTAGTTCTTCAGTTTAAAAATATAACTTTTTAGTCCTTAGTTCTTAAAAATAGGTTTAAAAACTCCTTGAATTATTTATTTTTAATTCTTTTAATAGGTAGATGAAATTAAATTAGAAATATAAACTTGAGATAATTTTAGAGAGAAAGAATAACTTTACAAGATTGTTTCTCAAATTTAAAATGCCATATAATTACTTACAATAGTATAAAAAAAGTTGTTTGAGTAATTTTTCAAATTATGAGATTAAAAATGCACATTTTGAAAATTCGAGAAGACATATACTCTTCGAAATTTGAGGGCTAACGAGAAAATTTTCTAAAAATATAGTTGCCAAAGACTTAATACACTAAACCAAACAACAAATCACACCCAAAATCTAGTTAGGAAACAACTACAAATCCAGCTACAAAATGAAATGAATAAATTAATAACACTCAAGCCTAGCACTAAAATTAACCTCCAAGGTTTAGCAAAAAATAAATTCTTTAATACTACTAAAAGAATGGCAACCCATACAAATTATTTTATAGAACCAAACATGTACAAGATTCAGACCTAGCTTTTTATCTCAGAAAGAATAAAGAAATTATATTCTTAGTTTATGTTTTAAGTTTAGGTTAACAGATGAAATTAATACCTCAAAAATTAATTTAAATCAATGGGTAAATAATATAAGTAAAAACATATAAATATTTCTCTCGAGAAAAAGACCATATCAAACTACTTAATTTTTCAAAGTGAGGGTTTGTTTGGAAAAAATTGAAATATTTAGCAATCACTCAAAATAGCTTTTGAAGTGTATTTTAAACCGTTTTTATCAAAAGTGTTTAAATAAAAAACAACATTGTTCAATAAGTTTTTTGAGAAACACTTTTTTCTCAAGTGAATTCAAACAAGTCCCCGACCTTATCTAATCTGAAAAAAAAAAAAAAAAAAAAAAAAAAAACATCTTGCGGACATATATGCTCATTAAATGTTATACAAATAAAGTAGCAAAAGTAAAATAAAGAAGAAAAGTATGTAAAAACCTCCCAACAAAAAATTGTACTATAAATATACCTTACCCACCCCTGTCACAACTATTAATCGTTGGCACATGAAATAATTTTTTATATATTCTTTTTTAGATCAAAAATAGAAAATCGATTCATCAACTTTTAATCTTATATTTAGATGGACTTCTATTCATTTTTTTAATCTCGAAAATACATTTATTTTAAGAAAAACGATATTTCATCGATAAGGTGGACATAACAAGAATAACAAAATTACATTAATACAACAAAATTTAGAGCAATTGACAAAGAGTTGTAATTTACAAACAACTTTAATCTAGAGGATCAAAGACTAGCAATAATTATAAATATCTTCCCAAATTTGTAAAGTGCTAGAGGAGTATTCCACCCATTTTTTTTTTCTTTCAAAAATATTACATAAAAAAATTATAAGGGTGAATATACAAACTTTCCATCTATTTTTTTTCTGATATGTGAGGATGGAAGATTCCAATCTCTAACCACCTGGATATGCCTATTAAATTTGTAAGTTATTACTAGATTAGTCTATTTAACTATAATTGAAAGAATATAAAAAAGATTAACATACGACTTTGGTCTATGTATTTTTTGTTTTAGTTAGTTTTGATCATTATTCTTTCAATTTTAGTTCATTTTGGTCGTTGTAATTTTAACTATGGTCATATGTTAAAGTATAAGGAGTGAAATGAGCAATTTAGATGTATTGGGAGCTAAATGAGCCAAAATTGAAAACAAAAGACTAGAATAAAAATTTTAAAAAAAATGAAGATTAAAATGAACTAAAATCAAAAGACGAGAACATTGTTTCAAATTTGGGTGTTATTGGAGATGAATAAAACCAAAGGCTATGGTTTATGCAATGTTAGAGAATGTTGGAGTGTTGGACATGGCATTATAGAAAGGGAAAATAGTTGGGGATCATTGAATGTGGGTTATTGGTGTGCCCACCATGATGGTGCGCACTTAGTGAAGAAGGTGGGAGAAAAGGGAAAATTAAGCTGAAACTAAAACGGGTGGTTTAAGGGTGTGGGGCGGCATAAGGGGCTGAGGATATCACTTGCTATGTTGCTTTCTTACAAACCCCACTTGGACTATATGTGAATGTGACCTTTCACAATGCATAAGATTTATCATTAGGGGAGCAATTCCAAAGCTTCATATTGATCCTAAACGCATAAACTTCCTTCTCTCAAGTGTCTTAATTTGTCTAATAAATTTCGATGATCCTTTCGAGAAATTTCTCGAGAAAGTTGTCACAATGTGTGGCTGATAGTATTTTATCGTTGAATTTTTGTAAGAAGTGTTAGAATGTGTGGAGAGAATTAAAGGAGGGAAATTGTAACTATGGTAGGATAACTAGTCGTTTTAGGGTTTCAACATAAATACCTCATATATGTATTATTGAAGAGATCGTCTTCTACTTGAATTTTTTTCTTTTTCTAATAGATATTTTAACTTCAATTATATTTCCAACTATCATTCCCTCTAATAAAGGACAACTTAGAACTTCACTTGATCAAATATATGGCTATTCATCCATCCACTGTCAACCACAATGGGAGCTTGCTCTTATCATGGCAAAACTTTCTTCTTCATGGAGTTGACTTTGTCAAATTGAGCATAAGCATTATTATCATGACGTTTTGTTTCATTGTACAAGTACTCAAGTATTTCATTGACATGTTTGTACTATGTTTGAGTCAAGGTTCTAATACTAGTTGTTAAGAGATAATTTCGTAATAGTATGGCTGTCAGGATACTATAGACATAAATTCTAACGACTTTGTATTTGATTCAACTTAAAAAAATAGTCTCGTCCTCTCATATTGAAAGGGTTTATTAGTGAATATGTGTATGTGGAGGGAGATTAATTAGAAAAATGTGTGGAGAAATTGGTGGGAGAAAATGAAAGACAACTTGGTCATGAAAGTGTGAGTAGGTGTTATGGAGATAACAGTTGCACATTTTAACCAAAGTGAGATATATTAAGAATTAATGAAGGGACACTAAGAAACTTCTTTAATACTTTTTATTTTTTATAATTTATGTTTAAGAAAATTGCTTAAGAACACTTCCAAATATATCATTAAAAATTTCAATTTTACATTTGACTTGCTAGCTCAATACAATGACATATTTGAATTTTTTTTTCAATTAATTAAAAACCCTCACTACACTTTTTAATCAAGATAAAACATTTTATAGGTTGTCCTACATTATCGATAAATTTAGATGATTTTGATTCTATGAGATGATCCTCGTTTTTGTTTTTAGTTCAACATGTTGAAAAGGAGGACCCGGTCCTTTAACTTCTTTGATCTATAATAAAGTTATACTCGGTTTTATAATTTTGTAATAATTTCTTTAAGTTTTGTTGTTATTATTTGTTTGTAACTTTGTATATCATGGGACCCCTTTAACTATTGATGTAGGATAACCCAACAATCTCTTTCTCTAACTTCACCCTCTCTCTCAAGATCTCACCTAGTTGATATCACTCACAATTTGATATGACTTCTTAGTGGCATTCAAAGGGGTACCTAAAGGTCTCTCTATCAAATTTATAGACCAACATTATCCTATACTCCTCTCACAAATTAAAGGAACCAAATCTCCAACTTTCAACAACTTGTGAGGGAAAAAATCTCCAAAAGTAAAATATATATATATATATATATATATATATATATATATTTTCCTTATAAAAAAATTCAATTTTGGTTATTAATTGAGATTTTTTAAATTTTAAATTTGGTTAATGAACTTCTATATTTTAAACTCCCAAAATATCTATATATCTTGTCCCTTGAAGTTTAAAAAACAAAATCTATTTGGCCCATTTCCTTTTTTTTTTTAACAAATGGATAAGGCATCTTAGAATATGTAAATTTTAAAAAGTTGAGTTGGACACTTGGTATAGATAGTACTCTCATTTATTGTGAATTTTCTTTAGTTTTATGAGTAGCACTTTTCTTTATGAACCAATATA
Source organism: Benincasa hispida (assembly GCF_027475165.1). NCBI lineage: Eukaryota > Viridiplantae > Streptophyta > Magnoliopsida > Cucurbitales > Cucurbitaceae > Benincasa > Benincasa hispida. The sequence goes on along the minus strand of NC_143484.1, from coordinate 29,441,774 downwards.
TTAGCATTACTGAAGAATATATGGTGTGAAGTATAAAAAAATCAAAGAACTAGGATAGTATTAAATAGGAATCTACTAAATTTTGAACAAGAGAGAAATAAAAAATTAAAAAAAGGAGAGAAATTAGGTATTTAATAAATAAATATATGGGGTCACCTTAAATATGGTGGTTAATAGGAAGATTTTTCCCAACTAGCTAGGAGGGAAGTATTATTCAAAGAATTATCTATGTAGGAAAATTTATAATGCATATGATTAGAGGGAAGTATGTACTATGAGATCACTATAAATTTTTTCTATCCACTTTTAAATAATTTTTTACGAAAAATTTATAGGTTAAACTTCGAAGTAAATACTTCTAGAGTACAATAATTTATTTTAAATTGGAGTTATGCCACCTAAGTCAGTTGTGGAGGATAATTATTGAGTGAGCATATACTAGGCGACAAAATGTGATAAAAAAATACTAAAATAATTATTTTTTAAAATAAGATTAGAATGATTATTATTTGAAAATCTAAGGTCGCCAAAATAAATATAACTTAACTGATATAGTATTTGTATTGACAATCTCAAAATTAGGAATTTGATTTTTGTTTTCATCTGCATGTTCCAAATCTAAGGTCTAGCCTATTAATTTAAAAGTTTAAATACCAAAATAACTATTTTTTAAAAAAAGTTTGAACAAAATAGAATTTATAACTAATTAAGCATAAGCTCAATTGTACTAAAAGATGATCATCTTATTCATTTTCCCTATCCCACATTTTGGTTTGAAGAAGAAAACACTCGACAAGTCAAAACCAAAATAATAATTAAAAAAAAAAAAACAGTGCATAGCATGAGTTTAATACAAAGCAATAGAGGTAGGAGAGAGTTGAACTAAAAACCATAAATAAAAATGAAAGCGTACCTGAAAATAGGAGTATGTTGGACCTGCCTTTTTCCGGTGCCGGCACCATCACCGGAGAAGCCCTGCAATTCCACCTCGTAAAGCTCACTTGGGCTCGCCGGAAGCTCAAGCTTCCGGTTACGAAATGCAGTGACGGGCACCCGTATTAAGTCCCTAGCTGGACTCCGTGATTTTCTAACCTTATGCCTATAAATGGGAGTTCCCAAATAGAAGATGAAGAGAGAAAAGAGAAGGCCGACTGTCGGGATCCCGTAGCCGAGGCCCCATCCGAGGTTCTCTTGGATGTAAACGAGGCCGAGTGTGGCGAAGAGAGCACCCAAGAATGAGCTGAACATCCACCAGTTGAAGAAGGAGACTTTCATCTGCTTTTCGGTCGGGTTGAAGTCGTCAAATTGGTCAGCGCCGAAGGTCGAGATGTTAGGTTTCGTACCTCCGGCGCCGAGGGCGATGGTGTAGAGAGATATGTAGAAGAAGGTTATTTGTGAAGGTGTAGCTTTGCTGCATACACCATTGTTGCACGTTGGTTTTAAGGTTTTTACTGATACTGCCATTGTTAGAAACACCATTCCCTGTTGTTCCCCAAAGGAAGGAAGAAAAACATTACACAAATCTTAGATAAATCATTTTTTCGAAGGATAATAAAACCTTCTCAAAAAAGTGTCGAAATAGAATCCGTCTAATTCTTTTTCTAAGATGCATTAATCTTCAAAATTTAATTTTTTAAAGTTCACATGTCTTCATTAATTATAATTAAATTAATTTTTAAATTATATTTTTTTAAAAATTTATCAAAATAAATCAATTTTTTTATAATAAAAGATGAATGCAATGGAAGATGCCGACATTAATATTTTTTTTATAAAAAAAAAATATAAACCCAAAATTCACTAAGCACATATATATTGGGGACTATGACTAATTATTATGTCAATTTTAGAATTTTCCATATAATTGGTTAGGATTATAGATTAAATTTCTGTTTAGTGGACCTATAAATACCACTACCACAGTTTATGGATGAGAGAGGGAGCTAATGAATAATGGCCTTCATAATCCAAGAACAACTATGAAAATGATTAAACATGGAAGAAAACCAAATTAATTTAATAAAGAAATCCAATTGGGTTTGTGGTCTTTTCTCAACTTTGTAATTAACTAGTATTGAACATGAGAGAACACTGGAATAATATGGAGAACAAATAAAGTTGATCAAGTAACTTGATATATTGGGACACTATGTATAGATAGGCCTAGAATCAAAACTTTAGGTTTTTATTTTTTATCCAGAAGTTTAAATCTGATGGGTTGTTACCATAATTTTTGTTTTCTTAAGATAATTTTCTTATCCATTTATCGAAATTCAAGACTAAGAAATCCATTCGATTTTTGTTTCGTCTTAGGCACAGCCGTTCTCGCAACAGGTGTGACTAAGCCTATTCCTTCTTTTCTTTATTATATATAGGCTTTTGGATAGTAGACGTTATAGAAGTTCGACTATAAAATCTCGCTCTGATATCATGTAAAATCAAACCAAATGAGAAGAGAGAAAAAAAAGTTTTTAAAATTTACCATGACATAGATGAGAGAAGAAAAGGTGAAAGTCCAGAAGCGGCCAAGGAAAGAATCAGCAATATAAGCACCAAAGATGGGAGTTAGCCAAACGGATCCTGACCAATTATTTACATTTCTAACAGAAGAAACCGTGTCTTCGTGAAGTTGAGTTGTCAAATAATTCACCAAATTCGAAGCTATACCATAAAATGCCATCCTTTCAAACGCTTCATATCCTGAAAAAAAAAAAATTCAAGCTTCACAAAAGAGAATTTCACTGGGAATATGAACAAAAGGTCCCACATAGACTAAAAAAGATAAATGAAAGTTGGGTTTTAGGTCATTCGTAAAAATACGAAGAGATCTGTTCTCGTAATCGTTGTAACACGTACCTACAAGAAAAGCACAAGCTTTCCATTTGCCAGTTTTGGAAGCAAGAACAGGCTGGCCACGAAGATCCACAGTCCCATCTTTGGTGAAATCTTTGGTCTCCATATGAGAAACTAGCTCGTAATAAGCGAGCTAGTTTATACTTCGAGAAATTTAAGGTAGGAAAAAAAAAAAACAAAACTACAGAGAGAAAAAAGAAGAGAAGTGAAGAAGAAGATGTCGAAGGTGCTCAAGGATAGGTGAATAATGGCTATAAATAAGCTGGCAAGATGCATAATAATAAACAAGTACTATAAGAATACACGTATGGAGAGTAGTTGAAAGCTATGTGTGTTTGTGAGAAGATTGTTATTAGTGGTGTAGTTTGGTTTATGTGGAGTTAGAATCTTAGGGACCCCTTTGCAAAATTTGACTGAAAATTTTGTGGGTCTAAATTAAACCGGCTTTTATTTAGTCTATATAAATAGTGATGTAATCGTTGAAAAAGCTAGCTATCATTGTTAAGATACTTTATGAGTCAATCTGAACATAGCTCAATAACTACATAAGATATAAATTTTAAAAAGAAATGGATAATTTGATATTTCACTATTACTTAGAGAAAGAAAAAACCATCTTTACCACCTTAGTGGCTAAATTCAATCATATTGTGTTGTGCAAGAGAGTGAGTGAAAGAGACCAAATGAAGTGAAAATGGGGCCATATTGATGTTGACTTGTTTGAACATTTTTCAAGTTTTTGTTAGGTTTGACATGTGAATTTAATTGGTGTGTATTTAAATTCTGTTAATCTAATGATTTATTTTTTCTTCTATCAGTATATTTGAGGGGAAAATTTTTGAACTACGAATCTCTTGACTGTGAATACATATGGTATGTCAATGAACTATGCTTATTTTAGGATCATGGATTGAGTTAAAATATCAAGATTATTACACATAGATATATAAAAGCATATGAAATTCAGATTTTATATCATCATCAATGTCAAATCAAACACAGGGTTTTTTTTGTTGTGATTTATTACCTATTCTTTAAAATAAACTAAGCTACATTTTTTAAACTAAAAAGTATTTTTAAAAATCTTATTTAATTTTTATTTAGAATTTGATTTAAAAATATGAAATGTATTTTTAAATAAGATGAAAAACTTACCAAGATATAGAAAATAAATTAAACAACTATAATTTTTTAAAACAGAAAATTAAAGTCTCATTCAATAACCGTTTGATTTTTTGTTTTTGTTTTTTAAAATTAAGTCTATAAACACTACATCCACCTCCAAATTTCTTTATTTCTTATCGATTTTTTACCAATAGTTTAAAAAACTAAGCTAAATTTTGAAAATTGAAAAAAGTAGCTTTTAAAAATTTGGTTATGTTTTGGAATTTGGCTAAGAATTCAACCATTGTGCTTAAAAAGATGTGAATCATTGCAAGAAATTTCGGAGGAAATAGACTTAATTTTCAAAAACTAAAACAAAAAAACGAAATAGTTACCAAACGAGTTCTAAGCCTTAAGGTTTTTAAAAGTTCGTTCGTTGCTAATACAAATGTCGTAAGAAATCGAACTTTCTTAACCTTGTGACTTTATAAATAAAAATTTGGAAAAAAAAAATTGTGAGACAATCATTTATTATTTTGTGTTTGGTTTATAATAATTTTGTAATAATTATTTTTCTTATTAAGATAAGGAACCATCTAATATTTTTTTTCCCAAGAGCCTTACTATCTCTTTAATATAAAAAGATATCTCCAAAATAATTTACTTCAACTTGTTTCGCTTTGTAATGGGTTCTTTCACATTTGAAAATATAAATTGAGACTATTATCCAAAATGACTTGATGCTTGACTTTGTGAGATAAAGGAGAAAACCAAATAGTTTAGTGGTAGCTCAACTAAGTGGAACCAATTTTTTTTTTTTTTTTTTTTTAAGTATTGTAATTAAAATGTAAGGTGGGGAATCAAACCTCGAAGTAAAGGTATTGTAATTAAAGTGTGGGGTGGGGGAATCGAACCTCAAACCTCGAGGTCAATAATATAAATATTATGCCAGTTTAGCTATGCTCTTGTTGGCAAGTGGAACAAAAATTGGTATGACACCAAAAGTACGTAATTAATGAAGTGGATTATAGTTTAACCAAGTAGAATTAAACCTATTAAACATTTTTTAATATAATCGGGAGTAAGGGAATTCGAATCACAAATTTAGTGTAATTAACACACTTATATGGCAATTGAGTTATGTTTGGTTTTCTAGGGTTATTTACTTTGTGAAGGCTCAGGGCCCATGAGGGCCAAATTAGTTTTTTTTGTTTAAAACATAAATGTACAGCCGTCGGTAATTGTGTGTGAGTGCATGTGCAGATTGAGAGGAATAAAACGACAGTGAAGAAAATTTAGAATAAATTGGCCATCCGTTGAGCATCATCTTTCAGCCGTTTGAGGGTCAATCCGTAGTCCAATTGAGCTAAAATTTTGACAGCATGTTCTTGACACGAGGGTCTTCAATCTGGACGGTGGAGATTTCGTTTGGAGCTACCTATAGTCAGATACCGTGAGTAATTGGTTGCCACTTCAAGTGAGACGTTTGTAATTCTATTCTTCTCAAACTGTTGTCGTTTGTTGCCAAGTTTATTAATCTTGAGATATTTACTGTATATGTTCTAGTTGTGACTAGGGAGAACTCGTTGTGACTCATTATTGATTATAGTAGAGATTTTGACTTCGGTCCGTGGTTTTTTACTCCCACATTGAGGGGGTTTTTCCACGTTAAAATTGCTTGTGTCCTTACTTGATTATTTGTTGTTGCTAGTTGATTAGTATTCTATTAGATTCATAGAAGAGTGGGATAATTGATCCGAAAATTATAGTTTTTATCCCAACAAAGTGGTATTAGAGCATCAGTTAAGTTAATTGAGTTTGCCTTGTGTTGAATATGGATACTAGTTCAGCTAAGATGGTTACCCTTAATGGGTCAAATTATCAAGTTTGGAAAAGAAAGATAGAAGATATTTTATATATGAATGATTTGCATCTTCCAGTTTTTTAGGAAGAAAAACCTGATGATAAAACTGATAAGGAATGAGAATTATGTCATAGGAAAGTGTGTGAGATTATGAGACTATGGGTAGAAGATAATTTTCTAAACTATATTATGGTGAAGAAACTCGTGCACCGACTATGTGGAACAAGTTTGAGTTGCTATGTACCCCTAAAGCTAGTAATAATAAAATGTGTCTAATCAAACAAATAATGGCGTTGAAGTATCAAGATGGAACACCCATGTTAGATCACTTGAATACATTCCAAGATATGATTAATCAGTTAACTAGGATGAATATCAAGTTTGAGGATGAGATACATAGGTTATGGGTCCTTGGTAAATTTTCGAACTCGTGGAAGACATTTACAACTTCCTTATTAAACTCAATCCCAAATGGTATACTAAGTATGGACTTAGTAAAAAGTAATATATTGAATGAGGAGAAGAGAAGAAAGTCACAGGGCTCTTCTTTACAATCAAATGTTATTGTTACTGAAAGAAGGGGGAGGAGTAAGAGTAAAGGTTTGATTGATAAAGATAGAAGCAAAAGTAAGAGTGACTGGTTTGCAAATGTTGAGCGCCATTATTGTCATATGAAAGGGTATATAAAGAAGCACTGTCGAAAATATAAAAGTGACAACAAAAATGATAAAGGCAAGGAAAAAAGGAATGGTGACGACAGTAATGCAGACACAATGACTGTAGCCCCCAAAGATTTTTACATCTTATTTAACGGTGATGTTATAAATCTTGCTACACAACAGAGCAGTTGGGTGATTGATAGTGGTGCCTCGGTTCATGCTACATCAAAGAGGGATTTCTTTGCATCCTATAAACCTGGTGATTTCGATAGTGTTAGGATGAGTAATGATGGATCAGCAAAAGAAGTTGGCATCGGAGATGTACACTTGGAGAAAAAGAATGGCTCTAAGCTAATTTTGAAGAATGTCAAGCACATTTATGATATTCACATGAATTTGATTTCTATAGGTAAGCTTGATGATGAAGGTTTTTGCAATACCTTCTATGATGGTAAATGGAAGCTTACTAAAGGCTCTATGATGGTAGCTAAGGGAGAGAAACATTCCTCAATGAATGATGAAGCAAGTGTTGAGCTTTGGCATAAAAGACTCATCCACATGAGTAAGCCAAAAAAAATCATCTTCTGATATAAAGAGTGCACCCCTAAAAAGGTGTCCACATTGTTTCGCAGGAAAGCAGATTGTAGTTACTTTTAAGTCATCTTAGCATTCAAGGAAACCAAATGTACTAGATTTGGTACATTTTGATGTGTTTTGTCCTATGAAAATAAAAACACTTGGAGGCGTGTCATATTTTGTGACGTTTATTAATGATCATTCAAGAAAAATGTGAGTATATACCTTAAAGATTAAAGATTGGGTGTTAAAGGTGTTTAAACAGTTTCCATGCCCTTATTGAGAGAGAAATTGGTAAAATATTGAAGTGTATTAGGACTGATAATAGAGGTGAGTATTGTGGATTTTTTTGTGAGTATTGTAGAAATCATGGTATTTGACATCAAAAGACACCTCCTAAGTCTCCTCAGTTAAATGGGATAGCTGAGAGAATGAATAGAACACTAGTTGAGGGAATGTAGCTGAGAGAATGAACAGAACACTAGTTGAGGGAATGAGATGCTTTCTTTTAGAGTCACGGTTATCATAATCGTTATGGGGATGAAACATTGAATATAATTGTACATGTTATAAATCTCATACCATATGTTCCTTTGGGATCAAAAGTTATGAACAGAATATGATCAAATAAGGATATATCTTATGATCACCTACGCGTCTTTGGATGTACAACTTTTGTTCAAGTTCCTAAAGATGAGAGATCGAAGCTTGATGCAAAGACTAGACCATATATATTTCTTGGCTATGGCCAAGATGAGTTCGGTTATAGATTGTATGATTCAGTACAGAAAAAGCTCATAAGCAGTTGAGATGTTGTGTTTGTTGAAGACCAAACGATACTAGACATTGAGAAGACAGATAAACCAGAGTCCGAGCACAATAATGATCTGATTGATTTAAGTTCAGTTTCTTTGACACAACCTTCTACACAGATAGAAAATAAGGTTAAGAATGATCATTTTGTTGGTACAGATGAGGATTTTGAAAAGGCTGAGACAGATAACAGCATTCAGGAACAGTTGTTAGAAATAGAAGTTCCTACAGATGTTTCACTTGAGAGATTTGTTAGGGATCGATGTTTGTCAATAAGATATTCAGATAATGAATATTTGTTATTAACTGATAGGGGATAGCTTGAGAGTTATGAAGAGTCCATAGAAGATGAGCACAGAAGAGAGTGGATTGATGCCATGAAAGATGAAATGATGTCTTTACATGAAAACCACACTTTTGAGCCTGTGAAATTGCTTAAAGAAAAAACTGCATTGAAAAATAAGTAGGTTTATAGAGTTAAACAACAAGAACATACCTCAAATTCGCATTACAAAGTGAGAATGGATGTCAAAGGGTTCAGTCAAAAGAAAGGTGTCGACTTTGATAAAAATTTTGCTCCAGTTGTAAAGATGTCTTTTATATGCGTAGTTCTAGGTTTGGCAGCTAGTCTCGACTTAGAGGTTGAGCAAATGGATGTTAAGACCACATTTCTTCATAGGGACTAAGATAAAAAAAATCTACATGGAACAACCAAAGGGTTTTGAGCAGAAAGGCAAAGAGCATCTGGTGTGTAAATTGAAAAAAAGTCTTTATGGATTGAAAATCACACTTTTGAGCTTGTGAAATTGCTTAAAGAAAAAACTGCATTGAAAAATAAGTGGGTTTATAGAGTGAAACAACAAGAACAAGAACATGCCTCAAATTCGCGTTACAAAACGTGATTGGTTGTCAAAGGGTTCAGTCAGAAGAAAGGTGTCGACTTTGATGAAATTTTTGCTCCAGTTGTATAGATGTCTTTTATATGTGTAGTTCTGAGTTTGGCAGCTAGTCTCGACCTAGAGGTTGAGTAGATGGATGTTAAGACTGCATTTCTTCATGCGAACTTAGATAAAAAAAAATCTACATGGAACAACCAGAGGGTTTTGAGCAGAAAGGCAAAGATCATCTGGTGTGTAAATTGAAGAAAAGTCTTTATGGGTTGAAACAGGGACCGAGGCAGTGGTATAAGAAGTTTGAGTCAGTTATGGGAGAGCAAGGCTACAAAAAGACTACTTTCGATAATTGTGTTTTTGTCCATAAATTTTCTTATGATTATTTTATTGTACTATTTCTTTATATTGATGATATTTTGATTATTCGCAGGAATGTTTCGAGAATTGACAGGTTGAAGAAACAATTGAGCAAATCCTTTACCATGAAGGATTTGGGGCCAACAAAGAAAAATCTTAGAATTCGAATAATTCGAGATAGAGCTTCCAAGAAGTTGTATATATCACAAGAGCAATACTTGGAGAAGATGCTTGAGCTTTTCAACATGAGTAAAACGAAACCGGTCATTTCTCCTTTATCCAGTCACTTCAAACTGAGTAGCAAACATAGTCATTCTACAGATAAAGAAAAGGAAGATATGAGCAAGATCCCTTATGCTTTAACAGTTGGGAGCTTGATGTATGCCATGGTATGTACTAGACCTGATATTGCTCACGTTGTTGGTGTTGTTAGCTGTTTTATGTCCAATAAAGGAAAACAACATTGGGAGGCAGTCAAGTGCATCATGAGATATTTGAGAGGCACTTCCAGTTTGAAGCTCACATTTGGAGGTGGGAACCCTGTACTTGTTGGGTACATTGATTAAGATATGGCAGGAGATCTAGACAACAGAAAGTCTAGTTCTAGTTACTTGATGACATTTGCAGGTGGTACAGTGTCTCGACAGTCAAGGTTATAGAAGTGTGTTGCGCTTTCTACAACTGAAGCAGAGTATATTGCAGTAGCAGAGGCTTGAAAATAGATGTTGTGGATGAAGCGTTTTATACAGGAGCTTGGCTTCAAGCAACAAAGATATGTGATATACTGCGACAATCAGAGTGCTACATCTTGGTAAGATTGCTATATTTCATTCTAGAACAAAGTATATAGATGTGAGGTATCATTAGGTGAGAGATTCTTTGAATGATGAATTGTTTGGGCTTGAGAAGATATATATACTGATCATAATGGATCTGATATGTTGACGAATAATCTACTAAGAGAGAAGCTTGAGTTTTTTCATTCCGCTGTGGGAATGACAAGTTCCTCCACAAAGTGAAATAGAGGGAGATTTGTTCGGTTATTTACTTTGTGAAGGCCCAAGGCCCATTAGGGCCAAATTAATTATTTTGTTTAAAACTTAAATCTACAGTCATCAATAATTATGTGTGAGCACACGTGCAAAACAAGAGCAATAAAACGACAATGAAAAGAATTTAGAATAAATTGATCTTCCATTCAGCATCGTTATTCAGCCATTTGAGGGTCGATTCATGGTTGATCGAGCTGAAATTTTGACAACACGTTTTTGACACGAGTGTCTTTAATCTGGATGGTGGAGATTTCATTTGAAGCTACCTACAATTAGATACCATGGGTAATTGGTTGCCACTTCCAATGAGATGTTTCTAATTCAATTCTTCTCAATTTGGTGTCCTTTGTTGCCAAGATTATTACTCTTGAGATATTTACTGTGTATGCCTCTAGTTGTGATTAAGGAGAACTCGTTGTAACCCATTATTGATTATAGTAGAGATTTTGACTTTGATTCGTAGTTTTTTATTCCTCATATTGAGGGAGTTTTTCCATATTAAAATTGCTTGTGTCCTTACTTAATTATTACTGTTGTTGTTAGTTGATTAATATTCTATTAGATTCACACAAGAGTGGGATAATTGATTCGAAAAATATAGGACTTTAATGTCCAAATATGTTTGAATGCAGGAAATTGAGCTTAAAAGATTGTTGGGATGTTCTAAGCGCACTTTGGGCCAAAAGGGAGCATTTAGGAGTCAAACTAAGCAATCGAGTTCAAAAGAATGCAAAACTACAAAAACAACCCAGAAGGAAAGCACAATGCTGCAAGACAGTAGTGTAGTTAAAGTTGCGCTATCGCACATTTTAGAAGCACACGTTGAGCAACGCTACTACGTGCTTGGGGTTTTTGGGATAGTGTCACAATGCTGCCCCCAACGACGTGACAATCTTGACATTCATTTTATATAATTCTTTTCATTTCTAGGGGGTTAGAAGAGAGGGGTTTGAATCGCTTTTATTTTTTTTATCTTGCAAGCAAATGGCTATTAATTTGTCACATCACCTAGGTTTTTTAGGGAGGTTATTATAGAGGATTTTCAAGTTAAATGATGATAGAAAAGCAATTGAGAGCTGGAAGAGGAGAGCCAATAGCTCGAGGAACGAATCAATGTAGAAGATGGAGTGGATATTGATGGATAATTTTTCTTACCAATTTCATTCATCCTTAACTTTCTGTACATTTTTTGTGTTGTTATTAGGGTTTTGTCTTTGGAAGTCATGTTTGACTAATTATCTTTAGTTATAAGGTTTTTGATGTAGTTATGGCCTATTGATAATGGATAATAAAATTTGAACCTTGAAGTTGATTTGCCACAATTGCATTTTCACATTTTTGTGTTTAATCTTGGAGCTTGATCATCGATCAACTAATTCATGTTTATTTTTTGCTCGAGAGAGGGCTTTAGGTGAGCTCTAACACATTAAACTACTTTTCGATTTTGTACGAGAGACGACTCGTAGAAAAAGAGTCAGAATGCCACAATTAGTCAACTAACTATAAAAAAATTTTAGTTAGTAATTAGGTGTGGAAAAGGTTGAGCTTGAGAGAAGAATCCTAAACATTAGACTTTTAGATCTAGGTAATTATAATTAATTAGTTTTAGGGTTAGTCAATTGAGTTTATTATATTCATTAGCAAACTCAGTTCCCTAATATGTCTCATTAATCGAATTCCCCCTAATCAATTAATTTGCTCGTTTTTCCCGCTTTTGTTTTACTTTAAATTCATCACATTTACTTTTCTAAATAAAATCAGAACAATATCTACAATAGCTAAACAAGAAAAAAAATACCCAAATTCAAATCACAATACTCGACCTTCAATTGTTTTACTATAGTATATTTAGATGTGTGCTTACACGTATCACAACATCATTACAGTCACACACTATTCACGATATTTGAAAAATTATGACTCGTTAGTATATGTTTATCATTACAAAACATAGTCTCTCCTAAATATATGAGAATTTAGAAGAAGGAAATTCTCTCTAGCTAATCTCAAACCCTAACTATTCAAACTCTAAAAGAATTGTCACACTCGATTTAATACAGCCACCAATGCTTCTTTACTTTTGGAAATCCACCAATTATGCTCTCTCCCTTTACATCCATTGTTGCCCATATTCAATTATTCACCCCCAATTAGTTCACCTAGTTGTTTAGACCCATTCAATGCAACAAAAAGAGAGGGGAAAAAAGGGTAATTTCCTTTGGTCTTATAAAATATTGTAAGAATGTGCTCATAAAGGCTTATAGAACACTAAAATAAGTTTTTCCCACTAGGCCCCTCTCATATGAGTATGTTAATGTATTGTAAAGGTTGGAAAATAAGTAGTGGGTTATCTCTCAAACACATAAAGAAGGCTACTCATTAGTCAGCCCATAGCAACTTGTGTAATGCATGCCTGCCACTCTCCCACATTTTTACTATACATAGACTAGTTGTCTCAGCCCTTTTTTACTTCTTTTTTTCACACTTCACAAGGACAAAATTTTGTTGTTGGCCACTCCTCTCCATGTTCCTTTTTCTTTTGGTAATAGCTTTCACTATTTTCATTTTACTATTAACTTTTAATAATTGAGATTACAATTTGAATGACAATTTTTTATCACCAATTTAAAGTGATTTTGACTATTTTTATATCACTTCCAAACATGCCCTAAAAATGATCGAATCAAAGAGATATAGCTAGTGCAACATCAACGAATGTTGTTCTAACGTGCTATGTCTTAACGAGATCAACTACATTTATGTGTCTTGTTAGATCAAATATTAAAGAGATATTTGGCATGCTGACTTCAGCATGCAATAATTATTCATGGAATTAATATAAAATTGTGTTTGGAGTATAAAGTTGAGTTGAGTTGAGTCAAAGATGTGGTTCAGGTACAAGATACTATCATTACCGTCTAGACAATTAGACATCCAACCCGTAATTGCAACGACCCAATTGCAAGAGCGGAGCTCTACCAACTGAGCTATATTCCCCCTTATAGTGTTTTTTTTTTTTTTTTTTGTAAGCTAAAGAAAATATCACACTATGTCTATTTGTTTAACTTTTTGTGCAACCATTCAATTACATACACATTTTTCTAAATTTTCAACATTCGATTGAGATAAGAACTTAAAAACTTTACATATATTTACAATTTTATAAATGTAACCTTTGTGTTTGAGGTTCATAACATACTTCATATTTCATAATAATAACAAAATCAATATTTTTATATCTACATCAAATTAAGATATATATGTTAGAATCGAAAAAGCATTCTCGCATAGTTTCTCCATTGTTTTTTAAATAAAGAAACAAACTACCTTAAATAAGCTCAGATTCTAATCATGATGTTTTTCTTTTTGTTTTTTTCTTTTTTTGAAGTTTAACAATAAGAATGTATTGAATTTGAACATTTGACCATCTTTGTCGACAAAATTTTCCTAAATTGATTAAGCTAACTCAATTTTATTATTGCTATTTTTTTAATTTTCTACATGTAACTATTGTACTTAAGGTAGAAAAAAATAGTTTTTTTTTAATATAAAATCAGCAAACCTACAACATATTTTTATATTTGTGAAATGTATGAACATAAAGAAGACAAAGAGATAAGTCGATTATTAAGGGGTTTATGTTTTTTTTATTACAGCTATGTCAAATTGTAGATTAGAATTTATTATATATATATATATATATCTATATATGTAAGTTGGTTTAGATCATTTGTATGTATCACTATCCATTAACATGATATAGGAATTTTGACAACATTATGTTCTAAATTGAGAATGCATGTTTGAAAAAATTTACATATATTTTGCTTTAAAAAAATGCATCTCAATTTTTTATGAATAAAAACGTATATGTATTATATAGGTTTTTCAATGTTCACATTTTTTTTAACTACAGATCTAGTATGGAGTTAAAATAAATAAATAAAATAGGGAATGCTAGTATTTCTTTTTAACAAATGTCATTTTATCTCTTTAACCAATTAAAGAACATGAATTACGGTCGGTTAAATAGATTGCCTAGGAAAGAAAATACTTTTTAAAAAAGACGACTATTATATTGAAATATATTTTCAAGTTTTTATTTAAAAATACTTTCACCGGCAAAGTTTTCTTGAGAAGTTAATTTTAGTTGACAAGATTATTAAAAATATTTATACATAATAACAAAATATCACAGTCTATCTATGATAGGCCGCAATAGATAGTGATAGACTACTATCTATATCTATTGTGTCATGATAGACACATATAGTACTCTATCATTGTCTATCGTGGTCTTTCACCGATAGACTGTGATATTTTGCCATTATTTATAAATTTTTTTGTTCAATTTACTATATTTGTAAATATGTTGGTCACTAAAGTTAGTTGTTGGAGATTCATGATTGATAAAATTTTTCTTCTTTACAAGTTCCTTTTTTTAGCACAATAATGATGGGGTTCGAACGGTTGACTTTTTGAATCGAAAGTCTTTGTTTTATGTCAATGGCACTATGCTCATGTTGGTTTCTATTACTGTAGATTTTTCATTGTTAAAAGTCTCTTGATACTAGAAGTCACATACTTTTATTAACTCAAAACCTAAATCTATCAATGACGATATACTATTATGACTGATAGATTTCAATTACAATGCACAACTAACATGCATATCATCTCTCTTTTAACATGGATCGATTTCAAACAAATATTTTTCTTTTTCTTTCTCCATTTTCTCACTTTCCTCTAACAATTTTATTTTCTCCATCACTTTCATTGATAACTTAACAAAATATTCAAAGTAATTTAGTAATTTGATGGAATCTCTTCTTTAAAACGACATAAGAACTAAAAACAACTAAACTCCAACTAAACTAGCTAGGATTGAAGCTTAAAAGAATGTAATAAGTGCTATATGTAGTCTTTCTATATGTAAATGATACATTTCTTTATGCTATTTGAAATCTATCATTGGTCATCATTGATAGTTTCAAATAATAGAAGTCTATAAGTCATAGACTCATATCTCATTTCGATCATTCTTTTAGCTGCTTTGGCTGCTTTGGATATGAGCAATTCCTAAAATTGAGGTTTGATCTTGGTAACTATTAATTAATTCTACTCGATAGAGTGATCGAATCGGGCGCTATGAACTTCAAAGCCTCCCCGGCGCCCAGCTCCGCTGGAGAGGCCTAGTCCAGACTAATATCAATCCAACCCATTTCATGAAGAAAATGTGACCAATTATCAAAGAGGAAGTAGAGAAGCAGCTAAAGGCTTAACTCTCTTTTCTAGGCTCATTGATATTGAATCAATCGAACGATACAAAGGGATTTTTTTCGAAATTCTGTCTGTGCTGAGTCCAAGCATATCATCGTAGAGACCTACTTGCCACGTGGCAAGAGGCCATTAGCCAAAAAAACAGTGATAAGATCTCAAAAGAAAGAAGCAAGATCTGTCATAGCTTGATCCCTTGATGGGTAAAATCCCTACCTGATACATTTTCTCAAAATTTTGGCTGGCTGGGAGCTCTCTCTGGCACTGATGTAGATGGTGACTTAAACGTAGCTGGATTTTTGAATGAGATGGCTATGTGTTGCTCTGATCTCCCCTACGCCTAGGGCATTGTCTGGGCCAAGAGCTGAGATAACGATGATTTTTGGGAAGAAGCAGACCCGATGGTCAAAGCGAAAGCTAGATTCATTTTTTGACCTGAGTCGAGCTCAATCTCTGGCAGGTATTGTTTGGTCTGAAGAAATTCCTCTCACCCCCCTATCACAAGAATTCCCTTTCGAGAACACCGAGACGGAGGTTTTCGACTTTCAAAAGTTTGAGTGGCTAGGAAAAGGCCTGAAAGACGAACAAGATAGTCGTTCATTTTTTCTCTCCCGATCTGGTTTCGATTAAGTAATCTGTCTATCCATCTGGTTAGGTTTCGACCAAAGTATGGTTGGGGTTCCGCAGTTGAGGATGGGCCGCCCACCCTCTTTTAAAATATTAGTAAAGGCAGAATAGTGGTACAATACCATAACTCATTCGTGCCTTCTGCTCTCTTCGATTTAGCAAGCAACTGAGCTCGCCATTGAGGGTTGGCCTTACAGGCAGTTCAAACAGTGGCTGACAATCGTAGTTGTCGGAGTGAAGGTTGTATCCGCTCGAAGGCTTTCGGGTTGATATTGTATTGGGACGGGTTGGTTCGAGGACCCGTTGGTCAGAGAAACGAGTGTTGATGTCTATAAGTGAAGATTGGATGGAAGTGCCTCGGCTCGGACATAGAGATTCATCGTTGGACCCCCCAAACACAGTCACCCACGGGCACCGGGGATACTAAAATATTCCGTCAACTCCTGGATTCTCATTGGAGAAAGACTCTCCCGCGGCAAGGTTTTACACATAGGGCCAGCAGCTTTCTTTATCTCAAGCCATTGGCAAGAAGCACAGAATCTGGAATTTCTTCGATTCCGTCGAGTTGCTTCAATGGCTCGATATGAAAGACGACCAGCTCTACAACTTTTAGTGTCATATCTTCCAAAACGAAGGAATCCACTTATGTAATAGGGTGTAGAGTATATCGGTGATACCTCATATAACTAATCAAGTTATCAGTGATACCTCATCTTACATACAGAGTTTATCCATGATATAGCATCAGGGATAGCCTCTATCTTTGGTACTCGTATTTTTTATTATTTGTCACCCATTTGTCTAAGTAATTATTTGTCTAAGTGGCATTAACACATGTACATTAGGGATGCAAATTATCATAGGAATCAAAACTCTAAATAATAATTATTATTGTATTCTTTTTAATTTTTCCCACGTTTAATTAGTATATAGTATGTGTTACAATATATAATATGTGTTACGCTGGTTTGAATAGTTTGAATTCTCGACCATACTCAGAAGAGAAAAAAGATTTTGTATTAACTCCATTTTAACATAACTCTTAAAGAAGGAATAGTTTTGCATTAGTGTGCCACGATCTAGATAAATGGCAAAAGCAAATGAATTAAAAGACTATTTGCTGCTTTCTTAAAACTTTGCATTTAATTAAACCTCCTTAGGCCTATGGATATGACCTTTTTCACTTTTCGACTTAAATTTTGATAATTTTATTTTTTTATTTCACTTAAAAAATTTAAAATTATTAAAGATATTACTGTCATAAGTATATATCTTGTCAATGTGAGACTTTATTTTTAAACATATTCTCTCAACACTGATCATTTAGTTACGTTAACGATTTTGGTTTAAATTTTTTGAAGTAAAATTTTATTTTCTTTTAATTTTCGGTTGTTACGTTTAAAACATAACATTGAACTTTTTTTTTTTTTGTCCAATTAAGAAAAAAACAAAATTTTTAAAACTAATTTTAATATCAATATTTCCTATAAAGCAAAAAAAAGACATAAAAGTAATAAAAATATTTTGTGTATTACTTGGCTTAATTTTTTAAAATATTAATAAAAAATAGACAACACAACAAATAACAAAGGATGAAAGTAAAATTTGTAAGTTTAATTTTAAAAAGCTAAAACCAAAGTTTACTCGCCTATTTGTATGAAAAACAAAAAAACAAAAAAACAAAAAAAAATTATTGCTTAAGACCTTATTTAAAAGCATTATTATCAAAATAATGTTAAGATCTATAAGTCTCATTATTACCCATCTAAACATAACTTTAACTAAATAATGCATTATTAATGTATGAACGATTATCCTCCTAAATTTTGGAGGTTGTATCAATTAAAATTTTAAATTAATAATTGTATCAATTTAAACCATAAACGTTCGTAAATATATCAAATTAAACCTTCTATACTTCGTTCAATCAATATTGTGCAAAATTTATAATTTGAATCTATTAAATTCCTAAGTTTTTATAAGTGAATTAGTTTATACCCTTCATTAAAATTACTTAAAAATCATCAATGCAATGATTCTTAAACGTGTGTAGACTTTTTCAAATGTCGGTTTTACAAAATAAATAATTAGAATAAATGTGTGGATAGTTCTCAGTAAAAAATTGGAAGAAGAGCCTAAGTTGATTGATTTATAAAAGTTGGATTTAATTGATATAAATATAAGTTTCGTATGAGATTTTTCCAAACAAAACACAATAGAAGGTGTCAATTGAAAAATTTACAAAAAATTCAGAGTATAAATTGATACAATTATTAATTTAAGGTATAAATTGATACAACCTCAAAAATTTATTGGTACAAATTGATATTTTTCTGAAATTTATTTTAAAGATCGTATTCAAATTCTTCTTACTTAAAAAATATTATTATTATTGAATGGTTGAAGGTTATTATTTAAAAGTTCATACTTTATTTTCAAATAAAAGAGAATTTTATAATGATGTAACGATAACTCTTGGTTTATTTTTTTTAAATTTTTTAGACAATATGTGAAGTGGGAAATTGAATCTCTGATCTTGAGATTATTAATACATATTTGATGTCAGATAAGCTCTTTTTGCCACTAAATTTCTATTCTAATATAAAAAATTGTAACTTCAAAATATGTCTCTCAAAATAATTATATACTTTGACCATAAGTTAACTTTTTGTTTCTTTTATATTTTCCTCCTCTTAACCTTTTCTTTTTACCATATTCTCTCAAGTGTGAAAGGGAGGACCCAAGTATAGTAAAAATGTGGGAGAATTGAACAAAGGCCTTATGCATATAATACATGTTGAGAAAGCCAATAAATGAGTAGCTTTCTTTATTGTGTGTTTTGGTGGACAATGCACTACTTTATTTTCTAATCATTTAGTTCCAAAAGCCTTTATGAAAATATTAGCCATCATTTCATTGGACCAGAGAAATTAGCAATTTTTTAATGAATCATAATGATATGTTATATAACATAAGACTAAAAAAAATAAATAAATAAAGACTAATAAAATGAGGTAACCTAGATCCATAAAGTAAATATATATCTTAGATGAATTTTATTTTCCTATAAGTCATATTTAATAGTTGTATATGGACCTAAATTGTTTAATTAACTCAGTCAATTGTTTTGGTTATTAAAATATTGTGCCACCACTATATAATAATAAAATTAATTTATTTCCATTAAATAAGGTTGAGCTTCATTGTTGAAACAACTTGAATATAAG
The DNA here is from genome assembly GCF_027475165.1 of Benincasa hispida. NCBI lineage: Eukaryota > Viridiplantae > Streptophyta > Magnoliopsida > Cucurbitales > Cucurbitaceae > Benincasa > Benincasa hispida. Next base: position 29,422,472 of record NC_143484.1, on the reverse strand, counting down.
TGTAGCAAATGTATTATTTATGTATATTCATTTGTGGGAATCCAAAGGTTGTCATAGAATGTGTAGGGGAGATTCTAATATAGTATAGGAGATTAGTGAAGAATTTAGAACTTTATATTACTATTTTTTTTAATTATATTTTAAAGATATTAATTAATTATTTTTTCATCATACTTATTTTAAGATGATTGTTTAACTTTATTCATATTTTCTTCGCTTTCTAAAACAACTACTCACAGGTAAATAGATAAACTAATGTGAAAATTCAGATGTTTAATGTAGAGAAAGAAAAATAGGTTTGGAAAAGTTGCTTCTCGAGATTTAATATTTTTTAATTAAAAATTGATAAATAAAATCTCGCTTGATAACCATTTTCTATTTTATGTTTTTTCTTAAAATTTAAGTTTATAAACACAAACTTCTATCCATAAATTTCTATGTTTTGTTATCAATTTTGTATTTCTATTTTCAAAAACCAACCTTAAGCTTTAAAAAAAAAGTTTCAAAATTTTGGTTTTGTCTTTACAATTTTACTAGGAATTTAAGGATTTCTTTAACAAATGTGAGACATGACTAAACCTTTAGAAAAAAAAAAGTATAAATTTCAAAAAAAAAAAAAAAAAAAACTAGGAAAGAGATTGTTACGAAACGTATGATTTATTGCTTAGAAAGGGTTAGTTTTAAAGAATTTTGTATTGAAAAAAAATATATATACTAATGGAAAATTAGTGGACTCTATCCATTTCTAGGATCATATATCTAATTGAGAGAGAAATTGTGTGTAGTATTAATGGAACACTTGAGTTGGGATAGAGTTTGAGATTGCAATGGACTATTATAGATAAATGAGTCATGAGTTGATGGGACATATCTATATAGATTTGATTCTTGTTAATGGGAGTTCTTTTGAGAAAATTTTGAATACTAAAGTAGTGTGAAAATTTAATGAATTTAAAAATAAGATTGGTCCATACAATAGATTAATAATTCATTTAGGGACGTGTTAGAATGAGAGTGGAAGGAAGTTTTGGATAATAGACTGAACTTTGTAATTTGTTTAAAAAAATACAAATATTTTTATATACTAACGATGTAAGCCTATTTAAATTTATTTCAAAAGATTATGAATACTAATGCATCTTTTGAAAGTTTAGAACAAATTTTAAAATGTGGTACTGATGGTGGAAGAAATAGAAAAGTTTCTAATACAATGGAAGTACATATTCATTTCATTCTGCATTTGACAAGTTATTAGATTATATATTTTTTAATTTTAGGTCCCACAAAATTATTAAATTCTTTCTTTAATTCCAACCAATGAATGGAGTAGTGTATACTATAAAATTTTAGGAATAAAAAAATTCACATGTTAAATGTAGGGTTCCTATCAATTTTCTTTATAATATGTAGATTCTTAAATTTTCACTTTTGTGTCTAATAGATTCTTGACCTAAAAAATAAAGTTAATTAAAAATAATATGAAAATATCTACTACACGATAAAGGGTGTAACAAAATATGTCACGACAATTCACAGAACAATTAACAAACAAAAATATGAAAAAAAAAAATAATACTAGAGATTGCTAACCCAGTTCGGTGATTAACACCTATGTCTGGGGGTAGTGTGTCACAATCTAACTTTGAGATAGTAGATTGTGAACTCACTTATGCAGACAGTGTAGTAGCGACACATGAGTCTCGACACATCTGGCAAATACAGAGGGCCAAGAGAAGTGTCATGATGCAACCAAGAAAGACGGTGCATCATCCAATACACCAACATAAGTGAGCAAGCATGTCATGTCGAATATTAAGCAGAAAGACAAGTAACCATGTCATTAGTGGTGTCAGTGACAAGCTTAGTGGGAGCTAGATGAGACCTCGAGCCGTTGTTGGGTTGTATGTGTTGGGGTTGATGCCCTAAAGTCTCGTGTCCTGTAGTTTGTAAATAGTTTGTTTGAATGCTTGTGATGTATAATATATGATTTTTACGTCACTTCTTGTTTTTGTTCAGTTAATTGTTTTATTTGCTTTATCACAAACCAATAAATCTAGAATCCCTGGTTATCTGGATGTAACTTAAGCATGTATGTGGTGACATACAAGTGGATCATGTCTTAAGTGATAACCAAAATGGTTTATAGTATATGGATATAGGAAGGAAACCTTATCCAGGTAACGCTACGGATGCGGCTTGCTTTGTAGAATGGTCATAAGTGTTATGACTTGTCATAGATGGTCTGATCTGATCATTTTGTAGGGGACATGCAAGCGGGGCTGTTCTATACAAAGAGTTTGTATAAGACCTGACCACGAAGTGTTAAAGTCTCGTAATATAACACCGTTCATGACATAGACTTCACTTCACTAGGATGGCCATAGGTAACATGACCTCAATCCTAAGTGAGTTGGGAACTCCTACCATTGAGGGCGGTCCTTTGATTTGCATGGGTGCGAATGGCCAGGTCGCCGACTCAAACCTACCACTTTGGGGATTCGTTTGATTTCGAAGCTGGGAACTCAGCTACACAAGATGAAATTCACTTCTTCCCCGAGGCAGGGGTAAGTAGATAGACAGCTCCCTTAAGGGTTGATTCCAAGGCTTGAACGATGTGGCTCCACACACCTTCCCTTAGCCCGAGAGGTGTTCACACATAGTTAGACTATGTTGTATTGTTCATTAGAGGAATCAGTGGTACTTAAGGAGTGAGATGTAACTACAGGGGCAAAACGGTAAATTTGCCCAGATGTACTTACGAGCATCTGTGAAGTGTCATCGTACTCATGATTGGTTATATCCGATGGACACATAAATATATATGTGGTAAGAAGAGTTCAGTTTTTAGTCTTTAGTGGAATGCCTGGCAGTTAACAGATGGTGGATCTCGTGGCTAAAGAGTTTAGTCAGTTATTCATGTACCGTTGGAGCTTCGAGCCACAAGTCCATAAGGTCCTCTTAGTAGTTTGGATAAAGTTGAGAATCGATTTTTGGGTCAGTTTGATATGTCCAAATTGACAAGAGGGATGGTTAATTATATATGATGTAATTGACTAAATGTATGAGATACATTATTTTGGAGAAAATTAGATATAAATATGATTTATATCAAATAGGGGAGAAATTACTATAGTAGATATGTGATATCAAACTATAGGTTAAGAATATAATATGATTATATTCTTTATTTATTTAAATAGGCGGTTATAAGATAATTGGCAGAGAATTTCTCCTGAATCGTGCGAAAGTGGGAAGATCAATTTCGGTTATTGTAACCGAAGAATAAAATGAAAATTTTTTTCATTTTGAAATGAGTTCGAAAATTCGCTCACGGTATGAAAACTTCACGATTGCTTAACGTTGAGAGCCTATACGATAGCGCCTATCGTCCTAAATGATCGCACACCTGCACACTAAACGATTGCTTATCTTTTCTAAATGATCGCTTAGCGCACTGAGCAGACCTAAACGATCACTTAACAATTACTATACAATCGCTTAGTAAAACCTACACAATCGTGTACCTTTTCTTAAACGACAAGCACCCGACTATACGATAGTCATCTATTATCTCCCACTTGCTTGTTCGTACTAAACGATCATCTTTTCCTCTTCCCTCTACAAATTCCATTAAAGTCCACTCTTTGGACTCTCACTCCGAGAATACCGAGGGCTTCGAGTGGTGGTTCGTCCTCGGTTGCTGTTTGTTCGTGCATTACCGTTCGTGTAGACGATCGTGGTGCTGTTAGGCGACTGATTGCTAGGCAATAAGAAGCGTAGAAGTGTCGCTTCCGCTGGACTGAGTTCGAGTGAAGATTGTCTTCAACTGGTACGATTATTCAGTCTTTTTTTATTTTAATTGTTAAAGCATGCCTATAATTGGTGTTACAGTGCATATCTGTGTGTTAGAATGTGTGTGTTGTAATTCGGTCACAATGAAATCGATGTTTATGAGTTCCTTCAATTGGTATCAGAGCCAGGTTACTGATATTCCAATTTCATTGATGCAACAAATTGCACTTACATTCGTAGTGGGTGCATATCTGCTATCTGTTTAATTGTTAAATTATTTGTGGATGTCCGGATTAATGGAGTTTTCTGGGATGTAACCTCGGTTTGATTAATTCTTTTACATTTTTGGTCAATTGAAAAGGCCCCTGCGTTTTTGGGCATAATTAATTATTATCAAGTCTGTAATTCAAAGTTAGTTTGAGTCTTGAGTCGTTCGTGAAGAAGTTCGGTGCAAGAGTTGTTGTTCTTCGAGGAAGAAGACGATCGGATCGTGCAGACGATGGGGTAAGCGATCGCTGAGTATCGGATGCTCGGATGTCGTTTAACGTGCCTGCGCACTAGACGATTGTTTAGTTTAGCAAGCTTTATCGCATAGTAACTGACTAAACGATTGCGAAGTAACACATGGTAAATCGTTACCTCTTCGCGCATTAAACGATCACCTAAACGATCAGGCTTCGCAGCCTCATTGTCGGCTAAGCGGTCGTTTAGCTTTTCATGTTATCGTCTAGTGTGCGCTAAACGATCATTTACCTGCGGTCTTTAGTAAACAATGGAGTTTCTCCTAGTAGTTCAAGACTCGGTTCGCCTGTGAACCGGTTTACTTGATGGAAAATGTAATAGATAGAATTATTACATTCCGGTTTTGTAAAGGTTCATCCCAGTCCATTAGTCCTTGAATTATTACATGAGATGTATGGTTATTAATATGTCATATGGTATGCACATATAGTAAATCCCACCTTAGGTTATGCATTGGTCATGCATCATATGTTTATTATAAATGTTATAATTTAGAGAAGCGTGTTTTAATTATGTAAGAGCATGCTCATGCATCATATAATATAAGAGTTATATTTATGCATGCATAAAAAGCATTGACATGCATCATCTTTATATTATAATTGTTATAGTATAAGGGTGTATGGAAAGCATGTTTACTTGGTTATTATGCATATATGAAAGTTATGTATAGTAATGACCGGACATTTCATGAAGCATGACACATAGGTTTCTTTATAAGCGTTATAAACATCTAGTTGGGCTCAATGTGTTTTAGTTGTTTCTTTTTAAAGGTCAAAGAGAAATTAGAACTAAAAGCAATAAGAAAGACATGCATGCTCACTTAGGTTTAATTCATGGTTTTAAAATGTTTAAAACTCGGATGACATAAATGTAACCCTTAGGCTTTAATCTTTTAATCAGTTGAATAGGATTAAATTGACTAATAAAAGGTTAAAATGTAGCAAATCTATCTATAAGGGACCTTTTGTCTAATACGGGTTTTGTCTAGGCTGGGTTATTTAAGTTGACGAAAATGTAACACCCCTACCTAGGAACTTACCTGGAAAGGTGAATTAGATAGATTTGATGCATGCATGCAAGTTAAGGACAGTCCATTAAAGTGTTTAAATGTGACTACTTGAACTTGTATATTTCATAGACAAAAGTTGTTTATGAGCAGACTTAAAAAGATGACTTAGACTAAAATCAGTAGCTGGATTGTTTAGTTTAATGAACCCCTAGGTAGAACATTCAGTGGGAGGTACTTGGGACATATGGTGCTTCATTTAAACCTTTCACGTTTCTCCTATATAGTTCACACTATGAGATCTACCCTCGGCCTCGTGGCACCATGGGAGTGTCCTCCTAAAGGATGGTGTTTGGGTAGGTCAATATCAAGGTGGATGGAGAGAGTGTTCATAGTGAGTGGGAGCATGAAGTACGATAGCATATCCCACGGTCTCCCTCGTTGGATTGAATAAAGTTTTTGCGCATCACCTTGAGGCACCCTAGGAGTGTCCCCCTATAGGATGGCAGTTTTGCGCGTTTCTTTATTTGATCTTCTGTAAGAGGATAAGGTTATTTAGTCTCTTGTCCTGATCTGCTTCTTCCCTACGGTGGGCTCATTAGGGCAGGACTCTGGCACTGAAAGCGAAGGGTCACACTTACGCGAAATTGGTAAAGGTTAATAGTTCTTAACCAAATAAATGGTGGCTGTTAGGTTCAGTTCCAAGAGTTGGTTCTACCTAATAGTTGAGAATGTCTCATTCCAATGAAGGGACATCTGATCACCCCACTGGTGACGTTTGTCCTGCCTCACTAGGATATCATTGCAAAATAGAAGTCTAACACTTAAGGTACTTGAAACTGTTTTGCAAAATTAATTGGTTAAAATATTGTTTAGCAGAATCTAATAAAAGTTTTGTTTGTTTTTCAACAAGTTTTAAAATAGCTACAGCCACGCTGAGAAATTAACTGGCGATAATTTTTCAACATGGAAACACGTGATCACGAAGATACTAATCATTAAGGATCTCATGTTTGCCCTTACGGAGGTCTGTCCTTCTATTCCTGCTCCAAACCTTGCTCAAAATGTTCGAGAGGCATACAAGTGATGTACACGGGCAAATGAGAAGGCCAGAGCCCATGGTCTCAGCGCATGTCGGCCAAGAAGCACGAGCCCATGGTCTCAGCGCATGAGATCATAGAGTCCCTATAGGGGATGTTTGGAAAACCGTCTAAACAGCCCAAGCTCGAGGCTCTTAAACACATCTTAAACTCCAAAATGGAGGAAGGCACCTCTGTTCATGAACATGTGCTTAATATGATGGTCTACTTTAATGTGGCGGAGATGAATGGGTCTACCATCGATGAGGTCAGCCAGGTTACCATAATCCTACATTCATTGCTGGAGAGCTTCCTACACTTTGTTAGTAATGTGATTCTTAACAAAGTGAAATACACCCTTATAACTCTCCTCAACGAGTTGCAGACCTACCGATCTTTATTGAAAAGTAAGGAAAGGAAGAAGGCTGAGGCAAATGTTGCTTCATCTTCCAGGACGTTCCATAGTGGTTCAACCTCAGGAACGAAGTCTGCACCTTCTACTTCTAACTCTGTAAAGGGGAAGAAGAAGAAGGGTGGTAAGGGGAAAGGGAAGGCGCCAACTAACCCGCCACCTTGTCGCCCCAAGAAGACGTCCGCCACTGGTTGAAAAGGGAAAATGTTTCCAATACAACCAGGATAGACACTAGAAGAGGAACTATCCTTGCTGGCTAAAGGAAAGGAATGCCGCCAAGGCTAAGGCTAAGGTAGATAAAGGTAAATATGATTTACTTGTACTTGAAACTTGCTCAGTGGAGAATGATGGTTCTTCCTGGATAATTGATTCGGGCGCCACTAATCACATTTTTTCTTCTTCTCAGGGATTAGATCCTGGTGACAGTTAGAGGTTTGTGAGATGGCGATGTGAGTAGGCATTGGGCACGTCGTCTCAGCTGTGGCAATGGGAGGGATCCAATTATCTTTACATAATAGGTTTCTAGTTTTGAATGATGTATATATTGTTCCTGAACTTAAGAGGAACCTTATTTCTGTAAAGTGATTGCTACAATGTAAATACACTATTTCATTTAATGTGGATAAAGCATTTATTCATAAAATGGTGTTAATATTTGTACAACGTATCTGGAAAGTAACTTGTATGTGCTAAGACCGTTAGCCATTAGTTCCCTCTATAACACATAATTGTTTAAAACAATCGTAACTCAATCTAAACGTCAACGAATTTCTCCAAAAGAAAATGCCCATCTTTGGCACCTTCGATTAAGGCACATCAATCTCCATAGGATTGAAAGATTGGTGAAGAATGGACTTCTAAGTGAGTTAGAAGAAATTCTTTACCCGTGTGCGAATCTTGCCTTGAGGGTAAGATGACTACCTTTTGTTGGAAAGGGTTATCGAGCCAAAGAGCCTCTTGAGTTAGTACATTCTGACCTTTATGGTCCTATGAATGTACGAGCCCGAGGTGGCTGAGTATTTTATCAGTTTTACTGATGATTACTCTAGGTATGGGTATGTTTATCTTATGCAAAAGTCTGAATCCTTTTAAAAGTTCAAAGAGTTCAAGGCTGAAGTTGAAAACGCATTGGATAGACGGATTAAAACACTTCAATCGGATCGAGGTAGAGAGTTTTTTAACTAGGTATTCCAGAACTATTTGATGGAACATGGAATCGTTTCCCAACTCTCAGCATCGGGTACACCTCAACAAAATGGTGTAGCGGAGAGGAGAAATAGAACCTTATTGGACATGGTTCATTCGATGATGTGTTACGCTTTCTTACCGGACTTGTTTTGGGGTTTCATAGTGGAGACTGCGATTTACATACTCAACTGTGTTCCCTTCAAGAGTGTTGCAAGAACACCTCTGGAGTTGTGGAACGAGCGTAAAGCTAGTTTACGTGACTTCCGCATTTAGGGTTTCCCTACACATGTGCTTGAGGTAAATCCCAAAAAGTTGGAGCCATGGTCGAGGCTATGTCTCTTTGTAGGCTACCTCAAAGGTACACGTGGGGGTTATTTTATGATCCTTCAAAAAATAGGGTGTTTGTTTCCACATGCTATTTTCCTAGAGAAGGATCAAATTAGGGAGCACAGTCCACGAAGTAAAGTCTTGTTGCGTGAGATTTCCAATGAGACTATTGAAACTTCAACAAGAGTTGTTGAAGAGCCTGCTTCATCAGCAAGAGTTGTTGATCGTAGTTCATCTAGTAGGTCGGTTCCACCTCAAGAGGTGAGGGTCAACGCAGTTGGATAGTTGCGAACCCGTCTATTCGCTATCTGGGTTTCACGAAAATCCTTGCTATGGTAACAAATGGCGACGTTGAGGATCCGTTGTCTTATTAGAAGGCAATGGAGGATGTCGACCGGGATGAATGGTTCAAGGCCATAGATCTCGAGATGGAGTCGATGTACTTCAACTCAGTATGGGATCTTGTAGATCAGCCTGATGGGGTAAGACCTGTAGGTTGTAAATGGATCTACAAGCTCAAACAGGGTGCTGATGGGAAGACGTAAACCTTCAAGGCTTGACTTGTGGTAAAGGGTTATACCCAGGTAAAGGGAGTCAACTATGGGGAGACTTTCTCGCATGTTGCTATGTTAAAGTCGATCAGCATCCTCCTGTCCATTGCAGCTTATTATAATTATGAGATCTAGCAAATGGACGTCAAGACTGCCTTTCTGAATGACAATCTTTAGAAGACTATTTACACGATGCAACCCGAGGGATTTATAGCCTAAGATCAATTTATGGGCAGAAACAGGCATCTAGATCATGGAACATACAGTTTGATACTACGATCAAGTCATATGGCTTTGATCAGAACGTTGATGAACCTTGTGTCTACAAGAAGATCGTCAACGCTTCAGTAGTATTCTTAGAGTTGTATGTAGACGATATACTACTCATTGGGAATGATGTAGGTCTACTGACTGTAGTTAAGAACTGGTTAGCGACCCAATTCCAAATGAAAGATTTGGGAGAGCCTCAGTTTGTTCTGGGTATACAAATCTTTCGGGATCATAAGAACAAAGTGCTAGCACTATCTCAGGCATCATACATTGACAAGATGTTGCTCAAGTACTCAATGCAGGACTCTAAGAGGGGTCTACTACCATTCAGGCATGGAGTCACTTTGTCTAAAGACATGTGTCCTAAGATGCCTCAAGAGGTTGAGGAGGTGAGATGGGTCCCACATGCATCTATCGTTGGCAGTTTGATGTATGCAATGCTCAGTACTCGTCCAGACATCTGCTACGCTGTAGCCATAGTCAGTAGGTATCAGTCTAACCCAGGCCAGGGTCAGTGGACCGTAGTGAAGAACATCCTCAAGTATCTTCGGAGAACGAGGGACTACATGTTTGTGTATGGTTCTAGGGATGTGATCCTTACTGGATACACGAATTCTGACTTTAAGATTGATAAGGACTCTTGCAAATCCACGTCAAGGTTAGTCTTTACACTTAACGGATGAGTTGTAGTGTGGCAAAGCACTAAGCAAGGGTGCATTGTCGACTCCACTATGGAGGTGGAGTACGTAGCAGCTTGCAAAGTTGCTAAGGAGGTCGTCTGGCTCAGAAAGTTCTTGACAGAACTAGAAGTTGTTCCAGATATGTCTAAGCCCATTACCCTTTATTGTGACAACAGTGGAGCTGTGGCAAACTCTAAGGAGCCTAGGAATCACAGGCGCCTCAAACACATAGAGCGGAAGTATCATCTGATCCGCGAGATAGTGTATCGAGGAGACGTGATTGTCACGAAGATCGCTTCGGAGCAAAATGTTCCTAAACCGTTTACGAAGGTTCTCACGACTATAGTGTTTGACGATCACCTTCAGAACATGGGTCTACAGGATCGCCGGTGACTGGACTAGGGCAAGTGGGAGATTTTCTTGTACTGGGCTTTTATGCCCTAGTTTATTGTTTTGTACACCACACTTCACTTTACATCAAATGGGAGATTGTTGGGGCTGATGCTCTATAGTGTCATGTCCTGTAGTTTGTAAACAGTTTGTACGAGCGCTTGTGATGTATAATATATGATATTTTACTTCACTTCTTGCTTTTGCTCAATTAATCGTTTTATTTGCTTTACCACAAACCAAGAAACCTAAAATCTCTGGTTATCTGGATGTAACTTAAGCATGTATGTGGTGACATACAAGTGGATCATGTCTTTAATGATAACCAAAATGGTCTGTAGTATATGGATATAGGAGGGAAAACTTATCCTAGTAACGCTATGGATGCGGCCCGCTTTGTGGAATGGTCAAAAGTGTTGTGAATTGTCATAGATGGTCTGATCCTGATCATTCGTGTAGGGGACATGCGAGTGGGAGCGTCCTATACAAAGAGTTTGTATAAGACCTGACCATGAAGTGTTAACATCTTGTTATATAACATCGTTCATACAGAGACTTCACTTCACTAGGATGACTATAGGTAACATGACCTCAATACTGAGTGAGTTGGAAACTCCTACCATTGAGGGCGGTCCTTTGATTTGCATAGGTGTGAATGGCCAGGTCTCCGATTCAAACCTACCACTTTGGGAATTCGTTTGATTTCGAAGCTGGGAACTCAGCTACATAAGATGGAATTCACTCCTTCCCCAAAGCAGGGGTAAGTAGATAGATAGCTCCCTTAAAAGTTGATTCCAGGGCTTGAACGATGTGGCGCCACACACCTTCTCTTGGCCCAATAGGTGTTCACACATAGTTGGACTATGATGTATTGTTCATTAGAGGAATCAGTGGTACTTAACGAGTGAGATGTAACTACAGGGGAAAAATGGTAAATTGGCCCAGCTATACTTACTAGTATTTGTGACGGGTCATCGTACTCATGATTGGTTATATCCAATGGAAACTGAAATATATCTGTGGTAAAAAGAGTTCAGTCGTTGGTCTTTAATTGAATGTCTGGCAGTTAACAGATAGTGGAACTCATGACTAAAGAGTTTAGTCAGCTATTCACGTACCGTTGGAACTTCGAGCCACAAGTCCATAAGGTCCCTTTGGTAGCTTGGATAAAATTGAGAATCAGTTTTTGGGTCAGTTTGAAATGTTCAAATGTACAAGAGGGAGTCCGATTATATATGTTATAATTGAATTGGTTAATTATATATGATGTAATTGACTAAATGTATGAAATACATTATTTTGGAGGAAATTACAAATAAATATGATTTATATCAAAATAGAGGAGAAATTACTATAGTAGATATGTGATATCAAACTATAGGTAAAAAATATATTATGATTATATTCATTATTTATTTAAATAGGCGATTATGAGATAATTGGCCGAGAATTTCTCTTGAATCGTGCGAAAGTGGGAAGATCAATTTTGGTTATTATAACTGAAGAATAAAATGAAAATTGTTTTCATTTTGAAATGAGTTCGAAAATTCGCTTACAATGTGAAAACTTCACGATCGCTTAATGTTGAGAGCCTATACGATAGCACCCATCGTTCTAAACGATCGCACACGATTTCTAAACAATCGCTTACCTTTTCTAAGCAATCGCTTAACATTTTGTATACGATGGCTTAGTAAAACCTACACGATCGTGTACCTTTTCCTAAAAGACAAGCACCCACTATACGATAATCATCTACTATCTCCCACTTGCTTGTTCGTACTACACGATCGTCTTTTCCTCTTCCCTCTACCAATTCCATCAAAGTCCACTCTTTGGATTCTCACTCCGAGAATACCGAGGGCTTCGAGTGGTGGTGTCGTCCCCAGTTGGTTTTTGTTCATGCGTTGCCATTCATGTATATAATTGTGGTGCTATTAGGCGAGTAATTTCTGGGCGATAAGAAGCCTAGAGGAGTCGCTTCCGCTGGACTGAGTTTGAGTGAAGATTTTCTTCAACTGGTACGATTACTCAATGTTTTTTGTATTTTAATTGTTAAAGCTTGCCTATAATTAGTGTTACAATGCATATCTGTGTGTTAGAATGTGTGTGTGGTAATTCGGTCACGATGAAATTGGAAAGATCCGAACCCACTCATGGATACTCTTGTTTAAGAGTTTCTTCAGTATGTCCTAAAACTCACAATTTGTAAAGTTAAACATATTCTATTTTTCAATAAAGATGTTATTTGAAATTTATTCAATAAAGTTGTTGTTCAATATGTAGATTGCACTTGTAAAGACTAAATCCAATAAACTAAGATCCATGTTATTATATGAATACTTAAAATTTATGTGGAGACATAAAGATGGATCAAGTTTGAGTAAATATCCAAAATAGTCTATAGTATATGAATAAAGTTGGGTACCTTATTTTGGTAACACTATTGGATGTGGCCCACTCTGTAATTGTTACAATTTATTGTAAGGTGCTACAAACGAGGTGATTTTGATTCATTCATGTACTGACATGAGGAGTAGGGGCATCATATGCAATGAGTTTGCATAAGATCGGACCAAGAAATAAGTCACTCTTACTTTATAACATTGTTTACTATTTACGACTGACCATTTCGCATAGATGACCTAGATAACTCGATCTTAATCTTGAGCTAACTATGAACTCCTATTTACTCAAGATTATCCTTAGATTTGCATAGGTGAGGGTTGACTCAACAGCACCAGCTCATAAGCCTCCTATTTCAAGGGTAAGATCGGGTAGATAGTTGGGGACATAGGATGCAAGATGGAATTCAAGCCTACCCGATTTAAGGATAGGAGAAAGGTTGTTCTCTTTAGTGCTAAATCCATGTCTTGAAAAAGGGGCCCCACCCGCTCATTGGTCTAAGAGGGATTCAGTTTAGTGATTGGATCACAAACCAATTGTTCATTAGAAGATCAGTGGAACTTAAGGAGCAAGATGTAATTTTGGATGATTTGGTGGATTCATCTCCATCCAAACACCTAGTCCACTACCAAGCACAAATTGAGCTAACCATGACTGAGATTACTTAGTGCTTGCATCCATGAGATGCATAAAAGCTTCAATTTTATGAGATGAAGCTTATAGAGTTGCTGAATTTTGAGAAAATTCTGCAAATCTCTCTCAACCTCTCAAACCCTCTTCTATTACCTCACTCAATTCACTTCAATCCTGAGTTTCACCACTCAAATTCAAAGCTGAGAATAGTAAAGAAGATCTCTTGGTGGTTCACTGAGGATTTTAAGGTGAGATTTCATGAAGAGCAGCTTGGATTCGGAGGATTCTTCAAAGGTTTGTCTTCTTGAAACCCTTTTCCGTGAAAAATTGTTTTTGCATGGTTTTTAGTACTCAAAGTAAATGTAATTAGGGTGCTTATTTTAATGGCTCGGTAAAGCCCAATAGGCATCCATTAGACCGGTAGAAGCCCGGTAAGCATTGAAGTAGGTCGGTAGAGCCTGGTAAGCATTGTTATGTCCCAAAATGTCCCGATAAGTGTATGAATCACTCGGTAAGCCCTGTTAAAGTGTTATAAGCCTGTTTTGGCCCAAAGAAGTGTCCAAACTCATCCAGGTGAAGTTCCAAAGTGATGCAGAAGTATTGGGGACATGTTATTGGGAACCAAGATAATGAAGAAAGATGTGATATTGCATTGAAGGAAGTCTTATCGAAGAGGACATATGAGCGGAAGCAAGATCGTTCCAAATTCATTGTGACTGAAATACCGCATTCATAATCAAACAGACAAGTTATGCATTTAACAATAAATTACGACATGCGTTTCAAACTTAAATACAAAGGAACGAGAGACATACCAATTGAAGAACTCTTCTTCACTTTAAAACTCGCTCTCATCAAATCAGCAACTCTCGTTGTCGCTTAGATCATCAAGTCTAACATCCACCAAATCTCGTTGTTGTCTACCACCGAAGGGCCTTCAATACGAACACGTAGTAAGGAGGACACAACCACTCAGTAACCTCAGTATTCTCGGAGTGAGAATCCAAGAGGTGTGGGCTCTATTGGATTGGGTAGAAGGGAGAAAGAAACAACGATCGTTTACTATGACCAAGAAAGTGGGAGAGGTATGGAGTCTATGGCATAGATGGATGCTTGATTGTTTAGTAAAAGGTAGACGATCGTGTAGTAAACTGGGGCTGACCATTTAGATGATCATTTAGGTAAATCTCTTGGCCGTGTGATCATTTAGAAATGACTATGCGATCGTTTAGGTAATTCGCGCGTGTACACGATCGTTTAGTAAACTTTGAGCTATCGTGTATGCTCTCGTTTGCTAGGCTATGGCCAGTGTACTAATCGTAGAGCGGTTTTCTGATCTCTTTGCAAAATGAAATCGATTTTCATTTTATTTTTAAGTTATGAAAACTGATTGCAACCTCCCACTATATCATTCGGGTATGGAGAAAAACCGCCAACAATTATCTTATAATTTTTTAATAAAAAATAAATATAATCATATTATATTTATAACCTATAGTTTAATATCACATCATATGCAACATATAAACCATAGTCCTTTTCTCCTCCATTAGATATAAATCATATTTATATCCTTTTCCTTCAATTAATATATCTCATACATCATGTCAACCATATCATATATAATTGACCAGTTCAAACATATCATATATAATTGAACTCTCTCTTGTCAATTTGAACACTTCAAACTGAACCAAAAACTGATTCTTAACTTGAATCCATTGAGCTACTAAGGGGACCTTGTGAACCTATGGCTCGATGCTCCAACGATACATGAATAGCTGACTAAACTCTTTAGCCACGAGATCCACCATCCGTTAATTGCCAGGCACTCCACTAAAGACCGACAACTGCACTCTTCTTACCACATATATATTTCTGTGTCCATCGGATATAACCAATCAACATTACGATAACCCTTCATAGATGCTTGTAAGTACAGTTCGGCCAATTTACCGTTAAATACCCCTGATCCTTCTGATGAATAATACAACATAGTTCTACTATGTGTAGATACTTCTCGGGCTATGAGAAGATGTATGGCGCCACATCGTTCAAGCCTCAGAATTAGCCCTTAAGGGAGCAATCTATCTACTTACCCCTGCTTCGTGGAAGAAGTGAATTCCATCTTGTGTAGCTGAGTTCCCAGCTCCCAAATCAGACGAATTCCCAAAGTGGTAAGATTGAGTCAGCAATCTAGCTGCTCGCACCCATGCAAATCAAAGGACCGCCCTCAAAGACAAGAGTTCCCAACTCACTCAGGATTGAGGTCATGTTATCTATGGTCATCCTAGTGAAGTGAATTCTTTGTCATGAAAGACATTATATACCGAGACTATAATACTTCGTGGTCCAGTCTTATACAAACTCCTTTGTATAGGACGCCCCCACTCGCATATCTCCACATGAATGATCAAGATCAGACCATCTGTAGCAAGTCACAACACTTGTAACTATTCTACAAAGCGGGTCGCATCCATAGCGTTACCAGGATAAGGTTTTCCTCCTATGTCCATATACTACAGACCATTTTGGTTATCACTTAAGGCATGATCCACCTGTATGTCTCCACATATATGCTTAAGTTACAACGACAACTAGGGATTTTAATTTATTAGTTTGTGAAGCAAATAAAACATCCCTTGTTTCATAGACAATAGTGAAGAAAAATATAATATATTATTACATAACAAGCGTTTGTTCAATACAATGTTTACAAACATTAAGACCCAACGAGAGTTTAGGGCATCAACCCCAACAACATTGTGATGACCTTAGCCTCACATAGGGGCAAGGTTGAGCCTTAGGACTTGGCCTAGAGTAGAGGCAAGTTGGCTAAAGTCGTACATGAGGGAAAATACACAGGGCAACGTGTATGGTCGAATGAAGTTTATTTTTGCATGAGTGCAATTCGATTGAGGATGAAAGAACCTCGCCTAAGGTTCGACGAAGATTTAAAGAGTCAAGCAAAAGGTGAATTGAGACTTCAGTTTCCTTTAAGGCTGACCATGATCGCGTATGAATCATGGTGCCATACGATTGGGGAAGTACGACTGTGACATAGTGTGCCTATGGAAAGATAACTTCCTTAATATAAATGTGAAGTAATTTCAACATAGTATTATCTATATTGACAACTCTAATACAGTGACCTCTGTAGAGTTCAACCACTCAATTGTATACCAGGCTCCCTCTTGATGAAGGACTCTTTCTCTTAGACATTTAGACTCTCCCTAAGCAATGATATCAGTGACAAATATTTCAAGCTCCCCCTAAGACAGAGATTCCCTCTCGACAAGACTTAAGTTCCTTTTAAGTTCAGAGATTCCCTTTCACTTGCAGCTTATCTTTCGCCTTCTTGTAAAGATCACTTACACTGTTGTAATAAGAGTTCAACAAGACAAACGACACTCCAAATCTTTCGTTAGAACGACGAACCCTTAAATAAAGACTAAGTGTCTTTATATACACACAGTGGATATAAAAAAGACCAACCCTAACTTTCAAAAAGAAAAAACTTGTGCACAGAGAAGGAAAAGATCTGAAAAAATACTGTAGACAAAATATTCCATATAAGGTCGATATGTTTAGTTCTGCTGTGCAGGACTTATTGATTGCGCTCAAGTTATCATATTACAATGTCATAGAATTTTGTGAGACATCATATTCCTTCAACATTTGTTTCATCCATAAGAGTTGAGTACAACTGCTGCCAACTACTATGTAATCAACTTCCGCAGTGGGTAAGGAAACACAATTCTGCTTTTTACTAACCTAGGATACTAAGTTGTTTCTTAGTGTTAAAAGTATACAAAATTACATACTCACTTGTCCCATTGATATATTTGATAATACGCTTTGCACTTAGCAAGTGACTATTTTTGGGCTTACTCTAGTATCTAGCGCAAATACCCACAAAAAAAGTTATATCAGGTTTATTGAAAAATAAAGGGTAGAAGAGAAAACACCAAAGTTACGTGGAAAATCCTAGACCAAGGAGAAAAAACCACGATAAGAGTTTTTTATTAATTTCTGATACACAATAAAAAATACAGGGACAAGTATAAATAACCAAAGGTAAGAAACCCTAGACTGTAGACACCACGTAAAAAGACTAAAACACCCTTAGGGCTAAACAACATTTTCAACACTTTTCCTCAAGTTCGGGCGTAGATATCAATGAGACCTAACTTCCTAACACATGTGTCAAATGTCTTTCTCGGTAACCCTTTGGTGAGGACATCCGCAATCTGTTGACTGGACGAAACATAGGGAATGCACATACTACCGTTATCTAGTTTCTCTTTGATGAAGTGTCAGTCAATCTCAACATGTTTAGTTCTACTATGTTGAATAGGGGTTAGCAATATTAATGATAGCCTTATTATCACAATAAACTCTCATAAGGTCATAACTTTCCTGATGAAGATCTACCAGAACCTTTTTCAACCAAATTTCTTCACAAACACACAGGCTCATAGCTTTGTATTCTGCTTCGGCACTACTTCTAGCCACGACACCTTGCTTCTTACTCCGCCAGGTAACTAAATTTTCCTACACAAAAGTACAATATCCCGAGGTAGACTTTCTATCAGTAATAGAACCAGCCCAATTTGAATCTGTGTAGGCCTCAATGCATCTATTGTCATGTTTTTTGAACACCAAGCCTTTTCCAGCGTAGACTTCAGATATCTTAGGATCCACATAACTACCTCCATGTGTCGTTCATAAGAAGTCTGCATAAACTGACTAACCAAACTAACTGTATAAACTGACTGACCAAACTAACTGCATATGATATATCAGGTCTGGTATGCGAAAGATAGATCAGCTTCCCCATAAGTTGTTGATATCATTCCTTGTTAATAGGAACATCATCTATTAATTCTACCAGATTGCTATTGACTTCTACTGACGTATCTGCAAGTTTACACCAAGTCATTCCAGTTTCTCTCAACAAGTCTAGTGTATACTTCCTCTGAGACATTAAGATCCCTTCCTTTGATCTTGCTACGTCTATTCCTAGGAAAAATCTCAAGTCAACAAGATCTTTGATCTTGAACTCATCTTGCATCCTTTTCTTCAACTTGCCAATCTCTATTGAATCATCCCTTGACAGGATAATATCATTAACATATACAATTAAAATAGCTATTTTCCCTGGTGTTGACCTCTTAGTGAACAAGGTGTGATCATAATGCCCTTGGACAAACCCCTGGGACTTGACAAAGGTAGTGAACCTATCGAACCAGGCTCTATGAGATTGCTTCAGGCCATACAGAGACTTCTTTAATTTGCAAACCTAATTGCCAAACCGTGCTTCAAAACCTAGAGGTGGGTTCATATAGACCTCTTCTTCCAACTTATCATTCAGAAACGCATTTTTCACATCCAATTGATGTAAGGGGTAGTCTTGATTAACGGCAACGGAGAGAAAAACAGGAATAGTGTTAAGTTTTACCATAAGTGAGAAGGTTTCTGAGTAATCCACCCCATATGTCTGAGTGAATCCTTTTGCAATCAACTTGGCCTTATATTTATCGAGTGTCCCATCAGACTTGTATTTGACTGTGAACACCCACTTGCATCCTAATGTTTTGTGACTTTTCAGAAGAACAACCAGATCCCACGTTATGTTTGTTTCAAGAGCCCGCATCTCTTCCATAAATCTCATAGAGCCTTGTGCACATTGCCTGGAATCATCATGGTATCCAGGCTGGTAGTGAAAGCCTTAAATCTCATAGACAAGTTACTGTAGGACAAGAAGTTTTTCATAGAGCTCTTGGTGTACGACATCGTACCCTTCTGTAGGGCAATCGATAAATCCAAGGTAGCATCAATCTCACTAGTCTTGTCTACCTGTTCATATGTACCCACCTATTGCATATTTTCAGTTTCCTGTGTATCACCTGGTAATTCACCACTACCATCGATCCTGACTTCGCTAGAGTTCATTACATCACCTCCAACATATTCATTATCATCAAGAATAGAGGTACCTTAAGCCGGTTCTGGTTCTGACTCTTGAACACCTTCCAGCGGAGCAACAGGGGGAACTATTTCAGGAACTATTTCCTTTCAGAGTTTCTTCCTATAGTAGGTTATCCAAGGTACTTGTTTTGTAGGGATGATAGGATCATTTGTTTCAGAAATAGGCTTAGGAAACAAGTCTAAAGGAATAAAGTAGGTGGATGCATTAGCCTTTCCACTAGTGGTCTCCCCCTAAAGAAGACTAACGGGAAAAAAAGGTTTGTCCTCTTGAAAGGTGGCATCCATGGTGACAAAATACTTTCGAGAGGAAGGCTAAAAACACTTATAGCCCCATTGATGGAGTAGATACCCAACAAACACACATTTTTAGGCCCGAAGAGCAAACTTACTCTGATGGGGACTGTGATTATGAACAAAAACAGTACAGCCAGACAACCGAAGAGGAACATCTGGGAAAAGACGAGTGGATGAAAAAGACTCTTTAAAACATTCTCAGGGGGTTTAGAATTTGAGCACACGGAAGGACATCTGATTATGAGATGAGCTGCAGTAAGTACAACATCTCCCCATAGATACGAGGATAAGGATGCAGGTATCATGAGAGATCAGGCTACCTCAATAAGGTGGCGATTTTTTCGCTCAGCCACCCCATTCTGCTGAGGGTTATAGGCACAAGAAATCTGGTGGATGATACATTTAGAGGTCAAAAAATCACGGAGGGACTGATTAATAAACTCACGTCCATTATCACTCCGAAGAATAACGATTTTGGTATTGAATTGAGTTTCGACGGTAGTGTAAAATTGTTGAAATTTCGCCGTCACTTTAGATTTGTCTGTAAGAAGAAACACCCATGTAAGATGGGTGTGATCATCTATGAAAGTGACAAACCACCACTTACCTGACACAGTTGTGACATTAGACGGACCCCAAACGTCACTATGTATTAAGTAAAAGGGTCGGGAAGGTTTATAGGGTTGTGAAGTAAAGGAGACTCTAGGATACTTTGCATGAACACAAACATCACAAGATAATGACGACACATTCACATTATGAAATAAGTGGGGAAACAGATATTCTATATAATGAAAGTGGATGTCCAAGACGAAAGTGCCATAACAAAAAATCAATTTCAGAAACAGTAAGAGAAAACAATAAACTAATTCTAGACAAACTCCTAGAATAAGAATCCACGGAGAGGAAATAGAGCCCCCTATTGTATCGGACAGTGTCAATCGTCTTCCCTGAGCTCAGGTCTGGAACAAAACATCATCCGGTGAGAAAATAACTTTGCAGTTCAAATCTCTGGTTATTTTACTGACTGATAGAAAATTGTAAGATATCTTTGGCATATGTAAAACATTCTGTAAAACCAATCCCTGAATCGGAGATAAGTGACCTTTTCCAACAACGAGAGCAAAAGATTTGTATTCTCTCATTTCCAACGCTTAGATAATAGGAGAGGAATTGATTAGATGATCCAGTTAAGTGCCCAGTTGCTCCTGAGTCAAGAATCTAGGATTCATCCCCTTCAACAAACAAACTAAAGGACTGAAGAGTACCTGATTGGACAATATTGCTGGTTCCAACTATACCTGGATCCACATGGCTGGTCATCTAGGGAGCACCATCAACCGTTTCACCAATGAAGGCTCGGCTAGATTTAGACTTATCATTTGGAGGATGCCGTTTGTCGTTTGGTGGATGACCGTGTAATTTTCGACATTGGTCTTTTGTGTGCAATGGTTTCTTATAGTGATCACAAACTATCAGGGACTTTCCATTCTGTTTTTCACTCTCTGATCAGACGACTTGACTCCAAACATGGCAGAGTCTAAGGTGGTGGTTGTTGTACCATTCATAGCGCTGGTTCTATTCTCTTCTAATCATACTTCGGAGCAAACATCCATCAGGGACAACATCGATCTTTGTCCCAAAATTCGAGTCTAGACGCCATCAAATTTTGATTTCAAGCCAGCCAGAAAATCATATACACGGTCAGCCTCCTCAATCTTCGGATATTGAACCCCATCGACTGGGCAATTCCAAACTATGTCACGACATAGGTCCATTTCTTGCCACAATAGTGACAATTTATTGAAATAGAACGTTACACCAAGAGTCCTCTGCTTTCACTCATGTACCTATTTCCTCAATGTATAAAGTCGGAAGCGTTCTACCTCTTCGAATATAGTTTCTAGACAGCTTCCCAAATATCCCAAGTTGATTCTGAATAAAGTAGGGGCTTCCCAATCTGGGGTTCCATATTGTTTATCAAAATCGAGTGGAGGAGAGAATACTCCCCTTTCCATGTACATTCCTAAGGATCCCCAGGGTTCGGTCTTGGTATCTCCCCGGTTAGATATTCGAACTTATGACGTCTTTCGAGGATCAAGAAATTCCTACATAGTTGCCCAAGAAAAATATTTTTGGCCATTAAGTTTTTCTCTAATAGATATTCCTACAGAGTTTCCCACAAAACCAGACATAATGTTTGCAATAGGCAAAGTAGGGTAAGCATTTACTGGTGTTTATGAACATAATGGAAAGCCCGAATATGCATCTGGATGAAAGTCCATCGAAGGATTTGCCGTAGATCTGACGGCTGCCCCAAGCATAGAAATCTGTTGCTACAAATTTGCCAGTTGCTGTTGAATCACAATGGTCCAACCAAAACCCACTGTGGGTTGTTTCTGCCCATAAACCCCTGAAAAAACGGTCTCTGCTGGACCAAGTAACGAGTGTAAGTATTGGTCGACGGTAGCCCTAATTTCAACACTTTGGGAATTTTCCACCGGAGTTTCATCCTCTGCTAAGGTTGACGATTGGATTTCTTCTATCCCAGCTACAGTCTCGTCACCGTGTTCTGATACCATATTAAAAAATAAAGGGTAGAAGATAAAATACCAAAGTTACGTGGAAAACCCTAGACCAATGAGAAAAAACCATGATAAGAGTTCTTTTATTAATTTCTGATACGCAGTACACAATATAGGGACAAGTATAAATAACCAAAGGTAAGAAACCCTAAACCGTAGACACCACATAAAAAGACTAAAATGCCCTTAGGCTAAACAACATTTTCAACAAGGTCTACTTGTTGTAAAGTACAAGAGACTTCTAATCATACCCCTTTACAGGCTTTCATCAACATCCATCCCATCAGCATCTTTCGATAGTTTGTTATGTGTACGAGCAAAAGTTTGCTTGATGCTGGTATTTTCCAAACCAAATTTCTTCACAATAGCTTTGACATACTTTCTTTGAGAAATGAAGATGTCATCTTTCATCTGCTTAATTTGAAATCCAAAAAGTATGTCAGTTCTCCAACCATACTCATCTCGAACTCAATCTGCATTTTTTTTACCAAAAGATCTACCAATTCTTGTGATATTCTACCAAAGACTATGTCATCTATGTAAACTTGAGTAATCACCAGATTTTTTTTTTATTTCTTTATAAATAAAGTTTTGTCAACTCCATCTCTCATGTAGCCATTGTTGACAAGAAATGTTGCCAACCTATCATACCAAGTACAAGGTGCTTGTTTTAAACCATACAAAGCCTTTTTTTTTTTAGTCTAAACACATAATTAGGATGGAGATTATCAGTAAATCCCTTAGATTGTTCCACTTCCACATACACCTCTTAATTTAAGTTGATGTTTAGGAAGACATTTTTCCAATCCATCTGATAGAGTTTGAATTTCAAGACGCAGACTATTCTCAACAGCAGTCTGATGGCTTCCAATCGGGCTATAGGTGCGAAGGTTTCACCAAAGTCAATACCTTCAATTTAAGAGTAACCCTAAGCTACAAGCTGAGCTCTGTTTTTAATGAGTATGCCATCAACATCAATCTTGTTCTTAAAAATCCACTAGGTTCCAACCACATTGGCAGATACAGGTCGAGGGACCAGGTCTCACATCTTATTCCTTTCAAACTGACCTAATTCTTCTTGCATCGCATTCACCCAACATTCATCTTTTAAGGCATCAACAACACTCTTAAGTTCTAAAAGGGAGGTGAAACACACATTCCCAATCATTTGCAAATAGTCCACTTTTTCTTTCTTTTTAGTGGACACTCTTGCTTCTAAATTTCCAATTATGTTACTTGAGGATGATTCTTCAAGATTCTGCTGGATGGTTGCTTTGCACATATTTGATCATCTTCATTTTCTAAGGAAGCATACTGATCATCATTCTCAGATATATCAAGAGAAATGTCATTTATATCAGGCAAAACACTCGTCTCAAATTTATGATTATTTGTGTTTTGGTGTTTTCAGTCTCATCATCATCAGAAGGAGACATAGTATCCTCTTCATTAGAGTCATCAATAACAACATTGATGGATTTCGTAACACATTTGATGCATTTGTTGTTGACTCTAAAGGCTCGACTATTTGCCGAGTATCCAAGAAAGATCCATTCATCACTTTTAGAATCTCATTTCTTCCTCTGGTCTCTATCAATTAGAACATAGGACGGGCTGCCAAATATATGGATACATTTGACACTAGGCTTCCTCCCTCTCCAAATTTCATAATGTGTGCAGTTTGTGCCAAGATAAAGGGCAATCATATTGTCAATGTGACAGCAGCCCAAAAATGACGTCAAAGACTATGTGTATTAAGCATAGCACGTGCCATCTTCTGTAGAGTGCGATTCTTCCTCTTTACTATCCCATTTTGCTGAGGGATGATGGGTGCGAGACTTACTCTCTCAGATACTTAGGCTCTCCCTAATTAATGATATCAGTGACGAACGTCTCAGGCTCCCCCTAAAGACTCCCTCTAGGCAAGACTTAAATTCCTCTTAAGTTGTGAGACTCCCTCTCACTTGCAGCTTATCTTTCCCCTTCAAATAAAGATCATTTCACTCGATTAGCTTAGGCTCCTCCTAAGCTTGAGAATCCCTTCTCTAGAAGACTATTGATGAAGCACATAAACGACTTAAAGTAGATCTCCAACCTCATAGCAACAAAATCTTCACGACTCAAGAAGATTAACAAAGAACACACTTGTGATCAAAGTTTCACAAGAAAACCGACACTTCAAATCTTTCGTTAGAATGACCAACCCTCAAATAAAGAGCAAGTGTCTTTATATACACATAGCAGATGCAAAGAAGACCAACCCTAACTTCCAAAAAAAAAAAAAAAAAAAAAACTTGTGCACCAAGAAGGAAAAGATCTGCAAAAATACTACAAACAAAATATTCCATATGAGGAAGTATTTTGTAGAGACAATATTTCAATATAACAACCTTAAACGAGCAAGATCAAATACAGAGACAATCTTGATGACATCAGATGCACTTAGACAAATATTGGCAACATACAAAGTATAACAAGCTCCCTATTTGGAAATATTTTTTTTAAGAATGACAAATAGCAACATTCAAAAGGTAGAAGAAACAAAAATAACAACAACACCAACAATTGTTCATAACAAAGCAGATACAAGTCTTTCAACAAAAAAACATAGCCAACCAACTATGTCATATCCCCCCCCCCCCCTTTAACATACTTGAAAAAAATCAACAAAGAACAAAAGCATCATTGGTCACAAGTAACATCTTGTGCATCAGAGCTAGGCTCCTGATCAGAATAACCAAAAAACCCATGAAGAAGGGTCAACAATTCATCAGCTTCTGACTTCTTGGCAGAAATCCTTTGAAGCAATACCCCAAACTACATGTACTCATTAACCAACATATTTATTGTCTTTTTACCACATGAAGTTTGAATAAACTCCCTTACAGGACCACTATGAGCAATAGGAACCTTCGTGTGAATAAGATGAGGCAATGCTTCAAGGAAATCAGACATGAGGATTTCCATGAGTAGCGGAATGATCGTTCCATTCGAAATTGAACAAACACAATTACAGCCAGGAAACGGAAACTAAATGGTCATGCACAATACGAAATTACAGCATGTTTTCAGAAGAGATCAAGGGAAAGATTAAACATACCTTTGAAGACTCATGCTTCAAACTCCCTTGATCACGAACACTCGTTCAATCTCCAAGACTGCAATACACAAACGCTCGAACATAGCGACCGCAACACAACACGATCAACAACAACAAAAACACAACGATCTCTAAAAACCTCGAACTATGTAGAGTTGAGTAAGACACCACCACAATGGCTACCTTGGTATTCTCAGTGTGAGAATCCAGAAGTGTAGGCTCTGTGTGGACTTGGTTAGAGGAAGAGACCGGAGGAATAACAAACGTGTAAACGATTGAGCAAGTGGGAGATGACAAAAGTCTATCGTATAGACGATGCCCAATCGTTTAGAAGATGACAAGCTATCGTATAGCAAAAGCCCATGATCGTTTAGAGGATGACCAGCTAAGTGAATTGTTGTGTAGTATCACTCCACAATCGTTTAGTCTCTCTTCAGCTATCGTTTAGTGAATCCAATTCACTTGACAGCGATCTGTGAGTTTTTTCGAGAATGGAAACTCTCACAACAACTACTAAAATTAGGAAAACATTTTTCTTTTTTATCTCATGGTTACCATGAAACTACCAATAACCTCCCACTCAGTTGGTTATTCGAGAAAAATAGATAATTATCCAATAATTAATATTATTATAAATATATATGATAATCAACTTACCATAATATATTTATAACCTATAGTTTTAATATTTCATCTCATGAAACATATAAACCATATTTCTTTTTCTATTTCATGGTACTTAATGTAAATCTCATTTACATTAATCCTTCATTCGATGTATCTCATACATCACACCGATCATATCATATATAATCGAATTACCTCTTGTCAATTTGAACTTTTCAAATCAACACCAAAAACTAATTCTCAACTTGAATCCATTGAGCTACCAAGGGCACCTTATGAACCTGTAACTTGAAACTCCAATGGTACGTGAATAACTGACTAAACTCTTTAGTCACGGGATCCACCATCCGTTAACTACCAGGCACTCTACTAAAGATCGAAAGTTGCACTCTCCATACTACAGATATATTATGTGTCCATATCATCCAATCAACAGTGTGATAACCCTTCACAAATCGCTCATAAGTACAGCTGGCCAATAACTGTTATATTCCTATAGTTACATCTAACTCCTTAAGTACCACTAATCCCTCTAACGAACATAAGTCATAGTCTTACTATGATTGAGTCCTCTCTTCGAAAGAAAAGTTGTGGCCACTATGTTCAAGACCCGGAATCAGCCCTTAAGGGAGCAATCTATCTACTTACTCCTGCTTAGGGGAAGGAGTGAATTCTATCTTGTGTAACTGAGTTTCCAGCTCCCAAATCAGACAAATCCCCAAAAAGGTAGGCATGTTGAGTTGGCAATCTGGTCATTCTCACCCATACTAATCAAAGGACGGCCCTCAAAGGCAGGAGTTCCTAAAACACTCAGGATTAAGGTCATGTCACCTATGGTCGTTAGGTGAGATGTAAGTCTCAAGTATCAATGGCATTATATAAAGAGACTAGTCATCTCGTGGTCCGGTCTTATACAAACTCTTTGTATAGGACACCCCTGCTCGCATGTCTCCACATGAATGATCAGGATCTACCATCTGTAGTAGGCAGTTCACAACACTTGCAAACCTCTACAAAGCGGACTGTATCCATAGTGTCACAAAGATCAGGTATCCCTCCTTAATCCTTATACTACAGATCTATTTAGGTTATCACTTAAGGCATGATTCACTTGTAAATCTCATATACATGCTTAAATGTTCATACAATAACCATGGAGCTTTGTTTATTGGATATGAGTAAATGCCAAATAAAATAACTCTTAATTTATTCATAACAATGTGTACAGTTTACAAACTACGAGACTCCGGGAGAATTAGGACACCAATCCCAACAATTTGTGCCTTGATATAAGTGGTAGCTGAAAAAAATGGCAGAAGGCATAGAACTTGGAACATCTAAGTCAGTCAGGATGTCTGGCTTTTAGGCTAAGAGAATCCTACAAATTAGACGAGGAAAGCATAAAGGAACCTTGGTGGCATGAGAACCAATGTGCCTCTTGATCTAGTTCATCACAGAAGTACAATAGTCGAATTTTGCAACAATTCCAATTTGATAAAGAAAACTAGCAAGCTCGGTAGAAAGACCAGATTTGGGAGTAGAAGGACATCAATTTCCAATGCCAATTTTATGGAGTAAAACATACTTCACACTCAAATCAGCACAAGGTAATTGTCCTTTTGAAGGGTAAGATTTCTTAACTCCTCATGTCAATTCAAACACCAAATCAGACATAAATGGTTTCTATTCAATAACATCCTCTGAGACACGATGACAAGAGATACTTGTTTATCATGGCAGTAGAAAAGATGAAGCAATGTTCTCGCACATGAACTTTGCAGAACTCAGGACTGTTAATTTTACCAAATTAAGTGGGTAAATTAATGTAAAATTCACGAACCTAGAGGGATAGTAAACACCAAGATTTTTCACTGTTCTCACCAAGTCATCCTTCACCAAAAAATCCATAATCTTAAGACAATATTGAGCTTACTCAGACAAACCTCTTTCAACAGTAATTCTTCTATTCAAGACAAATTTCCACATTTTTGCATTATCCTCAGATTAAAAATAGATGCCATCAAGAGGAATAGCATAAACAGAACTAGAGGAAGTTTTTCTCTTTGCCTATCCAGTAGGATGCTTCTTTTGAAATTTCGGAGGTCTATAATGGAGATTTTCATATTAAGGATGGTCATTTTGCTCCTCGAACTACTCCCGATCAAAACTCATCTCATCAACCTTTGGTTTAGAAGAGCTTAGACACTTATGTTCTTCTTTCCTCTCAGTCTTAATAGGTTGATTTCAATGTTGTCATCAGAGGTGTCATTAACAGAAGTAAAAACATCCCCACTCTCATGATCTCCATCCGAGTCATCAGTGTTTTTTCGTTCAAGATCATCAATATTCTCATCAGCAGACTTATCATAATTTGAATTCTCTTTCTCCATAGTAGAATCAATAAGCTCTGAGGGTAAAGTAAACTCCCTTTGAGCATTATCATCTTGATTAAAAATTCCAGATGTAACACAATTTGATAAGACGTTGAAAGGATAATCATCTTGAAGGATATACTAGCACGCAACGGAAGCAAACATAATCAATAAGTACTCTAATTACATTTAATTTGAGTTCTAAAAGCATGCTTTTGCAAGAAAAACACAAGAGGGTTTCTGATTACATACCTTTGATGAATTCTCCCTGATCCAAGCTGCTCTACAGACGAATTTAGCTCCAAATTAACAGTAAACCACCAAGAGATCTTCTCTACTATTCTCAGCCTTGAATTTGAGTGATGAAACTCGAATTTGAGTAAATTTGTGAGGTTATTTTACTGGGTTTGAGAGGAAGAAGAAGAAGAAGCTTAAGAAAAACCAGTTTTTCAACAACTTCCATGGATAAAACTGAAGTGTTTTATCCTTTGATTACATCCAAGCACTTCAATCTTTCCACACAGCCAACAACTATTTCAAATTGAAGTGGGATTAGGTGGGATTATTTGGAGATTACACCTCCTCCTTGCAAAAATGTGAGAAATTCCAACTTAAAACCAAAAAAACCCAATTTCATAAATTTTTGTTTTTAATTCCAATTAATTCAAAATTAATTAAAATCAAAATAAAAATTTCAAATTATAAAATTTGAAATAAATGAGAAATTATATTAGTTTTAATTAATTAAATAACAATTTAATATCAAATATTAAATTAATCACACACCTAATTTTAAACATGAATCCTATTCATGTAGTTGATATTTAAATCAATATTTAAATATTATAAACTCTTCAATTTCGTTTAATTTCAACAAATTAAACGTTAAGTATATCGAATAATTTGAATTCGAACTTATTCAAATTCAAACCCTAATTTCAATTTGAACAATTTCAAATTGAAATTCAATTTGAACAATTCAAATTGATATTATTCCAAATTCACTCAAGTTAATAATTCAAGATGTTCATGTTTTATGAGCTAGTAGAGAGACCTTATAGACCTATAGATGATGAGCTCCAACGATTTAAGATTAATTGGCTAACACTTTTTAGACCAAATTAATCAGTATTCATTAACTATCAAGTCACACCACTATAGCTCGATAGTTGCACTCTCTTCATTATAGATATATTTGTGTCTACATGATTTAACCATAACCAGTAAATTGACCCTTCACAGGTTGTAATAACAGTTGGGTCAATATGTTGTTTTACCCCCAATATTACGTCTTGCTCCTTAAGTTCCTACTGATCCTCTAATGAACAATTGATTTATGATCTAATCACTAAATCGAATCCCTCTCGAGCCAGTGAGAGGGTGGGGCATCTTGTTCAAGACCTGGATTCAGTACTTAAGAGAACAACCTTTCTCCTAACCCTAAATCAGGTAGGCGTGAATTCCTTATTGCACCCTATGTCCCCAGTTATCTACCCAGTCTTACCCTTGAAATGGGAGGCTTATTGAGCCAGTGCTGTTGAACTAACCCTCACCTATGCAAATCTAAGGATAATCCCGAATAAATAGGAGTTCATAGTTAGCTTAGGATTAAGATCAAATTACCTAGGTCATCTAAGCGAAATAGTCAGTCTTTAAACAGTAAACAACGTTACAAAGTAAGAGTGAGTTATTTCTTGGTCCGATCTTATGCAAACTCATTGCATAGGATGCTCCCACTCCTCATCTCAATACATGAACAAATCAGGATCACTTCGTTTGTAGCACCTTTACAATAACTTATAACCACTACAGAGTAGGCCACATCCAATAGTGTTACCAAAATAAGGCATCCAACCTTATTTGTATACTATAGACCATTTTGGCTATATACTCGAGCCTGATCTATTTTTATATCTCTACATAAATTTCAAATATTCATGTAAAACCCATGGATCTTAGCTTATTGGATTTAGACCTTACGAATGCAATTTAAAAATTCAATAACATCTTTATTGATAATAGAATGTGCTTAACTTTACAAACTGCGAGTTTTAGGACACACAACCCAACACATCCACTTCAAAATTGTCAACATTTGTAGTTTTTTTATTTCTAGGGTTAGAATTATTTTCTTTGGAATTAAGAATACTATCGACAAAGTCAGTACCTAGACTAATAGAGCTAACAGAACCATCCATTTTGGTAACCCTAGCTTCTATCTCAACATCCTTCTCTTTAATAACATCAGGAACATTTATCAACACATTTTCAACAGTATCAATAGCAGCGAAAGAGTTCTCATACACATCAGAACCACTAACAGACCCAACTTATATGGATGTTGATACGTTGAAGATACGTTTTCTTTTTCTTAAGGAAAATTTTATGATATAGTTAAATTTAGCATACAAGTTAATGACAATAGTACAAAATACAAAAAAACACTGAAATACAATACAAAAAACAACATCTAAGATGTTGAAATAAAATAGTCAATAAAACGTAATAAAAAAGGGACTCGTATTTATCAAAGAAGAAGAAAAAGATTAGAAGGAGAAGTATGAAGATAAATGAAGAACTTCTACGTTGAATTATTGAAGATATTCAATTGGATTATATTTTGGAGGACCTTGTTGGGACTCAAATGTGAATATAAAGATTAGATGATATTCTAAAGTTTGATCTTTTATTATTATTTTTTTCCTTTTAGTTTTGAACTCGAGTAGTCAGCTTTTTAAATAGACCGCCTAGTTTTAGATTGGGAAAGATTAGATGAGTTGCTTATCTCTTTTCTTTGAAAAAGGTAACCATAAAAATAGATACATCAAATCGTGTATCAAATACATATTTAGAAAGTATTTAGAAGTATCGATATCTGATACGTGTCTGACACGAATTATTTGTCTCACATCAAGTATTTGTGCTTCATAGGTCACAACAATTCATAGAACAATTAACAAACAGAAATATGAAAAAAAAAATAACACTAGAGATTGTTAACCCAATTCGATGATTAACACTACATCTGGGGGACTATGAGCCCATAGAAAGATAACTTTACTAATATAAATGTTAAACAATTATAACATAGTGCTTATTTATATTGACAACTTTAATATAGTGACCTCTATAAAGGTCAACTACTCAATCGTACTGAAGGAACTCTTATCAAAGAGTATCTCTGAGCGGAAGCAAGATCGTTCCAAATTCATTGTGACAGAAATATCGCATTCACAAACAAATATACAAGTTATGCATTTAAGAATCAATTACGGCATGCTTTTCAAAACTTAAATACTGAGGAACGAGAGACATACCTCTTGAAGAAATTTTCTTCCCTTGAACTCTCGCTCTCTTCAGGAACAACAACTCACGCAGTCGTTGTGATCGCCAAGTCTATCATCCACCAAATCTCGTTGTCATCTACCAACGAACGAACTTCTCAGGAACAGAAAACAAAGAAGACACAATCACTCAGTAACCTCGATATACTCAGAGTGAAAGTCCAGGAGGTGTGGGCTCTGTTGGATTTGATAGAGGGGCGGAGGAAACAACGATCGTTTACTATGACCAAGCAAGTGGGAGAGAAGATGTGTCTATCGCTTAGACGAGTGCTTGATCATTTAGTAAAAGGTGCACGATCGTTTAGTAAAATGGGACGATCGTTTAGGTAAATCACTCAAACGCACGATCGCTTAGAAAAGACTATACAATCGTTTAGGAAAAAATGTGTGTGTACACGATCGTTTAGGACAACTTGAGCTATCGTGTATGCTCTCCTTTACTAGACGATGGGCATTGTACTAATTCATGTAGCGATTGTTCGATCTCTTTGCAAAATGAAAACTATTTTCATTTTATCCTTCAGTTACGAAAATTGAATGCAACCTCCCACTATCTCATTTGGTTATGGAGAAAAACCACCAACAATTATCTCATAATTGTTTAATTAAAAAATAAATATAATCATATTATATTTATAACCTATAGTTTAATATCACATCATATGAGATAATTGGCCAAGAATTTCTCCTGAATCATGCAAAAGTGGGAAGATCAATTTTGGTTATTGCAACTGAAGAATAAAATGAAAATTGTATTCATTTTAAAATGAGTTCGAAAATTCGCTCACGGTGTGGAAACTTCACGATCACTTAACGTTGAGAGCCTATACGATAGCGCCCATCATCCTAAACGATCGCACACTCGCATATTAAACGTTCACATGCGATTTCTAAACGACCGCTTACCTTTTCTAAACGATCACTTAGTGCACTGAGCAGACCTAAACGATCGCTTAACATTTGTTATACGATTGCTTAGTAAAACCTACACGATCATGTACCTTTTCCTAAATGACAAGCACTCGATTATACGATAGTCATCTACTATATCCCACTTGCTTGTTCGTACTACACGATCGTCTTTTCCTCTTCCCTCTATCAATTCCATCAAAGTCCACTCTTTGGATTCTCACTCCGAGAATACCGAGGGCTTCGAGTGCTGGTGTCGTTCCCGATTTCTGTTTGTTCGTGCATTGTCGTTCGTGTAGATGATCGTGGTGTTGTTAAGCGACTGATTGCTGGGCGATAAGAAGCATAGAAGAGTCGCTTCCGCTGGACTGAGTTCAAGTGAAGATTGTCTTCAACTGGTACAATTACTCAGTCTTTTTTGTATTTTAATTGTTAAAGCATGCCTATAATTAGTATTCCAATGCATATCTATGTGTTAGAATGTGTGTGTGGTAATTCGGTCACAATGAAATCGGAAAGATCCGAACCCGTTCATGGATACTCTTGTTTAAGAGTTTCTTCAGTATGTCCTAAAACTCGCAGTTTGTAAAGTTAAACATATTCTATTTTTCAATAAAGATATTATTTGAAATTTATTCAATAAAGTTGTTGTTGAATATGTAAATTTCACTTGTAAAGGCTAAATTCAATAAATTAACATCCATGGTTATTATATGAATACTTGAACTTTACGTGGAGACATAAAGATGGATCAAGTTTGATTAAATAGCCAAAAAGGTCTATAATATATGAATAAGGTTGAGTACCTTATTCTAGTAACACTATTGAATGCGACCTACTTTGTGGCTGTTACAATTTGTTGAAAAGTCTACAAACGAGGTGATTTTGATTCGTTCATGTACTCACATGAGTAGTGGGAGCATCATATGCAATGAGTTTGCATAAGATCAGACCAAGAAATAAGTCACTCTTACTTTATAACGTTGTTTACTGTTTAAGACTGATAATTTCGCATAGATGACCTAGGTAACTCGATCTTAATCTTGAGCTAACTATGAACTCCTGTTTATTTGGGATTATCCTTAGATTTGTATAGGTGAGGGTTGGCTCAACAGCGCCAGCTCAATAAGCCTCCCATTTCAGGAGTAAGATCGGGTAGATAGTTAGGGACATAAGGTGCAAGATGGAATTCATAACTACTCAATATAGGGATAGAAGAAATGTTGTTTTCTTAAGTGATGAATCCAAGTCTTGAACAGGGGACCCCACTCGTTCATTGGTCCAAGGGAATTTAGTTTAGTGATTGGATCACAAATCAATTGTTCATTAGAGGATCAGTGGAACTTAAGGAGCAAGGTGTAATTTTGCGGGTAAAACAACATTTGACCGAACCGTTATTAGGAATAACCTGTGAATGGTCGACTTACTAATTATGGTTAAATCAAGTGAACAAAAATATATTTACAGTGAGGAGAGTGTAACTATCGAGCTATAGTGGTGTGACTCGGTAGTTAACGAATATTGATTGAATTCGGTCTAAAGAGTTTAGCCTATGAATCTCAAATCATTGGAGCTCATGATCTGTAGGTCCATAAGGTATCTCTACTTACTCATAAAACATGTACATCTTGGACTAGTAAATTGAATGAATTTGAAATTATTACAATTTGTAGTGTTCAAATTGAATTTCAATTTGAAATGTTCAAACTGAATTTAGGGTTTTCAATTTGAAGTGTTCAAATTACAATTAGGATTTGAATAATTATATTTTGATATAATTAAATATTTACTTCATCAAAATTAAATGAAATTTGATAGTTTATAATATTTAAATGTTGGTTTAAATATTAATTGCATGAATAGGATTCATGTTTTAAATTAGGTGTTTGATTAATTTAATATTTGATATTAAATTATTGATTAAATTAATTAAATTTGTTTAATTTATTGAAATCAAATTAATCTCAATTTCAATTTTCAATTTTAGAAATTGAATTTTATATTAGATTAAATTTTGAATTTAATCAATGAAATTAGAAATTAATATAGGAGATAATGGAAACATCCAAGTTTTTGGATGATTTGGTGTATTCATCTCCATCTAAACACCTAGCCCACTACCAAGCACAAATTGAGCTGGCCATGACTAAGATTCCTTAGTGCTTGCATTCATGAGATGCATAAAAGCTTCAATTTTATGAGATGAAGCTTATAGAGTTGCTGAATTTTGAGAAAATTCTGCAAATCTCTCTCAACCTCTCAAACCCTCTTCTATTACCTCACTAAATTCAGTCCAATCTTGAATTCTACCACTCAAATTCAAGGCTGAGAATAGTAGAGAAGATCTCTTGGTAGTTCACTGAGGATTTTAAGCTGAGATTTCATGAAAAGCAGCTTAGATTTGGAGGATTCTTCAAAGGTTTGTCTTCTTGAAACCCATTTCCATGAAAATTTGTTTTTGCATGCTTTTTAGTACTCAAAGTAAATGTAGTTAGGATGCTTATTTTAATGGCTTGGTAAATCCCAATAGGCATCCATTAGACCAGTAGAAGCCTGGTAAGCATTGAAGTAGGTCGATAGAGCCCGGTAAGCATTGTTATGTCCTGGAAGGCCCCGATAAGTGTCTGAATCACTCAGTAAGCCCCGTTAAAGTTCTATAAGCCTGTTTTGAACCAAAGAAGTGTCCAGCTCATTCAGGTGAAGTTCCAAAGTGATGCAGAAGTATTGGGGACATGTTATTGGGAACCAAGATGATGAAGAAATATGTAATATTGCATTTAAGGAAGTCTTATCGAAGAGGACCTATGAGCAGAAGCAAGATCGTTACAAATTCATTGTGACAGAAATATCACATTCACAATCAAACAGAAAAGTTATGCATTTAACAATAAATTACGACATGCTTTTCAAACTTAAATGCAAAGGAACGAAAGACATACCAGTTGAAGAACTCTTCTTCACTTTAAAACTCGTTCTCATCGAGTCAGCAACTCTCGTTGTCGCTGAGATCGTCAAGTCTAACATCCACCAAATCTCGCTGTCGTCTACCACCAAACGGCCTTCAACACAAACACGCAACAAGGAGGTCACAACCACTCAGTAACCTCAGTATTCTCGGAGTGAGAATCCAGGAGGTGTGGGCTTTGTTGGATTTGGTAGAGAGGAGGAAGAAACAACGATCGTTTACTACGACCAAGAAAGTGGGAGAGGTATCAAGTCTATGGCATAGATGGATGCTTGATTGTTTAGTAAAAGTTACACGATCGTGTAGTAAACTGAGGCTGACCATTTAGACGATCGTGTAGGTAAATCTCTTGGCCGTGCGATCATTTAGAAATGACTATGCGATCGTTTAGGTAATTCGCGCGTGTACACGATCGTTTAGTAAACTTTGAGCTATCGTGTATGCTCTCATTTGCTAGGCGATGGGCAGTGTACTAATCGTAGAGCGGTTGTCTGATCTCTTTGCAAAATGAAATTTATTTTCATTTTATTTTTCAGTTATGAAAACTGATTGCAACCTCCCACTATATCATTCGGGTATGGAGAAAAACCGCCAACAATTATCTTATAATTTTTTAATAAAAAATAAATATAATCATATTATATTTATAACCTATAGTTTAATATCACATCATATGCAACATATAAACCATAGTCCTTTTCTCCTCCATTAGATATAAATCATATTTATATCCTTTTCCTCCAATTAATATATCTCGTACATCATGTCAACCATATCATATATAATTGACCAGTTCAAACATATCATATATAATTGAACTCCCTCTTGTCAATTTAAACACTTCAAACTGACCCAAAAACTGATTCTTAACTTGAATCTATTTAGCTACTAAGGGGACCTTGTGAACCTATGGCTCGAAGCTCCAACGATACATGAATAGCTGACTAAACTCTTTAGCCACGAGATCCACCATCCGTTAATTGCCAGGCATTCCACTAAAGATCGAAAGTTGCACTCTTCTCACCACATATATATTTCTGTGTCCATCGAATATAATCAATCAACAGTACGATAACCCTTCACAGATGCACGTAAGTACAGCTGGGCCAATTTATCGTTGTACCCCTTTAGTTACATCTAATTTCTTAAGTACCACTGATCCCTTTAATGAATAATACAACATAGTCCTACTATGTGTGGATACCTTTCGAGCAATGAGAAGGTGTGTGGCGTCACATCATTCGAGCCCCAGGATCAGCCCTCAAGGGAGTAATCTATCTACTTACCCCTACTTTGAGGAATGAGTGAATTCCATCTTGTATAGTTGAGTTCCCAGCTCCCAAATAAGACGAATCCTCAAAGTGGTAGGTTTGAGTCGGCGACCTGGCCACTCGCACCCATGTAAATCAAAGGACTGCCATTAATGGCAGGAGTTCCCAACTCACTCAGGATTGAGGTCATGTTACCTATGGTTATCCTAGTGAAGTGAAATCTCTGTCATGAACTGCGTTATATAACGAGACTATAACACTTCGTGGTCTGGTATTATACAAACTTCTTTGTATAGGACGCCTTCAATCGCATGTCTCCACATGAATGATCAGGATCAGACCATCTGTAGCAAGTCACAACATTTATAACTATTCTACAAAGTGGGCCGCATCCGTAGCGTCGCCAGGATAAGGTTTCCATCCTATATCCATATACTAATGACCATTTTGGTTATCACTTAAGGCATGATCCACCTATATGTCTCTACAAACATGCTTAAGTTACAATGAAAACCAGGGATCTTAGTTTATTGGTTTATGGCAAGGAAAATAAAACATCTCATGTTTCATAGACAATAGTGAAGAAAATATCATATATTATTACATCACAAGTGTTTGGTCAATACAGTGTTTACAAACTACAGGAGCCAACGAGAGTTTAGGACATCAACCCCAACAATCTCCCATTTATCCTAAAGTGAGTGGGGAGTACAATACAATAAGTACAAAAAATAAACTAGGGCACTAAGGCCCAGTACAAAAATCTCCCACTTGCCCTAGTCCAGCCGTTGGCGGACCCGTAGACCCATGCTCTGAAGGTGACCTTAAAAAACTGTAGTTGTGAAAGCCTTCGTAAACGGGTCAGCAACGTTATGCTTCTAAGCAATATTCTGACTATCACGTCCCCTCAATGCATTATCTCGCGGATGAGATGATACATCCGCTCTATATGTTTGTCAGCTTGTGTCTCTTGGGCTCCCTGGAGTTCACCACAACACCACTATTGTCACAATAGAGGGTGATGAGCCTAGACATGTCTGGAATAACTTCTAGATCTGTCAGGAACTTCTTAAGCCAAACGGCCTCCTTAGCAGCTTCATAAGTCGCTACATACTCGGCCTCTATCGTGGAGTCAGTGATGCACCCTTGCTTAGTGCTTCACCACACTACTGTTCCTCCGTTAAGAGTGAAAACTGACCCTGAAGTGGATTTCTGAGAATTCTTTTCAGTCTGAAAGTCAGAATCCGTGTATCCAGTAAGGATCAAATCTTTAGTTCCATACACGAGCATGTAGTCCCTCGTTCTGCGAAGATACTTGAGGATGTTCTTGACTGCGATCCAGTGATCCTGTCCTGAGTTAGACTAATACCTACTGACTATTCCCACAGCATAACAGATGTTTGGTCTAGTATAGAGCATCGCATACATCAAACTGCCAACAGCAGATGCATATGGGACCTGTCTCATCTCCTCGACCTCTTGAGGCGTCTTAGGACACATTTACTTAGGCAAAGTAACTCCATGACTGAACGGAAGTAGGCCCTTTTTAGAGTTATGCATCGAGTACTTTAGCAACATCTTGTCAATGTACGATGGCTGAGACAACGCTAGCACTTAATTCTTCCGATCCCAAAAGATCTGTATACCAAGAACAAACTGAGTCTGTCCCAAATCTTTCATTTGGAATTAGGTCGCTATCCAGTTCTTAACTACAGTCAGTAGTCCTACATCATTCCCAATGAGTAGGATATCGTATACACACAACACTAGGAAAACTACTGAACTGTTGATGATCTTCTTGTAGACACAAGGCTCATTAAAGTCTCGGTCAAAGCCGTACAATTTGATCGAAGTATCAAACCAAATGTTCCAAGATCGAGATGTCTATTTCAGTCCATAAATGGACCGATTCAGTTTGCAAACTTTTTGCTCTTGACCTTAGGTAATGAATCCCTCAGGCTGCACCATATAAATGGTCTCCTCAAGATTACCATTCAGAAAGGCAGTCTTGACATCCATTTGCCAAATCTCATAATTATAATAAGCAGCAATGGACAGAAGGATGCAGATAGACTTCAACATGGCAACAGACGAGAAAGTTTCCTTATAGTCGACACCTTCCACCTGGGTATAACCCTTTGCCACAAGTCTAGCCTTGAAGGTTTGCAGCTTCGCATCGATACCTCGTTTCCTCTTGTAGATCCATTTGCAACCTATAGGTTTTACCCCATCAGGTTGATCTATAAGATGCCACACTGAGTTGAAGTACATCGACTCCATCTCGGGATCCATGGCTTTGACCCATTCATCCCAGTCAACATTCTCCATTGCCTTCTGATAAGACAACGGTTCCTCAACATCGCCATCAGCTACCATAGTCAGGATTTCCATGAAATCCATATAGCGAACAGGTGGGTTCGCAATCCTCCTACTACATCGAGGTTCCCTCAACTTTTGAGGTGGAACTGACCTACCAGATGAACTATCATCAACAATTCTTACTGATGAAGTAGGCCCTTCAACAACTCTTGTTAAAGTTTCAGTAGTTTCGTTGGAAAGCTCACGTAACACAATCTTACTACGTGGACTATGCTCCCTAATATGATCCTCCTCTAGGAAGGTAACATTTGTAGACACAAACATTCTGTTTTCCATAGGATCATAAAAATAACCCCCTCGTGTACCTTTGAGGTAGGCTATAAAGTGGCACAACCTCGATTGTGGTTCCAATTTCTTTGGATAGCCTCAATCACATATGTTGGGCAACCTCATATGCAGAAGTGACGCAAAATAGCTTTATGCCCATTCTACAACTCCAGATGTGTTCTCGCAACACTCTTAGAAGGAACACAGTTGAGTATATACACTGCAGTTTCAACTGCAAAACCCCAAAACGAGTCCGGTAAGGAAGCATAACTCATCATCGACCAAACCATGTCCAACAAGGTTCTGTTTCTCCTCTCCTCTACACCATTCTGTTGAGGTGTACCCGAAGCTGAAAGTTGGAAAACAATTCCATGTTCTATCAAATAGTTCTAGAACCCCGAATCTAAAAGCTCTCCACCTCGATCCGATCGAAGTGTCTTCATCCGTCTATCCAATGCATTTTCAACTTCAGCCTTGAACTCTCTGAACTTTTCAAAGGATTCAGACTTCTGTTGCATCAAATAAACATATCCATACCTAGAGTAATCATCAATAAATATGATGAAATACTCATAGCCTCCCCTGGCTCGCACATTCATCAGACCACAGAGGTCGGAATGTACTAACTCTAGAGGTTCTTTGGCTCGATAACCTTTTCCAGGAAAAGGTCCTTTAGTCATCTTGTCCTCAAGGCAAGATTCGCACACCGGTAAAGAATTTTCCTCTAACTCGCTTAGAAGTCCATTCTTCACCAAATTCTCAATCCTATTAAGATTGATGTGCCCTAATCGAAGGTGCCAAAGTTGGGCATTTTCTTTTGGAGAAACTTTTTGTCGTTTATTTTGAGTTACAGTAGTTTTAAACATCTCTATGTTATAGAGGGAACTCGTTACTAACAGCCTTAGCACATACAAGTTATTTTCCATATTTGCTTAACAGATTTCAACTCCATCCTTATGAATAAACACTTTATTCAATTGAAAATTAAGAGTGTGATTACACTATATCAGACACTTTACAGAAATCAAGTTCCTCTTTAACTCAGGAACTACATAAACATTATCTAAAATGATAAATTTCTTTTGTAAAGTCAACTGGACTCCTCCCACTACCACAGCTGAGACGACGTACCTGGTGCCTACTCGCATCGTCATCTCACCAGCCTCTAGCTACCGCTAGGATCTAATCCCCTGAAAAGAAGAACAAGCATGATTAGTGGCCTCAGAGTCAATAATCCAGACAGACTCATCATTCTGCACTAAATAAGTTTCCAAAACCAATAAATCATACTTACCTTATTTTTCTTTGGCTTTAGCCTTCGCCTTCTTCTTCTCTTTTATCCAACGAGGAAAATTCCTCTTCCAGTGCCCATCCTGGTTGCAGTGAAAACACTTTCCTTTGTCAACCGGCACTAGACGCCTACCCTGCTGGGCGACAGGTTGTGGGTTAGTAGGTGTCTTCCCCTTCCTTTTACAACCCTTCTTCTTCTTCCAGTTGGAAGTGTTAGAAATAGAAGGTGCAGACTTCATTCCTGAGGTCGAACCTTTATGGAACGTCTTTGAAGATGAAACAACATTTGCCTCACCTCCCTTCTTCTCCTTACTTTTCAGTAAAGATTGGAATGTCTGTAACCCGTTGAAGAGAGTTGTAAGGGTATAGTCTACTTTGTTTAGAATCGCATTACTGACAAAGTGCAAGAAGCTATCCGCCAACAAATGCAGGATTATGCTATCCTGGCTACCCTCATCGATCCGAAACCCATTAATCTCTGCCACATTGAAGTGTACCTTCATATTAAGCACATGTTCTCGAACAGAGGTGTCTTCCTTCATTTTGAAGTTGAAGTTGCATTTTAGAGCCTTGTGCTTAAGCTGTCCAGACGGTTGTCCGAACATACCCCGCAGGGACTCCATGATCTCACGTGCTGAGACCATAGGCTTATGCTTCTTGGCTAAAACGTCATTAAGACTAGCCAAGATATAGGCTCGGGACTTCTCGTTCGCCCGTGTCCAATGCTCATATGCCTCCCGAACATTTCGAGTGGCATTTTGAGGTGGAATAGGAGGACACTCCTCCGTAAGGACGAACCTGAGATCATCGATGATTAAAATTGTTGTGATCGTGTGTTTCCAGCTAGCGTAGTTTTCGCCAGTCAGTTTGTCGACGCTAAGTAGAGCTAATGTGGCTGTAGCCATAATTACGTTGCTGAAAAACAAACAAACTTAATAAATCTATGCAATACCACATTTTAACACCAAATTTAGTTTTAGCAAAATAGTTTCCAAGTACCAAAGTGATTAGACTTCTATTTCGCAATGATGCCCCTGCCATTAGGCAGATGCCCTTTCACTGGGATGATCAGATGGGGTGATCAGGTGCCCTTTCACTGGGATGAGACACTCTCAACCATTAGGTAGAAAAAACTCTTGTAACTGCACCTAATAGTCACCATTCATTCGATCTAGAACTGTTAACCCTGAACAATTCCGCATAAGTGTAACCCCTCGTTTTCGGCACTAGAGTCCCGCCCTAATGTGCCCACCGTAGGGAAAAAGCAGATTAGGACAAGAGACTAAAGTGACCTTATCCTATACAGGAGATTAGATAAAGAATCGTGCAAAACTGTCATCCTATAGGGGGACACTCCCAGGGTGCCTCGAGGCGATGCACAGAAACATTATCCAACCTAATGAGAGAGATCGTAGGATATGTTGTCGCATGTCCCGCTCCCACTTACTATGAACATTCTCTCCACCCACCTTTATATTGACCTACCCAAACACCATCCTTTAGGGGGACACCCCAGGGTGCCACGAGGCTGAGGATAGATCTCACGGTGTGAACATAAAGGGAGAAACGCGAAGAGTTTTAAATGAAGTATCATATACCCCAAGTACCTCCCACTGAATGTTCTACCTAGGGGTTCATTAACTTAGACCATCCGGCTACTGGTTTTATCTAAGTCAGTTTAATCTGCTAAAAAACAACTCTTGTCTTTGAAATTAAACAAGTTCAAGTAGTCACATTAAACTCTTTAATGGACTGTTCTCAAATTTGCATGCATTCATCAAATCTATCTAATTCACCTTTCCAGGTAGGTTCCCAAGTAGGGGTGTTCTGTTTCCGTCAGCTTAAATACCCCAGCCTAAACAGAACCTGCCTTAGACAAAAGGTCTCTTATAGATAGATTTGCAACATTTTTAATCTTTTATAAGTCAATTTAATCCTATTAAACTGATTAAAAGATTAAACCTTAGGTTTATAATCTCATTAGAGCCATGATCTTAGGTCTATCTCCACCAAGTTTTAAAATACTTTTAAAACCATGATTCAAGCCTAAGTTCACATGCATGTCTTTCTTATAGATTTTAGTTCTAATTTCCTTATAACTCTTATAAAAGAAACAACCAAAAATCCAACCACATTGCTATGCACAACTAGGTATTTATAAGACTTATAAATTTAACTTATGTGTCATGCTTCATGCAATGTCCATTCATTACTATATATAACTTTTATACACTTGTAATGAACCAAGCAAACATGCTTCTAAATACCTTTATACTATAACGCTTATAAAATAAAGATGATACATGTCTATGCTTAATGCATGCATAAATATAACTCTTATATTATATGATGCATGAACATGCTCTTATGTAATTTAAATCATGCTTCTCTAAATCATAACACTTACAATTAGAGATGATGCATGACCAATGCATAACCTAAGGTGGGATTTCTACCATATGGCATATCATATGATATATAATCAAACATACATTTAAGTACATTCACCAAAGATTAATGGACAGGGATGAACCGCCTCAAAACCGGAAATAAAATTCTATCTATCACATTTCTCCATTGAGCAAATCGGTTCACAGGCAAACCAGGTCTTGAACCGCCCAGGCAAAGCCTCCCTGATCGTTTAGTAAACTGGCCGGGTAAACTGGCCGGGTATACATGATGTTTAGCTACGATCGAGTACCATTTACAATGCGATGAAGCATGAGGCACTCGATCGTTTAGCGCATCAAACAGAAACCCGCAAGTCTAAACGATCGTTTAGACGACGACATTGTTGTGAAGCATGATCATCTAGACGATCATATAACAAGCGATAAGTAATAGTTTACTCCGCGATCGTGTAGTCAGTAACTAAATGATGAAGCTTGTTGAGCTACACGATCGTCTAGTATGCGCGCATCAACAAGCTACCAAGTATCCCATACTCAACGATCGCTTACCCCATCGTTTATACGACCCGCCCAATGCTTGGTTGTCTTCATCCTCAAAGTACAGAAACTCCTTGCCTTGAAGCCTCATCACGAGCGACTCAACAGAGACTTAAATACTTTGAATTTACAGACTCGATAGCAAGTTAATATGCCCAAAAACATAAGGGCCCTTACAATTAACTTTGAATGTAAAAGAATTAAATAACCAAAGGAATCATCCTAGAAAACTCCATTAATCCACATCCACCAAACTATTTAACAATTAAACAGAGTGCAGACATGCTTTACCTATCGAGTAAATACAATTCTATACAACAATGATATGTCCTAAACCCTAATATATGTGCGCACGTGCGTTTAATATGACACATATATTTGTTTTTCTAGTACAATGTATAAATATAGGTAGAGAAAATTTGAAAGAACGATTTTTAAAAAGGATGTTACGTACCAACTGCCACTATGAGCGATGCTCACTTAACATATTTAACATGACACAATATATATCATGTTTAATGCGATTCTTTTTATCAACTACCAATTCCAATTTTAAATGCTCAATTGTTTAAAGTTCCTTCGTTACAACATCTCTTCCTCAACTTAATCCCATTTTATGATCCTTGCATCCAGTTATTCATTCAAAGTAAGTTTGATAGATAAAGACATTGATTACCATTTCGGAATTCGATGATATGCAATTTGTCACATTTCTTAGTTGCCTAACTAAAAAAAACATTAAAAAAAAAAAAACAAAAACAAAATATCAATCAAGTTTTAATAATATCCTTAAAATAGAAAATTCATATGAGTTTAATTTTATTGTAGACAACTAAACCTGAAGAGAGCTCAACTAATTAAAAGTATCATATGTCATCGGTATAATAAGTAAGAGATTTGAATCCCTACCTCGTTGTCTTTGAAGTCGAATAGAAAAAGAAATCGAAGTT
The DNA here is from genome assembly GCF_027475165.1 of Benincasa hispida. Lineage (NCBI taxonomy): Eukaryota > Viridiplantae > Streptophyta > Magnoliopsida > Cucurbitales > Cucurbitaceae > Benincasa > Benincasa hispida. The sequence goes on along the minus strand of NC_143484.1, from coordinate 29,377,921 downwards.
AGACTATATTATAGGAGAAATTTATTGTCAAGAGTAATAAATAATTTTTTACTTCGAACTAAAAGTATTAGATGACATGAGTTTTATCGACAATAAAAGGAGATGGAATAGCTAATTTATCTTATTAAGATGGTAAGGTGGATCGTTCATTTTCCATTTGAAATAATTCTCAATCGAAAAGCGATGAATACAATATTTTTTTTATATTATTGATCAGTATCAAATGAATATTGTTTCCAAAATATCTGATCTGGCAAAAAGAGAATCTTAAAGGCAAAAGTTGGTGTGAAGGAAAAAAAAAAAAACAAAAAGATATGAAGATTCTTTCCCTGCTAGAGCAGTAAGTTGGCATTGTCAAATAACCTAACTTGGGCAGCCAACATAATTGAACCAATCTCAAGCCAATTCTGTGTGGTCAATATAAACTCTTATTACTCATGCAAACTTGTACGGAGCTTGGCTGTATCCATTTATTTCCTTCCACATTTACAATTGGAATAGGATCTTCTATAGCATTCATCTCATATAATGCTATCAAAATTTTCCAATATTTTTTTAATGTTTCAATGAGGTATTGGGAATTGAATAATGAAATGGTCACATGAGATTTAAAGATTTGTTTCTCGTTGAATCAATTGAAATCGTAAACTTTCATCTTTATATTCTATTAGAATTATATTTTAGAATTGCTAATGCATAATTGCCTTATATGTGTAAGACTAATTTAAATATAGAAGTTAAAGTAATGTTATATAAAAATATTGTTATATAAAAATATTGAAATCAAGTGTGTGGTAGACGAATATTATTATTGGGTGATTTTTCATTTTCTCTCTTCTAGATTTAAAAAAAAAAAAAGGATAAAGAATGTTGAACGTTTTTTCTTTGAACAAAGTATTAGAGGTTGAAGGATCATGGAACGTACTTGGACTTCTCAACTAAGTTGACACCTCCTTAGTGCACTCATCACGCCCCGATTCAAAGAATGTTGAAACTAAAATTATAACTAATCTCAATTTAAAAAATAACCGATTTTAGATTTACTTTCTTTTATATGATTTGTATTTTAATCAATATAACAAGTGTAATTAAGGATAGGAGACCGACCTTGACTTTATAGGAGCGAGTGCATGTTAATTATGGTCGAACGAAACTCACTTTGTCTCTTTCATTTTAATTTATACATATATAAGAATTAAATGTTTGATCATATACACTAACCTAATTTTATTATGTAAGGATTCTTCATATTACAAATATAACTCATCAAACACTTAGTATTGGCGAGGTAGTAAAGCTATACGTACCTTCTTCATAAAAAAAAAAAAAAAAAATTAGAAATTCAAATCCACACTTTTGTTGAACTAAAAATGCATCTATCACAAAAATAATCACAATATAATTATGGAACTCTTTTCGATTTTTTCCTTTTGAGTTAAACATTGTATAAAAATGAAGGATCGTAACTTTTAAAATGATATCACTTTCTCATTAGACTCGTTGGTATCACTTTCTCAATCTCTTAACAAAAAAGTCGCATCCCTTTCTTAAGAGAAGATTTAATTGCCACAAATGAGAAAGAAAAAGTTAGTAGAGACTTCAAAAAAAAAAAAAGTTTCTATATACAAATGACTTTCAAGTGATTAATATAATTAAAGTAATTAATATTGTGTTTGGAATAACAAGCGAAAAAAAAAAACCCATCTTAAACAAATCATTTTTTTTTTGCAAAATACGTTTTTTTTTAAAAAAAAAAAAACAAATCATTTCAAATATGTTCACATCTGTTTCCAATATAGTTCTTAGATTGATTTTTAGATGACAGAAAAATTGTTCAGCTCCAAAATATTTTTTTTTTCAAAGGTATTGTAATTAAAGTGTGAAGTGGAGAATCAAACCTCAGACTACAAGATTGATAGTATGAACACTATACCAGTTGAGCTACATTCTTGTTGACAAAAAAAATAATTTCTCTCCAAAGTTTCTTCACAAAGACGTTTCTAATCATTTAAAATAAAAAACTATAGTAAATACACTTTAAATTATTAGTTTCTTCTAAAGTATTTATAGAAAAATCCATTTGGTTTAAAAAGCAATATTTTTTTCACAAATTATTCCAAACAAACTCTAACCCACTTAATTAAAAGTGTAATTACAATTGGTAGCATTTTTAGGAATAACAACCAAGTGTAAAACATCATTTTAAAAAAAATTGCAAATATAGCCAAGTCTATCAGCGATAGATTTCTATCGTTGATAGATTCTTATCAGTGATATGGTCTATCACTAATGAACTATTTAAATTTGGTCATATTTGTATATTTTTTTTTTACGTTATGTTATATCTGTTAATACTTTGGGTCTAATATCCATATTTGCAACCGTCCTTAATTAAAAACCCTAAAACAGACTATTGAATTGAAAAATCATGATATGGAAATAACATATGGAAAAACTAGAGCTCGAATTATATATGCATATGGATCATAATAAATAAGTTGTCTCCTTGATTCTACAAGCATGAGAGAATCTTTGGTTTCGTGGGGCAATATTAGGATAATACAAATTCAATTTTGCTTTGCTGTTTGCTTTCAAAGCTAACTCATGAGAGGGGACTCATCAAAGTTGTTTTCAATCTCTTCTGTTGCTTACAAAGACATCAAGTTATTATAAACAGAGACCTTTTTGGACCATTTACAATATAGCCAAAGGGAGACTATTTAAGGAGGGTCCTTCAAAATTTGTTGCCTTACTTAGCAATAACTTGACTTCCCTCACTCTCATGCAACCCTAATTATTGGCTCTACTTTTTTTTAACTTGTTCTATATGTCTCCCTATCCATTGCCAACATAACACTTTGATCTTTCTCTATCTCTTCTTTGGAAAAAGTATATTGCAACTTTCATTCACAAATAGATATGATTAACCTAAATAATTGAGAATATTCTTTTGATTTTATGTGTTTTGAGTCTCATCAAGGACTGTTTTTGGTTGCATGTTATTTAATTTGGAATTGAACTTGGTGATAAGAACTTTTTTTTTTTTTTTTTTTTTTTGGGTTATATGATTGTTTTGCTAATTAGGTAATGGAAGGGAGATTCTTTGATAATATTTTGAAGATTTTCTTTCTTTTCTTATCTAGTTAAAAATTAAAAAAAAATTAAAAGATACGATTTGAGAATATGAAATAAGAAAACAACGAGATGTTTTTAACCGTTGAGCTATACTTAAAAAAAATTGAAAACCAAAAACCGTAAAGTTCTTTAATCATATATAGTTTTATTGCACTTATCTATCTATCTATAATATTGGAGGATTACTGTATATGAATTCTTTTTAATAATTTACAATTTAAGTGAAGTTTTTATTTTTCTAAGAACATAAAAAATTGATTATGAACTAGTACAACAAGTGTGAGGATGAGAGATCAAACTTTAGAACTCAAAAGAAGAAATGCATACTACTATTGCTGAAGTGTACTTATTTTTAACATTTTTTTAACATTTTAATAGAAAAAACTAAGAATATGAAAAAAAAAAAAAATTTAAAAGAAACAAACAACAATAATGCATGACTAATGAGTCATAGTCGTCATAAAGTAAAGTTTAGACTAGAAATCGATTTTAGAATTTCTTACACACATGTGTATATAAGTAATCTTTTCTAAAATGATCAACTTTAAAATCCATTTGTCAAAAAAGATTAAGGCACATTTAGAATGATTAAAATCAATTTATATAATATGTTTAAAATTACTATGAAATATTCCTTTACTCATTTAAAATAAATTAAATATTTGATTTACACACTTTTTTCAAATTAATTGAATGTTATATTATTAAAACCATTTTTTCTATCAAAATGGTTGATTTTAAATGTGACAAAAACAATGATGAAAAAATCACAATATTTTATCGAAATATCACCAAAATTAAGGAACAGATACATATATCAAGGGTAGTGTTTTTATAGAAAATTGCTGAAATATATGCGAAGTATCGAAAATATTTGTAATATTACTGATAGATGATATCGTTGATATTTCCACAATATTTTAAATTTCTTTTTAAATTTGCAGCTTGTTTTGTTATGAGAAAATGTCACCTAAATTCTTTCACAAATTATTGTTATTGCCAGGTTTGTAGAATGCCCATCCATCAACCTATCAACCTAGAGCTTGCAAGTTCAAATTAAAAAAAAAAAAAAAAAAAAAAAAAAAAGGGTTTCGTTCCATTTTACTCTCTCCTATTTTTTTCCTCTTTTAATCTCTCAGTATTTTCTTTTTCTTTCTGTTTAGCTTTTCTTTTTTATTAATTATTATATAATTTTTATTATTATTTTTTAGTTTTTAGTTTGTTTTTCTCTCTCTATCATTCACAACCATCATCTCTCCTTATCTATTTTTTTTTTAATTCTCTCACTATATATGTATTTTTTCTATTTTTGTATATTGTATAGTTTATATTTTGTTGTTATCTTTTTTCTCTAGTCCATAATCTAAATCTCTCTTTATTTCTTGTCTATTATTTCTTTTATTTCTTTTTTTTATTTTTAATTTTGATTTTAGATTATAATATTAATGTTGAAATATCCTGTTCTTGTTATTATTGAATTATGAATTAAATACTTATTTGTTTACAAATTATTCAAGTTTATTTTTATTACTGACATTCAGATTTTATTAATAAAATATTTAATTTATAACAATTTTTCGATCTTCACTATTTCTATTATTTTATTACTAATCATATTTGACTTCTAATTACTAGTTTATATGCTTAAGATTATAATTTATTATTGAATAATTTTGTTCTAAACTTTTACTAAAAATTTACATTATTTTTATAAATTTTTGACATACCTGTGATTTTTTCCGAAATATCCGTTAATATATTCGTAAATCTGAATTACCAATATTTATACCGATAACAATATTTTTGTCTTTAGACAAAAGTGATTTTAGACCTTTCAAAATCACTCTCAAACATACTCTAAAATATAGATCAATTACTGGATCGATTTTTACGGATTATATTTAATAAAAACTCAATAATTTAAGGATTTGTATGGAAAGTTATGCTTTAATTTTTTTTCAAAAAGAAATTTTATAACTTTGTTTAATTGGATGTTAGAAACATGTATGAAAGAATAATTTCACAACAATAGCATTTTCTACTTTTATCTGATTTTCTTCCAATATCTTGCAAAATTTACTATGTATAGCTTAATTTAAACGTGTTATATTATTTATATACAGAATGAAAATAAAAGATAAAGTAGAACAAAAGATATTTTCCTCACAAAAGTTTCAAAATTATAGAAAGATAATCCTATCTAAAAAGTGAACAAAATCTATGATGCAATTTTTAGAAAATACACCTATGATTTAATAGCTTCTAATTAAACACTTTAATTCATTAGAAGGTCTTTGTTGTTAATACATATCTACTATTTCAACTAGAAAAATACATTCAAGAAAGATTAATTTTGTCTCTCCCTCCCAAACATCAAATAATTTACTTTTCCGACGACGTTTAGCTGGAACTAGTTGTAATTGACATGTACTTTTTCCTTTAAAATCGAATGTTTGATTTTACATCATTGCAATTATTGAATTAAAAAAAAAAATCTTTTCAAAAACCTAAAGAAAGTGTTATACAGAAGATGAAAATAACTTCATTCAGTTACAGAATCAGTTACAAATCTAGCTATCTTTAAATACTTTGTATAACTAATTTGTACAGAGAGAGAGCATATTGTAATTGAGTGACCACACTTATCTTGAAACAATCTTGAATAAAACTCCTCAGTTTCTCCGTGGACGTAGGCCTCCCTTGGCCGAACCACATAAAACTATCGTGTTCTTCTTCCTCTCATCATCTTCCTATATATACCTCTGACCCACCAATTGTGTAGCTTTTAGCAACGATCGTCTAGCTTTTAGCCAACGATCGTTTACTTCTGCAAGCCTCATCGTGTAGAGGACCATCGTTTAGACGACCTCGTCTAGACGATTTTCAGTAAAGCTTTCATCGTCTAGACGATTTGTGCCTTATCGTCTAGACGACCCCAGCTTTACCTCCCATCGCCTAGACAATCGAAGACTCATCGCCGCTGCGATTTTCAGCAGCCTCTCTTTTCTTTTCTCTCGTTCTTTCTCTGCAAAAAGAAAAGAAAAGATTAGTCATTCGAAGGGCATTTCCAGCAGAAGAGTGAAGCTCTAATCTCAGCCATCAAAGTGTAAGGTCGAGATCGTTCATCACACGGATTGTGCTTTCAACACGCTATTTTGTGTTTGTGTGAAGAGACAAGGTGGTATCTGGTATTCGTTTAAGGGCCATCGTTTTGTCAAATCCCAAAAGAGTTAGTAAATCAGTTTTCTTTCAGCCCGTTTTCCGCAACTCAAGCCCAACAAAAAGTGCAATGATATAAGGGTTAGTCGAATGTGTTGGTCTAATAGTCAAAACGGACATGAATTTGATAAAGAACTTAGAGGGAACGAGTTCAATCTATGGTAAACCCTATATAAATTGTTCCGTAAGATTATTCCATAAATGCATAAAATTGTTGGGCACTCATGAATTTAAGGAAAAAATTGGACACTCAAGAGACATATGCATCATTTTATTTTTTATTATTATTATTATTTTAAATTTAAGAAGGGTGGATTGATGCCATGATGTGTACAAGTCATTTAGATGCCTTCTATGATTAAAGGGTTCCACATTATATTATAGTTTTGTTTCATTTACAGCTACAAAGTTTTTAAAAATAGCAATGGGAAAAACAAAAGTTTTTAACTTTACAGAAATATTAGAAATCAAATATTGAATGAAACCAAAGATTCCATAAAATATTAGTAGAAGATTCCTAAAAAATCAGCATCCAACATTTAATATATTTGATTTGTCAATGTCTATGGACCTTGATCTTTTATTCACACTAAATTCAATAAACAAAAACTCGACCTTATTGTGGTCCTTTTCTTCTTTAAAAATTATTGTACTTAAAAACATGTCTCATTGAGTTTTCATATCGAGCTACATAATGGTTTATATCGTCAATCTAAGTATAGTTCGACTAGTTTATACATATATTTTTCGCCAAAAATATAAAATCTAAAATCTCCCCAATGTTGTTTGAACTAAATAAGGACTTTAGAAATTTTATATTAACTATTTGTTTTACTAAGCCTTGCAATGAACTCAGTTATGTGTGAAGCCATTAAGCAATAATTTGATTTATATGAGTTTTTTCACTACTTGTATTTAGTTTCTTCATAAAAATACTTAACTAACTCTTTTTTTTTTTAAGTTTATTTATTCCTTTATTCCTTTATTTATTTTTTGTAGAAAGGCCACAAACATTATCATTATATATTGTGAAAGTTCTTATTTATCTATTGTTTAGTACTAACATATGAGGGTAGGTTCAAAAAATAAACACATGAAGGTAGGGGAATATAATTGATTTATCATTTGTATATGAAAGTTCTTATTTATGTTTATACCTATTTTGTGTCAAAATTAGATTAATTTAATACCCATAGAAAAACACATAACATATGTGATAAGTATCAAACAAATAATTCCCCGAATAAAAATGTCATGAGATATTTTTAGTTAATGTGAAATTGGTCATCAATCAAGCTTCTGTGATAATAAATAGGTGTCATTGTATGACAGGGTTGACGTAAAAATGTTATGATATGGTCAATTGTAACATTAATATTTTTATGAAAATTATTAATGTTCTTTTTTTGCGACAATGTCATAATGTAAGTATAAATATTTTATTGATTATTTTTCATTGTTGTTAGTATCCGCATCTTGACATAATGTCGAAGTTATTAGTTATTTATGAACAATGACAACTTGTCATAGTAAATTTGCCAATAAAAGTTTATTATTGAAAATTATTAGTTGTTATCGACAAAATATAAAATCATTTCAAATTAACTTCTGGATGTTTGATTCAACAAATAAAAAAAAATATCATATGAAAGGTGGTTACCACAATTGGTAAGTGTCAAAAGAACCCACATTAGTTATAGTGATTGCTCTCAATCATTCTAGTTCTTATACTTTTAAATCGTATATTTTCGTCGTTATGTATATTTTTTCGAAAAATTTTAGTCTGTATATTTCAAATAATGATATTGTTTATTAATATGGTTTTCGTTTTAAAAACGTTATAAAAGAAGATATAAATTCATAATTATGTATATCAAATGGAAAAGTATTGCAAAAATAGTTTGATTTTATTTTTATAAAAAAAATATATAAAAATAATAAATAAATAAGTCATCAAAACTTACTTTGATTTTGTAAAAACTGAAAACAAAAGCACAATTATCAAACATGTTTTGAGTTTTTAGTTTTTGAAAACATAAAACTAAAAACAATGATCAAACATGTGTTTTTGTTCTTTGTTTTTTTTAAAAAAAAAAAAAAAAACAAAAACAGTAATCATGTATGATTTTTGTTTTGTAAAAATGGAAAACAAAACAAATGGTCAAGACCAAAATCAAAAAAATAAACCCAAACTAGTTTTAAAAGGGATTTTAGAGGTAGAACGGATGTTAAACTTAATTTTCAAAAAATTATAAATAAAAAAACCAAATAGTTATCAAATGGGCCTTTTAACGTTATATTTTGAAAAATGGTAAAAGAAACCTTTGTTAGTGTAAAAGTAGTCGAACTTTATATGTTAAAATTAAATTGGATTTACTAATTACATAAGATTAGTAAATATCTAAATAGTGAATAATGAATTGGTAAAATCTCAGTTCAAACAACTAATGAACTGGTATTGTTTGTAAAAGTAGCAAAACGTAATATTTTAATGGTAAAATATCTAAATAATGAATTGGTATTTTAAAGCTCAAACAACTAATATCAGTTTAATAAATCTCAAATTCAATTTAAATTTTAAAGCACAATAAAATCATTACTTTAAAAATAAATTAAATCCAAGACCCTTATTACTATAATTAATATCCATTTAAAACCTTATTAATTTTATATATAATTAATTTCTTATAAAATTAATTATTAAAAATTTAATGAATTATATTAATTTAATATCAAATATTAATTAATTAAACAACAATTCCACAAGCATGAATCTTCATTCATGTAATTTAAATATTTAAATCACATTTAAATATTATCCAATTCTTCAATTTCATTTAATTCGATAATTAAACGTGTAATTATATCATATATAATTACTAATTCCCATAATTTGAATTTGAACGTTTCAAATTCTCTCATCATGCTATTCTAAGGTTTAATCTGTTTGTGAGCTAGTAGGGAACCTAATGGTCCTACAGATCATGGGCTCCAACAATCCCAGATTAACCGAGTAAACTCTTTAACCTGAATTAACCAGCATTCTTAACTATCGGGTCACTCTACTAAAGCTCAGTAGTTGCATTCCTCTCACTGTAGATATATTTCTGCCCACTCGATTTAACCATAGTAAGTAAGTTGACCCTTCACAGGTTATTCGTAATAATGGCTAGGCCAAAAGTTGTTTTACCCTCGAGATTACATCTTGCTCCTTAAGTCTTACTGGCTCTCTAATGAACAATTGGTTTGTGATCCAATCACTAAACTGAGTCCCTCTTGAGCCAATGAGAGGGTGAGGCTCTTTGTTCAAGACACAGAGTCAACACTTAAGGGAATAACCAACTACTATCCCTAAAAACGGGTAGGAGTGAATTTCATCTTGCACCCTATGTCTCTAGCTATCTACCCGGTCTTACCTCTGAAATGGGAGGCTTATTCAGTTGGCATTGTTGAGGCAACCCTCACCCATGCAAATCTAAGAATAATCCTGAATAAAGAGGAGTTCATAGTTAGCTCAGGATTAAGGTCCAGTTATCTAGGTCATCGCTTTGAAATAGTCAGTCTTAAACAGTAAACAACGTTATAAAGTAAGAGTGACTTTATTTCTTGGTCCGGTCTTATACAAACTCTTTGCATAGGATGCCCTCACTCATATGTCTACACATGAACGAATTAGAATCATTTCATTTTTAGCACTTTACAAACAATTGTAACATCTACAAAGTGGGTCGCATTTAATAGTGTCCCAAGAATAAGGTACCCAGTCTTATCCATATACTATAGACCATTTTGGCTATTAAATCGAACTTGATCCACTCTTATGTCTCCACATAAAGTTCAACTATTCATGTAATAGCCATGTATCTTAGTTTATTGGATTTAGGTTATTTCTAAAATGAAACGAGCAATTTAAAAATTCAATAACAACTTTATTGAATCAAACTTCGATAAAATCTATATTGATTAACAGAATAAGTTATTGTTTACAAACCACGAATTTTAGGACATAAAACCCAACATTGACCTACTTCTTGGGGTTCCAAATCAAACAACTAGAATGGAGCATATTTATTTCACAAAGTAAGAATGCTAGAAGCATTGTGAAGAAATTTGGGCTTGAAAAGACCAAAGTCAAACGAACTTCTGTTCCCACACACGCTAAGCTTACTAAAGATGCAAATGGAGATAGTGTTGATGAAAGCTTATATAGAAGCATCATTGGTATTTTGTTATATTTCACTACTAGTAGACCAAACATTGCTCTTATATCTAGAGTTTATGCTCGATAACAATCTTGTGCCAAATCTATTAATCTTCTTAGTGCCAAGAGAATAATCAATTATATCAATGGAACAAATGAGTATGGTTTATATTACACCTTTTACACAAGTAGCTCTTTTGAAGGCTATTGTGATAATGACTGGGTAGGGAGTTTTGAGGACAGAAAGAGCACTTTAGGAGTTGTTTCTTCCTTTGAAAAAAAATCTTATATCAGGGTTTATCAAGAAACAAAATTATGTTTCTTTATCTACTGTAGAAGCCGAATACATTGTTATAGACGATAGTTGTACTCAACTGATATGGATGAAGCAGATGCTGAAGGAATATGATGTTCCATAGGTATCCATGACTCTTTATTATGACAACCTTAGTGCTATCAGTATATCAAAGAATCATTTTCAGCACAGTCAAACCAAACACATTGATATACGATATCACTTCATTTGTGATCTTTTTTAAAATAAGCAAATTGGTTTTGAACGCATCCATACTAAAGATAAACTAGAAAATATATTTACTAAAGCCTTGGATGCAGTTCAGTTTGAAGCCTTAAGGTCAAGTTTACGCCTTTGCAAAATTAATTTATAGCAATTGATTAACAAATGTTGTTTTTGCAGGTTTGGGCCTTTAGTAAACAAGCCATTTATTTTAATACGTTGATGGCCCACACTCAGCTTAATGTTGTTATTTGTTTAAATTTTAATTTAAGTAGGTGGCAGTTATTAATTGAGGCACTAATCCCTTCCAACGTGGTTGTTCATCTTCTTCCCTATGTTGCTCCAACTGCTCGAGTTCTCTGTTTTGAGTATTTTTCTAGCATGATGGTGAATACTAGGAAGAAGGCTTATGTTCCTAATTAAAAGATGGTTTGCTTCAAAGAGAAAGCTAATAGAAAGAAGATTGTTGAAGTAGATGTCCCTACGACTACTACCAATGGTTATGGCATTCAAATGCGAGGGTTACACTCTCCCTCGACTAATAATGTTGTTGCTTCTCATTTCATCAAGCGAAAGAGATCAAATATTGGTTCTTCAGTCACTGCTAAGAGAAAGGTTGACCTGTTTTCCACAATCGCTTTGACTATGACTGATCTGATGGGATCAAGTAAGACAATTTTAGTCGACTCTAACGAATCATCTTCTAGTAATTCCTCTAAAACTGAACAACAATACCGTGTAGTGAGTTGTGGTTTTGAACAAAATGTGTCTTCTAATCTTGGTGAACCTTCTAGCAAAGAAATTAGGGTTTTTCAACCTATTGCAAAATCGACAATTAAAGAACATAAAAAGGAACGTAGAGATAGAGAAGATCGACACACAGATATACGTGGTTCACTAGCAGTGTGTTAACTACGTCCACAAGCAGAGGGAGAACAATATTATTTGAGAGAATTTTTTCAGAAATCACATCAAAACGGCGCCTCTAGGGTTAGAGAATTTATATAGTGCACTATTCTAAACCCTAGGGACAACGAGACTCCCGTACTTGGTTGTTCGAAGCGCCAACAAACAGATTCAAGGCATTTCAACAAATCTCCACCTTGACTTGAATTCTCTCCCAGATAACAGATGTACCAAATGCAACATAAATCAATATCACCAGACGTACCCAGACTTCTCCCTCATGCCTTAAAGTGTCCCACAAAGGGGACCACTAACAATTCAAAACATTCAGCAAGTCTAAACAATGTTGGAACTTGCCTTGTGGAAGCGGTTTGGTGAACATATCAACAGGGTTATCAGCAGTACCAATTTTCATCACTTTAACTCTCTGCTCACCTCTTAAGAAGTGATATTTTACATCTATATGCTTAGTTCTCTCATGATGAACTTGATCCTTGGCTAGGCATATTGCACTCAAACTATCACAATATACAATAGCTTGGTCATGATGCAAACCAAGATCACCAACTAACCCCCTCAGCCATATTCCCTCTTTAGCAGCTTCTATCAAATCCATGTACTTTGCTTCAGTAGTAGACAAAGTAACTGTAGGCTGTAAGGTTGCCTTCCAACTAACAACAGAACCACCCAGAGTGAACACATAGCCAGTCATAGATCTCCTACTATCAACATCTCAAGCATAGTTAGAATCAGAATAACCGATCACCAAACACTCTATGCAATTCCTATAAACAAGACCAACATCAGATGTACCTCTAAAGTAATGAAGAACCCTTTTAACGGCTTTTCAATGCTCCTTCCCAGGTTGACCCATGAACCTGTTGATAACACTAACAACATGGGCAAGATCAGGCCTCGTACAGACCATAGCATACATCAAACTTCCCACTGCACTAGCATAAGGAACTTGAGACATGTACTCCTACTCAGCTTCAGACTGCGGTGAAAGCACAGATGACAAACGAGCATTTACAGCATTAGAGGTATCTATGGGCTTAGCTGATGACATACCAAACCTAGACAATATTTTCTGAATATATCCTTTCTGCGACAAAAAGAGCTTATTCTTATCTCTGTCCCTATAAATCTCCATACCTAAAATTTTTTGACCAGCACCCAAATCCTTCATATCAAACTTAACACTGAAAAAATTCTTCAATTTTAGAATATCAAACTTGGACATTGCAGCTATGAGCATATCATCTACGTATAAAAGTAGATAAATCTTTGAATCATCATCAGCTTTGTTGTGATATACACAACAATCATACGGACTTCTGTTATAGCCAATTCCAATCATATAGCTGTCAAATTGTTTGTACCACTGCCTTGGAGACTGCTTTAACCCATACAAAGATTTCTTCAACTTGCAAACATAATATTCTTTACCTGGACACTGGAACCCATCTGGTTGGGTCATATAAATCTCTTCCTTCAACTCTCCATGTAAGAAAGCTATCTTCACATCTAGTTGTTCAAGTTCCAAATTCGGATGTGCTACTATAGCTAGTAACACCCTGATAGAAGTATGTCTGACTACTGGTGAGAAGATCTCATTATAATCAACTTCTTCCCTTTGTGTGAACCTTCTAGCAACAACTCGAGCTTTATATTAAATGCCCTTTGAAGGTGATATTCCCTCCTTTTTCTTGAAGACCCATTTACAAGTGACAATTTTTCTCTCCTTAGATCGTCTAACTAATTCCCAAGTCTGATTTTTGTCAAGAGATTCCATCTCATCCCCTATAGCAGTAAGCCATTTAGCAGACTCACCACATGACACAACTTCTCTATAAGTGGATGGCTCATGAGGATCCACCTCTTCACCAACCTGTGATGCAAAAGTAACCCTATCTTCAAAACCATATCTCACAGGAGGTCGAACACCAACTCTTCTAGCTCTATCACGAGCTATGCTCAGTTGATCTAGAATTCTCAAGCAAAGCATCTTCTGACGTTTTAGGCACATTAATTTTTTGTTGCACTTTAGTTTTTGTAGTAACATGTTGATCTTCTCCACCTTGATGTTGTAATTCATTCACAGCTGAAGTGAATTGCATCTCCACCTGTTTATCAACACTACTACTTTCTTTCACATCAATAGACGACACAAAAGGCTTTATAGTTGAATTAAGCATGGAATTTTCATCAAATATCACAGTCCTACTAAGTATGACTCTATTCTCAGAAGGTGACCAGACTCTATATCCTTTAACTTCATCCCCAAAACCCATAAATATACCCTTTTTAGCTCTCGGTTCTAATTTACTCTCATTAACATGATAATAAACAGTACAACCAAAAACTTTTAATAAAGAATAATCTGCAAGCTTACCAGACCACACCTCATAAGGTGTTTTACAATCAATAGCTGTGTGAGGTCCACGATTGATCAGATAACATGATGTATTTACTACTTTTGCCCAAAACCTTCTAACCAACCCTGCATTAGAGAGCATGCATCTTGCTCTCTCCAACAACGTCTGATTCATACGTTCTGCAACCCTATTTTGCTGTGGAGTATCCTTAACAGTGTGATGGCGAACAATCCCCTCAGCTTTACAGAACTCATTAAATTCAGATCCACAGAATTCCAGACCAATATCAGTTCGCAGCCTTTTGATCTTCTTCTCAGTTTGATTTTCAATCAATATCTTCCACTGCTTGAAATTCTTGAAGGCTTCATTTTTATGTTTCATCATAAAAACCCAAGTCATTCTTGAGTAATCATCAATTATAGATAAAAAAATACCTACTGCCTTCAATATATTCAACTTTGGAAGGTCCCCAACAGTCTGAATGAATATAATCAAGTGTTCCTTTTGTACGATGAACACCTCTTGGAAACTTGCTGTGATGAAGCTTCCCAAATACACAATGTTCACAAAATTCAAAATCTTGCACCTTGTGCCCACAAAGAAGATCTCTTTTTGACAGAATTTGCATCCCTTTTTCACTTATATGACCAAGTCTCATATGCCATAACTTAGTCATATCATCCTTGTGAACGATCGATGATGCAACAACAGCATAACCTATTATCGTGGAATCTAATAGAAAATACAGTGTTCCACGCTTTATGCCTTTCAGAACTACCTTAGAACCCTTATATACATATATTGCTCCATCTTTACCTTCAAAACTGTAACCCTTGCTATCGAGTACACTAAAGGATATCAAAATCTTCTTCATTAGTGGAACATGCCAAACCTCTTTTAAAGTGTAGAAGGCACCATTATGTGTTTGTATCTTGACTGAACCGATTCCAACTATCTTACATACAGCACCATTAGCCATGCTAACATTCCCTCCATCTATTTATTGATAGGTTGAGAACCACTCTCTATTTAGGCACATATGATAAGATGCCCCAGAATCAAGAACCCACACATCATCAGAAAATGAATGTTCATTCACAACTAAAGCTAGATCTTCTTCAGAATCGATTTCGACTTCTTCAGAATCAATCTCAACTTGTGCAATAGAGGCGGATGCTTCCCTTTTGTCACTCTTTTACTTATTTTCCTAATTTCTTTTTATCTTAGGCCATTCAGTTTTCCAATGCCCCTTTTCTTTACAGTAGTTACAAATATCATCTGATATAGAACCCTTTGACTTCGAAGACCTTTTATTCTGGTTCGACTTCTACTTACCAAAATTCCTATGTCTCTTGCTCCCTATAGTAGCTAACCTAGATGCCTGACTTTCTGTAACTGAAGTTCCTGCATTCTGACGGTCCTCTCTTATAAGTAACGTGGACTTTGTATCTTCTAAGGTCAGAGTTTCTTTCCCTCCAATATACGAATCAAAGAAAGTCTCATATGACGGGGGCAAAGAAGTCAACAGAATTAGGGTAGCATCCCCATCATCAACCATAAACTCTATGTTACGCAGTTCTAATAAAATTTTATTTAATTGATCAAGACGGTCTCGTAGACACGTACCTTCCTGCATACGTAGATGATACAGACGTTTCTTCAAAAACAATTTCTTGGTTAAAGATTTCGTAATGCAACTTCAACCAAAGACCAGCGGCAGTTTCTTCATCTGCGACCTCGATGATGACGTCATCAGCCAAACATAGCATGATCGTCGAATGAGCCTTCTCCTCAAGAGTCTGCCACTCTTCGTCATCCACGGCAGTCTTCTTTGACTTACCTGTCAGCGGCACCCACAACCCCTGCTGCTTTAGTAGGGATCGCATCTTGATCTGCCATAAACCAAAACTGTTCCTCCCAGTAAATTTGTCAATCTTTACGTTCACACCAGACATCTTCAATTGTTGAACAAATGCGGAATTTCGGAAAAACCTTAACAAGGCTCTGATACCAGTTTGTTGCGAAATTGACAATTAAATAATACAAAAGGAACGTAGAGATAGAGAAGATCGACACACATATATACGTGGTTCACTAACAGTGTGTTAGCTACGTCCATGGCCAGAGGGAGAACAATATTATTTGAGAGAATGATTTCAGAAATTACATCAAAACGGCGCCTCTAGGGTTAGAGAGTTTATATAGCGCACTACTCTAAACCCTAATACTTTGTTGTTCGAAGCACCAATAAACAGATTCAAGGCATTTCAACACAACCATTTTTTTAGTGATAAAACAAATGGTTACTTTATTGTTGAATCTAGTTTTGTTGCTACAAATGTGAATGTCTCTAGAACTAGCCTTGTCATTCTGCCAAATGTTGATAGTCCCTCTAAATTGATTGATCGGATTGTGCAAAAGTCTGAGTTGTGTGCTAATGGTAATGTTGATGCAAATGTTTTTGCTTCTAATGAGTTTGTTGTGGTTTTTCCTATTTATGAGACTCAAAGTGCTATTGTTGAGTCTATTGAACCCACTTCTATTGTTGATGGTGGGTCTAATAAAAATGTTTTTTTAAATGATCAAGGGATTGACGAATCTACTAATTTGTTCTCTGCAAGTGAGAATGTTGAAAAGGTGCAAGATGTGAGTGATAATCTTGAAAGAATTAATGTTGATCATGTTCAGTTTGATAAAGGGGAGAGTTCTACAAACCCTTCATATTCGTCCAGTTAGAATGATATTCCCCTCAGTCGAATGTTATCTAAGTTAAAAGATGTTGCAGAAGATGTAAATGTAACTTCTGAATCTTTAAAAGAAAATTCTGATGAAGAAGATGTTGAAGATGTTGAAGATGTATCTAAGTCCTCTAGAGATTGGGGGTTGATCAGCAATTCTGACAATGAATCTGAAAAGTTCAAGGGCTAGACACTCGTGCTTCTACAAGGGATCAAAAGAAAAAGGAAAATCCTATCTCTGTCCCTCATGTGCCTTTTAATGGTGTCTCTTTTCACTTTGAGAAAAGTTCCTTCTTTTGGATGTTTGTGATTTAGAGGAAGATTTTTGTTGAAAATGGGTGGTAAAAAAAGTCACAAGAATGTCTTGATATAATGGAACTAATTGTTAAAGCTAATCTAATGAAGACCGCTATGAGTTTGGTCCTTATTATCTAAACTTGTCAAAAGAATTTATTGTGAATCTTTTTCCTGCTTTTGATGATGTGAATACTCCTTACTTTCTTAGGGTTCATGTCTGAGGCCACAGTTTTGTTTTTACTACTGGTGTGATTAATTCTTTTCTTGATAGAAATGTTCCCCTTAACACTCATGAACTACATCCTTCTGTGAAATATTTGGTCTCTTAATTAATCGGAAGTTTTAAGAATTCTTGGTTTAAGAATGGACAACTTGCTTCTGTTGAGCTAAGTGCTAAATATGTTGTGTTATTTCGCATTGGGATTGCCAATTGGTGCCCTTTCTTCTCACCATTCCTGTCTTTCAATTGCTCTGACTACTTTATTGTATCAAACTGGAAAAGGTGCTACTTTTGATTATGGGCTTTTTTCATTGGTCAACTTCGCCGGCACATTAGTTCTTAGGCTTTATGTTTACTTATTCCCTATCCATGCCTAATTTGTGATATTTTGTTATCTCAGAAGCTTGATTTACTCTCTGCTGAAAAACCTATTGGTGCCAATCCAGGTCTGTTAAATTTTAACTACAAGCTGTTTCAAGGTCATCATGTTCCAGATATAGCCCTATCTTCTCCTAGTATTGTTGAGAAAGCTCCAAGTGTAAACTTTGTTGCATTCTCCTTTGGTCATCGTCTACTGCAATCCTTATATGAAGAGATTAGGATTAATGATATTATTGATCGTGCTTCTGATTGAAAGTCTAATGACTTTGATGAGGCAAGCTGGTGTGGATCCTGATCGTGTTGGACCCTTTTTATGAATATTTCTCTAAGCCAGAGGGGGAATTGGCTACCAATGCTTGGGTTGATGGCTGGATGACGGCAACTGCAAATGTTTGGTTTGGTGTTGGGGCTTTTGTTGTTATTTTGATTGTTATTGTTTCTATTTCATTATATTTTGTCTTTAGGTTCTTAGACTTGTTCTTATTTCACCATGGACTTCTTTTACAACTATGACTTAACAGTTCTATTATTTTTGTCTACCCTTGTTAATTGATGATGTAGGTTGGAAGTGTTTAATATATCCTGTCTTAAAAAAATATTTATCTTAGACAAAGGGGGGATTTGTTAGAAAAAAATGATATTGGCTAAATATATTTGTTTAAGATTTTTGGCATTATTTTCTTGGATTTTTTAAAGTTGTCTCTGCTCTTGTCTCAGATGGATCTTGTCTCAGAGGTTGCTCTCTCTGTTGTCAAATCTGCAGAATATTCTTTCCTTATTTATCGTATTCTACAAAATATTTTATTTGAAATTTTTTCCTTCCTAATGTGCTGACGATTTTGTATGGGAATATTTTCCACCGTTTCGCTGTGCTATTTAAGCTCAAGAAGTTTTCTTGCTAAGGTTGCTACAAATATTATTTTAGAGATCATTGGGAGAATTCTATCGATTACATATTGCATTACATTGATTTCAAGAAGAAGGTTTTGTGTTGTGTTCATGACCAAGGTTTTGTGTTGTGTTCATGACCATATATTCTTCACTTGGTTTTATAGTAAGCTTAACACAACAACGAAGGTTACTCAGTTTTAGGGGGAACCTAAGATTTTGTTGATCAAGAAGGATTTCTCAAGTCTTAGAGGGAGCCTAAGATGTTATTCATTGAGAAGGGAGTTCTCAAGACTTAGGGGCAGCCTAAGTTCACATGTGAAGGGAGTTCACAAGTAGTAGCAAAGATATCAACAAGTGAGAGGGAGCCTCACATATTTAGGGAGAACCCCAGCGTTTCAACACCAACATTCACATACTTGGGGGAGCCTAAGTTCGAGAGAGAGGGAGTCCTCATATCTAGGGAGAGTCTAGGTGATCAGTCGAGCTGTACAGGTATCACTGTAATTGTTGTTATTTACAGATAAGTACAACGTTGCAATTGCTTGACTTTTATATATTAATGAAATATCTTTCTCGGACACACTGCCCCCTTGACATTAGTGCTTTATTACCAAACTGAGCTATCGATCTTGGTATATTTATTTTGTTTCACTCTCTGTTGTTTCATTGTTATCTAAAATTGTTAGGACGTTTTGTGAGACAAGCGTATTGAGTACAAGTAACCACTTTCGAAAATTTCATATTTAATTTAAATCTCAAAATAAATCCAAAATTTAAAACAACATAAGATTAGTTAATTAAAATCTCAAATTGTACTGTAAAATCCTAATGAACATTTAAATTTGAGATTGACAAATGAAATGGACATATGCGCATTGATACAATCAAAATGAGAGTTATTGTTGTAGTTCTAATATATATATATATATATATATATATATATATATATATATATATGGCTTAGCATGATCGCATAGCTTGCATTGGCTGAGGTTGCCCTTGCAGTCAATCTTAAAGGTTGTGATGAAGACATCCTCACATTTTATCTATTTTCCATACTTCCAATGCTTTTTCTATTAGTTAGAAGTAGGATTAATTTGTAGCTTAATACCCCCCCATCATTCTTTTATTCAACCGCCGCAAACACATTACCGCATAGCATTTAGTTACAAGTCCTTGAGTTTGACCTCGAATCACTCGAGAAACTTGCATTCACGTTATACTTGGCTTGAGCGCAAGAAAACTTGTGACGGAAACGCATGGTCATCGCATACATTCATTAATGTATAGTTTCATGCCAATGCATGACCACCGATGCATGAGAATTAACACATAGCTCAAGAAATGCATCACATATTGCATTCACCTAATTTATATCATCAAGTACCACTGATCCCTTTAATGAACGATCTGTTTATGGTCCTACCATAAACAAAGTCCCTCTCAGGCCAGTAAGAAGCCTAAATCTAGGACGTATGCGATGTGTATGCGAAGTGTCGAGAGGCCTTATTCCTAAGTCTCTATTCCTGCTCATGTGCTCTCACACATAAACAAGATGACCGCATATCGCTACCGTATCCTACTTATTGGACGCATACAATATCCTCTCCATAGGGTGCATACGTTGTGTAATAGCAAACGGAGCTTATTTCTAAGTTCCCCATTCTTGCTTATGTAATCCAATCCGCTCTCCAGAGGCTTAGATTTGGTTTTTAGACTACTCTTCTAAGTATGCCTAAATGGTGAATGACACACTCATAAGACAAGGTAACCGCATAAACTTGGCTGACATAAGATTATTCCTATCTCTAGTGAATACTTTCTTACATTGCTTAATGCGACCAACCACTTACCCTCCCGGGTAGTTGGTTGTTGCTGACTTTACTCATAGACAAGCATTGTGTTCGCCTATAGACAGGCATTGCTACAGCTTCACACTAAGCAAATAAGGTTTTCTCATACACTATCACAACGCACACCTTCCGATGGTTTGCTACATGCTTCATATCTCTAATCCGTATGATTAAGTATGCAATACTCTAACAGTCTCACTAAGTGATGCAATGAAGATTAAGGATACTCAGTAATGAAGATGGAGATGGAATCGAAGGAAAAATAGAAATGCATTGAACACACAATGTATTAATTTCTTAATCCAAAATGTAATACAATACAATATAAGAAAAGAAGAGAAAATGAAATGACTAGCTGGAAACAATGTCTTGCTTCCAGCAAATGTGTGTCAAGGCTGTCGGTGGTGCCATGGATGGGCGGTGGAGCTGACTCTCTCGAGATCTAACTCCGGCGAAGGCTCCGATCATCACTCAGAATGGATGAAGGGGATGAAGTACTCTCAAGCTTTCTTCTAACGCGTTCGTCTGGATCACAAGGATCCACCCAAAGGTAGGAAACCTTAGATGAAAACCTTGGATGAAATGAAATTCTACTCATCGGTTTCTATTTATAGAGCTTGATCACCGACAACATTAATGGACCTGCTCTGATTCTGACATTTGCGGCGTGATGGTCCTTTTCTGAATTCTCTACTGCTAACGGCGTGGTAGGTGAAATGTCAACATCATCCCTTTATTTTCCCGAGATATGCGTTGATGCTTCCATTCCACCAACCTTGTATTCATCCCTCTATTATGGTTATCGTCATGTAGCCGCAATGTCCTTGTGATGACTGCATTCATTCGGTTACCGCAACTTCTACACCATTATCGCAAGTTCTCAGCGATGACCGCATTCGCTTGGTTACCGAAATTCTACACGATTATCGCAAGACGATCGCAACCTCTATGCGATGGACGCATGCGGTTGATTACCGCAACATCCATGCGTTGAACGTATGTGTTCGCGTATGCGATGGAGAATTTCTTCGCATGCAGTCGTCTATGCGATAGCCTGGCTTCCGCGTCTGCGTCCCTTTTTGCGTTAACTACGAAGATGGACAATTTAACACATAATAACGCAAAATGGTGGGTTAGCCGAGATTCTTAATGCTGAACAACGCAAACTAATTTTCTCATGAATTCCTAACTTAATTGCCACATATTTGCTTAACAGCTTTCATAATTCTAAATAAAAGGCCTAAGATGACGTGCATTTCTGCATGTCATCACACCCCTAAACTTAGAATCATGCTTGTCCTCAAGCATGAGTTATACTCATGAAATTCTCAACTCACCTTCTGGCTTTCCCTTACGATGACCAGCCTCTCAGAGTATAATTACTCATATCTCTAACCATGACCGTAACGCTCTCCTCCACTTCGGCTGCTTCTTCAAAAAGATATCGTCTAAGTTTAAATCTGGCAAGCCTTTACTCAAAAACTTTTTATTCATTCAATGCAACTTTGCGTTTAGCTTTTGAGAATGCGTTCGTTCAAAACAATTCAACACTTTGCGATTACTTATTCAATGCAGCGTTGAACCTGATTATGCTCTTCGTTTTGGCTTACCCCCACGTGTGTCATGCGGGCATCCAACTTCGGTTGCGTTTCATATTCAACTCAACTCATGTATTGCTTGATTGGCTTGCGCTCGACAGAGGAGTTGCGCTTATGCGTTGATCTTGGCGATTTACCTTTGTTTTGGCTTGCCCCCACATGTGTCATGCGAACATCCAACTACGGGTAAGTGCCTTTTACAACTTAACTCTTATCAACATGGATTTCCCCATTGCGTTGACAGTGGAGTTGTTATTCTCAATTTTTTTTTTTTTTTGCATTGATCGCAATGTAATGAACGCAATTCTCTGAGATCGCTGCCACCCACAAACTTAGAGGTTGGCAGCGTTCTCACCGCAAAGCTAAAAACAAACTTAGTTAGCGGATGCGGTGAATTATACGTACCATCATAGATGCCTCGCAAAGGACCGTAATCGGACAAGGATAATTTCAAAAGGATAATGCATAAAATATAACAAGAAAATGACCTTAAGCGGGCATGCAATCATGCGTGGGAATCAAGCGATCGAAGCCATGTGTTGAAGGATTGAGGGAATTCTTTTGTTGTAGCTACGCACTGAGGCGAATTATTGCCGCACCTATAAGGAGGAAACGCACCACAACCAAGGAAGCAGCCATATATCCAAAATAATAATAAAAATAAAAATAAACTAAACTAAGAAAGCAAGGTAAAGATAGAGTAGAATACGTCTCTGGAGAAATTGGAGTGTCGTCACCGCAAGGAGTCTTCCATGCAGAAGATTTCTCTCAACTGCTTAGGTCAAAGGGGCTTGCTCTGACCATTGGAATTTCCGGCAATTATTGGGTGCATGTTGGCCACCATGTGCTTAGAATTACCTTCAGCTCATGCCACTGATTGCCCTCCTACCTTGGGGTCAATACTAGCTTTCGACGCATCGCCTACACTTCAATATTGTTTGTAACTTGGTCGCAGGTCGCACAAGCTACAATACTCCCAAGATAAAAAGGTTGTCTGCAGAGACACAAAACTCAACAAACAATTAGCTGCCAAGTCCTCGACAACAGTGCAAAAAACTTGATGACGTAAATTAGGTGAACGCAATATGCGATGCATGTCTTGACCTATGCGTTAATTCTCATGCGTCGGCGGTCATGCATTGGAATGAAACTATGCGTTAACGAATGTATGCGATGACCATGCGTTCCCGTCCCAAGTTTTCTTGCGCTCACGCCAAGTATAACGCGAATGCAAGTTTCTCGGGTGATCCGATGTCGAACTTAGGGACTTGTAACTAAATGTTATGCGATAATGTGTTCACGGCGGTTAAATAAAAGAATGATGGGGGGCATTAAGCTACAAACTACTCCTACTCTTAACTAATAGACAAAGAATTGGAAGTATGAATGAAAGGTAGAGACATGAGAACTATTGACGTGTAGTAAATGGATGGAAAATAGATAAAATGTGAGGATATCTCCATCGCAACCCTTAAGATTGACCGCAAGGGCAACATCAGCCAACGCAAGCTATACGATCATGCTACACACACTCGAGCCTAAATCTAGGACGTATGTGATGTGTATGCGAAATGTCGAGAGGCCTTATTCCTAAGTCTCTATTCTTGCTCATGTGCTCCCACACATAAACAAGATGACCGCATACCATCATCGTATCCTACTTATTGGACACATGCAATATCTTCTCCGTAGGGTGCATATGCTGTGTAATAGAAAACGAAGCTTATTCCTAAGTTTCCCATTCTTGCTTATTCGATCTAATCCGCTCTCGAGAGGATTAGATTTGGTTTTTAGACTACTCTTCCAAGTATGCCTAAATGGTGAATGACGCGCTCATAAGACAAGGTAATCGCATAAACTTGGCTGACATAAAATTATTCCTATCTCTAGTAAATACTTTCTTACATTGCTTAATGCGACCAACCACTTATCCTTCCGGGCAGTTGGTTGTTGCTGACTTTACTCATAGACAAGCATTGCGTCCGCCTATAGACAGGCATTGCTATAGATTTACACTAAGCAAATAAGGCTTTTTCACATACTATCACAACGCACACCTTTCGGTAATTTGCTACATGCTTCATATCTCTAATCCGTATGACTAAGTATGCAATACTCTAACAGTCTCACTAAGTGATGCAATGAAGATTAAGGATACTAAGTAATGAAGATGGAAATGGAATCGAAGGAAATATAGAAATGCATTGAACACACAATGTATTAATTTCTTAATCCAAAATGTAATACAATATAATATAAGAAAAGAAGAGAAAATGAAATGACCAGCTGGAAGCAATGTCTTTCTTCCAGCAAATGTGTGTCAAGGCTGTCGGTGGTGCCATGGATGGGCGGTGGAGCTGACTCTCTCGAGATCTAACTCCGACAAAGGCTCCGGTCATCACTTGGAATGGATGAAGGAGATGAAGAACTCTCAAGCTTTCTTCTAACGCGTTCGTCTAGATCACAAGGATCCACCCAAAGGTAGGAAACCTTAGATGAAAACCTTGGATGAAATGAAATTCTGCTCATCGGCTTCTATTTATAGAGCTTGATCGCCGACAACATTAATGGACCTGCTCTGATTCTGACATTTGCGGCGTGATGGTCCTTTTCTGAATTCTCTGCTGCTAACGACGTGGTAGGTGAAATGTGAACATCATCTTTTGATTTTCCGAGATATGCGTTGATGCTTCCATTCCACCGACCTTGCGTTCATTCCTCTATTATGGTTATCGTCATGTAGCCGCAATGTCCTTACGATGATCGCATTCGTTCGGTACCACAACTTCTACATGATTACTGTAAGTTCTCAATGATGACCACATTCGCTTGGTTACCACAACTTCTACACGATTACCGCAATCGCTTGACGATCGCAACCCCTATGCGATGGACGCATGCGGTTGATTACAGTAACACCCATGCATTGAACGTATGGATTCGCATTTGCGATGGAGAATTTCTCCGCATGCGGTCGTCTATGTGATAGCCCGACATCCGCGTCTGCGTCCGCTTTTTGCATTAACTACAAAGATAGACAATTTAACGCATAATAACGCACAATAATGGGTTAGCCAAGATTCTTAATGCTGAACGACGCAAACTCATTTTCTCATGAATTCCTAACATAATTGCCGCATATTCTGCTTAACAGCCTTCATAATTCTAAATAAAAGGCCTAAGATGACGTGCATTTCTGCATGTCATTTGTACTTAAGAAGTAAGAGGTAATTATTGGGGTAAAACGATTATTTTACTCAACTATAATTGTGAATTGCCCGTGAAGGATCGACTTACTGTAATGGTTAAATCCATAGATTCATAAATTATATAGCGCGAAGAATGCAGTTGTGGGTCTTTAATGGAGTGACACATAGTTAAGAATGTTCATTAACATAATTAAATAGTTTAATTAGTTAATATCGAATCATTTGAGCTTCTAATATGTAGGTTCATTAGGTTCCCTGCTAGCTTACAACGAGTAAACAAGGACCAAGAGTTTTGAAAGAATGTGAATTGTTCAAATTAAATATGGGAATAATGTTAAATGTGTATGATACAATTAATATAATGTATATAGATACATTATAATATAAAGTTAATTTTGAATGAAATTCAAAATTAAACTTTACAATAAAAGGAGATTTATTATTTGAATATGATTCAAATAATTAATATGAATAGGATTAATATAAAACTATAGGTTAATAGATGTGAATGAGATTCATATTAAAACCATAGGTTATGTGAGACGTGCATTGTATATGATTTAAATGTACATCTAATTATATATGAGATATTTAATTTAAAATTAACTAATTAATTTGATTAATTATTTATTTGTTTTAATTAAAGTATTTTCATTTTATTTTAGTTAAATACATGTGAAGTGGGTGGTTTCTTATTTGAAAAATCAATCCCACTTCATATTAAAAAGAAGGTGGTAAGTTTTTCTCAATGTCATTAGTGATTGTGGAGAAAAAAATCTTCTTCTTCTCTCATTGATAGATCTCTTTCAAGTATTGAAGAGAAAATGTTTCTCTAAATTTTTTTAAAAAAATTCTCCTCCACTCCAAAATAATTCAATTCCCTTTGCTCTTTTTCAAAAGTTGGTTCCCACAAATCGGTTCTTGCCAAGAGAACAGCTGAGAAGACCCTATGGAGGCGTCGACATTCATATTCAAGATGAGATCTATTGTTATTCGTAGAGGAAGAAGAAATTGCTATGACTTTTCTTGAAGAAAAGTTCTTCAAAGGATATGTTTTTTCTTCCTTCTAATTTCATGCTTAATTTTATATAAATTAATGTATGTTTCTTCTTTTTTGTGTTGTAATTTTAAAACAAAATCAAAGTAAAGCGATCACTCGTTTCTACTATAGGATTTGATCCCTTCAATGGTAACATGTATTTGACTTTACATGCCACTCTTGTCTGGGCTTAGGCATTGAGGTTCTTCAAACATTTGTTTTGTTAACCTATGGAAAAGGTTACCAAGACATATTGTTATAAAATTCATGTAGCTAAAATAGTATGATCGAATATGATTTATTTTTCAAAAAAAATTCCATATCCATATTCTTTTTAAGTTTTATATACTCCTCCAAGAAATAAGAAGTCTAAGTAGATGTTGGAGACATGTTAACAAACATCTTCTTTTGATCTTTGACTACTTCCACCTTTTATTTCTCTTTTGGAGAAAAGCTCGTGCCAATGTTGTGATTCTTGCGAGCATATCCTAGACTAGTTAGAATTATAGAGGCTTTTCCCATTGACAAGATCTTTTCAAGACCATTTTTTGGTTGACCAAATGTGTATGAACGATAGGAATATAATTTAGTATGGTCTAATACAAGCATACACTCTCAAAAGACAATAAACTTGGTAGTATTCCAAGTATCGTATCCCAAGAGACTAGTTGTAGTTCAATTCTTTTTAAGAAAATACTAACAACGCAAAATGGTGGTAACTAGTGGCAATAAATGAGATTGTAGTTGTATATTGTATAATAAAGTAAACAGTAGAAGACAACATGGATTAATAGTCAAGTTTCAACCTGCAATCATTATACCTTGAGCTATGCGACTGTATCAAGTTAACATTGACCAACTATAGACAGAAAACTACTCTTATTCAGTATTGTATCACAAGTTCCTTTAGAAGCCTAAGCAACTATTCCTATATCTTTATGGCTAACTTAAAATTAGACCAATTTACGCAATTTCTTAGTCTTGTAATGTAGCTTATGTCTAAGGTTACATGACAACTTATGTCCAGGTTTTAGTCCTATATCCCTTTGTGAAATTTGTTTTTATCTTTGCCTTCTCAGTATTAGGACTCAACTAACATGGTTGATTTAAGTTGATAAGATGATATTGTAATCAACAAAGGGAATAGAAAGATCAAAGTGATGCGATGTGATAGCATTAACTCAATCCATATTGTTTTACGGTATTCACAAGACAAAATCCCTTAGAAAATTAACCCATAACTGGAGACAAATGAATAAATTTTATTGATGCAAAAGTCATAATTTACAAGTGTCAGATTCAAGAGTAAAAGATAAAGAAATGTAAAAGAAACAAAGAATGGATAATTACATGCTGAAAAAACAATGATACAAACTCCTTGAGTCAAACCCCACCCTCAAAGATTCTCTAGGACGGATTCAACCTTTTTCAAGGATGAATCCTCACTCTACACACGTTCTCATGGGTAAGAATGACCTAAAGACTACTCTTCTCTAGAGGAACTCTCGTTCTTGAAGAATTTTTGGATATAAATTGTGAGATTTCTTCTTTGGAGTTGAACTTCCTGAATGATAAAGCTTCAACCACTTTATATAGGCCGAGTAGGTTAAAGGAGGGTTGAACTCCATTCTGTAAATGACCCAAGAGATTTCAACGATCAATAATACTTGTAGACCAAAAAAACCAAGAAGTTTGAATAACTGGGCGCGAATTGATTTTGGACTAAGTTATGATGCGAGCACAATAAGGGCTTAATGCAGACGTAGCGATGGCTTGATGAGGGTGCATCAATGTTATTTTCTACAACAACAATTAAAACCTCTATAAAAGTTCATAAAACTGGTTCAAAATAGTTAAAACTAACTTAAAGCAGTTCAAACATACATGTTTACTCATTTACTCATTGAAGCCATTTCAGGGTTAAATATATGAAGTGATTATTTTACAAACAAAAAGTAATAAAATAGATAGTGAAATAAATCACCTTTAGGCATTTATCACACCCCTAAACTTGAATCTTTACTTGTCCTCAAGTAAACAAAACCATGTAGTAGATACTAAAAGTTAGTTAACATGCTTGGTCAAGTATAAATGCAAAATAGGCAACTTTTAGTAGTGATCTTAAACCTTAGTGTCTTATTTGTTCCAACTTCCAAAAGGCCCAATTTTAGGCTCAACTTCCCTCAACTAACTTTAGGCTCAACTTCCCTCCTAGTCAATATGCCATACTAACCTAGCTAGGAGTTATAAAACATGGTGTACTCCCTAATGATTCATGGGTTTCGCCAAAGATCCATACCTAAATGAGAATACACCCTCCTCCAAACTTGTACTTTTGCTAGGCTTTAAGGTTCCTATTTTACAAATCATTGTTATTTTCTTTTCTCATTCTTGATTAAGCCAAGGGACTCAACCCCAATTTAAGTATACAGCCAAAAATATCTAATAAGGTATTTAGCCCATCAAATGGGTCACCGAATACAACCGAGAAAAAATATGTTAAACTAGAAAAATAAAATAACAAAAGAGTAGATGGAAATAGTGAAAATGACTAAAGCTCAAAGATGTCTTTGATACGCCTTCCTTTCTTCTCTACAATATATCATTCCCTTTCTTGAAAATTACTACTCCTCTTATGCTGTTTTCCCTCCAAAATCGACTACCTCGTCTTTATATGCAACAAACATCATGAATCACGCTTGGATAGACCATAGAGAACCCTCCAATCCTCACAATGCATCCAATTGGAAATTAAGAAATTCTAACAACTACCAGCTCAATAAATGACTTGGGTTCTCACATGCCATTGCTAAAAACAAGTGAATTCCTCAGATGCGTCAGCAAAAACCAAGCATTCCTTGAATGAAAATCAACACTCTTATTGAGACTCAACACACAAATACAGTCAACCAAGACATTGAATGCTTAAAACTAATCCACAAGCTAACTGTCTCATAAAACATATACGTGATGCAAAAAGTCATGCATACCTTTGTTCAAGACCCAGAATCAGTACTTTAGAGAACTATTCCTCTACTTACCCTAAAGGAGGAAATGGGTAAATTTCATCTTGTGTAGTTATGTTCCCAGCTCCCTACTCAGAGAAGTCTGTAAAATGGTAGGTTTATTGAGTCGGCGACCCAGGCCACTCTCACCCATACAAATCAAAGGACTGCTCTCATGGACAGGAGTCCATAACTCACATAGGATCAAGATCAAGTTACATAATTATCCTATGAAATATTAATCTCTTTAGTCAACAGTGTTACAAGAAGAGATTAAATATATTGTGGTTCAGTCTTATAGAAACTCATTGTATAGGATACCTCCACTTGCATTTCTTTATATGAACGATTTGGACCAAATCGTTTGTAACTCTTACAACAATTGCAACAATTACAAAGCACATTGTATCCATAGTATTACCAGGATAAGGCACCCAATCTTAATCCATATACTATAGACCCTTTAGGTTATTATTTGAAACATGATCCATCTAATACATACTGTTTCAAGTCTCATAAAATAATCTTGGGTTTTTCCTGTAATAGATAACTAATTATTGCACATATAAAATAATCAATTATTACCAATAACTAATTAACTGCGAGGCTTTAGGGCATAAATCCCAACAACCATGTGGTTCTTACATCTCTTCATTCTTCCACTAAAGATGACTGGTATTTTGATAGTGGCAGCACTTGACATGTGACAAGAGAAGAAAATTTCATAACAGGTTCAAATCTGTGGGAGCTGGTCAAATCACATTTGATGATGGTGCAACTGGCAAGATCATAAGGAAAGTTAAACAGAAGTATCCTAGTCTCCCATCCCTTGAAGATGTAATGTTGGTGGAAGGCCTTACTGAAAATCTTTAAGTATACATCAATTATGTAATGAATATTTGAATGTCAGATTTACAAAAGACAGATGCCTAGTAACAAACAACGACAAGCCCTAATTATGTCAGATTAATTATGTCAAATACACTGACACGTGCAAGTATACACGTCGAGTTTATTATAGTTAAAATGGTGAAGAGACCGAATATCGTCCTTTGGGAATTAGATGTATGAATTTTATAACTATCAAAAAATCATCTTAACATTATTTAGGGACTCAACAGTCAATGGTGGTTTTGAAAGCATAAAATTAAAGAAAAGCAATAAATAATCAACTTGGAAATTCACTTAGCTAAAACGTCGTAGGGTGTTGATTTTATTCGACAAAGTTGTGGAGTCAAAAGAGTTTTGGTTTAATCAATTTAATTATTTACCTAGGCCTAGAAGTCTATTATCCAGGTTTCCTCTTTTAAGCTCAACAGTTTCTAATATCTAAATGCCAACCCTATTTTCATGCAATTGAAACTATTAGACACAACATTAAAACTTTTTTCTATCACTCTCGTGCATAATCTAATGCCAGTTTAGCCACTCATAATGTTCAGAATAAGGTCCTCAAACATACTATACGAAAGAGTAAAGGGAAAGAACAAAAAGGATAGAGAATAAGTCAGCGATTGAGTTCTAGGAAACTCTCTAAACAACTACTTCTCAACCTCTATGGAACACCCTGAGTGATCCCTAATTGAGCTCCCCTCCAACTGTCCATAAGGACTTTTTAATAGAGGAAAAATTGATGCAATATCGCAGTGCCATAAGTGAGTGTTGTTACCGAAATGCAAGCGTACATATCGAAGTAATAAACTCTCAATTAAAATCGGGTACCGTCCTCAGAGACTAGCATGAATAGTTTCTCCTAAGCTTAGCTATTGTAGTTCTTTATTGATTTTAATTAAGCAACCAAAATATTGATTTGTGAATAAAATTAAAGTACAACTAATAAAAAGAAAGAGACAATCAAGAGGAGTTTGATTCCTGGGTGTTGTTTCATTAACGGTGTACAAATGGAAATTGACATGCAATTGACTAATAAAGATTAGATGAGGCTAGAAGTTCCAAATTCAGGAAATCCTTTTTCAAATTCAATCTGTTCTAACCCGAGTTTATCAAGATTGAATTTCTACCTATTGCTTAAACTAGTGTTGCATTAAGATCCTTCAATTCTACCTCTTATTATTCTTGAATCATGCTCATGCAATCTTGAATAACATTCTATATAATCATATCCAACAAATTAATCTCTTTCTCAAGCATAATAATTAACCCTAAATCAATTGATTAATGGCCAGTTAAGTAAAAGCATTAAGAACAGATAATTTAGAAACCTGATCAAGAATTAATCAATCATAATATCAAGAATCTATTTAAGAAACCCAAAAATCCAACAACACCCTAGAATTTAGAGTTTAGCTACACATGATTCCAATAATAATAATCCCTAGACAAAGAGAATTCATCATGGAGAAAGAATGAATTAAGAATTAAAGAAATAGTCTCCCCTTCACCGTAACCGGATCTCAATCACGATCTTCTTGACCTTCGCCAACGAATTTCGAGTTGATCTCCAGCTGAGAATCACTTTCCAGATGAATGCTCTTTGTCGTAGGTCGAAATCTCTCCCAAGAACTATTTTCTTCTCCTTTTTCTCAAATGACACTACTACTTTTTAAGAAGAATTATCGCAGCGTTGCAACACTGACGTTCGAAGCAATCGTAGTGTGCACTTGCCATCCGAAACGTCGCAATGCTGCAAGGCAGCGTTGCGATGCTTCCTTGTTCTCTGCTCTGGGGTCGTCAGTGTCACGAGACAGCGTTGCAATGCAAGCTCAACACTAACCCCCCAATTTTTCTTCTAAATTCTACCTCTTTTCTTCAATTTTGGCCTGTAGCTTCCCTCGTGATTTCATAGTTGGCACCTAGATATTCGTATTTATACTTTTGTCCCAACTTTTGATCATTTTTCCCCAATTTACTCCTAATGTTCAGTTTCCTAAAATCACACAACAAACCACATCAAACCATACAAAACTAGCAATAATAGCTCTAGATTTGAAGATAATTAAAGCACTTTTCAAGTGCTTTTCACAACCCCAAAGTTAAAACATTGCTAGTTTCAAGCAAAAGAAAGAAGGAAGGAACAAAAATAAGAAGAATAACAAATACTAAATAACCAAGGTCCTAGGTATGCATGCTCTCACTCAGATTTTTTAGGATAGAGAGCTATCTCATGTTCTCTATCCTAAAAAAAACAACCAAAAAAAACAAAGAAAATCAAAACTAGAAACACTTGAGTTTTCTACCAAGAAGCAATCAGTTTAACGTCTTTAGCTAGATGGGGCTTCCAAGTCAACTAGGATTCCAAGAGGGATTCACTATTTCATGCACTGAAGCACCTGAAATCAACAATTTTCGCCCACACTAACATTCACATAAAAAAATTAGTTGAACTGCAATCGCCAGGAAATGAATAATTTAGTTTCTCCTTGTTAATTAAATCTACATCACCTTTATGGACATATTCAAGAAAATTCACTGTACCATCTTTGAGAGGTCTTTAAGGACTGGCCATATTTTCTTTATCATTTTTCTTACTAAGATTTTTCTAATTTTTCACAATTTTCTGGAACATCCACTTACTATCTACTCCATTTATCCTATGAAAATAATTCTCAGGTTCAGCAAATTTTAGAGAGGAAAGATGTTAATTTTACCTCATCATCATCTACTCTTAATGTGAGTTTGCCTTCCTAGACATCTATTAAAGCCCTACCTGTGGCCAAAAATGGTCGTCTCAAAATAATTAGAACTTCTGCGTCCTCCTCTATATCCAACACAACAAAGTCTACTAGGAAAATGAACTTATCAACTTTAACTAACATGTCCTTTGTCAATGACATTAGCTCACTTCTTGAGCTTAAATAACTTTAACTAACTCAGTATTTTAGGTCCTTATCTTGTTAACTCAAGTTAAACTTCACACTCTTTCTAGATTCCTACTTATGCATTCTTATAGCTTAATATCCATAATATTCCTTAAGTGACTTAACAATAGTTTACCAACACTAAAATCCCAAAACTAGGCAAATGTCAAGCCCTCAGCAGCTTAGGCACACCATTAGGCCTGATGGATGCAGGGCACACGCATGCTAACATTAGACATGGATGCTAGGACATGCATATGGGTCTGTAGGTCGCGCGTACAAGGCAGCCAAGTGGCCCCTCATGGGCGACAATCACACACATGGTCGCTCGGTTGAATGGTATGCTCAGTAGCAGCACACGCATTCTAGACATTGTAAAGACTGGGCGACGGGCAAACTTGATCACCTTGGGGCACGGTTGCTCACCTGATTAGTGTAAGGCCATGTGGGACACTTCACCACCAGCCCTACTCAATGCCAACTTCCTCAGTCCTCGACCAACTGCCTGCTTCTTTAATCCATGCAGTTGCTTGCTTATTCAACACCAAATTCTATATTTAACTTCTAGAACTGATAACTTAAAATCTATTCATCAAAACTCAAAACTTCATTCTGTGAACTTCTTACATATTCTTTAAACTAACTTATCTCAAAATTAGAGCTTCTAGTTTCTCTTAGAGAGCTCAAGATTTGCCAATCTTCACAGCTTGCTTAGAATAGTATAGAAATCATAACATTCTTCAATTACTTCAAGATTTCAACATCAAACAGTGGGAATTTCTTCACAACAACCCTAGATCATCAAGTAAATCAATCAAGCTTTAATTTGGCTGCTGAAGCTCTTCTTTTGCATGAAAGAATTGGTAAAACCAACTTCATCTTTTCAGTCTCTATTTATACTTGCTCTTGCATGGCTACTTTATCTAATTAAGTGACACCTCATGTCATTAATCTTTGTCTCAAGCTTCTAAGTATGTCACTTAACCCACTAATTAGGCTGGTAAATTTTTTCCCTTAGCATATCAATGCCTAAGATGGCATAGCCTTCACACTCTCTAATTCATGGCCATAGGCTCATCTCACCGCCACGCCACCTCCCTTGTCAATACCTCTACTATGTCATTCTTCCTCGTCAAGGACCACCTTCACTTTATCACCTAAGCCCTTTTGGCAATCTTCCTTGCCCCTTGGCAAGCTTCTCATGTCTTGCCTACCAAGGTCATTGCCTAAAGCTTTCCACACCAAACTTTCCTTTAGCTTGCCATCAAGACCCTCTACATACACTCTTCAAGCCACAAGTCTTAACGCCTAGCCTTCTTCTCCTCAAAATTTCTCAAGATTTTATTAAGTGTTGGAATTGCTCAATTCCATCCAAGAGCTCCTCCTTCTATATTTATAATATTTTTCAACTAAAACTTCGTTCATTCCTTTTTAGAGCTTTAACTTACCTACTAACCACAAACTTAACAATTAAAACTAACTTACTTACCATACTTTAAGACACTAAATAACATTATAAATTTTCAAGCATAGGCATTTAGAAATATAAGTTTTAGGATTTACACTATATTTTCCTCTATGGTTCTAATCTAACCAGCTGGAAAGCATCACTACAATCTATAGTGGCCCTATCTACAATAGAGGCAGAATATATGACTTTTACAGAAGCTATAAAGTAGGGATTGTGACTCAAAGGATTGATGAAGGACTATGGTTTAGATCAAACAGTAGTTAAAATCTACTGTGACAATCAAAGTGTCATTCATCTCTTTAAGAACCCATAATACCACACAAGAATGAAACATGTTGATATTAAGTATCATTTTGTGCAAGAAAAAATTGAAAGTGGAGAAATAGAAGTACATAAAGTTCATATCTCAGATAATGCTACTGATATGCTAATGAAACCAGTTCCTAAACTCAAAGCTTCTGAAGTGCCTTGAGTTAATCGGCTTCAATCTACCAGAGACAGTGTAAAAGTATCAGAAATTGAACAATTTAAAGGTTTCATATATTGGATTCAAGTTGGAAAATTAATATAAAATGACTCCAACGACTAGTTTTTTGCTTTTTCTCAACAAACTTACAAACTTGTAACTGATTGGTATAACCTATAAATACCAAATCAAATCTGGATAATCAGTAGAGAGTTTATCATTTCATAAAATAAATAGAAACTTAACTTGCAATCCTTAAAGAAAATCCTTCTTGCAGATGTGGGTTGATTTTGGCCGAACCACGTATCTTTTGTGTTCTTCTCCTCCTTTCCTTTACTCATCAATCGTTATGTATTAGATCCACCTTGTATCAAAATCACCATTAGAGAAAAATTTTCAAGTTAGAGAGAGCGAAGGCAGAAGCCAAAATTACAGAGGGATAGATTTTTCTTCAAATGAATTTCCTTCAAACAAGTGAAAGTTACCTCTCCACATGTGTGAAGAATAAGTTCTTTACGTCGCTTTCCTTCATCCAAGCGTTTCACCTAGCAAAGATCATTCGTGTGTCTTCTCTGCATCAAATTGCTTTCTGTTTTGGAACTGAGATCTGCAAAAGCCCAACACCAAAGCTTGTTGCCAAGGACTTTGCACAAAAGAAATAGGTTGATTATAGAGAAATTTTCTCTCTAGTTGTAAGACACACATCTATAAGGATACTACTTGTCTTTGGTTTTCCAGCCTACAATATTGAACTTAAACCAACTATATGTTAAAATAGCTTTTCTTCATGGGAACGAGTCTGAAATCACCTATATGCAACAACCATTGGGCTTTGAATCAACTAGAGACAAAGATATATGTCTCTTGAAGAAGTTGTCGTATGGTTTAAAACAAGCACCAAAACAATGATATCTCAAATTTCAGTCATTCATGTTATCATTTGGTTTTGTTATAAGTAAATTTGATCAATGTGATTACTTTAAGCATTGAAATCATGGACATTGTTCATTCTATTTTTTTGTTTACATTGATGACATGTTAATTGCTAGTAAAAATAGATTATAAATTAAGAAACTGAAGCATGGATTAAATGAAATTTTTTTAGATAAAAAACTTGGGTGCTACTTAGAAAATACTTAGAATTGAAATATTCGGGGATAAAAAGACTTGTTAATGAAGTTGAGTCAGAAAATGTATTGTGCAAAGATGCTAACAAAGTTTAAAATGATTGACTCAAGTCCCATTGCAAATCATTTTAAACTTTCTTTGAATGATTGTGCTCAAACTTCAAAATAAAAATATGAAATGGAGTTTGTTTCTTATGATAATATGTTGCAGGGAGTCTAATTTATCTTATGCTTTGTATAAGGTTTGATTTTGCTCCTGCTTTAAGCGTGATTGGTATATATATGTCCAACCCCAGAAAAACTTATTGGTATGCTATAAAATGGAATTTGAGATATGTAAGGTATAATTTCTATTGATTTACAATATTCCGATCAGTGTACAAATCATGAGAAGTTCGTTGGGTATGAGAATGGTGACATTGTCCTTATCAATTGATATCAAAGCCTTGGTCTTTACAGGGGATACCATGACAGAAAATAATTGTCATGAATTCAAAATATAATAGTTTTTAAATGTTATGGTATCACAGTTTCCTTGTAGTGATAGCTTGATATGTATTTACCTATCTTAGGAATATAATTAGCCGGTGTTCTTCTCTTCAACATATTGTTTATCCTTCAACAATAGAATCTGAAGGTACGGCAGTGACATAAGCTTTCAAAGAAGCAATCTGGTTGAAAGAATTGATTGAAGAATTAGGTATTTGTTTGAAAACCCAAATTCTTGTTTATTGTAATAGTCAAAGTTTTGCTTTTCTGTCCAAAATAGATTTACAATGAGAGAACAAAGTACATTAATGTCCATTTTAATTTTATCAGACATGCTATCTATGAAGGAAAGATAAAATTGGAGAAGATGTCTTCAATTGATAATGTTGCAATGCTTTGACTAAAGAGTTTACCATTTGTAAAGGTTGATTCAAAGTAACTAAAAATAGACTTGCATTTGAATTACTAACATAAGAACAAGGAAGGGAGTGATTATAGTTATCTCCCTTGGTATGAGGCCTTTTGAGGTAATTTCAAAAGCAAAGTCACGAGGGTTTATACCCAAAGTGGACAATATCATATCATTGTGGAAATATATGGAGGTCCATTGTCCTTATCAATTGGTATCAGAACCTTGGTCTAAACCTAGTTGTGTGGGTGAAGTCCTTAGATAATGAACAAAGAAATTTTGTGAGCCTTGTTCGTGCTCTATCTAGGTAGCCTTGTGGTTTCCCCTACCTTGATATGAGCAAGACTGATCCATGCTCATGCTTATGTGCTCTATTTGGATATTGACCCGAGATGAACGTGTTGGGCTAACCACTCTTCACAAGGCCTAAATACCCAAGATCAACACTGGAAAGATGAAGAAAAGGCTCAGAAATATTCTGCCAAATCCTTAATACTCGACCCTCGATGCTCAATGTCTTCTCGACCCTCGATGCTCAATGTCTTCCTACTCAATCCTCGATGAGAATTTCCTTCTTCGTCTGACGAGTCTCTATTAAATCCTCGATGGAACTCGGTGACAACTGAACTAATAATCGATCATACTCGACGGTTCTTGAACGATACTCGATGCGACTTGAAGGTGAAAACGACGTACTTGAAGCTACTCGATGTGAAGAACGATGGACGATAAACTCGATATTCAAATTACTCGATGCGATTTGAATGATGAATGAATGGCGCGTGATTTGCAGTAAAGAAAACACTCGTATGAACAAGAAAGATAAGGCAAGAAGATGAAGACGCAATGTTTACGTGGTTCGACAAGATTGCCTACGTCCACGGGAAGATCTGAATTCCTTTACTGATGAAGATTGCGTACAGTTTTGTTGTTTATAGAAAACTAAGGAAAATGATGATAACTCTCTCTGTTTAATTTAAAATCAGAGGCATTTATAGAGTATACCAGCTGACCGTTTACAAAGTTAGTTATAAACAAACAAAAAACTGAGGTATTTGAGTCAAAGCTTCTTCAAATTGTCCACCTTAACTCTAATGCCTTGCAATCTTCTGATCTTCCTAATGTTGACCGATTTGTCTACCTTGTGTCTGGAAGCTCAAAGCCAACATGTTCTAAACATTTAAACAATTTAAACTTTGAAACAGGTTTTGTTAACATGTCAGTTGCATTGTCTGAAGTATGAAACTTTAAAAGTTTTATCTCCTCTGTCTCAATTTTATCTCTAATGAAATGATACTTGATATTAATGTGCTTAGTTCTAGTGTGAAATTGTGGAATTTGAGACAAATGGATAGCACTTTGGTTGTCACAATAGAGTTTCACCACTATTTGATCTATTTCAAAGTCTTTTAGCAATCCCTTGAGCCACAATGCCTCTTTGATTGCTTCTGTTAAAGCCATGTATTCAGCTTCTGTTGTAGATAAGGCTACTATAGGTTGTAGTGATATTTTCTAGCTGATTAGATTAGGACCATAAAGGAAAAGGTAACCTGCTAAGGACCTCCTTTTGTCTAAATCACCAGCATAGTCAGCATCCACATATCCATAAAGCTCTAAATTTGGTTCAGTTGACCTTTAGTAGACTAATCTTGAGTTTTTAGACCAAACCAAATACCTTAGGATCCGTTTAGTAGCTTCCCAGTGTCTCTTACCAGGATTAGACATATATCTACTAACTAAGCTAGCTGAATATAAGAGATCGGGTCTGGTAAAAATCATTAAATACATTAGGCTTCTGATTGCTTGACTATAGGGAATGAAAGCCATCTGTTTCAGATGTTCTTGGTCAAAATCTTTAGGAGAGTTAGCTGAGGAAAGCTTAAAGTGCTGAGCAATAGGTAAGATCACAGGTTTTGCATCATTCATGTTGAACCTTTTAAGGATCTTCTCACAGTAATTAGACTGGTTAATGCTTAGAATAGACTCCTCTTTGTTCCTTTGGATCTCTATTCCTAGGACCTTACTTGCTTCTCCTAAGTCTTTCATATCAAACTCTCCTTTTAAGAGGTTTTTAACATAGGTTAGATCTCCTTTGGATCTATCTGCTAGCAACATGTCATCTACATATATGAGTAGGTAAACATTATTCTTGTAAGAACCTGTATTTACATAAACACATATGTCAAATGAACTTTTTTTGAACCCAATGCTAGAAATATAGGCATGAATCTCTTATACCAGCACCTAGGTGATTGTTTTAACCCATATATAGACTTGTTGAGTAAGCAAAAGAGATTTTCTTTTCCTTTAACGTCAAATCCTTTAGGTTGCATCATATTGATTGTTTTCTCTAAATGTCCATGAAGAAAAGTAGTTTTGATATCTAGTTGATATAATTCAAGATTATTTTGAGCAACTAAGGATGGAAACATATTGTTATTTTATAAGCATATTGTTATTAATAAAATAAGTGTTGTTTTATAAGCATATACTCAATCTAATAAACTAAGATCCGAGGTTATTTTATGTAAATTTAAACAAGTATGTAGAGACATACAGGTGGATCTTGTTTAAATAATAATCTAAATGGTTTGTAGTAGATGGATAAGGTTGGGTACCTTATCCTAGTGACACTACGGATACGACCCGCTTTGTAGGTGTTACAAATGTTGTAAAGTGCTACAAATTATCTGATCCTGATCATTCATGTGGAGACATGCAAACGAGGGTATTCTATACAAAGAGTTTGTATAAAACCGGACCACCAAATGATTAGTCTTTTTATATAACATCGTTGATAATAGAGACTTACATTTCACTAGGATGACCATAGGTGACACAACCTGAATCCTGAGTGAGTTGTGAACTCCTGCTCATGAAAGTGGTCCTTTGATTTGTATGGGTGAAAGTGGCCAGATTGCCAACTCAACAAGCCTACCATTTTGGGAATTCGTCTGATTAGGGAGTTGGGAACTCAGCTACACAAGATGGAATTTACTTCTTCCTCGATGCAGGGGTAAGTAGATAAATTTCTCCCTTAAGGACTGATTCTGGGTCTTGAACATAGTGGCCACACCCTCTCCTGGCCCAAGAGGACTTAGTCATAGTGGGACTATGACTTATTGTTCATTAGAGAAATTAGTGGTACTTAAGAAGTTAGATGTAACTATAGGGGGAAAACGGTAATTTGGCCTAGCTGTACTTACGAGCAAAACGGTAATTTGGCCTAGTTGTACTTACGAGCAATTTATGAACGGTCATCACAC
The DNA here is from genome assembly GCF_027475165.1 of Benincasa hispida. Taxonomy (NCBI): domain Eukaryota; kingdom Viridiplantae; phylum Streptophyta; class Magnoliopsida; order Cucurbitales; family Cucurbitaceae; genus Benincasa; species Benincasa hispida. The sequence continues at coordinate 29,337,288 of NC_143484.1, read as the reverse complement.
TGCTTATTGGTTATATCCAATGGACACAGAAATATATCTGTAATGCGAAGAGTGTAACTGTCGATCTTTAGTAGAGTGACCGACAGTTAACGAATGGTAGATAATGTAATTAAAGAGTTTAATTAATTATTCACGTACCATTGGAACTTCAAGCTACATGTCCATAAGGTCCCCTTGGTAGCTCAAAAGAATTATGTTGAGAATCAGTTTTTGGGTTAATTTGAATTGTTCAAATTAATAAGAGGGAATTTAATTATATATGATATAATTCAATTAATTCAATTATATAATTGATATAATGTATTTTATACATTAATTGGAGGAATAAATATTGGAATGAGATTCAAATAGTTGTTAATTTAATATAAATATGATTTATATTAAATGTCATAAAATGGAGAAAAAGAACTACAGTTTATATTATATGTGATGCAATATTAAAACTATAGGTTATAAATATAATATGATAAGTTGGTTATCATATTTATTTATATTATTTATTATTTTGAATAATAATCCCTTTTTTCTAAAAAATTACCTTAGTGGGTGGTTATGAAAATTTTATAGTAATTGGAATAAAATGGAAAAAAAGTTTTTCATTTTACTTCAAAGACTAAGAGAAAGAAACTAATTTCTAAAGATCACAAAGAATAGACTATGTGATAGCCTACACAACAAACAGAGCATATACGATGGGCTCTCTTTGTCTATGCAATAGTCTATGTGATAGGAAGTTTTATTATGTGATAGCCTAAACGATCGAGAAGCATACTACACGATAGTGCTTCTTCTTCAATCGTCTTCCTTCTCCAAACTCACAAATATCCTCTTAACCAAAATAGTCAAAGTCCACCACTCCTGGGTTCTCACCCTAAGTATATTGAGGAATCCGAGTGGTAGTGTTCTCTTCCCATTTGATTCGTGATTCACTTGAAGAAGGTCTTCAAGTTCTTGTTGTGGTTTGATCGAGGAGTTCGTGACCGTTCGAGGGATACAAGAAGAAGTGTTCTTCAAAGGTAATATCCCTTGAACTATGTTTTATTTGAAAAGTATGTTGTAATTTACTTTGATTGCGTAATCTATTTGTTGTACTGTAAATTTAAGTTTTCAATCGAAATGGAATTTGGACGATCTATTTCTGCTCAAGGATCTCCTCATGTTGGGTTTCCCTTCAAGGATACTTCTTCTTTAAGTTTGAAAATCTATTTAGAGGTAACAGGTTTGTAACCCTTTGGTAGAGGAACTAAGGACCAAGTGTCATTCACCTTTAGTGAATGCATCTCCCCATTCATTACTTCAATCCAATCCCTTGCATTAGCACAACTTAATGCTTCCTCGATGGTTGTTGGTTCTTGGTTGGTAGGAGCTACAACAACATTTAAAACCAGATTCATATAGTTCATTTTAGTATATCTAGCTGGAGGTGTGATAGTTCTCCTTTGTCTATCCCTAGCTAAGACATACTTGCTTAAATCAGGTTGCTCACATGTTGTCTCCTCATGTTCCCCTACATCTTCCTCAGTTTCTTCTGTGTCACTAGGTTGGTTATGATGGAAAAGTAGGCATGCACAGCGGAAAAGAGGAACAATTTTACTCTAATTGCATAAATTAAACATACAACCCTTAATCAATTAATTAAGGTTTTTAAAAACATTACCTTTGAAGCTCCCAAAACTCGTCTATCTCCGCTCCAACATGAACCGGACAACCACTAGAACTGACCTACTATCCTCTAGACTCAGAACCGGGTTGTGGGACCCGATGGATGAAGAACCCGAGAGAGAAAAAGAGATGGAAATAGAAGAATGAATTTTGGGCTGGGTATAGGTCTTTTCAGCCCAAATTTTTAAAAACTATTTTTTGCAAAATGTCCAAAAGTTTTTAATCCAAATTCAAAGACCCATATTTATAGAAAGGGTCATGCAAAAATGCATGAAACAACTTTTTAAAAACTTAACACCTAGAATCTACTATCTAAGTGGGCTTAATGTCTCCACTATAAGCCAACACAGCCCACTATTTTGTTAGTGGAATTATCCAACAAAAGTTTGGATTTTTCCACTAATTTTAGTCAAAGGGCAAAATAGTCATTTTGTCAAAGTCAAACTTTGACCAAAAAGTCAACATTTTGACTTTTTATGATTTTTTCCGTGTTGACTAATTTTGACCTCCCGAGCATGAATCCGCATTTGTTTTCTCGAAATTCAAATCACATTTGAATATAAGGTCGGTCAAAGTTTGACTTTTCAAGTCAAAAGTCAACTCTTTGACTTTTTACATCTTTGACAATTTTCATTATTTCTGAGCTTCCGAATATGAACGTATTCATATTCTTGATATTTAAATCACATTTAAATATTAAAGTTGTATCTCTAAACTAAAAAATCGACCACTATATCACATATACTTGTCGGTTTCTCTCTCTTCACCTAATTCGAACAATTCGAATTATTCTATCATACTGTTCTAAGTTTATTCCATATGAGCTAGTAGGGGAACCTAATGGACCTATAGATCATGAGCTCCAACGATCCGAGATTAGCTGGTTAAACTTTTTAGATGGAGCTAATCAACATTCATTAACTCACGGGTCATTCCATTATAGTCCCGTAGTTGCACTCCCCTCACTATAGATATATTTGTGTTCATATGATATAACCATGATTAGTAAACTAGTCCCTCACAGGTTATTCGTAATCTTGGTTGGGTCATAAAAATTATTTCACCCCCGAGACTACATCTTATTCCTTAAGTTCCATTAATCCTCTAATGAACAATTGGTTTAAGGTCCAACCTATAAACCGAACCCCTCTTGGGCCAATGAGAAGGTGAGGCCCCTTGTTCAAGACCTAGATTCAATACTAAAGGGAACAACCTATCTACTATCCCTATAACGGGAAGGAGTGAATTCCGTCTTGCACCTTATGTTCCCAGCTATCCACCTGATCTTAGCCCTGAAATGGGAGGCTTATTGGGCCAGCGATAATGAGCTGCCCTCACCTATGTAGATCTAAGGATAATTTTGAGTGAACAGGAGTCCATAGTTAGCTCAGGATTAAGATTAAATTACCTAGGTAATCAATTAATGAAATAGTCAGTTTTATACATTAAACGGCATTTAGTACGTAAAAAGTGACTATTTCATGGTTCAGTCTTATGTAAACTCTTTACATAGGATGCCCCCATTTTCATGTCTCTACATGAACGGTTTAGGATCACATCGTTTGTACTAACTACAAAATGGGCCGCATCCATAGTGTCCCTAGAATAAGGCGCCCAACCTTATTCATATACTATAGACCATTTTGGCTATATATATTTGAACTTGATCCACATTTATGTCACTACATAAAGTTCAAACTTAAACTTAATAGCCCCGGAACCTTAGTTTATTGGATTCATGAATATAGAATTTAAATTTACTAAATATTTTCAATAACAGCTTTATTGAACATGAATATGATATTACAAACTACGAGTTTTAGGACATAAAATCCAATAGGCTAGACTCTATTGGTTGCTCAGTTGGTAACTCCACCTCAATTCCTGTGTTGGATGACTCTCCTTCATCCTCAAGCTTTTTCTCCTTTTGCATAAACATCTCCTCTTCCCTAAAGGTTATGTCTCTGCTCACTATGAACTTCTTCTCAACCAGATGCCATATTTTAAACCCCTTGACACCCTTTGGAAAGCCTACAAACATGCACTTGACTACTCTGGCCTTTAACTTTCCCTTATTTTGGTGTACTAACCCTACACATCCAAAGACCTTGAGGTTATCTAGGTTAGGAGGATGATTAGTCCACTTTTTCTCAAGGGTAAGCAACTCTAAAAATGTGCGAGGGCACATATTCAAAGTATACACTTTATAGGCTGCAACTTCTGATAATTTTCCCCTAAGATAGCATCAGAGAGTAAACACCTAACCCTTTCCATTATGGTTCTATTTAACCTCTCAGCAACCCCATTTTGTTGAGGTATATACCTCATTGTTCTATGCCTAGTTATACCATTCTCACTACAAAAATTATCAAATTGTGCATTGCAAAACTCAAGCCCATTATCAGTTCTAAATTATTTTAACTTTTTAGATGTTTGATTTTCTATCATGGCTTTCCATTCCTTAAACTTCCCAAAAACTTGGTCCTTAACTTTAAGGAAGTATATCTAGCTCTTCTTAGAAAAGTCATCTATAAAGGTTAGAAAATACCTTGAGCCACTAAGGCTTGGTGTAGGAGATGGTCCTCATAGGTCAAAATGGACATAATCTAATGTTTCTTTGGTGATATGCTGAGATTTTGTGAAACTTTGTCAGGTTGCTTTACCTAGGATGCAGTGTTCACAAAAGGAAAGGTGTTCACTGATACCTTTGGGCATAATTCCTTGCTTAGAAAGTGCTTGCATCCCTTTTTCCTAATATGGGATGTCTTTTGTGCCACAAGTCAGCCTCTGTTAAGCTTACTGTTGGAACCGTGTAGGCACTTATCATCATCTCTACTCCTCTCACAATATAAAGGTCATTGACCTTTTCACCAACCAACATAACCGTAGAATCCTTGATCACCTCAAAAACTCCACCTTTTCCTCTACATTCGCACCCAATGGAGTCCAACATGCCCAGAGATATCAAGTTTCTCTTGAGCAAAGGTACATGTCTCACATTTCTTAGAAGCTTGATCGATTCATCCTTTAGCTTCAAGGATACTGAACCAACCCCTTTGATCTTGTAGGCTTCATTGTTTCCCATGTACACAGATTCTCCATCTACTTCCTTGTAAGTATTAAACCAAGATCTGAAAGATGTCATATGATAGGTACAACCAGAGACAAGTACTCAGTCATGCTTCTCAAGAGGACTGATTTGGTTGGTTTGATTTCCATTGGAGGTTAAGGCATCAAAATAAAAGTAGGAACCTTCAGCCATTGAAGCTTCTGGTTGCTTTCCCTTCTGATCCTTCTCTTTTTCTTGGTTTTTCTTTGTCAGACTGTAGCAATCTCTCATCAAGTGACCTTTCTTCTTGCAATAGTTGCATCTCATCTTGGTCTTCGATTTGTGCTTTTCACATGACTAGTTTTTATTCCCCTTAGATTGATTCTGCTTGTTCTTCCCCTTGGCAAACAGGCCCTCTGCACTAGACTGCTCCTTCTTAACTGATGGAAGCTCTAACTCTTTAGTTCTTAATGCTGAAATGATGGCATCAGTGGTAGTTGATTCTCTGCCATATTTCAAGGCATTCTTCACCTCCTTTATAGGCTTCGGGTAGAGAGTTTAAGCTTCATTTTCATCACCAATTTTCTCGCCAAGGCTCTTGAACTCTGAGACTATCCTCTTGAACTCATCCAAATTATCTGAAAGAGGCTTGACAGAATCCATCTTGAACGTGAAAAACTTATCCCTTAGATACATCTTGTTGGGGAGATCCTTGGTTGCAAAAAGACCTTCCAGCTTGACCACATCTTGTAGGTCGTGTCTTGATCAATTACTTGTCTCAAGATACTGTCACTGAGATTCAAAACCAGAGTCTCATATGCTGTAAGCTCCATGTCTTCTCTTTCTTGTACTGATTTGATGGGTCCAAAAGGGCCTTATGTGCTCTCTATTGTCCAAGAATGGCTTTGATTTTGACCTTCCATAAGCCAAAATCGCCCTTCCTATCAAAATTCTCAATTTCATACCTTGCAACAGCCATTTATGATCTGATCAAGTATCGAGTCTTAATTTCTTGAGTATCTTAATACTCCAAGAATGTTGACCTTGATGATCTTTAAAAGCTCTGATACCACAAATTGTTGGGCTAACCACTCTTCAAAAGGCCCAAATACCTAGGATCAACGCTGGAAAGATGAAGAAAAGGCTAAAAAATATTCTACCAAATCCTTGATACTCGACACTCGATGCTCAATGTCTTCCTACTCGATCCTCGATGAGAATTCCCTTCTTTGTCTGACGAGTCTCTGTTAAATCCTTGATGGAACTCGATGGCAACTAAACTAATACTCAATCGTACTCGACGGTTCTTGAACAATACTCGGTGCGACTCGAAGATGAAAACGATGTACTCAAAGCTACTCGATAGCGAAGAACGATGCACGATTGACTCGATATTCAGATTACTCGATGTGATTTGAATGATGAATGAATGGCGCGCAATTTGCAGTAAAGAAAACACTCGTATGAACAAGAAAGATAAAGCAAGAATATGAAGACACGGTGTCTACATGGTTCGGCAAGATTGTCTACGTCCACGGGAAGATCTGAATTCCTTTACTGATGAAGATTGCGTACAGTTTTGTTGTTTACAGAAAACTAAGGAAAACGATGATTACTCTCTCTGTTGAATTTAAAATTAGAGGTAATTATAGAGTATACCAGCTGACCATTTACAAAGTTAGTTATAAACAAACAAAAAACTGAGGTATTTGAGTCAAAGCTTCTTCAGAACGGGATGTGTCTCAAGATGAAAAGAAAGTGACCAAAGATGAACGAGAACTACGTTGGTATTTAGAGCAAGCTCTTATGATTGGGAGTAGATGGATTTGTTCGAAGGGAGGCTCAAAGTGGTACTTTGTTCAAAGGGAGGATTGTTAGAAGTACGAACAAAATCCCACATTGGTTAGGAAAGTGAGTGATCATGGATATATAAGTAAGTACAATTATCTTCATTGGTACAAGGCCTTTTGGAGTAGTTCTAAAAGTAAAACCATGAGGGTATATACCTAAAGTAGATAATATCATATAATTGTGGAGATATGTGGAGGTTCGTTATCCTTATCAACCACATGTCTATCTGATGATTTGGAAGCCACATTAGCACATTTTAAAAACTTGTTAGGAAATGGATAATATATTTGGTATGAGGAACTAAATACACGTTACACAAATTCAAATTTCTGTGATCAAACTAAGTTTTTCATTTGGAGAAAAGCTTGGAGAAGAAATTCCCTGAGGAAGATTTGGATTTCTCCAAACAAGCAACATGTACATATCTTCCAAGTTTGTCAACTTGTCTTGCTTCTCCCCTTGTGTCCTTCTTGCACACTTTGCATGTCTTGTCCACCCACCCTTCTTCAACATATTGACCATCCACTATTTTTTCATCCATTCAAACAATCCAATATTATTCATCAATTTTGATAATGAGTATCTAGAAGAGAAGTGAAGTAAAAAGAAAATAAATCAACTTATACCCCTTTAGACTTGTATCAATTAAAATTCAAAACTAATAATTTTGTCAGTGTAAACTATAAACTTTCATAAGTATACCAATTTACACCCTCTTTCAAATTTCGTCTGAAAATAGTGTAAGGTTTATAGTTGAACAATTTAGATCATTTGTTAAGAAACCTTTGATAATCATCCACGTGTCAATTCTTACACATTTAAAGACTTCTTTTGAGTGTCATATTTATAAAATAGGTAATTAGAATTGATAGATTGACAAGAAAATCTTAAATGAAGAGTCTAAATTGATTTGTTTATAAAAGTTTAGAAGTTTAATTGATAAAATTATAAGTCAGCTAACTCGATGTTATATAACGAAACATAATGAAGAGTATAGATTGATACAATTACGAAAGTTTCGAATATTAATCGACAAAAACCTTAAAATTTCGGATTATAAATTGATATTTTTTATTGTAAAATCAGTGATTATTAGAAACATACCTTCTATGTAAGATTTGAAGAAGTCCTTGTAGGTCCCTCCTATTTTCCTTCTTAAAGCTCCATACTGCATCCAAACCAAGAAGCCCAGTTTAGACAATTACTACAACGAAATTGTACAAGTGGTTGAAGAATGCTAGTTCCTGAAATATTTACAAAATAATATATTTCCTAGATTAGTTGATCTTTCAAGCTCATATCCATCGTGAACTTTCATGTTTCTAATAAATTATCGAAAGTTAAGTATATCTAACATGTATCTAAATATCTATTTTGTGATCGAATAGATCCTTGACCTAATCAATATTCAAAAGATAAATAATCGATATACTAGATATAAAATTGAAGTTTATCTAATGGAATCCTAAACATTCAATTTAGTATTTAGTAAATTCGTAAATTGTAAAAAACAAATGTTGAATAGATCAAAGACTTATTAGTCTCAAAATTTGAAAGTTTGATGCCTATTGGACATAAAATTGAAAGTTTATGCATCATTTGGTAACCATTTGGTTTTTTTATTTTTGTTTTTTGAAATTTAAACTTATAAACACCAATTTCACCTTTAAGTTATTTGCTTTGTTATCAACTTTTTACCAATATTTTCAAAAATCAAGCTAAATTTGAAAAACTAAAAAAATTAATTTTTAAAATCTTGTTTTGGTTTTTTAATTTTTTTATTAAGAATTGAACTCTTTTTCTAAAAAAATGAAAGCTATTATTAGAAATCAACAAGAAATAGATCAACTCAGCGTTTCAAACAACCCTTAAATTTTTTAGAACTACATCATAAGAAGGAAGAAAAGAGAGATATATATTTGGTTACTAATTAATTTCATTAACCATCCCATGTAAGAAATTTCATAAAATATTTGTAAGAATTACACAAGACTAAAATGAAGAACTAAATTGTCATAAAAATCAAAAGTAAAAAATCATTCCGGTTACCACTCGAGTTTATTGACTCAATCACAAGTTTAGCTCAATAGTTATGGTTATGTACTCTTTTTTATCTTTTTTTGAAATGGAAGGTTCAAATTTTATGGACTAAATAATTACCTCTACAAAAATTTAGAAACAAAAAGTTATTCTAATAAAATCTTGTAATATCTTCCAACTAGATAAATTATTAAGGCTAAATGATCAAAAGTATCATTCAATTATATATATGGTTTCAACCAAGGATAAAAATATCGATGTCGATATCGATTTTAATTTTATTGATATATAGATAAAATATTGATATCAACATGTATTTCTATAAGTCACAAATTTATAAAATATCTTTATATTAACAATTAAGTTATTTTTACTCTAAAATTAAATTATGGAAATTGCTATTTGTAGTCATATTCATATTGAACTAAATAAATGACATTTTTTATGTTTTACAAGCATTGATAAAAGATGTTGGAAATATCTATGGATATTTAATATTGATATTGAACCCTTTAATTTACGGATATATTGATAAACATATCAACATATTCACATATATTTTCATTCTTGGTTTCAATTATATCTCCAGATTCTGAAATGTTTCACCCTTGAATTAGAAATTTGTTTCAAGACAACCCTTAAAAAAATGGAGATGTGGGTTGAAATGAGGAAGATGGTTCACAAATCTTATATAAGTTTGTTATTGTTATTAATTTTTATGTATATGTTTAGGTTTGTATATATTTATTACGTACCAATGAATTTAATGACAGAAGCCTACAAGTATCATTTGGAAACAATATCAAACTAAAACGAAAATTTTCAAATTTTAGAGAAGAATTGAAACAAATTCATAGTTGATGGATATTTTTAGAATTATTGTACCAGTGACCTGTTTTGAGAGACACAAATGAATTTTCTCTAAATTTAAAAAATCAAGTTTTTATACCCTTAGATTATGTATTTGTTGGGTGAATTTACCAAAAACAACCTAGGTTTTCAAAATTGGGTAAGTTTTATTTAGACCTCTTAAAATAAGTCATTCAAACAAAAATTTAATTATTTTTAGATAATTGGATAATTGCAATTGATAGCACTCTTAAGACTAATAATTATGGGTATAATTTATAATTTTTAAGGAATTATAAATATAGCAAAATTAATAGATAATTGATTCTATCGATAATAGACTCTTACTAGTGATAAATTTTATTGTTGATAGACTCTTATTAGTAATATAATGTATGTGATAAAGTACAAAAGCTATATTTAAAATTATGTTATATCTGTAAATTTATAGTATAATGCAAATATTTTGTATCTTATTACTATATTCGAAAGTGGCCTAGATAATTTAATCAATAATAGTAAATTTACTATAACCAACAAACAAGTACCTGTTCCCGGGTCATTCTGCCGCCGGCTTTGGTGGCCTGACGGGCATCATCGAGGAGCTCGGCGTCGCGACTCGATCGCACCGCCGAGAAATCCAACGCCTCCGTCACGCTGCTGAACAACGATTTCTTATTCTCTCCTCCGCCGCCGCCGCTTTCTCTCTCCTCGCCCTTCTCCGCCGCTTTGGCCAATACTCTCAAATTGGAGCTCCTATCAGGCCTCCCCCTTACCGTCTTCCACCCCTGCCTTAATTGAGACGGAAACCCGCCGTGGGACGGAGAAATCGCCACCATCGCCGCCGCCGGTTAGTTCGTTCGATTGAATCTGAAATTCTAAGAATCGACGGCAGTTTCTCTGTGTTTATAAGTGAAAATTAGAGGTCGGGAGAGATTGGGCGTTGTGGTTGCTGTGAAGTGGAGCTACGTGGCCGTGTTTGATACTCTTGATCTCTCCATTTTCCATGGCCACTTGATGTATTTTTGCTAGGTTATGAATCTTAGGAATTAGTAATTAATTTATGGCTAGTAATGAGATTGGAGCTTGACTCTTAAGATTCACATGTTTGTGTAGTACTAGGGACAAAAGTCCAAAAGTCGGACTTAGTGATTCGATGACGATGCGGAAAAGTTGTTTTATAGATAAGAGTTACTCTTTCACGAAAAATGTACATTTATTATACATTTTCAAAATCAGCTTTTCACTACTTAAAATTCTAGTTATTCGATATGAAACTTTAGGGAAAGTCGAAATTCTATCTACATCCATCCATACTTGTGTCTATACCTTACAATTATCAATCATATCATTAATCTTAAAAAATTGAAATAACAGACCTCGTAAGTGTCTAATTGTAGGAGAGAAATCAAGTTATTGACTTTTAGTATGGTAATAAATGTTTTTATCCATCAAAGTTCAAATTATCTGGAGTTGTTTTTCGAGTACAAGATTGACACTATTTTGGGTTTACATCTTCCATTATTCTTCTTTTTATGTATAGGCATAGTTTAGAGCCTATAAAAGTGCATGGATTCTCATTTTTCCCTTTTCTAAATTTGCTTATATGTTTTATCCAACATCATGGGTTTCAATGTCCATTTGTTATATATAAAATCATGGGTTAATCTTCAAGGCCTCAACTTTTATGTTTGAGGGAAGATAATTCTTCTGGGTTTGTAGGAGAGTTACATGGAATATTTTAGCTTTCATTCAGGGCAGCAGCATCTTTACATAAGAGCAGAGAGAGAGAGAGAACAGAATAATCAGTTGAGGCTTATACAACATAAACCATACCAACTTCAAGAAGAGACACTGGTGGCACCTTAAGAGCAACATCTGCTCCTCTACAATTCCTTCTCAGGAAGTTGTAGCCGTAGTTAATGGCCAGCCTCTTCAACAGAGATGACCCTTGCTTCGCCCGGACGTGCGAATGCCCGAGAATGAATGCTGTCCCAGACTGCTGGGCTGTTACAAGATCTTCTAGCTCTTCTTGCAGAAGGGCTTCTGTTTCAGCTTGTGAGCCACTTTCGAACTCATTATCTATGGCAAACCTGACTCTTCTTTCTTCTCCCAGTGGCTCCATTTCGATCACATCAGCAATACTGTCAACAGTCTGGAACCCGACCGATACGCTGGCAGGCTGCACAGTCTCTTCATAAGCAGTGGCCCCTGCAAATGCTATGGTTCCAATCACAGCCAGTCTGCACTCGCTTGTCGATTCATTTGAACGGGATGCATCATCCTCACTGCAAGAGTTGCCTCTTTGCTTTCTAAACCAATCATAACGGATGAAGTCTGCAAGTTTCTTGATTAATTCAGATTCAAATGAGTCCACATCTTGGTGAACATCCCGGTAGCCATACCGAACGATGCACCTGTACGATCGATGTGTAGCTGGGCCAACTCTTCCGACGAGATATCGCTCAGCTGGAGGTACGAAAGGAACTGGTACCGACTTTATACATACAAAGACAAGAATGCGATGAAATGCCGGGAGGTTGGTGACAAACCGGGAGAAGTTGGCAGGGATGCCAGAGGTGAGATCAGTGAAAACTAATCCAATGCCGGGGACACGAGCAATCCCAAGGCTTGGCCCCAATGCTAGTAACCATTCTAATGAAACTTTGTTGTGAAGATCAAATTCGTACTTTTTGATGGTTGCATAGTGCCAAACAAACATAATGGTCATGAGGAAGAGAGCTAAAAGAATGGGGAGCCAAGCCCCCTCCCTGAACTTGGTGAGTGAAGCTGAGAAGTAGAGCAATTCAACAGACCCAAAGAAGATAAAAAAGGAGAGAGCCAAAAGTGGAGATTTGTTCCAACAAAGGACAATCACCAAAGATGTAAGGCAGGTTGTCACAAGCATCACAGTCATTACAGCCAGACCTGCACAAAACAAGTGGCCAATTGTGTCAGTTCTTCTTTATGGTATAATCCATATCTACCCTAAGCAATCAGTTCGATTAGAGGAAGACTCTGCCGCAAGATTTGGAAAATGGAAAGTTTGCGAATAAGATTGTCGATAATGGAACCTATGTATTCCGAGTGTGCAAAAATGACTTCCAGATGTCTAGAAATGGAGATGAATGTAGTATATGATAAGTATGCTGCATCCGACTCACCTGATGCATTTCCGAGGTGTTTTATATCTCTAAATCCAATGGTAACAGCGACACAGAGAATCATAAGAATCCAATTTATCTCTGGAATGTATATCTGACCATGGATCTTATCAGAGGTATGAACAACCTTCACTCTAGGAAAGCACCCAAGGGACTGGCTCTGGTTAATAATGGAGAATGTTCCGCTGATGATTGCTTGGCTTCCAACTACCGACGCAAGTATAGCAATTGTAAGCACTGGCCATCTCACGCTCTCTGTTTTCCAAAAACCCTTTGTAAGTAGTCTCCTAAAAATAGCTTGCAACGAATCACAACAGTACAAGAACATCGCACAAAACATTATGCGGTGTTTATGAATTATAAATCTAGACATTGCAACGGATAGTCGTAGAGAATTTCTCAGCTATTCATACCTGGAACAGAAACATAGAAGCCAATGCTTTTGGTGGTATGGTGATGTTGTGATAAGTAAGCAGCTTGGCCCATGTATGCCAATATAAGCGCTGGATACACCAGAAAAGTGAAAGCAATCTGAAGAGGGGTGAGGGAAGATAGGATGGAGCAAGATAGTCAGCCTATGTGTTTATGAAAATAATGTTTTTCCATGTTATGAAGAACTGAAAAGGGAAGTTACAACTTAAGTGCCATTAAAGACAGAATCACCTGTATTGCTGTGTATGAGAAGTGACCAAGATCAGCAAACATTGCTTCTGAGCCTGCATTCAATCAAATATTCAATAAGCCCCACATAGAACTTTGGAATCTGTTCTGTTATTGAGTCCTAACTGAATGTTTTTACACGAAATGGAGAGCAGCCAAAATGGTTTAGTTCCCAATACAGATAAAAAAAACACTAAAACCAAATAAAATTTGGATATAGTAATTGGAACTTGAAATAAGGAAAGGAAACAAGTGATAAGCTTCCAAAACCTCATAAGCATGCTATGGCATTAGTTTTACCTGTTATGCACAACAATATACCCCCCAACGACATCCAACCGCTCTTCCTTGTCTTCTCCAAAAACTTGAACATGTAATATGGAGAAAGAGCCTGATAAACATGAGGATTCCAGTGTATAATATTGTATATGCCAAGGGTACTGATGCAGAGTAGCCATGTCAATACAATGGGAGCAAAGACGAAGCCGACTCGATGTGTGCCGTAATGTTGAAGTGCAAATAGACAAACCAAGATAAAGCAAGTGATTGGTACCACTGCGTCTGCAGGAAGGTAACTTCTTGATGTTAGCTATAAGAACATGAAGATAATATTTTAAAACACTAATCAATATACATGCATGGCAGAAGTTCTTTTGGCAGAAGATTTCTTATCCTGGAAGGACAGATCTTTGACAAAGGGGAAAAAGGAAGAAGGAAACAGAATAATGAGCTTGCAAGGATTTAAACAATATAATGGAGAGATAAGCCAAATCTATCATCAAAATTTCAAATCCAAATAATTTATCATGCTTAAACAAATCTTCTGAAACTCTAAGGAGAGGTTTATTTATTTCTTTCTTACTCGGTCACAATCTAAGAAGGTTTATTTGAATTAAATAAGTTTGGGTTTATGAAGTCTAATATTGAGAATTTAGAGGTATATTGGTACTTGAACTCTGTAAAGGAATGGGTGATGGAAGATTTGGGCTTTGTTTATCCAATATGTATATAAGTTTCTTATGCGTACAGCAAACGTGGAGGAGAGGATTTGCACATCCGACTTTGAAGCAAAGAGTAAATGTCTTAATCGTTGAGTTATCCCTGTGTTTACAATATGTAGATGGGTTTAAGAAGTTGGAATCTATATAGCTCATTGGATTAGAACAGCCATGGCCTAAAGATTCAACTGCATAACAAGGGCAGAAAAATTAATCTAGAATCAAGAAGAAAGTACAGATATTAGAAGCTAAAGAGCTAGCTGTTTCTTTGCTCCAAGTTACACAAAACATTATTTGTGAATCAGACAACCTCTAGAATAAGAAATTTCTATTAATCTTCAGTTAAACGGGTTCCTCAATTAGTAATTAGGTTGACTATGAAAAGGAAGACAACAACTGAAAATTTAATTCCCATTTGATAACCATTTGATTTTCTATTTTTGGTTTAAGAAAATTAATCTTATAAACCCTACTTGTATATATTGATTTCTTTTGTTTTGTGATATATTATTTAGGAGTATTTTCAAAAATTAAACCAAGTTTTGAAAATTTTAAAAGAGTGTTTTAAAAACTTGATTTATTAACTTGTCTTTGGTTTTTTAAAAACTGTCCCGTTTTTAGTATGTGGATAAGAATTCAAATTTATAGTTAGGAACGATGAAAACTATGGTAAAGATCTAATAAGAAAACAAGCACAATTCTTAAAGTTAAAATGGTTGTCAAATGAGACCTAATTTGGGTGTGGCTCCAACACCAAGTGACGATGAAAGGAAAGCTGGATGAAACCAATGGAAACAAAAAGTTGACTGTGTTAGTAGGTCCCTCTTGTACCACAGGCCAAAAAGAAACTAACACCTCCAGTCTTGTCAAAATAACTCACTAGAACCTTCTGTCTTATCATCAGTTTGAAAAAAGTAAAGTTTTTATCGATACAGCTAACTCTACATTTTTTTAATTTGCATTGTTTCTCCAAAACTCTCTCTAGTCTCTATGACTCTATTATTAAAACCAGACAAAAATTTCATAAAGAATCTAAAAAATTTGACAATAGATATCAGACAACGCTTGAGACAATTTCACATCTCAATTTCCTTTCTAGGCTGTCTCTTATTTAAACAGCTTGTCCTAACTTCCTTTGGTAAGTAATTAAAGATAAATTACATATTTAATCACTGTAAATCTAATTTCAACGTAGAAATTATACTTGTGCACTTACTGATCCCTTTATCTCATCCTTTTATATTATTATATCTCCTTGTGATTTGAGCATTAGACTCTTTTCATTATTTCAATGAAAAGTTTTTTTGTTTTCTTTTCAAAAAAAACTTAGAAACTATACTTGTAAATCCTTTGTTATTGTTCTTTTATTCATTAAAATTTATCAAACACCCTATTGTTCTTAATGAGAATTAACATAATAGTTCCAAGACCCTTTTCTTTATTAATTTAACAATTGCAGGAGAGGAAGATCGAATGGATGATAATGGGTGCCTTGTCCATTCGGTTACGTTTGGTTTGGCCTTAGACCTTTTCTTTCTATTGTACTAGCATCTAAAAATCGAATCTAAATTCATATTTTTCAACCACTGAAGTTAAGGCATATTGAGTAAATTATAATTCAACATGAAAGAAAAACTAATAGAGATAGTCGAAGTCAAGGTGCTTAGTCGAAGTCAAGGTGCTTACACTGATGGTGAGCCTTGGACATGGATAACTCAAGTCCAGAAACTGCTGAGAAAACTGCACAAAACAAAAAAATAAATAAATAAATAAAACAATCAAATTCTTGAAGGGTCAAAAGAAAATGGAAAAAGAAGTGTACCAGAAATGGCAGGGGTGAGAAGCCCATCTCCAATCACCATACAAGTCCCTAGAAGAACAAGAATCAACAAAGCAGTATGAAGAGCCCTGTGTTTCTCCAGCAGCAATTTAACCTTAGATTGCTTCTTCTTCTCTGGTGGATGTTCCAGCAAGTAAGTGGAAAGAGCTTCATCTGCAACTTGTCTATTGGGGAGAAGACTTACTTTGGCATGTCTACAAATTAACGAGTATAGAGCAAAAGTCCCACCTGCAATGGCGATTTCAGAAGAATTCATCAACTGGGTTTTGAAGCTTTTTTTACTTTCACTATATGCTTCTTCCTTTTCTTACCTTCCCCATTGTCATCAGCTCTAAGAACTATAAAGACGTATTTGAAAAGAGGGACTATAGTGAGAGTCCAGAATACAAATGAAAGAACACCATAGATTTCTTCATTAGTATCTGAATGTTGGATATCTTCAGCAAAAGTGCTTCTGTAAACGTAAAGAGGAGAGATGCTCAAATCGCCATAGACAACACCAAGGCTTTGATAAGCCAATACAAGAACCGTTTTCCAAGAATCCTTCTGAAAAGAAACCCAAAATTGCAGCAATTTCAACAACTGGGGTGTTTTCAAAATGTAGAAGTTGAAGCTATTCAACACAAACCTTTGAACTATCCCAACACTTCCCATGCTCAAGATCCATAGCTTCTTTATCTCGATCTTCAAGCAAAATCCTGAAGTGGGGTTCAGTTAGCAGTAGATCTAAATGGAATATAAAGAAGAAAAAGAAAGAAAGAAAGCAAATAGAGCTTACAAAAAAAAACCCTCATCTGTATTCCCCTACAAATGAAGAAGATAAGAGAACTTCAATCAGTTATCAGTTATCAGTTATCGGTAAACCCAGTTGATATCTCTATCAAGACAGCCATTAAAACTCAAAACAGAGGAGAAATAAAGGTATTTGGAAGACAAAATTTGAATGTTGAGGATATTTTGATTCTGGGTAACTGATGAATATATCCAAATGGGGTCATAAATGCAGAATGGGAGATCATGGACCCTCATCATTACAATCCCCATATGACAAGATTCTTGAAGCAAATTTTTTCTCTCTCCAGTTGGTAAAACAGCAAAAACAAAACAGAAAACAAGTAAATAAGAAGAAGGGGGGTTAAGAAGAACTCACTGTTAAGACTCTGTTCTTCAAAGAAGAGAAGAATGCACACAAACAAACAGAAGCTCAACTACAATGGCGTCCAAAACTACAATGGCGTCCAAAATTGAAGAAAAAAGGGGAATCAGAAATGGGGGAATGAAAAAGAAAGAAGATCACGTGAGCTGATGACAGTTACAAAAACAGTCCCACACAAACGAAGCGTCCAGGAAGACGGCCGATTGATGGACAGTGGAATGGACCATTTTCTCTCTCTCTCTCTCTCTCTCTCTCTCTCTCTCTAATGGGGTTTTTTGTTTGTGTTAGAAGATTTACAGAAGGAAATTAAGGCCTACCCATCAGAGGATTGTGCAAGATTGGCGTAATAAGCAAATCAAAACGGATGAAACTTGTATTATGTTGATGATGTGAAAGGATTGAAAGCAATTGGGGCTAATCTAGGCAATTATGAATCTTCATGAACTTCATTTTAAATTGTTTTAAAAGCTCCCATTTTTTATAGTTATTAGAACTGTTTTTAATCTTGAGATTAATTTCTATTTAGTTTTAAAATTTTAAAAATTATATTTTTACAGTTAAATTTTGGGCTTAGTTTTCCCTTTTTTTTTATTAAAATAAAATAAATGGTTTGTTTGTTTGTTAGTTTGGATTTGAGTAAAAAGCAAAGGCATGTGAGTCATAATGGAAATGGTGGGCTTTGGAAAAGACATGATGGCCGAACATGCCCTTCATTACTCCAAAGCAATAAAGCTTATCATTTTTTCAGCTTTTTTCAGTGCCTTTTTTGAGAGCTTTTGAAAGTTTTTCAATGTTCCGCCATTTTTGAAGCTCTTCATCTTCTTCTTCTTTTCTAAAACTTGAAAACCTCCATTTTTCTCTCACTTTGAGAAATGCTGCTTCTAGGTTCTTCTTCAATGGTGTTGGGCGGCTTGAGATTTTTTAAATGGAAATTGAGAGCATCCATGAGAGTGCTGCCAAGACGAAGATTTGTTTTTTTCCCTTTCATTCTTTCTTTTATTTGACTTCAATTCTTTTGGGGAAAAAAAAGCATTTGAGTTCAATTCTAGAGGAAAGAATTAAGATGTTTTTTATATTATTTTTTCTGTTCGGTAATTATTTGAGTTTTATTTGCTTTACGTATTTGAAAACTTAATTTGTAAACACGGTCATTCCATTTTTAAATTTCTTGTTTTATTATTTATTTTTTTTACCAATATTTTTAAAAATTAAGTCACATTTTACAAAAAAAAAAAAAAAAAAAAAAAAAATTAAATAGTTGGTAAAATTTTGTTTTTTATTTTTGGGAGTAGGCTAAGAATTCAACTCTTTACGTGGAAAATATGCAAATCATTTAATAAATCGAGAGAAAATAGACTTAATTTTCAAAAATAAAAATAAAAAGCGAAGCTGTTACTAAAAGAGAGCTTAGTGTTTCTTTATCTAATTTTAACCAATGTTTTAAAAAACTAAGCCAAAATTTGTACACTAAAAGTGTAGCTTTTAAAAACTTGTTTTGTTTTTTAAATTTGACTAAGAATTTAAGGTTTACTTAAAAAGATACAAATTATTATATGAAATTAAGAAGAAATATACTTGATTTTCAAAAAAAAACAAAAACAAAAAATTAAATGGTTACTAAATAGGGCATTGGTTTTTTGTTTTTAAAATTATAGTTGTTTTCTCGTGTTTTTTAGGATAATTGAAGCATATGGCAAATTTTAGGGTTTTTGTTTTGAAAAATGGCAAAACCAGCAATTAATAAGATTTATGGCAACTCACATGACATGCATGTGGTCACAAATTTTCAAATCTCTATTTTTTTTAAGAATAGGTCAACAAGGGAGATCTCACAATCCGGGATCAGGGCATCAAAGCAACAAAGCACAAGCAAAGACAGGGCAACAAAACCAAAACAAAGCCTACAAGATAAGACCAGAACAAAACCAACACAAAAACGCAAAACACCAGGGAGAAAGCCAGAGAAAAGAAACCAAGACCCCACAAACTAGGGACAACAGCAAAACAAAGAACAACGGAAAGTTCAAAAGGAAAAAAAAACATTTGTAAACACACTAAATAAGACCAAGAAGATCAACCCACCGAAAGCAGCACGAGCACGAACCATAGAGATCATAAGGTGAACAAAAGCAGACACTGACTTCGGTCGACTTTTATGCAGCCGCCGATTACACTCCTGCCAGATGTAGTATATGAAAGCACACCAGAATACACAGAACAACTTACTACGCACCCCTTTACCCAACCTCACTTGGCACAACCAACTCGACTCCATATCCCAACCCGCCACTCGATGCGACAAACCCAATTGACGCAACACACTAGACCACACCTCTCTCCCAAACCAACACTCAAAAAAATAAATGATCCCGCAGCTCCACACCTCCCCCACACAGAAGACACCCCCCTCTGACAACACACCTCAACTCCTCAACCAATCCTGCTATACAACATGTTCCTCATAGCTAACCATGCATAGAAGGAGTGACGCGAAATACCACTCCCTCCCACAAAATACCAATCCAAGACACCCTAGGACAACGAGGACGCAAACTCTCCCACGTATTAACGATAGAAAACCGACCACTAGCATCTGACACCAAAACTCAATAATCTTCCCCCCTCACCCTAGGCCCCACTGCCTGAATAAGACCTCATATCTCAAGAAGCTCCCAAGATACTGTAGCCTACCTCCAACCTCCCTCACCATGATAAATGTAGCTTTTACACTTATCTAGTTCATAGCTTTTATTATTGATGAAACTACAAATACATGGTAAGTGTAGAATAAAAAACAATGACGAGGTTCTGTATATAGGGTAATTGTTGATGTCTTTAATTCTCCAATTTTCCTCTAATCGATTCATTTGAAAAACTAAAAATAACCTCTTTCTCAAATTAACCGCCTTCCTGATTTTCCTCACCTAGTTAACGTTTCAAAACAGATTTTATTATTAATTTAGATTCTATTTAACCACTTTTCAAATTAATCTCACTTAAATTAAAGGAAAATTATTTCAAATGGTAAAACTGTTGAAAATATTTACAAGATATAGCAAATTTTTCAAATTATCAATGATAGACGTTGATAGATACGGATAGATTTCTATCAGTCTATTGATAGATTTCTATTAGCGTCTTACAATATCACTGATAGACACTGATAGAAGTCTATCAATATCTATCATTGATAGTTCTAAAATTTAATATTTAACCTATAGTTTTAATATTTCATCTCATGAAACATATAAACCATAGTTCTTTTCTTATTCCATGGTACTTAATGTAAATCTCATTTACATCAATCCTCCACTAGATGTATCTCATACATCATACCGATTATATCATATGTAATCAAAATACCTCTTGTCAATTTGAACATTTCAAATCAACACCAAGAACTTGATCCTTCAACATGAATCCAAGCTACCAAGGGGACCTTATGGACCTGTAGATCCGAACCTCCAACAGTACTTGAATAACTGACTAAGCCCTTTAGTCATGGGATCCACCATCCGTTAACTGCTAGGTACTCCACTAAAAATCGACAGCTGAACTCTCCTCACTACAGATATATTATGCATCCATCTTAACCAATCAACAGTACGACAACCCTTCACAGATCGCTCGTAAGTACAACTGGGCCAATAACCGCTATACCCCTATAGTTACATCTGTCTCCTTAAGTACCACTGATCCCTCTAATGAACATAAATCATAGTCATACTATGACTAAGTCTTATCTTCCAAAGAGAAGTTGTGGTCACTATGTTCAAGCCTCGGAATTAGCCCTTAAGAGAGCAATCTCTCTACTAATCCCTGCTTCAAAAAATGAGTGAATTCCATATTGTGGATTGAGTTCCTAGCTCCCAGATCAGACAAGTCCCCAAAAAGGTAGGTATGTTGAGTTGGCAATTTGGCCACTCTCACCCATACTAATCAAAGGACCGCCCTTAAAGGCAGAAGTTCACAAAACACTCAGGATTGAGGTCGTGTCACCTATGGTCGTTTAGGTGAGATGCATGTCTCTAGTATCAACGACGTTATATACAGAGTCTAGTCATCTCGTGGTCTAGGTCTTATACAAATTCTTTTTATAGGACACCTCCGCTCTACGTCTCCACATGAATGGTTCGGATCAACCATCTGTAGTAGTTTACAATACTTGCAAACCTCTACAAAGCGGGTCGTATTTGTAGTGTCACCAGAATCAGGTATCTCACCTTAATCCTTATACTACAGACCGATTAAAGTTATCACTTAAGGCATGATCCACTTGTATATGATATATACATACTTAAGTTCACATAAGATAACCAAGGAGTTTTGTTTATTGGATATGAGTAAATGCCAGAATTAAATAACACTTATTTTATTCATTGAACAATGTGTATCTTTATCAAACAACGAGACTCTAGGAGAATTAGGATACCAATCCCAACATTCTCCCACTTGTTCTAATGACTCGGGAGACTAATGTATGATACAATATAAAAATGTACAATATACAATAAACTAGGGCATGCCTCAATATCATCTCCCACTTGCCCTAGACAAGATGTCACATATCCCGCAGACCCAAACTATCCATGTGACCTTCAAACACGTTAACCGTGAGAGCCTTTGTAAAAGGATCAACAACATTGTATTCCGTAAGGATTAGATCCTTAGCTCCATACACAAGTATGTAGACCCTCGTTCTCCGAAGATACTTGAGGATCAGCTTGACCGACATCTAATTACCAAATCCTGGATTGGACTGATATCGATTGACAATCCCTACTGCATAGCAAATGTCAGGTCTGGTACACAATATTCCATACATCAAGCTTCCTATAGCAGAAGCATAGGGAAATCGTCTCATCTTCTCAACTTCTTGAGATGTCTTAGGACATTAATCCTTAGACAGAACGTTTCCATGCCTGAAAGGTAACAAACCCTTCTTGGAATCCTACATCCTGCACCTGATCAACATGATCAATGTACGATGCTTGAGACAGGGCTAACCGTTTGTTCTTGCGATCCCGAATGATCTAGATCCCGAGAACATACTGTGCCTCACCCAAATCTTTCATTTAAAACTGGGCAGCTATCCAACTCTTAATGTCAGTCAGATATCTTACATCATTCCCAATGAGTAGGATATCATCCACATACAGTACCAGGAAAGCTACTGAGCTGTTGATGATCTTCTTGTAAACACAAGGCTCATCAACGTTCTGGTCAAACCCAAACGACTTAACAGTAGTGTCAAATCTGATGTTCCGAGATCGAGATGCTTGTTTCAGCCCATAAATGGACCTACTAAGCTTGCAAACTCTTTTCTCTTGATCTGAAACTATAAACCCCTCTGGTTGAGTCATATAGATGGCCTCCTCAAGATTACCATTCAGAAAGGCAGTCCTGACATCTGCCATATTTCATAATCATAAAATGTGGCTATAGATAGGAGAATCCTTATAGACTTTAGCATAACAATAGGTGAGAAAGTCTCCTCATAGTCAACTCCCTCAACCTGGGTATAACCCTTTGCCACGAGTCTAGCCTTAAAGGTTTGCACCTTTCCATCTACACCTCTCTTTCGCTTAAAGATCCACTTACACCCAATAAGTCTTACCCCATCAGGTGGATCAACAAGCTTCCAGATGTTGTTGAAGTACATAGATTCCATTTCCTGGTTCATGGTCTTAACCCATTCATCTTTGTCAACATCCTCCATTGCTTTATTAAAAGACAATGGATCCTCGACCCCATCATTCGTAATGACGGTTTGGGCTTCAATTAAACCCATGTAGCGATCTGGTGGGTTCATAACCCTCCTACTACGTCGAGGCAGTCTCAACTCTTGAGCTAGTTGACTAGATGCCCCTACATCAACAACTCTTGTTAAACTGTCGGCCTGTTCAACAACTCTTGTTGAACCCTCAGCAGTCTCAGTCTCACTAGAGATCTCACGTAAAACGAGCTTACTTCGTGGCTTATGATCTCTTATGTGATCTTTTTCCAAGAAGATAGCATTAGTGGAAACAAACACTTTGTTCTCACCTGGATCGTAGAAGTATCCTCCTCTTATTTCCTTGGGGTAGCCCACAAAGAGGCAAACCTTCGAACATGGTTCCAACTTCTTTGGGTTAGTCACTAGCACATATGTCGGACAACCCTAAATCCTGAAAGTGGCGTAAACTACCTTTACGGCCTCTCCACAACTCAATAGGTGTTTCAAAAACACTTTTTGAGGGAACGTTGTTCAGGATATAACATGCAGTCTCCACTGCATAACCCCAAAACGAGTCTGGAAGATGAGCATAGCTCATCATA
This sequence comes from Benincasa hispida, assembly GCF_027475165.1. Classification (NCBI taxonomy): domain Eukaryota; kingdom Viridiplantae; phylum Streptophyta; class Magnoliopsida; order Cucurbitales; family Cucurbitaceae; genus Benincasa; species Benincasa hispida. Next base: position 29,313,701 of record NC_143484.1, on the reverse strand, counting down.
GACCGAATCATGTCCAACAAGGTCCTATTTCTCCTTTCTAATACATCATTCTGCTGAGGTGTACCAGGGGCCGAGAGTTGGGGCGCAATCCCATGTTCTATCATAGAGTTCTGGAATTGGAGGTCCATATACTCTCCACCACGATCAGATCGTGGTGTTTTTATCTTCTTGCCTAATAAGTTTTCAACTTCAGTCTTATACTCCTTGAACTTGTTAAGGGCTTCAGACTTACGTTGCATTAGGAAGAGATACCCAAATCTTGAATAATCATCTATGAAAAAGATGAAATATTTATACCCACCTCGAGCTTTAACATTCATCGGACCACAGAGGTCTGAATGTACAAGCTCCAAGGCTTCCCTGGCTCTGGAACCTTTTTCAGTAAAAGGTCATTTGGTCGTCTTGCCTTTGAGGCATGATTCACATACCGGCAAGGAATTTTCTTCTAAACTCTTTAGAAGTCCACTTTTCACCAACTTCTCAACCCTATTGAGGTTGATGTGACCTAACCTTAGATGCCAAAGATGGGCATTTTCCTTTGGAGAAACCTTTGGTCTTTTCGCTGTTGTTGCCATATTGAACATTTCAGTATTAAACAAGGTTTTTATAACTAACGACCTTAGTACATATAAGTTATTTTCCATTGAACCAGAACCAATCTCCATTCCATTCTTGAATTTTTCTCAAAAAACCCTTTATTCTCATAAAAGGAGACGGTATAGTCTTGTTCAATAAAACAAGAAACCGAGATTAAGTTTCTCTTAATATGAGAACTACAAAAACATTATCCAGTAACAGATAACGTTTCTTGTCAATAAATAACTTCAGTCTACCTACAGCAACAGCTGAAACAACTTCACCATTACCAACTCTAAGAGTCATTTCTCCCTGTGGCAACGTTTGCCAGGAACTAAATCCTTGGTAAGAGGAACTGACATGATTAGTAGTACCTGAATCGAGGATCCAGACAGAATCATCATTCTCTATCAGACATGTCTCCAAGACCAATAAATCATATTTATTGTCTTGTCTCCTCTTTTGGAGAGTAGTGGGATGGAGGTCATTTTCCACGAAATTCGTTTCACATGATTCTTTCCACTGTAAATAATCGGTCATTTTTAAAAGCTTTAAACGGAAATACTAACGAGTTGTTGAAAAGAAAAACACATTGACCTATGTTAGGTTTTAAGCAAATACCCGTTGTAAAATAAAACAACATCCAATAAGGTTTTAGCAAAACTAACATGAACCCCATGTGACATCTAGTTTCGCAATGACGCTTCAAAGGTTTAGGATAAAAGCCGAAGGAAGGTGAGTTATCCCTCCTCTGAATTGAGAAGTTCTCAATCAGTCATTAATATCAAAAAAACTCTTGTTCCTATAATGAATAGCCATCATTGATTTGGCCAAGAGATCATTAATTTACTTAACAAACTTCTGTAAGTGTGACCCACCATTTTAATCCCTAGACGCCCATCCCAAAAGGCCAATCCGAAGGAAAAAAAACCGATTGGGGCAAAACCTAAAGCGATCCTATCCATTTCTGGAGTTCATCTTGATATTGACCAACTGCACAAAATCCATCCGAAGGGGGCCACTCTGAAGGCGACACGAGGGCGTACAGAATGATCTCATGGCGTGAACCAATGACAGAGACCATAGGACGTGTTGGCACATATCCTTCACCCACTTACTATAAATACTCTCTTCGTCTACCTTGATATTGACTCATGCAAACACCATCCAAAGGGGAATGCAACCTGAGGCATCTCGAGGTTAAGCATGAATCTCACATTGTGAACACACAAGGATAAACGTGAGTGGAATCATAGACATATCTAATACACCTTCTCCTCCCACTGAGTATTTTATAACCTAGGGTTTAGTTTACTTAGAAAAAACACAGCTAAGGATTTTAACTAAGTGACTTTTAGGTTTTCCCAAGAGTAACTTTTACCTTGGACAGTTGAACAACTTTTGATCATCATCCATTAAACTCTTTAACGAGGTCTTTGACCAAAACGTCGCATGCTTGTTGAAAATCTTTCTAATTCACCTTTCCAGGTAGGGGTGTTACATTTCCATCAACTTAAGAACCTTAGCCTAGCCAGAACCCACCTTAGACAAAAGGTCCTTTATAGATAGGTTTACAACAAATTTAATCTTTTATGCCAACCAATTTAATCCTATTAAACCGATTTTAAAAGATTAATCTAGGTTACTAAACTCTTTAGAACCACTGAACTTAGGTCTATCTCAATCCAATTTTAAAACCCTTTTACAAAATGAGTTTACCCTAAGTCCACATGCAACTCTGAATTATCGATTTTAGGTCTAATTTCCTTTATAAAACTTATAAACAGAAATAACCATAACGCGAAGCTAACACATGTAAGGCATTCATAATGCTTACAAACGACTTAAATGTCATGCTCAATGCATTGTCCATTCATTGCTACTTCTTTGATATAACACTTATACAAAACCGCAATAAAACAAGCAAAACATGCTTCCATTCACCCTTAGACTATAACATTTATATTAAAAGGATGATGCATGATAATGCTCACTGAATGCAAAATATATCTCTTATATTTCATGATGCATGCGCATTCTTTCAAGTAATTTCTTCATGCAATATTATAACATTTATAATACATGATGCATGAGTAATTGCAAAATCTAAGGTGGGTTTTTAACTATATGACAAACACTTTGACATATAAGAACCATACGTCACATGTATAAGTAATAAAAGTTGATGAACCGGGTTAAATTGCCTTAAAATTCAAAAAGGAAAAGCTAATTATTACAAAGACAAGGAGTCTTCGATTCAAACAGGCGAACCGGGTCTTAAACTGCTCGGCAAAGCATCGCTTCTTCAACCACCCATCGTGTACTAAGCACCCCGCGATCGTCTACATGATAAAACAAACTCTTTTCTCTATTGCTTACCAGCACTCCCAAAGTCAAATGATCGTTTAGCATGTACTATACGATCATCTAGAAAAATCCAAACGATCGTTTAGTTATTACTGCATGATCACTAAGCAATGAAGCCTAAAGTACACGATCGCTTAGCGCGCTCCGCACGATGTCCGCCTTTTACGATCGTCTAAGCGAATACGATGCCGCGAAGCACCATCGCCTAAGCGATCGCATAGCCAGCGCCTCCGAATCGCATACGCGCGATCGTATAGATAGTAACTAAGTGATGAAGCTTGCTAACTACACGATCGTCTAGCGCGCCTTCTACTAACCGATGAGCATCGCATGCTCACACTACGATTACCTACCTCCAGCGTCTATATGATCGCGAAACCAATGATACACGATATGGTAAACGATTTACCTCGTCGCTTAGCATTAGCTAAACAATCAATTAGAAAATACTACACGATCGTCTAGAACGAAAGCTCTAAATGATCGCTTAGTAAAATCCCAACGATCGTTTACCTGAGGCTACACGATCCGATCAACGCTTGATCTTCTTCTCGTTGAGAACTGTATCGCCATGCGCCGAAGCTTCATCACGAACAACACAACGACTCAAACTTTTCAAATTTTAGACTCGATTGCAAAATTAATTTCACGCAAAAACGCAGGGGCCCTTACAATTAACACTTTGTAATAACGAAAGCTTTAACAAAAAAGAAATTGAAACTCGAAAAATTCATCAAAATCATCCACAAATGCAGAAAACGGTTAACTACAAATGCAGAAACCCACCACGACTGTAAAAACCGTTTGATTCAGATCTGTAATTTGGAATATCAGAGAACCTGGCTCTGATATCAATTGAAGGAAATCGACACTCGAGATTTCCGTGAGCAACGGAAGTAAGACAATTCCAAATTACAATCATGAATCAAGAATACATTTACAGTCGACTTCAATACAAGCGATTATGCAAATATACAGAGAAATTATAGCATGAACAATAAATGTACAAAGAGATAAACTCTATACGAACATCGGAAGAAGCGTCTCCACTCTCTGATGCGCACTCTGATCGATCACAGCACCTACGAGCGCCTGATCTACACGACTGCAACACCGCACGAACATAGCGTGAACACTTCACGCTCGTCCTCAACGATCTCCTCGGCCACGATCTCCTCTGCAACACGAACTCCTCCGCAACACCACGAACGGACTCCTCCAAAGCACCACGAACAGCCTCCAGAAAATCTCGACGATGTCGAGTTGAGTCTGACACCACCAACAAAGCGACCTTGGAATTCTTGGTGTGAGAATTCAAAGGGTGGGTTCTGTTCGGACTTGGTGTGAGGTAGACGAACGGAGGAAAGACAGATCGTGTACATAACTGGGCAAGTAGGAGAAGTCGAAGACCTATCGTATAGGTCGATGCCCAATCGTTTAGATAAAGCTATGCGATCGTTTAGCAAAAGCTATGCGATCATTTAGTTCTATCGTTTAGCTCGACAGACTCTACATGATCGCGTACCTTGGGCCAATAATCGTCTAGCAAAACTATGCGATCGTTTAGTAAAAACTGCACGATCGTTTAGCTCAGCACAGCCGTCATTTAGTAAATCTGTATTTACTTGACGACTTCCATGAGTTTCTTTTCGCTGGAGAGAAAACTCAAAATTCTTTTTTTTTTTTAACTTTTGTGAAAACTTTTTTTTTTTTAATTAGGAAACCGATTTTCTTTATACTCACGGTTACCATGATCAATAACCACCCACTATTTTGGTTATTTAAAAGAAAAAAGTATTAATTATCTAATAATTAATATTATTATAAATATAAATGATAACCAACTTATCATACTATATTTATAACCTATAGTTTTAATATTTCATCTCATGAAACATATAAACCATAGTTCTTTTCCTATTCCATGGTACTTAATGTAAATCTCATTTACATCAATCCTCCACTAGATGTATCTCATACATCATACCGATTATATCATATATAATCAAAATACCTCTTATCAATTTGAACATTTCAAATTAACACCAAGAACTTGATCCTTCAACATGAATCCAAGCTACCAAGGGACCTCATGGACCTGTAGATTCGAACTCCAACGGTACATGAATAACTGACTAAACTTTTTAGTCACGGGATCCATCATCCGTTAACTACCAGGTACTCCACTAAAGACCGACAGCTGAACTTTCCTCACTACAGATATATTATGTGTCCATCTTAACCAATCAACAGTGCAAAAACCCTTCACAGATCGCTCGTAAGTACAGTTGGACCAATAACCGTTATGCCCCTATAGTTACATTTGTCTCCTTAAGTACCAATCCCTCTAATGAACATAAATCATAGTCATACTATGACTGAGTCTTATCTTCCAAAGAGAAGCTGTGGTCACTATGTTCAAGCCTTGGAATTAGCCCTTAAGGGAGTAATCTCTCTACTTATCCCTGCTTCGAGAAATGAGTGAATTCCATATTGTGGATTGAGTTCCCAGCTCCCAGATCAGACAAGTCCCCAAAAAGGTAGGCATGTTGAGTTGGCAATTTGGCCACTCTCACCCATACTAATCAAAGGACCGCCCTTAAAGGCAGAAGTTTACAAAACACTCAGGATTGAGGTCGTGTCACTTATGGTCGTTTAGGTGAGATGCAAGTCTCTAGTATCAACGACGTTATATACAAAGTCTAGTCATCTCGTGGTCTAGGTCTTATACAAACTCTTTGTATAGGAAACCTCCGCTCCACGTCTTCACATAAATGGTCCAGATCAACCATCTGTAGTAGTTTACAACACTTGTAAACCTCTACAAAGCGAGTCGTATCCGTAGTGTCACCAGAATCAAGTATCCCACCTTAATCCTTATACTACAGACCGATTTAGGTTATCACTTAAGGCATGATTCACTTGTATATCATATATACATACTTAAGTTCACATAAGATAACCAATGAGCTTTGTTTATTGGATATAAGTAAATGCCAGAATTAAATAACACTTATTTTATTCATTGAACAATGTGTATCTTTACAAAACAACGAGACTCCAAGAGAATTAGGACACCAATCCCAAAAATTATACCATTTATTTGTCTTTTTGACAAACAAATAAATATTCACTTTTGCAATCTTGCTGTTTTTGTTGTGTCTCTACGACGAGTTAGGCTTCTTTCATAGATTTTCGTGTTTGATGGAGTTATGAATACAATGTAATTGTTGAAGCTTCAATGAAAATAAAATTTTGAATACAGTGTAATGGTAAATAAACGAACTCTCTTCCTAATTTTTCTCTCTCAAATTATATTTGAATTTATATTTTCATGGTGTTATGACTCCTTATTTATATGGGTGAGAACCCTAGAGTTCCCCATAAGCTACTTCTCATAGGATTTGATGAGGCTGATTCAAGTTCCGTTAGGTAGGTTAAAGTTATGGTCCACGAGATATGGGCCTCCATAGAAAAGATGGAGAGACCTCGTTTTCGGTCTCCAATACTGAGGTGAACAAGTTAGGCGAAAAGGCCCAACTTCTACTCTCTCCCAATCCTTTCTCACCTTGGTCTGTTTCTTGCACTCCTTTGATCCACGTATGACTCAAACATTCCCACGTTGCCCCTAACGTTATGTCTTTCTTGGGTTTGCTACTCTTGATCCAAAATTACCCAAAACAAAAACAATAACAATAATTTTATTCATATTTTCCGATCGTTTTAACTTTGAATTTTGAAATAGTTTTTAAAAGAGATCTTTAAAAATATTCAAGTTAAAATAATAATAAAAAATATGAGAATGGATAGGAATGAAGTGTATAACAAAAAAAAATGTTTTGAACATTATTTTCCATGCACTTCCTTATAAAAAGTGGAAATCATTCCTATAAAATGTAAATGAAACAAAAGTAAAAAAATATTACTGCTATCGGATTCGAACCCAAACCCAAACCCAAGCCCACTTTTTCGTTTTTAAAATTCCTCATAGATTTAACATTGTTTTTAAAATCGAAGAAACAAAAAACTCATTTGGATACCAAACATATTCGATTTATAAAAACTAAAAATAAATAATTAATTGATTATCAATCGATCCAAAATGATAACAATTCTAACATTTGTAATTTCAATATATAAATCTTAAATTTAGCTCTTGCACTTTGAATGTGTTTTAAATTTAATATTTCGATGTGAATTTTTTTTATCAAATTGGTTAAATACAAATTCTAATAATAAGTTTAGCGCACAAAATGATACTCTACCAATATATTTCTAAAACTTACCTAAAGAATGTTAAAATTGTACGGACTAATTTTAAAATTTATTAAAAATATATCGACGAAAATTAGACATGTGAAAATACGAAAATTAAAATGAAATTAAACTCAAATTACAAATATCAAAATAGTATTTTAATTTTTTAGAAAAAAACTTAATATTGTTGAAAAAGTTGACAATATATAGGTGAGAGAATCCAACTTCCAACTTCAATGTCCATAATACAAATTATTTATGTCAGTTAAATTAATTATGATGATGTTGACTAAAAATATTCAAGTTATAATTTATTTCAATTTAATTTTGTGTTTAATAGGTCATCTAAATATTTAAATTTTATTACTTAGAATTAATTTATTGGGTAATTCATAGATATAAATTATATAAAAAAAAATACAGAGATCAGATAGAAACAACTTTGAAAAAATTAAAAATCAATTAAAATTTTGGGTAGACTATATTTTTCATCTCTGGAATTTGAACTCGGTGATTATTTGATTTTTTCTAAGTTTTAGAATTGATACTTTTAGTTATAAAAATTCTTATAAATAAAAAAATTCCAAAAATATTTATACTTTATAGCAAAAAGTTTCAAAAGTGTTTTAGCAAAAAGTTCCAAAAATGTTTTGTACTTTAGAACTTTTTGCTACAAAGTGTAATTATTTTTAAATATTTTTTTATATTTAAAAAGATCCCTTTAGTTATTTGAAATTTCCAAAATAACATATTCGATCTCTAAAATTTGAAACAGTTTCTAATTGGTCCCTCGCTAAAAAAAAAAAAAAAAAAAAAAAAAAAAAAAAACTCATTTTAAATATATGGTTGGGAAAAATACTCCCAGTACTACGACTGAAATAAGCAGAAAAATAATAGAAAAATTAAAAAGAAAACAATAAAATCGGAAACATAAAAAGTAACGTGGAAAAACTTCAACCGGAGAAAAATATCAGGGACTTGAAAATTCTCCAATGTGAAAATTTATTACAATCACAAATAATTCTCTCGCCCAATTCGAGTTACAAGAGCACGCTTTCAAAATTTATATATCCACTCACACTCTTTAATCTCACCTCCAAACTAGTGAATACAAAAGGGATTTCAACCAGATTTAGCATACTTAAGCTTAAAAGTGTTTCTCTAACTTTAACAATTTGAAACCAAAGACATAAGCTCCTTTTATAGTACTCGGAGTCCTTCACTTCCTTGAATTTTTTCGAGGTGGGACAATTGCACTTTTAAAATTTTGCCAAAATCCATCATATATATATATATACACACACAAAGTCTAATCAATATATTTTTAACCATTATATCATTGCTCTACTAAATTACCTAACAGTCAACTACACTTATGACCGATTAGAAACCAATTTCGAATTCTACGACCAATTAGAAATTAAACTCCAACTTAAACTAACAAACAGTCACTTCTAAAATTTCAAAGATCAAATACAAGCTATAAATTCAAAATTCAAACCACACTCACGATTAATTTTCAAAATTTATGAAGCCTAAACACGAAAAACCTAATTTATCATAAATTTCTTAAAAAATAGAGGTCATTATTATTATAACTTGAGTCTGATCGAAAATTCGAATCTCTAACCAAAACTCATCCGACATCACATATGTCTTAACCCAGTGATAACAGGAATTAGTTTATTAGTTTTCTTTTAAAAAAATTAGTAAAGGAAAGAGGAATGTAGAATATTATTGAGTGTATATAATAATAATAAATACAGACAAGGAGGATTTTGTGGATCATATTACGATGAAAATTAACCGAATCGACAAGAACAAAACATATCATATAATTAAGAAATATGAGGGGGAATATTGCCCTTTCAGCTCATCTCTCGTGCACTTTCTTTATTAATTTTTCGTTTTTTTTTTTTTTAATATTATATCTTTAAATTCTTTTTTTTTTCAAATAAAATATATATAATATGCTTTGAATTTTGCAATGTTGTATAGTTGATTGGAAAATTCAATATTAAGAAAAAGGGCCACCGCCGGAGCACAAAGTTTCATAAAAGCTACAATAAATATTCCTTCATGTGCCGTTAGTTAATTTTGTTGGCAAACAAAGATTCATATAAAATTACCTTATTAAAAAAAATGATTCATATAAAATTATGTGGTTTTATTTCGGATAATTTTTTCGACAATTTAATTGTGATTTTTTAAGTTTATTTCGACTATAAATTTAAAAAGGAGGGCATTTGAAATAAAGACTATCCTAAGGCTATAATAGCTACCTCTGACTATAGTAAATACTATTTCAAAACTCTTAATTAGCTACAGTCAACACTATTTCAAAACCTCAATTTGTTACCGTATTTACTATTTGCTACCATCTTTCCTATTTTACGTTCATCATTTTTTTATTCTTTGCTACAATGTTTACTATTTCCTTCTCAATAAAATAGTTTACACCTCGAACACATACTATTATAACCTAAATTAAAATAATCTACACCTCAAACACAAACTATTATAATCCAATTATAATAACTTAAGATTATAATAACTAATTTCTTGTCCCAAACGTCCTCGAAATGTCTGATAGAACTTTAAATGAAATTTTATTTTTAATAGGTCATTAATATATTAAAAGTGAAATGTATTACTTTATGAGATCTAAATTTGATATAGGGTTTTGAAAAATTTAACTAAATAGGTCATTGTACAATAATAATTTCATATATGTCTAAGCATTTAAATTATTTCATTAGTAAATTTCAGATTTTTTTTTTTTTTTTTTTTGGATATTTTAACCTTCATCTTATGTATCTCTCTTCATTTAATTTAATACATATTCATTCTTTTAATTATTTCCTTCTTAAAGTTAGACTTTTTTATTTGAAAATATCTAATTATTATTTTTCAAAATAGGGGCATTTGCAGATTTAACTATAATGAAATAGGATATTACAAGTGTAGCTATGTTTTTTTACTTTTGTAAATATAGCAAAAACATTTCAGCCAAACACAAAAGTTTGAAAAGTCTAGGATGTCTTTAACCCCCAAAGTATGTTTGATAAACCTCATTAATGAAGGATAGGGTATATTAGCTTACTAATATATTTTCTACACACATAGAATATTGATTGATGTTCTGTTGACATACTCGTATCATATTTCAAGTATTTATTGGTTGATGTTTAATACACCTATATCTTATATATGATATACGATCGATATACTTAAAATATCATGCTTATAAAATGAAACATGTGATTTACTTCAAAATAATTAAGTTACTAATTGAATGTTGATTGGTATTATCTATATTACTGATACACTCACATCTGTTGATACACTTGATGTATCATTCTTATAAAAAGAAACACACATGTTTTACTCAAAAATAAGTTACAGATTAAATGTTAATCGATGTTAGATATATTGGTAATACATTCATGCCTTGTTTTAAGTATTTACTGATTGATGTCTGATACACTCATGTCTTATATGTGATATACTGTTGATACACTTGAAATATCATTATTATGAAATAAAACACGCATGCTTTACGTCAAAATAACTTACTGATTGAATGTTGATTAGTGTTAGATATACTAATACACATATATCTTACTTCAAGTACTTATTGATTGATGTCTTATACACACATGTCTTATGTCTAATATACTGATAATACATATAAATACACTCATGTCTTATATCTAATATACTAATAATACACTTTAAATATCATGCTTATAAAATGAAACATACATGCTTTACTTCAAAATATGATACTAATTGAATGTTGATTGCTATTAGATATATTGTTTATACACTCAAAATCTTGGTTATTGTTAGGTATACTATTCATATACCAAATTTAAAGCGACATTAAAACTTGATTTAAATTTAAAATGGATATATTAGTTATAAATTTTATATACATTAGAACTTGATTTAAAACCAGAAAATGGATCAATTTGTCGAAATCTAAATCAAGGAAAAATCACTAAATTGAACAAAAGAATATTAAAATGAGACACAAAGATCTTCTATAATCCAAAAAAACAAAGGAAAATGAATCAAACAATGCAAAAATAAAATAAAATATATGGAGAAGATAAAAAAAAAAAAAAATGGCGTGTAGACAAAATTGCAAAAAAATACATGTTAAAGAGAGAATAAAAATGGTCATCGAGAGAGAAGAAATAAGATTCAAAATTGCAAAAACAAAAAACAAAAAAAAAACATGATGATGTTAGCTTTCCATTTTAGATAACTTGATTGACTTATGATATGTACTATTGATATAATTAAAACTTGATTGATATCTTATATACATATTGCTAATATATTTAAAATACAAGTATGGATGTGTTATATATTATTAATATCTCATATATTGTTTATTTGTATACTTAAAATATAATAATGATTGTATACAGCTTATATACTTAAAATATAGTAATGGATGTGTGAAATACAATTGACATTATTGATGGATGTATGATATGTTACTCATATACTTCAAAGTTGCTTTTCATATATGATATATGATTAACATACTTGAAATTTGTTTGATATTTGATATATTGCTTACATATTTAAAATATAATTATAGATGTTTGATGTAATGTATATTAGATATATCACAAGTAATACAATATCTTTAGATGTAAGTATCGAGTTTGAAGGTTAAAGTGAATCACATGAATCAGAACGAATGTTGGAAATACAACATCTATTTGATATCCAACGAAGAACCTATCAATCATAATGAACTACATAGATCTACAATAATCTAATAAAATTAATTAAGATCACAAATAAACAAATTGGACGAAAAGCAAGGAAGAAAAGATAAAGAAATCAATATGGAGAAAAAATAATGAAAAAAATAGAAAAAAATACAAATCTCAAACCATGTGTAAAACCAAGAAAGATGATGATGAGGGAGAGGAACAAAACAAATCCACACAAAATCAAGTGAGAGAAGAAAAAATGCACCAGCAATTGAAAATCTAAATAAAATAAATTTTTAAAAAAGGAAAGAATAGAGGTGAACTTAAAGATTCAAATAAGGCCGCTCGTGAAAATTGAGTTTTAAAACGAAAAATGGCTTTTGAGAATCCGACATCGATTAAGTTGGGAAGTGAATTCTCCTTCATATACTCCTATCTTGGACTTTTGGGTTTGGTTCCCAAGAGGTACCTATATTTTAGAGCGTCGTTGCCGTCCCAGTTGGACGTGGCATGGCGCGTGTGTTATTATTTTTTTTTTTTGAAAATTTTATTATTATTAATTATTTTTTATTTTATTATTATTTTTTCAACGCTCCACATGTCGCGATGAGCACAGTCAAGTCTTCAGTGTGCACGTTCAGTGGCTCCACGCAATTTGCGGTTCTACACGTTCTGTGGTCAACGCAAACAAGAGTGATGTTTGTGTCTTTTCCTGTTGGCTCTCTACACCTATAAAAGGCGCAAGTCTTTAGCCTCTCAAATCATCTTATTCATTCCCTCATCTCAGAATACTCTCCACTCTCTTCTCTCAACTCTCTTTTCAGTTTTACATTTTTCCAATCGTTTTTTTTTTTGCAATTTAATCTAAATAGTGTGAGTTTCCGATCGGTGATGGTGCATTTCCGATCGAGACCGCTTTTTTTTTTTTTTGTTATTTTATTTTATCCTAGGAACGATGTGGAAATACTGTTGACCTGCTTGCACACCTGGACAGAGCCACAGAACGTCTTAAAGAGAGCGAGATCTGTGACTCAATCGGTAATGAATTTTTATTTTGCAGGTTCCACATTTCTAACGACCGTCGATTCCTGACTATTCGCTGCTGTCGAGTTTCATCGTCGGAGAGTGGTCGATTCCAACAAGCAAAATTAGAAAACTCTGCCAAGCAAAAATCTGTAGTTTATTTTTTTGCTATAATTGCAAAGTTAAAAAACTAGAGCTATGGATGCAATTTTACTAATCTCTTTTACTTCTGAATACAATTTTCCTTCAAAATATACATTAAATGCACAAATTTAACCGTTTCCTTGATTTTGTTAAGATTACACGATATCAGGCATCATTTGTTAATGTTATTGGACTTAATTGTTTCATCGTGCTTTTCTTTCTTTCATATGCTAATAACCTAGTTTTAACAATATATTTATATGCTTCATTTACAATATATATGTATGTATGCATGTATGATGTATATATGCATATTTGTGCAAGGTAGTGTGCATGGGTGCACAGGTGCCCATGACAAGCAAGCAGGTAGAAATGCGCAAGATAGTGACAGCAGACAGTTTCAAGGTGAGCACGTGAGCTGCTAAGAACTATTTGGATTTTCAAACTCTATGAGTCATTTTGGAGTAGGGAAATGACCAAGTGTTTGGTATGTTAATGTTGGGTTTTATGTCCTAAAACTCGTGGTATGTAAACAATGGAGATTATTCTGAAAATTCAATAAAGGTGTTATTGAATAGATCTATTGCTTGAATAGAAATCCAATAAACCTAAAAGTCCCTTGACTATTGGATGAGTACTTGAATTTTACGTGGAGACATAAAGATGGATCAGGTTTGAGTAAATAGTCAAAATGATCTATAGTACATGGATAAGGTTGGGTACCTTATTCTGGTAACACTATTGGATACGGCCTGCTCTGTAGTTGTTACAAGGAGTTGTAAAGTGTTACAAACGAAGTGATCCTAATTCGTTCATGTTGGACATGAGGAGTGAGGGTGTCCTTGTGCAAAAGAGTTTGTACAAGATCGGACCACGAAATGAGTCACTCTTACTTTATAACGTTGTTTACTATTTAAGACTGACTATTTCAAAATGATGACATAGGTAACTTGACCTTAATTCTGAGCTAACTATGAACTCCTATTTATCTGGGATTGCCCTTAGATTTGCATAGGCGAGGGTTAGCTCAACAGCGGGGCCTCAATATGACTGCCATTTCAGGGGTAAGACCAAATAGATAGCTAGAGACATAGGGTGCAAGAGGGAATTTACTCATACCCGCTTTATGGATAGTAGATAGGTTGTTACCTTAAGTGCTAATTCTGGGGCTTGAACAAAGGATCTCACCCTCTCATTTGGCATGAGAGGGACTCGGTTTTGGGATTGGATCACAAAACAATTGTTCATTAGGGATTCAGTGGGGACTTAAGGAACAAGAGGTAATTTCGAGGGTAAAATAGAGATTTGACCCAACCATTATTGCGAACAACCTGTGAAGGGTTAACTTACTAATCATGGTTATATCAAGTGGACATAATATATCTACAGTGAGGGGAGTTCAACTATGGGCTTTAGTAGAGTGGCCCATTAGTTAATGAATGGGGGTTAGATTGGTCTAATGAGTTTAGACAATTAATCTCGGATCGTTGGAGCCCATGATCTATAGTTCCATGAGGTCCCCCTACTAGCTCGAAAATGGATTAACTCTAGAGTAGTGTGATAAGTTAATTTGAAACATTCAAATTAAAATCAAACAGAATTGGAGAAAATATATTTAAATATGATTTAAATATATGAAGATAAATTTGTGTAAAAATTAATTTAATATTGGATATTAAATTAATTAGAATTATTTAAATTGTTTAAATAATTATTTATTAATTTATTAGAAAATTAATTTGTAAAATTAATAAATTTTGATTTTAGAAATAAAATATGATTTTAAAATCAAAATAGATTTTGAAAATTGAAAAATCACACAAACTTGAAAAAAAAGGGTTTTTCAAGTCATCTTCAAAGTAGCTTACAAGGAATCCACCTTCTTTTTTGGTTTACTCCAAGCATGAGCTGCATCCCATGCAACACATCTCTTTGCATGATAGTCTGCAATATATTGAACAGATTGGAGTAAAAAATCAAGGATAAAACAGACTGAATTTTTGCTGAAAAATTCGGATGAAGAAGGTGTTCTTCAATGGGTTGGTTCAGTGAGCTAAATTCGGATGAAGAAGGTGTTCTTCAATGGGTTGGTTCAGTGAGCTTTCTCCACATTCCCTTTGATTCCAGCTTATTTTGAGTCTCATAACTCAATCTAGAGCACCAAGAGGATAGTAGGGAAGATCTTGTGGTGGTCTACATAAGAATTCAGAGAATTTTGCAGCTAGAAATGGAGATTTCGTTGGTTCGGCCAAGGTATGTTCATGAAACCTATTATACTCTGTTTTTAACATGTTTTTTTTCAACCAAAATTAATGAATTAGAGTGTTTATGGATCATGTTCCCTTTTGCTGCGTGTTGGTGTCAATCCAACAGTTAAAGCATTCGGAATGGGGGAAGACTTGGAGCGGGGGACAAAATAAGGGTTCCTACAAAAGTGGAAACTTGACTTGGTCACTCACTAATTTTAATATGTAGAAAATGTGGGGCTAAAGAATAGAGAGGTTAGTTTCCTATTATTAGCAATTCTACATGCACAAGTTTCTCAACTACCCTTTAGATGTAGGAAAGTAGTTGGATTGCATAGTGTACAAAAGAGGGTGAGTTCCACCATTTGGAATCATCCCACCTCATTCACACATTAGTGATTGCAATTCATTCTAGAGAGAACAAAATAAAAAAGCAAGAATGATTTTCCCTTGGCCAAAGTGTGTGCACTTTTGTGTGACATGATTTACAAGTGTTCTTCAACAACGTGTCCAAATAATCCAAGGAAAAGGGAAGGCTGACTAAGAGAGAGAACCTCTTATATTGCATGGTGTAAAGGTAAAAAATTTATATATAAATTTTAACCCCTTGATAGTTGGTATAAGAGTGTGGTTTTTATCATTGTGAAGGATAAAACGCTAACAAAGGATCAAAGATGACTAAAACTATGTAAGATCGTGTCAGTCGTCTGAAGGAATATATTGGCGTACCACTTAAGGATATGCCATCAATTGCAGACTTAGTGACTCAACATGAGGGAGAGTTTAAGGAATTTCATGCTTCCTTTACCAAATTTATTGTAGAACAAGGAGACTTTAGCACGATGTCGGAAATGGTATATTCTTACTATACTAACATTAAGTTAGAAGTTGATAAATTGAAAGTAGGAGTAACTAAGGCTGATGCAAAGCTTTAAATTGTCAAGAGAGTTTTGGAAAATGCTCCTGTGATGGAAAATGTGACCGTTACCAAGGTGAAGATTTCAAAGCCTAAAACATTTAATGGTTTGAGGAATGCTAAGGAGCTTGAGAATTATCTATAGGACATAGAAGAATACATTAAAGTTACACACATCCCGGAGGAAGGTAGAGTGTGAATGGCAAACATGTACCTTTCTGAAGATGCCAAGTTGTGGTGGCACACGTGTTTTTGAGATGACAAGGATGCGAGTAGACCAAGAATTTCTTCATGGAGTAGCATGAAGAAAGAGTTGAAAGATTAGTTCTTGCCTTATAATACTATGTTTATTGCAAGGAACGCTTTGAAAAAGATATGACATTCATGAATGATAAGGGAATATGTTAAATAGTTTGGCTCATTAATATCAGATATCCATAATATGTCCAAGGAGGATAAATTGTTTAACTTTCTTTCAAGTTTGCAGCCATAAACGCATGTCGAGTTGAGACATGCCAATGTTAAATACTTGTCGTCAGCACTATCTGTGGTAGATGCTTTAGTGGACTACAATACTTACAACTTTCATCTTCATCTAAAAAGAAGATGGACGAGTTGAAAAAGTCTAAAGTCAACGACATAGGTGGACAAAGATTCCAAAAAAAGAACTAGGATAAAGACAATGACAAAAGCAACAGAAAGAAGTCTTGTTCATCTAGAACTCCTGATGGTGGATGTTTTATTTGTAAGGACCACATAGGAAGCAATATTATCCTAAGAAAGAAATTTTGAATGCCTTATTCTCGAAGAGGAGTAGAAAGAGAAGGAAGTTACACGTGTGAACCGGATTCAGTTGTTGAATGCCATGATGCTAACTTAGGAGGCTATACAACATGCATCGATGCATGTTCCTATTTTGGTGAATGAACAGTTTATTCTAGCTATGTTGGACACAAATGCAACAAATAACTTTCTTTATTCGAGGGTTGTGAATCAACTAGGGTTGGAGATTCACAAAAGTGACACTAGAATGAAGGTCGTCAATTTTACTACTCAATCAACACATGGTGTGGTCTTAGCAAGGGTAAAACTGGGTCTATGGGAGGGCTAGTGCAACTTAATGGTGGTACATCTTGATGATTTTTATTTAATTCTTTGTAAGTACCTTTGTTAACGAGATTCTTATATCAAATGAGAGATCCCCTTGTTTCATGCATGTAGTGAAAACATACAATCGTGAGATAAAACAAATAGTCATCTTTAGCCAACAGCTTAAAGCGGGACTAAAGTGAGGTGAAGTGATAGTTTCCTTGATTGAGATTAATCCCAATAAGTTAAGAGGAAGTGCCAATGAAGTGACCAAAATTCTTGGAGATTACGCCGATGTTATGCCCCTAGAGTTACTAAGAACTCTTCCTCCCCACAAAGCCATCAACCATAAGCTCGAGCTTAAGCTAGGAGCCAAACCCCCATTTAAAGCACCATGTTGGAGCTAACTGAGCAGAGGAAACAATTGGATTATTTGCTTGAAGTTGGATTGATCTAGCCATCTGAAGCCCTATATGGTGCCCCAATCCTAGTTCAGAAAAAGAAGGATGGATCTATGCAAATGTGTGTGGATTATAGAGCCCTTAATAAAGTGACGATTAAGAACAAATATCCCAATCTCAAATGTCGCTGATTTGTTTGATCGATTGTCACAAGCTGGATTCTTTACTAAGCTAGACTTGCATTCAGGATGTTAATGAGTGAGGATTACAGAAGGAGATGAGGGAAAAACCACTTGTGTAACTAGATAGGGCATTTATGACATTTGTAGTGTCGTTTAGATTAATTAATGCTCTGTTGGGTTATATGTCCTAAAACTTGCAGTTTCAAGTTCAAAACTTGTTTGTGTTATTCTTTATAGGGAGAAATCATACTTATGCCAGTTTGTACTTCAAAATTTTGAGTTCTTTGTCAATAGATGTCACTGTGTGTGCAGATGCTTGTTTTTCCTACCTTTTAAGCTTTCACATAGCATATTTTGTGTACATGTCCCCACAGTTGAGTGCTTCACTAATCTCTTGTCTTCGACGTTCAAAATACGGTATTGTACGATACCACCTCTTAAGCTTTCTCATGGCATATTTTCCTGCCTTAAACACCAAATCATTTATTTGCTTTTATTTATATTTTGTATTGAAATTACTAGCAACATGGCGAAGACAATATCGATGGTACGCTCTAGGTTCACTCCAACCAATATCCTCATATTAATTGCAGCAAGAAAGCCCTTATGTCTACCAGAAATCAAGCAATACCATCTCGTTGGGTAATATTCATGCAATGCCCACAAAAACTATGACCAACTAGAAGAATTTTCACCTTCAACAATAGCAAAAGCAAGGGAAAATATATGCCCATTTGTATCAATAGATAAGGCGGTCAATAATTTTCGCTTATACTTTCTGTAGAGATGAGTTCCATTGATCTGGATTAATGGTCTACAATATTTGAACCCTTCTCTTGCAAGACCGAAGGACCATAAAACTCAATAAAAAAATAGTCGTACCTGGCACATCAGACGGAAGGAAATACCAATCTGATCGTGTTCCTGGATTGTAATGAACAAGAACACTCAACTAATACGGAAGCTCCGAATATGATTTCTCCCAATCACTAAACACAACAATCAATGCTTTTCTCTTGGCTTGTCACACCCGTCTATAATTAACATTATAGCCATATTGTTTTTTTATTTCTTCTTGGAGTAGGGCTATAGGTACCCTAGGATCAACTCTAACCAAATTTTGGATTTCGATAATCATAAAATTTGAATCAAGCCGTGAATGATCCCATGTCAATTCAGAATACAAACATGAGTGTTCCCCTTCAAGTTTGGTGATTTCAAACATCCCATGAATTTTACGCCGACATGCCCATAACCTCCAATCACAACCATCCTTCCACTGTTTAAATCAACCCAAACCTATAAAGTATACATAAATCTATACCTAAATTAGCCCAAATCATATAAACAAATTAGCCCAAATCATGCATAAATCTATCTATAAAGTATACATAAATCATATAAATAAATCTATAAATCAACCCAAATAAACAAATTTATAAAATCCAAAATATACAGATTCATATATTAGAAAAAAAATAAAGAAAAAGTTTTACCTAAGGTGGATGATGATAAAGGGTAGATCGGCTCACGTCGGCGGCAACAGTAACAAGATTGGAGACGGCAGATAGCAGCGTGATGGCGACCGATGGCAGTGAGAGAAAGAAAATGAAGAAAACGTTTCGGATGGGAGGAAGAAGAGGAAGGGCATGGATTTAAGGACCACGGTAAACGACTTAGGGTAATCGTGGACGGGTCAGCGCTACATGACTGTTCATGTGGCAGTCTGCGTATGCCAGGTCACAAGTAGTCGTGTACCAGGTACATGATTACAATACCTATTTTTGACAATATTTTCTACCCAACCCTATTTTTATTAATAATTATTAAAATAACATTATTTAAAAAAAAATCAATACTATACCATAACAAGTTGAACTTACTCACATTGGCTATTACAACTACAATTCAATTCAAACAAATGGAAATTGAATATATAGATTTTTTAAATTCAACAATAGGAGGAGATCAAACCTTTGAGTTATGAATTTTTCCTTTTCTATAAAGTATAAATATGATTTTAATTATGTTCAATTTTTTTATTAAATTATATACTTAATTAGTATTAAATACCATGCATAGATTATTATTTTTTTTTTGGAAAGATATTGTAATTAAAGTATGGGGTAGAGAATCGAAACTCTAACCTCGAAGTCGATAGTACAAGCACTATACCAGTTGAACTACGCTTATATTGGTCATGCATAAATTATTTTAATATGCTTATTATGAACAATCAATACACATTTTTTTCTAAATGCCACCTAGGCTCTTTTGATTATGGCCATGCATTGTGATAAACGGAACTTGATTCTGTCCCCTCGTGAAGATTTTTTTATTACAAAATTAACTCACAAGATTTAATGTCATTGGTCCAATTCTCCTTCAATATGTATATATATATATATATATCCATCAATCACTCCAACATGTGTGATTAAAATAGTTTAAGCACTATAGATTATCCATTAGTTTACAAGTAATGCTATATTTGACTTAAGTGAAATAGTTTCTTATTAACTTGTGGCTTTAGTAGTTTTGAAAGGAAGAAGAAATATGTTTATCTAATTCTTTTTATATATTGAAAAATTGATTGATTAATAGTGACTTTTGAAGCGTGAATCAATTCACTATATTTAAAATGATATTGATTATAGTATTTTTTTTTTAATTGAGATGTTCTAAATATATTAGATTACTAATAATGGTGAGTTGAATCATTCCTAAAATTTGGTAGAGTAAAATAATTAACAAATAATTAAAAAAATAAATTCTCGAGAAGTTTTTGTTTTCCAATGTGGCCTAATCCCCACACAACGAACTCCAACAATCTCAACTCCAATTCTTCAAAATGGAATAGAGATGGGAGTGCGTCGGCATCTTCATTCTACTCTACTGTTTAAATGATTGATTAAAGGCTTATTAGATATAAAGTTAAATATAAAATTAAAAGCGTAAACTTATTAGATACAAAATTGGGAATTTATGTACTCGTCGGGGTCTTTTAGTACAAGAAAATTGAGGATGAAAATTGGTAAAAGTATTTGATACCCTTATTTAGTACAAGGTTTTTGGGTTGGAATTGATAATATTGTATTCCCATGTATCTTTTTTTTCTTGGATAAAGGTATTCTCTGTCTTTACAAAAGAATGAGTTTTCTATTTCCCCTCATCCATATACTTTTTATTTTAAATATAGATAATTAATTAAAACTAATTAATATTGGCTTTTCAAAATTAATGCAACTAATTATTGAACTATGATAATAATATTTAATTAAAATATATAATTTACTTAATTTTACAAATCAAAACTCAGGAGAGGAATGTAATTATTTAAGATATGTTTGGTTTGCAGTCTGAATTTGGTTCTATATTTTTAGATTCATTAAATTCAACGAATATATGTTTGATAATAGACAACCAGTGATAATTTGTTTTTATTGGAACCGCCTTTGTGTCAGGCGATACACTTAGGATGTTATTATTGGCTCTCTAATTACGTTTATATGTTTGCTTGCCTAAAGAGGATGTACAAACATGATGTTATTTTATAAAGTATGGTGCATGAGCACGATAAAATTTTATGCGATGTGTTATGAGTAGGTATGCGCATGATTTTATGTTACCATGGGGTGGGACTTTGATGTATGTTGCATGATAAATATGATAGTGATAATAGATATAAATTAAAATTAGGAGCTTATGGACTCTTAGGCGCCGTATAGAAATATTTTTTTTAATATGTTTTCAAATTCATTGAATTCAACCAATGTTGTTTCTAAAACTGTTTTCGGGTTTTTATAATCCAAATAGTGTGAATTTTAAAAACAACATTTTTATCTTTTCTTTATATCCAAAATTTGAATTTTAAAATTTAAAACGCATAATTATATTGATAAAAACACTTAGAAACATAGTATGTCATGTTATAAACCAATTTTATTTTTTTAAAAAAAATTAAAATATATATTGCATAATGCATTATAAATTAAATTAAATTAAATTCCAAATTTGGTCCCTATGGATAAAGTTAAAAGTTAGTCAATGAATTTAGAATTTAGTTCTTATAGTTTGATATAATTTCATATATGTAATTCCTATGGTTTGTTAAATTATCTTAAATAGTCTCTACCATGGGGACTATTTATTATGAAGTTTTTATCAAACCATAAAGACCAAAATTTTAATTTTTCCTATAAATTATATAATATTAAGAAAATAATTATACAATTTTTTTTTAACATAAAACATCTTTATAATAAAATTAATAAATAATATTTTTCAACTAATATTTTGTGGGTAGCTACTAGTTTAAAATTGTTTATAATCCAATTTATGAATTCTACTACCAAACAAAACATGAAATACAACTCTGTTTTCATGTAATCCGTTATTTTCAAATTCTCTAACAAACAAACTCTTATTTTATTAAATTTATCGATTAATTAGTAAATAATAACATAAATATATTTAATTACTTAAATTAATCTGGTAGAAATTCATTTTTCAATAATCATAATCGGTTACTTATTGATTATTTATAAAAGGTTAATAGTTTATTGTGATTAATTTTTATTACTACATTATGATACTTTGTTTAAGTATTCTTTACAAACATATCATTTCTTTGTCATGTTTGGACTTTTTAAACTGATATATTGTTTTCAAAGAATTATTTAATTAATTAATTTAATTAAACTTAAATTTAATTTTAATAACAAATATTAAATGTAATTAATTTAAAATAAGTAAATATGAAATTAAAAATAATAAGACCCTTGTTTAATAACCATTTCGTTTTTGGATTTTGAAAATTAAGCCTATAACCACCCTTTCTAGCATTATTTTTTTTTTTGTTATCTATTTTTTGTCAATATTTTTAAAAACTAAGTCAAATTTTGAAAACTAAAAAAAAAAAATTAGTTTTTATTTTTGAAATTTAGTTAAGAATTCAACTCTTGTACTTCAAAAAGATGCAAACTACAATGAAAAATGGAGAGAAAGTAAGCTTAATTTAAAAATAAAATTAAAGACAAAATGATTGAGGCCTTAGACATTTATTAAATATATTAGTTAGTTAATTATAATTATAATTATATAATTATAATTACTCATTTTTAAATATTTAAAATTAAAATTAATTTTATAATTAAATTAATTAATTTTTATCTTGAATGATGTTCCCTGCTTAATTAACTAATCTATCAACAGTATGTAAAATTATCATGTTTGATTGTCTAAATTAAATACAAACATAAATTTTATTCATTAAATTCCGATAAATTTTTTTCTGTAAATCAAATACATTTATTTTAACCAAGACAGCTCACTCTTGAACTTATAGTGTTTCTAGACATCCATAAAAAACCTTAAATCAAATCACCCATTAAGATGTTGAAAGGCCTATTTGAAAACTTATTTGACAAGTTTACCTAAATGATTTCACTTGTGAAATTGATTGCTAGCTTTGGATTTTGCATCTCAATCAAAATTTACACCTACCAATAGTATAGGTTTGCTCTAAATTAAGGTAGCCATTGAAATATGAGCAAAATGTTTGGTACAATCACACTTTCTTTTAATGACACTTATCCCATCACCATTTACTTTTTCTTTTTCCAAGTTGTTAAAATATCAAGTTTGACATAAATATCGAGAACTTAATGTTATGGATATATTGGTAAAATATCAATTTTTATTTTTATTTTTAGAAAAATATATAAATGAATAAATAAATATTTTCTATTTTATTATTTAGTTAAAATGATTATTAATTACTTATATTCATATATTAACATAACAATTATTCTTCTTTTAAATTTAGACGATGATTTACGATATAATATAAATTTTAGTTCACCTTTCATATCAATGTTAAACTTGTATGTAAAAATATTATAAATTTAATATCTATTTTTTCTTATAAATATGCATTAGTTTTTTTTTAATCTTGTAAAAATAAATATGCATTGGTATTTGGAACTAGATAACATCCCTGTTTTCAGCCATTAATTTATTTTTTAAACATTGAACCATTAAAGTTTTAGGTGTTATCAGACGACCAATTTAATATTTGTTTTTGGCTTTTCATTATCCCAAAATATTGTTGTCTCATCTTTCCCAATATATAATAATAATAATAAAAAAGAAAAAATAATAATGACGTGAAATCTAAGAAGATATGAAGTTTGGAGAACTCTGAATTCACTAACAATTGAAAGAGTTCATAAAGGTAAAAAATTGATTTTTTTTTAGTAATGACTAGCTAGACAACCCATTAACGTTTATTTTTTATAATATTTCTAGAAGTTTTAAAACAATAAAAGTTAAATATGTATGTATATATGCATATTAATAAGATAGCTTATAGTGTTTAGTACAACTAATTAATTTATCAAAACAAAACAAAACTTAGACAATAATATATATAATTATAAAGAAAAACATTTGAGGCACGTCCATCTTCATCCACTTATTTATAACTCCCATCAATTGTTTGTCAATGTCAAACTTATGAATATCTAAAAATATTGATAGAAATATTAGCATGTTGATTAAAATTTAATATCATAATTACAATATTATTATATTGTTCTCGTATTATAATTGTTGAGATATTTAGGCTTTAATTTATGTATTATGCATATATTTAGGCTATAATTAGAAAATTTGGTTATCTTCTTTTCTATAAATTTCCTATGTAAATCTCAAGTTAATATACAGAAATTATTCATTCAAATATTGTTTTATCAGAGCTCAAATTTCTAGGTTTTTTTTTTTTTTTAAAAAAAAAAAATTCTCAAGCTTTTCTCCGATCTCTGCCTCAAGCAGATCTAGCACAGATCATCATCAATCATCAATCTGCAGTCTAGGTCGCGAGCAACCCTCACAATTCTGACCGTCGGCGTCCCCTAGTCCAATCGCTCTTTAGATCTCTGTCTTCGCACCATTAGACCAATCAATTCAAGTGGACCGATTGGTTCAATCAACTTGGTTTGCTTTCATTTACTCAGCCCAGTTAGTTTAATTTAGTCAACCAAGTTTGGTTCAGTTTAGTTCTTACTTGATTCCTTTGCCCAGTTTTCAGATTTTTCAAAGTCTTTGTTTCATTTTATATTTGAATATTTTTGTAGATCTCTATTTCCAACCTAGAAGTTCGTGAGTTCTGTTTCTAGCCTAGAAGTTCTCTATGTTCTAGTTCTTCATGGGTTTATGCTATCTATCGTGTGTTGAGATATTTATGCCTTAATTTATGTATTATGCATATATTTAGGCTATAATTAGGAAATTTAGTTATCTTTCTTTCTATGTAAATCTCAAGTTAAGATACAAAAATTATTCATTTCAACATTGTTTCCACAATAATATTATAAAGATTTCAAAAGTGGTGATACGGTATATAAACAATATAAAAATTTCAAAGGATGTGAGTATGAACATTAGATAAATGCATGAATTCAAAAGAATGGAATATTTAGGAGGACAGTAATGTTAGCATACCAAACTTCGAAAGTCAATAAATGTGTCCAATTTAATGGCCCTATAGAATCACATGGATACGTCATTGATAATTGCATTTCATATGCTTTTGACCCAACAATTCAATCAAATTTGATTTCGTTATTACTCCGTTTCGATTAACTAACAAAAAAAAAAATATTTTTCAAAAAATTCATTCTTATTTAAATATTTTTTTAATAAAAATGGATCAAAATATATTTGAGTAATCTAATTTATTTTAAAATAACTATTTTTTAAATTAAACACTTGAAAATTATCCAGTTACGAAGTTTTCTATTTTAAAAATCATTTCTTTCTTCTTCATTCTTACTTTTTTTTTTTAAATTTTTTTTAGTAAAGGTATGTGAAAGTGGAAGGATTCCAAATTATATAATTAGTGTGGATTGGTGAAATTTATCCTTATCCTTTCAAAATCAACTAATATTGTAGTATTAATTAAAATGAATCTAACAATCATGTGTATAAAGTAAATAGGGAATAAATAGGAAAAACGAATATTACGAGTAGAATTTCATAAAGAACGGTTATTATAGAGGTGAAAATTAATTAATAATATATTAAATATTCAGAATATAATCGATATGTGGAACTTAGAAGAGTTCAAAGTAAAAAAAAAAAAAAAAAATAAATAATTAAGATCCATTTGGAATAACCGCTTAAATTATTTGGTAAAATAAATTATTTATTAGTCTATATATAGTTACTTTTTAATTTATTCTAATGGGTATAAAACCAAATAGATATTCATTGATTTTGCTAAAAGTACAACTACTATGAATTATCTTAAAAGCTAGGGGTCTTCATAGGTTGGGTTGGATTGGATTGAAAGAATTTTTAGACCCAACCCAATTATTTGGGTTATAAATTTTTTCAACCAAAATAATCTTATTAAAAAATGAACCCAACTCAACCCAACCATGAAATATTTGGGTTGGATTGGTTCGGTTAATCGGATCATTTATTTAAAATCTTGTTCTAACAAAAAGCAAAATGTAAATATGTAAAAATCTAATTTAATTATTTTCATATATTGAATTAAGATTAACTACTCAACTTCAATTTATATAGTCCAAATTTTCTTTCTAAAGTGTAAAAAAACAACTTTGAAGAGTTATTGAATAATAAATTATTAAAAAAAATATTGAAATTAAATAAAATTAAAATCAATATATGTATAAATAATTGTGTTATAAGTAATAAAAAAATATATTTTAAAATTAATAATAAATTCGGATTGGTTCGGGTTGGTTTGGGTTATATTAAGTGAACCATGAACCAAATCCACCCATAAAATTTTCATTTATTTGAACCTAACCCAATCCAAATGAGTTGATAACTCAACCCAAACTGCACGGGTTGGGTTAGGTTGGGTTGATCAGTTTTTTCGGGTCTATCGAGTTTTTTAACACCCGTATTAAAAGCTAAAATAACTTTAAACTAACCTAAATTTACCTTGACCTTTAACCTTTCAATTTTTTTAGTGTGATTTAATAAGATTTTGTATTAAATTTCTTGTTGTATTCAGTGGTTAGTTATGTGAAAAAATCAATAACGATATGGAGAAGTTAATTTAATTGAAACATAAATTAATAAATAATGGACCAAGGTCCCAATGGGCTATGAATAGATCTCTCTACGTTGGTGTAATGAATTGGGGACTACTCATGGCCCATTATGAGCATCCAAAGTGGAATCTTAGATGTTGGATGATCACTATTTTGAAAATAATATTTATTTTTCCTTTTGTAAATAATAATAATAACAATAAATTTTGAGTGTTCGTATCATACTAATATTTGAGAATGTTTTACGGATAGAAAAAAATGTTAACTATATATAGAAATAGTAAAAAAAAATAAATAAATAAACTGATAGACATTGATAGATTTCTATCAACTTCTATCAATCATAGACTTGTATCAATTTCTATTATTGATAGTATCAATGATAGACTTATATTAGTTTCTATCACTGGTAGATACTGTAATATTTTATTAGTCTCTATCAATGATAGACTTCTATCCGTTTCTATTATTGATAGACAATGATAGATTTCTATCAGCGTCTATTAGTAATAGACTTGTATCAGTTTCTATCATTGATAGACGTTGATAAACTTCTATTAACATCTATCTATGATAGATATTGATAACAATGTTTATTACAATTATAATTAAAATTTACTATTTGTGTAAAGTAATTTTTCTAATAAAAAATTGGAAAAATAACTGCAATTAAAAAAAGGTACTAGATGACGAAGTAAGTTTGTACTTTTGGACCAATTTGGTCCAAGCATATATTTTTTGGTTAGGGTTCCGTTATCTAATGAAACGTTGATGTGATATCGAACGTATAGTCATGACATGAAAAATTAAATTAAATTTATTATAAGATATTAGACAAAAGCAAGTACTACTACATTCTCTCAAGTGAAGTCATAATCAAACTCGTTGTATGTTCGAGCTTGATGTGAATGATGCAATGAATATAATGTATAAAACATATCATTAAAAAAGTGGTACCAAAAGAGACCGTCCTTATATATCTTAAAAGTTAGAAAGATCCATGTAAGTTGGTTAATAATGTGTGTATGTTCAACTTTAGAAGTTCATCAAAAGATTGTAGGTTGCTTTTCAGAGGACCATATGTTATGAGCAAGGATGGACAAGATAATTAGAATTTTCAAATTAGGGTCATGAAAAATCTCTATTAGTCTACTCAAAGAATATTCTAAAACTCACCAACAGTCAATTATTTTACTAATTGTAAAATATCGAATGTATTTCTTAGTCCATTTGATAATAGTTATTAGTTATGTTTTTTTCCTCCTTCAATTTTTTTTTTTTGTTTTAAGATAATAATTACGTTTTTTTTTTAGAAATATTGAACTTACGAGCACTAATTCTTCGCTTATAATTTTTCTTACTCTATTACGTATTTTATTTTTATTTTTTTTTAAAAGTCAAAAATGGAAAATTAATTAGTATTACGTACCTGATGTGTCGGCAGTTCGAGAAACTCCCGACGTCCTATACATGTGTCCATGTATAGAGCGTTGGGAATTCCTCGACCAACTCCCGCACCTTGTTTTATGCGTCGGGAATTCCTCTTCGACGGATTTTTCTTGACCAAACTCTGGACGATCCATCTTTCGTCAGGAGAGGATCTCCCGACACATTTTCCATCCTTTCCCGACGAATTGTGGCATCGAGAGAAGTGCAATTTCTTGTAGTGTAAGGTCCCTTTTGATAATAATTTTTATTTTTATTTTTTTGAAAATTAAGCTTATTTCATTCACATTTATTACAATGATTTGCATATTTCTTAAGTACAATGGTTGAATTCTTAGTCAAATTTTAAAAACAAGAAGAGTTGATTGAAAGTTACTTTTTTTAGTTATCAAAATTTAACTTGACTTTTTAAACCAGGTGAAAAGAAGATAGAAAGGAAGAAATTTGGAGGTGGAAATAATGTCCATAGACTTAATTTTAAAAAACAAAAGAATAAAATAAAATGATTACCCAATGTGACCTAGAAAAGAATTAGTTTTTAAAAGCATAATTTTGCAGATTTAAGATGGATGAAAAGTTTACCAAAAGAATTTTGAGAAAACCATCATAATTTTTAAAAAATAAAAAACCAAAAACAAAATTATTATGAAGCCTATTAGTAATTAGTAATCACATTTTTTTAAATATGAATTAGAAAAAATTGCCCCACGAGTATGAACTTATTGATGAAATCAGTGATATATTAATTTATGATAAATCAGTTGTGTATGTATAAATAGGTTATTTCGACCAACGCTCAATTGGTTATAATAGTTCGTGGTTAGTTATAATTTGTGGGGTTATACTAATATGTGGAATTAAATAGTTTGTGTTTGAAATACAAACTATTTTATTATGTGTTGAATTAATCTGTATTTTGGGATGCAGACTATTTTAATCTGAATTTAGAAAGTTTGTGATTAGGTTACACATTATTTAGTATGAGTTTAAAGTTTATATGTTTGATTGCTAATTTATTCAATATGGAGTTCTTAAGTATCAGTTTAGGGTATAGGATTGTTGAACTTAAAATTCATATTTTGTAAGTAAAAACAAAAAGACTTGTTCCCCAGTGTTAGATTTTAAGTTACTTTATTCTCTGTCCATTTAGTAATCTTGGAGATGCACTAATATATTGTTGTACATGCACGAGATACGTGAAACTAGGCTAAAAATTCATATCATTAATTAAGTAAGAAAATCACATTTTTGGAAGTGTACAAAAATAACCAATTATATAACCTCAAAATATTGCACAAAAACGTATATCTAGGAGTGATAGTTGTTAAGTGTAGTTGAACCAAGATTACACACAAAAAGATATTGTCAACTTAGATATAGGATTCTAAAAGAAAATGATGGTGTGGGTTATCATTCAAAAACAGTTCAAGAAGAATGTTTGATCAAGAGTACTGTTTTTCGAGGAGAGCTTGCAATAATATAATAAGTTATTATTTTATGTGAATCAGATTAGAATGTACAAATAATCATTGTAAAAGATTCTTAGGAAGATTTCTTATCTTATTTTCTAGTTCAATTTAATGGATGATTTTTCTAAAAAGTATATACACACTTTTCTTACTTTAAACTTTGATGACACCTTTTGAATAAATTATATATATTATAGCATGTTTGGATTGACTAAGAAAAATATATTTTTTAAAAAGTTATTTTCATTTAAACACCTTTTATAAAAATTATTTAAAATAAGAAAAGTTATATGTTTTGTTATAGTTTTTAAAAATTATTTTATTACATAAATTTGATTAGTTTGTTATACACTTAAAATGTTTCTATTGATGTTGACAATTACTATAGAAGAAGACTATTAAACACTATGAACTGGTCGCAACTCACTGTAGTTGGTCGCGTAGGTGGTTGCCAGAAGTGATCGTTAGAGTTAGTCGTTGGAGGTAGTCATTAGAGCTAATCGTTGGAGGTGTTCATTGAAGCTAGTCACCAGCGGTAGTTGTCACCAAAATTGGGCATGGGAGGTGATCTTGTTGGGGTTGACTGTTGGAGTGATCTTCACAGTTAATTGCCAGAGTTGGTTGCAGGAGATGATAGTCGAAGATGGTCATTGGAGTTGGTTATTGATGGCAAAAGTCATTGGAAACATTGAAGAGAGGGAGAGTTTATTATTTTAAGCATTAGTTATACATAGTGCTACTGTACCAAAATGAGGGGATAAAATAACCCTCACCCCTATTTTCTTAACACATGTCCCAAATGCTGAGTGACCTATTGTAATCCACTTAACTCATTCCAAGTTGTAATCTAAACACCCTTAAATATGTCACCAATTAAATTTGTAGATGACAACTATGAGTCAACAGTGGCGTATTTAGAACTTCAAGCTAGTGGAACAATTTTATACAAGATTAGAAGTTTAGTCCATGAAACTCTAAATTAGTGTCCATATATGGTCCCTAAACTTTAAAATGTGTATAATAGATCACTAAATTTTTTTATTTTGTGTCTAATAGATTCCCATGGCATTAAGTTTATATCCAATAGACGTCTCTTGCATATATATATATATATATATAAGAAAATGTTAAAAATTAATTGTTATATCATATATAAAATTTAGGTTAATATATTATTTTAGTTCCTATATTTTGAAGTTTGTTCAATTTTAGTCACCATACTTTCAATTGTGCAATTTTAATTATTGTACTTTCAATAAATCTTAATTTTAGTCCTCGCTAGTTTATTGTTGATTTTTTAAAAACTTTTTATCATCTATTACAATTTTTCCTATAAATTTTGATAATATATTTACATTTATATAGCTTTGCATAAATATTATTATTAATATTTAATCAATTTGAATAAAGTTTAATTTGGAGAGACCAAAATTTAAGATTTATGGAAAATATGATAATATTGAACAATTGTACATGGACCAAAACTAACAAATTTCAAAATATAAAGACTAAAATGGTAGTTTATCTTTGTGTCTAATAGCCAATGAATTTGACTTTTTTTTTTTTTTTTTTAAGGAAAAACAAATAATATACTATCCATTATTAACTAAATTGAAAATTTAAAGCTAAATTAGATACAACTTTAACTTTTTTGTTCAAGAAAATAATTATTTTTTTAAAGATTTTGAATATACATAAATCCTATTAGATACCAAATTGAGAGTTTATAGATATGTTAGACATTTGTAAAAGACTTTGTTGAATGAGAAATTTTGAACCAATCACAAATTGCCACATCATTTACTAAATGACGAATTTCTAAACCATTGGGTCCGATTAGAAGTTGACATATGGCCCGAATTGAATTGAATACAAATTTCGAAATGACGCCACGCAGTTGAATCATATGAGATTAAATTGGTCCAATTTGATATTATTATTTGGGTTTAAAGTCTAAACTACAAAAAAAAAAAGTGAATTGGACCTAAATTTGAAATGAGACCCAAAACCAACTAATTGGGCCTAAGGGCCAGGCCTATGGACCAACCAAGCCCAAGCCCACGAAGCCCGCCTGAGAACTCTATAAATAGAGAAGTTCTTTTCATTTGTAAAGGCAACAATTCTATACTCCAGAGAGTTTATAGGGAATTTTCTACAATTAGAAGACTCTTTGACTCCTGAAGCTGACCACACCTGAAGACTGAAGTCCTTTGAAGATGAAAAAGATGCAAACATTCTGAAGACTGAAATCCTTTGAAGATACAAGCCTTCTAAAGACTGAAGTCCTTTGAAGATACAAATATTTTCTACATTTAGAGAGCCCAGAGAGAATTCATCAACAAGCAGAAGACTCCCAAGACTCCTGAAGTTGTACTCCTAGAAGATAGAAGATCCTTGAACACCCAAATACTCTTCTAAGACTTTTACTTCAAGAACGTTCGGTGTTTTCATTCTTCAAGTCAAGCACATTCACCCAACTGAGAGAGAATCAGAGGATCAAGTACTAGAGATCAACCACATCGCATCAAATCAACATCAACATCAACACCAACTTAAGTTCAACTCCACGAAATAAGTTTCTCCAGAAGCCTCGTGCGAATACTAATCCTCCAAAAAGATCAACAAGCCTAAAGACTGATCATCCAAGAAGATCATCAAGCCCAAAGGCTGATCATCCAAGAAGATCAGCAAGCCCAAAGACCAATCATCCCAGAAGATCAACAAGCCCAAAGGCCAATCATCCAAGAAGATCAACAAGCCTAAAGGCCGATCATCCAAGAAGATCATCAAACCCAAAGGTCGATTATCCAAGAAGATCAACAAGCTTAAAGACTATAGTTTATTTTGAAAGCATCAAAATATTATGTATTAGAGATTGTATTCACTTTCCACAAAATTAATACAAATACATAGTTCAAGTTCCACGAAATAAATTTCTTTTGAAATCTCGTGCGAACAAATTGACTTGCCTAGTGAAACCTCTCTACCTCTCATCTCTCTCTCGTCATTCAAGTCAATTAACCTACAAATGGCATCAAAGAAAGTTTCATCCGAAGCTACCGTCGCAAGCAACACTTATATAAGCTCTTTCATCACATAGGAAATATGGGACTAGCTGGTGGAATTTCCTAAAGGCGGGATCGTCATTAGAGAAAATCCCTTGTTTGAAAACTATGCTTCTGCTACTGATCTATCAGAGAAAGAATCACATTTTGATGTAGTGTCTGTCATGATGATTGACGTAACGACTAAGTCGACCATGACAGAGATGGAGGTAAAGATAAATCTCCTAATGAAGGCTGTAGAGGAGCGAGATCATGAAATCGCTGCTTTAAGAGATTAGATACAGACTCGAGATACTGCTGAGTCAAGTCAATCTCCAGCTACAAAAGCCAATGACAAAGGAACGACTGTCTTGCAGGAAAGTCAGCCACCACAATCCGCCTCTGTTGCCTCCCCGTCAGTTCAACAGCTCCAGGATATGATCACAAACTCCATAAGAGCTCAATACGGAGGACTGTTGCAAACTTTCTTTATGTTCTCGAAGTCATACACCAAAAGAATCGACAACCTGAGAATGCCAGTTGGGTATCAACCTCCAAAGTTCCAGCAGTTCGATGGAAAGGGCAATCCAAAACAACATGTTGCACACTTCATTGAAACCTACGAAAATGCAGGAACCAGAGGAGACCAGCTAGTCAAGCAGTTTGTACCTACCTTGAAAGGAAATGCTTTCGATTGATATATTAATTTGGAGCCAGAAGTGATTGACAGTGGGAACAGCTAGAAAAAGAGTTCTTTAACCGCTTCTACAGTACAAGGCGCATTGTTAGCATGATGGAGCTGACGAACACCAAACAGTGGCTTTTGTTTTATTAAGCGAATAAGCTTATAAATATACATTATGTCAATCAATTGAGAGGAGTGTTCAAAAAATTCGATGATCCGAAAAATCGATCAACCCAACCTAACCTGTGTAGTTTGGATTGGGTTATCAACTCATTTGGGTTGGGTTGGGTTTAAATAAATAAAAATTTTACGGATTGGATTGGTTCGTGGGTTCACCTAATATAACCCGAACCAACCTAAATTTATTATTAACTTTAAAATATTTTTTTTATTACTTATAACACAATTGTTTATATATATATATTGATTTTAATTTTATTTAATTCCAATATTTGGTAAATAATTTATTCTTCAACAACTCTTAAATGTAGTTCCTTTGCACTTTAGAAAGAAAATTTTCACTATATAAATTGAAATTGAGTTGTTAATCTTAATTCAATATATGAAAATAATTAAATTAGTTTTACATATTTAAGTTTTGCTTCTTTTTAGAACAAAATTTTAAATAAATGACCCAATTAACCCAAACCAACCCAATCCAAATATTTCATGGTTAGGTTGGGTTAGGTTCATTTTTTAATAAGGGTTATTTGGTTAAAGAAATTTACAACCCGAATAATTGGATTAGGTCTAAAAAGTCTTTTAACCCAACCCATGAACACCCCTATATATGAAGTGAAAAAGGCACATAGAAGTTGTAGTGTCTCGTATATTTTAGTGTAATTAATTTTGTAAATTGAATTTTATTTTGGATTTTGTCTTAGTAACTTATTTTGGATTAAGTTGGATGTGATGAAATTGTTGTTTAGAGTTAATTATGAGATTGAATTAAAATTTTCTCCCTTAATTTTGTTTTATAAATCCCAAATTCTCCTAATAGTACAATTGAACTACTAAGGACCAATTTAACTTCAATATGGTCCAATTAGGGATTTATAGAACAAAATTGAGAGGGAAATTTTTAATTAAATCCTATAATTACTCTAAACAACAATTTCATCACATCCAACTTAATCCAAAATCAGCAACCACGATAAAGTTAGAAATAAAATTTTACAAAATTAACTACATTAAAAAATGTAGGATGTTACATTCTTCCCACCTTAAAAACTTTCGTCCTTGAAAGTTGTACTTATAAAACAACTCTTGAGGCTTACTCCAACCTCGTGTTCCCTTTACTAAAGTCACATTTCTCATTCTCTTAGTAGCTCCAACTTTTTTGGCAATAATCCAAACCCAATCTTTAATCCCTTGGCTAAACACCCAAAAATTTCTTTTCCAATTGCCAATTCTGATTAAGTACACTTGTTTGCAATCAAGTCCCTTCGAGGACTCCGCTATGCATCTCCTTAGCACGGATATATGGAAGACACATTGCACTACAAAAAGAGATGATAACAAAACTAAGAGATGGGCTTCAAAGCCACATTGCTCTACAACCTCAAATGGCCCAACAAATCGCAACTTAGCTTCCTCTTCTCTTTGGACACCTTAGAACCCCTTCATAGACACTACTTTCAAAAACCTTTAATCAACTAAAACCATGACTTTTGTCAATACATCATTTGAATGCTTGAATTCAATCCGAAAAGGAAATTATAACAACAATTAATCCTTATTAACCTTACCAAAGAGGCTCCGACCTTGCTTGTTAGTGTTCAAAAGCATTTGAACTTGCAAGTCTAAACCTTAGACATTATGGAAAATCCAATCTAAGGACAAACTCCAATTCTTAAGAGCCTATTCAAGAAGGATTAATGCACATTAAAAGGAAAAAGATGGTCACTTACCAAAAGCTTCAATAAAAACACACACAAAAAAAAAAGTGTTAGAGAAAATGCCACATCAGCAACCAAGGAGGAGTCAAGAAGACACATCAGTTGAATATTGCCATGTCACTGTGGAGAGTCACGAAGAATTATTCCCTTTAGTGCTCCAAATATCTGTTAGGATTGGTGATAACAAATAAATATTCTTTCTTCATGTATTGGACCATGTGTCCTTATTTCATTAGTTGTTTAGTATATAATTTTTTAATTCTTTGAATCCCTAAAATAGGGAACAGTGTATAAATCGGGCATGCTGCCCATTTTCAATGAATATACAGAATACGAAGAGGCAAAGTTAAAATCACTCTGTCTATCGCTTAGTAAATTTGACTTCATCGTGTTCAACGGTCAACTAAACGATTGAATACAACATTCATTGTTTAGCGCCTAGAGTCCATCGTATACAACGAAAGGGTAGACGACAACCTCCATTGTGTGCGCCAACGTCCTATCGTTTAGTACGACAAAGGTAACCAATACTACTATCGCTTAGTCTCCGTGAAACTATCGCTTAGTACGACAAGGTAGACGATAAGGTAAGCAATATCACTATCGTTAGTCTCTGAGGCTCCATCGCTTAGTAAGACAAGGTAGATGATAAGGTAAGCGATATCACTATCGCTTAGTCTCCGAGGCTCCATCACTTAGTACGACAAGGTAGACGATAAGGTAAGCGATACCACTATCGCTTAGTCTTCAAGGCTCCATCGCTTAGTACGACAAGGTAAACAATAAGGTTGTCTTACATCGTTTAAATGCGCGACTTGATCATACACAACGAAGAGGTAAACGATACCGTTTCCATCTCTTTATATTTTCTAATTTGGTATCAGAGCTACCATGGAAAACACCACTGGCACAGGACTCAACACGACCACTGAATCGTCGAAGTTCAGCACACCTCATCTTAATCAACTGCTGAATCAGATAACCAACATCAAGTTGGAGAGAGGTAATTTTATTCTATGGAAGACGTTAGCTCTTCCTATCCTGAAAGGATACAGACTTGAAGGTCATCTGTCCGGAATAAAGGTATGTCCTCCTATGTTCATTGTTTCTACTTCATCAGCAGTTGAACCTAGATAAGCAAACTCTCAAGCCTTAGAAGAAGCTTCGGGCTCCACCTACGTGAAGTCCTTGAACCCACTATATGAAGCTTAGGTTACAACAGATCAACTCTTATTAGGGTGGTTATACAACTTAATGACTCCTGAAGTTGCTGCACAGCTGATGGGGCACGAGAGCGCCAAGAGTTTATGGGATGCCATACACTCGTTGTTTGGAGTTCAGTTGAGGGTAGAAGAAGATTATCTTTGCCAAGTTTTCCAACAGACACGCAAAGGTAATAAGTCGATGTCTGAATATTTGAAACTTATGAAGCTTCACTCTGATAATCTGGCTCAGGCTCGGAGCCTAGTATCTACACGTAACCTAGTGTCTCAGGTACTCCTTGGATTGGATGAGGAGTACAATCTAGTGGTTGTCGTTATTCAAAGCAAGCCAGAGATATTTTGGTTGGATATGCAATCTGAACTATTGTAATTCGAGAAGAGGTTGGAACATCAGAACAATTCAAAAGCCACTATAGCGTTTGCTCATAATGCCTCTGCCAATGTTGCTTACAAGCGGAACAACACTTCATACAAGGACCTTAGACAAAGCAACACACATGGAGGTAATAAACAACAATTTAATGGATCCAGAGGAAACAACAATAGTTGAGGAAACAGAGGAAGAGGTTGAGGCAGAGGAAATAGGCCTACATGTCAAGTTTGCTCCAAGTATGGACACGCTGCAGATGTGTGCTACCAGAGGTACAACCGAGAGTTTGTACCAAATCAAAACAGTGGTAAAGGAAACACTCAGAGTCAAGGCAACCATGGGGCAAATCCCTCAGCATTTGTCACCTCACAGAACCTGAATCCGTTTCTTTAAACCGAATCAGCAGATGACTTTAATTGGTATGCAGATAGTGGAGTAACCAACCATGTGATAGCAGATCCCAACAATATAGCAAACCCCTCTGAGTACACAGGTAACAAACAAATTATAGTAGGGAATGGATAACAGTTAGATATATCTTCAATAAGAAATGCATGTTTAAGTTCCTCTAGTTGCAATTTGAATATGAAAAACATACTATGTGTGTTGGGATTGGTGTTCTAATTCTCCTGGAGTCTCGTTATTTTGTAAAGATACACATTGTTCAATGAATAAAATAAGTGTTATTTAATTCTGACATTTACTCATATCCAATAAACAAAGCTCCTTGGTTATCTTATGTGAACTTAAGCATGTATATGTGATATACAAGTGGATCATGCCTTAAGTGGTAATCTAAATCGGTCTGTAGTATAAGGATTAAGGTGGGATACCTGATCTTGGTGATACTACGGATACGACCCGTTTTATAGAGGTTTGCAAGTGTTGTAAACTACGACAGATAGTAGATCCTGACCATTCATGTGGAGACGTGGAGCAGGGGTGCCCTATACAAAGAGTTTATATAAGACCTAGACCACGAGATGACTAGACTCTGTATATAACGTCATTGATACTAGAGACTTGCATCTCACCTAAACGACCAGAGGTGACACGACCTCAATCCTGAGTGTTTTGGGAACTCCTGCCTTTGAGGGCGGGCCTTTTATTAGTATGGGTGATAGTGGCCAGATTGCCAACTCAACATGCCTACCTTTTTGGGGACTTGTCTGATCTATGAGTTGGGAACTAAATCCACAAGATGGAATTCACTTCTTTCCGGAAGCAGGGATAAGTAGAGAAATTGCTCCCTTAAGGGCTGATTCTGAGGCTTGAACATAGTGGCCATAGCTTCTCTTTGGAAGAGAAGACTCAATCATAGTAGGACTATGACTATGTTCATTAGAGGAATCAGTGGTACTTAAGGAGACAGATGTAACTACAGGGGCATAACGGTTATTGGCCCAGCTGTACTTACGAGAGATCTGTGAAGGATTGTCGCACTACTGATTGGTTAAGATGGACACATAATATATCTATGGTAAGGAGAGTTCATCTGTCGGTCTTTAGTAGAGTGCCTGGCAGTTAACGGATGGTGGATCTCGTGATTAAAGAGTTTAGTCAGTTATTCACGTATCGTTGGAACTTCGAGCTATAGGTCCATGAGGTCCCCTTGCTAGCTTGGATTCTGTTGATCATCAGTTCTTGGTGTTGATTTGAAAAGTTCAAATTGACAAGAGGTATTTTAATTATATATGATATAATTGGTATGATGTATAAGATACATCTAGTGGAGGATTGATGTAAATGAGATTTACATTAAGTACCATGGAATAGAAAAAGAACTATGGTTTATATGGTTCATGAGATGAAATATTAAAACTATAGGTTATAAATATAATATGATAAGTTTGTTATCATTTATATTTATAATAATATTAATTATTGGATAATTAATTCTTTTTCTTTTAAATAACCAAAGTAGTGAGTGGTTATTGGATCATAGTAACCGTGAGTTTAAAAGGAAAGTGGTTCCCTATTTTGAAAAGAAGTTTTTACAAATGATAGAAAAGGTTTTGAGTTTTCTCTCTGTGCAAAAGAAACTCACGAAGTCGTCAAGTAAATTCGGATTTATTAAACGACGACTGAGTGAGCTAAACAATCGTGCAGGTGCGAGCTAAAAGATCGCGCAATATTTACTAAATGATTGCTGGCCTGAGGTAAACGATCGTGTAGTGTCTGTAGGCGACAGACCGAGCTAAACGATAGAGCTAAACGATCGCATAACTTTTGCTAGACAATCACATAGCTTTATCGAAATGATTGGGTATTGACCTATACGATAGGTCTCCGTCATCTCCCACTTGCCCAGTCGTGTATGTGATCGTTGTTTCCTCCGTTCGTCTGCCTCATACCAAGTCCAAACAGAGCCCACCCTCTGGATTCTCACACCGAGAATACCAAGGTTGCCTTGTTGGTGGTGTCAGACTCAAATCGACACCGTCGAGGTTTTTTGGAGGCCGTTCGTGGTGCTGCAGAGGAGTCTGTTCATTGTTGTGGAGGAGTTCATGGCCGAGGAGTTCGTTGAGGACGAGTGCGAAGTGTTCGTGCTGAGTTCATGTGGTGTTGTGGTCGTGTAGATCAAGTGCTCTTGGTTGCTGTTGTTCGATCAGAGTCGTGCAACGGAGCGTGGAGACGCATTCTCATATATGCGTAGAGTTTGATCTCTGTTCATTTGAGTGTATTTATGTTGTACTTTATCTGTATGTTTTGCATAACCGTTTGTATTGAAGTCGACTATAAATATATGTTCATTCATGATTGTAATTTGAAATAGTCTTGTTCCGTTGCTCATGGAAATCTCGATTTCGATTTCCTTCAATGTGTACCAAATATTGTGAAGAATCTGGTTAGCATATCAAAGCTGGTTCAAGATAATAATGTTTATGTTAAGTTCTATAATGATTGTTGTGTTGTTAAGGACAAATGTTTGGGACAAGTACTGGTGAAAGGAACTCTTAAAGATGGACTATATCAGCTAAATAAAGCAGAGGTGATTCCAGTTGATGTAAATATCAAAGAGGCAAGTTGTTTTCTCAACCCAATGAACAAAACTAACAATTCTACAGGCTTTGTTCTGTCCAAAAGTGGAGCAAATTTAGTAGAATCTAAAGGGTTGTGGCATAGGAGATTAGGTCATCATTCTCTTCGAATTTTGGAGAATATATTGAAAACTTGTAATCTTCCTACTAAGCTAAATGAAGAGATTATGTTTTGTGAACCTTGTTGTCTTGGTAAAGCCCATTCCCTACCCTTCCCTAATTCTTTGACTCATGCACAATAGAAATTTGATTTAATACACTCAGATGTATGGAGTCCAGCCTTTACAAACTCCACTGAAGGATATAGATATAACATATCGTTTATTGATGATTATAACAGATATCTCTGGGTTATCCCCTTAAACAGAAGTCTGATACACTACAGGCCTTTGAACATTTCCTCCAAGTTGTTCAAACACAATTTAAAATAAATATAAAAGCACTGCAGTCAGATAATGGTTGTGAATATATCAAGTTGCATTAGTTATGTAGCTCACAAGGCATTGCCTCTCGATTTTCTTGTCCCTATACATCTCAACAAAATGGAAGAGCTGAAAGAAAACTTTGACACCCAGTAGAGATGGGGTTGACTTTGCTAGCACAAGCATCAATGCCTCTTCAGTTTTGGTGGGATGTGTTTCTTAATGCTTGTCATCTGATAAATGGTCTTCCCACGCAGGTACTAAAGAACCAGTCACCTATATAACTGATGTATGGTAAACTACTTGATGTTACAAAATAAAAAGTGTTTGGTTGCGCCTGTTTTCCATGCCTTCGAGCATACCAGCCGAACAAGTTTCAGTTTCACTCTGATAAATGTGTTTACTTGGTCCCAAGCATGGTTCACAAAGGACATCGATGTCTCAACAAAGATGGTAAAGTATTCATCTCCAGGAATGTTATCTTTAATGAATCTGATTTTCCTTTCTCCTATGGCTTTCAGGTACTTGGCCCTTCAATACAAAAATACAGTGAATAGTGGCCCTCAAGTCTTCTCTCCCAACATAACTCCACTATTGCAAAGTGCCTCCATTCACTCATCACAATCTATCCCAAACCCTTATAACAGTCTCTCACCATCAAACATCTCCATACCAGATATCAATCCAGCCTTTTCCACCTCCCTTATACCTACTGAACCTATCTTCTTTCCTCAAACATCAAATGCCTTGCCTAGCAATTGTCCAGAACATATAGCCACCCAAACTTCTATGGCCAGCCCTTCCGATCAGTCACCTTACAACACCCTGCCGCATACCTCACATACAACCCCTGCTCCTAACACCTCTCATCCATTGCAGCCTACTCATCCAATGATTACGAGAGGGTGGCATTTTCAAACCAAAAGCTTGGCTAATCACTACTTAACGTGACTGGTCCTTGACTGAACCAACGCGGGTGTCTGATGCACTTGCTACACCTAATGGAAGCAAGTATGGACACTGGATTTCAAGCACTCATCAACAACTAGACTTGGCATTTGGTTCCTCAATTGCCATCCTTCAATATATTGGGAAACAAATGGATTTTCAGACTAAAGAAAAATTCGGATGGGTCAATATAGAGATACAAAGCACGTCTATTAGCCAAAGAGTTTCATCAACATCCTGAAATTGATTTCTTTGAAACGTTCAACCCGATGGTCAAAGCAACAAAAATCAGAGTTATCTTAAGCATTGATGTCTCCAAAGGATGGGTCTTTCGTGAGCTTGACTTCAACAATGCTTTTCTAAATGGCAAACTAACAGAAGATGTCTACATGCATTAGTCACCGGGTATGTCAACTCTAAGTTCCCTAATCATGTATGTAAACTGAATAAGGCTATATATGGACTGAAACAAGCCCCTCGAGCCTTGAATGATCTACTCATCAC
Organism: Benincasa hispida; assembly: GCF_027475165.1. Classification (NCBI taxonomy): domain Eukaryota; kingdom Viridiplantae; phylum Streptophyta; class Magnoliopsida; order Cucurbitales; family Cucurbitaceae; genus Benincasa; species Benincasa hispida. The sequence goes on along the minus strand of NC_143484.1, from coordinate 29,271,625 downwards.
TACTCTAATTAGCTGGGGATTCACAAACTCGAAGGCAGATACATCATTGTTTATACTTAACTCAAAAGGTTCAACCATATTGCTCCTTGTATATGTGGATGATGTCATAATTATAGGAAACAACAACCACTTGATCTCTCGATTAGTGGCTACTTTGGATAACATGTTTACTCTCAAAGACTTAGGAAAGCTGAATTACTTCTTAGGTATCTAAGTTGAATATCTGGAGCAACGGTTTATATTGAATCAGTCGAAATATGTTGATGATTTGTTATAAAGGAATGGCTTTTCAGATCTGAAATCTGCAACCTCACCTAGCAACTTAGGCAAACATCTATCTATCAATGATGGAGTTCCTCTCACTGACCCATTTTTGTACAGAAGCACAATCGAAGCACTCTAATACCTAACCAACACCCGTCCGGACATCACTTGCATGGTGAATCACCTCAGTCAATTCTTCAAAGCTCCCATAGATGCTCACTAGCAAGCAACAAAGAGAGTTCTTCGATACATTAGTGGCACCAAGAACTATGGACTACTGTTTCAACCGAGTCATTCACTTAAAGTATTAGCTTATTCAGATATAGATTGGGCAGCAAACATTGATGATAGAAAGTCAGTAGCTGTATATTGTGTATTTGTTGGTGGAAATCTTTTCTCCTAGTCCTCAAAGAAGAAAACAGCAGTAGCTCGATCAAGTATTGAGTCAGAGTATCGAGCCCCTGCCCACACGACCTCAAAAATTGTTTGGCTTCAACAACTACTAAGTGAAATCCAACAGTTCCATTCAGCCAAACCAATAATCTGGTGTGTGTGAGTGCAGGGGCCTTAGCCAACAACCCGGTCTTCTATGCTCAGACCAAACATATTGAAATCGATGTTCACTTTGTCAGAGATCTAGTCCTCAAAGGAAAACTTGAAATCCGATATGTTCCTTCATCAGATCAGGTAGTTGGCTGCCTCACAAAACCATTGACACACTTTCAATTCTTCAACTTAAGGTCCAAACTTGGGATAGTTGAACTCCCCATAAGTTTGAGGGGGGATGTTAGAGAAAATGCCACATCAGTTACCAAGGAGGAGTCAAGAAGACACATCAGTTGAAGGTTGCTGATGATGAGAAATTAGAAGTCAATTTTAGTTGACAACCAACTTCCCTTGGATGTGGTATGCGAAGCATGTTCCTAAGATATGCGTTGATAATCATGCGTCGATGGTCATGCGTTGGAATGAAAATTGCGTTAACGAATGTATGCGATGACCATGCATCCTGCCACAAGTTTTCTTGCGTTTACGCCAAGTATAACATGGATGTAAGTTTCTCGGGTAATCCGAGGTCAAACATAGGGACTTGTAACTATATGTTTGTGGTGATGTGCATACGGCGGTTTGAATAAAAGAATGGAAGGGATGTTACTATGTTAATCCTACTCCTACTCCTATCGGTCAGACAACGCAATGAGAATATGCATGAAAGGTATAGATGCGAAAAACCTTGACATGAAATAAATGAATGAGAAAATGAATAAAATACGAAGATGTTTTCATTGCAAAACTTAAGAGTGACCGCAAGGGAACCTTAGTCAACGCAAACTAATGTGATCATACAACACTCATACAATAGGAATCTACCTCTCGGTGCGAATGCTACGACTTCTAATGCTAGAACGCATGCGATTTATGTACAGAGGTATCTATGGGGCCTACACATAAGCCTCTGCTTCTTGTCTATGTGATGATACACAAACAAGGCGACCACATATCATCATTCCTATTCCTAGGGTGCATGCGATGCAGTGTTGACAAACAGAGCTTATCTCTCAGTCCCCATTCTTGCCTATGCATTCCAATCCACTCTTTCGAGTCTTAGATTTGAGTTTAGACTACTCTCTCAAGTATACCTAAATGATGAATGATGTGTGTATAGGACAAGGTAACCATATGAATTTGGTTGACGCAAGGTTGTTACTATCCCTAGTGAACAATGCATACATTATTTAATTCGCCCAACCACTTACCCTCTCGGGCAGTTGATTATTGTTGACTTCACTCATAGACAAGCAATGCGTTAGCCTATAGACAGGCATTGCAGCAGCTTCACACTAAGCAAATAAGATTACTTACATACTCGCGCAACGCATACCTCTTGGTAGTTTGCTACATGCTTCATATCTCTAATCCACATGACTACATACCCAAGCAGTCCCACTAAGTGTTGTAATGAAAGTAAAGATGCTAAGTAAGAAGATGGAGATGGAGTTGAAGGAAACAGAGAAGTGCATTGAAAACAGATTGTATTAATTCCTTAATTCAAAATGTCATATAATACAATATAGAAAAAGAAAGGAAAGGAAATGACCAGCTAAAAGCAAAGATTTGCTCCTAGTAGATGTGCGTCAAGGATATCGGTTGTGCTATGGATGGGCGGAGGAGCTGATTCTCTCGAGATCTAACTCCGATCGAAGGCTCTGGTCGTCACTCGGAATGGATGAAGGAGGTGAAGAACTCTCAGCCATTTTCTCACACATTTTTCTGGATCGCAAAGGTCCGCCATAGGCGAACCTCAGGCGAAAACCTTGGATAAAATGAATTTCAGCTCATCGGCTTCTATTTATAGAGCTCGGGTCGCCGACAACATTAATTGAACTACTCTGAGTTTGACGTTCGACACGTTAGTCCTTTTCTGAACCTCTACCACTAACGGCGTGGTAGGTGAAATGTCAACATCAGCTTTGGATTTTCTCGAGGTAGATGTGTTGATGCATTCATTCCACCTACCTTGCGTTGATCCCATTAGAATGTGTTGTCGCGTAGCTGCAATCATTCAATGGCCGCATTCACATAACACCACAACTCTACATGATGACTGCAATCGCTTGACGAGCGTAACTCCCATGCGATGGACGCATACGGTTGATTACCGCAACATCCATGCGTTGATCGATGCGTTTGCCTTTGCGATGGAGTGTTTCTCCGTATGCGGTCATCTATGCGATGGTCCGATTTCTGCGTTTGTGTTCATTTCCTGCATTGGCTACAAAAATAGAACATTGAACGCACAATTAACGCAAAATAACGGGTTAGTTGAGATTCGACATGCTGATCGACGCAAGCTCATATTCTTATGAATTCCTATCATGATCGATGCATATTCTGCCTAACAACCTTCATAATTCTAAGTAAAAGGCCTAAGGTGACATGCATTTCTGCATGTCATCAGTTGTCATGTCACTGTAGAGAGTCATGAAGAATATTCCCTTTAGTGCTCCAAATTTCTACTAGGATTGGTGATAACAAACAAATATTCTTTTTTCATGTATTGGACCATATGTCCTTATTTCATTAGTTGTTTAGTATATAATTTTTTAATTCTTTGAATCTCTAAAATAGGGAATAGTGTATAAATCGGGCATGCTGCCCATTTTCAATAAATATACAGAATACGAAGAGGCAAAGTTAAAATTACTCTGTCTATCGCTTAGTAAATTTGACTTCATCGTGTACAACGGTCAACTAAACGATTGAATACATCATTCATCGTTTAGCGCCTGGAGTCCATCGGGTACAACGAAAGGGTAGACAACAACCTTCATCGTGTAGCGCTAGCGTCCTATCGTTTAGTATGACAAAGGTAAACGATACTACTATGGCTTAGTCTCCACGACACTATTGCTTAGTACAACAAGGTAGACGATAAGGTAAACAATATCACTATCGCTTAGTCTCCGAGGCTCCATCGCTTAGTAAGACAATGTATACGATAAGGTAAGCGATATCACTATCGCTTAGTCTCCGAGGCTCCATCACTTAGTACGACAAGGTAGACGATAAGGTAAGTGATACCACTATCACTTAGTCTCCAAGGCTCCATCACTTAGTACAATAAGGTAAACGATAAGGTTGTCTTACATCGTTTAACCGCGCGACTCGATCGTACACAACGAAGAGGTAAACGATACTATTTCCATCTCTTTATATTTTCTAACTCAACCCATCAGCGAGTTTAATCTGTCATGCTACTTCGACAGAGGTGACGATGATAAAATGTTAAAGCAAAAATTTTTCTTTGTTGTGTCAAAGCTTTTTTTTTTTGTCCTCCTTAGCGTAACCAAATCCCATGATCCACAACACAACACACGATTTCTTAGCACATTGTCATAAAGCAACTTAACTAAGTTTAACATGTCGCAACATAAAATTGGATATATCATTCCTCAAGGCATCATTCACAACTATTCATGGACACATTCTTAAAAAAAATTGTTCATGAACACCTCTTTGCTTTTCTTCCCAAATATTTTTCTTTTTATATAACGAGTAATTAAAATAGTTTACAACACTTGGCGTGGCTATGTTTGGTTAGGGAATTGAGCGTGGGTTCCATAAGATAAATGAGGTTGACTGTTGGGGTTGGTTTCAAATTTAAAGTAAGAGGTTTATATCTATGGATTTTAGGACTATCTGTTATGCATGCTACATAACTGATTTTTGACCAAGTGTCAATAAAATTATTTGTTGCGATATTAGTATCTATGTAATATTTGTTTAGAAGCGTGTCATGCACATTGTTGATCTATGTCACGTAAATGTGCATGACACGAGTTACAAGCTATACGATATGTACACCAATCTATATGATAATAAGTCTTTGTGACTTGGTGTCATATCTATCAAGTTGCAGTGGGTTATGTGTACCAATTTATGTGATAGGTCTGTGTGACCTTGTGCCATAACCCATGGACTATTTTGTTGCTTAACTATTGTGCACTATTGGTCTCTGTGACATGAGTGTCTCATCGCTTAAGTTTGTGCTTTGTTTCTTGTGTGAGCATCATATACATCTATCCAACTGTGTGACATGTTTGTATATGGTGGACCATACACACCTGTTCGACTGTATGATGCGTTTGCGTATGGTGAAGTACTGAGTATTTTTATAATACTCACCCTTTCCATTTTTCTTTTCCTTAGGTAAAGCAAGGGCATGCGAGGCGGTTGACACGAGGCTACTATATGAGCTGGGAACTATTTAAGTCGTGATTTTTGACTAGTCAAACATTTAATTTAAAATTTTTTATCTTCTTTTAAATTTATTGTTTAAGGGATCCTGAGCAAACTAAAATATTATTTCATTTAATAAAGTGTTTGTTTGTGGATTTTTTTCTTATCATTTTTTCTTTGTTTTAACTTTAATGTCAGTCAAAATTTATGTTTTCTAAACCTTGCATTCGTAGTAACATCCAATGTCTGTTTTGAAAAAGTAAGATCGTTACAAAAGCTTGGTTAAGAATAAGAGTTCATTTAATTTTTAGAAAAACATAAACTCTTACCTATTTAACTAACTACACATCTTATTTTGCTCAAATAGAATTAATTATGTCGTTGAACATAGTTCAATTAGCATAAAATATGTCTTAAACGATTAAAAAGTTTGTAGTTCAAACCTATCCAATCTATCGTACTTAAAAAAAAAGAATTAAATATGACACATAAAAATAAAAGTGGGGTGTAGTTTAAATTAGTGCCTTTTGATTAGTTACCTATTGAGTTGACTTATGCATAAGATAGATTTTAAAAGAATGATCTATAGTTAAAATACATGGAGCCCATTTGGATTAAAGTTTTGACACCCATCACTCTTTCCCTATTTCTATTTTCTATTTATTTATTCTTCCTTTTCACCAATTCATTGAACAAACTAGGATATATATGAACCAATGAACATAGAAATAGTACATTAGCACTTGGTCCAATGCCTGTCATAAAAGGAAGTGAGAGAGACAAAAAAAAAAAAAAAAAAAATTATGGATAAAAAAAACAATTAATAATTCCCTGTGGGATTTTTTTTATTAGCCAATCATATTAAAATTTAGACCAATGTTTATTTTAATAAAAAAAAATTGAAAAGGTCACTTTTTTTCTTAATCAAAATAACTTTAGTAGTGGTAAGCAAAAATGGTTTTATGGCTCCCTCTTAACTAATTTTTGGTTTTGTAAAATAAATTAGGATTGAATCTACTAAAATCATTTTTAAATTACATATTCATTTCACGATCTTTTAAAAATCTATTATTTATTAACTTTTAGATTCTCTTAAAAGTAGATATAATATTCCATAACAATTCAATTTTTAAATTTTTAAATTTATCAATTAAAATTATATTTTATTTTATATATCTATTTTAAACAATATTTATAATTATAAATTATAAAAAATAATATTAAGTCCATTTTAGTTATTATATCTTTAATTTTAGTATTTATTTACCAAACACATGTCACCAACTTGTTTAAGTATAAAGTTGAAATTTACAAACACCAATACGTTTCATATTAAAGTGAATTTTATCAAAAGTTACGGCAATCTCAAATAGAACATTAATGTGTTTAAATTAACTTCGTCAGGGATTTTGTAGGACCAAAAAGACAAATATAAATAAATTCTAGAGAGTTTGAAGAAAAAAAATATTTTTAAATTTATCGAGTTAAGCGAACATATGTTTGATAGGTAATCTAGATTTATTGTTTTAAAAATTATTGTTTTTTAATTATGTCATCTGAATCGTGCAAATTTTGAAAAATAATATTTTTACATTGTTAATGTATCAAGATTTTGAAGTTGAAATCTTAAAATGCACAATTATATTAAAAATTAAAAGATTAAAATATTTAAAATATAGTATTTCATGTGGTATTCAATTCAATTAAAATCCTATCGTATTCTTCGCTTCAACGGTTTATTATTGATTATTCCAAAAAACTTCTTTATTATCTATATTAACCATTCCACTATAAATTTTGAAAACATACCCTCAAAGTATACTTTTTGCATAACAATTATTATTATTATTTGACCAAATTTAATAAAAATAATACAAATGATTAAATTTAAGATTTATTGAAAGTACAATAATTAAAACTGAATATATAAAAGTACTTAGACTATATATGAACAAGTTTCGAAGTACGAGGATCAAAATGATATTTTAACTCGTATAGTATCATATTTCATATACTTTTCATCAATCTTTTTAAACTCGGTTTCAACACTAGAATTGTTGGTTATTTCTTACTTGAGTTTCAAAATTTAAGTAATAATCGTCATATATTTCTTGTATATCAATGAACTCAAATTACATACTACAACAAAAATATAAATTGACAACAAATTACTTCAACTTTTTTTTTTTTATATAAAAAATTTGCAACCTTTATTATAATATTCAAACAAACTCAAAAAATATCATTTAAGATAGTTCCATAAAAAGATAAATGAAAATTAAGATGACAATTGAGGTATAAAAATTGAAATGCATACACAAAATTAGTCACAATATTAATGATATAAATTGACGGAACAAAATATTATGTAAAAGTTGATTTCGTAAAAGATGTTGTAAATGGTATAAATGATATCTTTTTGAGCTGAAATAAATGGTAATATAATGATATTAAAATCTTACTTGAAATTAAGTGGTAAAATGATCTTATACTTTTTGAAATAATTTCAAATTTGAAAATTTCATAAAACTTTTTCAAAATTGACATAAATTAAAGGTATTCCAAAGTTAAGAGATAATTTATACATTTTTTTAAACTAATTATAAATTTAGTTTTTAAACTTTAACATGATGCCTATTTAATTTCTTAATGATTTAAAAAAGAAATCAATCATGTCTTTTTGAAACAACTTTGAACATTACATTTATTCAATCGTTCCACTAATCAAAATTACTATAATGCCAAAAAATATATAATTAAAACAAGTCTCAATCTTTTCGTTAATCAAAATTACTATTTAATCTTTGAAGCAAGACCATATTTATTAATTTATTCTAATGTTTAACATGTCATGCTAATATATTCAACAATAATATTTAATAAGTCCATCAAAATTGTCAAAGCGAGCATAATTGAATTGACAATCACGTGTATTAATAATCATAAGGTTTGTGGTTAAATCCTCCTATCCCTAGTTGTACTAAAAAAATACTCCCACCAAAATTTTTTAAGATCACTAAAGTATCATTTCGTTAATTATATAAATAAAAATAAATAGATTAAAAAAATAAAAATAAAAAACACATAATCAAGCCTAAAAAAACATACATAATTAAAACAAGTTAATATTTGATATAAATATATAAAAATTTTGAGACAATTTATAATTAGCCTCCCATTAATCAAAATTACTATAAACACACAATTATTAGAGCATCTAGAAATAACCAAAACCCTTGAGAAAAACAAAGGGGAAACAAAGCATATGCTCTTATTATTCATATATATATGTCACACAAAAATTCACTTATAAAAAAAAAAAAAAAAAACTCCCAAGTCCCCAGAAAAAGGAAAAAGGGTTAAATTTCAAATTTGGTCTATATGCTTTGGAGAGAGTTAGAATTTAATGTATATGATTTATAATTAAAATTTAGTTTTTATGGATTTGATAAAATTCTCATAAATAGTATCAGCGATAAAGTTATTTATGAGAATTTTATCAAATTATAGAGACTATTTTATAAAATTTTATCATTATAATAATTAAATTCTAACTTTCTCCAAACTATAAAGACTAAATATGTGATCTAACCCAAAAAAAACTTAAAAAGCTAGAAGCATTAATATATAAAGAACCACTATATTCATTTATTAATTTACGCTAAAAACATCAACTGTAATCTTTCCAAAAATCCCATAAAAAGTATGAGGAAGAAGAAGAAAAAGAAGAGAGATTGAGAAAATACAAACATTATTCCAAGCTTCAAATCTCCCATCACTGTGTATATAATATATATATGTGGATATGAAAATGGAAGCTTTTTTTCAGTGGCCAACACCAGGGCTTGGAACATCACCATACATTCTATAAGGATCATTGTCCTTTGAATCATCATCCAATGATCCATCTCCCATTTCTTCATGTTTTTGAGCTCCGACGATGGCCACGCGGTGGCACGACAAACGGCAGGAGCTGCAAACTCCGGATGCGAGAGCGAAGATGACGAGGACAAGTAGGAGAAGGTCTTTGATTTTGATCATGTTGATGATCTTAGGATGACCCATTTGGAGGTTCTTAGCTATGAAGGATGAGAAGGAGAAGAAGAAAAGAGGGTTTTTTTTTTTTTTTTCTCTTTTTTTGGGGAGAGATGATAATGAGGAGTCTGAAAATGGAGGATGGTAAAGTGGTTTTATAGAGGAGCATCATGATGAAGAATGAAGGAGGGTGTGTATTTATTAGGATCTTAAAAGGTTTGGGGCCTTGTGGGTCATTCCATTCCATGATCAATATGTTTGTTTTTTGTAAAGTGAATTTAATTACCATGTATATGAAAGTTTTGACAAATTTGAAACACTTATACTTTTTGCTCTCTCTCTCTCATTAAGAAATTTGAAATTTAAAAGTTGTAGAGAGGCTTCTAATTAAATTACTTGGCTATGAGCAACATGATGTACATAATATAAGGAAAAAAAAAAAAAAAAACAAGAGTTTGTTATACATATATAAAAACAAGAGATTACAATGACACATATAACTACAAGAAAATCGGTTTCTTCCGATATGTTATCGTCGAAAGTTAGGAAGACTTTTGGGAGAAGCAATTATTACGAGAAATTTAGTTTTTCATGAGATCATAACCAAGCTAAATAGAGACCAATCAAGCTATATAGAGAGAGAAAAACGTAATAAATGGCTAAAGAGATATTCATATTTTGAAAATTTATGGTATTTTTCGTAATAAAAAATTTATGACTTTGATTAACTGTCATTAACTAAAAATAAAGAAAAATATCTTTTTAGTTTGAGTTTTTAAGGATAGGTGCATT